>NW_027361733.1:12675000-15075000 GCF_039654945.1 Dendrobates tinctorius
AAGCCCTCTGGAAAGGGTTGAGACTACAGCATTAAAAGGGAAAAAAATGATTTAGTAATTGGATTGTGTTTTAGAGGGAAGGGATGGTGCTGCAATAAAGGCTCCAAAAACAGCAGGAGAGTCTACTGTAACCTGTGATTTTTCATTGAGTATATAAGGCTGTACTGTTGGGGACCAAGGAGGACGGGAATCAACGCTAGTAAGTAGATCCGTCTTGGGAGATAATGACTTGAGCAATTTTTCTGCTAACAACATAAAAGGTACAGTGTACTATCAGAAAATTACCGTTTTTTGAAGACTATATTTCAAAAGCAACTTGTACTCTATAGGAGTTGCTGATTGCTCGGGGTCTGACTGGTGGGATCCCCGGCAATCCCAAGATTAGGGCTTTATAACCCTGAGAATGGGGCTCTGTTGCCCCCAATCCTGAATGCATCGGAGGTGCACATGCACGGCCTCTGCTAGATTTTATTGTCAATGGGACTGCCATAGACAGTGAATGCAGCGAAGGCCGAGCTTGTATAACCCCTCCACATTCAGCACAAGGCTGCAGAACACCGTTCTTGGCATTCTGAACCCCCGATCTGGGGATTATTGGAGGTACCAGCAATTGGACGGTCATCGATCAAGTTATCCCCTGACCTATCAGTATGGGGTAACTTTTTTTCTTTGTCTTTAAGGACAACCTTGACTGAATTTTTAGTGATTTCATGTCACAAACACACTAAAATCTGGCTTTTTTTCTTCCTCTTTACTTGAGCCCACTAATAGGCTGAGACTTCTTGTTCTGTAGAGATCCATTTTCAGCAATGATCTCAGGTAAATTTATGAATGCCTATAACATCAAATTCACCATTGTTTGTGATGTCACAGCTCAACACCTCCCCCCTCCTTGTACAGTGATCTCTGTACATGTCACAGAGCATGCCCACAATATTCTCCGATGTTGGCAATAGGTGATGTCACAGCTCACCACCTCCCCCTCCTTATAAAGTGATCTCTGCACATGTCGCTGAGCATACCCACAAAATTTTTCCATGTTGGCAATAGGTGATATCACAGCTCCCAACCTCCCCCTCCTTGTACAGTGACCTCTGCGCAGGTCATAGAGCATGCCCAAAACATTTTCCCATGTTGGCAATAGGTGATGTCACAGCTCCCAACCTCCCCCTCCTTGTACAGTGACCTCTGCACAGGTCATAGAGCATGCCCACTATATTCTCTCATGTTTGCAATAGGTGATATCACAGCTCCCTACCTCCCCCTCCTTGTAAAGTGACCTCTGCATGTCTTTCAGAGCATGCCCACAACATTTTCCCATGTTGGCAATAGGTGATGTCACAGCTCCCTACCTCCCCCCTCGTACAGTGACCTCTGCATGTCTTTCAGAGCATGCCCACAACATTTTCCCATGTTGGCAATAGGTGATGTCACAGCTCACTACCTCCCCCTCCTTGTACAGTGACCTCTGCGCAGGTCATAGAGCATGCCCACAACAGTCTCCCATAGAAGTCAATGAACATCTCTAGTTTGCAGAAGCAATATGGTCATCCCATGATTATCTACAAAAAAATAAAAACTTTTTAAATAATTGTTCAAAATAAGTGGTTTTAATTAGTACGACAAATGAAGGTTCTGCAAATTCTCTAAGTCTAATGATCCCATTTGGTCATCTCCAACATCAGGCGTGTGCCGCCATCCACCTCTCTTTTAGAGTGTTAACCAGCCTTCCCGGGTCCATGGCTGTATTATATACAGTGCCTACAAGTAGTATTCAACCCCCTGCAGATTTAGCAGGTTTGATAAGATGCAAATAAGTTAGAGCCTTCAAACTTCACACAAGAGCAGGATTTATTAACAGATGCATAAATCTTACAAACCAAAAAGTTATGTTGCTCAGTTAAATTTTAATCAATTTTAAACATAAAAGTGTGGGTCAATTATTATTCAACCCCTAGGTTTAATATTTTGTGGAATAACCCTTGTTTGCAATTACAGCTAATCGTCTTTTATAAGACCTGATCAGGCCGGCACAGGTCTCTGGAGTTATCTTGGCCCACTCCTCCATGCAGATCTTCTCCAAGTTATCTAGGTTCTTTGGGTGTCTCATGTGGACTTTAATCTTGAGCTCCTTCCACAAGTTTTCAATTGGGTTAAGGTCAGGAGACTGACAAGGCCACTCCAACACCTTGATTTTTTCCCTCTTGAACCAGGCCTTGGTTTTCTTGGCTGTGTGCTTTGGGTCGTTGTCTTGTTGGAAGATGAAATGACGACCCATCTTAAGATCCTTGATGGAGGAGCGGAGGTTCTTGGCCAAAATCTCCAGGTAGGCCGTGCTATCCATCTTCCCATGGATGCGGACCAGATGGCCAGGCCCCTTGGCTGAGAAACAGCCCCACAGCATGATGCTGCCACCACCATGCTTGACTGTAGGGATGGTATTCTTGGGGTCGTATGCAGTGCCATCCAGTCTCCAAACGTCACGTGTGTGGTTGGCATCAAAGATCTCGATCTTGGCCTCATCAGACCAGAGAACCTTGAACCAGTCTGTCTCAGAGTCTTCCAAGTGATCATGAGCAAACTGTAGGCGAGCCTTGACATGACGCTTTGAAAGTAAAGGTACCTTACGGGCTCGTCTGGAACGGAGACCATTGCGGTGGAGTACGTTACTTATGGTATTGACTGAAACCAATGTCCCCACTGCCATGAGATCTTCCCGGAGCTCCTTCCTTGTTGTCCTTGGGTTAGCCTTGACTCTTCGGACAAGCCTGGCCTCGGCACGGGAGGAAACTTTCAAAGGCTGTCCAGGCCGTGGAAGGCTAACAGTAGTTCCATAAGCCTTCCACTTCCGGATGATGCTCCCAACAGTGGAGACAGGTAGGCCCAACTCCTTGGAAAGGGTTTTGTACCCTTTGCCAGCCTTGTGACCCTCCATGATCTTGTCTCTGATGGCCTTGGAATGCTCCTTTGTCTTTCCCATGTTGACCATGTATGAGTGCTGTTCACAAGTTTGGGGAAGGTCTTAAATAGTCAGAAAAGGCTGGAAAAAGAGATAATTAATCCAAACATGTGAAGCTCATTGTTCTTTGTGCCTGAAATACTTCTTAATACTTTAGGGGAACCAAACAGAATTCTGGTGGTTTGAGGGGTTGAATAATAAATGACCCTCTGAATAAACTTTTCACAATTTAAAAAAAAATTAAACAAAGAAATAACATTCTTTTTTGCTGCAGTGCATTTCACACTTCCAGGCTGATCTACAGTCCAAATGTCACAATGCCAAGTTAATTCCGAATGTGTAAACCTGCTAAATCTGCAGGGGGTTGAATACTACTTGTAGGCACTGTACCTTTTCTATTGTATGAAATTGCTGAAAATGGAGGGAGTGAATTGAGAGCAGCATTATAGAATTACTTCAAAGAGTTCCATCAAACCCAAGACGAATCTATTGAACAACAGAAGCAAAAAGTTCATATTTTTAGAACATTGTGTTCTTCTTGTCCAAGAAAGAAGAAAAAAAAAATCTATTTTGACATAAAAAACCCCCTCTGTACCGGTGATAGAGAAAATACAAAGCCTGTGACCTCGGCGGCGACATGAAACGTCTATAGAACATGGCGGATATTCACAGATGCCGGCGGATAAATGTTCTAGATCACAGTGCAGGGCACTGCAGCCTCTGTTCTCTGTAATTGCAGTTTTGTAAGCTTTTGTGCCTAAGAAAGAAATTGTTGTGCCCCTTTCAAGGAAAAAAAAAAGTAAAACTCCCAGGGAACGGACGCTGTGTGGGTTACTTAGGAATGGAAAAGTGTTTTTTTTTGTTTAGTTATTTGCTCCTCGTGCCGGCTTGTAAGGTTCCCCACATTGATAGAGCTGAAGATGATACCTGACCCTACAGGAGACTCTAGTGCGGCGTGTAAATCACGGAAGGAAGACAATGGTGCCTAATATTGAAGATTGTGTCCCCCCTCGTGGATAAAGGACATGCATGTAATATGGCACCGTGATGTGTTAGTTCTTCTTCAGGTGTAATAAAAAAAAAATACCGTACATAAAAAAATCTTGTTACCTGAATAAGGACCACAAAAAAAAATTGATTGTGAACAGACTTGTGTAAATCCTTTTTAGATACATTTGGGGAACAGGACTGGAATAGTGTATGGTGGCAGCTCACTGGACACTATTATAATACCAGTGGAAGGTCACTGGACATTAGTTATAATATCGGTGGCAGGTCAAGACCTTCAACATCTGGAATTGGCCAAATGTTCTTATTAAGCATCCACAGTCATCATCACAATTGGTTACGATAATATAGCTCCAAAGACGCCAGGCGGGTCTTCTGTATATTCTGTGGATTTTTTCGGGTGCCTCTGTGCCTGACCTGGATCAGCGCCTTAGGGAAGTTTTGCAGGATGAGCGAAAACAAGTGACCTGCCACCACTATAACTAGTGTCCAGTGGCCTGCCACAAATATAACTAGCGTCTAGTGGCCTGCCACCACTATAACTAGTGTCCAGTGACCTGCCACCGCTATAACTAGTGTCCAGTGGCCTGCCACAACTATAACTAGTGTCCAGTGACCTGCCACCGCTATAACTAGTGTCCAGTGGCCTGCCACAACTATAACTAGTGTCCAGTGACCTGCCACCGCTATAACTAGTGTCCAGTGGCCTGCCACAACTATAACTAGTGTCCAGTGACCTACCACCGCTATAGCTAGTGTCCAGTGGCCTGCCATCACTATAACTAGTGTCCAGTGGCCTGATACCACTATAACTAGTATCCAGTGACCTGATACCACTATAACTAGTGTCCAGTCGCCTGCCACAACTGTAACTAGCGTCTAGTGGCCTGCCACCACTATAACTAGTGTCCAGTGGCCTGCCACAACTATAACTAGTGTCCAGTGACCTGCCTCCGCTATAACTAGTGTCCAGTGGCCTGCCACAACTATAACTAGTGTCCAGTGACCTGCCACCGCTATAACTAGTGTCCAGTGACCTGCCACCGCTATAACTAGTGTCCAGTGGCCTGCCACAACTATAACTAGTGTCCAGTGACCTGCCACCGCTATAACTAGTGTCCAGTGGCCTGCCACCACTATAACTAGTTTCCAGTGGCCTGATACCACTATAACTAGTGTCCAGTGGCCTGCCACAACTATAACTAGCGTCTAGTGGCCTGCCACCACTATAACTAGTGTCCAGTGGCCTGCCACCACTATAACTAGTGTCCAGTGACCTGCCACCGCTATAACTAGTGTCCAGTGGCCTGCCACCGCTATAACTAGTGTCCAGTGGCCTGCCACCGCTATAACTAGTGTCCAGTGGCCTGCCACCACTATAACTAGTTTCCAGTGGCCTGATACCACTATAACTAGTGTCCAGTGGCCTGCCACAACTATAACTAGCGTCTAGTGGCCTGCCACCACTATAACTAGTGTCCAGTGGCCTGCCACCACTATAACTAGTGTCCAGTGACCTGCCACCGCTATAACTAGTGTCCAGTGACCTGCCACTGCTATAACTAGTGTCCAGTGACCTGCCACCGCTATAACTAGTGTCCAGTGGCCTGCCACCGCTATAACTAGTGTCCAGTGGCCTGCCACCGCTATAACTAGTGTTCAGTGGCCTGCCACCGCTATAACTAGTGTCCAGTGGCCTGCCACCGCTATAACTAGTGTCCAGTGGCCTGATACCACTATAACTAGTGTCCAGAGGTCTATCACCGCTATAACTAGTGTCCAGTGACCTGCCACCGCTATAAATAGTGTCCAGTGGCCTGTCACCGCTATAACTAGTGTCCAGTGGCCTGCCACCGCTATAACTAGTGTCCAGTGGCCTGATACCACTATAACTAGTGTCCAGAGGTCTATCACCGCTATAACTAGTGTCCAGTGGCCTGCCACCACTATAACTAGTGTCCAGTGGCCTGCCACCGCTGTAACTAGTGTCCAGTGGCCTGCCACCGCTATAACTAGTGTCCAGTGGCCTGCCACCGCTATAACTAGTGTTCATTGGCCTGATACCACTATAACTAGTGTCCAGTGGCCTGTCACCGCTATAACTAGTGTCCAGTGGCCTGCCACCACTATAACTAGTGTTCATTGGCCTGATACCACTATAACTAGTGTCCAGAGGTCTGTCACCGCTATAACTAGTGTCCAGTGACCTGCCACCAGTATTAGAATATTGGTGGCAGGTCACTGGACACTAATTCTGGTGGCTTTTATAAGACAGCATTTTCGTTTAGGTCTAGTTTCTTGAAGTCAAAGTAACAAAGTAAGTACAATGACTCTACCTGTTTCCAAAAGTATAAGAACCAGAGGTGAAACATGTTACTCCCGGGTCCCTCCAACTACCATTTGCCATTTACTTGTATCATTTTCTGTCAGAGGGGTCTTTGGACCCCCTCAGACACCCAGGCCGATCATGTCTCTATCTCGGCTCCACTATAACCATATTCCAAGTATGAACCATCTATAGCTTTCACAATTCCGACTTGTGTGATCCATACAACATCATTTGTTTTTATTGGCTGCGAGGTCAGTCCAACAATTTCCCAGCAGAAAGTTGTCTCCTTTCTTCTCTCGTTAATTACGGTATAACTCTTTGCTGTTTGACAACTTTATTTTTTTTGTCCTTACCCCCTCCTATGGTAGACTGTTCCAAAGTAGGAGTACTCTTATAGTGAAGAACCCTTTACTTTTGAGACATCATTTTCCTTTCTTACATGCGGGCACTAGTGGTCCAGGGAAAGTACTCCTCTAATTCTGCTGCTGATTCTCCTTGATTTCCTTTCTTTCCTTTTTTTATTTTGCCAGAATCCATAGTGTCTCGGACCTGTTGCTATTCAGGAGCTTTTTGTAGGATCTTTGACTTTTGATTTCATTCTACATTTTCATTTTTTGATAGTATTGAGCTTTGCTGAACTTCACACGGAATTTCTGTTGTTCTCCGATATAAAGGAAGGTCATGCACGTGGCCGCTAAACCTATAGTGATCGCTTTTCTTTGTAGATCCCGGTTTCCCTTCCACCAAGGGAAAGCATACCTCTAATTCCGCTGCTTATTCTCCTCTTTATTTTCTTTATTTCATTTTTTCGTTTTCCATTTTCTTTTTTTCCTTCATTTTTTTTCCTTTTTTCTATATCTTTTTTTCCTTTTTTCTCCATTTTTGTCCTTTTTTTATTTTTTCCTTTTCTATTTTTGCTTCTCTTCCATTCTCTTTTCTTTGTTTTTGTCTTTTTTTCTCTTTTCTTCTTTCTTTCTTTCTTTCTTTGCTTTCTTTTCCAGCTTCTTGTAGGATCTCCCACTTTTGTCTTTGAGTCTTGGCGGACCTGATAGAGATACTATGGATCTGAGATTCTCTGATATAAATGACGGTGTGACACCTGGCCACTAAATTTAAAGTGATCCAAAAATGTTCTTAATTTGAGAAATGAGCTCTTTTTCTGTGTATTCTGTCAATGAATTCAGTGCTGCAGTATATGGGATCAACATGATGTAGGTTCTTGAAAGCTTCTGTAGACGTATATATGGGAAGTTAGTGGATCCAATAATTAATCTTTCTGAGATCATGAAAGATTAATATCATTACAGGCTAACTTTCAATTTTTTTATTTTATTTTTTTAAAGGGGTGGGGGTTAAAGTAGGGAGATTTATTGTGCTGGACAGCTCCCCTTGTGGCACATGCCAGTACTACAAATCTGTGACGTTGGAGCAACGTTCCCACTAATAACCAGCTGCTAGCAAAACCTTGTCAGGGCTGCCGAAAATTAGTTAATTTCCACGCCTGCCGCACAATACACCTGAAAATAATGAATGGATATCACGGAACCGCTGAGCTGATTATGTGTATGTTAAAAATACCCAGAAATCTCTTAATATACCTTTTCATTTGCAAATCGAGGAGGGAAAAAAAAAAAAACGAAAAAAAGATAATAGTTCAGTTTCCGTGAAGAAAAAAAAAACCCACAAAAAACCTGGTTTTGACAGATTTTCCCGCCTCTCTATAATGTTTCCTCAAATGAATGGATAATAGATCTATGTTTAACTGTGCGGGATCCATCCGGCCGCTAATCTATTCAATATACCTCGTGTGTGTATATATACAAAAGGTATGTGATTGTCAATCACCCGCACGTCTGGCTCTAAAAAAAAAAAAAAAAATGGAATTAATAAAAATGTAGACGGGAGAAATGTTCGCTATAAAGACTCATCGCGGCGTGTCGGAATTTGTAGTGTTGCCGAGTTACAATCCTGAAAGATTATACAGATAATTGAAATGGATCCGGTTATGCTTTTTGTCAGCCCTTATTAAATAGTGTTTTTTTTTTATTTTTTTTATTTTTGCAACGCGGGAAGGGGGAAGGTGGGAAAGGAAGAAGAAAGAAAAGAAAAAAAAAACTTTTTGGAAAGTTCTGTGACATGTAGACAAATTACAGTACTATAAGTACTTAGAATTAAATGGCATCAGAAAGCTGACGACAGGCGAGAGAATGTAACGGATCTTTTTTCCCGCAATACAAAGGATAGGGAAGCGAATTTCAGAAAATCACATTAGTGTTACATTTTTTTTCCGAGCGGAGACGCCATTAGACAAAAAGTGTAAATTGCATCTCGTAACAAAGTAAAGGTGTTTTCTGTGTTTAAAGGTAATTTTGTAATACTGCTAGGATTACTTAAACTCTCTCTCCTCGTTTCAAAACCGAAAGACAAGGACCCCCCGTCGCTCGGCAGAAAGCGACAATTTGCAACGAATTGAGATACCTTTTTTTTTTATTTTATTTTTTTTTTTATTTTGCCACGTTCTCTACGAGTTGCATAATTTGTTTTATTTTTTTTTTCCTTCTAAGTGAAATAGATACTTAAGTTTGTGATGGTTCTTTCTCTCGGCGCTGCGCTCCTCGCTGCTGACATTCACATCACGCAGAGACACAATGCGCAAAATTATCATGACGCACATGCTTCCTCGTGTTTGATGACTGTAATTTCAGACTGCTAACATCGTGAATATTCACCCTGGTGGGAAAAAAATACAGCATTTATTTGATATCAAAATATTTTTTTTTCCGCTTTTTTATCCTTTTCCTTTCTTCTGGATACATTGCTTTTAAAAAAAAAATGTAATACAAAATCTCCATGATTCTAACATGGAGTGCAAGAGTTGTTTTTTTTGTGTGCATGTGTTTAAGGAAAAAAAAAAGTGTGGTAGTCGACTTTTTAATTTATTTTTTTTGCGTGCTTTTAACGTTTATATTGTGACGTTGCTTTTTTCTTATTATTTCATGAATTAGGTTTATAAGCGGTGTGGCATTGCATCCTGGCCAATTAGTGTACAAAATCAATTTTGACCTAGGAGCAAAATTTCCTTTTCCGTTTTGAGTCCTAATTAATTTCTCCCTAAAAGTGTGCTCACAATGAAGGTTCCGCTGCTTCATGACTTTGATGCATCTTTCGTCCGTTTCCAAATACATTTTTGTCATAATTTTCGCCATTTTTTTCTGCGTAGATTATAATGAATGTATCACCTGTAGTTGGCAGGGCTGTGGAGTCGGTAAGCCAAACCTTCGACTTCTCAATTTCCATGACTCCGACTCCACCAAAATGGGCTCCGACTCCACGACTCTGACTCCCCAATTTCCATGACACGGACTCCCGACTCCACCAAAATGGGCTCCAAATCCACGATTCCGGCTCCACAGCCCAGCCAAGGCAGTGGAGTCGGTAAGCCAAACCTCCGACTGCCCAATTTCCATGACTCCGACTCCACCAAAATGGGCTCCGACTCCACGACTCTGACTCCCCAATTTCCATGACACGGACTCCCGACTCCACCAAAATGGGCTCCAAATCCACGATTCCGGCTCCACAGCCCAGCCAAGGCAGTGGAGTCGGTAAGCCAAACCTCCGACTGCCCAATTTCCATGACTCCGACTCCACCAAAATGGGCTACAACTCCAACTCCACAGCTCTGATATTTGGCCACGATCCCCCCAGCTAAGCTTCACCCATTTTTAAAAAAAATTTGCAAAGCTGGCATAAAAAGTCACAGTTTATAAAAAAAAAAAGTTTCACAAAAATGTTGCCGCATCTGATTTGGGTTTCGATCTGTCAGCGCTGTACCTTTTACCTGACCCAGGATAGGTAGGGATCTTGAGGAGTTTTGGAATTCTTGATGCTTTGATATTCTACCAAACATTCTTTTTCTTTTTTTCTTTCCTATTTTTGTGATTTATATTTTTTTCTGTTTTTTGGTATATGTTTAGATATGAATAATGATGATGAAGTCACTGTATTCACAATACCACCACGGCTTTCGTTCTTAAGACTCATTTTTTAAACAACTCCCATTGAGCTTCCTGACATATAATAAGGTCTGACTTGGTTGTAGTGTTTTTGATGGCAAGAAAAGCGCTGCAGACTGCATTAATTTTGCATTTGAAAAATATCGTATTCTTAAAGAAGTGGTGAAGGGAGACTAAAGCCCCCGTTACACATAGTGATATCGCTAGCAATATCGCTATAACGTCACTGGTTTTGTGACGCAGCAGCGATATCGCTACATGTGATACTTACCTCCGACCGCTGATCGCGCGAGAAGGTCCTGGCCCATTTCTCGTCGGGCGCTTCCTGCTGGGCTTCCTGTGGCACCGACAAGCGACGCGTGGACTCGGGCGGGAGGACGTCAGGATTGCCGCGTCTGACAGGTAAGTAGTGACCCCCGACCCCTGCTATGTTGCTGGTGAGATCTGCCTGTTTGGCAGCTCACTATTATTATTATTATTTATTGTTATAGCGCCATTTATTCCATGGCGCTTTACATGTGAGAGTGACCACTTAGCGATGCACCAGTGATCCATATCGTTGTCGGGATCGCTGGTGCATCGCTTAGTGTAATGGTACCCTTAGAGAGTCTGTCAATACAAAATGTATGTTCAAACCAAGCAAAAGCGCTCAGTGCGCCCTTGACGTGGTGAAACAGGAATCTGTCAGAATGATCCACTCCCCCAAAGTGTTTATATGGTCATGTTGATCTCTGAAAGATAATGTCATCCACAACATTAGTTACTGAATATTTTAATCCATATGCAAACAAAGCTTAAGTGCTCTGGGCGTGATTAGAGCACTTCCCAAGCTCCTGCATCCTTAGCTCTAAACCCTTCACAGCACTATATTCCTCTGCTCAATGGCCTGACTTCATTATCAGTTCAGTCATGCAGAGAAAGGAGGGTCTGGGAGGGAAATAGAGCCAGGGAGGCAAAAGTTTGGGAAATGTTTGGACACTCCCACAGCAATTAAGCCTCATATGCATATGCTTTCAAACAGTAATTTTTTTTCCCAGTTACGGACCAACATATTGCATCAGTAATGGTATGAATGACATTATCTTTCAGACAGCAACATGACCATGTAAATAGTTTGTAGGGGTGGATCGTTCTGACAGGTTCTGCACCTTCTCATCTACTTGTTTTCCATCTATCTCTGCCCTATTCCGGCACCTGTACAGCCAGAGCTGTCAATGAAGGAAGAGAAGGGCAGAGATAGATGGAAAACAAGTAGGTGATTAGGTGGACTGAACTGCTTGGTTTGAACAGTCGTTGTGTGCTGACAGAATTCCTTTAATTAGGTTGTATGTGAGCCAAAATTAACCCTGGCTGTATGAGATAAATGTGGCGGCTATGATCGGCTACTGATATTTTTAGCGAAGGTGAAATGATGAATGAGAGTTGTTTTCAGTTTATCAACTTTATTCCTGGCCTGTTTGTTGTAGTGAGGAGCAGATTTGAGCGAATAAGTTCGGAATCGATCGTCGAATCTGAATTTGCCATATTGGTACACTATTTGTGCCGAATTTATGTCTGACAATCGATTCCAAACATATTTGTTCATTTCTACTCCCATTGACTCCAATGACTTTTGGCTGTGTTTGTTGAATATTGCAAGTACAATATTAGCTGCCGATCGTAATAAGAACCGGATTTTGAAAAAGTCCCTCAACTCTAATGAGGAGTATAGGGCCCTTTTTTCTTGGCCTATTTGTTGTAGTGAGGATTATATGGCCCTTTTATCCTGGCATGTTTGTTGTAGTGACGCGATTAGGGCCCCTTTTTTTTACTGGCCTGTTTGTTGTAGTGAGTAGTATAGGGCCCTTTTTGCCAGACCTGTTTGTTTTAGTGAGGAGTATAGGGCCGGTTTTTCCTGGCCTGTTTGTTGTAGTGAGGAATTTATTGTCCTTTTTTTCCTGGCCTGATTGTTGTAGTGAGAAGTTTAGGGCCCTTTTTTCCTGGCCTGATTGTTGTAGAGAAGTTTATGACCCTTTTTTTCCTGGCCTGGCCTGTTTGTTGTAGTGAGTAGTATAGGGCCCTTTTTTCCTGGCCTGTTTGTTGTAGTGAGTAGTGTAGGGCCCTTTTTTCCTGGCCTGTTTGTTGTAGTGAGTAGTATAGGGCCCTTTTTGCCAGAATTGTTTTGTTGTAGTGAGGAGTATAGGGCCCTTTTTTCTGGCCTGTTTGTTGTACAGAAGAGTTTAGGACCCTTTTTTCCCTGGCCTGTTTGTTGTAGTGAGGAGTATAGGGCCTTTTTTTTCCTGGCCTGATTGTTGAAGAGAAGAGTTTATGACCCTTTTTTCCTGGCCTATTTGTTATATTTAGGAGTATAGGGTCCTTTTTTCCTGGCCTGTTTGTTGTAGTGAGTAGTATAGGGCCCTTTTTTCCTAGCCTATTGCTGTAGTGAGGAGTTTAGGGCCTTTTTTTCCTGGCCTGATTGTTGAAGAGAAGAGTTTATGACCCTTTTTTTCCTGGCCTGTTTGTTACATTGAGGAGTATAGGGTCCTTTTTTCCTGGCCTGTTTGTTGTAGTGAGTAGTATAGGGCCCTTTTTTCCTAGCCTATTTGCTGTAGTTAGGAGTTTAGGGCCTTTTTTTCCTGGCCTGATTGTTGAAGAGAAGAGTTTATGACCCTTTTTTTCCTGGCCTGTTTGTTGTAGTGAGTAGTATAGGGTCCTTTTTTCCTGGCCTGTTTGTTGTAGTGAGTAGTATAGGGCCCTTTTTTCCTGGCCTGTTTGTTGTAGTGAGTAGTATAGGGCCCTTTTTTCCAGACCTGTTTGTTGTAGTGTGGAGTATAGGGCCCTTTTTTCTGGCCTGTTTGTTGTAGTGAGGAGTATAGGACCCTTTTTTTCTGGCCTGTTTGTTGTTGTGAGGAGTTTAGGACCCTTTTTTCTTGGCCTGTATGTTGTAGAGAAGACTTTATGACCATTTTTCCCTGGCTTGTTTGTTGTAGTGAGGAGTATAGGACCCTTTTTTCTTGGCCTATTTGCTGTAGTGAGGAGTTTAGGGCCCTTTTTCCCTGGCCTGTTTGTTGTAGAGAAGAGTTTATGACCCTTTTTTTCCTGGCCTGTTTGTTACATTGAGGAGTATAGGGTCCTTTTTTCCTGGCCTGTTTGTTGTAGTGAGTAGTATAGGGTCCTTTTTTCCTGGCCTGTTTGTTGTAGTGAGTAGTATAGGGCCCTTTTTTCCTGGCCTGTTTGTTGTAGTGAGTAGTATAGGGCCCTTTTTTCTGGCCTGTTTGTTGTAGTGAGGAGTATAGGGCCCTTTTTTCCAGACCTGTTTGTTGTAGTGTGGAGTATAGGACCCTTTTTTCTGGCCTGTTTGTTGTTGTGAGGAGTTTAGGGCTCTTTTTTTCCCTGGCCTGTTTGTTGTAGTGAGGAGTTTAGGACCCTTTTTTCTTGGCCTGTATGTTGTAGAGAAGACTTTATGACCGTTTTTCCCTGGCTTGTTTGTTGTAGTGAGGAGTATAGGACCCTTTTTTCCTGGCCTATTTGCTGTAGTGAGGAGTTTAGGGCCCTTTTTCCCTGGCCTGTTTGTTGTAGAGAAGAGTTTATGACCCTTTTTTTCCTGGCCTGTTTGTTACATTGAGGAGTATAGGGTCCTTTTTTCCTGGCCTGTTTGTTGTAGTGAGTAGTATAGGGTCCTTTTTTCCTGGCCTGTTTGTTGTAGTGAGTAGTATAGGGCCCTTTTTTCCTAGCCTATTGCTGTAGTGAGGAGTTTAGGGCCTTTTTTTCCTGGCCTGATTGTTGAAGAGAAGAGTTTATGACCCTTTTTTCCTGGCCTGTTTGTTACATTGAGGAGTATAGGGTCCTTTTTTCCTGGCCTGTTTGTTGTAGTGAGTAGTATAGGGCCCTTTTTTCCTGGCCTGTTTGTTGTAGTGAGTAGTATAGGGCCCTTTTTTCCTGGCCTGTTTGTTGTAGTGAGTAGTATAGGGCCCTTTTTTCCAGACCTGTTTGTTGTAGTGTGGAGTATAGGGCCCTTTTTTCTGGCCTGTTTGTTGTAGAGAAGAGTTTATGACCCTTTTTTTCCTGGCCTGTTTGTTACATTGAGGAGTATAGGGCCCTTTTTTCCTGGCCTGTTTGTTGTAGTGAGTAGTATAGGGCCCTTTTTTCCTGGCCTGTTTGTTGTAGTGAGTAGTATAGGACCCTTTTTTCCAGACCTGTTTGTTGTAGTGTGGAGTATAGGGCCCTTTTTTCTGGCCTGTTTGTTGTAGTGAGGAGTATAGGACCCTTTTTTCCTGGCCTGTTTGTTGTAGTGAGGCGTATAGGACCCTTTTTTCTGGCCTGTTTTTTGTTGTGAGGAGTTTAGGGCTCTTTTTTTTCCTGGCCTGTTTGTTGTAGTGAAGAGTTTAGGACCCTTTTTTCTTGGCCTGTATGTTGTAGAGAAGACTTTATGACCGTTTTTCCCTGGCTTGTTTGTTGTAGTGAGGAGTATAGGACCCTTTTTTCCTGGCCTATTTGCTGTAGTGAGGAGTTTAGGGCCTTTTTTCCCTGGCCTGTTTGTTGTAGAGAAGAGTTTATGACCCTTTTTTTCGTAGCCTATTTGCTGTAGTGAGGAATTTAGGGCCCTTTTTTCCTGGCCTGTTTGTTGTGGTGAGGACTTTAGCAAGTTCCATTTGTTTAGTTTAATTACAGCTAATAAATCTGTTGTTGTAATCAGCAGTTAAATTGCGTTGAGAGAACGAGAGATGGTGTACAGTACGAGAGGCAGGATCCAAGCGAGAGCATGCGCCACCTCACAGCTGTCCTCACAGATGGGGAAGTGGGTGTACGCACTTATTAGGGCTCGTTTTCAATGGCTGATAAAAAAAGAAAACGCAGTGTTATCGATGTACGGTGGAACGTGCGCCGATTGAGACCGGTGTATCATCGCATCCTACTCAAGCTCCACGTCTGCTGTTAGCTCACTCCGAATACTATGCAATTTACTGAAATATATCGGTTATTGCAAATATATATATTTTTTGTGCTCCAGCTGCTGCTGAATTAAAACACCCCAACATGCTGAGCCACATGCTGTGAAAGCAGGAGGCCAATAGTTTGTAAACCCACAATAAGTATGATTCTCCTGCTGGGTGTCTGGCCTTTTCTGTTTCCTATCTGGTGTTGGAAGGTTTTTGTCATTGGGTCTCGTTTTTGGGTCCTTGATGGCAACTTGAATCCTCCCCATGAACTTCCAAGAGGCTGTCACCAGTTGAATTGGTTCTGCTTATATAGATTGCCATTTTTGGGGTAACCTGGGTCTTCAGACAAGTCCACTCATGGTGCCACTTGTTATTAGCATCACACAACAAGTGTTATTAACACGTTGAGACTTCCAACGGATCTCTGGCCAAAGTGAACTTCTCTTATTATCCTGGCCATAAACATTCCTTTCCCATATAAAAAGGATTCATTCATGACCAGTTTGATAGACAATCAGTCCAAGTTGTATTTAGGGAAGAAATTGAGCTGGAGACTTGGTTCAGACCAGGTCCTCCACGTCTGGTTTGGAATAAATGAAAATCTCCGGTTGTCCGTTTCGTCAGTTCATTAGCTGCGTAGAGCTGGTAATTTCTTATATATTGGGTTTCCCTGTAACATTATATAGTGTTTGTTTTTCCAGTGCTGAAATGTGTTTTCTGATGGATCCGCCGCAAAAATAGGAACCTGCCTGTAGCATTCAGATGACGTAAGGCAAGTGGGTTTATTATTTTTTAAGACCAGTTGTTCTAAGTCTATCCTCAAATGACAAAATTACGAGCTTTTCATGGCTCTGGGTCTCCATCCGGATGTTAGAAGTGTATTTAAAGGGGACCTGTTGCCAGATGAAAAGTGGCCAAATTTTTGTTCTTTTATACACGCAGCTCCTGTGAGTATTTTGCTTTTTTTTTTTTTTTTTTTTTTTTTAAATCCGCCATACTGTTAGAGATATGAGCCTTTGTATTCAGTGCAAATTTTTAGCCTTCCAAGGGGGCGTGGCTCCTAAGGTAATTATATAGAGCAGCCTAAAGACATGCCCCCAAAGAATCCCGTGAGCACCGCCCTCTCAGAAAAACCATGAAAATTAGCACTATATAAAAACTCTCAGATCTCTGGAACTGTATTAGGGATTTTAAAAAAACAAAAGACAGAATTCTCAGGGGAGCAGTAGGAATAAAATAAGCGCAAAATCTGGTTGCTTTTGACCTGGTGACCGGTCCACTTTAAGGCCTTGACATCTGCATTATGGAGCTGATCCAGGCCGGAAACGCAATGCTGCATTGCATTCAATAAAGGCTGCGTCTGACCATCCCTGTGTGATTGAGATGCTTCTTGGAACTGAATATTGGGAATTGTAGTTCTACAACCCCTTAGAGGTAACACGAGTCCAGATCTGCTAAGCTGCGAGGGATCGAATGGTTGATAAATGGCGGCCTCCTCTCGCTGCAGAGCCTGGAGGATCGTTAGTATCCTTCCATCAGTTCCTCATTAGTCCTTAGATAGTGTTTTAATGACAACTTGAGAGCCCCACTATCCTGCCCTTGTACTATTTATGATCCCAACTGTGCTAATGTGCACTTAATGAGAAATTCTTGTCTCGTGTATAAATCCTACAGCCAGCATTCAATTTATTGACAGATGTTTGCTTGGGCCTCTTTAAAATTACTTCATAAATCTTCCAGGATAAAAGCCTGAAGTTTGGTTATATTAAGACAGGGCTTTGTTGACAGTTTCGGATTTAACCCTTTAGTCGTGCGACCGGCCGCTTGGCTAAGTGCCTGCTTATGACTCTGGAGCCGCAGATCCAGGTTGAGTCTGTCACAAAAGATACTTTCCAAAATATAGAGGAAAATTACTGAAATCCTGCAAATTGCAATGAGGAGATCAGTGGTCATGCAATGCACGCTTCTAGATGCATGGAGCTCTGCAATAGAGCTCCATGCAGCTGCTTATTCCTCCTCCTACAATATAAGACCCCACACATTTAGGGGGGAAGCCTGCAGATTGTAGAACGCACATACTTATGATGCATGGTTGTGTACAGGATCCTCGTTCTGGCCATCCTGCTCCGTTCTGGCGTTTGACTGTCACAGCACAGGCCATGGATTCAGCTTTTGGAGGCCCAGTTAATAACTCTCCATAATCCTGCGGTTAGGGCCATAACTGTTAATTAAATGGATTCCTACACTCTCAGCACGATTTCTGCTAAATCCTTGCTAAAAAAAAAAAAACCTTCAACAGCTACAGAATCATTTATAGGGGGTGTCTACCTTTATAAGTGAGGCCGCTTGGCTTAGACTTTGCGGTATAAAAGTATGAGCAGAACATAGCTGTGAATCAGGTAGCAGAGATCCTAAAGACCGCAGGTGAATAGGAGAGCGGGAAGGGAGCTGCAGAGGTCCTGGAGACCGCAGGCGAATAGGAGAGCGGGAAGCAGGCTGCAGAGGTCCTGGAGACCACAGACAAATAGGAGAGCAGGAAGCAGGCTGTAGAGGTCCTGGAGAATGCAGGTGAATAGGAGAGCGGGAAGCGGGCTGCAGAGGTCCTGGAGACTGCAGGCGAATAGGAGAGCAGGAAGCAGGCTGCAGAGGTCCTGGAGACCGCAGGCGAATAGGAGAGCGGGAAGCAGGCTGCAGAGGTCCTGGAGACCGCAGGCGAATAGGAGAGCGGGAAGCAGGCTGCAGAGGTCCTGGAGACCGCAGGTGAATAGGAGAGCGGGAAGCAGGCTGCAGAGGTCCTGGAGACCGCAGGCGATCAGGAGAGCGGGAAGCAGGCTGCAGAGTTCCTGGAGACTGCAGGTTAATAGGAGAGCGGGAAGCGGGCTGCAGAGGTCCTGGAGACCGCAGGCGAATAGGAGAGCGGGAAGCAGGCTGCAGAGGTCCTGGAGACCACAGGCGAATAGGAGAGCAGGAAGCAGGCTGCAGAGGTCCTGGAGACTGCAGGTGAATAGGAGAGCAGGAAGCGGGCTGCAGAGGTCCTGGAGACCGCAGGCGAATAGGAGAGCGGGAAGCAGGCTGCAGAGGTCCTGTAGACTGAAGGCGAATAGGAGAGCAGGAAGCAGGCTGCAGAGGTCCTGGAGACTGCAGGCGAATAGGAGAGCAGAAAGCAGGCTGCAGAGGTCCTGGAGACTGCAGGTGAATAGGAGAGCGGGAAGCAGGCTGCAGAGTTCCTGGAGACTGCAGGCGAATAGGAGAGCAGGAAGCAGGCTGCAGAGGTCCTGGAGACTGCAGGTGAATAGGAGAGCGGGAAGCAGGCTGCAGAGGTCCTGGAGACTGCAGGTGAATAGGAGAGCGGGAAGCAGGCTGCAGAGGTCCTGGAGACTGCAGGTGAATAGGAGAGCGGGAAGCGGGCTGTAGAGGTCCTGGAGACCGCAGGCGAATAGGAGAGCGGGAAGCAGGTAGCACAGGTCCTGGAGACCACAGGCGAACAGGAGACCTGGAAGAAGTAGCAGAGATCCTGGAGACCACAGGCGGAAAGGGGACAGGAAGGCAGGTAGCAGATCTCCTGGAGAGCGCAAGCGGACAACAGACCAGAAATAGGTAGCAGGGGTTCCGGAGACCGCAGGCGGACCGGAGACTGGGAAAATTTGGCAGAGGTCTTGGAGACCGCAGACAGGTAGCAGAAATCCTGGAAACTGCAGGTGGAAAGAGGGCAGGTAGACTGCAGGTAGACAGGAGACCGGGACCAGGTAGCAGATCTCCGGGAGACCGCAGGTGGATAGTAGACCGGGAGCAGGTAGCAGAGGTCCTAGAGACCGTAGATGGATAAGAGACCGGGAACAGGCAGCAGAGGTCCTGGAGACCACAGGCGGATAGAATATCGAGAACAGGCATCAGAGTTCGTGGAGCCCGCAGGTGGAAAGGGGACAGGAAGGCAGGTAGCAGACTTCCTGGAGACCACAAGCGGACAGGAGACTGGGAACTGGTAGCAGAGATCCTGGAGACCGCAGGCGGAAAGGGGACAGGAAGGCACGTAGCAGATTTCCTGGAGACCGCAGGCGCATAGAAGAGCAGGAAAGTAGCAGAGGTCCTGGAAGACCACAGGTACACAGGACTCCATAAGCACTTAGAAGCACAGTTGTGTGTCTTGGTAGGCCTTATATAGGCCCAGTTAGATGATCACTTGGTATCAGGCCGGGCCATCTGCAGAGCTTGACGTATAGCACAAGAGAGTTCAGCAGACCAGGGAGAGGGAGCAAAGGTAAAATTTAAATCTTTACCTTTTAACCAAGTGGGTGTATACCACAAAACCATTGTACGTGTTTTGATTGGCCAGTGTCAGAGGAAAAAAGGCAACTGGCCACAGAGATGTTCTGTAGTATATGATCAGTTGGTGGAAGGGAAAATTTGCACCTTTATTACTGGGGTGTGGGCTATAACTTTTGAACCGAGGGGCACAGAATAAAAAGAAATCTGTTCCAGGATCAGGGGAGGAATTGCTCAGTTTTGAGTAAAAAATCCAGTGAAAGGTCATCTGTAATCAATTAAAGGGAAGGTGCCATCCAAAAAATTTTTTTTTCAGCAATTGAAAAAATGTGAAGAATTAGAGTTTGGCATTTCCACTTGTTAACACTAGAGGGAGCAGCTACTGAAATTTGGCACAAAAACCTAGTGTACAACTAGCTCACATTACTGCCCTGCAGTAATTATGGGCGGAATCTGCTGACATGGGTGTGATGTCACTCCTCTCCTCCCCTTCTGGGTGTTTGCTAAGGGAAAAGAGAGGATGACATCTAGGAACACAGTGAGCAGCCATTGTGATGGGGCCTGCAAAGTTACTGACTGTCTTTGCATGCAAAGTCTGGATCAGAACAGGCCATCAATCAGCAGAAATGTTTCCTGGATTTCTGTGGAGCAGACAAGCAGACGGTCCATCCATGTGTATAAAACACAGCGCTCTATGTACAATCCCTGGCACCGAACAGGGTGCCCCCCCATAGACCAGCACACTGCTCTCCTGAAATACTCTGTGCTGCTGTCACCCTGCTCCTTCCACCATATATCAGGCCCCTGTCGCCTCGCTTTTACACATCACCAGGACAGGATCTGAGGAGAGGAATGGGGTCTTCAGTCACCGAGGATGGCAGGCAGCAAGGATTCTGGGAGCAGGGTGACAGCAGCACAGAGTATTTCAGGAGAGCAGTGTGCTGGTCTATGGGGGGCACAGAGGGAGATATATGGGGGAGGAGCAGGGTGACAGCACCACAGAAATCCAGGAAACATTTCTGCTGATTGATGGCCTGTTCTGATCCAGACTTTGCATGCAAAGACCCGATTCCCCTCCTCAGATCCTGTCCTGGTGATGTGTGAAAGCGAGGCGACAGGCGCAGTCCAGGGTGACGCTGGGAAGCAGGCTGGGGGAAATGTAGCCATATAGTAACGATAATGTGAGACCCCTCTTTTCAGCTGCCTTGCCAGCCCTCCCCTGACTGCACCTAACTATTACCCCTGACCCGTGTGCAGGTGCTCAGCCAGAACCACCCCAAAGTGGGTCCCCTTTTAGCAGATAATACTGCCATAGGGTTCTCACATAATACCGCCATATACTTCACACATAATGCCGCCATATAGATCATACACAATACCACCATGTAGATCACACATAAAACCAGCAGGGTGACAGCAGCACAGAGTATTTCAGGAGAGCAATAACACACGGGATAGGATTAGATACACGGCTCAGCAGTCCGTATCACACGGAATAGGATTAGATACACAGCTCAGCAGTCAGTATCACACAGGAGAGGATTAGATACATGGCTCCGCAGTCAGTATCACACAGAATAGGATTAGATACACGGATCAGCAGACTGTATCAAACAGGATAGGATTAGATACACGGATCAGCAGACTGTATCACAGAGGATAGGATTAGATACACGGATCAGCAGACTGTATCAAACAGGATAGAATTAGATACACGGATCAGCAGACTGTATCACAGAGGATAGGATTAGATACCCGGCTCAGCAGGCAGTATCACACAGGATAGGATTAGATACACAGCTCAGCAGTCAGTATCACACAGGTGAGGATTAGATACACCGCTCAGCAGACAGTATCACACAGGATTGGATTAGATACACGGCTCAGCAGTCAGTATCACACAGGAGAGGATTAGATACAGGGCTTAGCAGTCAGTATCACACAGGATAGGATTAGATGTCCAGCAGATGGCCAAGTGTTTTGAAAGAGCAGGGAGCAGCTCCTCCTATGTTTTGCAAGAGCAGGGGCAGCAGCTGGTCGGGTGTTTTGGAAAGAGCAGCTCGGTCTCCAGGAGCCCGTCCTGTATCCTCTCCTGCAGCTGGTATGTGCAGTGAACATCCACAGTATATCGTCCGACATAACAGGGCTTGCAATAGAGTGTAAATGGAGCTAAAAGGAAAGCACTGGGCTCTAATAAAATGGCGCCTGGCCACACCTACAGCTGGGAATTGAGCTGCCCACAGAGGTGTGCCCAATTCACAGCTGATGCTGCTGCAATGATACAGATAGGGGGTCGGAGCCGACTCTTGTGTCTTATGCCCAGGGACTGCCGTAAATGAGCATGGAAAGTGTCGAAAGTGTTGTTCAGCAGCCAGAAAGGTAAGATGGCAGCCCCCAGTGGCTGCATTAATACGGTAAAAAAGAAAAAAAACATACAAACCACTGAGTCAAGCTTAGGGGGCAATATATTTTTATACTATTTTATTTTTTACATTAAATTATGAAAAAACACGGAACCTTCCGTTTAAATCACCATTTTGTCGTCATTCTGGTTGTCATGGTTATGTCTGAGTTCTAGTTACCACCAATTTGATAGATACATGTCACTGGACATACTCATGGCAACCAGAAAAAAACAAAAGCTAATAATCACAGCTCATCTTGATTTGTAAAAAAAAAAACACTCAAGGCAACACTGTTCTTTGGCTGATAACAGAGAGCAGTAGCTCATAGTGTACTGTAGCCTTGTTATGTCTCATCAGTGTTCACTTTCCGGCCTTGCTGTACAGTTTTCCTCGTGCTTTTTGATTCACTGGTCGGTAATGAGTGTGCACTTGTATTCACCAACCAGGCGGCGTGAGCATACACTTCCAGTGCCGGCTCATCCGGAGCAGGTAAGTCCTTCTTCACAGCGGGTGGCCGTCGTCGTGCAACCGTCTGCGTAGGGCAGCACGTTTGGATCAGCGCCGGCCCGTCTTCGAAATGTTTACCCACCGTAGAAGGATCTATGCAATGCATCGTGGCTGGTCCGTCTAATCCTTTTAGTTAACTTCTCAGTGACCCCCATTGCTCGTTGCACAGATTCAGCAGTGCTCGGTGTCTCGCCTGATGAAGTGTTGATGTTGATAGGAGCGGAGAGAGGCGGCCTTGTTCTACATGTCTGAGTCTGCACTCTGCTGCCATGATAAGAGCTGAGAGACAGAATGGAGATTCCTTCCAGGCCCACTGGGTATACGCTGCTCATCCCGCCTGAGCCCGATCACTTTGATGGCCATGGCCTGGTCTGTTGTCTGCTCACGTTTTATTCCCAGGGATCAAGTACAGGGTTTTCTTTATCTTGCTAATTTTTCTAGACACCTTGATACGTTTCCTGGCTAGCGAACTTCCCATGGCTGCACATGGCCGGGGACGAGGCAGGAAACAGTAGGAAAACGCATGAAAAATTGTACAGAACTTCATTTCAACCACAGTGCTCATCCATACTGCTGATAATCATAAATACGGATAATAATTCTTGTAGCCCTAAAACCCAAGTTGCATGGACACCAAACATATTTACTCTATGTATCCCACTATATACCATATGCCAGCATGAGGCAACCATAGGATCTAATTTTAAAGAAAAATAATGCACCCCCGTTCTTCATGAGTTTATATATTACCCCCTCAGGGTTATAATGCCCCTTTTTCCTCTTCCTTAGCTCATATAATGCCCTCTCCTCTTCCTGAGCTAATGTAATGCCCCCTCCTCTTCCTGAGCTAATGTAATGCCCCCTCCTCTTCCTGAGCTCATGTAATGCCCCCTCCTCCTCCTCCTCCTGAGCTCATGTAATGCCCCCTCCTCTTCCTGAGCTCATGTAATGCCCCCTCCTCTTCCTGAGCTCATGTCATGCCCTCTCCTCTTCCTGAGCTCATGTAATGCCCCCTCCTCCTCCTCCTGAGCTCATGTAATGCCCCCTCCTCCTCCTCCTGAGCTCATGTAATGCCCCTCCTCTTCCTGAGCTCATGTCATGCCCCCTCCTCTTCCTGAGCTCATGTCATGCCCCCTCCTCTTCCTGAGCTCATGTCATGCCCCCTCCTCTTCCTGAGCTCATGTCATGCCCCCTCCTCTTCCTGAGCTCATGTAATGCCCCCTCCTCTTCCTCCTGAGCTCATGTGATACTTCCTCCTCTTCCTGAGCTCATGTAATGCCCCCTCCTCTTCCTGAGCTCATGTAATGCCCCCTCCTCCTCCTGAGCTCATGTGATACACCCTCCTCCTGAGCTCATGTGATACTTCCTCCTCTTCCTGAGCAAATGTAATGCCCCCTCCTCTTCCTGAGCTCATGTAATGCCCCCTCCTCTTCCTGAGCTCATGTGATACCCTCTCCTCCTCCTGAAATCATGTGATACCCCCTCCTCCTCCTGAGTTCATGTGATACACCCTCCTCCTGAGCTCACGTGATACCTCCTCCTCCTCTTCCTGAGCTCATGTGATACCTCCTCCTCCTCTTCCTGAAATCATGTGATACCCCCTCCTCCTCCTGAGCTCATGTGATACACCCTCCTCCTCTTCCTGAGCTCATGTGATACCCCCTCCTCCTCTTCCTGAGCTCATGTGATACCCTCTCCTCCTCTTCCTGAGCTCATGTGATACCCCCTCCTCCTCTTCCTGAGCTCATGTGATACCCTCTCCTCCTCCTGAAATCATGTGATACACCCTCTTCCTGAGCTCATGTGATACCCCCTCCTCCTCTTCCTGAGCTCATGTGATACACCCTCTTCCTGACCTCATGTGATACCCCCTCCTCCTCTTCCTGAGCTCATGTGATACCCCCTCCTCCTCTTCCTGATCTCATGTGATACCCCCTCCGCCTCCTGAGCTCATTTAATTCTCCCTCCTCCTAAGTTCATATAATGCCCCTTCCAACTCCTGAGCTCATGTAATGGCTTCTCCTGTTCCTGAGCTTATGTAATGCTCCTTCCCCTCCTCCTCTTGAGCCTATGTAATGCCCCCTCCTCCTCTTGAGCCTATGTAATGCCCCCTCTTCCTCTTGAACTCATGTAATGCCCACTCCTTCTCTTCAGTTCATATAATGCCCACTCCACCTCCTGAGTCCATATAATGCCTCGCCTTCCTCATGAACTCCTATAATGATGCCTCCTTCTCATGAGCCCATATAATGCCCCTCCTCCTAAGCTCATATAATCCTGCTCCTTCCTAATGAACTCAAATCATGCCCCTCCTCCTCAGCCCATATAAAGCCCCCTCCTCCGCTTGAGCAGATATAATGCTATCTCCTCCACCTGAACCCCAACTCTACCTTGCCCCATGTAATGCCATCGACTGAGCCCATATAATGCCCCTTCCTCTGCTTGAGCCCATATAATGCCCCTTCTCCCTCCTCAGCCCATATGCCACCTCTCTGCCTGAGCCCATATAAAGTTCCCTCCTCTTCCTAAACCCGTTTTCTCTTTCCTGAGCCCATATAATGCCCCCTCTTCTTTCTTCTGAGCCAAATAATGCCCGCTCTTCTCTCCTGAGTCCATATAATGCCCCTCTTCTCTCATGAGGCCATGTAATGCCCCCTCTCATAATAATAATCTTTATTTTTATATAGCGCTAACATATTCCGCAGTGCTTCACAGTTTTGCACACATTATCATCACTGGGGCTCACAATCTAAATTCCCTAACTGTATGTCTTTTGGAATGTGGGAGGAAACCGGAGTACCCAGAGGAAACCCACTCAAACACAGGGAGAACATTCAAACTCCTTGCAGATGTTGTCCTTGGTGGGATTCGAACCCAGGACTCCAGCGCTGCAAGGCTGCAGTGCTAACCACTGAGCCACCGTGCTGCTCTTATCTCTCCTGAGCCCACGTAATGCCCCCTCTTCTCCCTCCTGAGCCCATGTAATGCTCCCTTTTCTCTCTCCTAAGCCCATATAATGCTCCCTCTTATCTCTCCTGAGCCCATATAATGCCCCCCTCTTCTCCCTCCTGAGCCCATATAATGCCCCCTCTTATCTCTCCTGAGCCCATGTAACGCCCCCTCTTCTCTCTTCCAAGTCCATATATTGCCCATTCTTCTCCCCCTAGAAATCATATAATGCCCCCTCTTCTTTCTCCTGAGTCCATATAATGCCCCCTCTTCTCCCTCCTGAGCCCATGTAACGCCCCCTCTTCTCTCTCCTGAGCCCATATAACGCCCCCTCTTCTCTCTCCTGAGCCCATGTAATGCTCCCTCTTCTCTCTTCCAAGCCCATGTATTGCCCATTCTTCTCCCCCTAGAAATCATATAATGCCCCCTCTTCTTTCTCCTGAGTCCATATAATGCCCCGTCTTCTCTCTCCTGAGCCCATGTAATGCCCCCTCTTATCTCTCCTGAGCCCATGTAACGCCCCCTCTTCTCTCTTCCAAGCCCATGTATTGCCCATTCTTCTCCCCCTAGAAATCATATAATGCCCCCTCTTCTTTCTCCTGAGTCCATATAATGCCCCGTCTTCTCTCTCCTGAGCCCATGTAATGCCCCCTCTTCTCTCTTCCAAGCCTATGTATTGCCCATTCTTCTCCCCCTAGAAATCATATAATGCCCCCTCTTCTCTCTCCTGAGCCCGTATAACGCCCCCTCTTCTCTCCTGAGCCCATGTAAAGCCCCCTCTTCTCTCTCCTGAGCCCGTATAACGCCCCCTCTTCTCCTCTCCTGAGCCCATGTAACGCCCCCTCTTCTCTCTCCTGAGCCCTTATAACGCCCCCTCTTCTCTCTCCTGAGCCCGTATAACGCCCCCTCTTCTCTCTTCCAAGTCCATGTATTGCCCATTCTTCTCCCCCTAGAAATCATATAATGCCCCCTCTTCTTTCTCCTGAGTCCATATAATGCCCCCTCTTCTCCCTCCTGAGCCCATGCAACGCACCCTCTTCTCTCTCCTGAGCCCTTAGAACGCCCCCTCTTCTCTCTCCTGAGCCCTTATAACGCCCCCTCTTCTCTCTCCTGAGCCCATATAACGCCCCCTCTTCTCTCTCCTGAGCCCTTATAACGCCCCCTCTTCTCTCTCCTGAGCCCATATAATGCCCCCTCTTCTCTCTTCCAAGCCCATGTATTGCCCATTCTTCTCCCCCTAGAAATCATATAATGCCCCCTCTTCTTTCTCCTGAGTCCATATAATGCCCCCTCTTCTCTCTCCTGAGCCCTTATAACGCCCCCCTCTTCTCTCCTGAGCCCATGTAACGCCCCCTCTTCTCTCTCCTGAGCCCTTATAACGCCCCCTCTTCTCTCTCCTGAGCCCTTATAACGCCCCCTCTTCTCTCTCCTGAGCCCTTATAACGCCCCCTCTTCTCTCTCCTGAGCCCATGTAACGCCCCCTCTTCTCTCTTCCAAGTCCATATATTGCCCATTCTTCTCCCCCTAGAAATCATATAATGCCCCCTCTTCTTTCTCCTGAGTCCATATAATGCCCCCTCTTCTCCCTCCTGAGCCCATGTAACGCCCCCTCTTCTCTCTCCTGAGCCCATATAACGCCCCCTCTTCTCTCTCCTGAGCCCATGTAATGCTCCCTCTTCTCTCTTCCAAGCCCATGTATTGCCCATTCTTCTCCCCCTAGAAATCATATAATGCCCCCTCTTCTTTCTCCTGAGTCCATATAATGCCCCGTCTTCTCTCTCCTGAGCCCATGTAATGCCCCCTCTTATCTCTCCTGAGCCCATGTAACACCCCCTCTTCTCTCTTCCAAGCCCATGTATTGCCCATTCTTCTCCCCCTAGAAATCATATAATGCCCCCTCTTCTTTCTCCTGAGTCCATATAATGCCCCGTCTTCTCTCTCCTGAGCCCATGTAACGCCCCCTCTTCTCTCTTCCAAGCCTATGTATTGCCCATTCTTCTCCCCCTAGAAATCATATAATGCCCCCTCTTCTCTCTCCTGAGCCCGTATAACGCCCCCTCTTCTCTCCTGAGCCCATGTAAAGCCCCCTCTTCTCTCTCCTGAGCCCGTATAACGCCCCCTCTTCTCCTCTCCTGAGCCCATGTAACGCCCCCTCTTCTCTCTCCTGAGCCCTTATAACGCCCCCTCTTCTCTCTCCTGAGCCCGTATAACGCCCCCTCTTCTCTCTTCCAAGTCCATGTATTGCCCATTCTTCTCCCCCTAGAAATCATATAATGCCCCCTCTTCTTTCTCCTGAGTCCATATAATGCCCCCTCTTCTCCCTCCTGAGCCCATGTAACGCACCCTCTTCTCTCTCCTGAGCCCTTATAACGCCCCCTCTTCTCTCTCCTGAGCCCTTATAACGCCCCCTCTTCTCTCTCCTGAGCCCATATAACGCCCCCTCTTCTCTCTCCTGAGCCCTTATAACGCCCCCTCTTCTCTCTCCTGAGCCCATATAATGCCCCCTCTTCTCTCTTCCAAGCCCATGTATTGCCCATTCTTCTCCCCCTAGAAATCATATAATGCCCCCTCTTCTTTCTCCTGAGTCCATATAATGCCCCCTCTTCTCTCTCCTGAGCCCTTATAACGCCCCCCTCTTCTCTCCTGAGCCCATGTAACGCACCCTCTTCTCTCTCCTGAGCCCTTATAACGCCCCCTCTTCTCTCTCCTGAGCCCCTTATAACGCCCCCTCTTCTCTCTCCTGAGCCCATATAACGCCCCCCTCTTCTCTCTTCCAAGCCCATGTATTGCCCATTCTTCTCCCCCTAGAAATCATATAATGCCCCCTCTTCTTTCTCCTGAGTCCATATAATGCCCCCTCTTCTCTCTCCTGAGCCCTTATAACGCCCCCCTCTTCTCTCCTGAGCCCATGTAACGCCCCCTCTTCTCTCTCCTGAGCCCTTATAACGCCCCCTCTTCTCTCTCCTGAGCCCTTATAACGCCCCCTCTTCTCTCTCCTGAGCCCATGTAACGCACCCTCTTCTCTCTCCTGAGCCCTTATAACGCCCCCCTCTTCTCTCCTGAGCCCATGTAACGCACCCTCTTCTCTCTCCTGAGCCCTTATAACGCCCCCTCTTCTCTCTCCTGAGCCCTTATAACGCCCCCTCTTCTCTCTGCTGAGCCCATATAACGCCCCCCCCTCTCTTCCAAGCCCATGTATTGCCCATTCTTCTCCCCCTAGAAATCATATAATGCCCCCTCTTCTTTCTCCTGAGTCCATATAATGCCCCCTCTTCTCTCGCCTGAGCCCTTATAACGCCCCCCTCTTCTCTCCTGAGCCCATGTAACGCCCCCTCTTCTCTCTCCTGAGCCCTTATAACGCCCCCTCTTCTCTCTCATGAGCCCTTATAACGCCCCCTCTTCTCTCTCCTGAGCCCATGTAACGCACCCTCTTCTCTCTCCTGAGCCCTTATAACGCCCCCTCTTCTCTCCTGAGCCCATGTAACGCCCCCTCTTCTCTCTCCTGAGCCCTTATAACGCCCCCTCTTCTCTCTCCTGAGCCCATATAACGCCCCCTCTTCTCTCTTCCAAGCCCATGTATTGCCCATTCTTCTCCCCCTAGAAATCATATAATGCCCCCTGTTCTTTCTCCTGAGTCCATATAATGCCCCCTGTTCTTTCTCCTGAGTCCATATAATGCCCCCTCTTCTTTCTCCTGAGTCCATATAATGCCCCCTCTTCTCTCTCCTGAGCCCTTATAACGCCCCCTCTTCTCTCTCCTGAGCCCATGTAACGCCCCCTCTTCTCTCTCCTGAGCCCTTATAACGCCCCCCTCTTCTCTCCTGAGCCCATGTAACGCCCCCTCTTCTCTCTTCTGAGCCCATGTAATGCCCCCATTCTTCTCCCCCTAGAAATCATATAATGCCCCCAATCCTCATTTACATATGACCTTAGAACTGTAATTAACGGGCCCAGGAGTCTGAAGTGCGCCGTTTCCCTGGTGCTTTCTCTGGCTGTCACATCAGGTTGCATGTCGCTGTGTCACATAACATGGGCCGTGTGTGTCACATCCACTTGTGTTCTGCGTTGCTGACACATCACAGTCCATCTAATCCTTCAAGATCAAAATACACAGCGGATCAGTGGCGGACAGAGACGTAATACGACAGGAGCCTGTGCACGCGCTCTCTCACAGTCCCATATGAAGTAGGACCGTCCACGTGCCCCTGAGGGATCCCTGCTGCGTTTTCAGCTGTCGTTGTGACAAGTTTTTTTGGGGGGGAGGACGCTGCCATAAAACATTACGTGAAGGCACCGGACGGACTTGGGTGGGAACTTGTTGGATAGTTGTGACGATGTGACACCACGCCGTGGGTGAAGTCTTTGGTTTAGGTTTATTTGCGGTACTGGATATTTTCGGAAGTACGGTTCAGGGGGGGGGGGGGGGGGAAGTCCTCTTTGTGGGACCTTAATATCCCCATCCCCCAGCCCACGCTGGCATCCGTCTGCTCCGAGCCGCTTGTCTGAGAGCCGGCCTATCACATTGGCCCTAATCAGAAGGCATTGCCGCTGTCAGATGAAATGATCGGCGAGCTTTGAAATAAATGTGGGTCTGAAGGAAGGCGGCTGGAGATGTAGAATACATAACAATGCAGAGCGGCGCAGCGACGAGCCGCTGATCTGTGCTGCACAGAGACTATTAGTCACCGGGAACAAGTTGGGCCGTCTCCTGTCATATATTCACTGAGAGGTTAGTAAGAATCATGTCGGCGGTGCGGGCGCACAGTGTAAGGCAGGGCGTACAGCACGTATGTGGTCTAAGTGTGTGCACGGGGAAACTCATCCATGGGGCATCAGTAGGTCTATGGAAGCTAAAAGAAGATATCTGATAAGTCCCTCCGCAACAAGATTTCAACTATAGCAGAAGTCCCATGAAATACCCTCTGGTTGTACAAGGAATATGTATAATTCCTTTTATCCAGCATCTGATAGTCCAATAAACCGCCACATAATGTAGTAAAATGTAGCGTAGCAATACGAATGTGATACTGCAATAGTTTATTATGAGTGTCCTCTGCCTGTTCAAATTTTACGTATGTGTCAAAATAAAGACATTTTACTAAAGGGTTTATTCCCATCTTCATAGATGGATATTGACGGATAGTGCTTGTAAAAACAAGCACTTTTGCAATTTACTGCTTTTTATAATTTGCAGCCGTTCTCGAGACATTAGCACTTTTTCTTTTCAGCTCGTTGCCTGGGAGACCGACCACCACTGAGTTCTAATTTTGAAGCACAGCGCTGAAGCTGGTCAATATTAGGAGATAACGGCCATCCTGGCGCAGCTTTAAAACTGTGCTTACAAGCTCAATAGGAAAGAGCTTGCCCGTGTCCTGCTGTACAGCTGCAGTGGTCGGTTTCCAAGGCAATGAACTGAAAAATGTTCATATCTTAAGAACAGATGGACATTTTACCATACATTAAATTTCAACGTTTCTTGTATTTATAAGCACTATCCAACGATACCCATTTACGTTAATGGGAATCACTCTTTATGGGACCGGCAAGTCTCAAGAACATGGTCTCGGCTTGTACCGCCAGGAATGGAGAGGTGGCCGCACGTGCGCCACATTCGCTACTCATTTTTACAGGGATCTGCTTTAGGGAAAGTTGAATAAATAGTGCATAAAAAGTTTATTAACTTTTGCTCGTACTTTCTTTTTCAGATCCCTGCGGCGCAGATAACGTTGCTCGTGCACAAGCGGCGTGTGTCACGCATCCGTCCTATCGGCGTGTGTCACGCATCCGTCCTATCGGCGTGTGTCACGCATCCGTCCTATCGGCGTGTGTCACGCATCCGTCCTATCGGCGTGTGTCACGCATCCGTCCTATCGGCGTGTGTCACGCATCCGTCCTATCTGTTGTATCGGTGGGTATCACGCATCCGTCCTATCTGTTGTATAGGCGGGTATCATGCATCCGTCCTATCTATTGTATCGGCGGATATCACGCACCAGTCCTATCTATTGTATCGGCGGGTATCTCGCATCCGTCCTATCTATTGTATCGGCGGGTATCACGCACCAGTCCTATCTATTGTATCGGCGGATATCATGCATCAGTCCCATCTATTGTATCGGCGGGTATCACGCACCAGTCCTATCTATTGTATCGGCGGGTATCACGCACCAGTCCTATCTATTGTATCGGCGGGTATCACGCATCCGTCCTATCTATTGTATCGGAGGGTATCACGCACCAGTCCTATCTATTGTATCGGCGGGTATCACCCATCCGTCCTATCTATTGTATCGGCGGATATCCTGCACCAGTCCTACCTATTGTATCCCCAAAAAAACAAATAAAATGTAGCAAAATCTTTCCATATGATTAATTTTCATAGAAGCCCCCCCATATACTGCCAGCTGGGCACCTATATGGCAGATTAGTGCCGCATCCGCATGTGATTTGCAGGGTTTGTCACTTTTTGAGCATATTTATCAGTGAGGTGCAGTCACATACTGTCGCCATTTGTCACGGTATAAATATACATTGTTCCCTATGTGGCATTTGTCCTACTTAGAGCATTATCAGGGACATCAATCATAGGTAATGCCTGTGCAGCTGGAGGCAGATGAGGTGTGGCGGTGCACGGGCAGCTGCTAACACACGCTGTAATCCGACGAGACGATCACAATATTTCACAGTGACGTCCATTTGTAAGAATATGTATGTAGGGTATCCGTGTGTACAGATCTGTCGAATGTTGGCGGCGGCTGTAAACTACACGAAAAAGCTGCAAACCTGGAACGAGGGCACAATTGCAACGATCTGAGAGTGTATAGACGTTTGGAAATATCCTTTAATCCAGCATAAGTGGAAGAAAATTGGATAATCCGGAAAATATCTGCATACATTTATTTTCATCTACTTGGGATTTCTGTGTTTTCCGCACATCTACCATCATCATCATCATCGCCTGCCATTGTCTTCTGTTCTATGGGGATGCAACTTCTCTTCTTCCTCCTGTCCCCGATAAGGTAGCGTTCACATTTCTCTCCTTTCATTCTTAGCTGTTTGTTCCTTTTGTTGTACTCTTAACATCCAGAGAGACCTGAGAACATCTTGGTCAGTACTGACAAAAAAAAAACAAAACACCAGAAAGGAGCATAATGGCTCTGATTTCCTGTTCTGCGGGGCCATATATCACTGCCGTCCCATCTGTGCCATTTGTCTGTGACAGAATGACAGGTGTCATTTATCACTCGAGCTGGAGGAAACTGTGGGAAGGATGGAAATTTTTTTGGAAGCAGTCAGTGTCTGCAGGCTTCCAGATCATTAAAAAAGGGGGGGAGGGGGTTCAGACAGAATCTGTGTGCAGCGGGATAACACTTACTGTCAACAGTGGAACATAATCGAGCAAAACTATATTTTACCTCCGAGGATTTGTAAGCAGCATCAACTCATGGAGCAGGGATAGACTCTGAACTATTGTTCCATCCATCGCTTTTTTAGATTACAAGTTTCAGCAGACACATAAGTTGCAAGAGGCTCATTGGTGGTAAAGGATGGATGGCCCCAAAAAATGCTTAAACTATATTAATAAAACCTCAACATAACATGGTGGACTTCGAATAGAGAAAGAGAATAGTGACACAGATTAAAATTTACAACAGTGCCAGGTGCAGAAGTCCAACTTTTACTAGAAGTCTGAGGGAACGTAATGGGGGTCACAAACACCCCTATATGCCAAAGCTTTGAGTATAGGAGATGAAACAGAAGGCAGTTAGCAAATGTACTAAGTTCAAATAGTGAAACTGAATGCCCCTCAGTTTAAGGGTTTAAGTAGCCTGTGAGCACTCTTATAAAATCCCAGAAAATACACCCATGTATACTCGGTCAGCACAGAAAAAGCTAGATTTCCCACAGAGGAACAAGTGAAGACTGACTGAAGTCAAAGCAAAACAAACTGGAAGCCAAAGAGGGATATGACTCTTTAGATGATGGGATGGGGGGGGTCTTTGCTCCCCTTTTCTTGTGAGATGATCATAAAATGCTATATATAATGTGGAAATACTTATTTATTGTATCCTTTTATATTCGTATAACCCCACCCCGTTTTTATACACCTTTTGTGGCCCCCACACTGCACATCTTTCTAGCAGCAGAGTCGGGGAGGAGCCGGATGAACCAATTTGGATGAAATCCTGAGTCTCATCATAAATCAGAGGAAAGAGTCAGACGTGAAGTTTGATGTTACCACTGGGCCCCCAAAGGAAGAAACAAAACAATGTTCATTCTGCATCCAGACCCTTCGGAAATATTTACTCCTCGTGCTTTGTGCTTCATTTTAATTGTTTGCAAATCTGTTTCCTCTGATGATGCTTGTCAGCAGCGTGCACCCAGAGGCGACAGGCAGTCAGGGCCAACAGCGCTGCATCCACCAGGAGCTTGTTCTTACTCCTTATTTTTCTCTCTGGAGTGGGGAACTCTGTACAGGAATATGACACTGTTTAAAAGGTAATATTGTGAAGTTCCTTTACTCTGGCATCTGATAATCCAGGGTTTTTTTTACCCTGACCACAATTAAATTGTAACCACAGATTTACTATTTATTCAATAAAATGGTAAAGTTCCTTTAATTTACTAATTCAAAAATTCCAACATTCTGATAATCCAGAACTTGTCTTCTGCTTAATAAATTGGCAGATACTGTAATATGGAATCTCAAGTAATGAAGCTAGGAGACTGAAAAGAGGGAAATAATGATACTCCTGATTCAAGGGAGGCTGTCAGCAGTGTATGACTGTTCAGGAAAAGCACAGGTGCCCAATGCCATGGTGGCACAACCAAACATTTTCCCACCTACTGATTTTCCCTCAATCCCCATCTCCCTTCTTCTTTGATTGACAGCTTCGGCTTGGAGTGGTCATTTAAAGAACAGAGGGTGATGCAATAGAGCTGTGGTGCGAAAGCAGCCACGTTTTTCCCATCTTTGACAACCCTTTAACGTTTTGTACCGACTTTTTTACTTTTGTGGGAGGATTGTTTCTCTGTATAAGCTCCTCCCCTGAGGAGCTGAGAATGATTAAAGAGGTCCTATCAGGCATATTGATAGAATATGCCATACATTACCGGATAATTTTAGAACTGGGCTCCTGCATAAGTTCTCATGGAGACTTGGCTGTTCATGTCAGCAGTGGCCCCTGCATTTTTCGTATATTAATGGCATATCCTATTAATGTTCCATAAAAGTCCCAAATGGGACATTATCAATTTTAGTTTCTTTTTCTTGTAGCCTCTGTAGTATGCCAAAGTGCATCCTATTTTTCACTGTTATCTGCCATCTATTAGAAAACCATGGCTGCTTTCTTCCACAAATGGTGCCACACTTGATTAAGTTTGTGTCTAGTATTGCAGCACCACGCCATTGACAGCAGTTCTTCTGGAAACAGCACCAGTTTGCATCAATCAGTCATGTTTTTTTGCTAATCTTTCACAACCTCTATAACTTTAATGTACCAACTTTTTTCGGACAATTATGGTTCTCTGGGTAAGCTCCTCCCCTGAGGAGCTGAGAAAGGACAACCTCTGTAACCAATCAGGCATATTGGTACGATATGCCATACATTTCCAGATAATGTGAGTCCCACTCTTGAGAACTGGGCTCCTGCACACACTCTCCTGGAAGGAAGACTTGTCTAGGCATGTCGGCAGGAGGCCCACGTTTTTCAGATATTTATTGCTTATTCTATCGATGTATCATAAAAGTCCCAGATGGGACAACATTATCAATTTTAGTTTGTAGTCTTTTTCCTGTACAGTCATGGCCAAAAGTTTTGAGAATGACACAAATATTAATTTTTACAAAGTCTACTGCTTCATATTTTCTAATGGCAATTTGCATATACTCCAGAATGTTATAAAGAGTGATCAGCTTAACAGCAATTACTTGCAAAGTCAATATTTGCCTAGAAAATGAACTTTATCCCCAAAAACAAATTTCAACATCATTGCAGCCCTGCCTTAAAAGGACCAGCTAACATCGTTTCAGTCCATTAACACAGGTGTGGGTGTTGATGAGGACAGGGCTGGAGATCAATCTGTCATTATTAAGTAAGAATGACACCACTGGACACTTTAAAAGGAGGCTGGTGCTTGGCATCATTGTTTCTCTTCTGTTAACCATGGTTATCTCTAAAGAAACACGTGCAGTCATCATTGCACTGCACAAAAATGGCCTAACAGGGAAGAGTATCGCAGCTAGAAAGATTGCACCTCAGTCAACAATCTATCGCATCATCAAGAACTTCAAGGAGAGAGGTTCCCTTGTTGCCAAAAAGGCTCCAGGGCGCCCAAGAAAGACCAGCAAGCGCCAGGACTGTCTCTTAAAAGTGTTTCAGCTGCGGGATCGGGCTACCAGCAGTGCAGAGCTTGCTCAGGAATGGCAGCAGGCAGGTGTGAGTGCATCTGCACGCACTGTGAGGCGGAGACTCTTGGAGCAAGGCCTGGTCTCAAGGAGTGCAGCAAAGAAGCCACTTCTCTCCAGGAAAAACATCATGGACAGACTGATATTCTGCAAGAGGTACAGGGAGTGGACTGCTGAGGACTGGGGTAAAGTCATTTTCTCTGATGAATCCCCTTTTCGATTGTTTGGGACATCTGGAAAATGGCTTATTCGGAGAAGACCAGGTGAGCGCTACCACCAGTCTTGTCTCATGCCAACTGTCCAACATCCTGAAACCATTCATGTGTGGGGTTGCTTCTCAGCCAAGGGAATGGGCTCTTTCTCAGTCTTGCCTAAAAACACAGCCATGAATAAAGAATGGTACCAGAATGTCCTCCAAGAGCAACTTCTCCCAACCGTCCAAGAGCAGTTTGGCGATCAACAATGCCTTTTTCAACATGATGGAGCACCTTGCCATAAAGCAATGGTGATAACTAAATGGCTCAGGGAACAAAACATAGAGATTTTGGGACCATGGCCTGGAAACTCCCCAGATCTTAATCCCATTGAGAACTTGTGGTCAATCATCAAGAGACGGGTGGACAAACAAAAACCTTCAAATTCAGACAAAATAAAAGCATTGATTTTGCAAGAATGGACTGCTATCAGTCAGGATTTGATCCAGAAGTTGATTGAGAGCATGCCAGGGAGAATTGCTGAGGTCCTGAAGAAGAAGGGTCAACACTGCAAATATTGACTGGCTGCATTAACTCATTCTAACTGTCAATATAACCTTTTGCTACTCATAATATGATTGCAATTATATTTCTGTATGTGATAAAAACATCTGACAAACACACATAAAAACCAGAGGCCAGCAGATCATGTGAAGATATAATATTTGTGTAATTCTCAAAACTTTTGGCCATGACTGTAGTCTCTGTAGTGTGCCGGAGTGTACCTTATTTTTCAGTGTTATCTGCCGTCTGTTTGGAAACCATGGCTGCCTACTTCCAGAAACAGCGCCACACCTAATTATGGTTGTGGCTAGTATTGCAGCATTTGAAGTGGATGATTCAACCTGGTGCTGTTTTTGGAAAAAAATGGCTGTTTTTCCTAATCCTAGGTAACTATCAGAAATCACAACAGGTGACTAGGTGGAAAAGAACATTTTAAAGCGCAAATTGATATTCCCCAGCGACTGTGAAACGTCAGATGAAGTGTGGTTTCAGATTTGCTTCAGACCAGTTACCAGTACACCCCACGTTTCTGTCATGAGGTTAATGTTCCTTTAAATCATCTTCTCATTTTGCAAATAAGAGGAAGAAAAGAAACGAAAATCCTCGCATCAGGGAAAGTGAAGCGTCTTGCTGGCTGATGAAATGCGCTGGGACTGATAGGAGCCGCCATCGAGTGTTCTCGTCTGATTGATCTGCATTACTTCGGGCCCATAATTGTTCTGGCCGAGTCCCGTCATTGTCGGGGAAATGCCTTTTCTGTTGGCTATTAATGTTGTCAATCCAGGGAATACTTAGCCCCCCGCCACCCGGCGAGTCTCATTGCCACGGACTGTGCCCCCTGCCGGGCTAACTGATTGTGACCCAGCCATGTATATTACAAGTGGGAAATCAACATGCACTAAAATTATATAAATTATCGTAATGTAATAATGACTTAACTTCAGCCGCGTCTCCGCTCGGAGCAGGTACTTACGCATTTTGTTCGCTGTCTGCAGCTGCGGGGGGTTTAGCATTAGAAAGAAATGTCAGCTCCCCGGTGGACAGTAGACATTACCGCTCACAGGAGACGTGCAGTCCGTGTCATTGGACAATTTATGCTTCCCGATCCTATGAATATCATTTACATGATAGAATCCGCTGAGGATAATGTCACTTAGGAGGCGGAGGGTGGCAGCATAGGCCAGAACGCAGTAGGGGAATGAACGGCTCAGTGTTGGGTTTCGTTTGGGTCTCTGAAGCCTAAGTATCCACACTCCTTTTAAGGGTCTTAATATTTTTCTGCAGTCGGACAGGAAAAGATGCCCAGTGGACATTTCAATCAGTCCAGATAAGGTGAGGTGGACATTTGAGTCAGTCCAGATGAGGAACCCAAGAGGTTCTAGATATTCACCTCCTACAAACACCATAAGGGTATGTTCACACTAAGCAGAAACTTTCCAAAATCCTACTCATAAAGTTTCTGCTCCAATAACTCAGTGTGAACACACCCTTATAGACGATTCCTCCCGTTTCTTCTGCACTCGGACCTTAGTGTCTACAGTTTCCCTGTGGATTTGACCATATGACTATATGGAAGGTGGGGTTGTGGAGTTCTGCTCTGTCGTTAGTGTAGTGAATGCTGCACGTTGATGTGATGGCGTTTGGCTGTCAGAGCATGCTGGATGTAGTAGTTTCAGAACATATAGAGAGCGGTAGGGTGGGCCCCATTGTTCTATAGGCTAGAACTGCTGTACATTCACTGTAAGTCCTTGCAGATATCTGTGGGGGTCTTCCATCTTCTTGACTTGGGGCTATAAATTCTTTATTCTCTAAGCTCTTCCTCCAGGTATGGGGGTAGCAGGAATTTATCAGGAAGCCATAAGTCATCTGTAGTGCGGGCAATAAATTACTTATAATTAGCAGCTTCTCATTTGACTGTAAGAAGTGAAATACAGGTCAGCACCCAGGGAGGGCAAGGCTGGTGGGCTGCTGCAGCTCGCTTATCAGGACCTCTCGTTTGTGTAGCATTGGTTTTTCTATGGGATATTCGTTTTGTATAATAATGAAGCTTAAGACAACTATAGAAATGGAGTGTACGAGCAGAAATAAGATAAATACCAAAGTCACAATGATGCGGCAAGAGCCATCTGTACTATACCAAGGCCCAGAAAGTGGAAGCTTACATGGTGCAGGCAGCTAGTGAGGGTGATCCTCAGTTACACCTTGTATTATACTCCAGAGCTGCACTCATTATTCTGCTGGTGGAGTCACTGTGTACATACTGTAAGGTAGCGCTTAGGCTATGTTCACACGTGGCGGATTTTTAGCGTTTGCGCGGCGGTTTTAACCGCGCGATTTTGCCGCAAAAATGCGAAAAATAAGCATCCCATGCATTCCTATGGGATTCCGCAATGCTGTGCTAATGCTGCGGTTTTTACCGCGGTGGAATCGCTTTGCAGTAAAAAACGCAGCATGCTCATTAATTTAGCGGAATCGCGGCGATCCCGCACCCATAGGAATGCATTGTTCCGCTTACTTTCCGCATGTGGCTGTGCATACCGTGCGAAAAGTAAGCAGAACATTTGCGGATGGTACCCACGGTCCGGAGGAGAGGAGACTGTCCTCCGGGCTTTGGGTACCATATCCCTGTAAAAAATAGAATTTAAAATAAAAAATATTGTTATTCTCACCTTCCGACGTCCCGTGCAGCCTTCCCGCCTCTCTCCACACTCCCGGTCCCAGTAATCCTTTGCGAGCGATGACGTCCGTTCTCACGCCATCGCGAAGTCTCGCGGTCATTCGCACGACGCCATCGCGAATGACCGCGAGAAGTCGCAATCCCGCGAGAACGGACGTCATCGCAGTAGTTCTCGCAAATGATTACTGGGACCGGGAGCGTGGAGAGAGGCGGGAAGGCTGCGCGGGACGCCGAAAGGTAAGAATAACAATATTTTTTAATTATTTTTTACATCCTATCTTTTACTATTGAGGCCGCATAGGCGGCCTCAATAGTAAAAAGTTGCTCACACTCGTCAAACACTATGAGTGTGACCAACCTGTCAATCAGTTCTCCAAGCGATGCTACAGATCGCTTGGAAAACGCTAGCAATTCTGCAAGCTAATAACGCTTGCAAAATCGCAGGAATTTAAAATGCAATTTTCCTGTGGAATGGAATTCGGAATTCTCGCGGTAATTTCCGCGAGAGTTCCGCTACGTGTGAACATAGCCTTATTGTTAGTGTTGGCTGCGATATTGATGCATGCAGGAACACTTTCCAATTAAACTGTCTAGTGCAGTTTATTATGCCTTCATAAACCGCTGAGGAACATGTTACATGCCACATGCTTACACATAGTCCATCACAATCCTTGGTAAACGGCTTTAACACGCTGTCACTAAACACGCTGGACCTCATTGTCCAGTTACCGTGGGTGACCGCACGCCGAACAGTTAATCAGTGTCCATAGAACATCACGGGCACCAACAGTTATATCCCCATGTCCGGGGTTACCTCGCAGGAGCTCCTGCTCCAGATGCCGACTCTTTGTTAGTCCTCTCTCTCAGGGAAGCTGCCGAACTGAGATCACCGTCCCAGACAACGCCTTGCTCACCAGGCTACCTGACAGTCCAGATCCACAGACGGACGGTAGCTCCCCCAATGCAGTGCCGTCACTGGCTCTGCAAACACACGTGGCCTGTCTGTGTGCTATTCAGGACGTCCATCCCCACTTTGGAACCGTCCAACACACCGGCCACCAGGTCCAGGGCCTCAGCGGGTGCTATTCAGGACGTCATCCCCTCCTTAAACCGTCCAACACTCACGCCTCACCAGGTCCAAGGTCGCAGCACGTGCTCCAGGGATTCGATCCTCCTCCCAGGATCTCCCAACACTGACCTTCCAGGACCTTGCACCCTGAGCCATTCAGGTACACACTCTCTCCCATGTGACCCTCCTCAGGCACACTATATGGCACATAACCCCACCCACAGGCAAGGCACGGATCACATGGTCATAACATCACTACAGGTCCTATTACACACACCCAGCCATACACACACAGGTTTTACTTTGGGCGGTCAGACACACGCCCCTGGGTGGGTTTGTAGGGGACTGGTCCCACCCATCTCACCAAGTCACCTGGAAGCTTCCCTAATACACAGCAACAAACCCTCAGCAGTACATCTGCTGATCAACACACGTTCAAGCTTCCATCACAGGGCACCCACCCCTGTGATACATATCGGCCATTTATAATCCTGCCGCTCACCATTTTCCCATCACAACAAAGGGAATGCCTGCATGCATGTCCCGGGCAGCCCATACAGCGCCCCCTAGCTGTCACAGGGGTCACTGCATCACAATACATCACATTACTTATCCTGTGCTGATCATGTGTTACATCCTGTATTTTATTCCAGAGCTGCACTCACTATTCTGCTGGTGGAATTACTGTGTGCATATATTACACTACTTATCCTGTACTGATCCTGAGGTTACATCCTGTATTATACTCCAGAGCTGCACTCACTATTCTGCTGGTGCAGTCACTGTGTACATACATTTCATTACTTATCCTGTACTGATCCTTAGTTACATCCTGTATTATACCCCAGAGCTGCACTCACTATTCTGCTGGTGGAGTCACTGTGTACATACATTACATTACTTATCCTGTACGGATGCTGAGTTACATTATTATTATTATTATTATTATGCATAAGTATAGCAAACATGTGTAAGACAAGGGACACACAAGTACATAAGGAGAGGGGACCCTGCCCGCGAGGGTTACATCCTGTATTATACTCCAGAGCTGCACTCACTATTGTGCTGGTGGAGTCACTGTGTACATATATTACATTACTGATCCTGTACTTATCCTGAGGTACATCCTGTATTATACTCCAGAACTGTACTAACTATTCTGCTGGAGGAGTCACTGTGTACATACATTACATTACTTATCCTGTACTGATCCTGAGTTACATCCTGTATTATACTCCAGAGCTGCACTTACTATTCTGCTGGTGCAGTCACTGTGTACATACATTACATTACTTATCCTGTACTGATCCTGAGTTACATCCTGTATTATACTCCAGAGCTGCACTCACTATTCTGCTGGTGCAGTCACTGTGTACATACATTACATTACTTATCCTGTACTGATCCTGAGTTACATCCTGTATTATACCCCAGAGCTGCACTCACTATTCTGCTGGTGCAGTCACTGTGTACATACATTACATTACTTATCCTGTACTGATCCTGAGTTACATCCTGTATTATACTCCAGAGCTGAACTCACTATTCTGCTGGTGGAGTCACTGTGTACATACATTACATTACTTATCCTGTACTGATCCTGAGTTACATCCTGTATTATACTCCAGAGCTGCACTCACTATTCTGCTGGTGGAGTCACTGTGTACATACATTACATTACTTATCCTGTACTGATCCTGAGTTACATCCTGTATTATACTCTAGAGCTGCGTTCACTATTCTGCTGGTACAGTCACTGATCCTGAGCTACATCCTATTATGTACTTCAGAGCTGCACTCAATATTCTACTGCTGCAATCCTTAGTGATGTGAGGATCGATATAGATAATTAGTGTGACATATTAAGGTTTCTTTTAGAAAATTTTTTTACACTATCACAAGTTGAAATTCCCACAAATTGATCCCAGCAATAAACTTGAACACATGGACCCCGGATTCCCTCGTAGATGGGTGACTACGCCCTTACACCTTTGTCCTTGTGTCACCCGGCTGTCACTTGGCCTGCTGCACTTACAGAGTCCGGGATATCGCTGCGCTGTATACAAGGTGAGATGTAATTGAGGGATTATTTTCCTGCATTTCGGGGCTGTTTTGCGCTGAACATACAGGGTTAACAGTGTTTTTTTCTGGTGTCTGTGAGATAATAAACTTGTGGGGCTGTGGAGCCAGTGGAGCCTTTGTTGACAGCATGGGGCTTCTCGGGGAACATTATCCACCATTTAAGATGTTATGGAAATAGTGCCTTCCCTGCATTCTTTCTGCCTCTGACCTAGGCTTAGAGATAAGAAAGAGCTGAAAATACGCCATAAATCATGAGCTGCACACCCTGCCGGATCCTTGCCTGCACCCGGCTCCACAACTGATGGACTCTGCTCTATAACAAAGGAAAGATAGAAAAAATACAATTCTGTCTGATAGGTCAATTCAGCCATATGTCAGAGGCAGGAATGTTCTCTCTCCTGGCACAAGCATCAAAGAGGGTCTTTATTGTCCCCCCACCACCACCACCTCCGCCTTCATATTTATATTCCAAGGAAGGAATGTCATCCCTGTTCTCCATTTCTACTCATACCAGGAACTGGAGATAAAGGATGTTGAGACCCCTGGCGTGCAGCTCCCCCTGCAGGTAGTGCAAAAACGTCACCGGGCGGTGCTATTCAAAATTTGACCAACAATTGTAGACTATGTCGTGGGGCCGTCCGCTCTCTAACAACTCAGTGATTAGAGTAAAGTTGTGCAAGCTTCTGCTGGACTGTCCTTCAGTTTCTCACATTTTTCAAGATCTCTGCTTGCTGTCATAGAATCATAGAATCATAGAATCGTAGAGTTGGAAGGGACCTCCTGGGCCATCTGGTCCAACCCCCTGCTCAAAGCAGGATTCGCTAAATCATCCCAGTCAGATGTCTGTCCAGCCTCTGTTTGAAGACTTCCATTGAAGGAGAACTCACCACTTCTCGTGGCAGCCTGTTCCACTCATTGATCACTCTAACTGTCAAAAAGTTTTTTCTAATATCTAATCTGTGTCTCCTCCCATTCAGTTTCATCCCATTGCTTCTAGTCTTTCCTTGTGCAAATGAGAATAAAGTTGATCCTTCTACAATGTGACAGCCCTTTAGATATTTGTAGACAGCTATTAAGTCTCCTCTTAGTCTTCTCTTTTGCAAACTAAACATTCCCAAATCCTGCAACCTTTCCTCATAAGACAGGGTTTGCAGACCGGTCACCATTCTGGTCGCTCTTTCCAGTGCATGGAAACATTCGTGAATAGGTCCTGAATATCAGATTGGTGGTGGTCTGACGTGTACCTCTGGTGGCTATTGGACCATCGAGGGTGCCAGGCATCGGACTCCCATTGCTTTTGTGTTGATCTGTTATAAGGATAGGTCAGCAATATTGTATCCCCTTTAGAGGAGGTTCCAGTGCCACTCGCTTCTGCATCAGAGATGAGTAGCTCTGATGACGATACCACCCCACATACCAGCTGAGATGCACAAAGGAACAGGATATGTGATTGATACCTACCGACTGTGCACGTGTTTCGTCAGGTATATAGGGTCATAACGTCATCAGCACCGCTCATGTCCGATGCCAAAGTGAGCCACACAACACTTTTAAGATAATAGGCCAGGACTTTCCCTGGAACAGAGAGCTGGGGCCAAGATTAGCCCTTGCTCAGTCGCATCCTTGCTATCTTCGGACACCCACACGTAGCAATATAGTCTATAAAAGGTCTGGGTCTACATCAGAGTCATTGCCACTGCACATTTCTAGGAAGTAATTTTAAAAGCCATTGCAGACTTATGAATCCCCCCAGTGCACTTATCGATTTGGGCCGGACAACCCCCTTTAGGGATGTCCACCAGTCAGGCAACCCCCTTTTGAATCCCTATGTTTCCCCCCCAGTAAAATAACAACTCTTACACTTGGCGCCATTCCAATGTTATCAGCACTGGATCTCCAGGGGCTCACTTGACAATATGTCAGGTAAAGACTGTGGGCTTAACTCACCCTTCTCCTTCGGACAAATCAAGATATCGGGAGAAAGTGAGAGCTGCAGTTGCGCTCTCAATTTCTCCAGAAGTCAACTACTTTCGTAGGAGTGTAAACCAGCGTTGATTGGCCACAGGGATCGCGTGACATAATGTCATGTGAGCCCGAGGCGATAAAGTGCTGTTATCATTTGAACAGCATCGTTAACAGAGGAGAGTATAAGTTTTGTATTATTTTACAAGGGGGACACATAGGGATTCAATGGGTTGTGGGCAATTAAAACGGAGGGATCTATCAGATTCTTCCCTGGCCTTTGCACTCTAGAGTCTGGATACTCGCCCTTGGGAGTCGGTGGAGACCTCTCGGTGAATATCTTTTGCCAGTTTCTGGAACAATTTGCAGAACTCTTAAGGACGCAGACTCCTTGTGGTCCTTGCAGCTCTCGAGAATTAGACCATGATTGTTCTTGTACCGTCAGCTGCTGTGTTTTTTATATTTTGTAGAAATTGTCTCACCGGTACGCGCACCTCTAATCTCCTTGAATTCCTTGGGGCAGATGCGTCTCGCATCTACAAACATATCCCTTTCTATCAAACATGTCGTTTGCTCTTTAATAGCCCGACCCCTGAGTTTTCCGGGAAGTGGCTAATGTAAATCTCGCTTCTTCTTATGTTATCGGCCATCTCCGTCATAGAGAATTGTAGCCACTGCTTATGGATGGTTTGTACACGGGCAAAAATTAGCCAAAAACGGGACAATGCTGTTATTTGACAAACGCTTCCGTTCATTGAGATGAGGTGTAAATTATGGCTTTGAGGGAAGATGGAAGGGAGAAAGGGAACGTGAAAGTCTTTCAGTTTTGGAAGGCGGGCACCGGTCTTACAGAGGAGCGGGCTTTGTTTTCTAAGTTGAGCCTCAATAGGAAGCAAATTTCCCATTTGGAGGCATCACTCTGCAACCGCGACACAAGCCGGGACTGAATGAGACACGTGTGCAGCAACCGGACGGGAGGGTGGTCATGATTTGGAGGGGTAATCGTGTATTACTCAATAGCACAGAGATGGGTTTGACGCCTTAACTTGTTTTCTTTGGACAACCCCTTTATCATTTATCCACAGGAAATGTGAGGACCTGTATCACTAGGGACTTCATCGTTGGACAGACCTGGTCACTTTTATCCCTGTAAGTGTCTGTGCACACGTTGCGGATTCTGCTGCGGATCCGCAGCCGATTTGGCCCTGCGGATCCGCAGCAGCTTCTGCGTTGTACAGTACCATTTAAGTCTATGCAAAATGAAAAATGCAGTGCACACGTTGCGGATTTTTTCGCGCGGATTTGCTGCAGATTTAATTCCGCAGCATGCCACTTTGTGCGGATTCCGTAGCGGTTTGGCACCTGCTCCATGACAGGTGTCAAACCGCAGGCCAATCCGCACTAAATCCACAGATAAACTGCAGGTCATCTGACCTGTGGATTTACCTGCGGATTTAGACAAATCTGCGTGGAAAAATCTGCAGCAAAATCCGCCACGTGTGCACACACCCTTAGAATGGTGCAGCAGTGCACATGATCTGCCGCCGCTCTATTCATTCCCTATGGGGTTGCCGATCTCTGTGCTTGGCTTCTTACAGAAGCTCCACAATTAATGAATGGAGTAGCAAGCGGTCGGCTGCCTAACCTGACGCTCCCGTTCCCCATTCCACCAATTGGTGCTGGACCCAGCGTTGGGACACCTACGGATCAGCAAACTATCAGTTCATCAGTACAGAGCCGGCTGTCAGTCAGTATTGGGGCGTACTTACAGCCGCCACTCACAGTGCTGTAATTGCATTGGGCACGCCTTCATAACTGAAAGCCGGCAGCTCCTGGGAGAAATAAAGTTAATTTTCTCCCAGTGCCGCACTTTCAGTACATCGGCCGAGCACCTTCATAATGCTATTAAAGAGGTGGTCCACTACATTGTATAGTGCTCCATTGATTTACACCTTGTAACTAAGTATTTTTGTAAATGCCTTCTGCCATACGTGCCTATGAGAGCCGCTATTGGTACTCGCTCAGTCCGCATCATGTGACCCCGGCAGCAGTCGCCACTGGCATCCGCTGATGTCACGTCAACTTCTGGATTTCCTGGATTCACCCAGGCGTGACCCAGACACACGTTCCCCACCTGACTGACAGGGCTGTGGGTGCTGTCACATCCCAGTATCCAGCGCGTGCTTTCTCTCCCTTGTTTTCATTGGCCTCCAGCGCACGCTGGATACTGGGCTGTGACTTGCGGTGAAACGCCACCCACAGCCCAGTCAGTCAGGTGGGGTGCGTGTGTCTGAGTCATGCCTGGGTGAATCCAGAATTTGACATGACATCAGCGGATGTCAGTGGCGCCGCTCACAGCCACATATGACAGCAGAAGGTACAGTACTTACAAAAATAATTAGTTAAAAAGTGTAAATTGATGGGGGCATTCTACAATATAGTGGACCACCTCTTAAACATGCAAAAGACTCATAGCATTGACGGACCTGACCGGTTCCCATAATCTGTCACCGGTTATTTGCCACCTAATCTTAGAATGATTTAGAGACACTGATTCCAGTGATGTGACTTACTGGGCTGCTTCCTGTAGTTTTAATAAGACCACAGTTTTCCTAGCAAAAGATTATCACTAGCGGACTAGTATACCTGATGGGGTGTAGTCCTCCAGATTTCTGAGCTGTGTAACCCCACCCTCACCACTGATTAGCAGCTTTCTGTGTACACTCTGCAATAGTGTGAGCGGGGTTATAGAGAGCTCAGCATTCAGAGAACTGCTAGATCTGCAGTAGATAAAACAAGATTTTTTTTTTCAAAACTACAGCAATCAGCCCAGTCAGTGACACATCACTGGAATCCTGGATACATCTGTTGACAGATTCCCCGTTTCAAGCCTCAAAGCAATCTCCTCTTTATCTAAATAATAGCCACTAGCTGCTTCAATGTAGTACCAATACTATAGCATTGGATGTGGAGATCACAAAACCCACATGACACTACCCCCCCACACCCCTGATATTTGTCTCCAGTGGTCTGTTCCATCGTTCCCTCCCAGATTGCCTGTATATTTTTGGAACATACCACTGCAAACAGATTATTGGGGGTGTTCGGTATCATAAGTTCCTCTTGGAATATGCTTTAAGCAATAATACCATATCTATGTGTGTGTGTAAGATAGCCCAACCTGCAAAAAAAGCACGGCATATATTTAGTTTACCAGAAAACGTATTTACTTAGTTAAAATCCGTTTTTTCAGCAACATAGTGCGAGATAATAATGAAATATATATGCCTGTGATAGAGACCCCGTTCGAATATATGCCTGTGATAGAGACCCCGTGCATCATTCATGCGATTTGTATTAAAGTAACAGATGCCTTGCAGCCATCTTTCCAAACGGAACCGTGTCATAAGAGGTGCTCCCATGCGTGTCCCCTTTAAGAGAGCGGAGAATTAAATGTTCCCGTATGTGAATTTTTATATCGTACAGCACATTTGCTTTATAGCTACAATTAAGTTAGATGTAGCGATAACAATGTCTGCTTTCTGTTCTAAATCGCGCATTTCAGACACTGCAAATTCCTTTATTATCAAATCCACATGCTTTTAATTGCAATTATGGTCCCTTATGAGCCCCCTGGGAGGGCATGATTGCAATTAAAAATGTAATTTAAATGTTAATTAATTACATTCATTTTCTAAACTGGGAAAAATTCATTTATTATTTTCGTGTGGCACGCACTTACCCTAAATACATTACCTAGTCAATGTTTGCCTTCTCGGCTTTTTTTTTTTTCCCCTTTTCCTCCTAAATGAAGTGCGGTGTTCATAAAGCGGGACGTTTAATACCCTCTAACATTTTGCTCTGACTTTTTTTATTTTTTTTTCTTACAAATTATGGCTTTAAAATTAATTGGTTTAAGCTGAGCGAAACGCGTGGAACTCTGCGACCGGAAGGAAAGGAGCGCTGGATTCCCTCATTCAGAAGGTTGGACGCGGAGAGCATTTATTATGGGGCTAAATAAGGGGGGACGTGGGGCGTCACAATGACCACATTCTTATAAAAAGCTTTTTGCAGCCCCTCTAATATGGGAAGGGCAGATGGGTGGTCCAATTAGTGCCATGATGGAGCTCTACATGTTGCATGAAACTTTTTGTGCTCCTTAAGATTTGTGCGTAGTATCCCTTTACAGCCTTGGGAGGGCGCTGTCGTCTCCCCCCCCCCCCCCCCCCCCCCGGGAGAAAACTATGATCCCATTAATCCCAATGCATACTGCTCTGTTGGAAAATGTCACCCATGGGGAAATTAGTGGAAACTTCCACAAGCTGCTACAATGTAGTAACCACAGTGTAACAGACGGCAAGAATGATGGCTCCTTAGTCATTGTGATGCTGGCGGCCATAAAGGTTCAGCGGATACTCTGCAGGCGCGGAATAGGCATCACTTGTAGATGCTGCATTAATGGATTGTAAACGCCACAACAAATGAAGAACAGAAAAGCGCCACCCCTACTTCGACACTGTGGACTTTGGTGGTGCACACTGCCCTCTACAGGACAGCAGAGTCTGACGTTACGAATGTGCTAATGTATAAGAAGCATCAAAGGTTTTAAAAGTATGAAACATCCTGAATGTAGAGGGTTTAATAAAAAGAAAAGGAACAGTAAGATAAGTAGAAAATAGTGGTGGTGGTTCGATATAGATATATACGATTATTTTTTTACTTTTTTTTTTTTTTTACTATGCATACGATGACTGTTTAAGGTAGAATGCATGGAGTATAAGGAGAAGAATAATTGCAAAAATAGAACACGTAGCATAAAGTGGTATTATGAAGATGTACCGTGACTAGTGGTGGAATGACCAGAATGTAAAGGATAGGCTAAAAGGCATAAACTGAAATGAACCGTGTACAGAGTAGAATGAGAGACATAGTGAGATGACCAGAGTGCACAGGGTAAAATGACCAGAATATACACAGCGGAGTGGGATGACCAGAATATACACAGCGGAGTGGGATGACCAGAATATTCACAGCGGAGTGGGATGACCAGAATATTCACAGCGGAGTGGGATGACCAGAATATACACAGCAGAGTGGGATGACCAGAATATTCACAGCGGAGTGGGATGACCAGAATATTCACAGCGGAGTGGGATGACCAGAATATTCACAGCGAAGTGGGATGACCAGAATATTCACAGCGGAGTGGGATGACCAGAATATTCACAGCGGAGTGGGATGACCAGAATATTCACAGCGGAGTGGGATGACCAGAATATTCACAGCGGAGTGGGATGACCAGAATATTCACAGCGGAGTGGGATGACCAGAATATTCACAGCGGAGTGGGATGACCAGAATATTCACAGCGGAGTGGGATGACCAGAATATTCACAGCGGAGTGGGATGACCAGAATATTCACAGCGGAGTGGGATGACCAGAATATTCACAGCGGAGTGGGATGACCAGAATATACACAGCGGAGTGGGATGACCAGAATATACACAGCGGAGTGGGATGACCAGAATATACACAGCAGAGTGGGATGACCAGAATATACACAGCGGAGTGGGATAACCAGAGTATATACACAGCGGAGTGGGATAACCAGAGTATATACACAGCGGAGTGGGATAACCAGAGTATATACACAGCGGAGTGGGATAACCAGAGTATATACACAGCGGAGTGGGATAACCAGAGTATATACACAGCGGAGTGGGATAACCAGAGTATATACACAGCGGAGTGGGATAACCAGAGTATATACACAGCGGAGTGGGATAACCAGAGTATATACACAGCGGAGTGGGATGACCAGAATATACACAGCGGAGTGGGATGACCAGAATATACACAGCGGAGTGGAATGACCAGAATATACACAGCGGAGTGGGATGACCAGAATATACACAGCGGAGTGGGATGACCAGAATATACACAGCGGAGTGGGATGACCAGAATATACACAGCGGAGTGGGATGACCAGAATATACACAGCGGAGTGGGATGACTAGAATATACACAGCGGAGTGGGATGACCAGAATATACACAACGGAGTGGGATGACTAGAATATACACAGCGGAGTGGGATGACCAGAATATACACAACGGAGTGGGATGACTAGAATATACACAGCGGAGTGGGATGACCAGAGTGCACAGGGCAAGATGACCAGAATCAGAGGCGTATCTAGGCTTTCTGGCACCCGGGGCAAGAATTTGGTTCGGCACCCCCCCACCAAGTACATATGCGACTTGCACAGTTAGTCATGTACCCACGAGCTGCTCTCCCTAATCCTCTCAATGTTCAGTAAAAAACTGAAAGCAGGAAGAGAAGCTCGTTGTCACAGTACCATACCTATGAAAATCGAATATGAGTGAAGTGTCCATGTGATGACACTGGAACCTGCAGAGCTGAATCCTGACATCGCAGCTTCTGAATTCTCACAACTAATGCCCTGCACACTTTTAGGATTCTCCCTTGCCGATATACAGTCATGTCAGCACAAGTATGTGATTTGTATACTTCTGGCCACATTCCAACTAGACGTGTCTGGCCTCGCTCTGTTCATTTTCATTGAGTGAGGCCACACATGTCTAGTCAGCATGTGACCGCATGTATGTAAATTACCGGCACGAGAGAATCTTGACAGCATTCAATGAGCACTGTGAGAATTCTGAAGTCTGCAGTCACATAGAATGACTGCAGACTCGGCACAGACCTGGACAACCCCTTTAATGTTCCTAACAAATAAAAACATGAGGATTAGTCAGTATCACAAATAATATTTACATCCAGGTACATTATAGATGTCGTCGTCTCTGCAGTCGGTCTCCTTTTCTTCTTCTTGTCCAGACCCCATGATGAGTTTTCTCATCCACAGCTCGTCTCTGTAGACATCCATCTTCTCCGGTCTTCTGCAGCAAATCTCCACACGATCCCCTTAAAGATAGAAGTGTCATTATAATGCTCCTAAATAAAAATGTCTGCAATATACTGTCACCTCACACTATTCCCCTCCCTCCTCATACTGTCTCCTCTAACATCCTCTCTGTTCACCATACTGTCTCCTCATATATTTACCCCCTCACTCTCTATACTGTCTGCTCACACATACCCCCCGACTCCCCATACTGTGTCTGCACACATTCCATCACCCTCACTCCCCATACTGTGTCCACATACATTAACCCGTTCGCTCCTCATACTGTCTGAACCCATCCCCCATACTGTTTCCTCATACATACTCTTGATTTTGTGTCCTCAAATCTCCCCACACACATTAAATCCCTCCATCCCCGCTCCAAATCCCCCCACACACATTAAATCCCCCATCCCCACTCCAAATCCCTCACACACCTTAAATAACCCCCATCCCCACTACAAATCCCCCCACACATTAAATAACCCCCCATCCCCACTCCAAATCCCTCACACACATAAAATAACCCCCCATCCCCACTCCAAATCCCCCCACACATTAAATTACCCCCCAACCCCACTCCAAATCCCCCCACACATTAAATAACCCCCCAACCCCACTCCAAATCCCCCCACACAAATAACCCCCCATCCCCACTCCAAATCCCCCCACATATTAAATAACCCCCCATCCCCACTCCAAATCCCCCCACACATTAAATAACCCTCCAACCCCACTCCAAATCCCCCCACACATTAAATAACCCCCCAACCCCACTCAATAACCCCCATCCCTACTCCCAAATCCCCCCACACATTATGTACCCCCCCACTCCATATCCCCCCACACATTAACCCCATACCCACTCCAAATCCCCCCACACATTAAGTATCCCCCATCCCCACTCATTAACCCCCCACACATTAACCCCTCACACATTAACCCCCATCCCCACTCATTAACCCCCCACTCATTAACCCCCATCCCTACTCATTAACCCCATTCCCCACATTAACACCCCTCAATTTCGGTGTCTTCAGCTCCACAGTGGAGTACTTACCACCAGCGTTCGCTCTGTGCGCCGGGGAGTGACGTCAGCAGCGTGATCACATGACCTGATCACGCTGCTGACGTCGCTCTGGCCCGGCGGTCAGAGCTTCAATTGTACTGGCGTCTGTATAGACACCAGTACAATTGTTCCCTGGGAGCCGGCATGCGCAGCTTCTCTGCGCCAGCTGTCAGCTTGACAGCTGACACAGAGAACCGCCGACTCTCAGGCCGGGGGGGGGGGGCGGCAGAACGCAGCTGCCAGGGAGGACACTGCGGACCGCTGCATTAGGCGGCCCGGCTGCCCCCCCCCCCCCCCTCCCTAGATACGCCCCTGACCAGAATATACACAGCGGAGTGGGATGACTAGAATATACACAGCGGAGTGGGATGACCAGAATATACACAGCGGAGTGGGATGACCAGTGTATACACAGCTGAGTGGGATGACCAGAGTGCACAGAGCAAGATGACCAGAGTATACGCAGTGGAGTGGGATGACCAGAATATACACAGCGGAGTGGGATGACCAGAATATACACAGCGGAGTGGGATGACCAGAATATACACAACGGAGTGGGATGACCAGAATATACACAGTGGAGTGGGATGACCAGAGTGCAGAGAGTAAGATGACCAGTGTATACACAGTGGAGTGGGATGACCAGAGTGCAGAGAGTAAGATGACCAGTGTATACACAGTGGAGTGGGATGACCAGAATATACACAACAGAGTGGGATGACCAGAGTATACACAGCGGAGTGGGATGACCAGAATATACACAGCGGAGTGGGATGACCAGTGTTTTCACAGCATAGTGGGATGACCAGAGTGCACAGAGTAAGATGACCAGTGTATACACAGCGGAGTGGGATGACCAGAGTGCACAGAATAAGATGACCAGAATGTACACAGCGGAGTGGGACGACCAGAATATGCACAGCGGAGTGGGATGACCAGAATATACACAGCGGAGTGGGATGACCAGAATATACACAGCGGAGTGGGATGACCAGAATATACACAGCGGAGTGGGATGACCAGAATATACACAGTGGAGTGGGATGACCAGAGTGCAGAGAGTAAGATGACCAGTGTATACACAGTGGAGTGGGATGACCAGAGTGCAGAGAGTAAGATGACCAGTGTATACACAGTGGAGTGGGATGACCAGAATATACACAACAGAGTGGGATGACCAGAGTATACACAGCGGAGTGGGATGACCAGAATATACACAGCGGAGTGGGATGACCAGTGTTTTCACAGCATAGTGGGATGACCAGAGTGCACAGAGTAAGATGACCAGTGTATACACAGCGGAGTGGGATGACCAGAGTGCACAGAATAAGATGACCAGAATGTACACAGCGGAGTGGGACGACCAGAATATGCACAGCGGAGTGGGATGACTAGAATATACACAGCGGAGTGAGATGACCAGAGTGTATGAAGTGGGATGACCATAGTGCACATGACAAGATGGCCAGAATATACAGGGCGGAGTGAGATAGCCAGTGTGCACAGGGCAAGATGACCAGGATAATACAGGGCAGAGTGGGGGGACCACAATATACACAGCGGAGTGGGATGACCAGAATATACACAGCGGAGTGGGATGACCAGAATATACACAACGGAGTGGGATGACCAGAATATACACAGTGGAGTGGGATGACCAGAGTGCAGAGAGTAAGATGACCAGTGTATACACAGTGGAGTGGGATGACCAGAATATACACAGTGGAGTGGGATGACCAGAATATACACAGTGGAGTGGGATGACCAGAATATACACAGCGGAGTGGGATGACCAGAATATACACAGCGGAGTGGGATGACCAGTGTTTTCACAGCATAGTGGGATGACCAGAGTGCACAGAGTAAGATGACCAATGTATACACAGCGGAGTGGGATGACCAGAGTGCACAGAATAAGATGACCAGAATGTACACAGCGGAGTGGGACGACCAGAATATGCACAGCGGAGTGGGATGACTAGAATATACACAGCGGAGTGAGATGACCAGAGTGTATGAAGTGGGATGACCATAGTGCACATGACAAGATGGCCAGAATATACAGGGCGGAGTGAGATAGCCAGTGTGCACAGGGCAAGATGACCAGGATAATACAGGGCAGAGTGGGGGGACCAGAATATACACGCAGAGTGGGATGATCAGAGTGCACAGAGCAAGATGACCAGAATATACACAGCGGAGTGGGATGACCAGAGTGCACAGGGCAAGATGACCAGATTATACATAGCGGAGTGGGATGACCAGAATATACACAGCGGAGTGGGATGACCAGAATATACACAGCGGAGTGGGATGACCAGAGTATACACAGCGGAGTAGGATGACCAGAGTGCACAGGGCAAGATGACCAGAATATACACAGCGGAGTGGAATGACCAGAGTGCTCAGGGTAGAGCTAGTAGCATAGAGTAAACTAATCAAAATGTATAGGGTGAAATGGAATGACCAGAGTGCACAGGCTAGAAGGAGTCACATAAATTGGAATGTCCAGAGTGCACAGGGTATAGAGAGTCATATAAAGTGGAATGACCAGAGTACACAGGGTATATCAAATCACATATAGTGAAATGACCAGAGTGCACAGGCTAGAACGAGTCAAATAGAGTGGAATGACCAGAGTGCACAGGGTAGAGCGAGTTACATAGAGTGGAAAGACCAGAGCGCACAGGGTAGAGCGAGTCACATAGAGTAGAATGACTAGAGTGCATAGGGTAGAGCGAGTTACATAGAGTGGAATGACCAGAGTGCACAGGGTAGAGCGAGTCACATAGAGTGGAATGACCAGAGTGCACAGGGTAGAACTTGTCATATAGAGTGAAATGACCAGAGTGCACAGGGTAGAACGTGTCAGTTCTAGAGTCATGTACAATCTAGAATGAAATACATACCAGGGACAAAGAAGAATAACTAAAAGTGCCCATGCATACTAAAACAAAAGTATCAACTAGCTTATCTGGATAAGTGCTTCTTGGCTTTACCCTGATAGATGGTGTTTAGGGTTAGAAAGATGGAACTTGTCGAATTTCTTTATCTGATCCTATTGTTCGTATGGATGACAAGCCGCCAACTTTAATTCTCTCTTTATTAAAAAAGCCCACATGCATGCTCACGTGAATGAAGTATGCACTTGTGCTGGGTGGGGGAGGTTCAGAGGGAATAGCTATCAGCTCAATGATGATTACTGGATATACAGAAGGTGTGGTCACCCCCGGACATTACGTGCTATATTACAGGATGGATATGTCTTTCTGGCTCTGACCTTCTGCTAGGAATGATCATACACCGCAGGGTCCTTGGCTTTCTAAGCCCCTTCTATAGGAGCTTCACACAGTCATGGAGGAACATAGATTAAATAGCTTGTAGGCAGACAGAGATATTGCCATTTGCAGGCGCATCCCCTTCTCCGAGTCCCTGTCAATATTCTCTAGATGCCTCTTACTTGTATCGATTGCCCAAGGGACGGGGAAGCAGCGCTTACATTTGTCATTTAGAATATTATTGGGTGTTATCGCTTTCAAGCTCCACTAACAGGGGAGAGGTTGGAGTTTAGAGCAAACTGGCTGTCTGAGCGGTGATAAATGACTTGATGGCCTTTTGTTTCCGCTGCACTGAGCAATTGGCTGCTATTTGCTTTACCTTTTATCCAAGAATAACAGAACAGTGAGTTGGGGAAGCGAGGAGTATCATTCTGTCATATGTTCTTCCCAACGAGCTGGGTGGTCGTAAATGAGCCGCCCAGGGATTTTAGGAACCACCAGGATGTGGGGAGTGAAGCTCTCTGGCTCGGTACACGTTCACATGAATCCTTGACGTGTCTGGGACCAGCATCATGTGTAGCAACAGCTCATACATGATAAAATGCTGGTGTTGGAGATAAAACTGCTGCATAGATGTTCAATACTGGGGATGGGAATGGGTGGTCAGCTTTAGTAGGAGATTAAAAGATCAGAGACCCAACATGTGTTCCCTCCCCATCCCGCTCTTCCCAAAAAATAGAGGGGACACTCATTTGCTTCACTCATGACTAAGTATCCTACCTACCCATGTAAATGTAGGCTATCCGCCCAAGAGAGAAACCGCGTTCTGGTAGGTTCCCAGCAATGAAGATTGCCTTGTCGTGGCTGCTGGGCACACATGAATTGGCCAAGTATCTTTGTCTTTTCCTATATTCTAGAGCAGAAATGCACTTCCAATTTCATATATTTCATGTATATATGCTATAGCTTCACAGAGTGCAACTTTATTTGTTACTCATATATGGAGATGGCTACTCTTCGTGGTATGCATCTGTTCACACTTGTTCTGTTTGGAAGTGACGTTCAGTCTGAGATTTTCTCAGAGATATGTAACCTCTTTGAAAGTGCTTCGATGATTTCTAACTGCAGCAGTTTAGGGGCTCGGTACATAAAATAACTAGTGTATGTACTCCAAAACCATTCAGCACCAGACCTACCAGCCTATACTGGTCCTAAGAGTACTTCTCGCCAACTTTTTGTTCATGCTTTATGCTGATCCCGTTTATTCTTTATTTTTTAATCCACCGTACGGTTACAGAGATATGGGTCTTTTTATTTAGTGCTAATCCTTATGGTATCTACCAAGGGGACCTGTCTCACAGACTCTATGAGGGTGTGTCTTTCGACTTTTCTGCATTAATAACCTTGAGCCATGCCCCTTTTGTTAAGAATGAAAATATTACCACGAAAGCCCCATACCTCTGGAACCATATTGCAGATGAAAACAAAATCTATAATATATATATATTGGGCTAGGGTCAAAGACAGTATTTTCTCTCTGAGTGTGTTGAGCCAATTATGCTCAACACACTCCGACCAGACTCTGATCCTGATCAGATGCTTTAACTGCTAAAATCCCCCCAACAGACAGGCAGATTAAAAACAAAAAAAAAAGTTTTATTCTGCTCCTAAGTCCCTAATACATTGTTTGTCTTGGTCACATTGAAAAATTTAGTGAAAGGTTCTCTTTAAATATACCATCAAATGTCATAATTGTGGACCCACGTGACATGCCCTTCCCAGTACCATAATGCATGTTTTGCTTGTTGCTTCATCAGGAGGGTCAAAGCACTCTTTAGATCAGGTGAAGGTGTGTACCCCATGAGAACTTAAATGGCTGACAAAGGCTCTTGTCCAATAAGTGGTATGTAGGAGATGTTGTGAATCATGCTTGGAGTTTCTGATTTAGCCAATGCTCAGAGGAAACAGCAAAACTCTTACTACTAAAGCCCAGTGATGATTTTGGTGATGTTATCTCTACTCCTTGAAGTTCTGTGTTCTACAAACTGTGCCTGTCAGGACAGGCTGAGAATGGCAGTTCCCCAAGAGCTGTGGAGACCACCATAAAATCTGATTTCAGATGTACAGTCATGGCCAAAAGTTTAGAGAATGACACAAATATTAATTTTTACAAAGTCTACTGCTTCATTTTTTCTAATGGCAATTTGCATATACTCCAGAATGTTATAAAGAGTGATCAGCTTAACAGCAATTACTTGCAAAGTCAATATTTGCCTAGAAAATTAACTTTATCCCCCAAAACACATTTCAACATCATTGCAGCCCTGCCTTAAAAGGACCAGCTAACATCGTTTCAGTGATTGCTCCATTAACACAGGTGTGGGTGTTGATGAGGACAGGGCTGGAGATCAATCTGTCATGATTAAGTAAGAATGACACCACTGGACACTTTAAAAAAAGACTGGTGCTTGGCATCATTGTTTCTCTTCTGTTAACCATGGTTATCTCTAAAGAAACACGTGCAGTCATCATTGCACTGCGCAAAAATGGCCTAACAGGGAAGAGTATCGCAGCTAGAAAGATTGCACCTCAGTCAACAATCTATCGCATCATCAAGAACTTCAAGGAGAGAGGTTCCCTTGTTGCCAAAAAGGCTCCAGGATGCCCAAGAAAGACCAGCAAGCGCCAGGACCATCTCTTAAAAGTGTTTCAGCTGCGGGATCGGGCTACCAGCAGTGCAGAGCTTGTTCAAGAATGGCAGCAGGCAGGTGTGAGTGCATCTGCACGCACTGTGAGGCGGAGACTCTTGGAGCAAGGCCTGGTCTCAAGGAGTGCAGCAAAGAAGCCACTTCTCTCCAGAAAAAACATCATGGACAGACTGATATTCTGCAAGAGGTACAGGGAGTGGACTGCTGAGGACTGGGGTAAAGTCATTTTCTCTGATGAATCCCCTTTTCGATTGTTTGGGACATCTGGAAAATGGCTTATTCGGAGAAGACCAGGTGAGCGCCACCACCAGTCTTGTCTCATGCCAACTGTAAAGCATCCTGAAACCATTCATGTGTGGGGTGGCTTCTCAGCCAAGGAAATGGGCTCTCTCTCAGTCTTGCCTAAAAACACAGCCATGAATATAGAATGGTACCAGAATGTCCTCCAAGAGCAACTTCTCCCAACCGTCCAAGAGCAGTTTGGCGATCAACAATGCCTTTTTCAACATGATGGAGCACCTTGCCATAAAGCAATGGTGATAACTAAATGGCTCAGGGAACAAAACATAGAGATTTTGGGACCATGGCCTGGAAACTCCCCAGATCTTAATCCCATTGAGAACTTGTGGTCAATCATCAAGAGACGGGTGGACAAACAAAAACCTTCAAATTCAGACAAAATAAAAGCATTGATTTTGCAAGAATGCACTGCTATCAGTCAGGATTTGATCCAGAAGTTGATTGAGAGCATGCCAGGAAGAATTGCTGAGGTCCTGAAGAAGAAGGGTCAACACTGCAAATATTGACTTGCTGCATTAACTCATTCTAACTGTCAATATAACCTTTTGTTACTCATAATATGATTGCAATTATATTTCTGTATGTGATAAAAACATCTGACAAACACACATAAAAACCAGAGGCCAGCAGATCATGTGAAAATATAATATTTGTGTAATTCTCAAAACTTTTGGCCATGACTGTACAGAGATTATATCACTGGCCTAAGTGTCGATGTGGGTGCCATCTTTTTTAAGCGAGTCTGTCCAAGTCCCTGGACACTGAGAGGAGAACCACTTCCTCCTGTCTCATTCCATCCTTCCGTCTGCCTATTGATGGGCACAGTTTTGATGAGCCTGGCACACAGACGCTGAGCAAGGCCCTATCTTCACCGGCACATATGTGCCAACAAGCTGGATGAAAATACAAGAGCACGCTGCCAACTTTATTCAGGTATCCGTGCTGGCACTCAGAAGAGAAGCTCGATCTGTCAATTCAATTATTGTTTAACATAGTCTGGATATTTCATTCATTAAAGCAGTTCTAGAAGCGGCAAAAGTGAATTCTTTGTATGAACCAGATAGTCTACTTACCAAATATACATTGTAGGCTCTGATCCTATGGAGGCTCATCACCGAGGGTCACCAACATCAGAGCAGCTGGATCAGGACTAAGAGGGAATACTGGAAACTATTTTGTCCGAATGGAGGTTCGCTCTAATGGAATATTAATAGACAGCAACCAATCAGCAACCACTGATTGGCTGCCGCCTTAATGTGACAAAAACATGTAACTCAAGCTCTTGGAGATCCAGTACTATCATCGCTGAAACAGCACCCATTCGGGAGGCAATTATAAGCTTTTCTTATTTTACTGGTGTTACTCGGGCATTTAACGAGTTGTCCAAGTAGTAGACAACCCCTTTAAATACTAGCAGATCATTTTGGACAGTGGGACTGTGATGGGATGAGCCTGTTTACAGGTCCTACAATCCCACATGGCATAGTGGTTTCAGAACCCTTCTTCTTGATATAAGCAAAGTCAGTACTGATTTGGCCTCACCTCTCCATGACCCCTTCTATACCTGTCCCGCCTAAGATCCAAATGTGATGGAGAAGATCGAAAAGGAGCTGGATAGAAGAATCCCCCTTTCACATTCTTCTTTATTTTGCAAAATTTTAGCCAGTTGGATTTGCTTAAATTAAATCCCTCAAAATTGAAATTCTGAATCCAATTTCTAAGGGGGAAACTTGTTGTGAATTTTATTCATTTAAAATCTATTTGCTTGTTTTTAGTCATCTGTAGTAGTGGTAACTGGTAGAATAAAAAAAACAACCTCGCTTAATGTCAGTGAATGGGAACATTTTACCCCCCAGGACGAAAATCTTTCCTGACCCTATCACATCCCACAGCTAAGTGTATGTATTCTGGACAATCCTCGGTAAGGGCTTGTGCAGTGCGATCCCTCAAACTATCGGATAATCCTCAGTCCAATGGTCCGAGGAAAAAAAAAATCACAGCATGCCCCGATCTAATTTGACAATTGCATCTCACTTGCAAGTCGATGAGTCCGTAGAAACCAACTGACAGAATGAAAAGATGGAGTCATTTTTTATGCTCCATCTTCTCCTCAGCCTAGAGAATGCAATCACGCTCCGATTGCTCTCCGATCATGCCACGATCACACTCTGATCACGCTTTGATCAGAGTGTGATTTGATTGACCCAGTTCTCTTGTGCAAGAAAAAATACTCTTGTCTGCACCTGCCCTAAGGTTAACAGATCAGCAGCTCAAGTCTCCCCTCTGTCCTGATGGTTTGTTATCGTGTATCCGTGCACTCAGCACATATGGAGTCCAGTCTGTAAATTCAGAGAAAAATTAAAAGAAAATTGAATGTCAGTTTCTATATATATAAAGTGGATATTTGCAGACAACATGCGGAGATCTTTAAAATGGAGGGGGAATGAAACGGTGTATACAATAATAAGCTGTACAGTACTCTAGGTCAAGCACTGGCCCTTTAGGCCTCTTTCACACATCAGTTTTTTGTCATCACTCACTCAGTTTTTTGCCATCAGCCACTCGATAGAGTGGGAAAGTTTCTGAACTTTTTCCCACGCTGTCAGATCACCTCCGGTCAGCCGGGGACTCCGCGCAGCCTCAGTGACATCAGCGGTAATCAGTGAGGCTGCGCAGAGTCCCTGGCTGACCTGAGGTGAACTCAGGAGCGTGGGAAAAAGTTCAGAAACTTTCCCATGCTTTATTAGTTCATCTCCGGTCAGCCAGGGTGCCTGCGCAGACATGATTTAATTAATTCTGCAGTGGTTTACATCGGGGCCGGTAGCATTAGCACCGGTCCCCTTTGTAAACTAGTTAAACCCTTGTGATGGATTGCAGCGGGGGACCTGACTGAACGGCGGAGAGGTATGTATATTGTTGGCTTTTTATTTTTTTTTTTTACAGAACAATGGCTTTTTTTGGATAAGCAGAATAATAAATTTGGTCAAAAACTTTGTATATTTATTTCATTAAAAGAATTTTTAATTAATGTGTGTGTGACTTTTTTAACCCTTTACTATTCTAGGGTTAATAATGGATAGGGGGTTAATAATGGATAGGTGTTTTATTGACACCTCTCCATTATTAACCCGGCTTAATGTCACCTTTCAATAGCAAGGTGACATTAACCTATTATTATTAACCCATGAGCCACAGCTACAGCTAAAGACCATGGGAATAGAGAGGCTAAGTGCCAGAAAAGGCTCATCTTATAGATGCGCCTTTTCTGGGGTGGCTGGGGGGCAGATTTTTTTAGCCAGGGGCGGCCAAAAACAATGGTCCCTCTCTAGGCTATTAATATCTGCCCTCACTCACTATCTTTCCCTCTCTGGCGGAGAAAATTGCGCGGGAGCCCATGCAATATTTTCCACGATTATAGCCTTAAATTTAACCCCTAGAGTTCCAAATTTTTTCTAACACAAACTACTAAATTGATCAAACACTGACATATATAAATCGTTTTGATATGACATGGTTTACTATTGTATATGTAAGCCATGTGTCATATGTCAGGTTCGGGAATGATTTTACTGAATATGTAGAACTGCTATATATATATATATATATATATATATATATACATGTGTGTGTGTCGCAATGACATGTATATATGTATATGTAATTTATGCGTATATATCTACCGTATATACTCGTGTTTAACCCAATCCCCCTAATTTTGCCACAAAAAAATGGGAAAACTTATTGACTGAAGTATAAGAATTGGATGGAAAATGCAGCAGCTACTGGTAAATTTCAAAAATAAAAATAGATACCAATAAAAGTAAAATTAATTGAGACATCAGTAGGTTAAATGTTTTTGAATATCCATAAGATACTCCATACAAAATACACCCCATATAATGCTGCACAAAGATTAATAATGTCCCCATAAGATGCTCCATAGAATAATATGCCCCATATGCTGCTCCATAAAGGTTATGGCCCCATAAAATGCTCCATAGATTAGGCCCCATATGATGCTCCATAGATTATGCCCCCATAAGATGCTCCATAGAATAGGCCCCATATGCTGCTGCTGCAAATAAAAAAAAGACATACTCACCTCTCGTCACTGGGAGCCAGGTGCCGGTGTCCTGAGCAGCCGGGGACACCGGCGTGTTATGGGGGCCAGGTGCCGGTGTCACCACTGGCTCAGGGCCCCGGCACCTGAGATATTCACCTGTTCCCATTCCACCGCTGCGCGCCGCTCTGTCTTTTGCGTCCTCTGTCAGTGACTGTTCAGGCAGAGGGCATGGCGCGCACTAACTACGTCATCGCGCCCTCTGACCTGAACATCACAGACATAGGACGTGGAGGACAGAGCGGCGCGCAGCGGTGAATCGGGGACAGGTGATTATCGCATATACTTACCCCCTCCTGGCGCTGTCTCTGCAGCCCCGCTTCTCCCATGATCTCAGCTTTTCCTTCCTTCAGGGCTCACGTGGTACCACTCATTAAAGTCATGAATATGCGCATATTCATGACTTTAATGAGCAGTACCACGTGACTGCTGAAGGAAGGCGCCTGAGACCGTGAGAGAAACAGAAATGCAGAGACGCGCTGGGGGGGGGTTAACTATGATCTGACACCCCCGCTTCCCCTCCCCTGGCGTATATGACTCGCGTATAAGCCGAGAGGGGGGGGGGTTGGGACACACACACACTTTCAGCCCAAAAAAATGGGCTGAAAATCTTGGCTTACACGCGAGTATATACGGTATTCTTTCGTCTCTAATGTCAGTGTGATTTTACTGTACAGCGCACTGAATTGCCGGCTTTTAAAAAACGGATCCGTCGAAAAACGTATGGAAAAAATGATGTGATGGATCCGTTTTTTCGCCGGATCCACTAGCCAACGGGTTGTGATTGATGGCAAAAGACTGATGTCTGAAAGTACCCTTAATGAGGTATAGTAACAGATTATAGATTAAACCAGAGATAAGTAAAGGTAAAACCAGACTCGCATTGGAAAAAGGTGTTGGGTATGGAACGAAGTTCAGAGGTCATTTTTTTTCCAGAAAATAGGAGTCCGATCACCAGCAGGAGAAAGGGTTAATGCCTCAGGTCTCCACCTATAACACAAGGTGAAAACCTTCCAGATCTCAATTTTTTTAATTAAGGTTCTGTATTGTAAGTTGTCAATGCACATTATTGGGAAAATGGATGTCAATGCCAGCCCGGCGCCTGCACCTCCTCTATCTATGTCAATGATTCAAAGACATGATTTATGGGTAGTTGCAGACTTTTGGGATCATCCATCAAGCAGTCGTTTCACGATGGGGCTGCAGGTTGTAAATCATAGCGAAGGGTTGTCAGTCACCAGTTAACCCGTTCCTGAGCCTTGCAGCTATCTCTGCAGCCAATATAGAAAATCTATACACGGCACGGTCTGCCACAGGACGGAAACAAGATATCGGAGAGGAACGTAAGAAAGTATTCCCTGGAAAGAAAAACCTCCTAGGGTGGCAAGATGTACTTGCCACCATGACATCAGCCAAGGTGAAGCTTGAAGGTCTTGGATCCATCACCCGGACACATCAGTATTGTATATGATAAAGGGGATAGGATTCTCCATGTTGTCTCCTTGTACGGAGGCCTCACATGAAATCTGTGCATTGATTGGAAAAGACTTGTTACTATGAAGACCGCGCAGGATAAATGAGACTCCTCTGCTGTAATTTGTTGATTTCTTATTCTTCTTTTCTTTAATTAAATGGAAAATTGCAAACTCCGAGAACCATTAATGGATTCTTTGATCAAAGCCACTCGACATTGCGGAGGGTTCCGAAAATGTCTAAAATCAACCCACAGTCTGCACTAAGGATTAAGATCAGAGCCCGGGCTGTGCCAATGTACACAATACTGTACCTACATAGCACAAGACCAAAGTAATAAGTACCCATCTCCTTCTAACGCCTATCAAGTTTGGCACCTTGTGTACGTGAAATGCGCCAGCTGCACATGGCAAAGAGGCAAAGACCAGTCTTCATTCTGTTTAATGCTACAGTGACAACCTCCAGTCAAAGAAGAAGTTTGTTCATACTGATTGTCATTTCTCAAAATTGTGGAAATTTTGTACGGGACTAAGAAAATCATTTCTGCTTAGTCCAGTAGGTGCATCACACCTGTTTATAAGTGGCATCTGGGAGTACAAAGGCTCCTATACTTAGAAAACCATGACTGATACACCTGTACAAAGCCCCCCCATACTCTTTAGATGGTCAACCTAATCATTTGGCCAATGGCCATCTTGGCCGACTCACCCATACACAGTAGCGCTTGCCTTGTTGAGCACTTCTCCTGATAAGCCACTGATAGAAAGGTCTCCTAGGGATCACAAAACAAAAGGATTTGCAGTCTAAAATTGGATATGCCAGGTCCTTTGCTCCCTCGACATCATCTTTGGTGACCCCCCCATGTTGTTATCGGTGGGTTCATCCGTTAGTCTAATGTCCCCGTACACATTAGACTAACGGACGAAGCCACCAATATCACCAGGTTTGGCCAACAGTCTAATGTTCATAGGGGGTCACCAAAGATGATGTCCAGGGAGCAAAGGACCTGACACATCCAATTTCGGACTGCCAATATGAAGAAAACTGAGCTGGGATACCACATATAACCTATGGATATGTGTGGCACAGATTATGGAAGAAAGCAGCCATGTTTTGCAAATCCTGGATCACCCAAGCTCAGGACAATGGGGAAAGCATGAAGTGGCTTATTATACAAGTTCCCAGCTTCCCTCGGACTCCCCCTGTATTCTCTTATTTTAGGTGAAGACAATTTGTAGCTAAGCCTTAAAAATAAAAGGATCTTTTACGTACTGACAAAAAAACGCGCTGCTCTTAGTACCATAGAGTGAGCATAAACACCACTTCTAGGCTTTAATTAGAGGAGAAAGCAGTATGGCGGCCGCACACAAAACCTACAGCAGTAATTTAGAATAATGGTGGCGAGGTGTATAATTCGCGGAATATATAACATTTTTGTATATTTTGTTTTCCGGAAAGCACTCTGTTTTGTACGGTATTGAGAAACGAGGTGATTCATTGGTTGTCGTGTGGCGCTCGCTGTTCCTCCCGCGTTGGTATGAAATGGCAGGATAAGCTATAATCTGCGCTGCTTTTACCAAAATCTCTTTTCAAGTCGGATTCTTAAAAGCTTCAGCGCCACTCTGCAAAAGAAAAGATTAAAAGCTCTTTATGCTTACACTCAACTTTTTCTGCACTTCAGGAAGAAATTATTGTGACGCTGAAAGAGACTGCGCAGTCGCAGCTTCTCTGGGACATTGTGCAGTGTGGGCATTATGTTGGAGAGACACTAGGATATATGGAGCCATTTATAGTTATGGGATAGGCCTGTTTCACACATCAGTTTTTTTTCGGATACGGCGAAGGAAGAATTTTAAAGGAACCGCTGCCCAGTGAGGAGAGAGAGAGAGAATGACCCTCTGTCAAGATCCGCCGTTAATACAAGTCAATGGGGAAAAAAACGGATCCGCCAAGAAAAATGGCGGATCCGGTTTTTTAGCAAAACGGCGGATTTTGACTGATGGGGAAAAACGGATGTGTGAAACAGGCCTTATTTATTAGCGTGACCTACAAATGCAATGTAGTAGCCCATGTTACCGGCTGCAGCATGCATATACTAGACTCGTGTAGATGGGGCCCCACCAGTCTTCTGGACACCAAGCATCATAACTGTATGGCTCCGCTCACTGCCAGCAAGGAGTCTTCAGGAAAATTGTGAAAAATTTAAATCTTTTTTTATCACGGCTTGAGGCTAAAATCCCATCCTGCTCGTAGCTGAGTCTGTTAGGATGATAATGTAGACAATCCTCTGTGAGCTAAATAGCCTGGACTGCACTGATTGTAGCAAGCTTTCAAGACGGGACAAAACTCACAGAGGATTGTCTACACTGGGTACATTGGACACAAACACATAGCTGTGAGAAGTATTAGGTCAGGGCAGATTTTTAGTACCTGGTTTTTCAAAAAAAAATTATAAAACCGCAATCAGAGATTTGGAAAATAAAGCAGCTATTCGTATACATGTCTTAATCATTGAATTCGGCCCTTCGCCATGCCAACTTGAAAGAGCGGCTCGTTTTAAGGAGCTGACTGGTACCAACGCTGTCCTAAATTAGGATAAGAAGCCAAATCAGAAACTCCATTCGGTGGCATCCTAAGTCATGTGTCGATGTCCTTTTAAAGGGTCGATATTGACTTTTTACGATGGCTACCTCCATCAAGTAACATTAGAGTTCTTGCCCATTCTCAATTTGCAGATCGTTGTAACGATGTTCATTAAATTTCTTCACCTTTAGATATTTAAAGGGGTTGTCCAGGACTTTTACATTGATGACCTATCCTTAGGATGCAGGAGAAAAAGTATGCCAGCGTCCAAGATTAAATAAAATGAAAGCTCTTTGGTGAATCTTTTAAGATAACAATCAGCCATGTCAAACATAGAAGGAACCATCCGATTACTTATTTCGAGCCATTATGGCCCTTAGACGTATATGGCTCCTACTGGCCATGTCGTCTGCAATAGGTCATCCATATAAAAGTCCAAGACAACCCCTTTTTACGATTGTGATATTATTGAAAAGTGGGATCTCAGCAGACGCAGCAACTTGGCCATGAAGTGGAAACCAAAGCATGAGTTGATGAGTGCTGAGGAACAGAGGACATGAAAGTCACAAACGCTCTGCTGACTCCATAACTGCAGAGTCCATACCTCCTCTGGTATTAAGATTGGTTAGGAACTTCCTGCAGACTTACATCGCCAATCACAGTGCCAGGTGTCAGATGGAGTAGTTTTAAGCATGTCATCATGATTCTCTATCTGGCATCTGGTGGATGAATCTGGCCTTAGCAAATTTCAGGAGAACATTGCCTCCCTGACTGCATTGTGCCAGCTGTAGTTTGGTGGAGGAGGGATGATGCTATGAGGGTGTTTTTCAGTGTTCAGCTTCAGCGCCTTAGTTCCAATGAAGGGAAATATTCTTAAGCATACCAAGACAATTTGGACTTCACACAAAATTGGAAGTAAAGAATTGCCCAAACACTTTGGAGAAGGCCCTTTTCTACTCCCCATGACTGTTTCCCGGTGTAGAAGGTCTATAAAGGCATGGCTGGGTGAGCTTGCCCCGGACCAGAACCCTATCCAACATCTTTGAGATGAACTACAACAGATTGTCAGCTTGGCCCTTTCATCCAACATCAGTGTCTGCCGTCGCAAATGCTCTTCCAGATGAATTGGGCAAAAATTCCCACATATGCTACCAAAAGCGTGTACAAATCCTTCTCGGAAGAGCTGGTATTGCTGGAGGAACAACTCCATATTAATATCTTTGGATTTAGAATGGGAGATCACAAAGGCTCTTGGAGCTGTAATGTGGCAGGGTCTCAATACTTATGTAACTGGCATTCTGCTTACAATAGTTCCTAAAACTTTTTAACATACACTATATGAAGAAAAGATGGCTACCAACTGTACAACATAAATATAGACATTAAAGTATATTGGTGGCCAAGCTGTTACCTAATCCTTGTGGCCCCCTTATCACAAGGACAATTGATGAGATGGGTGAAATTCACCATGCCCAGTCGTTTGGTACCCCACATCTATTGGGGGGAAATATGTACATATTTGTGGGATATGTAGTGTATATGAGTAGGTGAAGTCACTGCAGAAGAACAAACCCTGATATTCCTATGTTGAGGTTGAGATGGCCTTAGTCACTGACTAATCCCACTATAGATAGTGACCCCAGCAAAACAAGGAGGCCCAGTGCTACAGAAGTGGGGATATTTCCTTTTGCAAAATGTATCTATGGATATTTTACAGGCGGTTGAGCTCTAGAAAGAACGATTCAGGGATCCGCCATGGAAGATCCCTGCTCTGTGTCAGTGACATTAAACATTCACATATACTATGAGCTGCAAAGTGCTCGTCCTGTAGATTGTTTACTTCAGCTGGATTTCCAATCACCACAGAAGGTTTACTAAAGCGCTGCATTACTGACTTATTTATGATGGAAATTTAGATGGCAAATACGGAGCTGTCAGCAGCCGCTGGATAAATAGTCCTGACAAGCATTAATAACAGCCGAGGATGAGCGCAGTTATGAGACGTAAACTACACTCCTGGATTGTATTTACAGTTCTCTGCCAGCCGCAAGAGACACCGAGCCGCCCGAGCCCCTACGCGGTCTTCTGTAGGGTCCCTGTCAAATGGCACATCCTATAAATCTATAGCAGCACTATAAATTGAGGTATAGAACACGACACACAAGGGGATGGGACCATGGCACGCTGATACTTGGAGGATGGAGCAATGACCAGTTGACGCTTGGTGGGACAAGACAATGGCAGGCTGACTTAGAGTGTAATCTACAACTGTTGTGCAGACCTTTGCATCTCCATGGTAACAGACTACAAACCAACTCTGTGTAGTCTGATTTTTCAGCTATACCTTCTTCCATTGCGCAATATAAATGTACGAAAAGAAGAATGGAAGAAAGTAATAATTGACATTTTAAAAATTGGGGATTTAGAAAGGGAAGGAAAGCCTTTGAATTGGAAAAGAAAAGTTTTTCTTTCTTGCTTATGGACTCTTCAGAGAGGAAGAGGACAAGAAATCAAGGGCTAATTATTGGAAGAAGCAATCTAAAAAGTTTTAATTGACTCTTTAATAAGCCTTGCCACATGACTAATGATAAGAAGCCAAGTCAGATTCTTCATTTGCAGACAAGCGTTTGGAGTATTTGACCCTCATTGGTGCAAACCTGGGAGTCGGAATTGGATGGGTGAGAGGCCTCTGATGGGAAATATAAGGAGTAATGTCAGCATAAGGAGAATTATATATAATGCAATGCTCCTGCAGAACATAAATCTGCAAATAGCCTCTTCAAAGAGGGCTGGATCTCTAGCTCCACCCATTGGAAGTAGCAATCCCAAAAGTCAACATCGAGCCTTTTTGTCACATGACTTAGGATAAGAAACCAAAGAAGCCACTCCCTTTTGAAGATGTGATTTGGGATGTTTCCCCTCATCAGTGCAAAGCAGAACTGATCTGACTGGGTAATAGGCCTCTGATAGGTGTTTTAAAGGGGTAAAATTTCTCCTTGTGGAGGGCACCAAATTGGCGTAAGGAGACTTATAGGCCATGCAATGCTCCTGTGGGAACTTAAATATACTAATAGTCTCTTCTTTGCTGAAGATATAACTGAGAATTCAATCCCTAAAGCAGCATCTTTTGCTTACGGCCTTAAAAAAGCTATCTTAGAAAATTCTTTTTTGCTGTCAGTGTTGTGATCATGGCTTCTGATTCTGATTCCATCTCAACTGGTTTCCCGACACCTAAGCTTTTTGGACGCCTCATTACTACCTAGGAGAAGGTGGGGGGGAGACCACTTTGGGCGCCATTTCCTGCCGTTCTGTTATTTACTGCCGGTATACTCCCAACCTGATTATTTTTTTTATGCCAAGGCTTCCTCTTTAAGGTGCTGCCATTTAACAGGGTGTAATGAGCACGTAGCTCTCGAGATCCTCCGTCATTATGACTTTGTCACAGAATCTTTGTTCTACATCGCTCCATCCCCTGTGTTCTGGGCAGAGATAGGAAAGGTCGGATCATCTCCCTGGAAGATATGGCCACGTGTTCATTGTAATTGTAGACTTCTTCCTGACAGTCAATAATTCAGTCTAAGACACACAATGCAGGCAGCACACCGCTGCCATTTTTTATGTGGTGGCAGAAAATAACAATTCATTCCTGTGAGGAAGCAAGACTTTTTCTAGCGTCTGATTCTGCTACATGATCGCAGAACAAAAGACTGATGAGGGAGCGCCGCTCATTAATCATTAGTGTCATTTGTCACCGCTTCTCGGAGATGACAACGTACTCCATACCTGCATGTGACTAAGATCCCGCTCCTCTATTCCAGATAAGACAAATTAATCTCCACATCCTCTAAGTGCCCCACGAGTGGAATACTATTGTATGTGAACCGCTCGAAACACCCACTCCATACAGCCTGACACCGCCATGACAGGTGCTGCAGGCCGGGATGGCTCTACCTTCAGCTGACCTCTTTTACTGGCGCCAGCAGACATATTTATATGTTATGTGATCTGTGGAGAATCGAGTCTTTCTGTTGTGAAAAATGAAATGACAACGCTACCATGTTGGAGAATACGACTTAATGGGAATATGGTCTAGTATCTTAGTACTATCCATCTTAGGATGTTAGAGTAGGATCAGATTGATGTACATTTTTGTGGGAAAATTTTCTGTATAAGTTTTATATTTTATTTATTGAAATCCCTGGTCTTTGTATGCATGAGTCCAGTGGGCGGTCTTACTCATGAGACCAGTGGGTGGCCTTACTTTTGAGTCCAGTGGGCGGTCTTACTCAGTGATTGGCCATTTTCTCTATACAGAGTCGTACTGGAAAGTCAATTGCTGGATGAGTCCACCCCCTGGACTCACTCACTGCTAGTATAACCGTATCAGTATTACAAGGATGTTTCGGAAAGCTCCTATTCTGATTTTATAGATTGCTTTCTATAAGGCCACATTCACACGTTCAGTATGAGTTTAGTATTTTACATCAGTATTTGTAAGCCAAAACTAGTGAACAAATGCTAAAGTGGTGACATGTTTCTATGTTACTTTTCCCCTGATTGTCCCACTCCCGATTTTGGCTTACAAATAATGATGTAAAATACTGACCAAATACTGATAGTGTGAACGTGACCTAACTCTGCAGATCTGAAGTCTGGGAGGAGCAATGCCTAAGAAAATTAATCACCACATCAATGCTAGCCTTTGTATGCAAGTATTAAGAATGCAGAATAGTTTTGGGGAAGGTTTTTTGTGCTAAAATTTTTCATATCGGACCCTGTACCCAGTGTGGCTATTCCTATAAAGGCAATTAAACTTGTCTTTCATGGATTATCGTTCCACTCCCCAAAAACGCTACAAAGGTAATGTGACTGCTGCTCAGATTTAAACCTAAAGTTTTCCAGGCTTATAGTAGCATGAGGCCAGTTTCGCGCCGCACCATAAGGGTGTGTGCACATGCTGCGGATTCTGCTGCGGATTGACCTGCGGTTTATCTGCGGATTACCCTGCGGTTTATCACCTCTACAATGGAGGAGATGGTAAACCGCAGCGGAATCCGCAGAAAGAATTGACATGTCAATTCTTTCTGCAGATTAGAAACCGCAGAAAAACTGCGCGGAAAATTCCGCAGCATGTGCACAGCGGTTTCCATTTCCCATAGGATATTATGGTATTGTACACCGCAGGGCCAAAACCGCTGCGGATCCGCAGCAGAATCCGCAGCGTCTGCACACACGCTAACGTCTGAACCGGCCATGGGAGTCCTGCTGGAAACGTAGCAGTCTCATATATGCCGATCAGGCTTGAGTTTGTGTCAAGAGACCCGCGATCGGCTTTTCTCGGATGAGGAGAAAAAAATAAATTCGTCCATTCAGTGTGTCCGAGAAAATTGCACCACACTCGGATGTTGTCTGAGAGTGGTCCGATGTTTGCCACGGACCCATAAACATGATTGCCAAGTGCGATACGATAATCGGATGCAACTTGTCCATGCTGTGATTTTCTCCTCTGATCAACTTGGTCCAAAGAAATCCGGACATGTGTGTGGCCCCGTAGAATAACATGGCGGAGAGTGCTGTCCATTAAAACCACGGATAGCACTCATCCGATTTTTACAGTAGTGTGCAGAAACCCTTAGACTGTGAATGTCGGGCTTGGTAACCTAGCCATAAATGAACGGCCTCTCACATAAACACCTACAAGTGATTATATATTTGGGCTTTCAGCTTGTTGCACGGAGCAGTCAGTTGTCAGAAAATTCCCAAAGAGTCATATTGTAATGGGTAGCTCTTCCGCTATTCTTCTAATATGTGACCTACAAGATCTGCACTTATATTTCTTGAAATACTTTATTCATCTGTGAATATTGCTATTACCTGATTGGCTGAGAACATTGTGATTCATTGAGAATACACTGAGCCTGTGTCACAGACGGGATAATGTGGTCACCCAGGTAAGCGCTGATCCCCGCTGTGATCCATTGCTGTGTAAGCTGCCCCTCCATCCATCCCCTCGGACAGCTCGTTAATCACAGCCAGGATCTCGCTGGCCATTCTCACTGTTTTATAGGTCAATTAAAACATATTACCTTTCATTGTAGGGATTTAGAGGTAATAAAAAATGTGAAATGGCTCTGCCCTGCAATCCGTTCATCCAGCCTTGATGGATCTGTCATTAACTGACATAAATGTGTCTGCCGCTTGGGCTCAGGAATGAGACGTATGTGTGTCCATATATAAAGAGATGCTGAAAGCTCAATACGGTACGAGAAGTGAGAAAGTATTATGTATGTGTAGCCCTGCCCTTACTTATAAAGAGCGCCCGCCACGTTCAATACAGCATCCCATTAGCTCAGCGGGGTAAGTATAGGGGTGCAGGCCGGGATGTAGACGTAACTTCCAGCTTCTCTTCCCAGTGCAATGTCTGAATAATTGAGGTTGGGTTGCTACATATTTTGCATTTTGGGTCCTAAAACGCCAACTCCAGTCATCACATCTGAAATGGGGGATCCCTCAATGTCAGAGTGCGCTGCCTGCTTTACGTTAACCTCCCGCAGGCGGGACATGGGGCCGTAATGTCTGCACTGTAGTTTATTCCACACCACAAATCAGCTGCTAATTTGAATCGTGTCCAAAACCCACCAGATTTAAACATTGTGTTAGTTCTCCTCCCGCGAAGCACAATCCAAAGCAGCCCTGCGGAGTGTCTGCCGGGAGCCCACGGAGCAGTAAACTGTGCCAGGGGGGAGGACCAAGGGTAATTTACTTTGGTTTATATTCGAAACTCTTAAACTGAATGTACCGTATCCTGTGATCGTAACATATCGAAGGAATTTTTCCATAAGATAAGGAAAATTGGCTCCAGCTTTATTGGAGAGGGGGGACCTGTTTTTTAACATTGTAAGTCTGTACAGCAGATCAGCCTTTTCTGCAAATTATAACTCGCATTTAGAAAGCATCGTCATGTGTTGTATGGACTGCGGAAAAAACTGCACCAAATTGTGCAAATTTTGATGCAGAAATTCTGTACATTTTGTCACCCATTTCTCCCTTATGCAGCACAAATTGAAAACTTTCCACGACAGAGAATCTCCTCTGCGGATTTTCTTCGCAGAGTACAGATGAGATTTTGTGATGTCTCCTCCACAATGCTGGTACTGTAATATAGACGTGCACTAATGGTGACAAGTAGATTATCAGCAAATAAGTGTTGGTAGACCATATATGTATGTCGGCAATCACCTGATGCTTGATCGTCGGGTGATCGGATCATTTATGTCAGCAAATAATGTTAGCGGCAGCAAATTGCCCTTTGTAAATGGGTCAATATTCTGCTGATAACGAGATTCTGTATGGAGATAGAAAAATTGTAAATAATCCAGTAAATGAGGCTTCTATTTAGTCGACTGGCAGCTGTTCAATGGCTTTAGATCAGTTTTTGTAATGGAGCGTTAGGATTTATGTTGCCCAAACCCCGGGCAGCATGAATCAGAGCGTGGCTACACAAATGCAGCCAGGTATACTTCTCTCTGAAGCACCAGAGCGTTTGAGATACTTTGAAGATCCTGCCGGGAACCATAGGCAGTTTTGAGACTAATCTAGCGATGCCCCAGGCTTCTCCCCGCACTGCTGTAATTGATTGACAGATCTCTCCCATGTTTGTACATAGGGAGAGACCTGTCAATCACCTGTAGTCAAGCTGGGAAAAGTCAGCAGGGCCACACCCCGCTAGACTAGTCTCCAATTATGGTCACAGCCGGATCTTGAAACTTTGTTCTATGAAACGGAGTGTTTTAAAAAAAAAAAATATGACAAGCTGCAATTGTGCAACCATGTTGTTCTGATTCATTCTGCTCATTGTTTGGCCATCATGAATCAGCTGACAAGCTTCCTGTGCATGATTATTAGCCTACAAACTAGCTTAAAAATATGTAAATAACAAAATATAAATAAAAAATATTAATGAATGTTAATAGCATATAACAAATAAAAGACACTACAAAAAACTATGCCCTGAAAAAACAGCTAGCCTCAGTTAAAAAAAAAAAAAAAAAAGCAAAAAAAAAAGCCCTGGTCAGAAACACATTGAATCCACAATGTAAACAGGTTGGGAATTTGCATAATATTGTTATCAATCCATAGTATAACAGATATCATACCTGTGGACATAAAGACAGGCATACAGGGGGCACCTTAGCATACACCTCGACGCGTGTTTCGCTTCTTTGTCAGGAAGTTCCATTTATATGTCCTACAATCAACTTTCCTTTTAAAATTCCCTTGTACACAGTTCTCTAGTGAACTGTAAGTTTTTTGTCTTTTGTAGTGATGCTTTCTTGTCGTCCTGACACCTCTGCACCTTTCATGTCGTTCTGACGTTCGTGGTCAATCATTGAACACAGCAGTGACACCTTGACGTGGTGACCACAGCGGTGTATTAGCGATAAATTAGAAACTTCCAGTCATTGTATTACCTTCAGACCAGCAGGAGGCAGACAGGTTGGGGATCTCTCCCCTCCTTCCTCAGCTCTCAATCTGGTGTATTTCTCCTCTCCCTAGCAGCTGATTTTAAATGTACAAAACCCTTGTGTGTTTCCATTAGCTGCCCTACAGCATTGGAATCTACAATTTCCCCCAAGGCTGTTGTGAAATATTGATGAAATTGCTGCTTTTGTGGCTTTCTGTGATACACTAAACATTTGTCTGATGTAAGCTGAGCAGGAATGAATATACAGCAGAACTTCAAAGGCCGCAAGAAACGTTCTCCTCCACCGCCAGCCCACAGTGTTCAAAAGCAACCAGAGAAATGAGAGCGCTCGCGCCGGTATCCACCTGTCCCCACCGGTATCCACCTGCCTCCACTGGGATAAATAATTTTGTTTAATTATTAGTTGTTATGTTCTCTTAATGTAGATTGTCATGACTTCAAATCTTCAGAATTACCGATGTGGACAATCTTGGTTGAATAATATTCAATCTGTCCTTACTGTTTGACTGGGAGCAGTTTTTTTGTAAGAAATAATGATAGTTTAATTGCTTTAGAAATATAAATGTGGGGTAAAATTTAGATGAGACGTGAAGAAATGTGATGCAGCATTGATTTAGTGGTAAGCCAAGGTTGCATTGACTGACTTGGTTTGTTGTTGTATCTACAGGATATTTCCAAGATGGAGACGATGATTTGAAGGATGACAGTGTCAAGGACGATGAGGAAGAGGATGATGATAGCAACTCCACTGCTCCGCACCAGGACAGTGTCTACTCACCCACAGATGAGGAACCAGAGGTAGTTGGGGACCTTAAGCATAACCACAGTTTCCAGAATTCCCCAGGAAGTTTCATATGCAATCAAGATGGGGAAAGTGAGTCCTTGATGAGTGACGCCAGTGATCAGGTGACAGATGTAAAAAGTGTATCTTCTAAAGATGCTCAGGACCAAAAAACAGACCCTCTCCCGCGGCTCCAGCCAGAGGGGCACGACTGTATGGATAAAATGAAGATGGCCTATGCCAACATCTTGTCTGATTCCTACTGGACAAATTTAGGACTGAGTCTTAAGGTGCCTCCTGCTGAGCGGAAGCCTTGTGACAATCGCAATGGAGCCAGTAAAGGCGAATTTGATTGGCATCAGGATGCTCTCTCCAAAAGTTTACAGCAAAACTTACCCTCAAAATCAATTTCTAAACCAAACCTCTTCAGTTCTGTTCAGTTGTATCGTCAAAACTCCAAAATGTATGGCACCGTCTTCACGGGAGCCAGCAGGTTCCGTTGCAGGCAGTGCAGTGCCGCCTACGACACCTTAGTGGAGCTAACTGTGCATATGAATGAGACGGGCCATTATCAAGATAATAATCACAAGAAAGACAAGCACAGACCTGCAAATTATTCCAAACCCCGAAAAAGGGCATTTCATGATATGGACAAGGAGGATGCCCAGAAAGTTTTGAAATGCATGTTTTGTGGAGACTCTTTTGATTCTCTCCAAGATCTAAGCGTCCACATGATAAAAACAAAGCATTACCAAAAAGTGCCTTTGAAGGAACCTGTCCCCAGCCTCTCATCCAAAATGGTCTCCTCAGCAAAAAAACGTGTATTTGAAGTGACTCGACCATGCTCACCAGATTCAACCACTGGTTCCTTTGTGGAACATTGTTCCACACACAAGAATTCACAGCTATCCTCTAACAATCGGTATGGCTACCAGAATGGTGCTAGCTATACTTGGCAGTTTGAAGCTTGTAAATCTCAAATTTTAAAGTGCATGGAATGCGGCAGTTCCCACGACACCTTGCAGCAACTCACGACGCACATGATGGTCACTGGACATTTCTTGAAAGTTACCAATTCAGCCTCTAAAAAAGGTAAGCAGCTGGTCTTAGACCCTCTTGCTGTAGAAAAAATGCAGTCACTCTCAGACTCGCCCTCTAGTGACAGCCAGTCAAAGCCATCAGCAAGTTCTCCATCAGGAGGATTAAACTCTGAAATCCTGACTAGTAAAGAATGTACAATGGATATGTCAGAAGACCGTAACAAGGACGAAAAAATGGATGCCAATGATGATCATGAAGATGTTCTGGAAAAGCCCTTAGATCCAACACTTAAATACCAGTATTTAAGAGAAGAGGATTTGGAAGATGGTTCAAAGGAAGGTGGAGATATCTTGAAATCTCTAGAAAACACTGTAACCTCGGCTATTAACAAAGCCCAAAATGGAACACCAAGCTGGAGTGCCTATCCCAGCATCCATGCCGCATATCAACTTTCAGATGTCATGAAACCCTCAGCTTCCCTTGGCTCTCAAGTAATGCAGATGAGACCAACCTTCTCAAATAAATTTAGACCAATTGCTCCTAAGTGCAAATCTTCAGTACTCTCCTCAAGCAGCCCTTCAGAACCTCAGTCTACACAAGTGAAGGAGGAGTCTGATGACACAGAGTCTGAAAGAGAATCCTCAAAAGAGACCATTAAATCAGAAAGAACACAACCAGATAAAAGTGAGGAGTCACCAAAAGCCGAAGTCTTAACAGAGTCACCAGGAAAAGAACCATGTTCCCCGAAACATGACGGGAAAACTAAACAAAGCTGTGAAAAAGAAAAACTCAAATTCCTGGAACACACTGAGTCCCCAATAGGGCGAGAAGAATGTTCTTCACTACGAAGTTCTTCAAATCATTCTCCTGATATTCCTTGTGTAAATCCTCTCAGCGCTCTACAGTCTGTGCTAAATAATCACTTGGGAAAAGCTTCGGAGTCAATAAGACCAGCATCCAGTTCAAGTTCCACAAGCTTAATATCCATGTTTCAGAAATCTCCAGTCAGTCGGGTAGAAAAACCAGCAGTATGTTTGACAACACCAAAGCCTACCGGCCATTATTTATTCGAAACCACTGATCAACCAATAGATTTGACCAAATCTAAAAGTAAAAAAGTGGAGTCCTCCAAAGCTCAGTCGTGCACTTCTCCTCCTCAGAAACATGCTCTGTCTGACATAGCTGATATGGTCAAGATTCTGCCTAAAGCTACCACCCCAAAGCACGTTGCTTCTTCTAGAATAGCCTCCATGAAACTAGAGATGGATTCCCGGCGCTTTGAAGAAGTTTCAACAGAGGTTTCATCTTTACATAAAAGGAAGGGAAGACAATCCAACTGGAATCCTCAGCATCTCCTCATCTTACAAGCTCAATTTGCATCAAGTCTCTTTCAGACATCAGAGGGGAAATATTTGTTATCGGACCTTGGACCTCAAGAACGTATGCAGATTTCTAAGTTCACTGGACTTTCTATGACTACCATCAGTCACTGGCTGGCCAATGTAAAATATCAGCTACGAAAGACCGGTGGAACAAAATTCTTGAAAAACATGGACAAGGGACACCCCGTGTTTTATTGCAGTGACTGTGCATCTCAGTTTCGAACCCCTTTGAGCTATATAGCCCACCTTGAGACTCATCTTGGGTTTCAAATGAAAGATATGAACAAGCTGGCTGTGGAACAGCAAACCAAGGTAGAGAAGGAAATCTCTAGGGTAGCTGTACAGAGGTCACCCCAGCCGGTGACTACTGAAGAAGACACAGACCCTAAGTTTAAGTGTAAGTTGTGTTGTAGGACATTTGCCAGCAAGCATGCAGTTAAGCTGCACCTAAGCAAAACACACAGCAAGTCCCCAGAACATCATTCACAATTTGTGGCAGAAGTGGACGAGGAATAGTTTGTAAAAAAAAAAAAAAAAAATCCAGACTGTACAGTTTATGGCCCCCACAGAACAGCTCGTTTTATGGAAGTAGTGAACCTATCGCGATGTAAGGATCTGTTGATGTATATACTGGTCTGCTATGTACCATTGTTGGGTGGGTCATCTCCTATAACATTTCCTAGGAAGCTGCTGCTATATCGCTCTCTGTGGGAGAGACTGCATCACTCCTAATTGAATTGCAACCTGAAGCATTGTCCATACATTGCAAGAAACCAAAATGTTACATTCCGACAGATTATAATCTGTGCAACTTGTAGTAAATTTAAGGGGGAGTATCACTAATGGTCCTATACCTCCTGATGCCACAAGGACGCTCATCACTAGGTCATTTAGTCTCCACTTTTTTTTTCAAATATGAACCGTTGTTCATTGTCACTTTAGAGGCCTCTTTGGGTTTATGTTGGAACACCAGGAAATATATCTTTGTCATCAAAAGTTGAATTTTACTTATGTTAAATGAGGTTCTTGAAGTTTGTGCCCCAACTTTGCTAATCTCTGGGGTCTCTATCACAGGGGAGCTGTTTGTTTCTTTACATTCAAAAAGAAAAAAAACACGAGCTTACTTTTTTTTCTCCTCTGCTCGCCTTCCTTAGTGTGAATGTCTTGTAGACGGTTCATAAGGCGTTACAAATGTTGGCAAATTTTGCATGGTGCGAAGGAATATATGAATATACAGTGAATGCTACTCATCCAAAAGGCAAAGAGCAAAGGCTGTTTCAGCACTCCTCTTTTATATAGAAAAAACTTTGTAATTTTATAATTATAGAGAAAATAATTCACACACAAAGAGAAATCAAGTAGAAAGGTTCAAAAAAGTTCTGCACATTTTTCAGCTGGACTTTATTTTTATGCCATGGCTAAGTACCTCTCAAAATATGTGGGCTAATGTGGCATTTTTTTTTTAATAACTTTAGATGTTTGCTCTATTATATTAATTTCAAATCCAGCATGATTAAAATTGCAAACTTTTTTTATATAGAAGATGAGTGCTGGAACGGCGTTCCTTTCTGTACATGAGCACAGCCATAGAGCAGCTAATTTGGATCTGATGCGTTCACCAAAATAAATAAATGCAACGTGTCATGTAGAGTATTGCTGACATTCCTGTGCGCAGCCATGCTTCCTAAATCCTCATCTCTGATCGCTATTTTTCCCATATAAAACCAATCTCCAAAAATGGGATCAACCTGTAAATGCAGCTTCTTAATGAAATCTCACAGCATTTGAAGCTTGTGTCTGTCTAGAGAAGATACTTCCAGCAGTATTGTGAGTTCAGCTCTGGAGTTGGTGGTAAAGCAGTCCCATTATCTCTGTACAAGCAGTAGCATTGGCACCACTGATTAGCTTGAAAGACCTGACACCAAGGCTGATTCAAATCCCAGAAAGGTTCCATGCACTCACTAAAGAGCTTTTTGGGCACTGAAATCATCACACCCTCATTTTATAGGTGATCACTTCTGATTCAAGAGGAAGACTACTTCCGGGGGCCAATTACTGGGTGTCGTTAGGTGGCACAGCAGAGCATAGCAATATACCATCTATGAAGGTTGCTTCAGATCCAGGACACATTGGGACACCAACTCTCTGCACTTGTGATGCCCCAGCCATGTATTCAGTGTCACATGGGTGGATGCACTATGCACTTTACATTGTATGCCCTTTCTACAAGGGCCCCAAATGTTACCCGCTCCCATCACGTTATCCACCTTTGTGACAGACCGAAGCATTGCAATAAAATAACTTTTTTTCACTGTTTCATCACCTTACAAATTTTTGCACAAATTTTCAACAATTACTGCAGACCAGATTTCCCAGGGGCGGTGCAGTTGGGTGGCATAAACTCGGCCATGGATCAGCGTAACTATTTGTACCCAATAGTAACCTCTAATTTACCTCGTAGTCATTGTGGACGGGTGGATCAGGCTAGACAACTTACATCAATCAATGCAATATTGGAGTCACATCGCTGAGTATTCCATAGGAAGAGATTGAGTTACTTGGCCCATGTTTCGACATTCATCCTTATTAAGTATGAATCACCCAGGGATAAGTTGCACAGTTGAAAATAATAATTGTACAACACAAAGCCATACAATGCAAGAAGGGGGGAAAAACAGATTTGTCTCATACAGCAGAACTGGAGATGCCATTTTCTTCCACAAGAGGGAGTCTCACTGTCTCTGCTTCCTCTCCTCTCATGTCTTACAGGAGAAATCTTATTAAACTTGTTATACGAAATACTTTTCATAGACCATCTTTTGATTTCAGAGTTCCAAAAATTCCCCGCACCACCATTTAACGCTTCATTTCATATTCTCTTAGGTTATGTTCATTGCTCAGTTTAGGACTGCAATGGGTTAAAACCAATGCTCTTACTGTACATATATATATATATAGTCATTTTGCAAAGGGGAGAAGCACAAACGAGCCAGAAGTGGGTGGTTATTTGCCTCGTTTATGAAGCATCCGCTTGGAGCGGTTCTGGTTTTGTACAGGACTGTCACTTGCTACAGATCTATCACTGATTTGCCTAATATAACTTATATAAAATGTTCTATGATACGTTGGTTAAGGCAAACACTTAATCTTAAGTTTGTAATATATAAAGCTGTAACGATTCATATTTAAGCAGGTTATAAATGATTAAAAAAAATGAATATTACTGTTCAGCTAATTAAACCGTTATTTTTTAATGATTGACGACTTTGATGTCCAATTATTTCTGGAAGTATTCTTTCGCAGTGAACCTTCAGACATGAAGCAACACATAGGCCAGTACACACACCAGGGCCTAAAGGTTTATGCCCTAAATGAATGCAATGATTAATCGTCACTACTGTCTGTCCGTACCTCATTTACAGAGGCAGATGGGCACTACTGTCTGTCCGTACATTTACAGAGGGAGACAGGCGGGAACTACTCTGTCCGTACACCATATACAGAGGGAGACGGGCGGACGCTACTGTCTGTCCATACGCCATTTACAGAGAGAGGCGGGCACTACAGTCTGTCCGTACACCATATACAGAGGGAGACAGGCGGACACTACTGTCTGTCCGTACACCATATACAGAGGGAGACAGGCGGACACTACTGTCTGTCCATACACCATATACAGAGGGAGACAGGGGAACACTACTGTCTGTCCGTACCTCATTTACAGAGGCAGATGGGCACTACTGTCTGTCCGTACATTTACAGAGGGAGACAGGCGGGAACTACTCTGTCCGTACACCATACACAGAGGGAGACGGGCGGACGCTACTGTCTGTCCATACGCCATTTACAGAGAGAGGCGGGCACTACTGTCTGTCCGTACACCATATACAGAGGGAGACAGGCGGACACTACTGTCTGTCCGTACACCATATACAGAGGGAGACAGGCGGACACTACTGTCTGTCCATACACCATATACAGAGGGAGACAGGGGAACACTACTGTCTGTCCGTACCTCATTTACAGAGGCAGATGGGCACTACTGTCTGTCCGTACATTTACAGAGGGAGACAGGCGGGAACTATGTCCGTACACCATACACAGAGGGAGACGGGCGGACGCTGCGGTCTGTCCATACGCCATTTACAGAGAGAGGCGGGCACTACTGTCTGTCCGTACACCATATACAGAGGGAGACAGGCGGACACTACTGTCTGTCCGTACACCATATACAGAGGGAGACAGGCGGACACTACTGTCTGTCCGTACACCATATACAGAGGGAGACAGGGGAACACTACTGTCTGTCCGTACCTCATTTACAGAGGCAGATGGGCACTACTGTCTGTCCGTACATTTACAGAGGGAGACAGGCGGGAACTACTCTGTCCGTACACCATACACAGAGGGAGACGGGCGGACGCTACTGTCTGTCCATACGCCATTTACAGAGAGAGGCGGGCACTATTGTCTGTCCGTACACCATATACAGAGGGAGACAGGCGGACACTACTGTCTGTCCGTACACCATATACAGAGGGAGACAGGCGGACACTACTGTCTGTCCGTACACCATATACAGAGGGAGACAGGCGGACACTACTGTCTGTCCGTACACCATATACAGAGGGAGACAGGGGAACACTACTGTCTGTCCGTACCTCATTTACAGAGGCAGATGGGCACTACTGTCTGTCCGTACATTTACAGAGGGAGACAGGCGGGAACTACGCTGTCCGTACACCATACACAGAGGGAGACGGGCGGACGCTACTGTCTGTCCATACGCCATTTACAGAGAGAGGCGGGCACTACTGTCTGTCCGTACACCATATACAGAGGGAGACAGGCGGACACTACACTCTGTCCGTACACCATATACAGAGGGAGACAGGCGGACACTACTGTCTGTCCGTACACCATATACAGAGGGAGACAGGGGAACACTACTGTCTGTCCGTACCTCATTTACAGAGGCAGATGGGCACTACTGTCTGTCCGTACATTTACAGAGGGAGACAGGCGGGAACTATGTCCGTACACCATACACAGAGGGAGACGGGCGGACGCTACTGTCTGTCCATACGCCATTTACAGAGAGAGGCGGGCACTACTGTCTGTCCGTACACCATATACAGAGGGAGACAGGCGGACACTACTGTCTGTCCGTACACCATATACAGAGGGAGACAGGCGGACACTACTGTCTGTCCGTACACCATATACAGAGGGAGACAGGGGAACACTACTGTCTGTCCGTACACCATATACAGAGGGAGACAGGGGAACACTACTGTCTGTCCGTACCTCATTTACAGAGGCAGATGGGCTCTACTGTCTGTCCGTACATTTACAGAGGGAGACAGGCGGGAACTACTCTGTCCGTACACCATATACAGAGGGAGACGGGCGGACGCTACTGTCTGTCCATACGCCATTTACAGAGAAAGGCGGGCACTACTGTCTGTCCATACACCATATAACAGGGAGACAGGTGGGCACTACTGTCTGTCCGTACACCATTTACAGAGGGAGATAGGTGGGCACTACTGTCTGTACACACATCATTTACACAGGCAGGGGGGCACTATTGTCTGTCCGTATGCAACAGCCCTGGTGTGGGGCCATTCCGTTCACTGTTATCCACCCCCACGCAGTGTCCACATCCAATTGAATAACCACAGACAACAGGTCTCGGGGATAACAGCTGCTTTACTTCAGCAGAACGGGGAGATATAACATGGAGTTATTGTAACAGTTCACGTGGAGAATCCATGGCCAATACAGTTCAGGATTGGATTCTGACACAGAATTGAGGTTCTGGAGCTTTAAGAACCTGTATAAGATAGAAGCAGTACTTGCAGGTAATTATAAGAAGCTCAAAGTCTCTTGGTGGCATAAAGGCAGAGAGGGAATATATGGCAATATGTGCAGACCTGAAATCCCGTATTCATTTTCTCAGCTGGTCACGGTATGTGCAGAAATATACTTGAAGTAAATAACAGATAATTTGCGGTGAGGCGGGAGACCCTCAATTGCCTCACGCAGAGCAATAGGCTCTTCTGTACACATTTAGTGCGACCTAATGCTGTAGAAACGCCTTAAATCGGACAGCGGGGATCCAGGTTTAAAAAAAAAAAAGGTTAAAAGTCCAGCCATCTTGGCTGTAGAAGTCAGGGGAAGATCCAAGGCTTTAAGCCTGGCTGTAAAGCCCCGGTCACACAGCGATCTCGCTAGCGAGATCGCTGTTGAGTCACAAGTTTTGTGACGCAACAGCGATCTCACCAGCGAGATTGCTGTGTGTGTGACACCAGCGACCAATAATAATAAAGTAACTAGGCACTCAACTGAATGATCCTTTTAAAAAACAAAGTTTTTATTTTATGCAGTCCTAGAAGACGAGTAGCGGACGAGCGGTGGAAACTGCATCTAGCCCGCCACATCCCTACCTCACACCCACAGGCCTCATATGGCCTCTTTTTTCTACCATGCTATACAGCCACAGCATTAACAGTTTATCATCTCTTGTCCACCTTTAGCACAGCACGCAGTAGTGTCAGCTGGAAGCACAAATCTGCATTATACCATAAAGCAGGAATCCACATAGATTCTTGGTTCTATATCTGGTCATTATACCGTGACAGCAGTCGGCAGACTGACGAAGGCCGATTGTGGGCCGAAATGTCTTCTAGGACTGCATATAAAATAAAAACTTTGTTTTTAAAAGAATCATTCAGTTGAGTGCCAAGTTACTTTATTATTCACTTTGGTATAGGTAACCTACTTGTGCACCTTGCGGTAGTGCCACGCTATACCTGACACCAGCGACCGGCCCCCCTGCCGGGTATCGCTGATCGTCCTGGAATGGCCAGGACATTTTTTTGATAGCTGGTCTCCTGCTGGCCAGCACGCATCGCTGCGTGTGGCAGGCGGGAGATCAGCGAGCTGTCGCTGGTAACTTAATTAGACATCGGGTTTCTAAGCGGCGCGCAGCGCTTAGAAACCAGATGTGTACCTTAGTTACCAGTGCGCTGGTGCAGGGAGCTGGTAACCAAGGTACACATCGGGTTTCTAAGTGCCACGCGCCGCTTAGAAACCCAATGTGTACCTTGGTTACCAGCTCCCTGCACCAGCGCGCTGGTAACTAAGGTACACAGTGGGTAACTAAGTGATGTGCGTTGCTTGTTACCCGCGTGTCGCTGGTGCTGATCGCTGGTGAATCTGCCTGTTTAGCAGCTCACCAGCGATCCTGACAAGGTCATATCGTTGTCGGGATCAATGGTGCGTCGCTATGTGTGTCGGGGCCCTAAGTCTTCAGATGAAGAGAAGGATGAACCTCCAGGCTTGGAGCCTGGAGGGGGTCAGGAGAAACCTCACATGAGGTCTGCTCTGGGTCACATCTTGAACCAGACTCCTCAGGGGAACCTTCCAGAACCCTGTCTTGTCTCCACAGATCATTTACAGAGGGAGACAGGTGGGCACTAATGTCTGTCCGTACACCATTTACAGAGGGAGATGGGCGGACATTACTGTCTGTCCGTACACCATTTGCAGAGACAGGCGGGCACTAATGGCTGTCCACCATTTACAGAGGGAGATGGGCGGGCACTACTGTCTGTCCGTAAATTTACAGAGGGAGACAGGCGGACACTACTGTCTGTCCGTACATCATTTACAGAGGGAGACAGGTGGACACTACTGTCTGTCCGTACATCATTTACAGAGGGAGACAGGCAGGCTCTACTGTCTGTCCAAACATCATTTACAGAGGGAGACGGGCGGACATTACTATCTGTCCGTACACCATTTGCAGAGGGAGACAGGCGGGCACTAATGGCTGTCCGTTCACCATTTACAGAGGGAGATGGGCGGGCACTACTGTCTGTCCGTAAATTTACAGAGGGAGACAGGCGGACACTACTGTCTGTCCGTACATTTACAGAGGGAGACAGGTGGACACTACTGTCTATCCGTACATCATTTACAGAGGGAGACAGGCAGGCTCTACTGTCTGTCCAAACATCATTTACAGAGGGAGATGGGCGGGCAATACTGTCTGTCCGTACATGTACAGAGGGAGATAGACAGGCATTACTGTCTGTACATGTACAGAAGGAGATAGGCAGGCATTACTGTTTGTCCATACACCATTTACAGAGGAAGATAGGCATGCACTACTGTCTGTCCGTACCTCATTTACAGAGGGAGATGGGCTGGCACTACTGTCTGTCCGTAAATTTACAGAGGGAGACAGGTGGACACTACTGTCTGTCCGTACATCATTTACAGAGGGAGACAGGTGGGCACTACTGTCTGTCCAAACATCATTTACAGAGGGAGATGGGCGGGCACTACTGTCTGTCCGTACATGTACAGAGGGAGATAGGCAGGCATTTCTTTCTGTCCGTGCATGTACAGAAGGAGATAGGCAGGCATTACTGTCTGTCCGTACATCATTTACAGAGGGAGACAGGCAGGCACTGTCTGTCCAAACATTTGCAGAGGGAGACGGGCTGGCACTACTGTACGTACATCATGTTCCATGAGCAATACTATCTACCTAACATTTATTAGAGGGAGGCAGGTGGGCAGTCATAACTGTGTCTACATAATTTACAAAATAAAAAATCCTGAGGCAACGCTACCTGTACTTACATAATTTTCAAAGGGAAACTGGGTGGCAGTACTGCACCTATATCATGTACAAAGAGTAGTACTATGTGTATTATTCACAGGTATTGGCAAGGAGGATTCTGAAGACTCCATGGTGGAAGATTTGGATGTTTACTTTGCCTACTCAGCCACCATGTTATCAATTTGACCACCATGTTTATATTGGGCCATTGGGTTACGAGACATTCTCCTATTAAGTCACAGCTTTGCCATATCACGGACATTAATTTAAATGTGAATTGCTCTGCTTGCACAGGTATTTTTTTATATAGCATGGTGCATCCTTGCAGGCTCCCTGCAATTTTGTCTAATGATTTTGCAGTGCGTTGAAATGGCACACAAGTCCCTAAAAAGGGGTACCTGCAATAGAAGCCAAATCCTAACGGAGTCTGCATTACACACAGTCAAAGAATATATCCAGGACTTTCTAAAAAAAGTTAAAGAAAAATTGTTTTAAAGATATAAAAATAATATAAAAGTTTAAATCACCCCCCTTTCGCCCCATTCAAAATAAAACAATAAAAAAATCAAACATACACATATTTTGCATCGCCGCTTTCAGAATCACCCGATCTATCAATAAAAAAAGGATTAACCTGATCGCTAAATAGGGTACCGGGAACACGACTTTTGTGAATTCGCTTTCTGGCCTACCGCTGGTTACTAGTGAGCTGGTCACATTGAGGGGTCGCCAGCTCTTTCCGGGCTCCCTCTGGTGGTTACTGGAGGTAATGGAGCTGATCTAATTAACAGAGGCCTGCCACCTGATAATGAGGAGGATGACTGGAGATCTGGAGTTTCTGACTGGATTTAAGACAGCCGACTCCCTCTATCACTGCTGGTGATTTTTTTCCTGCCTCCTGAGGTCTTAGTTTCCAGCTCAGTCCCTGCATGCTCAGCTAAGTGTTCTTTTGTTATTGTTCACATTTGATCTGGTTTTCTTTATTTCAGTTTTGTGTGTTGAGCCAACTCCGACTGGGGCTATGCTGAATTTCCATCTTTATGTAACTGCTTGTGCCAGTTTGTTTTTGTCCCTTATTAGATTGGCCTCTTTTTGCTCTGCTTTCAGAATATACCAGAGTGCTGATATAGTGGGCGAAGTCTAGTGACTTCAGTATTTTTCTATCAGACGTGTTGGGCATTTTTTGCAGGGTTTTTTGCGTGATTGCAGACAGAGTCTTTCCTTTCCTGTCCTGTCTAGTTAGTGTGGGGCCCATCGTTTGCTTGGTTTATTTTCCTACCTGCGTTTGTGTTTTCATCTTGTCTCACTGACAATATATGTTTGGGAGCTATCTATTCCTTTGGGGTCTGCTCTGGGGCAGTTTAGATTTCCCCTTTCTTGCTTTAGGCTTATTTAGTTCTCCGGCTGTGTCGAGGCGTCTAGGATCATCGTAGGTACGCTCCACGGCTACTGCTAGTTGTGTGGATAGGATCAGGGGTCTACAATCTGCTTAGTTACCAACCTCTCTGGTTTTCTGTGGCTTAGCTTGGTCTTGCTTTCCTCCTCGGTGACTCAATCATAACACAAGACATTGCATTAAAATGCAATAACGGGCGATCAAAAGAACATATCTGCACCAAAATGGTATAATTAAAAACGCCAGCTCGGCGCACAAAAAATAAGCCTCCCAACCCGAGATCATGAAAACTGGAAACGCTACGGGTGGTGGAAAATGGTGCAGTTTTTTTTTTTAGCAAAGTTTGGAATTTTTTCCACCACTTAGATAAATGACCTAGACATGTTTGGTGTCTATGAACCCTTAATGGCCTGGAGAATCATAATGGCAGGTCAGTTTTAGCATTTAGTGAATCTAGCAAAATAGCCAAACAAAAAATAAGTGTGGAATTGCACTTTTTGGCAATTTCACCGCACTTGGAAATTTTTTCCCGTTTTCTAGTACATGATATGGTAAAACCAGTGGTGTTGTTCAAAAGTACAAGCCATCCTGCAAAAAATAAGCCCTCACATAGCCATATTTATGGAAAAATAAAAAAATTATGGCTCTGGGAATAAGGGAGGTCTAAAACGAAAACGCAAAACCGAAAAAAGTACCGGTCATGAAGGGGTTAATAACCAGCTAACGACAAAGCAGACAGCCGGGGACAGATATTAATAGTCTGGGAAGGGCCATGGATATTGGCCACCTCCCGGCTTAATGTGGCTGAGTGCTTATGCTGGGAAGAGGCCAATATCCATGGCCCTTCCCAGACTATTAATATCAGCCAGCAGATGTCTACTTTGCCTTTGTTGGTTGTTAAAAATGGGGGACCCTAAGAAAAATGTGGGGTCCCCCTATTTTTAGTCAACTAAAGACAAAGCAGACAGCTGGGATCTGATATCTATGGCTCTTCCCAGACTATTGGCCTTTTCCCAGCCTAATAAGACCCGCCCTCAGCCACATTAAGCTGGGAGGAGGCCAATATCTATGGTCCTTCCCCGACTATTAATATTAGCCCCCAGCTGTCTGCTTTGCCTTTGGTTATTAAAAATAAGGGGAACCTCACATCCTTTTTTTTTTTTAAGGTCCTCCCAATTTTAATGAAAAGCAAAGGCAAAGCAGACAGTTGTGAGCTGATATTAATAGGCTGGGAAGGGCCATGGATATTCAACCCTTTCCAGCATAATAGGACCAGTTCACAGCTGGTCACAATTGCAGGCAATGGTCCTACTCTTACCCCCATTTAGCAGCCCCCTAGCCCTTGCTAAGACCATTTTACAGCACCAAAGTTCGAGGGAAAAGTTTGAGTACCCAAACCGAACTTTGGACTCAAGTTTGGCCAAACCTAATAAACCCGAACATCCACGGGTCTGCTCATCCCTAATTATAAGCTCTGTCTCTGCACAGTGACGCTCTATTTTTTGCAAATTTGACCTAGCCATAACTATTTTGAGGACTGATTTGCTTGACAATCATAATTCTTGGCAGTTATGTTATGATATGGAGTGCACAAGTTGTTTTGGTTTTCCAACTCCCCAGCAATATAAGATATCAAATAAGAGGGCTCCGCTTAAATTTTCCTCACCCATGCCTTCCCTGTGCATAATCCTGTCTTCCATGGGACGAGATGCCAATATGAAGACTGTCCTCTAGATTTGCAAACCTTCCCCATTGTAAACCTTTGTATATTTAAAAAAAAATCCGGATGCAATATTTTAAAAAAATTTTACTCACACGCTGGAAATATGATGTGACATTTCACGGTAAGTGAAAGAGAAGAGTGCGAGCGGATGAAGGGAACGACTCTAATGCACTGACACGGCCGTGCCCCTCCACCATTGTTGGAAATGAGCGGAGAATCATCATTGTTCATCAGAAGGCTCCTAATGCAGTTAAGGCATTCAGCTATAATTTCTGCGCGCATTTATAATTACCGTCAGGCGGCACACCTCGCTGAGCAGATTAAAGCTATAAATTATTGAGCTCCAGTTTAAGATGAGGAATTTGATTTGTCTGGCAGCTGCTATTTGTTAGGAATCCTGACACTTCACATAAAAATGACTCAACTTGATAAAGAACAAAAGCTATTTTAGCAATGCAGCAAATTTCAATCAGTCGCCACGCCAAGGCTGCCACAGGGGCCCGCGCGATATGTTACTTCATATAGTGAGAGCCAGGCCCCAGGGTGGAAGCTTAAGGACATAGTCTCTGATTGTAGGAGGAGTAAAAAATCCACATGTGCAAAACCTGCTTCCCTTTGTTTTCGAGAGCAGCGCGTGCAGCATCCAATGTTATCCATGCAAGAAATGGAAATAGAAGGGAGGCAAAAGCCGAAGAGATAACGGGTATTGTAATTACTGACTTGGGAGTAGTTACCCAATCAATGAGCAGCTTCTATACAAACACCACATTACATTCAATAATAATGTGATTTCTATAGCGCCAACATATTCTGCAGCACTTAATAATTCAGAAGGGCCATGTACAAACAATATTAGACAGTACAGAGTAAAACGTCATTCACACAAGGAATGAGGATACTGCTCGCAAGCTTACAAAAGGTAAAAAGTGCTTGTGGTGTATGGTACAGCCATCTTTCTGATAAAATAAAGCTGCATGAACAGGTCATCAGACTGTATCTGTGTTTATCCAGATACAAAGTACTACTGAGTGCATGGAGGGTGTTCAAAGAGATGATGGGACCAGATTCTGCAGAAAATTTAGTAAAGGAGAACAGAGATCAGATTAGTGAGTTAAGGCGATAGGTCTCTTTAAAAAGATCCGTTTTTAGGACATGCTTAAAAAGTGTGGATACTAGGAATTAACTGAATTGTTAGGGGGTAGTGCATTACAGAGAACAGGTGCAGCAAGAGAAAAGACTTGAAGATTGAAGTGGAAGGTTCAGATTATGGAGGATGTTCATCTTTGACCATTAACAGAACGGATAAGACGGCTGGATGATAGACGGAGATGTAGGGTAGGGCAGAACTGTGGAAAGATTTGCGGGTGAGCATGACGGTTTGCAGAGCTCAGAGGCACGTCGTTCAAGTAAATAGTCATTTATTTATTTTTTTCTAACTTTATGCCAATCAGGGCGCAGGAAATACCCACAATATCCTGTCACAACTTGTGTCATTGGCTGCTGAAATCACATGTCCCTCGCCATATAAATAGCGGACATCTTATTTTAGCGCCATTTTGACACAGTGCAGAGAGGCTGCTCCTGATGCTGGCACTGTTAACAGCAAGATTTTAGCTAGTTAGTTAGGTGGTTGTATATCAGTCAGATTGTGTAGCTAGCTATTGTCCAATGTGGCTGTTAAATTTACCTTCCAGCACTTTTTTTTTGTCCATTACTGAGGTGCACAGACAAAGCCAGCAGGCACATGTCCTACAAGTGTGTTGTGCACTGCTTCTATTCTGCTCCATGCACGAGTATAGCACTCTAATATTTTTGCACTAGCTAAATGTGAAACAACCTGCTGTATCCTACATTGTAATTTTGTGGCGGTGATAAGAACCTGTCTGCAGATCTAAGGCACATTAAAAAAATATATAATTTTTCAGTTGCAAAAAGTTAGAGAACCCGCCGTATCACACTTTGTCATTTGATTGGGTTGAAGGTAAGCTGTAGAGGCCAGATCCAGAGGCCACAAAAAATTCTTCTTTTTCTAGTGTCATACAGTAGGGGACCTGACTTTCAAATAGTTTGTAGCATCTAGTGTGTTATAGAGACCTGATCCATAGGTCACAAAAAATTCTTCTGTTCCTAGTGTCAAACAGTAGGGGACCTGACTTTAACCCCTTTGAGACCTAGCCTGTTTTCACCTTAATGACTAGGCCAATTTTTACAATTCAGAACACTGTCACTTTAAGAGGTTATAACTCTGGAATGCTTCAACGGATCCTGGATATTCTGAGACTGTTTTCTCGTGACATATTGTACTTTATGATAGTGGTAAAATTTCTTTGATATGCCTTGCGTTTATTTGGAAAAAAAAAAATGGAAAATTGGCAAAAATTTTCCACATGTGTACTTTACATCACCACAATTTTGGAAACATGTTTTTTTGTTAGGAAATTATAAGGGTTAAAAGTTGACCAGCGATTTCTCATTTTTACAACACAATTTTCAAAACCATTTTTTTAGGGACCACCTCATACTTGAAGTGACTTTGAGGGGCTTCTATGACAGAAAATATCAAAAAGTGACACCATTCTAAAAACTGCACCCCTCAAGGTACTCAAAACCACATTCAAGAAGTTTCTTAACCCTTCAGGTGCTTCACAGGAATTTTTCGAATGTGGAAGGAAAAAACAAACGTTTACTTTTCTTTCACAAAAATTTTTCTTTAGACCTATTTTTTTTTTACTTTTGCAAGGGTGACAAGAGAAATTGGACAACAAATTTTGTTGTGCAATTTCTCCTGAGCATGCCAAAACCCAATATGTGGGTGAAATCTACTGTTTGGGCACACGGCAGGGCTCAGAAGGGAAGGAGTGCATTTTGACTTAAATGTAAAATATGGTGGAATAATTAGCAGATGCCATGTCGCATTTGGAGAGCCCATGATGACCCTAAAAAGTGGAAAAACACGACAAGTGACACCATTTTGGAAACTAGATCCCTTAGGGAACTTATCTAGATGTGTATTGAGAACCTTGAACCCATAGGTGCTTCACAGTTTATAACGTAGAGCCGTGGAAATAAAAAAAAAAATCACATTTTTCCCAAGCAAATCTTTTAGCTCCAAATTTTGCATTTACATAAGAGTAAAAGGAGAAATTGCACCATACAATTTGTTGTGCAATTTCTTCTGAGTACAATGATACCCAATATGTGGAGGAAAGTGACTGTTTGGGCGCACTGCAGGGCTTGGAAGGGAAGGAGCGCCATTTGACTTTTGGAATGCAAAATCTGATGGAATAAGTAGCGGACGCCATGTAGAGTTTGAAAAGCCCCTGATGTGCCTAAACAGTGGAAACCCCCCACTACTGACACCATTTTGGAAACTAGACCCCCTGTGGAACTTATCTAGATGTATATTGAGCACCTTGAACCCACAGGTGCTTCACAGAAATTTATAGCGTAGAGCGGTAGAAATAAAAATCACATTTTTCCAAAATGAATCGTTTTTAGCTCCATATTTTGCATTTTCATTAGATTAACAGGAGAAATGGCTCCACCATACAATTTGTTTTTCAATTTCTCCTGAGTACGCCAATACCCCATATGTGGGGGAATACTACTGTTTGGGCGCATGGCAGGGCATGGAAGGGAACGAGCGCCATTTGACTTTTTAAATGCAAAATTTGATGGAATAATTAGTAGACACCATGTCGCGTTTGAAGAGACCCTGATGTGCCTAAACAGTGGAAACCCCCACAAGTGACACCATTTTGGAAACTAGACCCCTTTGGGACCTTATTTAGATGTGTATTGAGCACCTTGAACCCCCAGATGCTTCACAGAAGTTTATAACGTTAAGCCGTGAAAATAAAAAAAATCAAATTTTTCCCACAAAAATCTTTTTTAACTACAAATTTTGTATTTTGACAAAGGCAAAAGGAGAAAATGGACCCCAAATTTTGTTGTGAAATTTCTCCTGAGTTCACCAATACCCCATATGTGGTCGAAAACTACTTTTGAGGCACAATGCAAAGCCCAGACGGGAAGTAGCGCCATATTACAGTGCAGATTTTGCTGCAATTGTTCGAGGGTGCCATGGTGCATTGACAGAGCCCTGAGGTGCCAAAACAGCAGAACCCCTCATAAAGTGACCCCATTTTACCAATTAAACCACTCAATGAATTAATCTAGGGGTGCAGTGATTATATTGACATCACAGGTATATCATAAACTTTTATACCATTGGGAAGTGAAGAATAAATAATTTACATTTTTACCAACTAGATTGTGTGTTAGCCCCAAGTTTTACATTTTCATATTAAGAAATGGCACCAGAATTTGTCCCACAATTTCTGCTGAAGGTAGAAATACCCCATATGTGGCTGTACAGTACTACTTTGCCATACGAAATGTCATACAATAGGGGACCTGCCTTTAAAATAGTTTGTAGCATCTAGTGTGTTATAGAGGCCTGATCCATAAGCCACAAAAAATTCTTCTGTTCCTATTGTCATTCAGTAGGGGACCCGGCTTTCAGATTGTTTGCAGCATAACTTCTTTGTCATACAGTCCTCATTAGTGTTGAGCATTCCGATACCGCAAGTATCGGGTATCGGCCGATACTTGCTGTATCGGAATTCCGATACCGACTTCCGATATTTTTTCAATATCGGAAGTCGGCATCGGAATCGGAAGTTCAAAGTTGATTGACAGCCTGACGTCATCATGATGCGCGGTGTGTGCGCATCATGATGCGCCGTCATTTCGGGCCTTCCGGGGGTCTCTGCCGGCCTGCCAGGGGGCTGTGCCAGCCTGCCGGGGGGCTGTGTGGACTGCCCGGGGTCTGTACCGGCCTGCCGGGGGGCTGTGCCGGCCTGCCGGTGGTCTGTGCACCCTGTGGGGGTCTGTACCGGCCTGCCGGGGGGCTGTGCCGGCCTACCGGTGGTCTGTGCACCCTGTGGGGGTCTGTACCGGCCTGCCGGGGGACTGTGCCGGCCTGCCGGGGGGCTGTGCTGATGTCCGGGGGGCTGTGCAAGCATCGTCCGATGGGACTACAAGTCCCATCTGGCGATGCCTGCTACCATGACAGTGATTGACACATTAGCCAATGATGGGACAGTAGTAGCCCCATCATCCGGCTAATGTGTTAAATGTTAAAAAAAAAAAAAAAAAAAAAAAATACTACATACATACTACATGCATGCTACATACATACTACATGCTACATACATACTACATACATACTACATACATACCACATATATACTACATACATACTACATACATAACACATATATACTACATACATACTACATACATACTACATATATACTACATGCATGCTACATACATACTACATGCTACATACATACTACATACATACTACAAACATACTACATACATACCACATATATACTACATACATAACACATATATACTACATACATACTACATACATACTACATACATACTACATACATACTACATGCATGCTACATACATACTACATACATACTACATACATACCACATATATACTACATACATAACACATATATACTACATACATACTACATACATACTACATACATACTACATACATACTACATGCATGCTACATACATACTACATGCTACATACATACTACATATATACTACATGCATGCTACATACATACTACATGCTACATACATACTACATATATACTACATACATACTACATACATACTACATGCATGCTACATACATACTACATGCTACATACATACTACATATATACTACATACATATGTAGTATGTATGTAGCATGTAGTATGTATGTAGCATGCATGTAGTATATATGTAGTATGTATGTAGCATGTAGTATGTATGTAGTATGTATGTAGTATGTATGTGGTATGTATGTAGTATATATGTAGTATGTATGTAGCATGTAGTATGTATGTAGCATGCATGTAGTATATATGTAGTATGTATGTAGTATGTATGTAGCATGTAGTATGTATGTAGTATGTATGTAGCATATATGTAGCATGTATGTAGTATGTATGTAGCATGCATGTAGTATATATGTAGTATGTATGTAGCATATATGTAGTATGTATGTAGCATGTAGTATATATGTAGTATGCATGTTGCATGCATGTAGTATATATGTAGTATGTATGTTGCATGTAGTATGTATGTAGTATGTATGTTGCATGTAGTATATATGTAGTATGAATGTAGCATGTATGTAGTATGTAGTATGAATGTAGCATGTATGTAGTATGCATGTTGTATGTATGTAGCATGTAATTTTTTTTTTTTTTTACATTCAACACATTAGCCGGATGATGGGACTACTACTGTCCCATCATTGGCTAATGTGTCAATCACTGTCATGGTAGCAGGCATCGCCCGATGGGACTTGTAGTCCCATCGGACGATGCCTGCACAGCCCCCCGAAGCCTGCACAGCCCCCCGGCAGGCCGGCACAGCCCCCCGGAGCCTGCACAGCCCCCCGGCAGGCCGGCACAGCCCCCCGGCAGGCCGGCACAGACCACCGGAGCCTGCACAGACCCCCTGGCAGGCCGGCACAGCCCCCCGAAAGGCCCGTACAGACCCCAGAGAGGCTGTACAAGGGAAAAACAGGATTTTTCTTATTCCGATACCGGAAGTCCCATAGACTTGAATGGGACTTCCGGTATCGGAATCGGCGATACCGATACTTTTTTTTAAGATCGGCCGATCCATTCTGATCCGATACTTTGAAGTATCGGACGGTATCGCTCAACTCTAGTCCTCATCCATACTCAAACAATTGTTTTTTCTGTGACTAACACAATACAGCACGCCATATTTCACCTTGGAATTTACTGTCGCTGAAATTCAGCTGTTTGCAGAGCTGGTGCAGAGTTCAAAATCTAATTTTTTCTTGCTAATACTGTGCTACTACCACACTATCTGAGCAACATGATGGAAAAAGTGAGGCCGTGGTGGAAGGGGAAATAGGTGTGGTGTTAAAGGTGTTTGTGGGGTAGGTGGTAATGTTTGTGAAAGCACTAGTGAAGCAAGGTCCTATGCAAAGACAACTGACAAATTATGTTACTGGACAGGCTTCACCACTACCTTTCTTTGGCAGACGCACAGTGGTACGCCTTGTCAATGATGCCCAGAAAGAGCATGTACTTGAGTGGATAGCAAGCGCAGCTTCAAGTGGCCTCTCCTCCTCTTCCTCCACGTCAACATCACACCCAGTAAAGTCCACAGAGGTGGCACCCAAATTCCCCTTGCTTCCCCCCGCGTCCCAACTATCCAATCGTTCAACTGACTGTACGGAACCACAGATGGGTGAGTCTGAAGAGCTGTTCACACATTGTATGCCATGTTCATCAGATGTGTACTCAAAAGCTTCGCAGAGTCAAGAGGAGTAAATCTGCACCGATGACCAAAATTTTTTTAGCTTGTATCTGGGGCAGGACGAATTACGGTCCAAACAGCATCCTGACCCTCATCATCAGACGTTAACCCTTGGGAGGGGAGGTGATCCTGACGAGACTAGGATATCTGAGGCTCACGCAGACTGTACTGTGCTGTCAGGGCAAGAAGGAGAAGGGTGACTCCAAGGGCGAGGAATGTGATAACACAGAGGATGATGATGATGAGGTGTTAGATCCCAGTTGGCATGAACATAGAGGCACACAGCTGAGTAGGTCATGTGAGGAGGAATATGAGGAGGTTTCATAGCGCCGTATGTCACAGACACGTAGTGATGCAGCCACGATGAGCAATGCATCCTCAGCCACAACTCTGCCTGTGACCAGCAGGATCAGCAGGTCTGCAGCTCACAGGGGTGGCAAGGGTTGCCTGGCCTGGGCCTTTTTTTGACACTGCATAGGATGACCAACTCACATAATCTGCCAGCTTTGCAAAAAAATACTGAGTCGAGGTAAAAAGTGCAATAATTTGACTACTACATGTGAACCTTCTCATGCATAATCAACATGCTTTACTGTGGTAATCCCACTGTGCAAAAATGTGGACCAGCGGACCTCAACAACCATCAGCCACACCATCAATCACATCTGCTGCTTCCTCCTCCTGTGTTACCGTGCCAAATATTGAGACGCAGGTCTTCGACCGCAGAACCTCAGCTTCTTTACCCACTCCAGTCACGCTGACTGCGAGTCCACCGTCAGCTGTAATGGAAGAGGACCTGCCTGCTGTTTTTGACCGATCTCAGATAACGAGCACACCACAAGTTTCTCAATCCACCATAACATCTCCACTTGCACCTCTCTCAAGGTCCAGCAGTTTGTCCGGTTCACTGTACTCCGCCCTCTCTCAGCACTGCAACCAGCCCATGGTTCCGCAGTTGTGGGTCACAGAAAAGATTGTTTCCTCCTATGCATGGCAAAGCTAAGAGGTTAAACTCCACCATCTTCAATTTGTTGGCCACGGAAATGTTGCCTTTCCCCCTGGTAGGTACAGATGGTTTCCGAAAGATGATGGTTGTCGCAGTCCCCCAGTACCAATTATCCAGTCACCATTACTTTTCTAAGAAAGCTGTGCCTGCGCTATGCCAGCATGTCACAGACAAAATCACCCATTCCTTGACAAAATCTCTGTCTGCCAGGGTGCATTTCACCACAGACACTTGGACGAGTAAGCATGGCTAAGGGTGTTACCTCTCGCTGACTGCGCACTGGGTGACTCTGGTAGCTGTGGGGACAGGCGCTGCTCCACAAGTCCTGGAATCCTCAAGGCTTGCAGGACAAACCTCTACATTAAACACTTCCTCCACTGCTTCTGCCTCCTCTATCTCCTCTAGGGCCTCCACCTGCGCCCTCAACCTCTGCCTTAACAAGACACACATTCCAACAGTGCTGCGCTAATCCCAACCACCTCCGTAATGAGCAGCCAGGGCTCACCTCAATCAGGCAGTATTAAAAGTGATATGCCTTGCAGATCGCAGTCATACAGCTGAAGAGTTGTGGACAGCAATCCAGGCTGAGTTTGAATGGCTGTCTCCGCTGAACCTGCATCCAGGGAAGGCCATGTCAGATAACATTGCGAACCTGGCGACGGCCCTACGGCGAGGCAAGCTAACACGTGCCTTGCATGGCTCACATCCTCAACCTGGTGGTACAGCATTTTCTCCGCCACTATCCAGGCCTGGGTGAGCTGCTCCAGAAAGCACGTAAGCTGTGTGCTCATTTCTGCCGTTCGCACTCCTCTGGTCATCGACTTGCATTGATTCAGAGCTCTTTGTCCATGCCAGTTAACAGGTTGACATGCGATGTGCCGACATGGTGGAATTCCACTCTGCACATGTTGGAGCAACTGTGGCAGCAGCAATGAGCCTTGACATGGTATGTCATGTCATATAGCCTGGGCCAACACAGTAAGGAGTATGAGGGGAGCATTACTAATTATTTATAAATAAAATACAACCTTTATTGAATCAAAAAACAAACACAGAAATCGACAAACAACCGTGTCACCTATATAGGCCCTAAATCGGGGCCCTGATAACAGCTACCTACCAGCGGAGGTTGGCGCCCCCGCTCCACGATGGCTGACCCTGTTACTCCTAGATAACCCTGGACTGGTGCAGCACACAATCACCATTTAACCAGGAAAGGAGTGTAAAGGTGTCGCCGGTAAGGGTAGGTTTAGGCAACAATAGAAAAGTTGCAAAAAAAGTGCTGTAAACACGAGACATAAAGTGACAAGTGCAAACAAATGAGTACCTGACTATATTGTTCCCAGTGACTGAACACCTTCCTGTCAGCGGAGGTTGGCACCCTACTTGTCAGCGGAATGGCGCCCCCGCTCCACGACGGCTATCCCTGAAGTCCCTGATATAACTGATAAATTAAACAAGGATAGCAAAAGCTAGATAGCCAGAAGGTGCATTTAACCCATAAGGCCAATATTGGCCCACAAGAGAGAAAGATACTAATGATAAATAATTAAATCATGTTGATAACAATAAGGCTGAGTTCACACGTGGTGTTTTTTTCGCGTTTCCGCGGCGGTTTTAACCTCGCGATTTTGCCGCGAAAGTGCAAAAAATAAGCATCCCATGCATTCCTATGGGATTCCGCAATGCTGTGCTAATGCTGCGGTTTTTACCGCGGCGGAATCGCTTCACAGTGAAAAACGCAGCATGCTCATTAATTTTGCGGAATCGCAGCGATCCCGCACCCATAGGAATGCATTGTTCTGCTTACTTTCCGCATGTGGCTGTGCACACCATGCGAAACGTAAGCAGAACATTTGCGGATGGTACCCACGGTCCGGAGGAGTGGAGACTGTCCTCCGGGCTCTGGGCACCATATCCCTGTAAAAAATAGAATTTAAAATAAAAAATATTGTTATTCTCACCTTCCGACGTCCCGCGCAGCCTTCCCGCCTCTCTCCACGCTCCCGGTCCCAGTAAGCCTTTGCGAGCGATGACGACCGTTCTCGCGGGATCGCGAAGTCTCGCGGTCATTCGCGCAACGGCATCGCGAATGACCGCGAGACGTCGCGATCCCGCGAGAACAGACGTCATCGCGGTAATAGTCGCAAAGGACTACTGGGACCGGGAGCATGGAGAGAGGCGGGAAGGCTGCGCGGGACGTCGGAAAGTGAGAATAACAATATTTTTTTTTATTATTATTTTTTACATTCTATCTTTTACTATTGAGGCCGCATAGGCGGCCTCAATAGTAAAATGTTGGTCACACTCGTCAAACACTATGTTTGACGAGTGTGACCAACCTGTCAATCAGTTCTCCAAGCGATGCTCCAGATCGCTTGGTAAACGCTAGCAATTCTGCAAGCTAATTACGCTTGCAAAATGCTAGTTTTTCCGCGGGAAAATCGCAGGAATTTAAAATGCGATTTTCCCGCGGAATGGAATTCCGGAATTCTTGCGGTAATTTCCGCGAGAGTTCCGCTACGTGTGAACCCAGCCTAAAAGGGTACTCAAAGTTGGTGGTTGATGGAGTGAAACCTCAATGCATTTCTCCTTTTAGGATCATCAGGAGGCAGGTAATCAGATGCTGTGTGCAGACCGACCAAACTCCCCATATATACTGTATAACATAACAGTCAATAGATGCCAATCAATCCTCCATGTTGAAGAGGTCCAATCAATAAGATACAGCAACAGACAAACACATACACATAGCCATGCCCCTATCCTCTCTAAACCGGAAATGGGCTTTGTGTCATAGGTGGATCAGCCCACCATAGGAAAACATAGCTGTCAATCACAAATGCAACCAATGGGTTAATAAGCTACTGAGCGGTAATGCTTGGTGTGCGTTCCACATGGAGCGCAATTATGTCCACAGCTGATGACACACACACTAAGTGCACTTCCTGTTCCATATGAGGGAGCGCAGATGAATGATCTACTGCTCATGTCCGCCATAATAGACGCTGGCGTTGTAGCCACGCGAGTCCCGGGTATCAATTTTTTGTATATATTTTTTGTATATATTTTCGGTGATTATTGTATCCCTTTATTGTGAATATAATTTTGTGAATATAATTATTTATCATCAGTATCTTTCTTTCTTGTGGGCCAATATTGGCCTTATGGGTTAAATGCACCTTCTGGCTATCTAGCGTTTGCTATCATTGTTTAATTTATCAGTTATATCAGGGACTTCAGGGATAGCCGTTGTGGAGCGGGGGCGCCATTCCGCTGACAAGTAGGGTGCTAACCTCCGCTGATAGAAAGGTGTTCAGTCACAGGGAACAATATAGTCAGGTACTCATTTGTTTGCACTTGTCACTTTATGTCTCGTGTTTACTGCACTTTTTTTGCACCTTTTCTATTGTTGCCTAAACCTACCCTTACCGGCGACACTTTTACTCTCCTTTCCTGGTTAAATGGTGTTGCACCAGTCCAGGGTTATCTAGGAGTAACAGGGTCAGCCATCGTGGAGCGAGGGCGCCAATCTCGATTGTATTTAGGGTGCCACCTACGCTGGTAGGTAGCTGTTATCAGGGCCCCGATATAGGGCCTATATAGGTGACACGGTTGTTTGTGGATTTCTGTGTGTTTGTTTTGTTTTTTGATTCAATAAAGGTTGTATTTTACTTTTAAATAATTAGTAATGCTCCCCTCATACTCCAAATGTAATTTTTGAGCTTACGTTTCCAATTCTGATATGCCAACACAGTAAGGACATGGCGCATACCACGTTTACAGAGTGGGCACAGATTGAGGACCTCTGCACCCTTCTGCACAGTTTCAAAATGGCTATTAAAATGGTTAGTGCTGACGCCGCCGTCATCAGCATCACTATTCCGGTCATCTATATGCTGGAGCAGACTTTGAATAGCCTGTGGAAGGAGATGTTGGTCCCAGAAGAAGAGGAGGAAGCAGAGGAGGATGTGGAAGGGATAATGTTGTCTCTAAATTCAAGACTGTCGTCACACAGGCGAGTGCCAAGGAAGGGTGGATTACTGCGATCGAGAGGGGCTGGTGATAACTGTTATCAAAGGTGCAAGATCTGAGGAACAAATGGAGGAGGAAGAGGTGATGGGTGAGCAACTGTCAAATGAAGAGGATAATCCTTCCCTCTCTGTTGTTCGTGGTTGACGGGAGGAGACGGAGGAAACGAGCTTCATTGTTACCCATCCACCAACACAGCATGGCCTTGTCAGATTTTTGACAGATGATTCCCACCCTAGAAAGGGACCTGCGAATGCTGAAGTATCGAAACATGCTTTTACACAAGAGAACTTTTCCAGAAGACAGCAGTGAAGCACACAGTTCGCATCGCAGCTCTAGACTTCCAACCTCCGGCACGTCAATTCATTAACGCCAAAACATTAGCAGCAGTGATGGAAGTGGAAGAAGCAATTTCTGTAAGTCCTTTGACGCTTTGTTTAGACCAACTCGTGCACCAGCACAACAGAGTCCAAGTCTTACACGTGGTGAACAAATGGAGAGGATGGTGCAGGAGTATCTACAACTGCAGCATGGTGGCTCAGTGGTTAGCACTGCAGCCTTGCAGCGCTGGAGTCCTGGGTTCAAATCCCACCAAGGACAACATCTGCAAGGATTTTGCTTGTTCTCCCTGTGTTTGCATGGGTTTCCTCTAGGTACTCTGGTTTCCTCCTACATTCCAAAGACATGCTGATAGGGAATTTAGATTGTGAGCCCCATCGGGGACAGCGATGATAATTTGTGCAAACTGTAAAGCACTGCAGAATATGTTGGCGTTATATAAATAAAAAGATTTATTATTATTAACTGAATATGAATACCATAAGGGAGGGTTTGGACCCTTTCACATTTTGGTCTTCCAAAATGGATGAGTGGCCTGAGCTCGCCTCACACACCTTGGAGGTTTTATTGTGTCTGGCAACCAGCGTTCTCTCAGAACGTGTCTTCAGCGCTGATGGTGGTGTCCTGACGGATAAGCGCAGCCGGCTGTCCCCTTAAAGTGTAGACCGCCTAACTTTCATCAAGATGAACAAGTCATGGATCTCAAGGACTTTTGCACCCTACTTGTAGATTGTACAGACTAGGTGATATTGCATTTTTAGTGTGATGCATTAATGTCACGTAACTGTGTAAGAAGAGGGCAGGACGGTAGTCGCAGCCGAGGACATTGGGGCTCTGGTGTCCTGATCACCTCCCACAGAAATACCTTCAGCATCTACTCGTGTACCTGTTCAGGGATTCCACTGCGGTGCGACCCATCTCCTGCCTTTGGGCAGTCTGTCTTCTGTTCTTGCTCTATGACTATTATAATGTTCCTGTGCCTGCATAATAGTTTATATCAGACTTACAGGGTTATGTGCTGTAGCATGCTGGGTGGGTTGTAAGTCCAGTACCTGTGTGCCATTGGGTTGTACGCATCTCATCCCCTTTTCCATGTACCTTGCTGTCCATTTTTTATATAACATAATTAATAAAAGTGACGTTTTAAGGACTATTTGACTGCTTGGTTTCCTGTGTGCTCTCCTAATCTTTACAGAAATACAATACACAAAGACATAATAAAGCATAGTATCTTACAGTATGGTAACTCATAATGTGGCAATACCAATAAGACAGGCGGTAATACACAGCCGTGTAGCAGTACTGAAGCATAACAGCATATTTACATTAAAGCTCTTACAGGGGAGGAGGCAAAAGGGGATGTTCTATCCCAATCCCCTACAACTGCACTCTGTGATATCTTTAGTGTGGCTTCTATGCCTGCTGTGGCTGCTGTTGTTGCTGTTAATGCAAATTTGTGGAAATGTGAACAGTCATGGTTCGTCTACATCTGCTGGGTTAGCTGTAGTGGAAGAAGTCTTGGTCCCAATTATACTATTTCTATTCTCGAGACAGTTATTACACTTCGGTGGTGTCAGGCCCTCATTTTTTAACATATGAACACTCCTGGTGGGGGGTCCATATATTGGATTGGGTGTAGTGGAAGACCTGTCGGTCTGTATTATACTATCTATACTGTGGTGAAATTGATGCCACTTTTGTGGTGTATGCCAGTAATTTTTGGAACTGTGAACACTTGGTTGAGTGTCCATCTGCTGGATTGGGTGTAGTGGAAGACCTGTCGGTTCCTATTATACTATTTCTGCTCTCGTGAAATTGATGCCACTTTGGTGGTGTCTACCAATAATTTTTGGTAATGTGAATACTCCTGGTTGGGTGTCCATCTGCTGGATTGGATGTAGCGGAAGATGTGTCAGTCCTAATTATACTATTTCTATTCTCGTGACAGTTGTTCCACTTCGGTGGTGTCAGGTCATAATTTTTTAAAATGTGAAAACTTCAGGTTGGGTGTCCATCTGCTGGACTGGATGTAGTGGAAGACTACTATTTCTACTGTGATGAAATTGATGCCACTTTTGTGGTGTCTGCCAGTAATTTTTGGAAATGTAAGCACTCCTGGTTGGATGCCCATCTGCTTTATTGGGTGTAGTGGAAGACCTGTCGGTCCGTATTATACTATCTATACTGTGGTGAAATTGATGCCACTTTTGTGGTGTCTGCCAGTAATTTTTGGAAATGTGAACACTCCTGGTTGGGTATCCATCTGTTGGATTGGGTGTAGTGAAAGACCTGTCGGTCCCTATCATACTATCTATACTGTGGTTAAATTGATGCCACTTTGGTGGTGTCTGCCAATAATTTTTGGAAATGTGAACACTCCTGGTTGGGTGTCCATCTGCTGGATTGGGTATAGTGGAAGACTTGTTGGTCCCTATTATACTATTTCTACTCTCGTTAAAATAAATTGTTAAAATGTGAACACTCCTGGTTTGGTGTCCATCTGCTGGATTGAGTGTAGTGGAAGACCTGTCAATCACTATTATACTATTTCTATTCTTGTGACAGTTATTCCACTTTTGTGGTGTGAGGCCATTATTTTTTAAAATGTGAACACTCCTGGTAGGGTGTCCATCTGCTGGATTGGGTGTAGTGGAAGACGTGTCGGTCCCTATTATACTATCTATACTGTGGTGAAATTGATGCCACTTTGGTGGTGTCTGCCAATAATTTTTGGAAATGTGAACACTCTTGGTTAAGTGTCCATCTGCTGGATTGGGTGAAGTGGAAGATCTGTTGTTCCCTGATATACTATTTCTACTCTCGTGAAATTGATGCCACTTTGGTGGTGTGTGACAATAATTTTTGGAAATCTAAACACTACTGGCTGGGTCTCCTTCATGCGTGTTACCTGTAGCAGTAGGCCTCCGAGACCATTAGGCCTCCATTTTCTTGGACTCAACTACCTATGTTACTATTGTAAGGTAGAGCTGTCATTCCAGGTTGGGGACACTCGCTTGGCAGCCAAATAATCACGTCCGGCACGGGTTTTCCATAAAACAATAAAAATCTATGTGGTTTATTCAGGCATCATAAACCCACAGCAGCAACATAAAGTTCATATAATCAGCATAGCGTTCATGACAGAGCTTCCCTATGTTATCCCTGTGGTCAAACAGGTTACGCAATGTCCAGTACTCAGGCTCTTCAGCCTCAAAGATATCTCACCTCTTGTCAGGGTTACCTCATGGTTGCTTCAGACTCCAGACGTTCATTCCCTCCCCTGGGAACTCTCAAGATACTGGCAGCCATTACACACAGCATTCACGTGCTGTCAGGCAGGAAGCCCCATCTCCCAGTGGGACCTTCCACAACGGACCAACCGGGTCCAAACATTTACTCATGTGACCTACCCTGGCCACCTTATATGGTCCGCAGCCACGCCAACCGGGTCACATGGCTATGACCTCATCACAGGTCCTACAGGCATTCATACATTCTTTACTATGGCGTTCTAGCCACACCCCTGGGTGGATTTGTAGGTAGCTCTCCCTAACCCATTGGCTTGAAACCTCAGCAGTATCACTGCTGATCAACACATACACAAGTCTTCATCTCAAGGCCACCCACCTTGAGATACATTACGATCATTCAGCATCCTACACCTATCAGGACACTGGAAATGCTTATATGCCTGTTCTGGGACACCCACACAGCGCCCCCTAAAGGACACAGTGGTCACTACACCACATACCTCCCCCCTCTGTTCAAACTTGTGGGGTTGAACACACAACATTACCCCAGGATCTCATGATCGGGCACTCATTACACCTTGCCCCACAGGTTGAGAGAACAGTCTCCGTCCGTCATACGGTCTCATCTCTACGTTAGACCTCCCCGCCCCCAGCGGTCAGAATATCAGCCCTGATCTTTGGCCCTCCAGTCACAGTCTGTCTGCATCACCAGACACTGTTTAGTCTCCACATTCCTTTCTCTCACTGACTGGCTCTCCCGGTTGGTGCAGTCATAAGTCTTAATCGAGCCTACTGTCTGGCCTGAGTCTGACCCATTCAGCGTCTCACAGGAACTAAGGTCTCTCATCCTCGTACGGCCCGTCGAACTGCCACTCGCTGACATTCTTCGGCCATCTGCCATGTCACTACTTGGAGGAACCCTTCGGGTCCTTACATCTTGGGTTGCAGGTGGCCGCCACCTGGTGTTCCGTACCTCTTTATTGATCCGCAGATGGTCCAGCCTCAACTGCTCAATCTCTTGATAATCCAAGAGCATCCGAAAGCTTCTCAGGCTTTCCACGGAGACAACCACCATGATGGGGATCCTACCCTCTTCACTGGATACTTGGTCTTCATCATCAGGAGGGATCCTCACCCTCACCACACCGGAGACATTTACAAGGTCTTGCTTTACTTTCCCGAGTCTTCCAGTGATTCTCCCAATCAGACTTTTGGGTACCGGAACTACATCTTTCCGCAAACCAAGCCGATCCATTGCCTCCCTTGCTAACTCTAGGCGTCGAGCAGCTTTCATATTACTCTGCCTGACCAACTGTTTGACGTGGAGACATTGCAAATGCATCTCTTTCAGGACAGCTACCCGGTTTGCTGTATCTTCTCTGGCTGATATTATCACCAACTGCTGAGTCTCAGGTGCCCAGTGCACCCTACACGCCTTGACCGCCTCTTTAAAAGCCTCGTGCACACCTTCCTCAGCACAGGCTTCTTGTATGTCCCCGGGCACGTCAATCACAGACTTGAAAGTCGTGGCCTTGCTCTCTTCCTGGCCAGGAGGCTCTGGCTTTACCACAGACACATCCCTCACTACAGTTGACCCGACTGGGTGACTGTCTTCTTCAGTTCTTAGCTCTCCAACTTCACGAGATCTCATCTCTTCACGACCCTCTGCCAAGATGAGGACCGGCAGCTCCGTCCCGCCACCAGTCGGACCCGGCCGCTGTACATCTCCGCCCAAGCTCTTCTCCCACAGAAGACCTTTCACTACTCCTCTGAGTTCTTCCATCTCTTCCCTAAGGGTCTTGTTCACGTTTTGCCACATTGACAGGTGACCTTTGAGATCAGAGACTTTTCTATCTCTTCTATTCTGTGCTCCCTTTCTCTCTCAGAGCCACAGTCACCTCCAGAGTCTGAGTCACCCCGGCCTGTCGAGTAATCCTTCCAGTTACCCACTAACCGTGTGAATACTTCAGCCATCTTATCAATTCGGTCAACGTCAGTCCTGTCATGAGACGTCAGGTCCGTCCGTTGGGCAGATGTACCCCATCTTTCAGTCACACCTACCTCTGACCTGTCCACATCAGGAGCCGTCCCCGTCTTAAAGTCTGTTAGCCCAACAGTAGAAACGTCTCCAACCTCCTGCCATATATCATCAAACACGATAAAGTCCCGGCCCCTCTCCAAGGCATACACTAAGTCAGGTGGTATCCCGCCACCTTGGCACTCACCACTTGTGGACCCCTCAAACATTACTTTGTCTACCGCCTAGTTCACCATCACCCCATGTTTACAGCGAACCTGGGCCATTTTCTCGGCCAGACAGAAAGTGAGAGGAGTTCCTGTCTGAGTCACCTGACTCTTTGAGTCCAGCCGACCCGAGACTCCTTCTCGGTGCAGCATTACGGTACACACCTGTGGCCCGTCGTTATCTGGAAAGAATATCCCATATTCTGAAAAAGTCATACACGAACATTGCTGTTCCTCTTTTGACACACCGGCCCCTCTCTGGACCACCTCGCTTTGGGTCACCGCCCCCTCTGGGACTCCACCCCCTTTTGGGCTACCATCCCGATTTGGGTCACCGGCCCCCTCTGGGACTCCACCCCCCTTTGGGCTACCACCCCGATTTGGGCCACCGCCCCCTTTCGGGATTTCCCCATGTCCGTTCCACAGGTCTCCTTAGACCACAGTTCACACAACACAGTTTATGTTTCTTTTACAATACCACACAAGTCCTTGCTGGCACCACCACAGCTCCTGCTGTCACCAATCTCCGACACCACCGGCTGCCGCTCACACACAGCTGCTGGTGTCACACAGTCTTTCTCACTGACCCCAGTCAGTACAACACAAACACCTGTCCGTTACCTGCAGGGTGGATTAAGGGTAGCCAGGGCCCTCGGCTGTTCAGACTCTGTGGGCCCCCCGATCATGTGACGGGGTCAGGAAGTCACTAGTTTTCATGACGCATATGGTGCGTCAAGGGGCGGGAAGGGGTTAAATACTGAGGTAAAAAAAACCTCTGTAAATACCAACGTGTGTACGAGGCCTCACAAATACTGAGGTAAAAAACACCAAATGCTCAGCGTGTCCATGAGGCCTTACAAATACTGAGTGAAAAACTCACCAAATACTCAGCGTGTGCACGAAGCCTTATAAATACTGAGGTAAAAACTCACCAAATACTCAGCGTGTGCACAAGGCCTTACAAATACTGGAAGGCTTCCCCCCAACATCTAGTCCTGACTCACTTGTACCTAACATCGAAACCAGCTAATAGTCTGCAATCACCTGCTGACCTGGACCCATGACCTGTCAGACAAGTTACTTCACATGAGTCACACAGAGGCTTCGGCTTCATGAACTTCCCCAGATAGAAGCAGCCTCCGATGTGCAGCCTGTGGCTGGATACACAGGAAGAGTCGCTCCTCGTCACAGGCTGTGCCCAACATGTCAGCAGAGGTGTTAACGCCACAGACAAGTCGCCGTCTCCTTACACACTGGATCTGGCAACGAACAAGTGCACATTGCGCAATGTTAGTCATGTCCAATATGTTCAGCATGTGGAGAACCAAGGGGGGACCAAAAAAGACCCAAAGATAGGAACAGGAGCATGGGAAAGTGGACGGCGGTCGGAGGGGCATGGGTTATATAGGGGTCGGAGTAAGTAAATATATATATTTATGCGGGCTGCGCACACATGCACAATCCTCAGGTTGTATAAGTTTCAACTGGTCAAAACATTTCTCTCAGTAGGCCAAGAAAGAAATGTGGCAGGAATAAAGTACACCTCATAGTAACTTATGTGTGAGGCAGAGGTGACAAGAGCCGCCATCTCGTGCCCACCTTACTAGAGGTGCCCACTGCCCACATATAACAAAGTTGATGGAAACAGATGACTTCCACTATGATGATTGGTTACTGGCCGCTCAACCACACCCATTTCACAACTAGTCACACCCATGTCCACGCCCCAACCACACCCATTTAGCACTGCTGATCACACTGACTGGTACTGAGGGCACAGTGGCTGGTACTGTGGGCACACTGACTGGTACTGAGGAAAACAAAAAAAGAACAGAGAGAAAGAGAAAAAAGAAAAAAGAGAGAAAGAAATGAGAGAGAGAAAGAAAGAACAGAGAGAAAGAAAGAAAGAAAAACAGAGAGAAAAGAAGAAAGAACAGAGAGAAAGAAAGAGGGGAGAGAAAAAAGAACAGAGAGAGAAAAAAGAAAGAGGGGGAAAGAAAGAAAGAACAGAGAGGGAGAGAGAAAGAAAGAGGGGAAAGAAGGACCAAAGAGAGAAAGAAAGATAGAGAAAGAAAGAGTTGAAATAAAGAACAAAGAGAGAAAAAAGAAAGAAAGGGGAAATAAAGAACAGAGAGGGAGAGAGAAAGAAAGAGGGGAAAAAAAGAACAGAAAGTGAAAGAAAGAAAGAACAGAGAGAGCAAGAAAGACAAGGAAAGAGGAAAAAGAAAGAAAGATTCTATAAAGATACTATACCAGCCCGGCTCACATTGTAGTGCCCACCTGAGCCTCCTGGTGCAGGACATATCATGATCCACTCACATGGCCGACATCCCCGAGTCCAAGGCGATCCCGCTGTCCGTACTGTCAGAAGAGGACATAGGACATGGTGATGATCTGAAGCATTCCCTGAAGTGCCTCCATGGTTCCGTCACAATCTCCTCCGGTCAGCTTCCAGCACGTCACTTCCAATGGAATGTCACGTGCTCCTCGGGGCTCCGCCGTATACTCCTGTGTCCGCGGGAAAAGTAAGCTTCTGGTTGGGGCAGTGGGGCAGACCCTCAAATCTGGGACGGTTGGGAGATATGAATGCTCCCCATCATACACCTTGTACACGCATGGCTCCGCACACCTCATACACACACGGTTCCGCTTTGTATGCCTTGTACACATGGCTTCGCTCTGTACACCTCGCACACACACGGCTCCATTCAGAACACACATGGCTCCACTCCGTAAACCTCACACACATGCGGCTCTGCTCTGTACACCTTATACACACGCAGCCACGCTCTGCACACCTTGTACACACATAGCTCTGCTCCGTAAACCTTGTACACATGCGGCTTTGCTCCATACACCTCGTACACACGCGACTCTGCTCCGTAAACACACGGCTCAGCTCTGTACACTTTGTACACACAGGGCTCCATTCCGTACACCTCGCACACACTCGGCTCCGCTCCGTACACCACATACACACACGCGGTTTCGCTCCGTACACCTCACACACACATGCGGCTTCGCTTAGTACACCTCGTACACACGTGACTCCGCTCCGTACACACGTGGCTCCGCTCCGTACACCTCGCACGCGTGCATCTCCGCTCACCTCTTACACACCTGGTTCCGCTCCGTAAACACACGGCTCAGCTCTGTGCACACAGAGCTCCGTTCCGTACACCTCGTACACACGCGGCTCCGCTCCGTACACCTCGTACACACACGTGGCTTCGCTCCGTACACACATGTGGCTTCGCTCCGTTCACCTCATACACACATGCAGCTTTGCTCCGTACAACTCGTACACACACGCGGCTCCACTCCGTACACGCGTGGCTCCGCTCTGTACATCTCGCACGCGCGCAGTTCCGCTCCGTACACCTCGTACACACATGTGGCTTCGCTCCGTGCACCTCGTACACACACGCAGCTTCGCTCCGTACACTTCGTACACACACGCGGCTCCGCTCCGTACACGCGTTTCTCCGCTCCGTACACCTCCCACGCGTGTGGCTGCGCTCCATACACTTCTTATGCGTAGCTCCACTCCGTACATCTCGTACACACACGCGGCTTCGCTCCGTACACCTCGCACACACATGCGGCTTCGCTCCGTACACACATGCGTCTTCGCTCCGTACACCTCGTACACACACGCAGCTTTGCTCTGTACAACTTGTACACACACGCGGCTCTGCTCCGTACACTTCGCACACGCTCCACTCCGTACACATGCGGCTCCGGTCCGTAAACACACGGCTCAGCTCTGTACACACAGGGCTCCATTCCGTACACCTCGTACACACGCGGCTCCGGTCCGTACACCTCGTACACACACGCGACTTTGCTCCATACACACACGCGGCTTCGCTCCGTACACCTCGTACACATATGCGGCTTCGCTCCGTACACACATGCGGCTTCGCTCCGTACACCTCATACACACACGCAGCTTCGCTCCGTACACCTTGTACACACACGCGGCTTCGCTCTGTACACCTCGCACACACGCGGCTACGCTCTGTACACCTAGCACGTGCGCAGCCCGCTCCATACACCTCGTACACACATGGCTCCGCTCCATACACCTCGCACGCGCGCAGCTCTGCTCCATACACCTCGCACATGCTCAGCTCCGCTCCGTACACCTCACACATTCGCGGCTCTGCTCCGTACACCTCGCACACACGCGGCTCTGCTTTGTACACCTCGCACACACGCGGCTCTGCTCTTTTCATCTCGCACACATGCGGCTCTGCTCTGTACACCTCGCACACACATCCAGCTACATTCACCCTGTAAACCCTCCTGACCCCACACATAATTCCCTCTTCCAGCACCATGACAACCAGCACAGCAGTGCCACATACAATACATTGAGGGCTGTGTGCACAGGACCTGTGATGAGGTCACAGGAGGGGAGGATCAGGTGTCACTTGATCAGGGGCCTCCACTGAAGGACCCCTGGTCATGTAACCCCTGACTCCTCCCCTCCTGTGACCTCATCACAGGTCCTGTGTGCACAGAGCAGGGATTTATTAGTGAGGGGCTGGAGCTGCAGTGGCCGGTGGGTCTGGGAGGGGGAGGAAGGGGTCGGTACATGGGGGGGTGTGGCGCTATGGTGGTGGATTATAATGGGGCAATTTCCCTTGGGCTGGTGGGCCCCCCCACACCACTGGGCCCTGTGCTACTGCCCAGATTGACCTCATTATAATCTGCCACTGGTTACCTGTGTCGGCCACACAGGTCCTCGGGTACCTCATATCCACAGAGGCACCCTATCACAATCCACAGTCTCTTTCTCTGACCCCGGTCAGCACATCACATGGCTTTCACGACCGTCACTCGCCGGCCGCACAGGTTCTCGGACCCATCTACCGCAGAGGTGTCCTATAAGTCTTTTCCACTGACCCCGGTCAGTATATCACACGGCTTTCAAGACTATCAGCCCTCCTGGCTCAGCGTTGCCAGCACTGCACCCTGTGCCTTTGGAAACCGCTGCCCATAGCAACCGAATTTTGCAGTCCTCTTCTGTTGCTCCTAGCAGCAAGGCTACAACATTGCCCACAGCATTCTCCACCAATTGTAAGGTAGCACTGTCATTCAAGGTTGGGGACACTCGCTTGGCAGCCAAATAATCACATCCAGCACGGGTTTTCCATAAAACAATAACATTCCATGCGGTTTATTCAGGCATCCTAAACCCACAGCAGCAACATAAAGTTCATATAATCAGCATAGCGTTCATGACAGAGCTTCCCTCTGTTATCCCTGTGGTCACACAGGTTACACAATGTCCAGTACTCAGGCTCTTCAGCCTCACAGATATCTCACCCTGTGTCAGGGTTACCTCATGGTTGCTTCATACTCAGAACTCTCAGATACTGGCAGCCATTACACACAGCATTCATGTGCTGTCAGGCAGGAAGCCCCATCTCCCAGCGGGACCTTCCATAACGGACCAACCGGGTCCAAGCATTTACTCATGTGACCTACCCTGGCCACCTTATATGGTCCGTAGCCACGCCCTCCGGGTCACATGGCTATGAGCTCATCACAGGTCCTACAAGCATTCATACATTCTTTACTATGGCGATCTAGCCACACCCCTGGGTGGATTTGTAGGTAGCTCTCCCTAACCCATTGGCACGAAACCTCAGCAGTGTCACTGCTGATCAACACATACACAAGTCTTCATCTCAAAGCCTCCCACCTTGAGATACATTATGATCATTCAGCATCCTACACCTATCAGGACACTGGAAATGCTTATACGCCTGTCCTGGGACACCCACACAGCGCCCCCTAGCGGACACAGTGGTCACTACACCACACTATCCTTACATTTTTCTGGCTGGCAATGGTAGTCTACAAAACTGATATTTGTGCCACTTGAGTGTGGCTCAGCATGAAAGCAAGTAGAGTTGTTGCATGTGGTATCAGGGCTCCCAGCAAAGGGGTCCTACACCGATCCCTCACCCACCTCATCTTACTGTGACTTTCAATTGAAAGCTGTAAATGGTGTCCCAGACTCTGATACCTCAAGCCTGGCTGATTGCTGCAGTTCCATGCTAAAATTTGTATTGTGGGTGAATTGAGGCCACTTTCCTGGTGTCTGTCCCTCATTTGATGTGTTTTGGCAGCATTTGGGGCTGTTATAAGGTGTTGTGCATGCGTTTGTTTTTGCCTCCCATTGACCTGAATGGCTTTCGGTAATGTTCTGCCAATATTCAACAAATTAATCGGTGAAAATTGCAAATTCGACGATCGTAATCCAAACCGAACATTGAAATATTCGCTCATCTCTACATATACATAGTAACATAGTTAGCAAGGCCAAAAAGGGATATTTGTCCATCCAGTTCAGCCTGTATTTTGTCAGAATAAATTCCCAGATCTACGTCCTTCTAAAGAACCTAATAACTGTAAGATACAATATTGTTACGCTCCAGGAAGACATCCAGGCCTTTCCTGAACCCCTCGACTGAGTTCGCCATCTCCACCTCCTCAGGCAAGGAATTCCAGATTCTCACTGCCCTAACAGTAAAGAATCCTCTTCTATGTTGGTGGAAAAACCTTCTCTTCTCCAGACGCAGAGAAAGCCCCCTTGTGACCGTCACATTCCTTGGTATAAACAGATCCTCTGAGAGATATTTGTATTGTCCCCTTATATAATTATACATGGTTATCAGATTGCCCCTCAGTCATCTTTTTTCTAGACTAAATAATCCTAATTTTGCTAATCTCTGTGGGTATTGTAGTTTCCCCAGGGCCGTCATCAGGGCTTTACTGCCCTGACTGGCGTATGGGGCCCGATGAGCAGAGGGGAACCGCATCGGGCCCCGTCTCTTCTGCTCATTGGACCCTAGCAGCAGGCTTCTGCCTATGCAGTAACTGAACCTGCGTCTGAGACCAGGTTCAGTTAAACTCTATTGCTGTGCGGGCCTGCGTGGCAATAGTTAAACGCTGGCTGCCAATTGGAGACTGGCAGCTGATGTCAGCGCACACGTTCAGCGGCGTGTGCGTGCTTAAAAGGCATGGAGGGAGGAGGAGCGCGGCTAGGTAAGGACAAAGGTTTTTTTTATTTTTATTGAAAGCGGCACTGGTGCAGGATGGTAGACACGTGGGTAGGATGGGAGACACGGGGGCAGGATGGAGACAGATGGGGCATGATGGGAGACACAAGGGGCAAGATGGATACAGATGGGGTAGCATGGGAGACACAGGGGCAGGATAGGCGACAAGGGGCAGGATGGGAGACACGGGGGCAGAATGGGAGTCACAGGGAACAGAATGGGAGATACAGGGGACAGGATGGGAGACATGGTGAAGGATGAAGACAGATGGGGCAGGATGGAGGCAGATGGTGCGGTCAGGTAAGGAGAAAGGCTTTTCTATTTTTATTGAAAGCGGCAAGCCGCAATATGTTTCAACTGCAGGATGGAGACACATGGACCATGTGTCTCCATCCTGCCTGGGGAAGAATGGAGACATGGGGCAGAATAGAGACGTAGGGCAGAATGGAGACACAGTGGGCAGAATGGACACAGAGGGGGCAGGATGGAGACAAAAGGGGCAAGATATTGGGGCAGGAAGGAGACACAGGGGGCATGATCGAGACACAGGGGGCAGGATGGAGACAGATGGGGCAGGATCATGGTGCAGGATGGAGACAGATGGGGCAGGATTATGGAGCAGAAAGGAGACAGATGGGGCAACATGGAGACAGATGGAGCAGGATCATGGGGCAGGATGGAGACAGATGGGGCAGAATCATGGGGCAGGATGGAGACAGATAGGGAAGGATTATGGGGCAGAATGGAGACACATGGTGCAGGATCATGGGGAAGGATGGAGACATGTGGAAGGATGAATACACATGGTGCAGGATCATGGGCAGGATGGATACAATGGAAGTAGATGGGGCAGGATCACAGAACAGATGGGGCAGGATCATGGGACAGGTGATGCAGGTTCACAGGACAGATGGGGCAGGATCACGGGACATAAGGGGCAGGATCATGGGGCAGGGTGGGACATCACATGGGGCCAGAATGGATACTCATGAGGGCAGGATGGGAGAACATATGGGACCAGGATGGGAGAACATAAGGCTGGAGCCAGGAATGAGACACAAGGGGGCCAGGATGGGGGATATTATTACCATAAGGGCTAATTAAGGGATATTATTACTGCAGTTATGTACAGTATTTATTTTATTTTTTGAGGATACTGTTTTAAATGCGGGAGGCGGTCCTGTTACTGTGCAGAGCGACAATATGTCTATTTTTCTATTTATTTTGTTGCCCTCCTTTGTACTCGCTCTAGTTCCATTATATCCTTCCTGAGCACCGGTGCCCTAAACTGTGTATAGTACTCCATGTGCAGTCTAACCAGGGATTTGTACAGAGGCAGTATAATGCTCTCATCATGTGTATCCAGACCTCTTTTAATGCACCCCATGATCCTGTTGCCTTGGCCAGCTGCCTGGCACTGACTAATCACTGCAAGAGTAGGAGAAATCAGACACTGCGGTCTTCTGGCTCCTCTCTGTCGCGGTAAACCCATGACACAAGAGTTGCCAATTCTGCGCTATTACAGGGAAACTGTCACATCATTTCAGGTATCTAAACTGTCCCCAGTGCGTTGTTAGTGATGCAATGCCCATCACTAACACCTTTTTCTCATTAAAAACGGCACTGTAATGATGTCCAAAAAGCACTTTATATAGTTATATGGTACCCTGCTTGTTTAGTCATAGGGGTGTGTTTCATTTTCTGTTCAGTCACAGGCGACACCACCCACTCAAGTTGATTTCCCTGCTTTCGCCGACATCAATGGAATCCTGACCTTGCACAGTGTGGCGCGGGACTCTGCTATAGTCATCAATATATTTTTGTGTTCCAAATTCCAATATGAAAAAAAAAAACAAAGTCCTTATCACTTTAGTTACTCACTCGTCTACACTTTACTGCCAGAAAGAATTCGCTGTACTATCTGGCATTACTTGGCAGGAGATTGGAGCCATTATTTCAACCTCTTTTGCCAGAGAACCTGTCTTTGCAAATATGCATATCAGGATCTATATGTCCGGCAAAAAATAATAGGAATCACATAATTTTTTTATTGCTGCAAGAAGGAGACCCCAAAACTTTTCAAAGAGCCCACACTGAGTACATCACGTGAGGTTTTTATCCAATCACACAACTAATAATTCACACAGTAATGGAAAAATCTCTCCTGATCTGGTCTCTGTAAGGCCAAGTTCACACGATAAAAAAATCATTGAACTTCATCCAGAAAACTGGGACGATTTTTTTTCTTACTTGTCATCCGTGCACAATACTTTTTTTTTGCAGTAGCCGTTAATCATTTACAAGACCATTTACAGTTTCCTGTGTTACAGAATTGCAATGTAGCTGTAATAATCAGATGTTATACTATGGCATCTGTGGTGCCCCTGAGAGTTCAGTCGCCACAGAGGTACTGCACCTCCTCCTGAGGTGTGGTACCCCACCATCCAGGTAAGGTGGAGACACCTGACCACACTCCAAAACCTGCTTCCCACACCACAAAGTAGTGTAGCAAAGCACCTTCAGCGGCTCCCTGCTTGGAGTGTAGCATAGCACCCCTTGGTGGCTCCCTGCTTGGAACACGAAATGTGCTGGGAGGTGGGTGGAGCTTAGTTTACATAAAAGAGCGGGAAGAGTTGAGTCAGTCATTCTTTTCAGTCAGTCATTCATTCAGTGAGTGAGTGAGGATGTAGAATAATAATAAATAATAATAATCTTTATTTATATAGCGCCAACATATTCCGCAGCGCTTTACAGTTTAACAGTTTCAAAACACAAGTCATAAGTAACAACGCTAACAATACAATAATTAAAGCAAAATAAGACGAAATAAGACGACCCTGCTCGTGAGAGCGTACAATCTACAATGAGGTGAGGGAGATACAGAGTACAGGTGTGTATTTACAATGGTGTATTTACAATGAAGGTCCAGCCATCTTGCAGGAGTGAAGGATGGATGGAGATAGTGAATGGGCTACGCACGCACACTTACACAGAGAATGACTTTGATTAGTGAATGTGATAGGCCGCTCTGAACAGGTGTGTTTTGAGGGAGCGCCTAAAACTATGCAAATTGTGGATAGTCCTGATTTCTTGGGGTAGAGCATTCCAGAGGATAGGAGCAGCACAGGAGAAGTCTTGGAGTCGGGAGTGGGAGGTACGGATTAGTGCAGAGGTTAGTCGAAAGTCGTTTGCAGAGCGCAGCGATCGGCTAGGCCGATAGACAGAAATGAGAGAAGAGATGTAAGGGGGTGCCGCACTGTGGAGAGCTTTGTGGGTGAGAACAAGTACTTTTAATTGGATCCTATAATGAATGGGCAGCCAATGTAAGGACTGGCGAAGAGCGGACGCGTCCGAGTACCGATTACCCAGATGGACGATCCTGGCTGCTGCATTGAGTATGGACTGGAGAGGGGATAGTCGAGTGACGGGGAGGCCAATTAATAGAGCGTTGCAGTAATCCAGGCGAGAGTGGATCAATGCAACAGTGAGGGTTTTTGTTGTTTCCATAGTGAGAAAAGGGCGGATTCTAGAGATGTTCTTTAGGTGTAAGCGGCAAGAGCGGGCAAGGGATTGTATATGGGATGTAAAGGAGAGATTGGTGTCAAACATAACACCCAGACAGCGCACCTGCTGCCGGGGTGTTATTGTGGTACCACCCACGGACAAGGAAATGTCAGATTTAGGGAGGTTAGTAGACGGCGGGAGCAGAAGAAGTTCAGTTTTGGAGAGGTTGAGTTTCAGATAGAGAGCGGACATGATATTGGAGACTGCGGACAGACAGTCACTGGCGTTCTGTAGTACAGCGGGGGTAAGGTCGGGGGAAGACGTGTATAGTTGTGTGTCATCAGCATAAAGATGGTACTGAAAGCCAAATCTGCTGATGGTCTGTCCAATTGGGGCCGTGTAGAGAGAGAAAAGAAGGGGGCCAAGGACTGAGCCCTGAGGTACCCCGACAGCAAGAGGAAGAGGAGATGACGTGGAGCCAGAGAACAAAACACTGAAGGAGCGGTCAGAGAGATAGGAAGAGAACCAGGAGAGTGCAGTGTCCTTAATGCCTAGTGACTGGAGCCTAGAGAGTAGGAGATGGTGGTCAACAGTATCGAAAGCTGCAGATAGGTCAAGAAGAATGAGCAGAGAGTGGTCACCGTTACGTTTTGCTGTCAGAAGGTCATTGGTCACTTTGATGAGTGCAGTTTCAGTCGAATGTAGGGGGCGGAAGCCGGACTGTGAAGGGTCTAGAAGGGAGTGAATGGAGAGGTAACGGGTAAGGCGGGAGTAAACTAGGCGTTCCAAAAGTTTAGAGATGAAGGGGAGATTGGAGACTGGTCTGTAGTTGTTTGTGCAGGATGGGTCGAGAGCAGGTTTCTTTAGTAGTGGAGTAACGATGGCGTGTTTGAAGGAGGATGGGAAAATGCCCGAGGAGAGGGAGAGATTAAAGATTGTAGTTAGGTGGGTTGTGACGACTGGAGAGAGAGACTGGAGGAGATGTGAGGGAATGGGGTCGGTAGTGCATGTAGTCGGACGAGAAGAAGAGAGGAGTCTGGAGACTTCTTCTGTTATGGGATCAAATGTGGAGAGTGAGCCAGGGGAGATGTAGGAAGGGATGGGAGTCACAGCACTTGGTGGTTGGGAGCAGATTTCTTGACGGATATTATCTATTTTTTCTGTAAAGTGGGAGGCCAGGTCATCAGCACAAATGTCTGTGATAGGGGCTTGTGCTTTTGGCCTGAGGAGGGAGTGAAAAGTGTCAAAAAGTTTCTTGGGGTTGTTGGCTAGTGAGGAGATCAGGGTGGTGAAGTAGGTCTGTTTGGCAAGATGAAGGGCAGCGTTATAGGTTCTTAACATAAATTTGAAGTGGATGAAGTCTTCTGGTGTGCGGGTTTTTCTCCATAGGCGTTCAGCACTCCTGGAGCATCGCTGGAGAAGTTGAGTTTGCGATGTGAGCCAGGGCTCTTTTACTCTGTGTTTGGAGGTTCTGAGGGTGAGGGGAGCTACTTGGTCAAGGGTGCTTCTAAGAGAGTCATTGTAGTGATGAACAGCCAGATTAGGACAGGAAAGAGAGGAGATTGGGGACAGAGATGAGTGTAGGGAATCTGAAAGTGTCTGAGGGTTAATAGCTTGTAGATTTCTGACTGTGTGGTAGGTAGGAATGAGCTGGGGTGGGCGAGGATTTGTGAGCGTGAAGGAGAGAATGTTGTGGTCAGAGAGTGGAAGCGGTGAGTTGTTTAGGTGGGAGATTGAACAGAGCCGGCAGAAGACCAGATCAAGGGTGTTACCGTCCTTATGTGTCTCAGAGATTGAAAGCTGTGAGAGGCCTAGAGAGGTGGTTAGTGATAGAAGCTGGGATGCAGATGTGGAATTAGGGCTGTTAATGGGGATGTTGAAGTCTCCCAGGATGAGGGTTGGTAGTTCTGAGGACATGAAGTGTGGCAGCCAGGCTGAAAAGTGGTCAAGGAAGAGGGTGGGTGAGCCTGGGGGCCGGTATATGACCGCTACCCTGAGGGAGAGGGGACGGAAGAGCCTGATGGTGTGGACCTCAAAAGAAGGGAATAAGAGTGATGGGACTGGGGGGATGACCTGGAAAGTGCATTGTGGGGACAGGAGTATGCCAACTCCACCACCAGGTCTGTTTGTGGGTCTCGGGGAGTGAGAGAATTGTAAGCCACCGTAGGAAATGGCAGCAGGAGAGACAGTGTCAGAATCCTGAATCCAGGTTTCAGTGAGGGCCAACAGATTAAGAGAGTTGTTCAGAAAGTAGTTGTGTAGGAAAGGAAGCTTGTTACAAGCAGACCGTGGATTCCAGAGGGCACAATTAAAAGATTGAGATGAGGGAGTGCAAGTAATGTTAATCAGATTATTGTGGTTTCGATATGAGGTAGGGTAGGGGTCGAGGTTGGGGGATGTTGGACCAGGGTTGGGGGAGATGTCCCCTGAAATCAGTAGGAGAAGGAAGATAAAGAGCCAATAGTTGTTGGAATTGTAAGTAGTTTTTTTCTGCGATGTGTTTGGGCAAGATGGGCTGAGGTTTCTCAGGAAGGTGAGGAGTGTGTGGGAGCTGTACATGGGAGAGGGAAGTATAGAGGGGCTGATGTGTATGAGTCGTGATGGAGGGGGGATAGGGTGATGAATGTGGATGGCAAGGGAACACAGGAGGATAAAAATAAAGCACATGGTTAAAGGGGAAGGCAAAGTGTGGGTTACCTGACTCCTGCCCTGACTAACTGCCATGTATAACTGCCGTTTTGCTGGATGCTTATCTTCTGTGATGCTTTGCTTATGGGATGCTTGCGTCCTGTACCCCACACTGCGTGCTTCCCCTTAGCAACTACTACATATATAGGCCACACTACAGGGTCAGGAGAGAGGGATTGTGGGAGATGGTTGGGTATAATTTGGCAGCTGGGGCCAGCACACCAGGGGATGGTTTGATGATCAAAGGCACTAGACCAAGATGTGGCAAAATGCTATAGCACCTTCCACCTGATAAGATCTAGAAAGGCCCCAGTCACAGATCTAAAGCAGTAAGTATTACATACAGTGCAACAAATGAATTATACCAAAGCTTTAGCAAGCACATTTAAATATGCAGCAAAATGGTCAAGCAGCAGAAGTATGGAGTTGTACCATTTGGATATATTACAGCAGAGAAATAGAGGCAGCAGAGGTGGGAAGTTGTATCATTCAGGCTGCTTGCTGGCAGTGAATGGAGTAAATACATGCAGGGTGGCTCAGTTGATTACCATTTGGATATATTACAGCAGAGAAATAGAAGCAGCAGAGGTGGGAAGTTGTATCATTCAGGCTGCTTGCTGGCAGTGAATGGAGTAAATACATGCAGGGTGGCTCAGTTGATTACCATTTGGATATATTACAGCAGAGAAATAGAGGCGGCAGAGGTGGGAAGTTGTATCATTCAGGCTGCTTGCTGGCAGTGAATGGAGTAAATACATGCAGGGTGGCTCAGTTGATTACCATTTGGATATATTACAGCAGAGAAATAGAGGCAGCAGAGGTGGGAAGTTGTATCATTCAGGCTGCTTGCTGGCAGTGAATGGAGTAAATACATGCAGGGTGGCTCAGTTGATTACCATTTGGATATATTACAGCAGAGAAATAGAGGCAGCAGAGGTGGGAAGTTGTATCATTCAGGCTGCTTGCTGGCAGTGAATGGAGTAAATACATGCAGGGTGGCTCAGTTGATTACCATTTGGATATATTACAGCAGAGAAATAGAGGCAGCAGAGGTGGGAAGTTGTATCATTCAGGCTGCTTGCTGGCAGTGAATGGAGTAAATACATGCAGGGTGGCTCAGTTGATTACCTGTGTGAAGAGAGAAGATGAATGTTAATTCCATGCCATGTATAACTGCCGTTTTGCTGGATGCTTATCTTCTGTGATGCTTTGCTTATGGGATGCTTGCGTGCTGTACCCCACACTGCGTGCTTCCCCTTAGCAACTACTACATATATAGGCCACACTACAGGGTCAGGAGAGAGGGATTGTGGGAGATGGTTGGGTATAATTTGGCAGCTGGGGCCAGCACACCAGGGGATGGTTTGATGATCAAAGGCACTAGACCAAGATGTGGCAAAATGCTATAGCACCTTCCACCTGATAAGATCTAGAAAGGCCCCAGTCACAGATCTAAAGCAGTAAGTATTACATACAGTGCAACAAATGAATTATACCAAAGCTTTAGCAAGCACATTTAAATATGCAGCAAAATGGTCAAGCAGCAGAAGTATGGAGTTGTACCATTTGGATATATTACAGCAGAGAAATAGAGGCAGCAGAGGGAGACAGAAGGACAGAGAGGGAGACAGAGAAGATCCCCGGGAGAGGGATGGAAGAAGGAAGTGTTGCAGCAGGCCACAGTGTTCTGGGTCTGCTGGCACAGGAAAGAGACAGAGAAAGGAAGCTTGATTCTCCATTGGGAAGAAGGATTAGCATGGAACGTAAGAAGAATAGGAGGACTAAGGATCAGGGTTGGAAGAGAGAACCCTTCCCAAGTTCACAGCGCAAGGCCGGGGTCCGGTCCCCGAGGTTGTATGGATACTAATTGTCCTGCAGCAGACATCGGAGGAATAGAAGTTGTCACCTCGTTATTCCAACACAAGACTTGGGGGCGCAACAGCAACAATAGTGAGCCGGGACTAGGTAGTAAGGAGTCCCCGAAGCAGGCTACAGCTGTCTGCCGTACAAGTAGAGTTCATAGGAACATCTGACAGGAGGAACTCCAGTGTAACTCAGTACTGGGAGTACTTCATTCAAAGGCGCTATAAGAGGAGACGTTCAGAAAAGGCACATATGTTGGCGGAGTGTTAGAAAGGAGTACTTCATCTTGCCTGGAAGTTGGCTGAGCTCCTGACCCGGAGGACACGGCACGGATGCGGGCACCTGTACCTGCAACAGACTGTGAGTAAAGCTTTGGAACTACATGCCCTGGTGTCCTCCACTTATTCCTGCACCAACCCGCCCAGCACTGCTACATCCCTTGCGCCCGACACTACACCATCTAAGTTTCACTTCACCTACTCTGCCCTGGGACTACAGTCCTGCCTGTGGAGGGCTATAACATTACTGTTGCACCACACCATCTGCCCCAGAGGATCTGTCTGCAGGGTCGGCTTACATCTTCATTGTCGAACACCACAGGTGGCGTCACGAATCATTCATAGACTTCCCCCTTTTATAATGGGCACCCAGGGCCACGGGCTGGGTCCCAGCTACCGTGACATCTCTCATTGAAGCTCATCGGGCCCGGTACCGAGTACCCCACAGCCCTGGGAGGGCGACCCAACTTGGCGTCACGAACAGGATGACGAAGCCCGGTGCCATCGGGTTCTGTGTGCCTACGATTTATTGGACTTGAAAGTTTGTGGAAATGTGCAAAAGACCCAATTTGATAGACTGTAAAATGAACGCTAAAAATGGCCGCCGGCGCGGCGAAGAAAGGGCGTGACAACATGGGTGGTCCTAAGAAAAGACCGCAAACTGTCCTGGGCCTCCCCTGTCTGTACTTCTATGTGACAGCAACATGGCCCACCCCCCAAGGGGTTCATATACTGGCTTGGTATGGAGGAGTAGGAAGAAGACGCCGCCCCCAGAAGGAGGAGCGGGAGCCGGTGGCGGGAAAAGAGTCCAGCCAGGAAGAAGAAGGGAGAGAGAACGCCATGATGGAAGGAGAAAGGAGGCCTGAAGAGCGAAGGGAAGTTGAGCTGAATCTCCCCGGCGTAATGGCTGAAGGCTCCGATCTGGCTTCCGGCATGAACCGGCAGCAGCTGGAGGATGAGATAGCCCAGCTGACCACCCGTCTGCGACTGAGGCAGGAGGCGTTATGGAGGATGAATTGGCAGCACGCCCAGGAGGGGCCTCCATCAGCGGTACCCCAGTCACCGGTACCCACCACTGCTGCACCGGATCTCCCCCAGGCAGACCCTGTGGAGCCTGCGGCCGCTGCAACACCACCGGCAGCGCTTGTCACCACCTCTCCGCTGTCACCGCGGCAGAGTGCGGCCTACCAATAGGAGTTCTCTGAGGGCTGGGGAGCTGAGGCAGAGGAAGCCGAGCCCCAACCTGGACCTGACGCGGCTGCACAGGTCCCACCAGAAACCCCTGCGGACCCGGAACTGCCATCTGCTCCACCACTGCCGACATCCAGACATTATCTCCGTGGATACCCCTAGGAGGCCCCAGGTATGTCCACTGTCCCTGCCCCTGGTGTGTAGCTGCTGCAGCGTCCGGGCAAGTGGTGCTGGACCTCGTCTGGGACCGGGACTCTGAACCCTGGGGGGAAACACCTGCACCCCTAGCGGTAGTGCCTCTGTCCACCGTGGGTAGTAGCAGGCCACGGGAAGAAGAAGATGAGACATGGGCTCATTGCTAAGAAACCATACATCAGCTGGCAGCCGAGCAAAGAGAAAGGGAACAGAGGAGGCTGGCTGTGTTAGACCCAGATCTGGACCAGAAGGAAAAGGTCCGTGCTGGTCACTATGGTCCCCGGGACTCAGCTGGATGGGGACAGGTCCTCAATGTGAACCATGAGAGGGGGTTTGGGTTCATTGCAGACCCCAAGAGGATCAGTGACCTGTTCTTCAGCAGGCGAGATGTGGAGTCACACCTGAGGAAGGGACACCCTGTTAGAGACCTGCAACCGGGGGAATATGTAACCTTTACCCGGCATGAGGGACTGCGTGGATGGTACGCGCTGAACGTGCGCCGCATTCCTGAAGACTTCATTGGGCCTATAAGAAGGAACACGCTTATGTTCCCCCAGCGGGAGTGCCACCCACTATGGTGATCACACCTACCAACGCCAGGCAGGCAACATCCACCCCTGTTAACCACCCCATGGTACAGGTAGTTACCCGAGCTGTACCAAAGGCAGCAATTGCCCCAGCTGCCACCACCTCGTCCTAGGGGAACTCATCAGCAGAAAGAGGATGTCCAGAAGTTCTTCCCTGGAAGCAACAGTCCAAATCATCAGCTTCCAGTACCCCAGGAAGGGAACACCATTAAAGATGAACAACTAACTTTGTTACCCAGGAGGGTATTTGCACCATTGTGCCTGTTTTCCTGTTTTTCTATTCTTCTAATTTTTTGGTTATCATGATGTTTCCAGTTTTGTTGCCCAGTTTTATTGGCAGCGTTTTGCACACTTGAACTGTGGAGATCATGGACGCTGAGTGATCCGGAACTGTCATTGTAAATAGTTTGCACCTCTCTTGGTGCCCTCTCTTGGTTTTACATAGCCCTTTTATGGATAAGAACTACCTCATCATGGAGCCTGGCTCCTACCAAAAGGACACTGCAAGAGATCCCGGCTGGAAGCGGTGTCCAGCACTTACAAGTAGAGTTGAGCGCAACGGGTCGAAAAAATTCAAAAGTCGCCGACTTTCGCCAAAGTTGGGTTTCATGAAACGAAACCCGACCTTAGCGTGAGGTCGGCCACGAGGTCGGCGACTTTAGCGCCAAAGTCGCGTTTCAAAAGATGCTTTAGCGCCCTTTTTCAGCCAATCATGAAGAACGGACACTGAGGGCAACGTGATGACATAGGCAGCGGTCACCACCATCTTGGAGAAGGGCATGCAAGTGATTGGCTTGCTTTGTGTGGCGTCACAGGTGGTATAAAAGGGCGGGGACGCCGACCACCATGTTACTCATGCTGATCTCAGAATAGGGAGAGCTGCTGCAGCTGTTGATTCTGTAGGGAGAGCGTTAGGAAGGCAAAAAGAAAAAAAAACTGCTTCTGCTGCTAGCGCTTTTCACTGTAGTTACTGTGCAGTGAAAGGTGAAGATTTTTCCTTTTGTGCAGCAGCGCTGGTGGTGATTAGCCTGCCTTTTAAGGCTAGCTGCATTGCTCTGTGCACACTGGTGTTCAAACTGCTTTTTTAAAAGCAATCCAAATTGTATTGTTTTGTCCTGGTGAGGTAGTGAGCGTTCATTTTTTCACACACCGTACAGCAGTGTACGCTCCTCACACAGTACCGTGTAATGGCTGTTATCACGGCCAAATTGAAGCTATCTATGTGTGTGACTCTGTAAGGAAAAGTCGAGGAGTTTGTCTGTTCTTACAGACCTACACCTTATAGTTTTGTCCGTTTTTCAAACAGTTTAGTATATTTGCTGTTTGATTACATTCAAAACTAGAGAAAGACAGTGTGTGTCAGTCCGTATACAAAAACACGGAGCTAGACAATTTTACATACATCGTACAGCAGTGTACGTGCACGCTCCTCTCTCAGTACCGTGTAACAGCTGTTATCACTGCCAAATTGAAGCTATCTACGTGTGTGACTCTGTAAAGAAAAGTCGAGGAGTTTGTCCGTGCTTACAGACCTACACCTTATAGTTTTGTCCGTTTTTTCAAACAGTTTAGTATATTTGCTGTTTGATTACATTCAAAACTAGAGAGAGACAGCGTGTGTCAGTCCGTATACAAAAACACAGAGCTTGACAATTTTACATACACCGTACAGCGGTGTACGTGCACACTCCTCTCTCAGTACCATGTAACGGCTGTTGTCACGGCCAAATTGAAGCTATCTACGTGTGTGATTCTGTAAGGAAAAGTCGAGGAGTTTGTCTGTTCTTACAGACCTACACCTTATAGTTTTGTCCATTTTTCAAACAGTTTAGTATATTTGCTGTTTAATTACATTCAAAACTAGAGAGAGACAGCGTGTGTCAGTCCGTATACAAAAACACGGAGCTTGACAATTTTACATACACCGTACAGTGGTGTACGTGCATGCTCCTCTCTCAGTACCGTGTAACGGCTGTTATCATGGCCAAATTGAAGCTATCTATGTGTGTGACTCTGCAAGGAAAAGTCGAGGAGTTTGGCCGTTCTTACCGACCTACACTCTAGGGAGATTCCAATTCTGCCCAATTCTATATACACCTTGTAGTTTGTCATACACTAGGCAATTTCTTCCTGTCACATTGCGGTGTAATATAAACAGGGCCTGACAGAATCGAACTGTGTCCTGAAGTCTAGAGAGATTCCAATTCTCCACAGTCCTCTATACACCTTTCTTACACCATCCAGAATCTGCCTGTCACATTGCGGTGTAATATAAACAGGGCCTGATAGAATCCAACTGTGTCCTGAAGTCTAGAGAGATTCCAATTCTCCCCAGTCCTCTATACACCTTTCTTACACCATTCAGAATCTGCCTGTCACATTGCGGTGTAATATAAACAGGGCCTGACAGAATCCAACTGTGTCCTGAAGTCTAGAGAGATTCCAATTCTCCACAGTCCTCTATACACCTTTCTTACACCATCCAGAATCTGCTTGTCACATTGCGGTGTAATATAAACAGGGCCTGACAGAATCCAACTGTGTCCTGAAGTCTAGAGAGATTAAAATTCTCCTCACTCCTATATACACCTTGTACCTTGTTTTACAGTACCATATAGTTGGTGGTTTTTTGGGTACTTTTTCCCCAAAAATGAGGAAGTGTGGTGGAAGAGTCCGTGGAAGTGGGCGGGGGTTGGCAGCTGGTAATGATGGTGTTGGTGTTGGATCTGCTGGTAGTGGCAAAAGCAAAATAGCACCTAATGCAGGAGGTGTTGTGCCATTCACTCAGAGCACTACATTGTCCTCGCAGTGTACTGAGGCAGAATCTGACCCTGATGAAACTCAGGTGCCCCTTCCCGCATACTATACCACCATACACGGTGACACAGAGGAAGGTGCACATGACATTGAAGAGGAGGTGATGGATGACCCAGTTGTTGACCCAGATTGGCATCCATTGGGGGAAGAGGGTGCCGCTGCCAATAGCTCAGAAGAAGAGGAGGAGCATCCGCAGCGGGCATCGACATCACAACAGCTGTTATCTGGCAGGCCCGGAGCAGTCCAAAAACAGGTTACAAAAACCAAAAGAGTTGCAGGACAGCTTGCCCAGACGGTCAAAATAGCACAGCGTGTAAGGCCTCAAAATGTCTTCCATAGTAGGAAGAGTGCAGTGTGGCACTTTTTTGAACAAAATCCTAATGATCAGGCAAAGGTTATATGTAAGAAGTGCGCAAAGACCTTTAGCCGAGGGAAAAATCTGAGAAATTTGAATACCAGTTGCATGCTAAGACATTTAACCACCATGCACTTGCAATCGTGGACGGACTAACAAAACTCACGTACCACTTGTGCAACCGCTCCCAAAGAAGGTAGTCAGCAACACTACATTGTTTCCCCCACTGTAAGCCCACCGGTTAGCACACCACCAGCAGCAAATGTTGAGTTGTCGTCGCAAGGGCAAATCAGTCAGGGACTCACACTGTTATTGCAACGAAAGACTGAATCTAGGCCATCAGAAAGAACACCAACTCCATCACCATCATCAGCCCTCTCTCTGTCCGCCATGTCCACCGCTAGTTTGACCATATGCAGCTCTCAAGTCTAGCTTACTCTACCAAAGACTATGAGTAGGACAAGAAAGTACTCATCCTCTCATCTGCGTACACTGGGTTTGAATGCCCACATTGCCAAACTAATCTCGTTAGAGATGATGCCCTATCGGTTGGTTGAAAGCGCAGCTTTCCGCAAACTCATGGCCTACGCAATACCACGCTATGACCTACCCAGTCGCCACTTCTTTTCTTGCAAAGCCATCCCAGCCCTCCACCTTCATGTGAAAGACCGCATTGTCCATGCACTCAAGCAATCAGTGAGTGGAAAGGTGCACCTCACAACTGATGCATGGTCCAGTAGGCATGGCCAGGGCTGTTACGTGTCCATCACTGTGCACTGGGTTAATGTGGTGGATGCAGGGTCCACAGGGGACAACTGTGATGGCACAGTGCTGCCTAGCCCACGGTATAGGAAACAGTTGGCTGTAGGCGTTCGACCCTCCTCCTCCAGTAGCGAAAGCTCGTCTACAGAGCGCAGTCGCACGAGCACTCCATCCGCAGCTGCCAGTGTTGCACACGAGGTGTCCCCCTATCGATCAGCTAGTGGAAAGCGTCAGCAGGCTGTGTTGAAGATGATGTGTTTGGGCGACAGACACACCGTGGAGGTACTGGTCGACTACTTTCAGCGACAAACTGAGTCATGGCTGGGCAGTCTACATCTTGAGGCAGGCAAGGTAGTTAGTGATAACGGCCGGAATTTTGTGGCAGCCATAGCCCTTTCAAAACTCAGACACATACCTTGCTTGGCTCACACCTTGAACCTGGTGGTGCAGTGCTTCCTCAATAATTATCCAGAGCTAATAGGCCTGCTCCAGAAGGTCCGAAGACTGTGCTCGCACATCCACCGGTCGCCGGTACACTCCAGTCGTATGCAGAATCTGCAGCGATTGCTCCACCTTCCAAAGCACCGCCTAATTATCGACGTTGCAACAAGGTGGAACTCCACTCTGCACATGGTTGAGCGGCTGTGCGAACAGAGGCAGGCCGTAATGCATTTGTGGGAGGATACACGGGCAGGTACTTTGAGGGCAGACATGGAGTTGTCAAGTGTGTAGTGGTCGAAGCTGAAAGACCTCTGTAAAGTCCTTCAGTGTTTTGAGGAATGCACACGGCTGGTAAGCGCAGATGATGCCATCATAAGCATGAGCATCCCACTTATGAGTCTGCTCATGCAAACTTTGACACACATTAAGGAGCAGGCGTCTGCAGCCGAGGATGATGAGGAAGAGGAGGAGGGAAGCCTTGATGACAGTCAGCCATTGTATGCTCCGGGAACTCTCCTGGACGAGGTGGAGGAAGAAGAGGAAGAGGAGGAGGATGCTGATGGGGATGATTATTTAGGGGAGGAGGATGCTTCTCGTGGGGCAAGAGAAAATGTTGGCGTGGCAAGGTCTGTGCGTGACTGGAGGGATGTGGATTTCCAGAAAGTGCTCCTCCACCCAGCACTTGCAGTGCATCATTGACACCGGGAACATTGGACCACATGTCAGATTATGCCTTGCAGATCCTAAAAAGGGACCCCCGCATTGCCAAAATGATGAACGACGACTACTGGTTGACCAGCATCCTGGATCCACGCTATAAAGGCAAATTCCAAAACATCATGCCACAGGAGAACCTTGACCTAATATTGGCTAACAAACAAGCAACTCTGGTAAATCGGTTGGTTGAGGCATTCCCAGCACACAGCAGCGGTGATGGTTCTCACACGAGCCGTAGGGGCCGGAGGCAGCTTGGAAGAGGTGTTGGTGGTGCACACATCAGAAGTGGCGTTGGAGACAGGGGTTTCATGACCATGTTGTGGACTGATTTTTCAAGTTCCGCTCACACGACTGGTAATACTGCATCGATTGAAAGAGACAGGAGACAGCACTTGTCAACTATGGTTACAAACTACTTCTCGTTCCATATCGATGTTCTCCCTCACAGGTCATTCCCATTTGACTATCGGGCCGCTAAACTGGACACCTGGCCTGAATTGGCACAATATGCCTTACAGGAGCTCGCTTGCCCTGCTGCAAGTGTGCTATCGGAAAGAATCTTCAGTGCTGCTGGTTCAATCCTGACAGAAAAAAGGACCCGTCTCTCGACCCAAAATGTGGATGATCTAACCTTCATTAAAATGAACCATGCATGGGTTTCCAAGGATTTTGTCACACCTTACCCTGATGACACATAGGTTGCCTGAAAAATGGCTTTCTTTGGTTCTCCTCTTCCTGGGACTTGACCAATTTCGCCTTTAGCAGCAGGTGAATGTCCCACATCAACATATGCCATTTTGTAAACCTCCCTAACTGGGCTGCCTCCTCCCCCCATGGCCGGGGTCACCACCTAGCGCCCGCAACTGTGCGAGTGCCGTTGCCCTGGACAGGTGGGTGGGCCGACTCTTGGGCGTGGGCACTGGCACAGGGTCCCTCATAGTGCAATCAAGTGTCTCTGACGGTGGGAGTGCACACCCGCCGTCAGACACATCGCCGTACTATGAGGGGCCCTGTGCCAGTGCCGTCGCCAACGAGTGGGCCCCCCCTGCTTGCTCAGGATCACAGCACTTGCAAAGTTGAAATACTTACCTCTCCCTGCTCCACTGCCATGATGTCTTCCGCGTTTCCTGACAGTGATATTCTGATCAGAGAGCGCAATGACATCACGTCTGTACGCCCAGACTAGTACAGGGATTCCCTAGTGAGGAGACTTATTTGAGGAGACTTATTTAATTGTTTTCAATGTTGGGACAGCAATTTTTGGGGAGCACTATACTCTGGAGAATGATATATGGGGTCCACCATACACTGGAGCATTCCAAAGGTGGACATCAGACACTGGAGCAGCATTTACAGGGCCCATTATACACTAGAGCATTAGAAATGGGGCCCATTATATATGGAGCATTATTTGGGCCCATAAGACAGTGCAGCTTCATCCATGGGGACCAACATATACTGTAGCATTATGTGGAGCTCATCATGTACTGTTTCAAACTTTATATGGGACCAATGATTCTGTATGGAGAAATATATGGGCCTCATTACTCTGTATAGCGCACTATGCGGTGGCCATAATACTGTATGGAGAAATATACTGTCCGTTTTTGGAGCTATTAAAAATGGATATCAGTCATGAGATGTAAAAAGTGAAGTATTTTTCATTGTACTATGCCGCTATTTCTCTGCGGTATCGGAGCATCATGAGTTGTGGTATGTGTTAAAGGGGCGCTCTTTGGCCCAGGGCACATGAAAACCTGGAGCCAGCCTTACCCCCCCACAAATTTAGCCAAATAACCCCCATTTTTCAGTGCGTAACTAGTATTATGATGTAAATTAAGGTTGAAAAGCTTCAGTAATCAGAATTGATGTTTTTGGCATTCAAATGGGCACTGTAGGTGTGTTTCCTGTCCTCTCGCTGCCGACTTTGCTTCCCCATTGACTTGCATTGGGTTTCGTGTTTCAGTTGGCCTTCGACTTTTCACGATAATCGGCCGATTTCGTTCGACCCGACTTTTGCGAATCCAAGCCCCCGAATCCAAGATGGCGACAGGGGCCTTCGGGGGCCTGCAGGAAGCTGGCTTCCTCAGTGCCTGCAAAGCGCAGGCAAGAGGAAGTCTTCTTCAATGCCTGTGACAGATTGCTGATCTGTCACAGTGATCTGTGATGTGACAGATCAGCGATCTGTCACAGGACAGTGATGTCCCACCTGGGACTATGTAATAAAGTAAAAAAAAAATAAAAAAAAGTGTAAAAATAATTAAAAAAAAATCGCCAAATAAATTAGTAAAAAAAAAAAAAATATTCCCCAATAAATTCATTTTTTGAAAATAAAAAAACCCCCAAACCATAAAAGTACACATATTAGGTATTGCCGCGTCCGTAACGACCTGCCCTATAAAACTGTCCCATTAGTTAACCCCTTTAGCGAACCCCTTAAAAAATAAAAAACGAAGCAAAAAATAATGATTTATTATCATACTGCCAAACAAAAAGTGTAATAACGCGCGATCAAAAAGACGCATATAAATATCCATGGTACCGCTGAAAACGTCATCTTGTCCTGCAAAAAACGAGCCACAACACAGCATCATCAGCGAAAAAATAAAAAAGTTATAGCTCGCAGAATAAAGCGATGCAAAAATAATTATTTTTTATATAAAATAGTTTTCATTGCATAAAACCGACAAAACATAAAAAAACGACCTAAATGAGGTATCACTGTAACCGTACTGACCCGAAGAATAAAACCGCTTTATCAATTTTACCGCACGCGGAACGGTGTAAACGCACCCCCCCAAAAGAAATTCATAAATCGCTGGTTTTTGTTCATTCTGCGTCCCAAAAATCGGAATAAAAAGCGATCAAAAAATGTCACGTGCCCGAAAATGGTACCAATAAAAACGTCAACTCGTCCCGCAAAAAATAAGACCTCAAATGACTCGGTGGGTCAAAATACGGAAAAATTATAGCTCTCAAAATGTGGTGATGCAAAAACTATTTTTACAATAAAAAGAGTCTTTCAGCGTGCGACAGCTGCCAAAAATAAAAACCGCCATAAATAGTAAATCAAACCCCCCGTTATCACCCCCTTAGTTAGGGAAAAATAATAAAATTAAAAAAATGTATTTATTTCCATTTTTCCATTAGGGTTAGGGTTAGGGCTAGGGTTAGGGCTAGGGTTAGGGTTAGGGCTAGGGTTAGGGCTTGGGTTAGGGCTAGGGTTAGGGCTGAGATTAGGGTTAGGGGTGTGTTGGGGTTCGGGTTGGAGTTAGAATTGGGGGTTTCCACTGTTTGGGCACATCAGGGGCTCTCCAAATGCAACATTGCGTCTGATCTCAATTCCAGCCAATTCTGAGTTGAAAAAGTCATATGGTGCTCCTTCCCTTCCAAGCTCTGCCATGCGCCCAAACAGTGTTTTACCCCCACATGTAGGGTATCAGCCTACTCAGGACAAATTGCAAAACAATTTTTGGGGTCCTATTTCTCCTGTTACCCTTAGGAAAATAAAAAATTGGGGGCAAAATTATCATTTTTGTGGAAAAAAATGATTTTTTTATTTTCACGTCCGAGCGTTATAAACTTCTGTGAAGCACTTGGGGGTTCAAAGTGCTCACCACACATCTAGATAAGTTCCGTGGGGGGGTCTAGTGTCCAAAATGGGGTCACTTGTGGGGAGTTTCAATAGTTTAGGTACATCAGGTGCTCTCCAAATGCACATGACACCCGCAGACCATTCCATCAAAGTCTGCATTCCAAAACGTCACTACTTCCCTTCCGAGCCCCGACGTGTCCCCATACAGTAGTTTTCTCCCACATATGCGGTGTCAGCGTACTCAGGACAAATTGGACAACAACTTTTGGGGTTCAATTTCTCCTGTTACCCTTGGGAAAATAAAAAAATTGGGGACTAATTGATCATGTTTGTGGAAAAAATATGATTTTTTTATTTTCATGCCCTGGCATTATAAAATTCTGTGAAGCCCTTGGGGGTTCAAAGTGCTCACCTCACATCTAGATAAGTTCCTTAGGGGGTCTAGTTTTCAAAATGGGGTCATTTGTGGGGGGTTTCCACTGTTTAGGTACATTAGGGGCTCTCCAAAGGCAACGTGACACCCGCAGACCATTCCATCAATGTCTGCATTCCAAAACGTCACTACTTCCCTTCCGAGCCCCGACGTGTGCCCAAACAGTAGTTTTCTCCCACATATGGCGTATCAGCATACTCAGGACAAATTGGACAACAACTTTTGGGGTCTAATTTCTCCTGTTACCCTTGGGAAAATAAAAAAATGGTGACTAAAAGATCATGTTTGTGGAAAAAATACGAATTTTTTATTTTCACGCCCGGGCGTTATAAACTTCTGTGAAGCACTGGGGGGTTCAAAGTGCTCACCACACATCTAGATAAGTTCCTTGAGGGGTCTAGTTTACAAAATGGTGTCATTTGTGGGGGGTTTCCACTGTTTTGGTACATCAGGGGTTTTCCAATCGCGACATGATGTCCGATCTCAATTCCAGCCAAAAACGTCAAATGGCGCTGCTTCCCTTCCGAGCTCTGCCATGCGCCCAAATAGTGGTTTACCCCCACATGTGGGGTATCAGCATACTCAGGGCAAATTGCACAATAACTTTTAGGGTCCTGTTACCCTTGGGAAAATAAAAATTGGGGTGAAAAGATCATTTTTGTGGAAAAAATATGATTTTTTAATTGTACCGCTGTACGTTATAAACTTCTGTTAAGCCCTTGTGGGTTCAAAGTTCTCACCACATATCTAGGTAAGATCCTTGGGGGGTCTAGTTTCCAAAATGGGGTCACTTGTAGGGGGTTTCCACTGTTTAGGTACATCAGGGACTCTCCAAACGTGACATGGCGTCCGATCTGAATTCCAGCCAATTTTGCATTGAAAAAGTCAAACGGCGCTCCTTCCATTCTGAGCTCTGCCATGCGCCGAAACAGTCGTTCCCCACCACAAATCAGGTATCAGCGTACTCAGGACAAATTGCACAATAACTTTTGCATTCCAATTTCTCCTGTTACTCTTGGTAAAATAAAAAAAATTGAACCTGAAGTGTTTTTTTTGTGAAAAAAAGTTAGATGTTCATTTTTTTTTAAATATTCAAAAAAATTCCTGTGACGCACCTAAAGGGTTAATAAACTTCTTGAATGTGGTTTTGAGCACCTTAAGGGGTGCAGTTTTTAGAATGGTGTCACTTTTGGGTATTTTCTATCATATACACCCTGCAAAGTGGCTTCAAATGTGATGTGGTCCTAAAAATAAAATGGTGTTGTAAAAATGAGAAATCGCTGGTCAACTTTTAACCCTTATAACTTCCTAACAAAAAAAAATTTTGGTTCCAAAATTGTGCTGATATAAAGTAAACATGTGGGAAATGTTATTTATCAAGTTTTTTGTGTGCCGTATCTGTGTGATTTAAGGGCATAAAAATTCAAAGTTGGAAAATTGCGAAATTTTCAAAATTTTTGCCAAATTTCCGTTTTTTTCACAAATAAATGCAAGTTATTTGACTGAAATTTTACCACTAACATGAAGTACAATATGTCACGAGAAAACAATGTCAGAATCACCGGGATCCATGGAAGCGTTCCAGAGTTATGACCTCATAAAGGTACAATGGTCAGAATTGTAAAAATTGGCCCGGTCATGAACGTGCAAACCACCCTTGGGGGTGAAGGGGTTAAAGATAGATAGTAAAACTTGTTTTCAATGTTCAAAAATGAGTACCTCTCATGTTGAGAAGATTAGATAAGAACTGTTTATTTTGCATTACAAAAATTTTGCATGTTCCTGTATTTGTCCATCTTTGCCTCTTTTGCAGCCTGCGGACGTGCTGTGTTTAACAGGGGGGTATGTGGCGCCCCTGAGGGTTCAGTCGCCACAGAGGTACTGCACCTCCTCCTGAGGTGTGGTACCCCACTATCCAGGTAAGGTGGAGACACCTGACCACACTCCAACACCTGCACCCCACACCACAAAGTAGTGCAGCAAAGCACCTTCGGCGGCTCCCTGCTTGGAACACGAAATGTGCTGGGAGGTGGGTGGAGCTTAGTTTACATAAAAGAGTGGGAAGAGTTGAGTCAGTCATTCTTTTCAGTCAGTCATTCATTCAGTAAGTGAGTGAGGATGTAGAAGGACAGAGAGTGAGACAGAGAAGATCCCCGGGAGAGGGATGGAAGAAGGAAGTGCTGCAGCAGGCCACAGTGTTCTGGGTCTGCTGGCACAGGAAAGAGACAGAGAAAGGAAGCTTGATTCTCCATTGGGAAGAAGGATTAGCACGGAACGTAAGGAGAATAGGAGGACTAAGGATCAGGGTTGGAAGAGAGAACCCTTCCCAAGTTCACAGCGCAAGGCCGGGGTCCGGTCCCCGAGGTTGTATGGATACTAATGGTCCTGCAGCAGACACCGGAGGAATAGAAGTTGTCACCACTTTATTCCCACACAAGACTTGGGGGTGCAACAGCAACGATAGTGAGCCGGGACTAGGTAGTAAGGAGTCCCTGAAGCAGGCTACAGCTGTCTGCCGTGCAAGTAGAGTTCATAGGAACATCTGACAGGAGGAACTCCAGTGTAACTCAGTACTGGGAGTACTTCATTCAAAGGCGCTATAAGAGGAGACGTTCAGAAAAGGCACATATGTTGGCGGAGTGTTGGAAAGGAGTACTTCATCTTCCCTGGAAGTTGGCTGAGCTCCTGACCCGGAGGACACGGCACGGATGCGGGCACCTGTACCTGCAACAGACTGTGACTGAGTAAAGCTTTGGAACTACATGCCCTGGTGTCCTCCACTTATTCCTGTGCCAACCCGCCCAGCACTGCTACATCCCTTGTGCCCGACACTACACCATCTAAGTGCTCATCGGGCCCGATACCGAGTACCCCACAGCCCTGGGAGGGCGACCCACATCCCATAGACTTGAATGGGAGAGTCTCATCCGATTATGGAGGAAACTAGAGGACACTGCGATTTTCTTCACAACTCCGTGTGATTCGGCCATAGAAAAAAAATCGCTCATCTGACGTCCCACTGAATAACATTGGTTCAAGCGCTGTCTGATTTTTCACAGACAGCACTCGGACCGAAAATACGGTGGTGTGAATGAGCCCTTATGTATACGCATAACTAACAACTCAACTGCAGCTGTGTGAGTAGAAAATATTGGTAGACTGTATATAAAAAAGAATGTTTCCATTCACTGCCTCTACGCAGAGCTCTTTAAAAGGAGGAATTTAAGCAAAGGTTATTAAAAGTTAGAGCACTTTTCATTCTTCAACAGATAAGCAGCTGCCAGATGTTGTAAAACACAAAAAAAAGACATTAAGGAATGGCAGAGTCTTGGCCAGGTGATCCAAAGATGGATGAAGAACCCCGGAGGTAACCCATGGATGACACAAAGCCAGAGCCAACATTTTTAAATGATTTTTCCGCCTTGTCTAGGAGATGTGATTTAGCACCTCCTGATCCAGATGACTTGAAGCAGTCTGACATCCTTGTGAACCCCACTATATAGACAGCCTGGTGTCAGGGCCAGGTCACCAGAGGGGGTCACTATGAGGAATCGGCAATGTAAAGTCCTTGTATGGGGGTGGTAACTTAACCTTAGATAGTGAAGTCTTTGGCAGAAACTGAACGGATAAAATCACCCCAACTGATAAGTCTGAGGACCTCTGTGTGAACCCAAGTATTCCAACAATGATGGTAACACGATCCATCTTCCCAGTTTATATTGTGGTGGTGGTGATGGTGGGGGCTCTGGATGGAAGTCTCATGGATGAATTCTGATGTGAATCACTAACCACAGTGGACATTCAGGAGAAATGTGGTGGAATATATACACTGCATGATGATTTTATTAAAAAAAATAAAAACATATATATGTATTCTAGGGATTCGCTCTGGTAGATAATGGCAGGGTGGCAGTAATGAGGCAACACACAGGCATAAAGTCCAGTTTCAGTCGTTTAATGTCACTTAGTAACCAGCGGGTTAACAGAAAATAAGGAAAAACCATACACAGACTCCAGCTTGGAGAACCACTGGTCCCAGACTCACCCCATTCACAGGACGGGCTTAACTAAGCGGCTGCCAGGTCCTGCGGCTTCCGCCATGTGCCATTCCCGGGGTTCTTCCGAGTCTTGCTGCTATAGTCCTGCAGTATCGGGATCCTCTATACAAGTTTTCAGGCTGAGTGTAGCCAAGTTCATGTAGCTTCCAGAAACACACACACACCTTGTGGTAATTACCAACCTCCATTACATAGGGCCCAACCCCTCCCACCAGTGAAATAGACATCACATGGGCTGATCACGTGACCCTGACATCATCGCAGGTCCTGTCTTTAGGGAAAAACCCGGCCAAACATTAATCTGCTGGGAGAATCATATCTCCCATCCAGTAAAACACCCTTTACTGTACCACATACCTCCCCCCTATGTTCAACCCTAAGGGGGTGGACACATGACATACAGTGAACTCTGGACAGGGCATCTGCATTCCCCTGTAGTCTGCTTGCGCGATGTTCCACTGAAAACTTAAAATTTTGCAGGGACAGGAACCACCTGGTGACTCGGGCATTCCTCTCCTTAGCTTGACTCATCCACGTAAGAGGGGAATGATCTGTCACCAACCGAAATGTTCTCCCCAGCAAATAGTAGCGCAATGACTCCAGTGCCCACTTGATGGCCAGGCACTCTCTCTCCACAATACTGTACCTGGTTTCAGCTGGGGTAAGCTTCCAGCTTAGGAAACTAACGGAATGCTCTTCCCCATTAAGTTCCTGAGACAGCACGGCACCGAGCCCTATCTCAGAGGCATCAGTCTGCACAACAAACTCTTTTTTGAAATTTGGAGTGATCAGGACTGGTGTACCACACAGTGCCCATTTTAACTTTGTAAAGGCCTCCTCTAACTGATCATTCCAGTCGACCATCACAGATTTTTTTCCTTTTAAGCAATCTGTTAAAGGCGCGGACAGGGTTGCAAAGTTGGGAATGAACCGCCTATAATATCCCACCAAACCTAAAAAGGCTTTTACCTGTTTTGTTGTGAGAAGACGGGGCTAGTTTTGGATTGCCTCTACTTTGTTTACTTGGGGCTTGAGAACTCCTCTCCCAATGACATACCCCAAGTACCGAGCGTTTTCCAACCCTATGGAACACTTCTTTGGGTTGGCGGTTAGCCCTGCTTGTCGCAGAGAGTCTATCACTGCCTGTACTTTTGATAAGTGGCTTTCCAGTCGGTGCTGTACACAATGATATCGTCTAGATAGGCTGAGGCATAGTGGCGATGGGGACGGAGCACAATATCAATTAACTGCTGGAACGTTGCTGGTGCGCCATGCAACCCAAAGGGTAACACCTTATACTGGAACAGTCCCTCAGGTGTTACAAAAGCCGTTTTTTCCTTCGCCGCCTCTGTTAGGGGTACCTGCCAATAACCTTTGGTGAGGTCCAGAGTTGTAAAATACCGTGCTTGCCCGAAGCGCTCTATCAACTCGTCAACCCGGGGCATGGGGTAGGCGTCAAATTTTGAAATGTCATTGAGTTTTCTAAAATCATTACAGAATCTTAGAGACCCATCAGGCTTGGGTATTAGGACTATTGGGCTGGCCCACTCACTTTGAGACTCTTCTATGACCCCTAACTGTAGCATAGCTTTCACCTCTTCCGAGATGGCTTGTCGCCGGGCCTCAGGCACCCGATAAGGCTTTAGTCGGACCTTGGCCTGTGGCTCTGTGACAATGTCAAAAATGTCCAGGAAGGATGGGAAATCTTGAAAAATGAAATTCTCAAAGCACAGTTGTTAACAATTCCGAAAAGAGGGAAGAATAGGAAGCAGTTAAGGAAACCAGGATGGATGAACACAGAACTTAAGCACATGCTAAAAAGGAAGAAAAAAATGTTTATAAAATGGAAAGAGGGAGGCATATCTAAAGAAGAATATAATGCTGTCTGCAGAACCTGCAGGGCACAAATCAGATTATCTAAAGCTGAAAATGAATTGAGGCTTGCAAGAGATGTCAAAAGCAATAATAAAGGATTTTGGGGATATGTCAAAAGTAAAAGAAAAGTCAAAGATGCTATAGGATTTTTACAGGATGAAAATGATGAAATGGTAAGACAGGATGTTGAGAAGGCTGAACTTTTAAATTCCTATTTTGCATCTGTTTTCTCTCAGAAAGGAAATGTAACATCAACTGTTATTCACTGTCCTATTAAGGGAATAGAAGAATCCAGGATATCTATAAACAGAAAGATAGTGAGGAAACACTTAGCTAGCCTAAATGAATTCAAGTCTCCAGGTCCAGATGAATTACACCCCAGAGTACTGAAGGAGATAGCAGAAGAAATTTTTGAACCCCTCTCTATAATCTTTGAAAATTCTTGGAGAACAGGAGAAGTGCCAGAAGACTGGAGAAGAGCAAATGTTGTTCCTATCTTCAAAAAGGGGAAGAAGGTGGACCCAGGTAACTATAGGCCGGTGAGTCTGACTTCTATACCAGGAAAGATCTTTGAACAAATTATTAAACAACATGTATGTCAATACCTGGATAAGAATGAAGTGATTAAACAGAGTCAGCATGGGTTTGTAACTAATAAGTCATGTCAGACTAACTTAATTTCCTTCTATGACGGTATCACTGATTGGGTGGATCAAGGAAATGCTGTAGATATAGTATATCTTGACTTCAGCAAAGCATTTGACAAAGTCTCTCATACAATCCTTATTGAAAAAATGATTAAGTATGGAATGGACAAGGCAACTGTTAGGTGGATTCATAACTGGCTTAGTGATCGGACCCAAAGAGTGGTCGTAAATGGCTGCACATCCAGTTGGAAGAATGTCTCAAGTGGGGTACCACAGGGCTCTGTCCTGGGCCCTGTATTGTTCAACATCTTTATCAACGATTTAGATGAAGGCATTGAGGGTAAACTGATTAAATTTGCTGATGACACAAAGCTAGGAGGGATAGCTAATACTAGAGAAGAGAGAGAGAGGATTCAAAAAGATTTAAATAAACTGGAGAAGTGGGCAGCAACAAACAGAATGGTTTTTAACAGGGAGAAATGCAAAGTACTACATCTGGGCAATAAAAATGGAAAAAGCATATATAGAATGGGAGGAATAGGGCTAAGTGACAGCACATGTGAAAAAGACTTGGGTATACTAATAGATCACAGACTGAATATGAGTCAACAGTGTGATGCAGCAGCAAAAAAGGCAAATGCAATTCTAGGATGTATTAACAGAAGCATACAGTCTAGATCACGTGAAGTCATTATTTCCCTCTACTCCTCTTTGGTCAGACCTCATCTGGAATATTGTGTCCAGTTTTGGGCACCACATTTTAAAAAAGACATCAACAAACTGGAGCAAGTTCAGAAAAGAGCGACCAGAATGGTGACCGGTCTGCAAACCCTGTCTTATGAGGAAAGGTTGCAGGATTTGGGAATGTTTAGTTTGCAAAAGAGAAGACTGAGAGGAGACTTAATAGCTGTCTACAAATATCTAAAGGGCTGTCACATTGTAGAAGGATCAACTTTATTCTCATTTGCACAAGGAAAGACTAGAAGCAATGGGATGAAACTGAATGGGAGGAGACACAGATTAGATATTAGAAAAAACTTTTTGACAGTTAGAGTGATCAATGAGTGGAACAGGCTGCCACGAGAAGTGGTGAGTTCTCCTTCAATGGAAGTCTTCAAACAGAGGCTGGACAGACATCTGACTGGGATGATTTAGCGAATCCTGCTTTGAGCAGGGGGTTGGACCAGATGGCCCAGGAGGTCCCTTCCAACTCTACGATTCTATGATTCTATGATTCTATAATGTCATGTTGGATTAGGGAGGTGTGTCCAGGGAGCTCCGAAAAAACATCTGTATTTTGGCTAATGAACTCCCGGACCTACTGAACCTGTCTAGGAGACAAAGTATCTGCAATTTTGACCGCGGGTTGGGCTTCTCCTGCCTCGCCCCAAGGTACCGGAGCCTTTTCCATCTGAAACACTGGCAGCAGACTATCCCCACCAAGGTGCTCTCTATGTTTCCAGGGTTTAGGCATATTAATATGGTAAACCTGTTCTAGCTTTCTCCGTCCTGGCTGGTGTACCTTGTAGTCTACTGGCCCCACCTTCTCCATGATCTTGTAGGGTCCCTGCCACCTTGCGAGAAATTTGCTATCTACGGTAGGCACCAGCACCAACACCCGATCCCCAGGGCTAAAGGTTCTTACCCGAGCCTCCCGGTTATAGACCCGACTCTGTGACCGTTGTGCTGACTCCATATGTTCCCGGACCAGGGGTAGGACTGTCTCCATTCTCTCTTGCATTTTTGCAACATGTTCTATCACACTTTTGTGGGGGGTAGGTTGGTTCTCCCAGGCCTCTTTGGCTATATTGAGTAAGCCCTGTGGATGTCTGCCATACAATAGTTCAAAGGGCGAGAACCCCGTAGATACCTGAGGCACCTCCTGTACTGCAATCAACAAATATGGCAATAAGAGATCCCAGTCCTTCCCATCTTTGGAAACTGCCTTTTTTAACATGCTCTTCAGCGTCTTATTGAACCTTTCTACCAGACCATCTGTTTGGGGATGATAGACCGATGTGCGCAACTGTTTAACATTTAACAACCGGCAGAGTTCCTTCATAATTTTTAACATAAAGGGGTTCCCTGGTCTGTTAAAATCTCTTGCGGAATTCCCACCTGTGAAAACATACCCATGAGTTCCTTTGCTATAAGCTTAGCTGATGTGTGGTGCAGAGGAATGGCCTCAGGATATCGGGTAGCATAATCTAGAACTACAAGAATGTGTTGGTGTCCCCTTGCCGACTTATTGAGAGGCCCCACCAGGTCCATGGCCACTCTCTCGAAGGACACCTCTATAATTGGCAAAGGCACCAAAGGGCTCTCCGAAAGTGAGGCTGGGGACTCGTTACCTGGCACACTGGACAGGAGCTACAGTACCTTTTAACTTCTTCATGGACCCCTGGCCAGTAAAATCGCTGCAGAATTCGGTCAAGGGTTTTCTTTTTGCCCAAATGCCCCCCGAGTACATGCGCATGTGCATGCGCTAAATCCATTACCAGCCTCCAATACGTCTGAGGTACCAGTAATTGTTCTACCATTTCCCCCCCCGTATTTTCTCCACTCAGTACAACAAATCCTGGTTCAGCTCAAAGCGTGGCAACACCGTATCTGCCCCAGGTTGTTGGGGTTCCCCATTGACAAACAGTACATTTTCTCTGGCCCGGCAAAAGTAAGGTCTCGGAGTTGCGCTGTACCAAAATTGTCACCTGATACGTTCAAGTCTGACAACTCAGGTCCCGGCGGCAAGTCTTCCACCTCTCCAGCCAGTACTTCCCTGGGAGAATTCTCCCCCTCCTCCCCCGAAGGGAAGGCTATTCCTACAGCCAGCACTTCTTCCTCTGGGCCACCAGGTTCATGCCCCACTTCTGGAGAATGTAACCTGGTTGCCCCTGGTGCCGGCAGCTGCTCAGTGGGTGGGACAACAGATGGCCACAGCACAGAAAACAACGGAAAGTCTCTTCCAATTATCACTTCATAATGTAAATTAGTCACAACCCCCACCTCGTGGCACCGCCTCCCCGCTGGCGTGCTGATTACCACTAGTGCGGTGGGATAGTCTTTTAAGTCTCCATGTATACATAACACCCCAATTTTCCGACCTGTATACTCGCTGGTGTGTATCCAGCTGGCTTGTACCAGGGTTACAAGACTCCCTGAGTCCAATAAGGCCACAGCTGGGGTGCCCTCCACTTCAATCCGACATAAATGTTCCATATTGGGACCTTTCGGGGTACCCATTTCACACATCGGTTCGGCATAGTGGGACTGGCGGTACCCAAAATTTGTGTCCATGGGCTCAGTCAGGTGGGGGCAGTCCGCTCCCCTATGACCTGGTTCCTGGCACTGCCAGCAGATTATAGGGCTCCTTACTTCCCCAGATAAGTCCTGAGCGGCCCTCCTGGACTCCGCTCGCCGAACCAGGGGCGGGGACTTAGGGAACCTTCCTGTTACCTTCCCGGGGAATCTCCCCCTGTAGCTCTTTGGTAGCCCCATACCTTTCTATGAGGTCTATCATCTGCATGGCATTAGTAGTCTGGAGGGAGTGGGGCAAAGCCCTCCAAAATTTATCAGTCACTATGCGGTCCAGTATGGCCGTGGGGGACAACACCTCAGGCTGCAACCACTTTTGTAACAGGTGCAACAGGTCGTAATACTGGGACTGGGCTGGCTTGGAGGGGGTAAACTCCCACTGGTGTACCCGCTGGGCCCGCAGTAACACATTTATCCCAAGACGTGCCAGTATCTCACCCTTGACGACTATGTAGTCCGCCCTTTGCTCTGTGGGTAGGTCCTGATACGCCTTCAAAGGTCCTGGGGTCAGAAACGGAGCGAGGACATCCGCCCAATGGTCCCGGGGTAGCTTCTCTCTCTTAGCGACTCCTTCGAACATCTCCAGGTACGCCTCCACATCGTCCGATTTCCCCATCTTGGGAATCGCTATACGAACCGCTTTCCGGACCTCATGAATTCCCCGGTCAGCCCCTTTTGTCTGTGCTGTCGTGATATGCTGTATCAACAGCTGATTGGTTTCCTGCTGCTGCTGCATAGCCTGCTGTGGCGTGGCCTCCTGTTGCTGCTGCTGCATGGCCTCCTTTTGCTGCTGCATAGCCTGCTGCTGCTGTGTAGCCTGCTGCTGCATAGCCTGCTGCTGCTATCGCATGGCTTCTATGAGCGTTTTTACCGTGGCCTCCATTTCTGGAAAGTTCCCCGCCTGGGTCTCTGCCACTCGATTCACCCAGGACATAGGCTGGGGTACAAATAAAAAAAAAATAAAAAAACAGCCTGGCCTCACTGCTTCTGCCCGCATTCAATCCACCAATTATAGGGATTCGCTCTGGTATGTAATGGCAGGGCGGCAGTAACGAGGCAACACACAGGCATAAAGTCCAGTTTCAGTCGTTTAATGTCACTTAGTAACTAGCGGGTTAACAGAACATAAGGAAAAACCATACACAGACTCCAGCTTGAAGAACCACTGGTCCCAGACTCACCCCTTTCACAGGATGGGCTTAACTAAGCGGCTGCCAGATCCTGCGGCTTCCGCCAGGTGCCATTCCCAGGGTTCTTCCGAGTCTTGCTGCCATAGTCCTGCAGCATGGGGATCCTGTATATAAGTTTTCAGGCTGAGTGTAGCCAAGTTCCTGTAGCTTCCAGAAACACACACACACCTTGTGGCAATTACCAACCTCCATTACATAGGGCCCAACCCCTCCCACCAGTGAGATAGACATCACATTGGCTGATCACGTGACCCTGACATCATCACAGGTCCTGTCTTTAGGGAAAAACCCGGCCAAACATTAATCTGCTGGGAGAAACATATCTCCCATCCAATAAAACACCCTTTACTGTACCACAGTATGCATATGTGTATATACATTGACTTGAAAACGCATTCATACCCTATGAACTTTTCCACATTTTTTCACATTAAATCTACAAACGTAAATGGATTTTTGAGGATTTCATATGATAAACAGTCATGGTCGAAAATGGTGGCACCCATGAAATTGTTCCATAAAATGAAGAATTTCTCACAGAAAATAATTACAATGACACATGTTTTGTTATTTACATGTTTGCGTCCTTTGTGTGTATTGGAACAACACAAAAAAAGAGAACAAGAGGGCAAATTGGACATCATTTCACCCAAAACCCCCAAAACAGGCAGGACAAAATGGTTGGCACCCTCAACTTAATATTTGGTTGCACACCCTTTGGAATAAATAACTGCAATCAATGGTTCCTATAACCATCAACAAGCTGCTTACAACTCTCGGCTGGAATTTTGGACCACTCTTTCTTCGCAAACTGCTTCAGGTCTCTCATATTTGAAGGGTGCCTTCTCCCAACAGCAATTTTCAATGAGATTTAGATCTGGACTCATTGCTGGCCACTTCAAAACTCTCCAGTACTTTGTTTCCATCTATTTTTGGGTGCTTCTTGAAGTATGTTTGGGATCATTGTCCTGCTGGAAGACACATGACCTAGGAAGCAAAACCAGCTTTCTGGCACTGAGCACTACATTGCGACCCAAAATCCTCTAGTAATCTTCAGATTTCATGATGCCTTGCACACAGTCAAGGCACCCAGTGCAGAGGCAGTAAAACAACCTCAAAATATATTTGAACCTCCACCATATTTGATTGTAGGTACTGTGTTCTTTTCTGAGTAGGCCTCATTCCATTTTCGGTAAACAGTAAAATAATGTACTTAACCAAAAAAGCTTTAAATTGGTCTACTCTGTCCACAAGACACTTTCACAGAAGGATTTTGGCATACTCATGTAAATTTTGACAAACTGAAGTGTAGCTTTTTTATGTCTCTATGTCAGCAGTGGTGTCCTCCTGGGTCTCCTGCCATAGCATTTCATTTAATTCAAATGTTGATGGATAGTTCGGGCTGACATTGATGCAAACCCAGCCTGCAGGATAGCTTGAATTTCTTTGGAACTTGATTGGGGCTGCTTATCCACCATCCCGACTATCTTGTGTTACAACCTTTCATCAATTTTTCTCTGCCTTCCACATCCAGGGAGATTAACTAAAGTGCCATGGGTTGTAAACGTCTTGATTATGTTAAGAACCATTGTGAAAGGAACCTCAAGACCTCTGTAGATGGACACAAAGCAGCAATTATTTGTGAAGTCTAAAGGAAATTATACATGGTTTTCTAATTATTTTACAATTCTAAATCTGAAAATTGTGACATTTGTATTTAGCCCTAGCCCTCTGTAGTCTGATACCCCTTCATAAAAAAATGAGTGACCAAGTTCCTCTATAAGTCACATAATTAGTAAATTAAGTCCACCTATGTGTGATTTATTCTCAGTATAACTACAGCTGTTCTGTGAAGGCCTCAGAGGTTTGTTTTAGAACATTACAAATCCATCATCATGAAAACCATGAAGTACACCAGACAGGACAAGGATAAAGATGTAGAGAAGAGTAAGCAGAGTTATGTTATAAAAATTAGCCTGCACTCTGAACCTCTCATATACACTGTACAATCTGTACAATCTGTCACTCAAAAATGGAAGGAATATGACACAACAGCAAACCCACTAAAACATTGCTGTCCACCTAAACTGACATCCCACGCAAGGAGATCACTAATTGGAGAAGCAGCCAAGAGGCCCATGGTCACTCTGGTAGAGCTGCAGAGAACCACAGCTCAGGTGGGAAAATCTGTCCACGGGACCACTGTTAGGGCTTGCTCACATGAGTGTATACATCGGACAAGTACTATCTGATGCTTAATGGGGCATGAGAAAAAAAATCATATGTTGCGAGTTGTTGCAAATCAGATCGTTCTCACCCATTCAAGTCATGGGTGCATGGAAAACATCGGACTGCACTCAAATGGGATCTCTGCTGACTCACACAATGGAGAAGATGGAGAGAACTTTGTTATTCATCTTCTCCTAATCTGTTTAATGATTTTGTCATCCAAGGAAATCGGATCCAACTAATCTGACACTTGGCTCAAACCCTGATCAGAGTTTGATCCCAGTGCCATTTACATAATCAATCTGATTTTCTATGCTTGTGTGACCTCGGTGTTAGTTATATACTCCACAAATTTGACCTTTATGGAAAAATGCCTAGAAGACATTTTTAAAAGCAAGCCAGAAGACATCTGTGGCGCCCCCCAGGAGTATGGTCACCAAAGTGGCATTACCTTCCTCCTAGGGAATGTGATGTCATGCTTGGAAGCAATAAAGGGTCTCTCTGTCAGGTAAATTCAACACATAGCATGGTTCCCACTCCAGGCCAGCAGAGGGAGCTCTGAATCAAAGCTGGGGGCCGGGAAGGGGAAGTTAGTTCGTGTGAGGAGGGCGAAGGGTATGGATGAGAGGAGAAGAGCTGGAGGATTGAGCAGAGTTCAAGCTCACTTCTAGCGTAGCGCATGGTCCGGAGTCCGGTCTCCGAGGTTGTATGGATACTGATGTTCCTGCAGCAGAAACCGGAGGCATAGGAAGCTGTAAATGCTCTGTTCCCACATAAGACTCGGAGGCACCACAGCAACGTGTAATCCAGAAGAAGGAGGCTACAGCTGTCTGCCATACGAGGGGGTTCTAAGAGAGAGCAAGCAAGAGGAACTTTAGTGTAACTCAGTACTGCATGTACCTCAGATAAGCGCTAGAAAGGAGACTACACAACCTATCTGCATAGAGAGATTCCTGAGTTGCTTCCAGGCTGACCAACTTCTGTTCCATCTGTAATCTGGATCCTGGACTGCACTTGCAAAGCAAAGTAAAGGTAAAGGAAACTGCACCTGTTGTGTCATTGTCTTCTTCCTGCAACCCCTTCAGCACTGCTACATCTCTGTGCCTTACTCTGCACCCTCTTCCTCAACACCTATTCCCACTGCCCTGGGACTACAGCTCTACCTGTGGGGAGCTATTACATCTTGCTGCCTTATACCATCTGTCCCAGAGGATCTGCCTGCAGCGTCGGCTTAACCCCTTCATTGCCGAGCACCACAGGTGGCGTCATGTGTCATCCACTTATAAACTTTAACCAGCCACGCTTAACCCCTTTTACATGGGTGCCCAGGGCCACGGACCGGGTCACCGCTACTGTGACATTTCCCTCCGAGATACCGGCCCGGTACCGAGTACCCCACTGCCTTCGCAGGTGACCCACATCTTTCAATTAGCCATGTAGAGGACTTTCACGGACATGGTTTGTGAAATCACTGTTCCACAGACCGCAGAGAGCCTGGAGGGGCGTGACTTATCGAGCACCTGACTATTCACTAGAGCCTCTGATGGTGAGGTTAGACTTGGCTCCTGATAAACACCAGGTGTCACTCCAGGACAGACCAATGGATGCGTAGCGGCTAGACCCAGAGGGCAGACTGGATGGAGCAGCAGGCAGAGTGTGAATTAGTGCAGCAGACAGAGTTTGCATCAGAGTGCAGCAGACAGAGTTCGCACCAGAGTGCAGCAGACAGAGTTCACACCAGAGAGCAGCAGGCTGAGTTTGTATCAGAGTGCAGCATTCAGGATCTGCATCAAAGTGCAGCAGGCAGAATCTGCACCAGAGTTCATCAGGCAGGATTTGCACAAGAGTGCAGCAGGCAGGATTTCCACCAGAGTGCAGCAGGCAGGATTTGTACAAGAGTGCAGCAGGCAGGTATGAGACTTTACACAACATAGACTGCAAACAGGAAGGTTGCACAGGCACCTCCCCAGTGAGGAGGAAGCAATATATACATAATGTCCCACGGATTTTGGCTGGGGAGGAAATAGCAAGTTCACACGCTGACCCTTTAAGAGAGTCGGAATGCACGCGCACGTGCACTAAGGACATGGCTAGAGGACCAACTTGAAGCATGCAGAGCATGGGGAAGGGAAGAACTGACCGCAGCACAGGTGAGTGAAGTGACACGCCTGAGACCCTGCCTGTCTGAGCAGGACTCCGGCGTGGTGCTAACAGGGACACAGCTAGCATGTGGAAAAAAGTGCTCTGGTTAGAAGAGACCAAAGTAGAACTTTTTGAGCTGAATGGAAAATGCTATGTGTGGCCGAAAAATTTAGCACTGCATATCACCCTGAAGACACCATCCCTCTGTCAAACATGGTGGTGGCAACATCATGCTATTGGGATGCTTTTTTCAGTAGCGACAGGGAAGCTGGTCAGAGTCAATAGAAAGATGGATGGAGCTAAATACAAGGCAATCCTGGAGCAAAACCTGTTGAGGCTGCAAAAGACTGATTGAGACTAGGGTGTAGGTTTACCTTGCAGTAGGATAATGACCCTAAACATACTACCAGAGAAACAATAGATGGCTTAGATCAAAGCATATTCATGTGTGTGACAGTCCAGACCTAAATCCCATTGAGAATCTGTGACAAGAATTGATAATTGCTGTTCACAGATGCCTCCCTCCAATCTCGCTGAGCTAGTGTTAGTGCGCAAGGATGAATGGGCTAAATGTCACTTCTAGGTGTGCAAAGCTGGTAGAGACATACTCAGTGTCAGACTGGAGTAGTTTGGGCCCACCAGAGAAAATCATTCTTGGGGTCCACCATGCCTAAGGGGTACTAGCTGCAGAGTCTTCCCTTAGCTTCCATCTTGTCAAGCTGATAATAAGGGATTTTTTCCAACTATATACCTGTCCAAACAATCACCTGACAAACCAGCAAAATGCTCATTTGTTGGGTGCAATGATTTTTATGCTTGATTTAAAAACCACCTCATCGGCAGCAGATAATTTTGTGCAAACAAGTCAAGTGCTGCTGAGAACAATTACCGTATGTACGTGAGTATAAGCCGTCTTGAGTATAAGCCGAGGCCCCTAATTTTCCCACAAAAAACTGGGAAAACTTATTGACTTGAGTATAAGCCTAGGGTGGAAAATTCAGCAGCTACTGGTATATTTCAAAAATAAAAATAGATAAAAATAAAATTAATTGAGACATCAGTAGGTTAAATGTTTTTGAATATCCATATTGAATCAGGAGACCCCATATAATGCTCCATACAGTTCATGATGGCCCCATAAGATGCTCCATACAAAATACACCCCATATAATGCTGCACAAAGGTTAATGATGGCCCCATAAGATGCTCCATACAAAATACGCCCCATATAATGCTGTACAAAGGTTAATGATGACCCCATAAGATGTTCCATGCAAAATACACCCCATATAATGCTGCACAAAGGTTAATAATGGCCCCATAAGATGCTCCATAGAATATGCCCCATATGCTGCTCCATAAAGGTTATGGCCCCATAAGATGCTCCATAAAAGTTATGGCCCCATAAGATGCTCCATAAAGGATATGGCCCCATTAGATGCTATATAGAATAGGTACCATATGCTGCTGCTGCGAATAAAAAAATGACATACTCACCTCTCGTCGCTGGGGCTGAAACTCTCGGCTTATACTCGAATATATATGGTATATTCTATAAGCACAGAAAGATTGTATTAATTAGATATGTGCCACATACACACACCAGACACGTGACACATACACAGCAGTCACATGTTAGACACAGGACACATACACACCAATACTAAGCAAATATAAAGCTGCACTTTGGATTATTTAGATTGGTAAATCTAGAAAATAGGGACTGCATTACTGGCATAGAAAATAGGTAATTGCTATATTATGTACATATGAAATTTTGAAAAATTGGAATTGCAATATTGCTATAGGAAAATATACACACCAGTCACACGCTAAACACAGGATTAGAGATGGGCGGACCTCTGTATATTCGGGTCCGGCCAAACAGTTAAAAAAAAGGTTTGGGTTTGGGTACCATAACAGTACCCGGACTCCAATCACTTGACTGAGGGGCCTGAACATCTAGTGTTTGCCATGCTGTCATGTGCATGACAGCGCAGCAAACACTGCTTCTGATCGGTGGCAAAATCTTTACCGCCGGTCAGACATCCACTATTCCCACGCTGTCAAATGACAGCATGAGCCTGCATCAGTAATCGTAGGTATAAAGTTTACCTTCGGTCACTGACGTCAGCTAATGGGACTACTGCTCCCATCAGCCTTTGCTGGCTGCTGCTAATAATGAGAGCGGGAGCGGCTGATGGGAATATTCATCAGCCTATGCTCTAAATAATTAGAAAAAAAAATGTGTGGGTTCCTCTGTATTTTTGATAACCAGCCAGGTAAAACTGACAGCTGTCAGCATTAACAAGGCTGGTTATCAAGAATAGAGGGGTCCCCACATTGTTTTAATAAATTATTTAAATAAATAAATAAATTTTAAAAATGACATGAGAGCCCCCCCATTTTTCACAACCAGCCTTGCCAAAGCAGACAGCTGGGAGCTAGTATTCTCAGGTTGGTAAGGGGCTATGGATATTGCCCCCCCAACCTAAAAAAGCAGCCCACCGCCATTCAGAAAAGGCACATCTATTAGATGCGCCAATTCTGGCACTTTGCCCGGCTCTTCCCACTTACCCTGTAGCAGTGGCAAATTCGGTTCATATTTGTGGGATTGATGTCACCTTTGTATTGTGATCCGGTCACTAATCTGGTGATGTCAAGCCCACGGATTAGTAATGGAGGGGCATCTATACACTTATCCATTACTAATCTAATAGTTTATAGTTATATGGTAAATAAACACAGCAAGAATAAAGTCCTTTAATTTAAAGAATGACTGACTCCTTTAATGAATTTAAGTTAAACCATACTCACGTCATCGCCCATTCCATTGAAGCCACTTTCTCCTGTAATAAAGCAAAAATAAAAAACAACAATATTCCTCACCTATCTGTCGTTCTGTCCCATGCTGTAATCCATGTCTGGGGGATAAACAGTTTTCAACCTGGACAGTTCCAAGATGCAACCGTCGAGGCTGAGACCCACTGATGAATGAGCTGCTGCAAGCATAGAATCAGTGACAGGCAGTTGTATCATAGAGGTTACTGTGGGTCACTGAGACTGCATTCTCAGCTGGGCTCAACTGCGGTGACCTTGGTGAGACCACAGCTAGCACAATGATAAAGTCTCACGGTGCAACGCTGAGCTCAGACAAATTTCTCCAGGTGAACTACAGTGAACTCACCACTGCACTGAGAGGCTGTTTTCTCACTCCCCCCTTCTCCACACAGCCCCTCATCATCTTCCCTATGCAGCCTCACTCGTTACATCAACCCTTTCCAGAATACATCCTCAGAGCACTCACACTGAGTCCTGGGTCCTCATTCCCATCTGTACAAGGGTCCATTGTGCAGCCCCTCAGTCCTCTCCTCACATGGCTCCATGGTGCAGCATGTCTTTGTGGCGCCCCCAGGAGTATGGTCACCACAGTGGCATTACCTTCCTCCTAGGGAGTGTGATGTCATGCTTGGAAGCAATGAAGGATCTCTCTATCAGGTAAACACAACACACAGCACAGTTCCCACTCCTGGCCAGCTGAGGGAGCTCTGAACCAAAACTGGGGGAAGAGCTGCTCTCTGGGGGTCAGGAAGGGGAAATTAGTTAGTTCGTGTGAGGAGGGCAACGTGTGTGGACGTGGAGGAGAAGAGCTGGGAGATTGAGCAGAGAGTTCAGGCTCATTTCCAGCTATAGCGCATGATCTGGAGCCCGGTCTCCAAGGCTGTACGGACACTGATGGTCCTGCAACAGAAACCGCAGGAATAGGAAGCTGTAAATGCTCTCTTCCCACAAAAGACTCGGAGGCACAACAGTGACGTGTGAGCCAGAAGAGGAAGGCTACAGCTGTCTGCCATATGAGGGAGTTCTAAAGAGAATAAGCAAGTGGAACTTCAGTGTAACACAGTACTGCAAGTACCTAAAAATAAGCGCTAGGAAGGAGACTACACAACCCATCTGCATAAAGAGATTCCTATGTTGCTTCCAGGCTAGCCAGCTCCTGTGCCATCTGTAATCTGGATCCTGGACTGCATTTGCCAAGCAAAGTAAAGGTAGAGAAACTGCACCCTGCTGTGTCCTTGCCTTCTTCCTGCAACTCCGTCAGCACTGCTTCATCCCTGTGCCAGACTCTGCACCCTCTTCCTCAACACCTATCCTCACTGCCCTGGGATTACAGCTCTACCTGTGGGGAGCTAATACACCTTGCTGCCTTACACCATCTGTCCCAGAGGATCTGCCGGCAGCGTCGGCTTAACCCCCTATTTTCTGAGCACCACAGGTGGCGTCATGAATCATTCACTCATAAACTTTATTCCATCACTTAACCCCTTTTACATGGGCGCCCAGGGCCACGGACCGGGTCACCGCTGCTGTGACATTCCCCTTTGAGAGACCGGCCCGGTACCAAGTACCCCAAAGCCCTGGGAGGGTGACCCATTTTTTCCCTCCTCTCCAGCAACATCAGCACATCGCTGCTTCCTGCCATCGGGTCTTCACTGGACCGAAGAAGGCCCCACCCCTTCCGGTGACATAATTCCCTCCAAAAATCAATTCTGTTTTAGACAGAGTTTTTAAAACATTTAGAAAACCAGGTATCATTTCCTTTAAACTCCTCAAATACTTCCTACTTTGTGTTGGTATATCACATAAAATCCCAATAAAATACATATAAGTTTGAGGGTGTAACGTCAAAAAATGTGGGAAAGTTCCTAATATATATACCTTAGGATATCGAAGTATGGTTTGATTCGGTCAGGTTAGATGGTATGCCTGCAAAGCGGAGAGGTCAAAATTGAAAACAAGTTGTCAAAAGTAAATTATACAATTCTGGCTGCCTGCAGTCACCACTAGGGAGAACTGAGGATCCTAGTTCAAAAAGTTTAAAACCTAATAAAGGGCATGTCACACTAAGAGATATCGCTAGCAATATCGCTATAACTAGTGACGTTATAGCGATATTGCTAGCGATATCGCTGTGTCTGATACTTACCTCCGACCGGCTCCCCCGCTGGTTATCGCTGATAGCGCGAGAACGTTCAGGACTGTTTCTCGTCGTCAGCTTCCTGCGGCGCTTCCTGCTGTGACGACGAGCGACGCGTGGAGCCGGGCGGGAGGACGCAGGATCGCCTGGTGTGACAGGTAAGTAGCGATCCCCGTCCCCAGCGATGTCGCTGGTGAGATCTGCCTGTGTGGCAGCTCACTAGCGACCACTTAGCGATGTACCAGTGATCCTGACTGCGTCATATCGCTGGTTGGGATCGCTGGTACATCGCTAAGTGTGACAGTACCTTTAGAAATGAGTCAGCAGTAAGCTCCCTGGCTCCCTCTAGTTGTGGCTATAGGCAGAAGAACTTTTATCTATGTAGGGGTTTGACTCAGTTTTTCTAATAGACTTCCAAATCCACTGTGTAGAGATATTAGGGAATTTCAGAATTTTGTACCCAAGAACCTGATGACCGGCAATGACCTTTGTGACTTTGAATCTCACCAGATATGAATCTAACTAGATAATTCAACCATAATAAAAATCCTCCTAAACAGTAGAAGCAGAAGAAACCTGGATAGCAAGTTTCTCAAGTTTTTCTATATTTATCCAATGATCCATAATAATCTCACATCTATTATGTCAGATCCTAAAGTTATAAATTGGTTCAAAAGGAACTGCACAGGCACAGTTGTGGAACTTTTATGTCACATGTTGGGAGCCATTGCCACGTGACTGACCGCCTACCTTCCCTCTATGTTGATGGGTGCCTTGGTTCCTGCTGTGCCATTAGCACTTGTGCCATCACTCACTCCTCTCTATGGCAGCGTATCACGTTGTCGCTTGCTGAGATAAGTGTGATATTCTGCCTCCATGTCTTTCATTCGCTGTGAATGACGCACCTTGACAGACACAGGGAGCGATAAATTTCAGAAGCCTCGTAATGGAGCGCAGCCCATCAAACCGCTTCAGCATCTCCATGAACTTTCTTAACTGACTGTTGAATTACTGTCAATAAGCGCTCAGAGTAGCAGAGGAGAAAAGGAACCGCGTGATGAACGTGAGAACTTGCAGACAACGGAAAATCTGTTCTCTCGGTTTGTTCACGGCGCCGCGTGTTTGTAAAGCTTCGACTCTTTGATCCGCTGCTCGCAGCTCAATCTCTGTCATCGGTGCCCATCTCCTTCCATCTAATGAACTCACAGAGTCGGAGCATCTTAAGTTAGTCTGTCTCTTCTTGCATAGTTAATATTAAAAATGTACTAAACAGCGAGACGGAGAAATCAAATTATGCACATAAATATGCTGGCATGGCGGCGGAGGCGGCAGAAGCTGAAGTTAGCAGCAGCAATGCCAGCTCACATTTGCAAATCCCCCGTCAATCTGTCATTAAACATGTTACCGGATGATGAGGAACGCGGTTTGCTTGCATTGCCGTGCTCTCGCCTGTTGTGGATCAGTCGCAGTAACATCTCCTATCAGTCGCTGACTCCCCCTTTTGTCCTCCAATAATAAAACAAAGAACTCCCATTATTGTTAATTACCGGCCTCTGATTTCCCTTCTTTTCCCCAGCTCCCCTGCCACCCTTTATGCATTGATAAATGTCACACACTGGGGGAGAGATTTCTGCAAAGCGCAGCAGCGTCAAATCGAAACTCCGCAAATCAGTGTGTCTGTGGGGGACAAAATTCTGTGTACTCTGTGGAAGAAGACAGAAATGACCCTCAGAGGGCAAAATGGGCATAAATGCCTTTAATATGTGTGGCTGACCGACACATAGGCATTATTCATTAGAATTGCATCCAATAATAATAATATTTTTTATTTATATAGCGCCAACATATTCCGCTGCGCTTTACAATTGAAACTTTTCCCATCACTCATCCAGCACACTCTTAACGAACTACAGTCCATCCCCATTACTCTACTAAAATAATCCTTATCCATAGTCACAAATGACCGGCTATCGGCCAAAACCAATAAACAATACTTGGTACTCCACCTACATCCATCCTCTGCTTTTGACACAATCCAATACTCTCTCCTACTACAATAACTCTCATCACTTGACATTACAGACATGTCCCTCTCTGTATATCCTCATATCACACATTAAGCATCTCCCATTCCGATATACCTCCTCATCCTGCCATCTGTTGGAATCCCTCAATGGTCTCTCTTGGGACCTCTACTTTTCTTCATTTATAACTTTGGCCTAGGACAACTCAAAACCTATGGCTTTTAGTACTACCTATTTATTTAAAGCACTCAAATTTATGTCTTTGGCTGTCCAGAATCTCAGAGTTTCTCTCAGCTAAATCGTCCTTTTTGTGTTCACGTTTCTTAAAACTCAATCTGGAGACAACCAAGCTCATCATCTTTCCTCCATTTCATTCAACCCCCCTACCTGTTCTAGCTATTCATCAAAACAAACAACTGCACACTTTTCCTTGTCTCATAAGTCCACTACCTTAGTGTAACCATTGAATCTGCTCTGTCTTTCAAAAAACTTTTCCAGGCCCTTACCACCTCCTGCCACCACAAACTCAAAAAGGAATCCATGATTTCCTCACCCCTAAGTCAACAAAAATGTTAGTGCATGCCCTCATCATCATGCTTCGACTACTGCAACATCTTTCTCTGGGGCCTCCCATCAATCACACCCCAACCTTCCAATCTATCCCCAACTTTGATGACCAATTAATCTACCTCTCCCTCCTTCCATTTCCTTCACTGGCTTGCAATTACTCAGAGAATTCAGTTTAAAATACTAACAATAACACACAGGGCATTTACAGGCTGTCTCTTTCATACCTCCCCACCCTCGTATGTTCCTCACACAAAAGTCTCCAAGATTTCTCCTGAGCATACCTCATCCTTTACAACTGACTTCCTCAGCACAAGATTATCTTCCACGATTGGGGTCTTCAGATGCAACTGGAATACTCATCTCTTCACAAAGGCCTACTACCTGTACTAATCTCACTGCCACCTTATTAAACTCCAGAGCTGTTCCAACCCCCTGACCTGCTGTCTCCGTCCCCATTGCCCTGTAGAGTGTAAGCTTGTGAGACTAGGGTCCTTAATGTAACATGGACCATTACACTAGTAGGAGAACCAGACAAGGCCATAGAAGGTCATCAACCCTAAAATTGAAATGGTAGAGGAACACTGCCAGAGGCCTACGAAATGATATCCAGCTGGCTACTGGTGTGCATGTTTCTGAACAGACTGTCAAAACCAAAATTAGTGGTATGAGGTCCCAATGTCTTGTAGTGGGACCATTGCTCACAGCCAAGCAATCACCAGAGACTACTAGAATTGGCATGTTTGTCATTGGTACCTTGTTCTCTTGACAAATGAGAGCAGGTTTAAAATGAATATGTGATGGATGTGAAAGTCTGGAGACTCTGTGAGTCTGATCCCAGCAATTAGCACCACAGACTAGAGATGAGCGACTTTGCCTTTTTTCTGGTCGAGTCGGGTTTCATGAAACCCGACTTTCTCAAAAGTTGGGTCGAACGAAATCGGCCGATTATCGTGAAAAGTCGAAGGCCGACTGAAACACGAAACCCAATGCAAGTCAATGGGGAAGAAAAGTCGGCAGTGAGCGGAGGATAGGAAACACACCTACAGTGCCCATTTGAATGCCAAAAACATCAATTCTTATTACTTAAGCTTGTCAACCTTAATTTACTTTATAACAATAGTTAGGCATTGAAAACTGGGGGTCATTTGGCTAAAGTTGTGGGGGGGTAGGGCTGGCTCCAGATTTTCGTGGGCCCAGGGCCAAAGAGTATCAATGGGCTCCTTTAACACATGCCACAATTCATGATCCTCTGATACGGCAGAGAAATAGCGGTATAGTACAATGAAAAATACTTCACTTCTTACATCTCATGACTGATATCCATTTTAAATTCTCCAATAGCTCCAAAACGGACAGTATATTACTCCATATAGTATTATGGCCACCGCATAGTGCGCTATACAGAGTAATGAGGCCCATATATTTCTCCATACAGAATCATTGGTCCCATATAATGTTTGAAACAGTATATGATGAGCTCCACATAATGCTACAGTATATGTTGGTCCCCATGGATGAAGCTCCACTGTGTTATGGGCCCAAATAATGCTCCATATATAATGGGCCCCATTTCTAATGCTCCAGTGCCTAATGGGCCCTGTAAATGCTGCTCCAGTGTCTGATGTCCACCTTTGGAATGTTCCAGTGTATGGTGGGCCTCATGTATCATTCTCCAGAGTATAGTGCTCCCCAAAAATAGCTGTCCCAACATTGAAAACAATTAAATAAGTCTCCTCGCTAGGGAATCCCCGTACTAGTCTGGACTCCTCATCGTCCCCATCTTCCATCTCACTGCACTTGGACTGTTTAGGCAGAGGGTGTACAGACATGATGTCATCGCGCTCTCTGACCAGAATGTCACTGTCAGGAAACGCGGAAGACGTCACGGCGGTGGAGCAGGGAGAGGTAAGTATTTCAACTTTGCAAGTGCTGTGATCCTGAGCAAGCAGGGGGGCCCACTCGTTGACGACGGCACTGGCACAGGGCCCCTCATAGTACGCCGGTGTGTCTGACGGCGGGTGTGCACCCCCACTGTCAGAGACACTTGATTCTACTGGACCTTGTGCCAGTGCCGTTGCCAAACAGTATTCCCACCCACCTGTCCAGGGCAATGGCACTCGCACGGGTGCGTGCGCCTGGTAGTGACCCCAGCCCTGTGGGGGAAGGCAGCCCAGTTAGAGAGGTGGAAAAATTGGCATATGTTGATGTTGGACATTCAGCAGCTGCAAATGGAGTAATTGGAGAAGTCCGCGGAAGAGGAGGACAAAAGCAAGCCATTTTTCTGGCAACCTACGTGTCAGCAGGGGAGGGTGGTACAAAATCCTTTGAAACCCATGCATGGTTCATTTTAATGAAGGTTAGATCATTCACATTTTGGGTCGACAGACGGGTCCTTGTTTCTGTCAGGATTGATCCAGCAGTACTGAAGACTCGTTCAGATAACACGCTAGCAGCAGGGCAAGCAAGCTCCTGTAAGGCATATTGTGCCAATTCAGGCCAGGTGTCAAGTTTACTGGCCCAATAGTCAATGAAGAATGACCGGTGAGGGAGAACATCGATATGGGAAGAGAAGTAGTTTGTTACCATAGTTGACAACTGCTGTCTCCTGTCACTTTCGATCGATGCAGTATTACCAGTCGTGTGAGCGGTACTTGAAAAATCAGTCCACAACATGGTCATGAAACCCCTGTGTCCAACGCCACTTCGGCTGTGTGCACCACGAACCGCTCTTTCATGTTGCCACCTACGGCTTGTTGGAAAAACATCATCGTCGCTGTGTGCTGGGAATGCCTCAAACAAACTGTTTACCAGAGTTGCTTGTTTGTTAGCCAATATTAGCGCTAGGTTCTCCTGCGGCATGATGTTTTGGAATTTGCCTTTATAGCGTTGATCCAGGATGCTGGCCAACCAGTAGTCGTCATCGTTCATCATATTGGCAATGTGGGGGTCCCTTTTTAGGATCTGCAAGGCATAATCAGAAATGTGGGCCAATGTTCCAGGTGTCAATGATGCACTGGGAGTGTTGGGTGGAGGAGCACTTTCTGGCAAATCCACATCCCTCCAGTCACGCACAAACCGTGTACCTGACCTTGCCACGCCAACATGTCTTCTTGCCCCCTGAGAAGCATCCTCCTCCCCAAAAGAATCATCGCCATCATCCTCCTCCTCCTCTTCCTCTTCTTCCTCCACCTCGTCCACGAGACTTCCCTGAAATGGCTGACTGTCATCAAGACTTCCCTCCTCCTCTTCCTCCTCGGCTGCAGACGCCTGCTCCTTAATGTACATCAAAGTTTGCATGAGCAGACGCATAAGTGGAATGCTCATGCTTATGATGGCGTCGTCTGCGCTTACCAGCCATGTGCATTCCTCAAAACACTGAAGGACTTTACAGAGGTCTTTCAGCTTCGACCACTGCACACCAGACAGCTCCATGTCTGCCTGCAAACTGCCTGCCCATGTATCCTCCCACAAATGAATTACAGCCTGCCTCTGTTCGCACAGCCTCTGAACCATGTGCAGGGTGGAGTTCCACCTTGTTGCAACGTCGATAATTAGGCTGTGTGTGGGAAGGTGGAGCAATCGCTGCAGCTTCTGCATACGACTGGAGTGTATGGGCAACCGGCGGATGTGCGAGCACAGTCTTCGCACCTTATGGAGCAGGGGTGTTAACTCTGGATAATTATTGAGGAAGCACTGAACCACCAGGTTCAAGGTGTGAGCCAGGCAAGGTATGTGTCTGAGTTTTGAAAGGGCTATGGCTGCCACAAAATTCCTGCCGTTATCACTAACTACCTTGCCTGCCTCAAGATGTAGACTGCCCAGCCATGACTCTGTTTGTCGCTGCAAGTAGTCGGCCACTACCTTCGCGGTGTGTCTCTTGTCTCCCAAACACATCATCTTCAACACAGCCTGCTGACGCTTACCACTAGCTGTTCGATAGTGGGACACCTCGTGTGCAACACTGGCAGCTGCGGATGGAGTGCTCGTGCGACTGCGCTCTGTGGACAAGCTTTCGCTTCTGGAGGAGGAGGAGGAGGGTCGAACGCCTACAGCCAACTGTTTCCTATACCGTGGGCTAGGCAGCACTGTCCCACCACCGCTGTCCCCTGTGGACCTTGCATCCACCACATTAACCCAGTGCACATTGATGGACACGTAACGGCCCTGGCCATGCCTACTGGACCATGCATCTGTTGTGAGGTGCACCTTTCCACTCACTGATTGCTTGAGTGCATGGACAATGCAGTCTTTCACATGCACGTGGAGGGCTGGGATGGCTTTTCGTGAAAAGAAGTGCCGACTGGGTAGGTCATAGCGTGGTACTGCGTAGGCCATGAGCTCGCGGAAAGCTTTGCTTTCAACCAACCGGTAGGGCATCATCTCTATCGAGATTAGTTTGGCAATGTGGGCATTCAAAGCCAGTGTACGCGGATGAGAGGATGAGTATTTTCTTGTCCTACTCAGAGTCTCTGGTAGGGTGAGCTGGACTTGAGAGCTGCATATGGTGGAACTAGCGGTGGACATGGCAGACTGAGAGAGGGTTGGTGATGGTGTTGGTGGTGTTGCTGATGGCCTAGATTCAGTCTTTCGTAGCAATAACATTGTGATTCCATGACTGCTTTGCCCTTGCGACGAAACCTAGACATTTGCTGCTGGTGGTATGCTAACCGGTGGGCTTACAGTGGGGGAAGCGATGTAGCGTTGCTGACTACCTTCATTCGGAGCAGGTGCACATGTGGTACGTGAGGTTTGGTAGTTCGTCCACGCTTGCAAGTGCATGGTGGTTAAATGTCTAAGCATGCAACTGGTATTCAAATTTCTCAGATTTTTCCCTCGGCTAAAGGTCTTTGCGCACTTCTTACAGATAACTATTGCCTGATCATTAGGATTTTGTTCAAAAAAGTGCCACACTGCACTCTTCCTATTATGGAAGACATTTTGAGACCTTGCACGCTGTGCTAATTTGACCGTCTGGCCAAGCTGTCCTGCTACTCTTTTGCTTTTTGGACTGCTACGGTCCTGCCAGATAACAGCTGTTGCAATGTCGTTGCCTGCTGCAGATCCTCCTCCTCCTCTTCTGAGCTATTTTCAGCGGCACCCTCTTCCCCCAATGGATGCCAATCTGAGTCAACAACTGGGTCATCCATCACCTCCTCTTCAATTTCATGTGCACCTTCCTCTGTGTCACCGTGTAAGGTGGTATAGTATGCGGGAAGGGGCACCTGAGTTTCATCAGGGTCTGATTCTGCCTCAGTACACTGCGAGGACAATGCAGTGCTCTGAGTGAATGTACCAGCAGAAAAATCTAGCAGTAGCTGTGCATCAGTGCACTCCATGTCAGATTCATCTTGGACTGGGGAATTCACGATTTGACTTGCTATCCCAGGCATAGTATGTGAAAAGAGCTCCATGGAGTAATCGGTAGTGTGGCCTGCCACATCCTTCACTTTTGGTAGGGGTGAAGGACACAAGGAAAGGTGTTGTTCCTGACCAGGAGCCTCCAATGACGACTCAGTGCTTTTATTTTTTGAAACTTCAGAAGACGAGGCGAGAGAGCTGGAGGTTGTGTCAGCAATGTAAGCCAAAACTTGTTCCTGAAGCTCCGACTTTAAAAGTGGTTTACCTACTCCCAGAAAAGAGAGTCTTGGAGGCCTTGTGGAGCAGACGATGACGCAGGCTCAACACCTCCTGCCTTAGGTGCTATTGTGCTTTTGCCACTACCAACAGATGCAACACCACCACCACCACCATCGGGACCAGCTGGCAACCCCCGCCCACTTTCATGGCGTCTTCCACCACACTTGCTCATTTTTGTGAAAATGTACCCAAAATACCACCAGTATATGGTACTGTAAAACAAGGTAGAAGTTGTATCTACTATTGGTGAGAATTTGAATCTCACTATAGATTTGAGGACTCAGAACTATTGTCTCTGGCCCAGGAGAGATTACACCTCAATGTAACAGACTGAAATTGGATGGTGTATGACAAGGTGTAGGGTGTCTATAGGATTGGTGAGAATTTGAATCTCACTTTAGATTTGAGGACGCAGAACTATTGTCTCTGGCCCAGTAGAGATTACACATCAATGTAACAGGCTGAAATTGGATGGTGAATGACAAGGTGGAGGGTGTCTATAGGATTGGTGAGAATTTGAATCTCACTATAGATTTCAGGATGCAGAACTATTGTCTCTGGCCCAGTAGAGATTACACCTCAATGTAACAGACTGAAATTGGATGGTGTATGACAAGGTGTAGGGTGTCTATAGGATTGGTGAGAATTTGAATCTCACTGTAGATTTGAGGACGCAGAACTATTGTCTCAGGCCCAGTAGAGATTGCACCTCAATGTAACAGACTGAAATTGGAAAATTGGATGTTGTATGACAAGGTGTAGGGTGTCTATAGGATTGGTGAGAATTTGAATCTCACTAGAGATTTGAGGACGCTGACAATGATGCTCTCAGTCCAAGTATGGACGCAGGCAGCCTAATAAGCAGGACTGCTGCACAGTGCACACACAAAAGGGTGGAAAAATGAACCCTTGGTAACTGTGCAGAAAAGAGGAAGAAAAGTATTTTTGCTTTTAAAAAAGCAGTTTGCACAGCAGTGTGCAAACAGCAATGCAGCTATCAGGGAGCCTTATAAGACAGCCTAATAACCAACAGAGCTGATGCACAAAAATAGAGCCTCCCCTGTCACTGCACACAAAGTGTTGTGTTGTAAGTGGAAATCGCTAACAGCAGAAGCAGTTTTTTGGTTCTTCTTCCCTGCCTAACGCTCTCCCTACAGAATCAGCAGCAGCAGCAGCTCTCCCTATGCTATGATTGGCATAAGTAAGATGGCGGTCGGCGTTCACGCCCTTTTTATAGCCCCTGTAACGCCACACAAAGCCAGCCAATCACTTGCATGCCCTTCTCAAAGATGATGGTGACCGATGCCTATGTCATCGCGTTGCCCACAGTGTGTGTCCTCCATCATTGGCTGAAAAAGGGCACTGGAAGCATCTTTTGAAACGCGACTTTGGCGCTCTGGTCGCCGACCTCGTGACCGACCTCACGCTATGGTCGGGTTTCGTTTCATGAAACCCGACTTCAGCGAAAGGCGGCGACTTTTGAATATGACCGACCCGTTTCGCTTAACTCTACCACAGACTGTCCAGGAGCTCACTGATAACCTTACCATGGTCTTGGAGGAAATCCCAAAGGGCACTATCCACCATAATCAGGAGTGGATACAGGCAATGGAAGGGTATATACAATAGTGAGTCACATTTTGAATCTGTGTTGAAAACATGCAGCCCGTATTTTTTAGCTTTTTTACTTTAACCCCTTCACTACCAAGGGTGGTTTGCACGTTAACTACCGGGCCAATTTTTACAATTCTGACCACTGTACCTTTATGAGGTCATAACTCTGGAACGCTTTCATGGATCCTGGTGATTCTGACATTGTTTTCTCGTGACATATTGTACTTCATGTTAGTGGTAAAATTGCATTCAAATAACTTGCGTTTATTTGTGAAAAAAACGGAAATTTGGCGAAAATTTTGAAAATTTCGCAATTTTCCAACTTTGAATTTTTATGCCCTTAAATCACAGCGATACGGCACACAAAAAACTTAATACATAACATTTCCCACATGTTTACTTTACATCAGCACAATTTTGCAACCAAAATTTTTTTTTGCTAGGAAGTTATAAGGGTTAAAAATTGACCAGCGATTTCTCATTTTTGCAACACCATTTTATTTTTAGGGACCACTTCACATTTGAAGCCACTTTGAGGGGTCTATATGATAGAAAATACCCAAAAGTGACACCATTCTAAAAACTGCACCCCTCAAGGTGCTTAAAACCACATTCAAGAAGTTTATTAACCCTTTAGGTGCGTCACAGGAATTTTTTGAATATTAAAAAAAAAATGAACATTTAACTTTTTTTCACAAAAAAAATACTTCAGGTTCAATTTTCTTTATTTTACCAAGGGTAACAGGAGAAATTGGACTGCAAAAGTTATTGTGCAATTTGTCCTGACTACGCTGATACCTGATATGTGGGGGGGAACCACTGTTTCGGCGCATGGCAGAGCTCAGAATGGAAGGAGCGCCGTTTGACTTTTTCAATGCAAAATTGGCTGGAATTCAGATCGGACGCCATGTCACGTTTGGCGAGCCCCTGATGTACCTAAACAGTGGAAACCCCCCCAAGTGACCCCATTTTGGAAACTAGACCCCCCAAGGAACTTATCTAGATATGTGGTGAGAACTTTGAACCCACAAGGGCTTCACAGAAGTTTATAACGTACAGCGGTACAATTAAAAAATCATATTTTTTCCACAAAAATGATCTTTTCACCCACAATTTTTATTTTTCCAAGGGTAACAGGACCCTAAAAGTTATTGTGCAATTTGTCCTGAGTACGCTGATACCCCATATGTGGGTGTAAATGACTATTTGGGCGCATAGCAGAGCTCGGAAGGGAAGCAGCGCCATTTGACGTTTTTGGCTAGAATTGAGATCGGACACCATGTCGCGATTGGAAAACCCCTGATGTACCAAAACAGTGGAAACCCCCCACAAATGACACCATTTTGGAATCTAGACCCCCCAAGGAACTTATCTAGATGTGTGGTGAGAACTTTGAACCCCCAAGGGCTTCACAGAAGTTTATAACGTACAGCAGTACAATTAAAAAATCATATTTTTTCCACAAAAATGATCTTTTCACCCTCAATTCTTATTTTTCCAAAAGTAACAGGACCCTAAAAGATATTGTGCAATTTATCCTGAGTACGCTGATACCCCACATGTGGGTGTAAACCACTATTTGGGCGTATGGCAGAGCTCGGAAGGGAAGCAGCGCCATTTGACGTTTTTGGCTGGAATTGAGATCGGACACCATGTCGCATTAGGAAAGCCCCTGATGTACCAAAACAGTAGAAACCCCCCACAAATGACACCATTTTGGAAACTAGACCCCTCAAGGAACTTATCTAGATGTGTGGTGAGCACTTTGAACCCCCCAGTGCTTCACTGAAGTTTATAACGTCCGGGCGTGAAAATAAAAAAATCGTATTTTTTCCACAAACATGATCTTTTAGTCCCCATTTTTTTATTTTCCCAAGGGTAACAGGAGAAATTGGACCCCAAAAGTTGTTGTCCAATTTGTGCTGAGTACGCTGATACCTCATATGTGGGAGAAAACTACTGTATGGGCACACGTCAGGGCTCGGAAGGGAAGTAGTGACGTTTTGGAATGCAGACTTTGATGGAATGATCTGCGGGTGTCATGTTGCGTTTGGAGAGCCCCTGATGTACCTAAACAGTGGAAACCCCCCACAAGTGACCCCATTTTGGAAACTAGACCCCCTAATGAACTTATCTAGATGTGTGGTGAGCACTTTGAACCCCCCAGTGCTTCACAGAAGTTTATAACGACCGGGCGTGAAAATAAAAAAATCGTATTTTTTCCACAAACATGATCTTTTAGTCCCCATTTTTTTATTTTCCCAAGGGTAACAGGAGAAATTGGACCCCAAAAGTTGTTGTCCAATTTGTCCTGAGTACGCTGATACCTCATATGTGGGAGAAAACTACTGTATGGGCACACGTCGGGGCTCGGAAGGGAAGTAGTGACGTTTTGGAATGCAGACTTTGATGGAATGGTCTGCGGGTGTCATGTTGCGTTTGGAGAGCCCCTGATGTACCTAAACAGTGGAAACCCCCCACAAGTGACCCCATTTTGGAAACTAGACCCCCTAATGAACTTATCTAGATGTGTGGTGAGCACTTTGAACCCCCCAGTGCTTCACAGAAGTTTATAACGACCGGGCGTGAAAATAAAAATATCGTATTTTTTCAACAAACATCATCTTTTAGTCCCCATTTTTTTTATTTTCCCAAGGGTAACAGGAGAAATTGGACCCCAAAAGTTGTTGTCCAATTTGTCCTGAGTACGCTGATATCTCATATGTGGGAGAAAACTACTGTATGGGCACACGTCGGGGCTCGGAAGGGAAGTAGTGACGTTTTGGAATGCAGACTTTGATGGATTGGTATGCGGGTGTCATGTGCATTTGGAGAGCCCCTGATGTACCTAAACTATTGAAACTCCCCACAAGTGACCCCATTTTGGAAACTAGACCCCCCACGGAGCTTATCTAGATGTGTGGAGAGCACTTTGAACCCCCAAGTGCTTCACAGAAGTTTATAACGCCTGGGCGTGAAAATAAAAAAAACATTTTTTTCCGCAAAATTATATTTTTGCCCCCAATTTTTTATTTTCCTAAGGGTAACAGGAGAAATTGGACCCCAAAAGTTGTTGTCCAATTTGTCCTGAGTACGCTGATATCTCATATGTGGGAGAAAACTACTGTATGGGCACACGTCGGGGCTCGGAAGGGAAGTAGTGACGTTTTGGAATGCAGACTTTGATGGATTGGTATGCGGGTGTCATGTGCATTTGGAGAGCCCCTGATGTACCTAAACTATTGAAACTCCCCACAAGTGACCCCATTTTGGAAACTAGACCCCCCACGGAGCTTATCTAGATGTGTGGAGAGCACTTTGAACCCCCAAGTGCTTCACAGAAGTTTATAACGCCTGGGCGTGAAAATAAAAAAAACATTTTTTTCCGCAAAATTATATTTTTGCCCCCAATTTTTTATTTTCCTAAGGGTAACAGGAGAAATTGGACCCCAAAAGTTGTTTTGTAATTTGTCCTGAGTAGGCTGATACCCTACATGTGGGGGTAAAACACTGTTTGGGCACATGGCAGAGCTTGGAAGGGAAGGAGCACCATTTGACTTTTTCAACGCAGAATTGGCTGGAATTGAGATCAGACGCCATGTTGCCTTTGGAGAGCACCTGATGTGCCCAAACAGTGGAAACCCCCAATTATAACTCCAACCCTAACCTCAACACACCCCTAACCCTAATCTGAGCCCTATCCCTAACCCTATCCCTAGCCCTAACCCTAACCCTAGCCTTAACCCTAGCCCTAACCCTAGCCCTAACCCTAGCCCTAACCCTAGCCCTAACCCTACCCTAACCCTAGCGGGAAAATGGAAATAAATACATTTTCTTTTAGTTTTATTATTTTTCCCTAACTAAGGGGGTGATAACGGGGGGTTTGATTTACTATTTATGGCGGTTTTTATGTTTGGCGGCTGTCGCACGCTAAAAGACACTTTTTATTGTAAAAATAGTTTTTGCATCACCACATATTGTGAGCTATAATTTTTCCATATTTTGACCCACCGAGTCATGTGAGGTCTTTTTGCGGGACGAGTTGTCGTTTTTATTGGTACCATTTTCGGGCACGTGACATTTTTTGATCGCTTTTTATTCCGATTTTTGGGATGCAGAATGAACAAAAACCAGCTTTTCATGAATTTCTTTTGGGGGGTGCGTTTACACCGTTCCGCGTGCGGTAAAATTAATAACGCGTTTTTATTCTTCAGGTCAGTACGGTTACAGCGATACCTCATTTAGGTCTTTTTTTATGTTTTGTCGGTTTTTTGCAATGAAAACAATTTTATATAAAAAATAATTATTTTTGTATCGCTTTATTCTGCGAGCTATAACTTTTTTATTTTTTTGCGGATGATGCTGTATGGTGGATCGTTTTTTGCGGGACAAGATGACGTTTTCAGCGGTACCATGGATATTTATATGCGTCTTTTTGATCGCGCGTTATTACACTTTTTGTTCGGTGGTATGATAATAAATCATTATTTTTTGCTTCGTTTTTTATTTTTATTTTTTAAGGGGTTCGCTAAAGGGGTTAACTAATGGGACAGTTTTATAGGGCAGGTCATTACGGACGCGGCGATACCAAATATGTGTACTTTTATTGTTTTGTTTTTTTTTTATTTTCAAAAAATGGATTTATTGGGGAATATTTTTTTTTTTTTTAACTAATTTATTTAGCGATTTTTTTTAAATTATTTTTAACACTTTTTTTTTTTTTTTTTTTACTTTATTACCTTGTCCCAGGTGGGACATCACTGTCCTGTGACAGATCGCTGATCTGTCACATCACAGATCACTGTGACAGATCAGCGATCTGTCACAGGCACTGCTGCAGACTTCCTCATGCCTGCGCTTTGCAGGCACTGAGGAAGCCAGCTTCCTCAGGCCCCCGAAGGCCCCCGTCGCCATCTTGGATTCGGGGGCCTGGAGGAAGGGAGTCCCCCGCAGCAGCGCTGCACATTGCGCTGCCGTGGGGGGCTCAGGGAAGCAAGGAGGGAGCCCCCTCCCTGCCGATGCTTCCCTTTAACCCCCGGTACACCGCGATCGCGTTTGATCGCGGTGTGCAAGGGGTTAACGTGTCGGGGGCGGTCCGTGACCGCCCCTGACACATTGTGCCGGGTGTCAGCTATGATAATTAGCTGACACTCGGCCGCGATCAGCGGCGCTCACCACGTGGGCGCCGCTGATCGCGATGACGTAATATTCCGTCCATGGTAATTAGGTCCATGGACACATGGACGGAATATTACGTCAATTGTCGGTAAGGGGTTAATTTTCAAGATAATTTGGAATCCATATAATGTATACAGTGTATAGATGGCTGGCAGAGAAGCTGCAAAAGTGAATGATTCTTGGATTTAAATTTCTAGCTTTGTTTTTATTTTAGATGGAAATAGTTTGAACAATCAGCTCACCGAGATCACCCATATCTGTTCTTGTTTATAATATGACTAAAGCCTCATTCAATGTCCGTGTTTAAGGGCGTATGGGAAAAAATGGTACTGGTGTCATCAGTGTTTTTGTTTTTATCATCAGTGTGTCATCTGTGTTTTTCACAGACGGATAAAGAAATAGATAAATTACAAAGCTTCTCCTTTATTTTGCAATGTTAAACACGGACAGCACACAGATGGCACACCTAGTGTTTTACACGGATCCATAGACTTGTATTGGTAATTTTCATCCATGCTGCCAGAAAAAAATGGACACATGGTCTCTGTATGTTTTGCACGAACACACATGATCCTTTAACCCCTTCACTACCAAGTGTGGTTTGCTCGTTAACTCCCGGGCCAATTTTTACAATTCTGACCACTGTCCCTTTATGAGGTAAACGCTTCTATGGATCTCGGTGATTCTGACAATGTTTTCTCGTGACATATTGTACTTCATGTTAGTGGTAAAATTTCATTCATATAACATGTTTATTTGTGAAAAAAACAGAAATTTGGCGAAAAGTTTGAAAATTTCGCAATTTTCCAACTTTGAATTTTTATGCTCTTAAATCACAGAGATACGGCACACAAAAAACTTGATAAGTAACATTTCCCACATATTTACTTTACATCAGCACAATTTTGGAACAAAAATTTTTTTTTGTTATGAAGTTATAAGGGTTAAATGTTGACCAGCAATTTCTCATTTTTGCAACACCATTTTATTTTTAGGACCACATCACATTTGAAGCCACTTTGAGGGGCCTATATGATAGAAAATACCCAAAAGTGACACCATTCTAAAAACTGCACCCCTTAGGGTGCTCAAAACCACATTCAAGAAGTTTATTAACCCTTCAGGTGCTTCACAGGAATTTTTTGAATATTTGAAAAAAAAAATGAACATTTAACTTTTTTTCACAAAAAAATACTTCAGGTTCAATTTTTTTTATTTTACCAAGGGTAACAGGAGAAATTGGACTGCAAAAGTTATTGTGCAATTTGTCCTGAGTACGCTGATACCTGATATGTGGGGGGGAACCACTGTTTCGGTGCATTGCAGAGCTCAGAAGGGAAGGAGTGCCGTTTGACTTTTTCAATGCAAAATTGGCTGGAATTCAGATCGGACGCCATGTCACGTTTGGAGAGCCCCTTATGTACTTAAACAGTGGAAACCCCCCACAAGTGACCGCATTTTGGAAACTAGACCCCCCCAAGGAACTTATCTAGATGTGTTGAGAACTTTGAACCCCCAAGGGCTTCACAGAAGTTTATAATGTACAGCCGTACAATTAAAAAATCATATTTTTTCCACAAAAATGATCTTTTCACCCTCGATTCTTATTTTTCCAAGAGTAACAGGACCCTAAAAGTTATTGTGCAATTTGTCCTGAGTACGCTGATACCCCATACGTAGGTGTGAACGACTATTTGGGCGCTTGGCTGAGCTCGGAAGGGAAGCAGCGCCATTTGACGTTTTTGGCTGGAATTGAGATCGGACACCATGTCGCGTTTGGAAAGCCCCTGATGTACCAAAACAGTGGAAACCCCCCACAAATGACACCATTTTGGAAATTATACCCCCAAAGGAACTTATCTAGATGTGTGGTGAGACTTTGAACCCCCCATTGCTTCACAGAAGTTTATAATGCCCGGGCGTGAAAATAAAAAAATCATATTTTTTCCACAAACATGATCATTTAGTCCCCAATTTTTTTATTTTCCCAAGGGTACCAGGAGAAATTGGACCCCAAAAGGTGTTGTCCAATTTGTCCTGAGTATGCTGATACCTCATATGTGGGAGAAAACTACTGCATGGGCACACGTCGGGGCTCAGAAGGGAAGGAGTGACGTTTTGGAATGCAGACTTTGATGGAATGGTCTGCGGGTGTCATGTTGCCTTTGGAGAGCCCCTGATGTACCTAAACAGTGGAAACCCCCCACAAATGACCCCATTTTGGAAACTAGACCCCCCAAGGAACTTATCTAGATGTGTGGTGAGAACTTTGAACCCCCAAGGGCTTCACAGAAGTTTATAACGTACAGCCGTACAATTAAAAATCATATTTTTTCCACAAAAATGATCTTTTCACCCTCAATTCTTATTTTTCCAAGGGTAACAGGACCCTAAAAGTTATTGTGCAATTTGTCCTGAGTACGCGTATACCCCATATGTGGGGGTAAACCACTATTTGGGCGCATGGCAGAGCTTGGAAGGGAAGCAGCGCCATTTGACGTTTTTGGCTGGAATTGAGATCGGACACCATGTCGCGTTTGGAAAGCCCCTGATGTACCAAAACAGCGGAAACCCCACAGAAATGACACCATTTTGGAAACTAGACCCCCCAAGGAACTTATCTAGATGTGTGGTGAGCACTTTGAACCCCCCAGTACTTCACAGAAGTTTATAATGCCCGGGCGTGAAAATAAAAAAATCATATTTTTTCCACAAACATGATCATTTAGTCCCCAATTTTTTTATTTTCCCAAGGGTACCAGGAGAAATTGGACCCCAAAAGTTGTTGTCCAATTTGTCCTGAGTATGCTGATACCTCATATGTGGGAGAAAACTACTGCATGGGCACACGTCGGGGCTCAGAAGGGAAGGAGTGACGTTTTGGAATGCAGACTTTGATGGAATGGTCTGCGGGTGACATGTTGCCTTTGGAGAGCCCCTGATGTGCCTAAACAGTGGAAACCCCCCACAAAAGACACCATTTTGGAAACTAGACCCCCTAAGGAGCTTATCTAGATGTGTGGTGAGCACTTTGAACCCCCAAGGGCTTCACAGAAGTTTATAATGCCCGGGCATCAAAATAAAAAAATCGTATTTTTTCCACAAACATGATCATTTAGTCCCCAATTTTTTTATTTTCCCAAGGGTGCCAGGAGAAATTAGACCCCAAAAGTTGTTGTCCAATTTGTCCTGAGTACGCTGATACCTCATATGTGGGAGAAAACTACTGTATGGGCACACGTCGGAGCTTGGAAGGGAAGGAGTGACGTTTTGGAATGCAGACTTTGATGGAATGGTCTGCGGGTGTCATGTGCGTTTGGAGAGCCTCTGATGTGCCTAAACTATTCAAACTCCCCACAAGTGACACCATTTTGGAAACTAGATCCCCCACGGAACTTATCTAGATGTGTGGTGAGCACTTTGAACCCCCAAGTGCTTCACAGAAGTTTATAACGCCTGGGCGTGAAAATAAAAAAAATCATTTTTTTCCACAAAAATGATATTTTTGCCCCCAATTTTTTATTTTCCTAAGGGCAACAGGAGAAATTGGACCCCAAAAGTTGTTTTGCAATTTGTTCTGAGTAGGCTGATACCCCATATGTGGGGGTAAAACACTGTTTGGGCGCATGGCAGAGCTTGGAAGGGAAGGAGCACCATTTGACTTTTTCAACGCAGAATTGGCTGGAATTGAGATCAGATGCCATGTTGCGTTTGGAGAGCACATGATGTGCCCAAACAGTGGAAAACCCCCAATTCTAACTCCAACCCAACCCCAACTCACCCCTAACCCTAATCTCAGCCCTAGCCCTAACCCTAGCCCTAACCCTAACCCTAGCCCTAGCCCTAACTCTAATGGGAAAATGGAAATAAATACATTTTTTTTTATATTATTATGTTTCCCTAACTAAGGGGGTGTTAACGGGGGGTTTGATTTACTATTTATTGCGGTTTTTATATTTGGCAGCTGTCACACGCTAAAATACACTCACTGGCCACTTTATTAGGTACACCATGCTAGTAAGGGGTTGGACCCCCTTTTGCCTTCAGAACTGCCTCAATTCTTCGTGGCAGAGATTCAACAAGGTGCTGGAAGCATTCCTCAGAGATTTTGGACCATATTGACATGATGGCATCACACAGTTGGCGCAGATTTGTTGGCTGCACATCCCTGATGCGAATCTCCCGTTCCACCACATCCCAAAGATGCTCTATTGGATTGAGATCTGGTGACTGAGGAGGCCATTTGAGTACAGTAAACTCATTGTCATGAAACCAATCTGAGATGATTCGAGCTTTATGACATGGCGCATTATCCTGCTGAAAGTAGCCATCAGATGTTGGGTACATTGTGGTCATAAAGAGATGGACATGGTCAGCAACAATACTCAGGTAGGCTGTGGCGTTGCAACGATGCTCAATTGGTACCAAGGGGCCCAAAGAGTGCCCAGAAAAAATTCCCCACACCATGACACCACCACCACCAGCCTGAACCGTTGATACAAGGCAGGATGGATCCATGCTTTCATGTTGTTTACGCCAAATTCTGACCCTACCATCCGAATGTCGCAGCAGAAATCGAGACTCATCAGACCAGGCAACGTTTTTCCAATCTTCTACTGTCCAATTTCGATGAGCTTGTGCAAATTGTAGCCTCAGTTTCCTGTTCTTAGCTGAGAGGAGTGGTACCCAGTGTGGTCTTCTGCTGCTGTAGCCCATCTGCCTCAAAGTTCGACGCACTGTGCGTTCAGAGATGCTCTTCTGCCTACCTTGGTTGTAACGGGTGGCAATTTGAGTCACTGTTGCCTTTCTATCAGCTCGAACCAGTCTGCCCATTCTCCTCTGACCTCTGGCATCAACATGGCATTTCCGGCCACAGAACTGCCGCTCACTGGATTTTTTTTCTTTTTCGGACCATTCTCTGTAAACCCTAGAGATGGTTGTGCGTGAAAATCCCAGTAGATCAGCAGTTTCTGAAATTCTCAGACCAGCCCTTCTGGCACCAACAATCATGCCACGTTCAAAGGCACTCAAATCACCTTTCTTCCCCATACTGATGCTCGGTTTGAACTGCAGGAGATTGTCTTGACCATGTCTACATGCCTAAATGCACTGAGTTGCCGCCATGTGATTGGCTGATTAGAAATTAAGTCTTAACACACAGTTGGACAGGTGTACCTAATAAAGTGGCCAGTGAGTGTATGCTTTTTATTGTAAAAATAGTTTTTGCATCACCACATATTGAGAGCTATAATTTTTCCATATTTTGACCCACCTAGTCATGTGAGGTCTTATTTTTTGTGGGACGAGTTGACGTTTTTATTGATATAATTTTCGGGCACATGACATCTTTTGATCGCTTTTTATTCCGATTTTTGGGACGCAGAATGAACAAAAACCAGCGTTTCATGAAATTCTTTTGGGGGGTGCGTTTACACCGTTCTGCGTGCGGTAAAATTGATAAAGCAGTTTTATTCTTCGGGTCAGTATGGTTACAGCGATACCTCATTTAGGTCTTTTTTTATGTTTTGGCGGTTTTATGCAATGAAAACTATTTTATATAAAAAATAATTATTTTTGCATCGCTTTATTCTGCGAGCTATAACTTTTTAATTTTTTCACTGATGATGCTGTTTGGTGGCTCGTTTTTTGCGGGACAAGATGACGTTTTCAGCGGTTCCATGGATATTTATATGCGTCTTTTTGATTGCTCGTTGTTGCACTTTTTGTTCGGCGGTATGATAATAAATCATTATTTTTTGCTTCATTTTTTATTTTTATTTTTTAGGGGGTTTGCTAAAGGGGTTAACTAATGGGACAGTTTTATAGGGCGGGTCATTACGGACGCGGCGATACCAAATATGTGCACTTTTATTGTTTTTTTTTTATTTCCAAAAAATGAATTTGCAGGCACTGAGCAAGGCAGCTCCCTGCAGGCCCCCGAAGGTCCCCGGCGCCATCTTGGATCCGGGGACGAGCAGGGAAAGAGCCTCCCGCAGCAGCGCTGCACATTGCGCTGCTGTGGGGGGCTCAGGTAGGCACGGAGGGAGCCCCCTCCCTGCCGATGCTTCCCCTTAACCCCCGGTACACCGCGATCGTGTTTGATCACGGTGTGCAAGGGGGTAACGTGTCGGGGGCGGTCCGTGACCGCCGCTGACACATTGTGCCCGGTGTAAGCTGTGATAATCACCTGACACCCGGCTGCGATCAGCGGCGCTCACCACGTGAGCGCCGCTGATCGCACTAGATGTACTATTCCGTCCTTGGGACTTAGGTCCCAGTTCACATGATAAAAAGCACAGACATGTGATCGGCACCATACATTATAATAGAGACTTGTTGTATCTGTGAAAATAGCAGATAACACACCCACTGGAAACACACTCATCTGAATGAGTCCTAAAACACTATTCCCATCTTACATGTAAGGGGTATGCAAGGGTGGTGTGAGGAATGCCTTTAAACAGTTCAGATAATTTAGCCATTGGGACACTGATCAGATTTCACACATCGACTTCAGGTGTGGAGCTTCTTTCATGATCTTTTCTAGTCCAAAAAAAGTCCCCAAAGGTGGGACACTAATTTGCAAATTTGACTTACCCCACACTTCTACCGGGACCAGCGACCCTATTCCCTTACATCTCCTTCAGTACCTTACTCCAGCTGTCACCAACCACCTAAAATATTTAATCTCTCTCTCTCTTATCTCCTCCTTTAAGCATGCCAGTGTAAGAGGATGAGCCGAGGCAGAGTCGGCGGTTTCTGGTGCCCTGTAAGGCCGGAACTATCGGGGTTGTCACCACTGTTGCCGGGGGAGGGTTCTTCTGGGAGGGAAGGACCTTCAGGCTGGACAGCATAGGGCACGGGGAGTATAAAGAAGACTGAGTGCGGGAACGAGGATGACTTGGCGGGAAAGTGATAAGAGAAGGTTGACTCCCTCTCCGCTGCTCCAGCTGACAACTCCTTGCCACCCTTCCCAAAGAGTGTTGACCCCACAATTGACATTGACACTACTGAGTTATTGTCTGACCCTGTTCTTGTGGACAGTTCAGTTCTGCCTGTGGTGACTGATAATCTGACTTGCTGCTTTCCTAGGAACTTTCCCAGTGGACCATCCACTACAGCGGTCTGTGAGCGGGCACACGGCTCGCTTTCGGCGCCATCACTGAGGAATCCACACAGAGGACTGTTTAACTTCCTGTACAGTAAACCTTTGTTAGCCCCTTCTCTGCCTCCGGCTCTCCACTGCATTCAACGATCTCTCACTGTTTATGGGTCACCCTCCCAGGGCTGTGGGGTACTCGGTACCGGGCCGGCGTCAGTGGGATGTGTCACAGCAGCGGTGACCCGCTCCGTGGCTCTGGGCGCCCAAGTAATGGGGGAATGTAGTTAATGGAATGGAATAGTTTGTGACGCCACCTGTGGTGCTCGGCAAGGGAGGTGTTAAGCCGACGCTGCGGACAGATCCTCTGGGACAGATGGTATGATGCAGCAGTGATGGTATAGCCCTCCACAGGCACGGCTGATGTCCCAGGGCAGTGTAGTTGTAATGGTTGTGGAAAGGCGCAGGCAGTGTAAAGGATGGTACCCAGATGTAGCGGTGCTGAGCAGGTTGGCGCAAGAATGAATGGAGGACACCGAGGCTTGCAGTTCCAAAGCTTTACTCACAGTCTGCGGTACACAAGGGTGCCTGCCTCCGAGCCGTGTCCTCTGGATCAGAGACTCAACCAACCTCCAGGCCACATGGAAAGCTCCTCTCCAACACTCCGCCAACATGTACCTCTCCTGAATGACCAGTACCGTGGTACTCTGGAGTTCCTCTTGTCAGATGTTGCCAAGAACTCGTATGGCAGACAGCTGTAGCCTCTACTCCTAAGTCCCGGCTCTCTATCCGTGTTGCTGTTGTGCCCCAAGTCTTAGATGGGAATAGTGCATTTACAGCCAACTACTCCACCGGTGTCTGCTGCAGAACCATAAGTGTCCATACAAAATCGGGGACCGGGCCCCGGCCTTGCGCTTAGAACCTATAGGTAGGGTTTCTCTTCCAACCCACGTCCTCTCTGTTCTCCTACTCCTTCATTCCGTATTTGTCCTTCTCTCTCTTATGGAAGCTTAGGTTGCAGTTCTACGTCTTTCTCCTTCTTTCCCTTTCCCGTGCCAGCTGGCTCAGATCACTGAGGCAGCTGCAGCACTCCTTCCTCCATCCCTTCTTCCAGGGATCCTCACTCCTGTCTGAGTGACTTCTTACCCACCTGACCTTCTGCCAGACTGAACCTCTAATCCGACATTTTCCCACTCTTTTATATATCTCAACTCCACCCACCTCCCAGCACATCCAGTGTTCCAAGCAGGGAACCACCAGAGGTGCTCTGCTACTCTCTAAGCACTGAGCCGCAATGTGGTTGTGCAGAACTACCCTGTTGTGTGGGGTGCGAGTGTTAGAGTGTGGAAAGGAGTTCCCACCTTACCTGGATGGTGGGGCACTACACCTTAGGAGAAGGTGCAGTACCTCTGTGGCGACTGAGCCTCAGGGGCGCCACATTTACATATTGGCATAGTCAGCAGGATGCATTCTGATAGCACGGAGGCGGCAGAACAGGCGATTGGGCCCAGAACCAGTATCTCTCTGGGGTCCATGCTGAGTAACTTGCCGCAATTTACGGGGTCTAATACTATGTTGTGGAGTTGGACAGAACGTATGAGGGATTTGATGAGAATTCACCCTATGACCCCCGGATTAGAGGCAGAGGTGGCCATTATGGCTTTGGACGGGGAGGCTTGAGACTCCGAAGTGCTGCGTATTCCCCGAGACCGTGATACATTTACTAAAGTGCTCTAAATCCTTGAGGCGACTCATGGTGACCCCAGTGACATAAGGGAACTTAGGACGCGCCTGTTTAGCTGTATGCAAAGAGAGGGGAGACGGTTATATATGAATGCCCTACAAGAACTGCACTCCGCCATTGTCAGAAAAGACGGGATAGGGCTGACCGATTTTGTACTGCGTGACTTGTTGGTGACTGACCTGCAAGACACCCTGACCAAGCAGACCCTGAGAGAGCGGTTGTGGACAAACCCTCGCATCACTTTTTCTGACATAGGGAGAGAGGCCCGCTCACGTGAACAGGAACAGGAGGTGACAGTCCCGGTAGGGAAGGTCCAGAGTGGTGAAGCAGCAGAACAGTCGATAGCTGAACCCCAATGGGTAGAAGAGATGAGGAAAGAACTGTTGAATACTCAAGGGGAGCTGGCTCAGATGAAAGAGAGAGCTGAGGCTGGCCAGTGCACCAGTGCACCGCCGGAAGCCAAGGCGAAGCCAATGTCCAGAATGAGGCCTGTGGAGAAATAGGACACATGGCTAGGGAATGTCTGCGACGGTCCGCCTCCCGCCCATGCTGCCCATTAAACTAAAAAGCTCCGAGCCTGGGGGACGTAGCCCGGAGCCAGAATGGAAAGGAAGGAGTAGTGAAAGTTCCACAAATCTGGTGTTTACGTGCCCGCTGGTCTTGGCTGAGTTTGATGGCCGGGCCGTTCGCTGCCGGGTGGATACCAGGTCTCAAGTGACCACGATGCCGGAAGCATATTTCTGTCAGCACTTCCAAGAGACTCTCCTACCTGAAAGGGCCCGGTAGTAAAACTGATGGTGGCAAATCACCTGCCCATCCCAGTCGCAGGGGTGGTGTGGATGCAGGTCCCCTTGTGTGGGAAGGATCTTGGGTGGAGGGGTATCATGCTGACCCAGAGAGAGGCTGGCCACGGTCATATCGTTACACTTGGGATGAATATCTTGAAAGAGTTCGGAAAACTGTTGAGTCATGAGCCATCCCACTTGGAGCCAACACACCCCCCGGCGCTGGGTGTTCCAACAGTTAATCCGCACCGCCCGGGTGCAGGAGTTCTCTAGTCAAAGGGAAACATTAGGAAAAGTGGTAGTACCGGCCTCAACTCAACTCATCCTACCACCAGGACAGACCGTGCTAACCCCGCCCATCCGGGCACATGCCCTGCTGGAGGAAGTGTAAGTCCAATTGGAACCTTCGGTAGTGGAACAACTGCCTGCAGGACTCTTGGTGGCCCGAAAGTTGGCCGTGGTACTAGAAAGGATGGTGTTTGTACTCTGCGTGAATTTAACAGACCAGGAGATTGTCGTCCCCCAAAGGGGTGAAGTCGCGCAGGTAGTAGGCATACCCCAGGTCATACAGCTGGCGTTAAATTCGGAGGACCCATGGTTGGTAAAAGTCACTACTTCCCCGATGGCCGAATCACAATACATCCAAGAGGGTCGGCACATTCTGGAACAGATGCGTGCTGAATTTCTGAACTCACGCCCACCCAAGTGCACCAAGTAGAAGCGTTACTGGGACGATATCAGTCCGTTTTTTCGCGAATCATGAAGATGACTTTGGTTGCACCATGGCGATCACTCACGAGATACCTACGGGGGATACAGCACCCATTCGAGAACGATATCAGCAGATACCCCCCTAACTATATCAGGACGTGAGAGAAATGCTCGGTCACATGTTGCAAGCAGGTGTCATTAGGGAGAGCCAGAGTCCGTAGGCAGCTCCCATCGTGCTGGTGCGGAAGAAGGATGGGTCACTGCTGTTCTGTGTGGACTATCGCAAGCTTAATGCCTGTTCCGTGCGGGATTCATACCCTCTGCCCCGGATTGAGGAGTCTCTGTCCCCGTGGGGAAAGGCCAAATTCTTCTCGACGCTGGATCTCGCCAGTGGCTACTTGCAAGTGTTCATGTCGGAAAAGGATCGGGCGAAAACGGCCTTCATACTCCCCATGGGTCTTTTTGAATTTAACAGGATGCCGTTCGGCCTGGCCAATGCCCCAATACGTTCCAATGACTGATGGAGAGGTGTCTAGGTGACTTGAATTTTTAGGCCACGCTTATCTATCTGGATGACAACATCATATATGTGGCCTCGTTCGAAGATCATCTACGGAGACTAGAGCAAGTGTTGAGCCGTCTGCAGAAGTATTGGCTAAAAGTGAAACCCTAAAAATGCCACTTGTTCCGGACTCAGATCGAGTACCTCGGTCATGTTGTTTCCGCCTAGGGAGTGAAGCCATCGCTGGAGAAAATTGCAGTGTTTCGAGATTGGCCAACCCCAGAGAAGGTAAAGGATGTCTGGGTGTTCCTGGGATTGACGGCTTACTACCGTCGCTTCATGAAGAACTTTGCCCGGGTGGTACAACCGTTACTTGAACTCCTGAAAGGGGTACCCTCAGATGCCAAGGGTCGAACCATCCATTGGGAGAAGAGGCAAAAGAAGGCGTTTTGTGACTTGAAGAGCACGCTGACTGAAGCTCTGATACTGGCTTATGTGGACTTCTCTGTACGGTTCATTCTCCAGACTGACGGTAGCTTGCACAGACTTGGGGCTGTGTTGTCGCAGGTGTAGGATGGAAGAGAGAGGGTGATTGCTTACGCTAGCTGGTCCCTTCATGATTCCGAATGCAATCTGGATAACTACAGTTCTGTCAAGCTGGAGTTGCTGTCGTTGGTGTGGGCCATGACGGAGAAATTCGCAGAATACCTATTCGGCTTGGAGGTGCTGGTGTGCACTGATAACAACCCAATAGTGCATCTGGAAAATGCCAAGTTAGGGGCCTTGGAGCAATGATGGGTGGCCCGGATGGCGAAGTTCCGATACAGAATCGCCTATAAAAGGGGGTGTAGAACACCCATGCTGACGCCTTATCCAGAGCAAGACATGCACCGCCAGGAAAGAGTAAGGATGAGATGTTAGAGGAAGAGGAGGTTCCAAAAGACCGCTGGGACAGTGGCAGATACTCTGGGTCAAGTACAAGCCCTCCATCATGAAGGAATGTTGGGAAAATCTAGGGACGAGTAGGTTCGGTTGCAGCAAGAGGATCGCAAACTTGCTCTGTTCAGACAGTGGGTGACACTAAAGAAGCTGCCTAATCAAGAACATCGGAGTGCTCTTACTCCAGAAGCATTAAAAATGCTCCAGCAGTGGGAGCGTCTCCAGATGAGAAACGGGCTGTTATATCAGAAGGTCCAACTACAGAGGGAACTTGGCGCTTCCTGGCAAGTAGTGATTCCCGAGACGGTGCTGTCTGCTGTGGTCACCGAAGCTCACAAAAAAGGGGCCCACTTCTGTCTTGAAAAAACATTCCAGTGGTTACAGCAGTTTGTTTACCACCCTCGGCTAAGAGCAGCAGTTGAGGAAGCTTGTAGACTCTGTCGGGCTTGTGAATTGGACAAATACCCAGAACACTGAGCTCCTACTCAGACGATAGTAATCTCAGCTCCGCTGGAACTGTTGACCATCGACTACTTGACTATCGGGCCGACCCACCAGGGATATGACCACTGTCTAGGGATGATAGATCACTTCACGAAGTTTGCGGTAATGACACCCACCCGTGACCAAATGGCTGAGTCCGCTGGGCACGCCATTTGCAAATATTTTATCCAGGTGTATGGATGCCCACAACGGATCCATTCTAGTCAAGGAGCTTGTTTCTTGGGGAAAGTAATGGATGAGCTACAGCGGATCTATCAGTTTGACAGGTCGCACACCACACCGTACCATCCTCAGGGAAATGGGGCCTGTGAGCGTGTTAGCTGTACTCTAATCCAGATACTGAGGACCCTGGAAGACAAAAGGAAGGCTAGGTGGCCAGAGAATGTCTCTGAACTCATGTGGATCTATAACAATCGGGTCCATCAAACCACACCTTACTTCTTGTTGTTCGGGCGAACGGGAAAAGAAGTCACGGAGCTGGATCCAGGGGAGGACTACCCATGGACGGGGGTGTCTACCTGGGTCTGAGAACATTGCCACCGTCTACAGACCTTACATCATCAGCACCCTGAGAAGCTTCCTCTGTGGGGGACAGATCTTCCGGTTGGTGATCGAGTGTTGGTACGGGAGAAGCGTCCCCATGACAAGATGGAAAACTGGTTGGAGAGTAGGCAATACAGAGTGAAGCATCGGGTCGGTATGGAAGGACCTATGTGTGAGATCTACCCAGAAGGGGAAGAGGATGTGCCCACCAGAATGGTACACAGGAGTATGCTCCGGCCATGCCTCTCCAAATAAAGGGAAGAAACCCCTGATGCTCCTAAAGAGGTGTCTCCCGTAGCTATAGAGGATGACAAAGAAAAAAGTCGTTTGAAACCATCTGAAAATACGTCTGTTAATCCGGGCCCTGGGACCCTGGAAGAAGACATTGCGGCAGGTGCAGATCTATCTTTGCCTCCACTAGAAGACTCCACTATTCCTTCCAATCTACATCGCTCCGAATGGATAGCGGCTGGACAACCCCCCCAATCGTTATAATCAGGACCAGTATATTTGGCGGCAAACCACTGGAACAGTTAATCAGCTCTATAATAATGTTCAGAATGCCTCGCCCGTGGAATGGCGAGTGAAAAGAGAGGGGGGTGTAAGAGGATGAGCCGAGGCAGAGTCAGCGGTTTCCGGTGCCTTTTAAGGCCAGAGCTATCGGGGCTGTCACCACTGTTGCCGGGGGAGGGTTCTTCTGGGAGGGAAGGACCTTCACGCTGGACAGCATGGGGCGCGGGGAGTATAAAGAGGACTGAGCGTGGGAATGAGGGAGACTTGGCGGGAAAGCGACAAGAGAAGATCGACTCCCTCTCCGCTGCTCCAGCTGACAACTCCACACCCTTCCCACAGAGTGTTGACCCCACAATTGACTTTGAAGCTATTGAGTTATCGTCTGACTCTGTTCTTGTGGACAGTTGAGTCAAGCCTGTGGTGACTGATAATCTGACTTGCTGCTTTCTTAGAAACTATCCCAGAGGACTGTCCACTACCGTGGTTTGTGAGCGGGCACACAGCTCGCGTTCAGCACCGTCATTGAGGAATCCACACAGAGGACTGTTTCTTCAACCCATCGTACTCAAGCCAGCCAGGACCGGATCCATCAGCATCATTGGAAGACAGTGCTTCTCGTTCCTCCGTAATAGAGCCAGAGACTTTTTTCACAATTTGCGACACTGTCAGGAGATTTTCCAGCCTTTCCCCTGCAAGGACTGCAAGCGATAAGTTACCCCGTTTATGCATATCTTTCTATCGTGCATTCTGGTTGTGCTTGATAACCGTAGTTTATGCTGTTAGTCTTGCCTACCTGCGTGGAGTATTTCTTGCTTAACTTCATGTACAGTAAATCTTTATTAACCCCTTCTCTGCCTCCGGCTCTCCACTGCATTAAACGATCTCTCACTGTTTACTCCAGCTTACTCCCATTAGTGAAACCCCTTAAATTAACACCTACAACTCCAAAATTTTACACAAAAACCCTCATCTAATTACTAGTGATAGACAAAAAAAAACATGAAATGAAATGGTTAACTATATGTAAAACATGTATCATTTCATGTAGGTAGGGGAATGAATTTACAGAAGTCGGCAAATGTTACAGTGGCTATTCTGCTATGAAGAACTGCATGAATTATATATATATATATATATATATATATATATATATATTGTATTCTATGTGTCAATATCTATTCTTTCGTTTCTTTATTTAACCGGTCAGTGTGATTTTACTGTACTGCTAAATGAATTGCCGGCTTTTTGTAAAGGACACCGGGTGCGATTTTATTGCAACTCACATATCTGGTCCGTTTGTAATCCGTTTATCGCCCCCATAGACTTGCATTGGCGAGTCCGATCAGAAAATCGGTGACAATCGCAGCATGCTGCAATTGTCTCGGTCCGAGGAAACGTTCAGAAAAAAAATCGGATGATGGGAGCTGCCCCATAGAATAACATTGGGACGAATGCAATGCGATTTTTTATTGCATTGCATTCGTCCGATTTAATCGCTAGTGTGACTCCAGCCTAAGCGCAAAAAACACAGCAAAAATGCAGCAAAAAACAGTAAAAAACAATCTATCAGGTTTTGCTTTGTTTAACCCCTTAACGTCCAAGGACGGACATAGTCCGTCTTGGCAGGATGTCAGTTCCTGCACCATGACGGACTATGTCCGTCTTGCATTTAAAACTGTCACTGCGTGTAAACACGCAGTGACAGTTCCGTGCCACCAGTTGTCACTGACAGTTGAGATAGATGAATTTATTGAAGTCACCACAGCAGTAATAAAGTGTCAAGGTAACATTTCGACCCTATATAGGGTCTTTATCAATCCTCACTTTAAGTAGAATAAAGGATTAAAGAAGAGAGGCCACAGCAGAGTGATACAAAGGCTCCAAAGAAGGGCTATGAGCAATATAGGAGGATCCGGCAGGGCACAAAAAGGGACAAAAGTCCTGGTGAGAGCTGAGGGTACTGGGCAAAAGGCGCCTGTATAGGGTTGAAACGTTACCTTGACACTTTATTACTGCTGTGGTGACTTCAATAAATTCATCTATGTTAAGCATTTGAAAATCCATATCTTGAGTGCGGTTGTTTCTTCATATTTATGACTTTCACTGGACTAGTTCTAGGTTCAGCCTGCACCTGCTCTGCATCAAACAGAGTTCACGCCTTTTTTCTATAATTACTGACAGCTGAGAGACACTGGAAGATGTGCGGGGACCCTTGCCATCGGTACCCGCACCCTTCAATCTGACTGACCCATCACAGCATGATCGGGCAGGAGATGATGAGCTTCCTGCACTAACAGCCAGGAGCGGTGTCCGCGCCCGCCCCTGGCTGTTAACCCCCTGTTTGCTGAGATCGGGTGCGGACGCAGCATTCAGGGGGGAGGCCAAGGGTCGGGAGCTCCCTCTGCCTTCTGATTGGTGTCCCCGCAATGTAATCACAGGGCCCAATCTCTGCCATGATGACCCAGGGTTGTCATGAAAACCCCAGGGTCATCCAGCTACGAAAAGCCTCTGAGACCATGCTCACAGCATGGTCTCAGAAGCTTTCTCCATAGGTATAATACATTGCAACCAAGCTAACCAAAGTAAAAGAGTGAAAGTCCCAAAAAGGGACTATGTAAAAAAAAGAAAAAAGTAAACAAAATATAAAAAATAATAAAAATAATTAAAAAAATCCCCTAATAAATACACATATTTACGTAAAAAAAAAACAAAAAAAGTACACATGTTTGGTATCGCCGCGTCCGTAAAAATCCAATCTATAAAAGTATCACCCTAGTTAATCCCTTCAGTGAAGGCCGTAAAGAAAAAACAAAAAAGTAGCAAATTATACTGTTTCCAAGCGGTATCATCATACCGCTTGGAAAAAGTGGAATAAAACGCGATCAAAAAATGAATGGTAATAAAAATAGTATCACTGCATGCGCCATCTTGCTCCACAAAAAATAAGCCACCATACAGCTCTATCAGCGGAAAAATAAAAAAGTTATAGCTCTCAGAATAAAGTGATGCAAAAATAATTATTTTTTCTATAAACGTTTTTATTGTGTAAAACCACCAAAACATAAAAAAATTATGTAAATGAGATATCGCTGTAATTATAGTGCACCGAAGAATAAAGCTGCCTTATCAGTTTTACCACACGCGGAATGGAGAAAAAAAACAAACAAAAAACAACAATTCCTGAATTGTTGGTTTTTGTTGATTCTGCCTCCACAAAAATCAGAATAGAAAGCGATCAAAAAATGTCATGTGCCCGATAATGGCACCAAAAAAACGTCAGCTCGTCACGCAAAAAACAAGCCTGCACATGACTCTGTCGGCTGAAATATGGAAAAATTATAGCTCTCAAAATGTGGTGATGCAAAAACTTCTTACAAAAAATTCTTGCAAAAAAAAGCGTCTTTTAGTGTGTGATAGAAGCTAAACATAAAAAAAGGATATAAATCTGGTATCTCTGTAATCACACTGACCCGAAGAATAAAGTCGCCTAATCACTAATACCGCACGAGGAACAGCGTAAAAAATAAAACCAATTTTTCACCTTTTGTGGATTTGTTCATTCTGCCTCCCAAAGATCACAGTAAGGCGATCACAGTGGTTTACCCCCACAACTTTCCAGGTCTAAGTTCTCCTGTTACTCTTGTGAAAATAAAAATTTGGGGGCAAAAAATCATTTTTGTGGAAAAAATATGATTTTTTTTATTTTCACGGCTATAAACTTCTGTGAAGCCCTTTGGGGTTAAAAATGCTCACCACACATTTAGATAAGTTCCTTGGAGGGTCTAGTGGGGGGGGTTTCCACTGTTTAGGCACATCAAGGGCTCTCAAACACGACATGGATTCTGATCTCAATTCCAGCCAAAAAAGTCAAATGGCGCTCCTTCCCTTCCGAGCTCTGCCATGCACCCAAACAGTGGTTTACCCCCACATAAGGGGTATCAGCATACTCAGGACAAATTGCAAAATAACTTTTGGGGTCCTGTTACCCTTATGAAAATAAAAATTGGTGGTGAAAAGATCATTTTTGTGGAAAAAATATATTTTTTTAATTTTATGACTCTACGTTATAAACTTCTGTGAAGCCCTTTGGGGTTAAAAATGCTCACCACACATTTAGATAAGTTCCTTGGGGGGTCTAGCTTCCAAAATCGGGTCACTTATGGGGATTCCACTGTTTAGGTACATCAGGGGCTCTACAAACGCAACATGGTGTCCCCTGTCGATTCCAGCCAATTTGACATTCAAAACCTCAATTGATGCTCCTTCCCTTCTGAGCACTGCCATGCGCCTAAAGATTGGTCTTACTTTACACATGGGTTATCGGTGTACTCAGGAGAAATTGCACAACAAATATTGTGGTTCATTTTCTCCTGATACCCTTGACAAAATAATAATGTTCATTTTTTCCTTCCCCATTGCTTCGATTCTTGTGAAGTACCTAAACGGTTAATAAACTTCTTGAATGTGGTTTTGAACACCTTGAGGGGTGCAGTTTTTAGAATGGTGTCACTTTTGGGAATTTTCTGTTATATTGACATCCCAAACTCACTTCAAAGGTGATGTGGTCCCTAAAAAAAGTTGTTGTAAATTTTGATGAAAAATGAGAAATTGCTGGTCAATTTTAACCCTTATAACGTCCTAACAAAAAAATATTATGTTTACAAAATTTTGCTGATGTAAAGTTGACATGTGGAAAATGTTATTTATTAACAATTTTGTGTGACAACACTCTCTCATTTAAGGGTACAAAAATTAAAAGTTTGGAAATTGCAAAATTTTCAAAATTTTTGCCAAATTTCCATTATTTTCATAAATAAACACAAGTTATATCAAATAAATTTTACCATTAACATGAAGTACAATATGTCACGAGAAAACATTCTCAGAATCAGCGGGATCCGTTGAAGCGTTCCAGAGTTATAACCACATAAAGTGAATCACCTCCAGTGGTAGGCTGCACTGAAGGAAATGCCCCATGTAGGCAAGGCCTCAAATGCCCTAAGAATCTGGTGTCCCAAAGTCCAGTGATGGACGTTTTCATTGAAGAAAAGACCATGCACAGTCTAGTAGACACAGGAGCCGAAGTCTCCACAATGCCAATGGAGACCCATTTCGGTCACTTTATCAAAGTTGAGAAGGAAAACTCATTAAGCTGACAGCCTATTAACAGAGGAAGATTACAGTCCTCAAGATATCATGGTTGCATGTGAAGATTGGAGACCTGGATGTGAGTCAAAAAGGGGTCGTGCTGATGGATGGGGATTCACGGTCAACCTCAATTTATATTTTGAATTTATACCCTGCGTGACCTAGAACAGTTGATATTCCTCAAAAATGGCCTGGGATAATGGCAGAGAGTCGCCAAACATCAACCTACACAGAAGTCGTTCCAGAGACTGAGCCAGGTATCTGGGATTCACTACAGTGTTCCTGAAGATGAAGAGGTGGGGATTGTGACTGTCTCAACAGGGCGTCAAAATATTATATTGCCTCATCAGGAGCAGATCGTACAGATTGATGTGGGAAGCCACTGAAGCCTCAACGGGATAGAGGTGATAATTGAGCCCCAGAAGGCAACAAGAAATGGACAAGGCCTGATGATCATACGTACTATTGTGACAGTGGTCAATAGACAAGTGGCTGTCCGATGTGCCACAGTACATGATTCTCCTGTCATCTTTCGTGAAGGCAAAAAAGTTGTGGATTTGTATGTGTATAGAAGAGACACAGCCTCCAAAGTCCAACTGTGACTGTGTCCGAAGCTCCTAAGACAGAGCCGACTCCAGAGTAGAATGGCCGGAAGATCCATGAAATAATACGACTGGAAACCAGTCAGTTCTCCTCCGAACAATTTGAACTGATAGAAGACCTGTTATGGGAGTTTCAAGCTGCATTTACCAGAAATGGAGATGATTTTGAATGTAGAACCCTCACTGAACACGAGATTCCGATGGGAGACACACCTCCAATATGTGAACGATATTGACACATTCACCCTAACCTGTACCAGGAAGTATAAGCCATGCTATCACAGATGCAGATGCAGAGTAGTGGAGTCGTGCAGGAGAGTCAGAGTCCATGGGCCACACCAATAGTGCTCATTCAAAAGAAGGACGGAAGCTTGAGATTGTGGGTAGACTATCACAAATTAAATAGTGTAACCCTACAAAATGCTTATGGGTCGCCCTCCCAGGGCCGTAGGGTACTCGATACCGGGCCGGTGTCAGCGTGATGTGTCACAGCAGCGGGGACCCAATCCGTGGCCCTGGGCACCCAATTAACAGGGGAAGTTCGAATGGTGGTGGAATGTAGTTAAATGAATAGTTTGTGACGCCACCTGTGGTGTTCGGCAAGTGAGATGTTAGGCCGACGCTGCATGCAGATCCTCTGGGGCTGGTGGTGTGTTGCAGCCAAGATGGTGATGCTCCCCACAGGTGGAGCTGTAGCCCCAGGGCAGTGTAGATGTGGGGGAAGAGGAGAGGCACAAGCAGTGTAGAAGCTGGTACCCAGATGTAGCGGTGCTGGGTGCGTTGGCACAAGAATGAATGGAGGACACCAGGGCTTGTAGTTCCAAAGCTTTACTCACAGTCTGTAGTACACACAGGTGCCTGCCTCCGTGTCGTGTCCTCCGGGTCAGGGACTCAGTCAACCTCCAGGCAAGATGGAATGCTCCCTTCCAACACTCCGCCAACATGTGCCTTTCTGAACTTCTCCTCTATAGCGCCTTTAAGTATGAAGTACTCCCAGTACTGAGTTACACTGGAATGCCTCCTGACACATGTTCCCAAGAAATCCACTTGTACGGCAGACAGCTGTAGCCTGCTTCAGGGACTCCTTACTCCTGAGTCCCGACTCACTATCCAAGTTGCTGCTGTGCCCCCAAGTTTTAAATGGGAGTAGTGCATTTACAGCCCACTACTCCACCGGTGTCTGCTGCAGAATCATTAGTGTCCATACAACCTCGGGGACCGGGCCCCTGCCTTGCGCTTAGAACTTCTAGGCAGGGTTCTTCCTCTAACCCACGTCCTCTGTGTTCCCTTTTACTCCTACATTCCGTACTTGTCTTTCTTTCTTATGGAAGCTCAGGCTTCAGTTCAATGTCTTTCTCTGTCTTTCCTTTCCCGTGCCAGCTGGCTCAGATCACTGAGGCAGCTGCAGCACTCCTTCCTCCATCCCTCTTCCAGGGATCTCCTTTCCTCACTCCTCTCTGAGTGACTTCCTCCCTCACACTGACCTGTAATTCTAAACCTCCCTGCTCTTTTATGTATTCTCAACTCCACCTGCCTCCCAGCACGTTTCGTGTTCCAAGCAGGGAGCCACCAAAGGTGCTCTGCAACACTCCAAGCAGGGAGCCGCAAAGTGGCTTTGCTGAACTACCCTGTTGTGTGGGGTGCAGGTGTTGGAGCGTCATCAGGAGCCTCCAACTTACCTGGATGGTAGGGCACCACACCTCAGGAGGAGGTGCAGTACCTCTGTGGCGGCTGAGCCTCAGGGGCGCCACACTTACCCCTTGCTTATGGTGGAAGAGTCCCTGATCGCGCTTTGACAGGCCAAGGATTTCTCCACTTTAGATCTGGTAAGTGGCTATTGGCAGGTTCTGGTGGCTGAAAGATACAAGCCCAAGACAACTTTAATTTTACCAAGCTAGTGAAGTCCCGGAAGTGTCATTTGTTTCAGACAGTAATCGAATATCTTGGGCATGTGGGGTCTTCAGGTGGAGTCCGCCCGGCTGGAAGTAAAATGAAAGTTGTAAGAACTGTCCTCCACTATGGATTCTTTGAGAGTTACGAGCCTTCCTGGGACTAACGGGATATCATCAATGTTTTACCTCAAACTTCTCTAAGATAGCCGAACCTCTTCATAAGTTACTGATGGGGACTGCAAAATTCCCAAAGAATCAGCCCATTGCTTGGGGATCCTTGAAACAATGAAACAATGAGACTTGGATCAGCTGAAAGAAACATTGATGAATGCCTCGGTGTTGGCATATACGTAATTTGATTGTCCATTCATTTTAAATATGGACAGACGTTTTAACGGATTGAGAGCGGTGCTAACCCAGGAGCAGGGGGGCCAGGAAGACATACTAGCGTACAGCAGTCAGTCTTTCAGAAACTCTGAATGAAACCCAGATAACTACAGTTCCTTTAAGATGCAGTTGTTGGCGCTTGTCTGGGCCATGACCGAGAAGTTCGCCGAATACCTCACTGGAGCACAGGTCTTAGTCCAGACTGACAATAATCCATTGGCTCATCTGCAAAGCATGAAGCTGGGGCCCCTGGAACAGAGATGGGTCACCAGAATGGCAAAATTTAATTACTCCATCAAGTACTGTTCCGGCAAATAGAATGCCAATGCTGATGCTTTGTCTCTAGTCACACTTCCCGTTTCTTCTGGAGAGGTGGATGAAGAAGTAGAGATGGAGATACCGGACTTGAGTCCAGTGCCACCTACCATCCGTCCATCATGCCTGTCTGGTGTCTCGGCGCCACCCTCCATCTGTCCATCTGATGCCCCTGTGCGTCACTGCCTCCTCCTGTTATGAATGCCGGCGTCTGCGCTGTGACATCAGGCTATTGCGTTTGTGTGGATTTCTTCCAGGTTTTCCGATATTCTCTCATTCTTGAAAGACATATTGAAGTTGAATTTAGATTGTGAGCCCCATTGGGGACAATGATGATGTCTGTAAAGTGGCTGCTGTCTCTGAACACTGATGATACTTTCCACACTGATTGCTTTCATAGACTTAATTGGAAACACTGGCTACGCTAAAAATGGCAAATAAGGATCATTCTCCCGATCCTTTAGATATGTCATAAATGGGTAAGATGGGAATACCCTTTAAATGAACAATAACCTGAGAGGCCTTGTACAGAGAGCCTTAAATCATCAAGTTAAGAACCTGAGCTCTGTCAATAGAAGAACTTTTGGTTAAATACGGTTTCTCGTTTCTGCTGAGATATAAATCCCATGTAACCCCGGGGACAGGTATAAGAGCTGGGATTTCATCTGTTACAATCTCCCTCTTGTGTATGTATCTCTATTGACTTTATTGATCCTTTCCCAAGACAGGTAACCCCGGAGGATTCAGCCCAGCTCTGCCGGTTGTCTTAAGCAAAGCTCTCAGTAAATGACGACTTCTCACGGAAATCTCTGAAAACCCAGGGGAGTACAGAGGCAGCCTAGATCATGGTGCTCCAGGAGTGCTGAACGCCTATGGAGAAAAACCCGCACACCAGAAGACTTCATACACTTCAAATTTATGTTAAGAACCTATAACGCTGCCCTTCACCTTGCCAAACAGACCTACTTCACCACCCTGATCTCCTCACTAGCCAACAACCCCAAGAAACTTTTTGACACTTTTCACTCCCTCCTCAGGCCAAAAGCACAAGCCCCTATCACAGACATTTGTGCTGATGACCTGGCCTCCCACTTTACAGAAAAAATAGATAATATCCGTCAAGAAATCTGCTCCCAACCACCAAGTGCTGTGACTCCCATCCCTTCCTGCATCTCCCCTGGCTCACTCTCCACATTTGATCCCATCACAGAAGAAGAAGTCTCCAGACTCCTCTCTTCTTCTCGTCCGACTACATGCACTACCGACCCCATTCCCTCACATCTCCTCCAGTCTCTCTCTCCAGTCGTCACAACCCACCTAACTACAATCTTTAATCTCTCCCTCTCCTCGGGCATTTTCCCATCCTCCTTCAAACACGCCATCGTTACTCCATTACTAAAGAAACCTGCTCTCGACCCATCCTGCACAAACAACTACAGACCAGTCTCCAATCTCCCCTTCATCTCTAAACTTTTGGAACGCCTAGTTTACTCCTGCCTTACCCGTTACCTCTCCATTCACTCCCTTCTAGACCCTTCACAGTCCGGCTTCCGCCCCCTACATTCGACTGAAACTGCACTTATCAAAGTGACCAATGACCTTCTGACAGCAAAACGTAACGGTGACCACTCTCTGCTCATTCTTCTTGACCTATCTGCAGCTTTCGATACTGTTGACCACCATCTCCTACTCTCTAGGCTCCAGTCACTAGGCATTAAGGACACTGCACTCTCCTGGTTCTCTTCCTATCTCTCTGACCGCTCCTTCAGTGTTTTGTTCTCTGGCTCCACGTCATCTCCTCTTCCTCTTGCTGTCGGGGTACCTCAGGGCTCAGTCCTTGGCCCCCTTCTTTTCTCTCTCTACACGGCCCCAATTGGACAGACCATCAGCAGATTTGGCTTTCAGTACCATCTTTATGCTGATGACACACAACTATACACGTCTTCCCCCGACCTTACCCCCGCTGTACTACAGAACGCCAGTGACTGTCTGTCCGCAGTCTCCAATATCATGTCCGCTCTCTATCTGAAACTCAACCTCTCCAAAACTGAACTTCTTCTGCTCCCGCAGTCTACTAACCTCCCTAAATCTGACATTTCCCTCTCCGTGGGTGGTACCACAATAACACCCTGGCAGCAGGCGCGCTGTCTGGGTGTTATGTTTGACACCAATCTCACCTTCACATCCCATATACAATCCCTTGCCCGCTCTTGCCGCTTACACCTAAAGAACATCTCTAGAATCCGCCCTTTTCTCACTATAGAAACAACAAAAACCCTCACTGTTGCATTGATCCACTCTCGCCTGGATTACTGCAACGCTCTATTAATTGGCCTCCCCGTCACTCGACTATCCCCTCTCCAGTCCATACTTAATGCAGCGGCCAGGATCGTCCATCTGGGTAATCGGTACTCGGACGCGTCCGCTCTTCGCCAGTCCTTACATTGGCTGCCCATTCATTATAGGATCCAATTCAAAGTACTTGTTCTCACCCACAAAGCTCTCCACAGTGCGGCACCCCCTTACATCTCTTCTCTCATTTCTGTCTATCGGCCTAGCCGATCGCTGCGCTCTGCAAACGACTTTCGACTAACCTCTGCACTAATCTGTACCTCCCACTCCCGACTCCAAGACTTCTCCCGTGCTGCTCCTATCCTCTGGAATGCTCTACCCCAAGAAATCAGGACTATCCACAATTTGCATAGTTTTAGGTGCTCCCTCAAAACACACCTGTTCAGAGCGGCCTATCACATTCACTAATCAAAGTCATTCTCTGTGTAAGTGTGCGTGTGTAGCCCATTCACTATCTCCATCCATCCTTCACTCCCGCAAGATGGCTGGACCTTCATTGTAAATACACCATTGTAAATACACACATGTACTCTGTATCTCCCTCACCTCATTGTAGATTGTAAGCTCTCACGAGCAGGGTCGTCTTATTTCGTCTTATTTTGCTTTAATTATTGTATTGTTAGCGTTGTTACTTATGACTTGTGTTTTGAAACTGTTAAACTGTAAAGCGCTGCGGAATATGTTGGCGCTATATAAATAAAGATTATTATTATTATTATTATTATTATTATGGTGCAGCCCTTACACATTGTGCATGCAGAGACGAAAACCTCAAATAATATAATATTCACTCAACTTTTATATTCTTTTGCCTTAAATGACCAGATCAGTTTTACCCTATGCAGGGCTGGGGTGAAGGGTAGTCAGGGTAGGGTGCTACCTTCTGCCTGCCTACTTGAGAGTGGTGCACTTTGGTGAAATCCCTGCAGCCGCCCGGCACCTTCCTTTGGCTGCAGACATTCAGCACAATGATGACCGTGGCCAGGCATACAGGTGACACCGCTCACCCCTCTCTCTTCCTGCGCCCTGCCAATGTCTACCTCCCCTCACTCAATTGCATTTTGGTCTATAAGATGCCATTATAATTGCTGTGAGTGCTGCTGGCTCAGGAGCAGCGGAGATGTAATAAGTCGCCTTCTCCACCGGGAACTCCATCAGAATGCATGCCACTTCCCGCCTGCGCCATGTTGGAGACATCTCATGCAGGGGACGTTGACTGGTGCGATGCAGTGACGTCATCTCTATATCCAGTGCCCACTGCTGAACTAGACAGAAGAAAAACTTTGGAGGCTGCGCTGGACAGAGAGCCTGGATCAGTTGAGTTTAAGCATTTTTATTTTTCTTCTACTATTATGTAAGCTGAAAAGGAGCGGTTGGTGATATCTGAAGAGGGGCTCTTGCCAGGCTATCATAAGAGTGTCTGTTGGGGTCTATTATAATAGAGGCTGTTGGGGGGGCTATCATAAAAAAGGTTGTTGGGGGGCTATCATAAAAGAGGTTGTTGAGGGCCTATCATAAAAGAGGTTGTTAAGAAGGACTATAGGGATTTATTAGAAGGGGGCATGTTAGGGGGGATATCAGAAGAAGGGCTACCATTAGGCCTCTTTCACACTTCCGTTTTTGACCATCAGTCAAAATCCGCCAGGTTTTGAAAAAAACGGATCCGACATTTTTTTTTGCGGATCCGTTTTTTTCCCCATTGAGTTGCATTACTGGCGGATCTTGATGGATGGCCATCCGTTGGATCCGTTTTTGTGAGGATCCGCTAAATTCTTTTCATCCGTAAGCATGCCTGGACGGACCTTGCAACGTTTTTTTTCTTGTTGGATCCGCATTTTCTAGTGCGCATGCCCGGAGAAAGGAAGTCAGGGAGAAAATTAACCCTGAAATCCTTTCTGGCGGAGGAATAAAAAATCTCTCTCTCTCTCAGCGGTTCCTTTAAAATTCTTCATTCTGCGGATCCATAAAAAAAAAGGATCCTGAACCATCCGTTCACATCAGTTAGGAACGGATCCGCTTTTCCGCCTTTTTGGCGGATTTTAACTGACACAAAAAACTGAAGTGTGAAAGAGGCCTTAGAAAGAAGCTGTAAGGTGCTATCAGAAGAGGAACTGTTGGGGTGCTAGTGTAAGGAGATGGCAAGGAACCTCACGTGCATCCTCTCCCTTGGACGCTGTTCGCACAATTACAAGCGGCACCTCATTGTTCTTTAATGTGAAATGTAATGTTGATGTACTGTGATGTCATGTATCTGCCATGTATCATGTATGTTTAGGATTAAGGATAGAAGTTAGCATAGAGTAATAGCGGGGTTATAATAGAAGGGGGCAGATTAGATAATAAGAAAGATAATAGTGTTAGTTTAGGTACAAGCAGCAAGGGATTATTCAGTGGGGAGGAGTTAGAGCAGAGCAGAGGGAGAAGCCTGGGCAGCCTGCCCAGGGCAGGTTGTGTGAGAAGCAGTGGAGCAGACAGGAATTGGCTGTGGGGATAAGTCTGGTACGGCAGTAAGGGGCACCAAGCGAAGAATAGTGCATTCAGGCACCAGGTCAACAGGACCATCCTCAAGAAGGATCTGGGGTCTCAGACCAGGGCGGGAGCAGCTGTTATGGCGTTCCCGGCACCTTTCCCATTTGGAACCCGATGAGGGGCTGACAGGGAGCATAGAATCATAGAATCGCAGAGTTGGAAGGGACCTCCTGGGCCATCTGGTCCAACCCCCTGCTCAAAGCAGGATTCGCTAAATCATCCCAGTCAGATATCTGTCCAGCCTCTGTTTGAAGACTTCCATTGAAGGAAAACTCACCACTTCTCGTGGCAGCCTGTTCCACTCATTGATCACTCTGTCAAAAAGTTTTTTCTAATATCTATTCTGTATCTCCTCCCATTCAGTTTCATCCCATTGCTTCTAGTCTTTCCCTGTGCAAATGAGAATAAAGTTGATCCTTCTACAATGTGACAGCCCTTTAGATATTTGTAGACAGCTATTAAGTCTCCTCTCAGTCTTCTCTTTTGCAAACTAAACATTCCCAAATCCTGCAACCTTTCCTCATAAGACAGGGTTTGCAGACCGGTCACCATTCTGGTCGCTCTTTTCTGACCTTGCTCCAGTTTGTTGATGTCTTTTTTAAAATGTGGTGCCCAAAACTGGACACAATATTCCAGATGAGGTCTGACCAAAGAGGAGTAGAGGGAAATAATGACTTCACGTGATCTAGACTGTATGCTTCTGTTAATACATCCTAGAATTGCATTTGCCTTTTTTGCTGCTGCATCACACTGTTGACTCATATTCAGTCTGTGATCTATTAGTATACCCAAGTCTTTTTCACATGTGCTGTTGCTTAGCCCTATTCCTCCCATTCTGTATATGCTTTTTTCATTTTTATTGCCCGGATGTAGTACTTTGCATTTTTCCCTGTTAAAAACCATTCTGTTAGTTGCTGCCCACTGCTCCTGTTTATTTATATCTTTTTGAATCCTCTCTCTCTTCTCTAGTATTAGCTATCCCTCCTAGCTTTGTGTCATCAGCAAATTTAATCAGTTTACCCTCAAATCCTTCATCTAAATCGTTGATAAAGATGTTGAACAATACAGGGCCCAGGACAGAGCCCTGTGGTACCCCACTTGAGATATTCTTCCAACTGGATGTGCAGCCATTTACGACCACTCTTTGGGTCCGATCACTAAGCCAGTTATGAATCCACCTAACAGTTGCCTTGTCCATTCCATACTTAGTCATTTTTTCAATAAGGATTGTATGAGATAATTTGTCAAATACTTTGCTGAAGTCAAGATATACTATATCTACAGCATTTCCTTGATCCACCTAATCAGTGATTCCATCATAGAAGGAAATTAAGTTAGTCTGACATGACTTATTAGTTACAAACCCATGCTGACTCTGTTTAATCACTTCATTCTTATCCAGGTACTGACATACATGTTGTTTAATAATTTGTTCAAAGATCTTTCCTGGTATAGAATTCAAACTCACCGGCCTATAGTTGCCTGGGTCCACCTTCTTCCCCTTTTTGAAGATAGGAACAACATTTGCTCTTCTCCAGTCTTCTGGGACTTTTCCTGTTCTCCAAGAATTTTCAAAGATTATGGAGAGGGGTTCAAAAATGTCTTCTGCTATCTCCTTCAGTACTCTGGGGTGTAATTCATCTGGACCTGGAGACTTGAATTCATTTAGGTTAGCTAAGTGTTTCCTCACTATCTTTCTGTTTATAGATATCCTGGATTCTTCTATTCCCTTAATATGACAGCGAAGAACAGTTGATATTACATTTCCTTACTGAGAGAAAACAGATGCAAAATAGGAATTTAAAAGTTCGGCCTTCTCAACATCCTGTCTGACCATTTCATCATTTTCATCCTGTAAAAATCCTATAGTATCTTTGACTTTTCTTTGACTTTTGACATATCCCCAAAATCCTTTATTATTGCTTTTGACATCTCTTGCAAGCCTCAATTCATTGTCAGCTTTAGCTAATCTGATTTGTGCTCTGCAGGTTCTGCAGACAGCATTATATTCTTCTTTAGATATGCCTCCCTCTTTCCATTTTATAAACATTTTTTTCTTCCTTTTTAGCATGTGCTTAAGTTCTGTGTTCATCCATCCTGGTTTCCTTAAATGCTTCCTATTCTTCCCTCTTTTCGGAATTGTTAACAATTGTGCTTTGAGAATTTCATTTTTCAAGATTTCCCATCCTTCCTGGACATTTTTGTCTTTAAGGATATCCAGCCACTGGATCCCTCCAATTCTCTTTCTGAATCCCTTAAAATCTGCCTTTCTGAAATCTAATCTTGACGTCTGAGTCTTCACATGTCTTCCTCCTCTAGTTATCCAAAATTCTAAAATAGCTGACAACTTTATCTTCCAATAGGTAGGGGAGAAAACAAGGGGAACTGCGACCTTGGATCTAATCCTTATAAACAGGAAGGAAATGATTGAGGAGGTAAAAGTGGCTGGGACCCTAGGAGGTAGCAATATCTCTTGCAAGCCTCAATTCATTGTCAGCTTTAGCTAATCTGATTTGTGCCCTGCAGGTTCTGCAGACAGCATTATATTCTTCTTTAGATATGCCTCCCTCTTTCCATTTTATAAACATTTGTTTCTTCCTTTTTAGCATGTGCTTAAGTTCTGTGTTCATCCATCCTGGTTTCCTTAAATGCTTCCTATTCTTCCCTCTTTTCGGAATTGTTAACAATTGTGCTTTGAGAATTTCATTTTTCAAGATTTCCCATCCTTCCTGGACATTTTTGTCTTTAAGGATATCCAGCCATTGGATCCCTCCAATTCTCTTTCTGAATCCCTTAAAATCTGCCTTTCTGGAATCTAACCTTGACGTCTGAGTCTTCACAGGTCTTCCTCCTCTAGTTATCCAAAATTCTAAAATAGCTGACAACTTTATCTTCCAAAAGGTAGGGGAGAAAACAAGGGGAACTGCTACCTTGGATCTAATCCTTATAAACATGGCATGGCATGATCGCTACCTCCTAGGGTCCCAGCCACTTTTACCTCCTCAACCATTTCCTCCCTGTTTATAAAGATTAGATCCAAGGTAGCAGTTCCCCTTGTTTTCTCCCCTACCTTTTGGAAGATAAAGTTGTCAGCAAGAGAGGATAAGAATTTTCTTGACCTGTTAGTTTTGCCTGAGAGAGATTCCCAACAAATGTCTGGATAGTTGAAATCTCCCATGACAACTATGTCATATTTTTTGGAGAACTTGGCCATTTGATGCATAAAGAGTTCATCCATATCTTCAGCTTGCACAGGCGGCCTTTAGTAAATGCCTACAATGGTGTCCTTTCCATTGTTCTGTCCTTGTATTCTTACCCAAACAGTTTCCACAGAACTCCCAGTCTCTGAAGCTTCAATCTCTGTGCAGATATACGCATTTCTAACATACAATGCGACACTTCCTCCTCGTTTATCAAGTCTGTTTCTTGCAAATAAGCTGTATCCTTCTAGTCATGTATTCCAATCATGTGTATTGTCCCACCAAGTTTCAGTGATTCCAATGACATCATATTTCTTTTCCTGTGTTAGTAGTTCCAATTCTCCTTGTTTGTTGCCCATGCTTTGTGCATTAGTATAGAAACATTTTAGTTTGTGATTGGTTTCTCTTTTCTCCAATATTTTTATTAATTAGATTCTTTTGTCTTTGTTCTTCCTTTCCACTTCTAATAGCAGAGTTCTCAATAGCATTTTTCAGGTGTATGGCTTTTTCTGGTCTTTTGCTTCCCTTCCCATGTTGTTCTAGTTTAAAGCTCTCCTTACAAATGTAGCAAGGCGACTTCCAAATACATGTTTTCCAGTCTTCGTAAGGTGCACCCCATCTCTAGCAAGTAGTCCATCGTATAGGTAATTCACTCCGTGATCCAGAAATCCAAATCGTTGCTGACGGCACCATCGACGTAGCCAGTTGTTCACCTGCAGAATCTTATTCCACCTCATTGTTCCATGGCCATCCACTGGGAGGATGGAAGAGAAGACCACCTGCGCTCCCAGTTCTTTCACTTTCTTGCCTAAGTCTTCAAAGTCTCTGCAGATGGTTTCCAGGTCGTTTCTTGCGGTGTCATTTGTCCCCACATGTAGTAGCAGGAATGGGTAGTCATCTGAAGGTCTGAAGAGTCCTGATATCCTGTCAGTCACATCTTTAATTTTTGCACCTGGAAGACAGCACATTTCTCTTGAAGTTATATCCGGTCTGCAGATAGCGGCCTCTGTTCCTCTCAACAGGGAATCCCCCATGATCACCACTCTCTGTTTCTTCTTCACAACATTTTTCTTTCTCCATCCAGGAGGACTCTGAAGGCGTACAAGGTTGCTGTTTGTGGGCAAAGTCTTCTCCTGATGTATTTCTTCATCGTTTTCCTGCGTGAGAGCCTGGTACTGGTTCCTGAGAAGTATGGGTGCTGACTGCCTCCTGATCCTCCTGCTTCTCTGGGTCACATGTTTCCATTCCTCTGTTTCTTCAGGTGCACTTCGAATTTCTTCTCTTTCTGTAACATGTAGAGATAATTCTGCTCTGTCTAAGAACTCTTCACCTTCCTTAATGATCTTCTACGTAGCTAACCTCTCTTCGAGATTTTGCAACTTTTCCTCCAACAGGGACACAAGCTTGCATTTGTGGCATGTGAAGTTTGGCTTTTCCACTGGTAAGTCTGTGAACATGTAGCAAGAAATGCAGCTCACCAAATGGCTCCTGGCCTCTTCCATATTGAGATTTCTTAAAAACGATGAAAGATGAGCCAAAATTCCGATTTCCTCTTTTCAGCTGCAACGGCCAAAACCCAGAGCAGGTGACGTGGAAGGCATAGAAGGGACATGGACTGTCCAAAGGGACTGCCCAGATGGCAGGGGAAAAGAAGGCACGGACAGAACAGAGTCTGACTAGAGGTATGGCCACAAACACTGGGAGGAAAGAGAGAGAGATTGCAGAAAGAATAGAGTCTGCCCAGAAGGCAGGGAAAGTGCAGAATACATGGCTCTGTGTGAATTGTGCTGCCAAGGTGATGAGTGCCCTTTTGATAAGTAAAGTTGAACTGTTGGAAAAAGACTGTGACTCCGAAGTGTTTTGTGGAATTGGGAAATCAGGAGCCGGAGTAACAGAATTGGCATTGTACTAAGCTTTGTGATGCATTTATGTAGTCATGGTAGTTCTGGTGCCACATTCATATACTGATTGATGGTGGTTCTGATGATGTAGTAAGGTATTGAAGGTGGTTCTAGTGACCTATTTATTTACCTGTGATAGTTCTGATGCCATATTTATGTACTATTGATGGCTCTTGTGTTCTATTTATGTACTAATGATAATTTTGTTTTTGTATTCATGTACTGATGATGGCTCAGGTGATGAATGCAGCACCATAACAACCATCACTACATAAATGCATCACCAGAATCACTGTCAATACAGGAATATAGCACAAGAACTACCATCAGTTTTGTTGCAAACTGTATTTGTCACATGACAATGCAAAAACCATCATATGTATCTCTTTATCTATATTGAAGTCTGTTTAGTTTCCTCTAGGGTAGCTGCAAAATGCTGGACACCTTAATTGAAATCAAACGGCCCATGACTAGTGTTGAGCATTCCGATACCGCAAGTATCGGGTATCGGCCGATACTTGCTGTATCGGAATTCCGATACCGACTTCCGATATTTTTTCAATATCGGAATTCGGCATCGGAATCGGAAGTTCAGTTGATTGACGGCCTGACGTCATCATGATGCGCGGTGTGTGCGCATCATGATGCGCCGTCATTTCGGGCCTTCCGGGGGTCTCTGCCGGCCTGCCGGGGGGCTGTGCCGGCCTGCCGGGGGGCTGTGTGGACTGCCCGGGGTCTGTACCGGCCTGCCGGGGGGCTGTGCCGGCCTGCCGGTGGTCTGTGCACCCTGTGGGGGTCTGTACCGGCCTGCCGGGGGGCTGTGCCGGCCTGCCGGGGGGCTGTGCTGATGTCCGGGGGTCTGTGCAAGCATCGTCCGATGGGACTACAAGTCCCATCGGGCGATGCCTGCTACCATGACAGTGATTGACACATTAGCCAATGATGGGACAGTAGTAGTCCCATCATCCGGCTAATGTGTTAAATGTTAAAAAAAAAATAAAAAAATACTACATACATACTACATGCATGCTACATACATACTACATGCATGCTACATACATACTACATGCATGCTACATACATACTACATATATACTACATACATACTACATACATACTGCATGCTACATACATACTACATACATACTACATGCATGCTACATACATACTACATATATACTACATACATACTACATACATGCTACATACATACTACATGCATGCTACATGCATGCTACATACATACTACATATATACTACATACATACTACATACATGCTACATACATACTGCATGCTACATACATACTACATACATACTACATGCATGCTACATAATACTACATATATACTACATGCATGCTACATACATACTACATGCTACATACATACTACATACATACTACATACATGCTACATACATACTACATACATACTACATGCATGCTACATACATACTACATGCATGCTACATACATACTACATGCATGCTACATACATACTACATGCATGCTACATACATACTACATGCATGCTACATACATACTACATGCTACATACATACCACATATATACTACATACATACAATACATTCATACAATACATACATAGACATACAGTACATATAACATAGAGTAACATACTTACCAATACTTGTCACATTGTTCCCCGAAGCCATTGTCTTTTCCGGGATAAATATTAACATAACAAACCACAAAAATACTCACCCACGATCCGAAGCAGTCCACGAGTGTGTCCCACGACGATCTTGGGTAGAGAACTGCAGCATCAGATGATGCTGCCATTCTCTACGGGCTGCAGGAATCCAATGACGGAAGGTAGGTATCCTTCCGCACTGTATTCCTCCGCCACTTAAAAAAAAAAAGTCCCTAGTCTCACTTTATGCCATTGCTGTGTGGGAAATTCCCACGCAGCAATGGCATAAAGTGAGACTAGGGACTTTTTTTTTTTAAGTGGCGGAGGAATACAGTGCGGAAGGATACCTACCTTCCGTCATTGGATTCCTGCAGCCCGTAGAGAACGGCAGCATCATCTGATGCTGCAGTTCTCTACCCAAGATCGTCGTGGGACACACTCGTGGACTGCTTCGGATCGTGGGTGAGTATTTTTGTGGTTTGTTATGTTAATATTTATCCCGGAAAAGACAATGGCTTCGGGGAACAATGTGACAAGTATTGGTAAGTATGTTACTCTATGTTATATGTACTGTATGTCTATGTATGTATTGTATGAATGTATTGTATGTATGTAGTATATATGTGGTATGTATGTAGCATGTAGTATGTATGTAGCATGCATGTAGTATGTATGTAGCATGCATGTAGTATATATGTAGTATGTATGTAGCATGTAGTATGTAGCATGCATGTAGTATATATGTAGTATGTATGTAGCATGTAGTATGTATGTAGCATGCATGTAGTATATATGTAGTATGTATGTAGCATGTAGTATGTATGTAGCATGCATGTAGTATATATGTAGTATGTATGTAGTATGTATGTAGCATGCATGTAGCATGCAGTATGTATGTAGCATGCATGTAGTATATATGTAGTATGTAGTATGTATGTAGCATGCATGTAGTATATATGTGTTATGTATGTAGCATGTAGCATGCATGTAGTATGTATGTAGCATGCATGTAGTATGTATGTAGCATGCATGTAGTATGTATGTAGCATGTAGTATGTAGCATGCATGTAGTATATATGTAGTATGTATGTAGCATGTAGTATGTATGTAGCATGCATGTAGTATATATGTAGTATGTATGTAGCATGTAGTATGTATGTAGCATGCATGTAGTATATATGTAGTATGTATGTAGTATGTATGTAGCATGCATGTAGCATGCAGTATGTATGTAGCATGCATGTAGTATATATGTAGTATGTAGTATGTATGTAGCATGCATGTAGTATATATGTGTTATGTATGTAGCATGTAGCATGTAGCATGCATGTAGTATGTATGTAGTATATATGTGGTATGTATGTAGCATGCAGTATGTATGTAGCATGCATGTAGTATATATGTAGTATGTATGTTGCATGTAGTATGAATGTAGCATGTATGTAGTATGTAGTATGAATGTAGCATGTATGTAGTATGCATGTTGTATGTATGTAGCATGTAATTTTTTATTTTTTTTTTTTATTTTTTTTTTTTTACATTTAACACATTAGCCGGATGATGGGACTACTACTGTCCCATCATTGGCTAATGTGTCAATCACTGTCATGGTAGCAGGCATCGCCCGATGGGACTTGTAGTCCCATCGGACGATGCCTGCACAGACCCCCGGAGCCTGCACAGACCACCGGCAGGCCGGCACAGCCCCCCGGAGCCTGCACAGCCCCCCGGCAGGCCGGCACAGCCCCCCGGCAGGCCGGCACAGCCCCCCGGAGCCTGCACAGACCACCGGCAGGCCGGCACAGACCACCGGAGCCTGCACAGACCCCCTGGCAGGCCGGCACAGCCCCCCGAAAGGCCCGTACAGACCCCAGAGAGGCTGTACAAGGGCAGGAAAGGGTTTTTCTTATTCCGATACCGGAAGTCCCATAGACTTGAATGGGACTTCCGGTATCGGAATCGGCGATACCGATACTTTTTTTAAAGATCGGCCGATACCATCCGATACGATACTTTGAAGTATCGGACGGTATCGCTCAACTCTACCCATGACCATCCTTAGGTCTAACATTTAAAATATAGGATGTCAGGCATGAATATCACTATTTGTCCTTTAGATTATGTAAATGTTCCACAAGCAATGAATGATTCTATATCTATTTGTGAAATTGCACTCCCTGTTGCACGTCACCCCTAAAGTACACCACTTTCTTTTTACTTTGGCTGGTATTTTTGGTGAAAAGGGTAACAAATCTAGTGGAAGTGGTCACCAAAACTTGTTATTTGATCCATTGGAGGGGAAGGGTGTATTGGGGTCCTGTTACCTTAGTATCTGACCCATTTGTTTGCTTGGGGACTGGGGGTTTATCGGGGGGGAGGCAGGGTTGCTATTGGCTTCATCTACCTAGGGCACCTTGTCCCAGCACTGACCTTATGATATAAATACAGTATGTACGTAAGCCTCCAAACTTAAACCCAAACACCCCGACAGATGAGGTCAGGAGAGAGAGGTTTCGGTACGTTGAGTTTCAAACTAATCTTTTTGTTTTCCAGAGCAGTCAGACAACAATTCTCTACATAAGAACATAGGAGTACTAAGGCGATCTTGTGTATGAGGGATTTGGGAGAGTTAGTTGTAGTCAGCATAAGAGTTCAACTGACAGCTGTCTAGTGTGTATGGGGAGCTTAAGAGATTTCAAGTGATCTCACAATCATTCCCATCATCCTTGTCCTCAAGTGTTCACAAACTGGTTCCCTTAAAGCATCAGCAGACATTGACAAAAGATAGGTCCTGTGCCTGAACAATATATGCAGTCCTATACAATAGTTGCTCATAATGCACAATTCCACCTGCTTTGTAGGTGGGAGTGACCCCCTTACCTCTTGGGCCCCACAGATTGCACCAATGGTACTGTATGTCCGCCCATGTCTTTAAGGGAATCCGTGAGCAGGATTTCCCCCCACCAAAGTAGTTATACACATATAGACCTTGCAGAGCCAAATCCAGACATACCTTTAGCTCGCCAGTGTATTTCTCCATTATTGAGAAATCTGCACTCTATCTATAGGTAATAACCTGCAGGTACTGAGGATGTCGCCACGGATCAGAGACAGACCAAGAGTTAAAGGGTTTATTTACAGGGAATAGGTTCTCCATGCAGGGAGGAGCAGTAAGGGATTAAATGAGTAAGAGTAACAATATAAAGAGCAAAATAGACTAAGAAAACTACTAAACAGTTATGCAGAGTTGAGACCGTTCGACTGGAATTAATATGACTTATCAGTCTGGGGAAAGCTTGATTGCAGGCTCTTTTTCTCCTACATTGGCGCTTGCAGTGTCTGTAGTCTCCTCTGGATGTAGCTGGAACCTCAGGGGCTAAGTCTCTGCAGTCTCTTCTCAGGGTGAAGCTGGGACCTCAGGGGTTAAAGCAGGAAGCAGGGAGATGCTGAGAACCTGAGTCTCCCCTGCTCTAAGTCTCTGTATGGTACGCTGACAGACAAAGTTACGCAGACTGGGAAGTCTCTTGGCCACACTCAGGGGCCCCGGGTTGTCACTGCGGTCCCCAGTGCTGCGCACTCGGGTCACTGTCTTTGCACCATCAGAGGGAAGGTCTCCTCTGGTCACGGAGGCTACTAATTCCACATACTCACATACAGCTTTCACTATATCTCGTACTTGAGTCCCAGAACTCTGACGGGAAGTTCTCTCTCTCTGGGAGCGCGGTGCTGCAGCCTGCTTTCTCTCTAGCGCGCTCTCCCTTGTCTCTGGGGCGCTCTCCTCTGTGCCTGGCGCGCTCTGCTTTCGCGCCCTCTGCCTTCACACCTTCCGGTCCACCGCCCCTTCCTCTTCCTCCCTGCCCCTTGCAGTCACATGGTCCAGTCCGTCCAGGGCAGAAAGTCTTCGCCCCGGCAACCCTGCTGTCTGGCTAAGTGGTTCCAGATAAGGAGCAGGGAAGGTAACCTCCTTTGGGCTCTCCTTATGGTAATAATTTATGGACTTCCATGCACTGCTTGACTAAATACAGAATCCCACTTACGGTGAAAGAGTAATCATTTATTCCCAACGCATTTCGAAGTAAGGACTACTTCTTTCTCAGGGGATGACATCCCTTGAGGAAGAAGTAGTCCTTACTTCGAAACGCGTTGGGAATAAATGATTAATCTTTCACCGTAAGTATGATTCTGTCAAGTAGCGCATGGAAGTCCATAAATTATTTCCATAAGATTTGTTGCTTGGAAGCACTTTTCAAGCCTCTGCTTTCCCCCCATCTCTATTTTATGCCCAATGCCATGCCGTCTTTTCCTTCTTGACTGGTAGATCCTTTTACTGTGTCACTTAAAGCAAATGAGCTGTAAGTCAAACAGGAGGGAAGTAGAGCTGGAATGACTGATGCTTGAGAAGAGCTTCCATGTATCAAAAGCACTTCAGCCTCATTTGCATTTACATTCAGATGTAGATTTCTTGGTAATGAATGAATGGATTGACAAGGTAAAGGTACGTCTACACTTGTCTTTTGCAAGAGCCACAGCTGCATGTAAAAGTTTATGCACTCCTGGTGAAAATTATTTCTACTGTGAACAGTTAAGGAAGTTGAAGGTGAAATGATCTCTAAGAGGCCTAAAGTTAAAGATGACACATTTCCTTTGCATTTTACACTATATATAAATATATATATATATATATATATATATATATATATATATATAGTCATTTTTGACATTTTAAAAATTACGAAAATGAAAATGGGCCTATGCAAAAGTTTGGGCACCCTGCATGGTTAATACCTAGTAGCATCCCCTTTTTTGCAATTATCAGAGCTTGTAAATGCATTTTTGTAGACAGCCAAGAGTCTTTCAATTCTTGTTTGAGGGATTTTCATCCATTCTTTGAAAAAAATCTTCCAGTTTTGTAAGATTCCCAGGTTGTCTTGCATGCTATTTTGAGGTCACTGCCATTTCTTAATTACATTTCAAACTGAGGAAAGGGTAACTTGAAAATGCTTTGATATCCTCTTATAGCCTTCTCCTACTTTGTGGCCTCCACCGTTTTCAGATTGCTAGGCAGCTGCTTTGAAGAACCCATGGCTGCTGTTTTTTGGCACAAGGTTAGAGGTTGGAATTTTATAAAGCTGGGAATTTCCATCACCTGGCTTTTCCTAACAATGATCGTGAACAAGCCATAACCCTAACAGGCTAATTAAGATCTGAAACCTTGGTCAAAGTTTTCCGAGCACACAAATCTCCAAGGGTGCCCAAACTTGTGCATTGACCCATTTTCCTTTTTGTAATTTTTAAAATGTAAAAAATGACTATATGTTAGGGATATGCGAGCAATAGAACCGAACCGAGCAATTCCTAATACTCGCATGCTCGTGTCGAGTAACAAGTATAATCGGTCAATGGGAAAGCCAAGCTTTTTTCCGGCAGACCCTACAAGGAGGTCTGGAGCAGTGAAAATGTTGAAATGGATGGGAAAAGTGCTGAATGGAAGGAGAACAGCACGGGGAAGACCTCTGGATGCATCTCTGACTCCCAGATCGCTGCTGAGAACAATGGTGTCACACTTTTACTCCACTTTAACCCCTTCACTACCAAGGGTGGTTTGCACGTTAACTCCCGGGCCAATTTTTACAATTCTGACCACTGTACCTTTATGAGGTCATAACTCTGGAACGCTTTCATGGATCCCGGTGATTCTGACATTGTTTTCTCGTGACATATTGTACTTCATGGTAGTGGTAAAATTGCATTCAAATAACTTGCGTTTATTTGTGAAAAAAACGGAAATTTGGCGAAAATTTTGAAAATTCCGCAATTTTCCAACTTTGAATTTTTATGCCCTTAAATCACAGCAATACGGCACACAAAAAACTTAATACATAACATTTCCCACATGTTTACTTTACATCAGCACAATTTTGGAACCAAAATTTTTTTTTGTTAGGAAGTTATAAGGGTTAAAAATTGACCAGCGATTTCTCATTTTTGCAACACCATTTTATTTTTAGGGACCACTTCACATTTGAAGCCACTTTGAGGGGTCTATATGATAGAAAATACCCAAAAGTGACACCATTCTAAAAACTGCACCCCTTAAGGTGCTTAAAACCACATTCAAGAAGTTTATTAACCCTTTAGGTGCGTCACAGGAATTTTTTGAATATTAAAAAAAAAATGAACATTTAACTTTTTTTCACAAAAAAAATACTTCAGGTTCAATTTTCTTTATTTTACCAAGGGTAACAGGAGAAATTGGACTGCAAAAGTTATTGTGCAATTTGTCCTGAGTACGCTGATACCTGATATGTGGGGGGGAACCACTGTTTCGGCGCATGGCAGACCTCAGTAGGGAAGGAGCGCTGTTTGACTTTTTCAATGCAAAATTGGCTGGAATTCAGATCGGACGCCATGTCGCGTTTGGAGAGCTCCTGATGTACCTAAACAGTGGAAACCCCCCAAGTGGCCCCATTTTGGAAACTAGACCCCCCAAGGAACTTATCTAGATATGTGGTGAGAACTTTGAACCCACAAGGGCGTCACAGAAGTTTATAACGTACAGCGGTACAATTAAAAAATCATATTTTTTCCACAAAAATGATCTTTTCACCCCCAATTTTTATTTTTCCAAAGGTAACAGGACCCTAAAAGTTATTGTGCAATTTGTCCTGAGTACGCTGATACCCCATATGTGGGTGTAAATGACTATTTGGGCGCATAGCAGAGCTCGGAAGGGAAGCAGCGCCATTTGACGTTTTTGGCTAGAATTGAGATCGGACACCATGTCGCGATTGGAAAACCCCTGATGTACCAAAGCAGTGTTAACCCCCCACAAATGACACCATTTTGGAATCTAGACCCCCCAAGGAACTTATCTAGATGTGTGGTGAGAACTTTGAACCCCCAAGGGCTTCACAGAAGTTTATAACGTACAGCAGTACAATTAAAAAATCATATTTTTTCCACAAAAATGATCTTTTCACCCTCAATTCTTATTTTTCCAAAAGTAACAGGACCCTAAAAGATATTGTGCAATTTATGCTGAGTACGCTGATACCCCACATGTGGGTGTAAACCACTATTTGGGCGCATGGCAGAGCTCGGAAGGGAAGCAGCGCCATTTGACGTTTTTGGCTGGAATTGAGATCGGACACCATGTCGCGTTAGGAAAGCCCCTGATGTACCAAAACAGTAGAAACCCCCCACAAATGACACCATTTTGGAAACTAGACCCCCCAAGGAACTTATCTAGATGTGTGGTGAGCACTTTGAACCTCCCAGTGCTTCACTGAAGTTTATAACGTCCGGGCGTGAAAATAAAAAAATCGTATTTTTTCCACAAACATGATCTTTTAGTCCCCATTTTTTTATTTTCCCAAGGGTAACAGGAGAAATTGGACCCCAAAAGTTGTTGTCTAATTTGTCCTGAGTACGCTGATACCTGAAATGTGGGAGAAAACTACTGTATGGGCACACGTCGGGGCTCGGAAGGGAAGTAGTGACGTTTTGGAATGCAGACTTTGATGGATTGGTCTGCGGGTGTCATGTGCGTTTGGAGAGCCCCTGATGTACCTAAACAGTGGAAACCCCCCACAAGTGACCCCATTTTGGAAACTAGACCCCCTAATGAACTTATCTAGATGTGTGGTGAGCACTTTGAACCCCCCAGTGCTTCACAGAAGTTTATAACGACCGGGGATGAAAATAAAAATATCGTATTTTTTCAACAAGCATCATCTTTTAGTCCCCATTTTTTTTATTTTCCCAAGGGTAACAGGAGAAATTGGACCCCAAAAGTTGTTGTCCAATTTGTCCTGAGTACGCTGATACCTCATATGTGGGAGAAAACTACTGTATGGGCACACGTCGGGGCTCGGAAGGGAAGTAGTGACGTTTTGGAATGCAGACTTTGATGGATTGGTATGCGGGTGTCATGTGCGTTTGGAGAGCCCCTGATGTACCTAAACTATTGAAACTCCCCACAAGTGACCCCATTTTGGAAACTAGACCCCCCACGGAGCTTATCTAGATGTGTGGAGAGCACTTTGAACCCCCAAGTGCTTCACAGAAGTTTATAACGCCTGGGCGTGAAAATAAAAAACACATTTTTTTTCCGCAAAATTATATTTTTGCCCCCAATTTTTTATTTTCCTAAGGGTAACAGGAGAAATTGGACCCCAAAAGTTGTTTTGTAATTTGTCCTGAGTAGGCTGATACCCTACATGTGGGGGTAAAACACTGTTTGGGCACATGGCAGAGCTTGGAAGGGAAGGAGCACCATTTGACTTTTTCAACGCAGAATTGGCTGGAATTGAGATCAGACGCCATGTTGCCTTTGGAGAGCACCTGATGTGCCCAAACAGTGGACACCCCCAATTATAACTCCAACCCTAACCTCAACACACCCCTAACCCTAATCTGAGCCCTAGCCCTAACCCTAGCCCTAGCCCTAGCCCTAACCCTAACCCTAGCCCTAACCCTAGCCCTAACCCTAACCCTAACCCTAACCCTAGCCCTAACCCTAACCCTACCCTAACCCTAACCCTAGCGGGAAAATGGAAATAAATACATTTTCTTTTAGTTTTATTATTTTTCCCTAACTAAGGGGGTGATAACGGGGGGTTTGATTTACGATTTATGGCGGTTTTTATGTTTGGCGGCTGTCGCACGCTAAAAGACGCTTTTTATTGTAAAAATAGTTTTTGCATCACCACATATTGTGAGCTATAATTTTTCCGTATTTTGACCCACCGAGTCATGTGAGGTCTTATTTTTTGCGGGACGAGTTGACGTTTTTATTGGTACCATTTTCGGGCACGTGACATTTTTTGATCGCTTTTTATTCCGATTTTTGGGGCGCTGAATGAACAAAAACCAGCGTTTCATGAATTTCTTTTGGGGGGGTGCGTTTACACCGTTCCGCGTGCGGTAAAATTGATAACGCGTTTTTATTCTTCGGGTCAGTATGGTTACAGTGATACCTCATTTAGGTCTTTTTTTATGTTTTGTCGGTTTTTTGCAATGAAAACAATTTTATATAAAAAATAATTATTTTTGTATCGCTTTATTCTGCGAGCTATAACTTTTTTATTTTTTTGCGGATGATGCTGTATGGCAGCTCGTTTTTTGCGGGACAAGATGTCGTTTTCAGCGGTACCATGCATATTTATATGCGTCTTTTTGATCGCGCGTTATTGCACTTTTTGTTCGGTGGTATGATAATAAATCATTATTTTTTGCTTCGTTTTTTATTTTTATTTTTTAAGGGGTTCGCTAAAGGGGTTAACTAATGGGACAGTTTTATAGGGCAGGTCATTACGGACGCGGCGATACCAAACATGTTTACTTTTATTGTTTTTGTTTTTTTTTATTTTGAAAAAATGGATTTATTGGGGAATATTTTTTTTTTTTTTTACTAATTTATTTAGCGATTTTTTTTAAATTATTTTTAACAGTTTTTTTTTAATTTTTTTTACTTTATTACCTTGTCCCAGGTGGGACATCACTGTCCTGTGACAGATCGCTGATCTGTCACATCACAGATCACTGTGACAGATCAGCGATCTGACACAGGCACTGCTGAACGCTTCCTCATGCCTGCGCTTTGCAGGCACTGAGGAAGCCAGCTTCCTCAGGCCCCCGAAGGCCCCCGTCGCCATCTTGGATTCGGGGGCCTGGAGGAAAGGAGCCCCCCGCAGCTGCGCTGCACATTGCGCTGCCGTGGGGGGCTCAGGGAAGCACGGAGGGAGCCCCCTCCCTGCTGATGCTTCCCTTTAACCCCCGGTACACCGCGATCGTGTTTGATCGCGGTGTGCAAGGGGTTAACGTGTCGGGGGCGGTCACACATTGTGCCGGGTGTCAGCTATGATAATTAGCTGACACTCGGCCGCGATCAGCGGCGCTCACCACGTGGGCGCCGCTGATCGCGATGACGTAATATTCCGTCCATGGTAATTAGGTCCATGGTCACATGGACGGAATATTACGTCAATTGTCGGTAAGGGGTTAAGGACTGACAAAAAAGAACATTCCAAATCGATGAGAAATTGCATTTTACAGGAAAAAAATGTTAATATACATTTTTTCCTGTATAATGACTTGAATATAAGGCAAAATTTAAAAAGGATTTTAATACATTATAATTTTAGTAATTAAATTTTTTTATTAAAAAATAGGAAATTTCAGTTGAATGTATGAAGGAATCAAGAATTGCCAAAAATAAGGGACTAATACACCCTGTGTTAGACATAAAGGAGGGCCTCATACACTTTCTGTTCAAATTGTCATGTATTGGTCTCCTAGACTCATAAAGGCTATGCACTTTTGAGGTTTAGGGCTAATACTCACTGGAGAGAAAATTGCTGTCTGACCAATGTTGGTCAATGGGTGACATCTCATTTGGGATTTTTTTCCCATCCGAAATTGGACTGAGAAAAAAAATCGCAGCATGCTGCGATTTGCTGCGATTTTCGCTTAAAAATCGCCAATACAAGTCAATGGGTGCGATTAAAAAATGGACGAAAAATGGACAATCCGTTTTCCGTCCCTTTTTTCCGGATACATTACCATTCTGTGGTATAGAAACTGTAAATGGTCCTGTAAATGACTGTAGAAAAATAGTTGCTGAATAAAAAAAAACGCATTGCATACGGATGAAAAACAGATGGAAAACGAATGAAAAACGGATGGTGCGATTAAAAATTGCATACAAATCGCATGACCATTGCATATTTTTGGTCCGTTTTTTTCCATCCAGAAAACTTTTTTTAATCGCAAATGGGTATGAGCCCTTATATAGCAAAATGTTCCGCAGACCACGAAATAGTCTATGGGTGAGCAATATAATAAAGTAATAACGTTAAGGGTATGTGCACACATTGTGTAAGATTTCTGCTTTTCTTGGCAATTTCTAGCATGGAATAGCCTTCATTTCTAAGAATAAGAATAGACTGTTGAGTTTCACATGAAAGTTCTTTTTTTCTGGCCATTTTGAGAGTTTAATGGAACCAACATATGTAATGCTCCAGATTCTCAACTAGCTCAAAGGAAGGTCAGGTTCATAGCTTCTCTAATCAGCCAAACTGTTTTCAGCTGTGATAAAATACTTGCACAAGGGTTTCAAGGGTATTCTAACTATCTATTAGCCTTCTTACACAGTTAGCAAACACAAAGTACCATAAGAACACTGGAGTGATGGTTGTTGGAAATAGGCCTCTATACACCTATAAAGATATTGCATTACAAACCAGACATTTGCAGCTAGAATAGTCATTTACCACATTAACAATGTATAGAGTGCTTTTCTGAATCATTCAATGTTAGCTTCATTGGAAAAAACTCTGCTTTTCTTTAAAAAATAAGGAAATTTCTAAGTGACCCTAAACTTTTGAACGGTAGTGTATTTCAGACGTTATTTTCCAGAGGTGACGCGGCCAGAGTGTGCCCAGTGATCAAGCAGACAGCGGCCAATCAGTTGCCCATCCCGGTCGCAAGAGTGGTCTGGATGCAAATTACAGTGTGCGGCAAAGATGTGGGCCAGAAAGGACTCATGTTGACCACCGGAGAAAATAGCAACCTCCCTTCAGTGACTCTGGGGATAAATGTGCTGAAAGAACTCAGGACTCTATTGATCAGCGACTCATCCGATGCTTTTCTGGACCGATGAAGCCCACGAACCTCCCAGAGGAAGGTGTTTCAACAGTTGATATGGATCGCCCAGGCCTGGGAAACATCGAGTGAAGGGAAAGTTCTAGGAAAAGTGATAGTCCCTGCAGCTGCTAAACTCGTCCTCCCGCCTGGCCAGACTGTGATCACATTGCCCGTACGAGCTTGCACACCCCTCGAAGGAGTAGAAGTCCAGATAGAGCCAACCTTAATGGACCAGATACCCTTGGGATGCCTCATTGCCCGGACACTAGCCGTAGTCCATGATGGTAACGATGTGGAGCGGTGCATCAACCTGGGGGAGGACAATCTTACTCTCCCGCTCAAGAGTGAAGTGGCACAGGGGCTGGGAATGCCAAAAGAGTTGATACAACAAGGAGATCCCTGGACTGTAGACGTTACAATGACCCCAGAGCACCCGCCTGGAAGCATGAAGCAGGGGCCCCGAATCTTGGAGCAAATGCAGGCTGAATTGATGGGACTCTCATCGCCACAGGTGCAACAGGTGGAAGCGATACTGGAGCATTACCAGGATGCCTTTGCCTGTCATGAATGTGACTTCGGGTGCACTACAGCCATTACCCATGAGATACCCACGGGAAGTGCCGCCCCGACCCAGGAGAGATACCGGCAGATACCGCCTCAGATGTACCAGGAGGTGAAAGAAATGTTGGCACACATGCTGAAGAGTGGAGTCATATGGGAGAGCCAGAGCCCGTGGACAGCTCCCATTGTCCTAGTTCGGAAGAAAGACGGGACCCTGCGTTTTTGTGTTGACTATAGGCGACTGAATGCCTGCATGGTGCAAGATTGTTACCCCTTACCCAGAATTGAGGAGTCGCTATTGGCGATGGTATTTCTCATCCCTGGGTATGGCCAGCGGATACTGGCAAGTGCCCATGGCCGAACATGACCGGTCGAAGACCGTGTTCATACTGCCCATGGGATTGTTTGAATTTTTTTGGATGCACTTCGGTCTGACTAACGCTCCTGGGATGTTTCAGCGATTGATGGAAAGGTGCTTGGGGTATCTGCACTTCGAAGCAACACTTATCTACCTGGACAACATCATTGTCTATGCAGCCACCTTTGAAGAGCACCTACGGCAGCTGGAGCAAGTGCTGAATCGACTACAAAAGCACGGCTTGCAGGTGAAGCCCCAAAAATGTCACCTTTTCCGTAAATCACATTGAGTACTTTGGAACACATCGTATCCGCTGAAGGAGTGAGACCTGCACATGAGAAGATAGCGGCAGTACAGGACTGGCCTACTCTGAAGACAGTGAAGGACTTTCTGGCCTTTCTGGGGCTGACTGGGTACTACCAGAGGTTCATGAAGAATATCACCTGTATCACTAACCCCCTGTAGGAACTACTAAAGGGAGTTCTGTCTGGTTCAAAGAATCGGCTTATCCAGTGGGGAAGCAGCTAGAAAGAAGCCTTTTCGAGCCTTGAAGATGGCCTTGACAGAGGCCCCAATACTCGCCTACTTGGACTTCTCACAGCCCTTCATTTTTCACAACGATGGAAGTCTACATGGTCTGGGGGCTGTGCTGTCACAGATACAGGACAGGAAACAACGAGTGATTGCCTGTACGAGCCGGTCCTTTCACGACACAGAACGGAACCCGGACAACTACAGCTCCTTCATGAGCGACCTGGACATGACCGAGATGAAGAATTGGAGGCAGAAGAGATTCCTGGTGTCCAGCAGGAAGATAAGGAGCTGGCTCAGCTGAGACAGTGGGTGGCCCTGAAGAGACTTCCCAGCCGGTGCTAAAGAGACGCTCTGTCCCCAAGAACTCTGCAGATTCTAGGGCAGTGGAAACACTGCAGTTGGAAGATGGCTTTCTTTATAGAAGAGTGCAGTTGGTGCAGGAGTTGAGGGTCACCTAGCAGGTGGTGCTCCCAGAGAAGTAGATATCAGTAGTGGCTACAGAGGCTCTTGTTAGAGGGGCTCACTTTGGCTCCAGAGAAGACGTTCCAGTGGTTGCAGAAGCTGGTACAGTATATCACCCCTGATTGAAGACTGCAGTGGAGGGGGCCTGCCAGCAATGTCGGAGCTGTGAACTAGCCAAGCCTCCAGAGCAGAGAAATCCAATGAAGACCATTGTGAGTTCTGCCCCCTTAGAGCGGTTGATGATGGACTACTTGACCGTGGAGCCCGGCTCATCTCGGGTATGATCATTGTCTGGTGATGTCTGACCACTTCACCAAGTTCGCTGTTTTGACTCCAACTCGGGATCAGACTGCTGAGTCAGTAGCGCAGGCCATATGCCGAGACTTCATCCAAGTGTACGGTTGCCCGAAGAGGATCTATTTCGACCAAGGCGCTTGTTTTCAAGATCGAGTGATGGAAGAGTTGCATCACCTGTACCAGATTGAGAAGTCAAGGATGACGCCCTATAATCCTCAGGGGAATGAAGCCTGTGAACGCTTCAAAAGGACACTGATTCACATGCTCCGAACATTGGGGGATGATCGGAAGGTACGGTGGCTTGAATACGTGACTGCATTAGTCTGGGTGTATAGCAACCAAGTGCACAGTCAGTACAACAGGATACACTTCATATACCCTACTGCGAAAAGGACAGGAAACATAGAGCTGCAGCTGGATCCGGAAGAAGCCGGGGCGTCTTCCTGGGTCCGAGAACATTGACAGACTCTTCACCGGCTAGTGCAGACTTAGTTCTGGGAACTCCAGCACCATGAAGCAACGCCCATTCAAGGGACAGCTCTCAGTGCCGGAGATCGAGTATTGGTCCGAGACAAGCGGCCTCAGGGCAAGTTAGAACATCGATGGGAAAAGACTCCGTATCGGGTGAAACGCCGAGTTGGATCCGGTGGCCCAGTATATGAAATTCAACCTGAAGGGGAAGAAGTTGAGCCTGCTCGAATAGTCCACCGTAGCATTTTGCGTCCTTGCCTGTTACGGGATCCCGAAGAAGAGGATAGTGCCAGGCACCATCGAAGTGCTCATTCCCACAGCTCCGATTGTGATGAGGAAGAATCATTTGCCCTGCTCTCAGACTTGGATAGTCCGCCGCCCGCCAGTCCAAGAGAAGTGCATAGGCCTGAAACTCCAGAGATGGTGGAGCCATTGGACCCAGATGTGCTCCCGTCGTCTACCCTTCAACCTGACTATACCACTCAACCTGAACCATGCCATACTCAGCGGACGACAGCTGGAAGACCTCCTACTTGTTATACTCAAGACCAGATTATTTGGCAGCGAATTGTTCAAGAAATGGCAGAATGTGAGCGTCTATTGAAGGAACTCTCGCCCGTGGAATCGCGAGTTAAAGAGAGGGGGGTTGTAAGGAGGAAGACCAGGCTGCGGGTACCTGCATTGAGCCAGGTCCGGAACTGTCAAGGCTGCGTCCCATGTTGCAGGGGACCGGACAGGTTCTATGACCCGGGAGGAGGGGAGGTGTTTAAGCTGGAAGGAGAGCTGAAAGCGCACAAAGGGACAGAGAAAATCCCACCTTCAGGGAGAATGCAGCAGGGTGAGCAGTGTGCTCCGCATCCAGCACACGTCGTAACCAGGCTTACCCGCATGCTCCAGCAGGATTGGCAATGAGGAGAGCACCTTACACCCGGATAAACGTCAGGCAGTGCTTGTATGGAGAAGTGTGGGCTGGCTACAGGACACCAAGGTGCGGTTCCCTTTGCTGACCAGCGCGCATCAGCCCATGCTTGTTACAGGGACTCCTGCAGCTTCCCTCACTTTGTTTGCTCATGCTTATGGACTAGGGGCTCAGTGGGTAAAACCGGAGACCACCCGCTACCGCCAGAAGTTGGACCGTTGACAGAGGACCCCATCTGAGGACACTACGCCGGCCGTTGTAGGCACTACAACCCCCATCGGACTGTACTGTATATCATGGAGGACCAGCAGGAATTCATACTATTCCTTTAATCCTTGTTTACTGTTTATTACTATCATCTTTACTGTTAAATTAAATCATATTGTTGCACGCATTGCTCTGCAATCCCTGCGTACTGTATCTCAGCACCTGCTTACACTGGTACAAGGAGGCGACGCCACATCGGGACAAAAGGTGGCGGCTGGGGACCGAGTACCAAGGAATGGCTGTCGTCATTAGTCGGCTGAAATCCTCTGTGTCTACAAGCCTAAATAACAATATTTCCACAGCAAGCTGCCTGGAAATGTGCCCATTTAGTATGTGGGCTTGTGGGTGGGTGGCTTGGTACTTTCCTTTTCGTTCCAAGGCCTGGGGTAGGGTCAGCTGAAAGTTGGGCTGAGACAAGGATTTGGAAGTGCCTGATGATGGTAAGTCAGAATGTGCAAGGATAGGTACAGGGCAAGAGGCATCTGCGCCAGTGTTTTGGACGGGGGATTGCGAAGCACCTAGCACAGGGGAAGAGGCAGTGGTGTCACCCAATGGCACCAATTATGGAGTCAGGCATTCAGCCCACCGAGTCGGGTGCTTAGATGACATGTGCCTGATAATGCTGGTGGGGGTTAGGTTCTTAGTGGTCAGGTCCCTGATGATCTTGGCATAGCACAGGTTGCAAATGACCATTTTGTTTGTCTCAGAACTCTCTTTAAAAAAGTCCCAGACTGGGGATCATGAAACCTTTCTGACGTAGAAAGTCAGGAGTGTCGGTGCTCTGCGGAACAGTTTCCTGCCTTCTCCCTCTGCATGACAACTTCCCAGGTTGGGTCAGTGACTTTGTCATCATCTCTGTAACGAATGGAAGTGAAGGCAGAGATGGTGAAGTTCACATTCGTTTTTTATTTTTAAAGTGGAACCTCGGGACCACGGTCCGGGGGGCTCAGAAGGGGGCGTGACTAGTGAGCCCTGAGTACCCGTAGTAAAGCCCCTCAGACAGGACCAGAATGGAATACCTGGAGGACACAGGTGCTACCTCCAGTTAGACCCCGGATACGTGGCAGCTGTCCCAGTGGGACCAAAAGGGATAACAGAAGTGACAGCAGAGTCCGTAATGAGATGGGTCCTGGATCCAGGTAGTTGGTAAGTAGCTGGTTCCAGTGACCGTGACACAGTCCTCGGACTCGGATGGCTGTATGCGGAATGGGATCGCTTTCGCCCAGATGGTTGCAGTTATAGCCAGGATTATCAGGATACAGATATTCTGTGGAGACAGATTGCATTATAGAATGCACAGAGACTGCAGACGCAGCACAGACAAGTTAGCAACAGAACCGGATGTAGCAATGATTGATACTAGTTGCTCCGGCGCTCTCCCTAAGGAGGAAAGGCCAGAAATAGCAGCCAGTGCACTGCCATTGGATAATTGCTTATTTTGAAAATGCATGCTGTCCCTTTAAGAAGGCAGGAGAGCACACACGCGTGCCTTAATAGTTTTAGTTGCAGACCTGCTGACAGGACACCAGGAGGTGGGCGAAGAGGACAGACCTAAATGCAGAGAAGCAGTATGAGACACACAGGAAGCCGGCTGCTGCCCAAGGACAGCGTGCGAGGCACGAGGGGGGGCAGCGGCAGACCTGGACGCAGCGTCAGGACAGTGAGCGGGTGTAACAGTCTTCCACCAAAGCACCCTGGTCCTCCTGACTTCGTGACTTAGAACAACAAGACTTAGCAGGAACCGTGTCTCATCACCATTGTCCTTCTTATCTCAAATTTACCTTTCCCCACCGCCATGTTCGTGTAGCCGTGGCTGCTCTAAGTTTTGTGCATCACTAAGCAGCATGTTCTCCTGTCTCTCTTGGAGCGTGCAGGTTGAGAGTTCACAATAAAAAAATGTTGCGAGAAAGAGCTCCTTGGAGTGTCATAGTGTGGCGCCCCAGAGGGTTCAGTTGCCACAGAGGTACTGCACCTCCTCCTGAGGTGTGGTGCCCCACCATCCAGGTGAGTTGGAGGCTACTGACCACGCTCCATCACTCGAATCCCACACAACACGGTAATTCAGCAAAGCCACATTGCGGCTCCCTGCTTGAAGTGTAGCAGAGCACCTTTGGTGGCTCCCTGCTTGGAACACAAAACGTGCTGGGAGGCGGGTGGAGTTTAGAATACATAAGAGTGGGAAGGTTTAGAATTTGAGGTCAGTCAGTGAGAGAGTCACTAAGAGAGGAGTGAGGAAAGAAGATCCCTGGAAGAGGGATGGAGGAAGGAGGTGCTGCAGCAGATCTCAGTGACCTGGGTCTGCTGGCATGGGAAAGGAAAGAAGGAGAAAGACATTGAACAGAAACCTGATCTTCCATAAGAATGAAAGAATAGTATGGAACGTAGGAGTAAAAGGGAACAGAGGACATTGGTTAGAGGAAAAACCCTGCCTAGAAGTTCTAAGCGCAAGGCCGGGGCCCGGTCCCCGAGGTTGTATGGACACTAATGGTTCTCCAGCAGACACCGGTGGAGTAGTGGGCAGTAAATGCACTACTCCCATCTAAGACTTGGGGGCACAACAGCAACATTGATAGTGAGCCGGGACTCAGGAGTAAGGAGTCCCCGAAACAGGCTACAGCTGTCTGCAGTACAAGTGGAGTTCTTGGGAACATCTGTCAGGAGGAACTCCAGTGTAACTCAGTACTAGGAGATCTTCACACTTAAAGGCGCTATAGAGGAGACGTTCAGAAAGGCACATGTTGGCGGAGTGTTGGAAGGGAGCGTCCGATCTTGCTTGGAGGTTGACTGAGTCCCTGACCCGGAGGACACAGCACGGAGGCAGGCACCTGTGTGTACTACAGACTGTGAATAAAGTTTTGGAACTACAAGCCCTGGTGTCCTCCATTCATTCCTGCGCCAACACACCTGGTACCGCTACATCTGGGTACCAGCTTCTACACTGCCTGCGCCTCTCAGCTACCCCGACATCTACACTGCCCTGGGACTACAGCTTCACCTGTGGGGAGCTTCACCATCTTGGCTGCAACACACCACCAGTCCCAGAGGATCTGCATGCAGCATCAGCTTAACATCTCCCTTGCTGAACACCACAGGTGGCGTCACGAACTATTCATCAATTCTATTTCATTGTTCTTTCACCCCTTTGGCCATTGAGCCCCAGGGCCACGGACCGGGTCACAGCTTCCGTGACAACTCCCATTGAGATCAACGGGCCCGGTGCCGAGTACCTCGATAGCCCTGGTCGGGCGCTCCACTAGTGTGGTACCTCCTGGGACTCAACATGGTAAGGATTAAGTGATCCAGACTTTAGGCTGGTGAGACTGGACTGTGTGGGAGAATATGTGGTGCTGCCAAACTTGCTTGAAGCATTATCTGCTATACAACTGACCACCTGCTCTGGCTTCAGAAATGGTGTGCCGTGGCTCTGTGCAAAGTGGGACAGGAACCTTTGTGTCATGGATGGGGGTGTTTCTTCTGCCTCAGGAGCCAGTGTAGACACGCCTGCCCCACGTCCTCGGCATCTGCGTGCACCATCATCATCAATATCACTTTCCGTATGTTAACGCACGCCTTGCGCATTCTGTAATTGCTATTTCTCTTGAAACCAAGTTTATTTTTAATAAAAGAAAACAAATGGTGACCTGCAGCAATCAAAGTGGTTTCTGGGAGTTTACTCCACCATAATGTAACAGAAAGAGCACAAAACTGCATGGATGACAATCAAGGTTGATCCATAAAAATGCTTTTTTCAGTTTTAGAGTTCACAGAAATGTTCACAGACCAGGTAACACTGTACATCTGAGAAATGGAAGTCTGCAAAATTTTTAAAAGCTTTTGTTCACTTTTAGAGATCACAGAAATATTCACAGACCACGTAATACTGTAAGTCTGAGAAATGGAAGCCTACAAAGTTTTTAAAAGCTTTTTAGCAGTTTTACAGATCATAGAAATGTTCACAGACCACATAACAATGTACAGGTGCATCTCACAAAATTAGAATATCATCAAAAAGTTAATTTATTTCAGTTCTTCAATACAAAAAGTGAAGCTCATATATTATATAGAGTCATTACAAACCGAGTGATCTATTTCAAGTGTTTATTTCTGTTAATGTTGATGACTATGGCTTACAGTCAATGGAAACCCAAAAGTCATTATCTCAGTAAATTAAAAATACTTTATAACACCAGCTTGAAAAAATGATTTTAAAATCCAAAAGGTTGGCCTACTGAAATGTATGTTCAGTAAATGCACTCAATACTTCGTCGGCTCTCCTTTTGCATCAATTATTGCATGAATACAAGGCATTGCATGGAGGTGATCAGTCTGTGGCACTGCTGAGGTGTTATGGAAGCCCAGGTTGCTTTGATAGCAGCCATCAGCTCATTTGTATTGTTGGGTCTGGTGTCTCTCATCTTTCTTGACAATACCCCATAGATTCTCTATGGGATTAAGGTCAGGCGAGTTTGCTGGCCAATCACGCACAGTGATACTGTTGTTTTTAAACCAGGTATTGGTACTTTTGACAGTGTGGACAGTTGCCAAAGCATGCTGGAGAATGAAATTTCCATCTCCAAAAAGCTTGTCGGCAGAGCAAAGCATGAAGTGCTGTAAAATTTCCTAGTAGACGGCTGCGCTGACTTTGGTCTTAATAAAACACAATGGACCTACACCAGCAGATGACATGGCTCAACAAACCATCACCGATTGTGGATACTTCACACTAGACCTTGGAAATCAAAGTCCCAGAGTCTGGAGGAAGAGTGGAGAGACAGGCAATTCAAGCTTTTTGAGATGAGATCTCAGTGCCAATATCTCCATCTGCACATATTATAGAAAAAACCTCGGCACACAGTATTGCATGAATCCAATATTTATTCTTCCAGAAAAACACGTATCGTTGGACCAAGAAAATACAGACAAAAAATATCGACGTTTCGGCTATTCAGCCTTTCTCAAGATTTTATCTGCATAAACAGAGGTCCACATATATCACGATTAAGAATCCCTTCACATTCATTTCATATGGGTGATCAGTGAAAAAATCCTTCCCCACAGTGTCCGTCCTTGAGGCATAACGGCAGACGCCAGTGTGAGTCCATCTGCGCATGCGTCGCCCCCGGCAGCAATTTTCCCGCAGTCCACTGCATAGTAAATCATGGAAGTGCTGGAGCTCCGGGCTTTCACAAAATGTCGGCAGAGCTCCAGTACCACCGAACACCCGCAGCATCACACATCCAAACACCACCTCATCCCAGCCTGCGGCCTGCAGCAACGCTCCACTCTTGCCTCCTCCAGCAGCAACCTTGGGACCCTGCTCCACCATGGCCTGCACCACTGGACACCCGCAGCGTTGCACATCCGAACACCCCTTTCTACCAGTCTGGGGTCCGCAGCATCGCCCCACTCCTGCCTCTGCCAGCAGAGATCCTGGGACCCCGCTTCACCGCAGCCACCACCCCCAGTAAGCAATAAGACGCATGGATTGTAAGAAGCACCACCATTTTATTAAAAAAAGTTTTTGTCCTATTTTTCTCCTCAAAATTTGGGGTGCATCTTATAATCCGGCGTCTTCTAAACCGGAAAAAAAAAATCACTTACATCATCCCTGTCTCCCAGAGTCCTTGTTCTCAGGTGCCCACAATCTAAGCTGAGGCTATGTGCACATGCTGCGGATTCACCAGCGGATTTTTCCGTGCAGATCTGCAGGTATAACCGCAGGTAAATTGACCTGCGGTGTACCTGCGGATTGGCCTGCAGTTTTCCTCTACGGTTTGACACCTGTACAATGGAATAGGTGGTAAACCACAGCGGAATCCGCAGAAAGAATTGACATGTCAATTCTTTCTGCGGATTTAAAACCGCAGCTTTTTCGCAGTGTAAAAACAGCAGCATGTGCACAGCGGATTGTAAATCCCATAGACCTACATTGTACTGTACACTGTCTGCAGAACTGCTGCGGATCCGCAGAGGCCCAATCCGCTGCGGATCCGCAGCAGAATCCGCAGCGTGTGCACATACACTTAGTCTCACAGGTATAGTAGAAATCATCGTATCAAGTGAAGACATGGTCCAGCCTGTTTGCAGGACATAGTGTATTGCGATTTTGAAGCTACTAAGCAATGCCTTTTTTAAAAGACCAAAAAACTCTGGAGATTATGGGGGAGGGCGACCTACAATGGATCACTGTAGTTTGTGATGAATTTTCTGCTATTGATAGACGAGAAGTACGGTAATCACATTAATACTGCTATAACATGGAAAGATACTGAAAAATCACACACTGGCAGCATACACCTCCTCAATGACTCTGGACCCACATGATCCGGCATTGCTTCTCTCCTCCTCAGGGCTGTTTGTTCTGTGATCGCAGTAATTCTTTAATGTGCACTGCAGATATGGAGACTTCACTGCAGAAATTGTCATGGTGACCGAGCCGGGAAATTTTGCAGTAATTAGGATACTTGTTTTGTCATGTGTGACGATATGAAAGCAAAGCAAGGGGGGCACTAATGTGTGCGGAGAAGGAGAGTGGCGCAAGATGACTGTGCTGTATTTCCATTTAACTCTTTATGCGACAATCCAACCAAACCATCCGCCATCCATAGAACCATCACCATGTAACGCGTTCATCAAGTCTACGCACCCGCGTGTATATTTTACCTGAAGTCAGTAAAGTTTCTGAACGAAGGTATAGTATAAAGATCTTATTACAAATCTGTGGGACCCCGCACACACGTGAAACACAAAAATTTCACCCTGTATGGGATTTATCCTTTATAACGCAAAGTCGCCATTGACACAGCCCTGCTAGAATTGCTACTTTGCTATGCAATTATCAGTGGATCATGGATGCAGTTTTCCAAAAAGGTTAAGGTCCCCATACAAATTAGGCTAAAGTAGTCTGAGTTTGGGGATATCATAGGGTTCACCTAACAGTCTAGTATGTATGGGTTCCGGAAATCATATGAAAAAACCCTAACAACGATACTTTATTATTAAAAGACCAAAGGTCACACCACAGAGTGAACAGAACAAAAAAACAACAAAAAAACGTGTCCAATCAGTACCCAAATAAAAACATGTAATGGGGGTTACCTAGGAGTCCCTATTATCGTCTAAGGCTCAATCCTTCCTTGCCGCGGAGGTTGGCACCCTAGGGGGAGCGTTGTGGCGCCCCCGCTCAACGATGGCTGTCCCTGTGGACCCTGATGTACCCTACAGCCCCTGGGGATCCCTTCCCCGATGCTAAGGGGGCCCCTATCAATAGACAGAGATCAACTGTGTTAAAGAGGACCCTAATCCCCAAATACAATTAAAAATCAAAAGGAACACATTTATGTACTGGCATTAAGGTGATGGCATATCAGTGACACGAGTCAAGTAGATACAACAGATACACTAGATAAAGTCCACAGCATATAGAATATCATTAACCTGAGGTTAGATCAAAATGGCACAAAAATGCAACCTCCACAGATGATCAATCACTCAGTAGCCAAAGATTAGATGTATAGTGACCAATGCATGCCACCTGACTGGAGAAACAGTGCCAATGAATAAATAGTTCAAACCCTCAGTGATCAAATGCTGCAGATACTCATCGTGTCAAACGCCTTCTGCCATATACGTGAAGCGCCTCGACGCGTTTCGCCCCATCTGGGCTCATCAGGAGGGCCGGTCTCAGTGAAAATAGTGTCCTGATGTGGTATAGTCGATGTGCTGGCCTGATATCCCTTATTTTATAGTTACCGCCACAGCGTTCGCCAGCTCCGGACGCTATGAAGGGACACACCCCCTTAACACCACTGCGCATGTCACGACTCAAGGAGACTCACCCATTGGTTGTAAAGTGTCTCATTCACTTCCTCACATCAAGTACGTCTGTCATGATTTCGGTAACGCCCCTTTCACGGATGTAAACACAAATCCTCGTATTATACTGCGTTTACTGATAGACGTGCAAGACACCGGGGGGTGGGCATGTGTCAACAAGAGAAGGCACTGACACTTAACATAACCCAGTCTCCAACACGCATATCGCCCATCAATACACCTCAGCACGAGACCTGCGTGTATACAGCCCGGAACTGACTGCACTATCTCCGGATAGGTCAAAAGTGGAACTCATCGTGCAGAGACACAGTCCCTCAAAAGGGCACCCACTGCATCTATAGCCCACAAGGGTCTGAAGGCACCATCATGAATCATTTTTTCTGCGCATGTCCCCCATCGGCCATTCAAAGCCCGCATGCGCAGGGGGTACATAGCGCTCAATGGAAGGCGGCACAAATCGACCCGAACAGAGGCACAATAAGGACAGAAGAAACCGATCCTCCAACACAGGAGAGTAGAGGCAATATTTAACGCTGGCACCATAACCAACAGCCCATGTTCATATCTTTGATTAAACTGCGACATGAAACGTGATCAATGTTGATCTATGGTGGAAATCATCATATTAAGAGATGTATTCTATCCTCAATTCGTATAATTATATATATATATTTGGCCAGTGTGTATAATTAGACACAATAATTGTTCATGGCAAAGCAGAGGCAATACAAACTAATATCCTCATAGGAAAGCATGCATTTTAATGCCCGTGTTCATCTCTTATGAATGGTGCCAAAAACGGCACCCTGTTAATAGGAGCATTACATGCTCTGATAGTGTCTGTTACGCCAATACATACATCTGTGATTGGCCAGTAATATGCCTCAAAATACCTTAATCATCTGGGTGGTCTCAAGGCGGGGTGTCAATTCCCCAGTAGTGTAAGAGGGAATTTTTGGTCATCAAAATAATTTGTCATGGTAAATCCATGTAGGTCTCAAAACTAGACCTAAACAAGAATATGGAAAACAGTCCAGTCTTACAGTTGGTCCTCATTAAAATTATATCTGGGTTGATTCAAAATTTGATATGTATCAAACCCATAAAGAAGGATGAAGAATCACAGAAAAATTCACAAAAAACAGGCAAAAGATAATTGTTCATTTAATCCCCTTGGTTCACGACTCTCCATCCTGAATATCCATTCACACTCTCTTTTTAGGATGGTTTTATCTGTGTTGCCTCCTCTAGGGTTAATGTTCACTACCTCAATAATCATGAACCTGACCTCCGCAAGGGAATTATTGTGGACTAATAGCATGTGCTTAGCCAAGGGGGTGTCTCTCCCATTCCTGATATCTCCCATGTGCTCACCTACTCTGCGTCTGAATTCCCTCTTGGTTTTCCCTATATAATCCTTAGGGCAAGAGCAAGTGGCTAGATAGATCACTCCCGTGGTCTTACAGTTTGAGAAATTACGTTGATAGAAGGTTTTTCCCGTGGCCGCACTACAGAAGAATTTGTTGGGTTTCATCCACCTACATAGGCTACAGTCCCCACACTTGAAGAAACCGATAGGTTTCCTCTCAAGCCAAGTACCCTTCGGTTCAGGCCTCTTATATTGACTATGTATTAACATGTCTCTAATGGACTTCCCTTTCCTGAATGTGATATTAGGGCGTTCGCCTATCAGACTTCCAATGTCTGGATCTAATTTAAGAATATCCCAGTGTCTTGTAATAATTCTCCTAACTTCTTGATGTTTATCATCAAATGTACCAATAATTCTGACTATTTCAGATGTATCCCTTTCCGTACGTTTCTGTAGGAGTTTCTGCCTATCCGCTCTTTCAGCAAAATTTAATGCTGCATCCAAGACATGTGTCGGATATCCCTTTTCCCTGAATCTATTAAACATGTCACCAGCCTGACTATAAAAAAGATCTTTTCTCGAACAATTTCTCCTCAGTCTAAGGAACTGGCTTTTAGGGATTCCTCTCTTGAGAGGGGCAGGATGATGACTCTGCCAGTGAAGCAAACTGTTGGTGCTAGTGGGTTTACGATGGATACTTGTTGAGATATTCCCAAAAGATTCTCTCCTGATTTTAATATCCAGGAAGGCCAGTTCTTGCTTCTCAATTTCAAAGGTGAATCTGAGATTAATATCATTATGGTTAAGCTCGTTAACAAACATCTCAAATTGTTGTTTCGATCCCGACCATACAACAAAAACATCATCTATATAGCGATACCACATAGAGATGTATTGCTGCCACCATTTTGTGTCACCTCCGAACACAATAGTCTCCTCCCACCAGCCCAGGAACAAATTTGCATACGACGGGGCACAGGGGCTCCCCATCGCAGTGCCCCTGAGCTGGTGGAAAAACCTACCGTCGAAGGTGAAAACATTACGTGTGAGGGTGAAATGGAGAAGAGATGATAAAAAGCTATTGTGCTTTCTGCAGGCAATTGACCTTTGTTGTAGATAGTATTCGACACTGCTAATCCCTTCCTGGTGTGGGATACTACTGTATAATGCTTCTACATCAATAGAACCCAGCCAAGTACCTTCCTCAAGATGGATACCTTCAAGTTTTAATAATAGGTCTGATGTATCCCTCAAATATGAGGGAAGTGAGGTCACAAATGGACGCAGAATTTGATCTACATATATCCCACAGTTTTGTATCAGGGAGTCCACCCCTGAGACAATTGGGCGTCCTTTCAAAGGATCTATACCCTTATGCACTTTAGGAAGTGCATAAAAGGTCGCTATCATTGGAAACTTGGGTACAAGGAAGTCAGATTCAGTTTTGGAAATTAATTTATTCAAGAGAGCCTCATTAACTAGGGATCTAAGTTCTGCCTTATAGTCCAATAAGGGACTTACCTTCAGGACCTCATAAGTAGAAGCGTCCTGCAGAATATTTAGACACATCTTGCGATATTCTGGATGATTCATAATCACAAGATTACCACCTTTATCGGATGATTTAATAATCAGATGGTCATTTCTCTTTAAACCCATGAGGGCATTCCGTTCCCCTATTGTTAGATTCTCCTCGTCATCCCAGTTAGTTCTTTTCATGATCTTTTTAAGATCCCTCTCAACTAATGATGCAAAAATATCAATGTTCTTAGTATCACCTTGAGGTGGCATCTTTTCACTCTTGTTTTTGAGTTTAGTAAAGGGACCTTTTCCATCCACTGGGAGATTCTCATTCTCTCTGAGGAGACCCAAGAGTGCTTGATAACTCTCAATGTCCTCATCACTGAGGCCTTGTCTATAGCACTCCTCTCGGTCATTATGTCTAAAAAATTTTTTCCATTTTAGTTTTCTGCAGAACAGATTGAGGTCCTTCACCCACTCAAAACAATTATAGCTATTCGTGGGGACAAAATTCAGTCCTCTTGACAGTACAATAGATTCTTCTTTACTAAGTGTGTGCGAGGATAGATTTATAATTTGACCCTTAGTTAGTTGAACCGGGTTCTTAGATGATAGCCTGCCCTCGCACCCCGCTCCAAAAAAGAGGACGAAGAGGATAAGGGTGTAATAGGGGAGGGGGTATTTAAGGAAGACGGTCCCGCAGGTACCGATGACATATTTACTTTTGAGTAAGATACTTCTTGTCTCATACTGCCCCTGTACGACCCTCTTCCCCTTCTTCTCCCCCTTCCACCCTGCCATCTTTGTTTCGAAAAAGAACCTCTGAATAATGGTACACTATCTGCTCTTTCAGTATCTGAGGCTTCTAAATCAGACGACGATGCCTCTGACTGTCTTTCTGTTTGGAAATTAAAAACTTGGTTCTCACTGAAGTCCCTCAGATCCCTTTGAAACTGAAGGTGTTTTCTTTCCTTCAGGAGAGCCTGATATCTTTCTACAGAGGTTTGTAACAGACCTTCCCTTCTGGCAAAATCAGAGTCCGTTTTATGCTTGAGAGTTTGCTCAATTAATATATTGAGTTGGCTATTAGACCTCTCAAATATTTTCTTCTCTTCTGCTAATAGGATTTGCAAGAACCTTAATGATGCCTCAATAGATTCCTTTGTCCAGATATTCAAGAACTCAGGTGAGGTAACTCTTAGGGAAGGATTAATGTTGATTCTAAGCCCTCTTGGTACAATACGATTTTTCAAATAATTTTCCAATGTCCTGATCTCCCACCAGGATTTAAGATAGTTTTTATAACCAACGTATGTTTCATTAAACAGATTCTTTAGAGCCTGCGGACCAGTATTATTATCTATAGTACCACCAATGTTGAACGCCTGATTTGCATCCTCCATCCATATATCTGAATTAACCGGACCTGTCAAAAAACTGGCCATTCCAATTCCGAATTGCTAGCAAAAATAACTGTCAAATGTAAAGGGTCTCAGAACAGGAAATCATATGAAAAAACCCTAACAACGATACTTTATTATTAAAAGACCAGAGGTCACACCACAGAGTGAACAGAACAAAAAAACAACAAAAAAAAAACAAAAAAAAAAAAAAAAAAAAAAACGTGTCCAATCAGTACCCAAATAAAAACATGTAATGGGGGTTACCTAGGAGTCCCTATTATCGTCTAAGGCTCAATCCTTCCTTGCCGCGGAGGTTGGCACCCTAGGGGGAGCGTTGTGGCGCCCCCGCTCAACAATGGCTGTCCCTGTGGACCCTGATGTACCCTACAGCCCCTGGGGATCCCTTCCCCGATGCTAAGGGGGCCCCTATCAATAGACAGAGATCAACTGTGTTAAAGAGGACCCTAATCCCCAAATACAATTAAAAATCAAAAGGAACACATTTATGTACTGGCATTAAGGTGATGGCATATCAGTGACACGAGTCAAGTAGATACAACAGATACACTAGATAAAGTCCACAGCATATAGAATATCATTAACCTGAGGTTAGATCAAAATGGCACAAAAATGCAACCTCCACAGATGATCAATCACTCAGTAGCCAAAGATTAGATGTATAGTGACCAATGCATGCCACCTGACTGGAGAAACAGTGCCAATGAATAAATAGTTCAAACCCTCAGTGATCAAATGCTGCAGATACTCATCGTGTCAAACGCCTTCTGCCATATACGTGAAGCGCCTCGACGCGTTTCGCCCCATCTGGGCTCATCAGGAGGGCCGGTCTCAGTGAAAATAGTGTCCTGATGTGGTATAGTCGATGTGCTGGCCTGATATCCCTTATTTTATAGTTACCGCCACAGCGTTCGCCAGCTCCGGACGCTATGAAGGGACACACCCCCTTAACACCACTGCGCATGTCACGACTCAAGGAGACTCACCCATTGGTTGTAAAGTGTCTCATTCACTTCCTCACATCAAGTACGTCTGTCATGATTTCGGTAACGCCCCTTTCACGGATGTAAACACAAATCCTCGTATTATACTGCGTTTACTGATAGACGTGCAAGACACCGGGGGGTGGGCATGTGTCAACAAGAGAAGGCACTGACACTTAACATAACCCAGTCTCCAACACGCATATCGCCCATCAATACACCTCAGCACGAGACCTGCGTGTATACAGCCCGGAACTGACTGCACTATCTCCGGATAGGTCAAAAGTGGAACTCATCGTGCAGAGACACAGTCCCTCAAAAGGGCACCCACTGCATCTATAGCCCACAAGGGTCTGAAGGCACCATCATGAATCATTTTTTCTGCGCATGTCCCCCATCGGCCATTCAAAGCCCGCATGCGCAGTGGGTACATAGCGCTCAATGGAAGGCGGCACAAATCGACCCGAACAGAGGCACAATAAGGACAGAAGAAACCGATCCTCCAACACAGGAGAGTAGAGGCAATATTTAACGCTGGCACCATAACCAACAGCCCATGTTCATATCTTTGATTAAACTGCGACATGAAACGTGATCAATGTTGATCTATGGTGGAAATCATCATATTAAGAGATGTATTCTATCCTCAATTCGTATAATTATATATATATATTTGGCCAGTGTGTATAATTAGACACAATAATTGTTCATGGCAAAGCAGAGGCAATACAAACTAATATCCTCATAGGAAAGCATGCATTTTAATGCCCGTGTTCATCTCTTATGAATGGTGCCAAAAACGGCACCCTGTTAATAGGAGCATTACATGCTCTGATAGTGTCTGTTACGCCAATACATACATCTGTGATTGGCCAGTAATATGCCTCAAAATACCTTAATCATCTGGGTGGTCTCAAGGCGGGGTGTCAATTCCCCAGTAGTGTAAGAGGGAATTTTTGGTCATCAAAATAATTTGTCATGGTAAATCCATGTAGGTCTCAAAACTAGACCTAAACAAGAATATGGAAAACAGTCCAGTCTTACAGTTGGTCCTCATTAAAATTATATCTGGGTTGATTCAAAATTTGATATGTATCAAACCCATAAAGAAGGATGAAGAATCACAGAAAAATTCACAAAAAACAGGCAAAAGATAATTGTTCATTTAATCCCCTTGGTTCACGACTCTCCATCCTGAATATCCATTCACACTCTCTTTTTAGGATGGTTTTATCTGTGTTGCCTCCTCTAGGGTTAATGTTCACTACCTCAATAATCATGAACCTGACCTCCGCAAGGGAATTATTGTGGACTAATAGCATGTGCTTAGCCAAGGGGGTGTCTCTCCCATTCCTGATATCTCCCATGTGCTCACCTACTCTGCGTCTGAATTCCCTCTTGGTTTTCCCTATATAATCCTTAGGGCAAGAGCAAGTGGCTAGATAGATCACTCCCGTGGTCTTACAGTTTGAGAAATTACGTTGATAGAAGGTTTTTCCCGTGGCCGCACTACAGAAGAATTTGTTGGGTTTCATCCACCTACATAGGCTACAGTCCCCACACTTGAAGAAACCGATAGGTTTCCTCTCAAGCCAAGTACCCTTCGGTTCAGGCCTCTTATATTGACTATGTATTAACATGTCTCTAATGGACTTCCCTTTCCTGAATGTGATATTAGGGCGTTCGCCTATCAGACTTCCAATGTCTGGATCTAATTTAAGAATATCCCAGTGTCTTGTAATAATTCTCCTAACTTCTTGATGTTTATCATCAAATGTACCAATAATTCTGACTATTTCAGATGTATCCCTTTCCGTACGTTTCTGTAGGAGTTTCTGCCTATCCGCTCTTTCAGCAAAATTTAATGCTGCATCCAAGACATGTGTCGGATATCCCTTTTCCCTGAATCTATTAAACATGTCACCAGCCTGACTATAAAAAAGATCTTTTCTCGAACAATTTCTCCTCAGTCTAAGGAACTGGCTTTTAGGGATTCCTCTCTTGAGAGGGGCAGGATGATGACTCTGCCAGTGAAGCAAACTGTTGGTGCTAGTGGGTTTACGATGGATACTTGTTGAGATATTCCCAAAAGATTCTCTCCTGATTTTAATATCCAGGAAGGCCAGTTCTTGCTTCTCAATTTCAAAGGTGAATCTGAGATTAATATCATTATGGTTAAGCTCGTTAACAAACATCTCAAATTGTTGTTTCGATCCCGACCATACAACAAAAACATCATCTATATAGCGATACCACATAGAGATGTATTGCTGCCACCATTTTGTGTCACCTCCGAACACAATAGTCTCCTCCCACCAGCCCAGGAACAAATTTGCATACGACGGGGCACAGGGGCTCCCCATCGCAGTGCCCCTGAGCTGGTGGAAAAACCTACCGTCGAAGGTGAAAACATTACGTGTGAGGGTGAAATGGAGAAGAGATGATAAAAAGCTATTGTGCTTTCTGCAGGCAATTGACCTTTGTTGTAGATAGTATTCGACACTGCTAATCCCTTCCTGGTGTGGGATACTACTGTATAATGCTTCTACATCAATAGAACCCAGCCAAGTACCTTCCTCAAGATGGATACCTTCAAGTTTTAATAATAGGTCTGATGTATCCCTCAAATATGAGGGAAGTGAGGTCACAAATGGACGCAGAATTTGATCTACATATATCCCACAGTTTTGTATCAGGGAGTCCACCCCTGAGACAATTGGGCGTCCTTTCAAAGGATCTATACCCTTATGCACTTTAGGAAGTGCATAAAAGGTCGCTATCATTGGAAACTTGGGTACAAGGAAGTCAGATTCAGTTTTGGAAATTAATTTATTCAAGAGAGCCTCATTAACTAGGGATCTAAGTTCTGCCTTATAGTCCAATAAGGGACTTACCTTCAGGACCTCATAAGTAGAAGCGTCCTGCAGAATATTTAGACACATCTTGCGATATTCTGGATGATTCATAATCACAAGATTACCACCTTTATCGGATGATTTAATAATCAGATGGTCATTTCTCTTTAAACCCATGAGGGCATTCCGTTCCCCTATTGTTAGATTCTCCTCGTCATCCCAGTTAGTTCTTTTCATGATCTTTTTAAGATCCCTCTCAACTAATGATGCAAAAATATCAATGTTCTTAGTATCACCTTGAGGTGGCATCTTTTCACTCTTGTTTTTGAGTTTAGTAAAGGGACCTTTTCCATCCACTGGGAGATTCTCATTCTCTCTGAGGAGACCCAAGAGTGCTTGATAACTCTCAATGTCCTCATCACTGAGGCCTTGTCTATAGCACTCCTCTCGGTCATTATGTCTAAAAAATTTTTTCCATTTTAGTTTTCTGCAGAACAGATTGAGGTCCTTCACCCACTCAAAACAATTATAGCTATTCGTGGGGACAAAATTCAGTCCTCTTGACAGTACAATAGATTCTTCTTTACTAAGTGTGTGCGAGGATAGATTTATAATTTGACCCTTAGTTAGTTGAACCGGGTTCTTAGATGATAGCCTGCCCTCGCACCCCGCTCCAAAAAAGAGGACGAAGAGGATAAGGGTGTAATAGGGGAGGGGGTATTTAAGGAAGACGGTCCCGCAGGTACCGATGACATATTTACTTTTGAGTAAGATACTTCTTGTCTCATACTGCCCCTGTACGACCCTCTTCCCCTTCTTCTCCCCCTTCCACCCTGCCATCTTTGTTTCGAAAAAGAACCTCTGAATAATGGTACACTATCTGCTCTTTCAGTATCTGAGGCTTCTAAATCAGACGACGATGCCTCTGACTGTCTTTCTGTTTGGAAATTAAAAACTTGGTTCTCACTGAAGTCCCTCAGATCCCTTTGAAACTGAAGGTGTTTTCTTTCCTTCAGGAGAGCCTGATATCTTTCTACAGAGGTTTGTAACAGACCTTCCCTTCTGGCAAAATCAGAGTCCGTTTTATGCTTGAGAGTTTGCTCAATTAATATATTGAGTTGGCTATTAGACCTCTCAAATATTTTCTTCTCTTCTGCTAATAGGATTTGCAAGAACCTTAATGATGCCTCAATAGATTCCTTTGTCCAGATATTCAAGAACTCAGGTGAGGTAACTCTTAGGGAAGGATTAATGTTGATTCTAAGCCCTCTTGGTACAATACGATTTTTCAAATAATTTTCCAATGTCCTGATCTCCCACCAGGATTTAAGATAGTTTTTATAACCAACGTATGTTTCATTAAACAGATTCTTTAGAGCCTGCGGACCAGTATTATTATCTATAGTACCACCAATGTTGAACGCCTGATTTGCATCCTCCATCCATATATCTGAATTAACCGGACCTGTCAAAAAACTGGCCATTCCAATTCCGAATTGCTAGCAAAAATAACTGTCAAATGTAAAGGGTCTCAGAACAGGAAATCATATGAAAAAACCCTAACAACGATACTTTATTATTAAAAGACCAAAGGTCACACCACAGAGTGAACAGAACAAAAAAACAACAAAAAAACGTGTCCAATCAGTACCCAAATAAAAACATGTAATGGGGGTTACCTAGGAGTCCCTATTATCGTCTAAGGCTCAATCCTTCCTTGCCGCGGAGGTTGGCACCCTAGGGGGAGCGTTGTGGCGCCCCCGCTCAACGATGGCTGTCCCTGTGGACCCTGATGTACCCTACAGCCCCTGGGGATCCCTTCCCCGATGCTAAGGGGGCCCCTATCAATAGACAGAGATCAACTGTGTTAAAGAGGACCCTAATCCCCAAATACAATTAAAAATCAAAAGGAACACATTTATGTACTGGCATTAAGGTGATGGCATATCAGTGACACGAGTCAAGTAGATACAACAGATACACTAGATAAAGTCCACAGCATATAGAATATCATTAACCTGAGGTTAGATCAAAATGGCACAAAAATGCAACCTCCACAGATGATCAATCACTCAGTAGCCAAAGATTAGATGTATAGTGACCAATGCATGCCACCTGACTGGAGAAACAGTGCCAATGAATAAATAGTTCAAACCCTCAGTGATCAAATGCTGCAGATACTCATCGTGTCAAACGCCTTCTGCCATATACGTGAAGCGCCTCGACGCGTTTCGCCCCATCTGGGCTCATCAGGAGGGCCGGTCTCAGTGAAAATAGTGTCCTGATGTGGTATAGTCGATGTGCTGGCCTGATATCCCTTATTTTATAGTTACCGCCACAGCGTTCGCCAGCTCCGGACGCTATGAAGGGACACACCCCCTTAACACCACTGCGCATGTCACGACTCGAGGAGACTCACCCATTGGTTGTAAAGTGTCTCATTCACTTCCTCACATCAAGTACGTCTGTCATGATTTCGGTAACGCCCCTTTCACGGATGTAAACACAAATCCTCGTATTATACTGCGTTTACTGATAGACGTGCAAGACACCGGGGGGTGGGCATGTGTCAACAAGAGAAGGCACTGACACTTAACATAACCCAGTCTCCAACACGCATATCGCCCATCAATACACCTCAGCACGAGACCTGCGTGTATACAGCCCGGAACTGACTGCACTATCTCCGGATAGGTCAAAAGTGGAACTCATCGTGCAGAGACACAGTCCCTCAAAAGGGCACCCACTGCATCTATAGCCCACAAGGGTCTGAAGGCACCATCATGAATCATTTTTTCTGCGCATGTCCCCCATCGGCCATTCAAAGCCCGCATGCGCAGTGGGTACATAGCGCTCAATGGAAGGCGGCACAAATCGACCCGAACAGAGGCACAATAAGGACAGAAGAAACCGATCCTCCAACACAGGAGAGTAGAGACAATAAATGTGTTCCTTTTGATTTTTAATTGTATTTGGGGATTAGGGTCCTCTTTAACACAGTTGATCTCTGTCTATTGATAGGGGCCCCCTTAGCATCGGGGAAGGGATCCCCAGGGGCTGTAGGGTACATCAGGGTCCACAGGGACAGCCATCGTTGAGCGGGGGCGCCACAACGCTCCCCCTAGGGTGCCAACCTCCGCGGCAAGGAAGGATTGAGCCTTAGACGATAATAGGGACTCCTAGGTAACCCCCATTACATGTTTTTATTTGGGTACTGATTGGACACGTTTTTTTGTTGTTTTTTTGTTCTGTTCACTCTGTGGTGTGACCTTTGGTCTTTTAATAATAAAGTATCGTTGTTAGGGTTTTTTCATATGATTTCCTGTTCTGAGACCCTTTACATTTGACAGTTATTTTTGCTAGCAATTCGGAATTGGAATGGCCAGTTTTTTGACAGGTCCGGTTAATTCAGATATATGGATGGAGGATGCAAATCAGGCGTTCAACATTGGTGGTACTATAGATAATAATACTGGTCCGCAGGCTCTAAAGAATCTGTTTAATGAAACATACGTTGGTTATAAAAACTATCTTAAATCCTGGTGGGAGATCAGGACATTGGAAAATTATTTGAAAAATCGTATTGTACCAAGAGGGCTTAGAATCAACATTAATCCTTCCCTAAGAGTTACCTCACCTGAGTTCTTGAATATCTGGACAAAGGAATCTATTGAGGCATCATTAAGGTTCTTGCAAATCCTATTAGCAGAAGTGAAGAAAATATTTGAGAGGTCTAATAGCCAACTCAATATATTAATTGAGCAAACTCTCAAGCATAAAACGGACTCTGATTTTGCCAGAAGGGAAGGTCTGTTACAAACCTCTGTAGAAAGATATCAGGCTCTCCTGAAGGAAAGAAAACACCTTCAGTTTCAAAGGGATCTGAGGGACTTCAGTGAGAACCAAGTTTTTAATTTCCAAACAGAAAGACAGTCAGAGGCATCGTCGTCTGATTTAGAAGCCTCAGATACTGAAAGAGCAGATAGTGTACCATTATTCAGAGGTTCTTTTTCGAAACAAAGATGGCAGGGTGGAAGGGGGAGAAGAAGGGGAAGAGGGTCGTACAGGGGCAGTATGAGACAAGAAGTATCTTACTCAAAAGTAAATATGTCATCGGTACCTGCGGGACCGTCTTCCTTAAATACCCCCTCCCCTATTACACCCTTATCCTCTTCGTCCTCTTTTTTGGAGCGGGGTGCGAGGGCAGGCTATCATCTAAGAACCCGGTTCAACTAACTAAGGGTCAAATTATAAATCTATCCTCGCACACACTTAGTAAAGAAGAATCTATTGTACTGTCAAGAGGACTGAATTTTGTCCCCACGAATAGCTATAATTGTTTTGAGTGGGTGAAGGACCTCAATCTGTTCTGCAGAAAACTAAAATGGAAAAAATTTTTTAGACATAATGACCGAGAGGAGTGCTATAGACAAGGCCTCAGTGATGAGGACATTGAGAGTTATCAAGCACTCTTGGGTCTCCTCAGAGAGAATGAGAATCTCCCAGTGGATGGAAAAGGTCCCTTTACTAAACTCAAAAACAAGAGTGAAAAGATGCCACCTCAAGGTGATACTAAGAACATTGATATTTTTGCATCATTAGTTGAGAGGGATCTTAAAAAGATCATGAAAAGAACTAACTGGGATGACGAGGAGAATCTAACAATAGGGGAACGGAATGCCCTCATGGGTTTAAAGAGAAATGACCATCTGATTATTAAATCATCCGATAAAGGTGGTAATCTTGTGATTATGAATCATCCAGAATATCGCAAGATGTGTCTAAATATTCTGCAGGACGCTTCTACTTATGAGGTCCTGAAGGTAAGTCCCTTATTGGACTATAAGGCAGAACTTAGATCCCTAGTTAATGAGGCTCTCTTGAATAAATTAATTTCCAAAACTGAATCTGACTTCCTTGTACCCAAGTTTCCAATGATAGCGACCTTTTATGCACTTCCTAAAGTGCATAAGGGTATAGATCCTTTGAAAGGACGCCCAATTGTCTCAGGGGTGGACTCCCTGATACAAAACTGTGGGATATATGTAGATCAAATTCTGCGTCCATTTGTGACCTCACTTCCCTCATATTTGAGGGATACATCAGACCTATTATTAAAACTTGAAGGTATCCATCTTGAGGAAGGTACTTGGCTGGGTTCTATTGATGTAGAAGCATTATACAGTAGTATCCCACACCAGGAAGGGATTAGCAGTGTCGAATACTATCTACAACAAAGGTCAATTGCCTGCAGAAAGCACAATAGCTTTTTATCATCTCTTCTCCATTTCACCCTCACACGTAATGTTTTCACCTTCGACGGTAGGTTTTTCCACCAGCTCAGGGGCACTGCGATGGGGAGCCCCTGTGCCCCGTCGTATGCAAATTTGTTCCTGGGCTGGTGGGAGGAGACTATTGTGTTCGGAGGTGACACAAAATGGTGGCAGCAATACATCTCTATGTGGTATCGCTATATAGATGATGTTTTTGTTGTATGGTCGGGATCGAAACAACAATTTGAGATGTTTGTTAACGAGCTTAACCATAATGATATTAATCTCAGATTCACCTTTGAAATTGAGAAGCAAGAACTGGCCTTCCTGGATATTAAAATCAGGAGAGAATCTTTTGGGAATATCTCAACAAGTATCCATCGTAAACCCACTAGCACCAACAGTTTGCTTCACTGGCAGAGTCATCATCCTGCCCCTCTCAAGAGAGGAATCCCTAAAAGCCAGTTCCTTAGACTGAGGAGAAATTGTTCGAGAAAAGATCTTTTTTATAGTCAGGCTGGTGACATGTTTAATAGATTCAGGGAAAAGGGATATCCGACACATGTCTTGGATGCAGCATTAAATTTTGCTGAAAGAGCGGATAGGCAGAAACTCCTACAGAAACGTACGGAAAGGGATACATCTGAAATAGTCAGAATTATTGGTACATTTGATGATAAACATCAAGAAGTTAGGAGAATTATTACAAGACACTGGGATATTCTTAAATTAGATCCAGACATTGGAAGTCTGATAGGCGAACGCCCTAATATCACATTCAGGAAAGGGAAGTCCATTAGAGACATGTTAATACATAGTCAATATAAGAGGCCTGAACCGAAGGGTACTTGGCTTGAGAGGAAACCTATCGGTTTCTTCAAGTGTGGGGACTGTAGCCTATGTAGGTGGATGAAACCCAACAAATTCTTCTGTAGTGCGGCCACGGGAAAAACCTTCTATCAACGTAATTTCTCAAACTGTAAGACCACGGGAGTGATCTATCTAGCCACTTGCTCTTGCCCTAAGGATTATATAGGGAAAACCAAGAGGGAATTCAGACGCAGAGTAGGTGAGCACATGGGAGATATCAGGAATGGGAGAGACACCCCCTTGGCTAAGCACATGCTATTAGTCCACAATAATTCCCTTGCGGAGGTCAGGTTCATGATTATTGAGGTAGTGAACATTAACCCTAGAGGAGGCAACACAGATAAAACCATCCTAAAAAGAGAGTGTGAATGGATATTCAGGATGGAGAGTCGTGAACCAAGGGGATTAAATGAACAATTATCTTTTGCCTGTTTTTTGTGAATTTTTCTGTGATTCTTCATCCTTCTTTATGGGTTTGATACATATCAAATTTTGAATCAACCCAGATATAATTTTAATGAGGACCAACTGTAAGACTGGACTGTTTTCCATATTCTTGTTTAGGTCTAGTTTTGAGACCTACATGGATTTACCATGACAAATTATTTTGATGACCAAAAATTCCCTCTTACACTACTGGGGAATTGACACCCCGCCTTGAGACCACCCAGATGATTAAGGTATTTTGAGGCATATTACTGGCCAATCACAGATGTATGTATTGGCGTAACAGACACTATCAGAGCATGTAATGCTCCTATTAACAGGGTGCCGTTTTTGGCACCATTCATAAGAGATGAACACGGGCATTAAAATGCATGCTTTCCTATGAGGATATTAGTTTGTATTGCCTCTGCTTTGCCATGAACAATTATTGTGTCTAATTATACACACTGGCCAAATATATATATATAATTATACGAATTGAGGATAGAATACATCTCTTAATATGATGATTTCCACCATAGATCAACATTGATCACGTTTCATGTCGCAGTTTAATCAAAGATATGAACATGGGCTGTTGGTTATGGTGCCAGCGTTAAATATTGCCTCTACTCTCCTGTGTTGGAGGATCGGTTTCTTCTGTCCTTATTGTGCCTCTGTTCGGGTCGATTTGTGCCGCCTTCCATTGAGCGCTATGTACCCACTGCGCATGCGGGCTTTGAATGGCCGATGGGGGACATGCGCAGAAAAAATGATTCATGATGGTGCCTTCAGACCCTTGTGGGCTATAGATGCAGTGGGTGCCCTTTTGAGGGACTGTGTCTCTGCACGATGAGTTCCACTTTTGACCTATCCGGAGATAGTGCAGTCAGTTCCGGGCTGTATACACGCAGGTCTCGTGCTGAGGTGTATTGATGGGCGATATGCGTGTTGGAGACTGGGTTATGTTAAGTGTCAGTGCCTTCTCTTGTTGACACATGCCCACCCCCCGGTGTCTTGCACGTCTATCAGTAAACGCAGTATAATACGAGGATTTGTGTTTACATCCGTGAAAGGGGCGTTACCGAAATCATGACAGACGTACTTGATGTGAGGAAGTGAATGAGACACTTTACAACCAATGGGTGAGTCTCCTTGAGTCGTGACATGCGCAGTGGTGTTAAGGGGGTGTGTCCCTTCATAGCGTCCGGAGCTGGCGAACGCTGTGGCGGTAACTATAAAATAAGGGATATCAGGCCAGCACATCGACTATACCACATCAGGACACTATTTTCACTGAGACCGGCCCTCCTGATGAGCCCAGATGGGGCGAAACGCGTCGAGGCGCTTCACGTATATGGCAGAAGGCGTTTGACACGATGAGTATCTGCAGCATTTGATCACTGAGGGTTTGAACTATTTATTCATTGGCACTGTTTCTCCAGTCAGGTGGCATGCATTGGTCACTATACATCTAATCTTTGGCTACTGAGTGATTGATCATCTGTGGAGGTTGCATTTTTGTGCCATTTTGATCTAACCTCAGGTTAATGATATTCTATATGCTGTGGACTTTATCTAGTGTATCTGTTGTATCTACTTGACTCGTGTCACTGATATGCCATCACCTTAATGCCAGTACATAAATGTGTTCCTTTTGATTTTTAATTGTATTTGGGGATTAGGGTCCTCTTTAACACAGTTGATCTCTGTCTATTGATAGGGGCCCCCTTAGCATCGGGGAAGGGATCCCCAGGGGCTGTAGGGTACATCAGGGTCCACAGGGACAGCCATCGTTGAGCGGGGGCGCCACAACGCTCCCCCTAGGGTGCCAACCTCCGCGGCAAGGAAGGATTGAGCCTTAGACGATAATAGGGACTCCTAGGTAACCCCCATTACATGTTTTTATTTGGGTACTGATTGGACACGTTTTTTTTTTTTTTTTTTTTTTTTGTTGTTTTTTTGTTCTGTTCACTCTGTGGTGTGACCTTTGGTCTTTTAATAATAAAGTATCGTTGTTAGGGTTTTTTCATATGATTTCCTGTTCTGAGACCCTTTACATTTGACAGTTATTTTTGCTAGCAATTCGGAATTGGAATGGCCAGTTTTTTGACAGGTCCGGTTAATTCAGATATATGGATGGAGGATGCAAATCAGGCGTTCAACATTGGTGGTACTATAGATAATAATACTGGTCCGCAGGCTCTAAAGAATCTGTTTAATGAAACATACGTTGGTTATAAAAACTATCTTAAATCCTGGTGGGAGATCAGGACATTGGAAAATTATTTGAAAAATCGTATTGTACCAAGAGGGCTTAGAATCAACATTAATCCTTCCCTAAGAGTTACCTCACCTGAGTTCTTGAATATCTGGACAAAGGAATCTATTGAGGCATCATTAAGGTTCTTGCAAATCCTATTAGCAGAAGAGAAGAAAATATTTGAGAGGTCTAATAGCCAACTCAATATATTAATTGAGCAAACTCTCAAGCATAAAACGGACTCTGATTTTGCCAGAAGGGAAGGTCTGTTACAAACCTCTGTAGAAAGATATCAGGCTCTCCTGAAGGAAAGAAAACACCTTCAGTTTCAAAGGGATCTGAGGGACTTCAGTGAGAACCAAGTTTTTAATTTCCAAACAGAAAGACAGTCAGAGGCATCGTCGTCTGATTTAGAAGCCTCAGATACTGAAAGAGCAGATAGTGTACCATTATTCAGAGGTTCTTTTTCGAAACAAAGATGGCAGGGTGGAAGGGGGAGAAGAAGGGGAAGAGGGTCGTACAGGGGCAGTATGAGACAAGAAGTATCTTACTCAAAAGTAAATATGTCATCGGTACCTGCGGGACCGTCTTCCTTAAATACCCCCTCCCCTATTACACCCTTATCCTCTTCGTCCTCTTTTTTGGAGCGGGGTGCGAGGGCAGGCTATCATCTAAGAACCCGGTTCAACTAACTAAGGGTCAAATTATAAATCTATCCTCGCACACACTTAGTAAAGAAGAATCTATTGTACTGTCAAGAGGACTGAATTTTGTCCCCACGAATAGCTATAATTGTTTTGAGTGGGTGAAGGACCTCAATCTGTTCTGCAGAAAACTAAAATGGAAAAATTTTTTTAGACATAATGACCGAGAGGAGTGCTATAGACAAGGCCTCAGTGATGAGGACATTGAGAGTTATCAAGCACTCTTGGGTCTCCTCAGAGAGAATGAGAATCTCCCAGTGGATGGAAAAGGTCCCTTTACTAAACTCAAAAACAAGAGTGAAAAGATGCCACCTCAAGGTGATACTAAGAACATTGATATTTTTGCATCATTAGTTGAGAGGGATCTTAAAAAGATCATGAAAAGAACTAACTGGGATGACGAGGAGAATCTAACAATAGGGGAACGGAATGCCCTCATGGGTTTAAAGAGAAATGACCATCTGATTATTAAATCATCCGATAAAGGTGGTAATCTTGTGATTATGAATCATCCAGAATATCGCAAGATGTGTCTAAATATTCTGCAGGACGCTTCTACTTATGAGGTCCTGAAGGTAAGTCCCTTATTGGACTATAAGGCAGAACTTAGATCCCTAGTTAATGAGGCTCTCTTGAATAAATTAATTTCCAAAACTGAATCTGACTTCCTTGTACCCAAGTTTCCAATGATAGCGACCTTTTATGCACTTCCTAAAGTGCATAAGGGTATAGATCCTTTGAAAGGACGCCCAATTGTCTCAGGGGTGGACTCCCTGATACAAAACTGTGGGATATATGTAGATCAAATTCTGCGTCCATTTGTGACCTCACTTCCCTCATATTTGAGGGATACATCAGACCTATTATTAAAACTTGAAGGTATCCATCTTGAGGAAGGTACTTGGCTGGGTTCTATTGATGTAGAAGCATTATACAGTAGTATCCCACACCAGGAAGGGATTAGCAGTGTCGAATACTATCTACAACAAAGGTCAATTGCCTGCAGAAAGCACAATAGCTTTTTATCATCTCTTCTCCATTTCACCCTCACACGTAATGTTTTCACCTTCGACGGTAGGTTTTTCCACCAGCTCAGGGGCACTGCGATGGGGAGCCCCTGTGCCCCGTCGTATGCAAATTTGTTCCTGGGCTGGTGGGAGGAGACTATTGTGTTCGGAGGTGACACAAAATGGTGGCAGCAATACATCTCTATGTGGTATCGCTATATAGATGATGTTTTTGTTGTATGGTCGGGATCGAAACAACAATTTGAGATGTTTGTTAACGAGCTTAACCATAATGATATTAATCTCAGATTCACCTTTGAAATTGAGAAGCAAGAACTGGCCTTCCTGGATATTAAAATCAGGAGAGAATCTTTTGGGAATATCTCAACAAGTATCCATCGTAAACCCACTAGCACCAACAGTTTGCTTCACTGGCAGAGTCATCATCCTGCCCCTCTCAAGAGAGGAATCCCTAAAAGCCAGTTCCTTAGACTGAGGAGAAATTGTTCGAGAAAAGATCTTTTTTATAGTCAGGCTGGTGACATGTTTAATAGATTCAGGGAAAAGGGATATCCGACACATGTCTTGGATGCAGCATTAAATTTTGCTGAAAGAGCGGATAGGCAGAAACTCCTACAGAAACGTACGGAAAGGGATACATCTGAAATAGTCAGAATTATTGGTACATTTGATGATAAACATCAAGAAGTTAGGAGAATTATTACAAGACACTGGGATATTCTTAAATTAGATCCAGACATTGGAAGTCTGATAGGCGAACGCCCTAATATCACATTCAGGAAAGGGAAGTCCATTAGAGACATGTTAATACATAGTCAATATAAGAGGCCTGAACCGAAGGGTACTTGGCTTGAGAGGAAACCTATCGGTTTCTTCAAGTGTGGGGACTGTAGCCTATGTAGGTGGATGAAACCCAACAAATTCTTCTGTAGTGCGGCCACGGGAAAAACCTTCTATCAACGTAATTTCTCAAACTGTAAGACCACGGGAGTGATCTATCTAGCCACTTGCTCTTGCCCTAAGGATTATATAGGGAAAACCAAGAGGGAATTCAGACGCAGAGTAGGTGAGCACATGGGAGATATCAGGAATGGGAGAGACACCCCCTTGGCTAAGCACATGCTATTAGTCCACAATAATTCCCTTGCGGAGGTCAGGTTCATGATTATTGAGGTAGTGAACATTAACCCTAGAGGAGGCAACACAGATAAAACCATCCTAAAAAGAGAGTGTGAATGGATATTCAGGATGGAGAGTCGTGAACCAAGGGGATTAAATGAACAATTATCTTTTGCCTGTTTTTTGTGAATTTTTCTGTGATTCTTCATCCTTCTTTATGGGTTTGATACATATCAAATTTTGAATCAACCCAGATATAATTTTAATGAGGACCAACTGTAAGACTGGACTGTTTTCCATATTCTTGTTTAGGTCTAGTTTTGAGACCTACATGGATTTACCATGACAAATTATTTTGATGACCAAAAATTCCCTCTTACACTACTGGGGAATTGACACCCCGCCTTGAGACCACCCAGATGATTAAGGTATTTTGAGGCATATTACTGGCCAATCACAGATGTATGTATTGGCGTAACAGACACTATCAGAGCATGTAATGCTCCTATTAACAGGGTGCCGTTTTTGGCACCATTCATAAGAGATGAACACGGGCATTAAAATGCATGCTTTCCTATGAGGATATTAGTTTGTATTGCCTCTGCTTTGCCATGAACAATTATTGTGTCTAATTATACACACTGGCCAAATATATATATATAATTATACGAATTGAGGATAGAATACATCTCTTAATATGATGATTTCCACCATAGATCAACATTGATCACGTTTCATGTCGCAGTTTAATCAAAGATATGAACATGGGCTGTTGGTTATGGTGCCAGCGTTAAATATTGCCTCTACTCTCCTGTGTTGGAGGATCGGTTTCTTCTGTCCTTATTGTGCCTCTGTTCGGGTCGATTTGTGCCGCCTTCCATTGAGCGCTATGTACCCACTGCGCATGCGGGCTTTGAATGGCCGATGGGGGACATGCGCAGAAAAAATGATTCATGATGGTGCCTTCAGACCCTTGTGGGCTATAGATGCAGTGGGTGCCCTTTTGAGGGACTGTGTCTCTGCACGATGAGTTCCACTTTTGACCTATCCAGAGATAGTGCAGTCAGTTCCGGGCTGTATACACGCAGGTCTCGTGCTGAGGTGTATTGATGGGCGATATGCGTGTTGGAGACTGGGTTATGTTAAGTGTCAGTGCCTTCTCTTGTTGACACATGCCCACCCCCCGGTGTCTTGCACGTCTATCAGTAAACGCAGTATAATACGAGGATTTGTGTTTACATCCGTGAAAGGGGCGTTACCGAAATCATGACAGACGTACTTGATGTGAGGAAGTGAATGAGACACTTTACAACCAATGGGTGAGTCTCCTTGAGTCGTGACATGCGCAGTGGTGTTAAGGGGGTGTGTCCCTTCATAGCGTCCGGAGCTGGCGAACGCTGTGGCGGTAACTATAAAATAAGGGATATCAGGCCAGCACATCGACTATACCACATCAGGACACTATTTTCACTGAGACCGGCCCTCCTGATGAGCCCAGATGGGGCGAAACGCGTCGAGGCGCTTCACGTATATGGCAGAAGGCGTTTGACACGATGAGTATCTGCAGCATTTGATCACTGAGGGTTTGAACTATTTATTCATTGGCACTGTTTCTCCAGTCAGGTGGCATGCATTGGTCACTATACATCTAATCTTTGGCTACTGAGTGATTGATCATCTGTGGAGGTTGCATTTTTGTGCCATTTTGATCTAACCTCAGGTTAATGATATTCTATATGCTGTGGACTTTATCTAGTGTATCTGTTGTATCTACTTGACTCGTGTCACTGATATGCCATCACCTTAATGCCAGTACATAAATGTGTTCCTTTTGATTTTTAATTGTATTTGGGGATTAGGGTCCTCTTTAACACAGTTGATCTCTGTCTATTGATAGGGGCCCCCTTAGCATCGGGGAAGGGATCCCCAGGGGCTGTAGGGTACATCAGGGTCCACAGGGACAGCCATCGTTGAGCGGGGGCGCCACAACGCTCCCCCTAGGGTGCCAACCTCCGCGGCAAGGAAGGATTGAGCCTTAGACGATAATAGGGACTCCTAGGTAACCCCCATTACATGTTTTTATTTGGGTACTGATTGGACACGTTTTTTTGTTGTTTTTTTGTTCTGTTCACTCTGTGGTGTGACCTTTGGTCTTTTAATAATAAAGTATCGTTGTTAGGGTTTTTTCATATGATTTCCTGTTCTGAGACCCTTTACATTTGACAGATATGTATGGGTTCCCCCAACAGATGGTTGTGAAGGGAAGATAAGTATCCTGCGTGCCTGATTTCAGACTGTCGATCCTTTTGCTTTCCAGAGATAAGCCACCAACAGAAATGTCTTGTAACAAATGAGTCCTTCTGTGTGTCAGGAGGTCAGGTGAGATAGATGTTTGGTCGTTCATTCAGTAAGCAGGTATCTAAAATGTGTGAGGTGCTTTGCAATTCAACTTCCTTGACAGATGTTTATTTTGGAAGAAAATGTCCATTGTTTTTTAATACTGGACGCACCCCCCTAAAGTCTTTAAAATCTATTGCCCTGATTCATCAAACCGTTTATGCCAAAAAAGTAGTGTAAAAGCTTTGAAATTTCACCAAATTTTGGCGCAAATTGGAATTGCATCAAAATTTTGAAACTGACTGAGATACATTGGGGGCATGACACCACAGCTCATCTAATGCACGGCAAGCTGTGGCATTCCCTGCACCATAAATGTCATTCTAGCACACCTTTTCATGAATTGGTAGCGTCTAACAAGAAAATCGTTAGCCTTGATGAATCAAGGCCTATATTTTGCAGGAATGTCCACTGTTTTTATACTGGGATCATAGGTTTCAATCAGATCTGGGCCAACATCTGTAGAGAATGTGTGAATTTTCCGCTCATGGACTCTGAATATAGTGGTTTCATGCCAGATGTGCTTGAGCTTCTTAATTAGGGACTAAATAATAAGAATGTTCTGAGTTATGGTCTTTGGGTTCCCATAAGAGTTCCATAGCTAAAAGATACCTCTGTACCCATAACGCTGCTCCATGGAATATAGCCTTAAAAGACATGAAGAGTTCTCTGCAGGATCTGAATGGTTAATCTCGGCCTGTGTTTCTGGCACATTATGTCCACAAGTGTCGGCCGCCACATGAAATTCACTTATGTTGAACACATCATAGCGGCCAAATCACTTCATTGGGCTCCCTGCCACGGCCCACTCAGTTGGAGGAAAGCTGCAGATCCCATTCTTCTTGAATGTATTGCTTTTTTATTAGGCTGAGTTGCAATTTCAGGGGTTCAGTATTTTGCCGGTTCTTGGCTGCGGACGACTTGTTATCATCTTGATGATCAGAACATAATAGTTTGGTTTTATTGTGTCCTGATATTCCGCCATTTAATTTGCGCAGCTTGAGGTGGTTCCAGCTTTCACCCCCGCTCTTCATTGTTCATTTTATTACATTTAGGATTGTCAGGATCTTTGTGTCAAGGAAGTGGGAGAAGGGAAACGGCAAAATTCTAGCAATCAGAGGCCTAACAAGCACAGCCGCCATTTGACAGGATTAGCTACCTACAGAAGGCTTCGTATTTCAAAGCTGATGGTGGAAAGAAATTAGGAGTCTTAATAAGTCGTCCATTGTCTCATTTATGGCACATGGAATTTTTAGCCGTGTGGTCTTTTTATGCCTTGAAATCCACATGATGTCAGAAGAAAAAAGTTGCAAAAGATCAACAAAAATGGTCACGACTGATCTACTGATAGTGGCTCAACAGAAGTCACAAAGTAGAGCCAGGAACTCCATGGAAAGTAACTAACTATAATGGATTAATGAAAAGTAGTCCTGACATCTCCATGAAATGTTGCCACAGTGGCTATACTTGCAAAGATCTTGTGATGAAAGACATAACACCTGATGATCCCTCGGTATTCTAATATCTGGAAGGTCTCGTCAGTATGTTACTAAATGCGCTGGAGCTGAAGAGAGCTTTACAACACTGCATTGCCAGCTATAATAATGCTGTGTCCCCCCTGAGGTTGGGCTCTAACCCCCAGATGACTGGCTGCAGCCCGGCGGCAGCAACGTGGTGCAGCTGCTGATATTTACAACTCAAAGACTTCACAGACATGACCAATCTGCAGGAAGATGGCGGCAGATGCAGCATGTCCACAGATATGAAAAATGAACAGATGCTTTTCTGCTAATTGATGAAAATCAGGGTTGTGAATGGATTCTTATTCATGCAGCTGTTCTGAGGCAATGTTATTATTTTCACACAAAAAAGGAAAAATAAGGACACAATATAAATGTTGCTAGATAATAGTACAAATTTAAGGTGCATTTACACCGCGCTGATTTTACGATAATCGTGCAATCTAAATAGGCTGCCGATCAACTAACAAATTAGAAAAATGCTCATTTGGTGGGTGAAATTATCTTTTGTGCTGCACAAATGACTCGTTTTTGTTCTCGGTAGCACATTGTCCTGTGTAAAGAGCAGTTGTGCTGCCGAGAACAATGGCAGCTTATGTGCACTGAATGATCAATTACAGACCTTTCAGTGCACATCTGAAACAGGCTATTAAATTATTGCAGAACGGCAAACACGCTGACAGTCATTTTATGCTGCACATCATGCAGTGTAAACGGACCTTAAAGGGGTTATCCAGGACTAAATTATTATTTTACTATGAGCAAAAAAGTAACAGGCAGTTAGTTGCTAACTAGTTAGCAAGTACCTTCCATTTCTATTCAGTGCTGACTCAGCGCTCTCACTGACCGCTCCATCTGGCGATTCAGCTGCGCCATGTCAACAGATCAGCTCTTCTTCTTCTGGGCTGCTCTGTGGACAGGGCCTGACTGGCAATGAGCATTACATCGACAGTCATCACCTGTCAACAGTGCAGAGCGTGAGAGAAGCTGATGTTCGGTCGATATGACGTCAGTGGAAGCCACAAAATCCCAGCCAGGAGCAGTAAGTGACAGCTTTGTGCTGTCAGAGATCAACGCCGCAAAGAACAGGCAGGTAGTTAACAATACCCTGATTGTTAGTTTTTATGCCCACAGTAAAAATTAATATAGTCATGGATAACCCCTTTAAGTCTCCTCTCTCTAAAATGTCTTCTTCTTTACTTCCATTGTCATCCCCAGTCCTGATTCTGATCTCTTTTCCTATACTGGAGTCTAGGATGTCATCAATTTTTTTAATTCTATTAATCTCTTGTATCATCATTATGTCACAAAGTCCCCCAAGACTTTTAGAAATACACAGCCCCTGCTCTCTCCTACTCTTCTTTTTGGATATTCCTAAATTCCTTGTGTGGATTTTTGGGAGAGAAAACCAACCAAGAAAGGCAAAATAGATTTTTTTTAAGCAACTGCAATTAGGGGTCAGCTCTTTGACCCTCCAATAGCTTCCCTCCAACAGTTTAGCACCACTGCCCCAACTCCCCCATTTAGAAGCGACTGGGGGAAGGGACCAAGGTTGAAAATTACAGATTGTACACGTTTACTAGGTAAACACACCCAAAGTCTCCATTATGGAAGTTCTCAATACCATTGTTCAGAATGCTCTAGAAAGAACTGACCTATAGAGATTTCCCATATAAGTAAAACAGAAACGTTTAGTGGACATTGTCAGCCTACAGGCCAGAACAGAGGCTAAATCCCTAGACGAAAAGTAACATCTGGGAGTACTTCTCCAAATGTTTCTCTAAATGTTACTTGTTTTTTAAAAATTTCTTAGAGCGAATTCTTTCCAAAACGCTCCTCAAAGACGGCTTAAAAAACTCTTGAAAACCACTTACAATTAATTTCTACATTTGCAAAATGAGTTTTTTATGCTATGCATTTTCAAGAAAATGCAAGTAACCTAGTTTACTTATTGGGTGCAGAACATATGCAACATTAAAAACTTACCAAAAGCTCATCGTGGGAACGTTCCCTAAGATGCTTTGAAAAATGCATGGTGAGAAACCTAGTAAACGCATGTCACTTCTTGAAGCAAATCCTGAAGGAAATTTCTCCAAAATAGGCACTAGCCAATCAAAAGATTTTAAAACACTTTAGGAAAAAAAAAGTACTTCTCCACAAAAAAGGAGAATAATGAGAGAAAGTTTTAAGGCATTTTTATTACCGTACTTACTGCAAAGTCAAAACTTTACAGTACATAGATTTCATTAGTATTTGGTACCATTGCCCTTAAACTGAATGACTTGGGTCAAACGTTTGGGATATCCTTCCACAAGCTTCTCACAATAGTTGGTCGGAATTTGGGCCCATTCCTCCTGACAAAACTGGTGTAACTGATTCAGGTTTGTAGGTCGCCTTGCTCGCACCTGTATTTTCAGCTTTGCCCATAAATTTTCAATAGGATTCAGATCAGGGCTTTGTGATGGCCACTACAAAACATTGGCTTTGTTATCCTTAAGCCAATTTGTTACTCAAAGAGGAGATCCCAAAAGGGAAAAAAAAAAAAAAAAACACCTGGTTCCCGTGCTGCTAAACTTCAACCCTCAAGTGGAGGAAATCCAGTCGAATGGACCTCGAAACGCTTTGTCTTTGTATGTACCATGAAATAAAGCATTGATATTGGAACCTACTCCTAGAATCGACTGGATTTCCTCCATTTGAGGGTTGAAGTATAGCAGCATGGGAACCAGGTGTTTTTTTTTCCCTTTTGGGATCTCCTCTTTGAGTAATGGAAGCAGATGCTGTCTGTCTACACCCTCCTGCTGCAGCTTCATTATATGGGATTGAGCGTATTTAGTAGTTGTGGTGTTACACAACCTCTGAGGGTGAGTACCCTGAACAATTCAAATTTTACTTTTTATATCTAGTAAAGCCCTATGGGTACGCTTTTGTGGTTTCTTTTATCTTTAAGCCAATTTGTTAGCATTTCGGCATTATGCTTCGGGTCGTTGTCCATTTGGAAGACCCATTTCCACCCAAGCTTTAACTTCCTGGCTGATGTGTTGTGATGTTGCTCCAGTATTGCCACATAAGCTTCTTTTCTCATGATGCCATCTATTTTGTGAAGTGCACCAGTCCCTCCTGCAGCAAAATAACCCCACAACATGATGCTACCACCCCCATGTTTCACAGTTTGGATGGTAGTCTTAGGCTTCCAAGCTTCTCCCTTTTTCCTCCAAACGCAACAATGGTCATTATGCCCAAAATATTCAATTTTAGTTTCATCAGACCACATGACATGTCTCCAAAGATTAAAGTCTTTGATTCTGTGTGCATTTTTAAACATTAATCTGGGTAATTGTGGCACCCCTGAGGGTCCAGTCGCCACAGAGGTACTGCACCTCATCCAGAGGTGTGGCATCCCACCCTCAGGTAAGGAGGGAGCACCACCCAGGACTTCTAACACTCACACCTAACACACACCAGGTCAGTCAGGGCATCTGGGTGTACCATTGGGGAGGATGGCCTCGTCCCAGGCTGGCTAGGAAAGGGTGTTGGTAGGTGAGTGGGAAAGGTATAAAAGGGGCAGAGCCTAGGAAGTGGAGTGATTGAGGACATCCAATCAGTGACAGTTAGGTGACAGTTAGTGGGAGGAGTTAGTGTGAGGTAAATGGATCATTCTGGAAAGATCCAGTCTGTCGGTGACAGATCAGCAGAAGAGCAGGACTGACGTGGGGAGAGTAAGGGTCAGAGAGAAACATCTGGAAGGAAAGAAGATCTTAGGAGAATAGAAGGGGTCCTAGGGGCACGGGTAGTGCGATAAGCAATCCGTGCAGCCCGTATCCAGACGTGGAAGGATGAGGCCACAGTGGGGGAGCTGGCCCCTAAGCCTAGTGGAGACTATCAAACAAGACTCACCTAGCAAGCCGGAGGCTGAGGTAACTTCAAGTGCCTCAGCCGCAGACACAATCATTTCCCTGAAAAGGCAGCCAATATAGGAGTAAGGGGACTTTGAGAACATCGCCCGACAGGGTCCGCGGCTGCCGGCTCGGGGACACTGCTTGTGAAGGCACAGGGCAGGAGGGAAAGGAGAGATCAGTGCAGAGACACGGTCTAGAAAGGTGAACATAAAGAGGAGTCCTGAAAAGGTGTTCCCAAATTGTCTGAGAGATTGCTGGACCCCTCCCCCGGAGGACACAGTGCCAAGTGGGCTATCGTATGCAGGAATTGTGAGTAAAAACCCTGAAACTGCACCCAACTGTGTCCTTCGTGTTATTAGCATCTCACCTGCCATACACCGCATTCACCATCACCGGCTCAACTGTTACCACCTTAACTGCCCTGGGACACAGCTCTACCTTTTGGAGAGCTTCACCATCTTTGCTGCCCTAACACCATCCCAGAGGATCTGCATTGCAGAGTCGGCTATCATTGCCGAATACCATGGGTGGTGTCATGATTCCCCTTTCCCTACCATTTTCCTATCATCTTCCCAACATTAAGCATCCATCTTTACTGGACGCCCAGGGCCACAGACCAGGTCACTGCTGCCGTGACACATCCCCTTTAAAGGACCTGACCGGCCCTGTACGACGTAATCTAAGGCTCTGTGGGGCGCTCCATAATGGCTTCTTCCTGGCAGTGTTGCCTTTCAGCCCTTGTTGATACAGTACTTGTTTCACTGTGGATATTGACAAAATCTTACCAGCTTCTGCCATCATCTTCACAAGGTCTTTTGCTTAGTCCTTGGGTTGATATGCACATGTCAGACCAAAGCACATTCATCTCTAGGACACAGAACCCGTCTCCTTCCTGAGCGGTATGTTTGCTGGACATTCCCATCTTGTTTGTACTTGCATAAAACTGTTTGTACAGATGAATGAGGCACCTTCAGGTATCTTGAAATTGTACCCAAGGATGAGCCAGACTTGTGCAAGTCCACAATTCTCTTCCTGATATCTTGGTTGATTTCTTGAGACTTTCCCAATGATGCTACACAAAGAATTAGTGTGCCTCAGGTGTGCATTAAAATACATCCACAGATGTGTCTCTAATTAACTCAGATGTTGCCAAAAAACCTATCAGAAGCTTCCAAACACATGACATCATTATATGGGCAGTCCAGAATTGTTTAAAGGCATAGTAATCTAAGTGTATGTAAACTTTTGACTTTGCAGTAAGTAATAAAGATGCCTTGAAATATTCTCTCTCTCATTATTCTGGCATTTGACAAATATTAATAATTATGGTAATCCTATCTGACCTAAAACGGGAAAGGTTTATTCTGATTTCATGTCAGATATTGAGAAAAACATGCATATGTGTCTTTTTTTATAGTGTATATACATAAACATCTGGTTTCAACTGTGTGTGTATATATATATATATATATATATATATATATACACATATATATATATATAACTGTGTATATACTGTATGTATATATATATATATATATATATATATAATATCTGGAAAATATGAGGAGCTGATATGTAAGGGGTAGAGTATAATCAAATATCATCTCACATAATCAATAAATAATGAACCAGTTCATAAAAATGTACTACATTATAATATATGCAGTGGGATCAGTTTCAGATAAACTGCACATAGATCAATACATATTTAGGCTATGTGCCCACGTAGCGTTTTTTAAACGCTCAGGAAACGGGTCTCCTTCCCAGAAAAGGCACGTTTTTTCCCGCGTTTTTTTGCGCAAAAACGCGCGTTTTTGATGCGTTTTTTTTCGAGCGTCTTTTGGACTATAGGAAATAGCCAAAAACACTGACCTAAGCGGAAATTAATGAACATGCTGTGTTTTTTTTACCGCTAAGCGTTTCCTTAGCGGTAAAAAATGTATCCATTGGCACAAAAAGGCCAAAATGCATTTAAATGAATGGGATGCTTCTTTTAAGCGTTTTTGATGCTGTTTGACCCCGAAAAACGCATCAAAAACGCTTAAAAAATCGCTACATGGGCACACAGCCTAAAACATGATTCAATATAGAACAAGACATGATTGCTACTAAAATAAATATTTACCCAGACCTACCACTTGCAATAGCCATAACCCGACATGTGTTTCGCCCACTGCTTTCTCAGTGGGATCAATGTCTCATTTTCAGTGGAGCAACTATAGTGGGTGCAACAGTTGCAGTCATACATTGGCCCTGGAACTTATAAGGCTTTAAGGGCCAAACAGTGTGTGAAAAGCAGTACTATTGGAGACCTGTGATATTTGGGGACCTGTTGAAGATTTTGTATTGAGGAAGATAAGCTTCAGTTTACTCTACTGCTTTCAAAGGAAAAAAAAGAAAGCTATTTAAAAGCCAAGGATGTCTCAAGGCCAATGCATTGGCATGAGTAGAGGAGCCAGGAACGGTAGAAGCCAGGAAATGGTTAATGGTTTTCTACTTTACAAAGAAAAGTCAAGACATTCGAGCGATTCTTGATGTTAATGAAGGTGTCACACATTGTCTCCTGAAACTTGTGTCTGGCAATCTTCTTTTTTGCGGATGCCTACACCAGTGACATTTCATCTCACATTCAAAGAGCACTACCTTAATGAAATGCATAATTAACATATTCTAATTGTGCTGAGCGCTGTGATGATTTTGACAGAACTCACTTTCCATGTCTAATTTGATGCTAATTTAATCTGTTTCTCTCCCGCCGACATGACCTTTCTTGATTGAGTTTCACTAAGGAAATTTTTTGATGGATTGATTTATCAGTAAATGCGGAAACAACAATAGCTGGAGAGGAGAACTGGCTCCTTACAGTCACCCAGCTTCCTAACTTTCTCCCTCTGCTAACTCCGGTTCTCCAGCGGCAATGCATCAGGCAGATTTTGTGGAATCTTGGTTGGAGAACGTTGAGTTTGGAGAACAAGCAAATTTTGAGATTCTTCAAAAATTTGCAAAAACATTTATGAGCTTGGCCATTGTGGCATGTGCCTTGTCCATAAGGCTGCTCTTGAACAGGGCCTCCATTTAGAGCTATTGGCGCATGCCATCAATTGAGTGACCTTATGAGAGCTTAAGAAAGCAAATGGATACGAAATTTTAACTTAAACAAATTTTGACAATTTTGGTAAGGAGCAATTTTTTGTATAGCATTTCCTTCCACATGGTTATGGTACTGTATTTTGCCACTATATAGCAGTATTATTGAGGTACTATATGTATTGAGAATAAATATTCCTATCTTATTGGCAAAAGTCACAACCAGGAAAATCAGAAGGTCTGTAGGAACCCATGTAAATCACGGTTGAATGAAGACCACTATAGACTTTGGAAGGAACACGTATAAGGGCTCCCAATTGGGTTTTTATTTAGAAAAGAGGGAATTGGACAGTGATACTCTTATTATACTGCTCATAATGTTGGTAGACAGTATTATTATTGTTATTATTATTATTTATTTATATAGCACCATTGATTCCATGGTGCTGTACATGAGAAGGGGGTTACATACAAATTACAGATAGCACTTACAGTAAACAAACTAACAATGACAGACTGATACAGAGTGGAGAGAGGACCCTGCCCTTTCAGGCTTACATGCTACAGGATGGTGGGGAAGGAGACAGTAGGTTGGTGGGTTGCAGCAGTTCCGGTGTTGGTTGAGGTGATATCACCGGTAGTGGTGAGAGAGAAGGAGGTAGCGGGGTCATTGCAGGCTGTAGGCTTTCTTGAAGAGGTGGGTTTTCAGGTTCCGTCTGAAGGATCCAAATGTGGTTGATAGTCGGACTTGTTGGGGCAAAGAATTCCAGAGAATAGGGGCTATTCGGGAGAAGTCTTGGAGGCGTGTTATGATTGAGTTACCGTAGGAGGCAAAAACAGAAATGCTAGCTAAGTCCTGAAAACCAGAGAAGTTGGCAGCTATCGGATTGCAGACCCCTGAACCTATCAACACAACTAGCAGTAGCCGTGGGGGGTTCCTACTATGCCCTAGACCCCTCGATCACAGCCGGAGAATTAAATAGGCCTAAAGAAAGAAAGGGGAAATCTAAACTGCCCCAGAGCAGACCCCAAAGCAATAGGCAGCCCCCAACATATAATGACGGTGAAGCAAGATGAAAATACTAACACAGACAGAAAGATAGACTGAGCAAAGACGGGGCCCAAACTAACTAGATAGAAAAGGACAGGAAGGCTGCTGTCTGCAATCCGTAAAAAACCCTATGAAAATAAGAGCCAACAGACTGACAGTAAAAAAGGCCCTGAAGACGCTAGGCTTCAAAAAAGCTATGTCAGTACTCAGGAGTATACTGAAGACAGAGCTACAGGCAAAAGGAGATTCAGCTCACCCCAGCAGGGAATGGCAGAATACTGAAAAGCAAGGAAAACAAAAAACAAAACAAAAAAGCTAACAGGCAAAACAGAAAACTTAGCTTTAGAGGAGCAGGAATCAGACTGGTGTCCTAGAAGTCCACAGAGAAATGACCCGCAGGGCAGAAGGGCGTCGGCAGCCTTATATCCAGTCCGTGACTCCACTCAGCCAGTCATCCACATTAGACTTAGGTGCCTGATAATCAGGCTCATTACCTTCCTTTTCCAGAATAGGGAGTTCACCAGACCCCAGTGACGAAGGGGAAAATGAACTCACAACAGTACCTCCCCCTTGAGAAGGGGTCACCGAACCCTCAACCACGCCACCAGGGCGATCAGGGTGAGCCCGATGAAATGCACGCACCAATCTTTTGGCATGAATATCAGAGGCAGAGACCCAGGAATTATCCTCCTGACCATAACCCTTCCACTTAACCAAATACTGGAGTCTCTGTCTAGCCAGATGGGAATCCAGTATTTTCTCTACCTCATATTCCATGTTACCTTCAACCAATACAGGGTCTGGAGGTGCCACCCCAGGAACAACTGGTTCAACAAACCTCTTCAACAAGGACTTATGGAACACATTATGGATTTTAAATGTGACAGGAAGAGCCAAACGAAAAGAGACCGGATTAATAATCTCCAAAATCTTGTAAGGTCCAATAAATCTAGGCTTAAACTTAGGAGAAGCCACCTTCATAGCAATATTTTTTGATGATAACCACACCATATCACCAATCTTAAACTGGGGACCAATGGTCCTATGTCGATTGGAAAACCGCTGGGCCTTTTCCTGGGAGAGAGATAACTTATCCACCACTTGGTCCCAGATCTGGTGCATTCTCTCCACCACAGTGTCAACACCTGGGCAGGCAGAAGGCTCCACCTGCCCTGAAGAAAATCGAGGATGAAACCCAAAGTTACAAAAAAAAGGTGACATCAAAGTGGCAGAACTAGCTCTATTATTTAAAGCAAATTCGGCCAAGGGCAAAAATGAAACCCAATCATCCTGATCAGCGGAAATAAAACATCTCAAATACGACTCCAAGGTCTGGTTTGTTCTCTCTGTCTGCCCATTGGTCTGAGGGTGAAAAGCAGAGGAGAAGGACAACTGAATTCCCAGCTTGGAACAGAAAGTCCTCCAAAATCTAGACACAAACTGAACTCCTCTGTCAGATACAATGTTCTCAGGAATCCAGTGTAAGCGAACCACCTGTTGCAAAAACAGGGGCACCAACTCAGAGGAAGATGGCAACTTAGGGAGTGGTACAAGATGAACCATCTTAGAGAACCTATCACAAATCACCCAAATAACAGTCATTCTTTGAGAGACCGGCATATCAGAGATGAAATCCATTGAAATATGGGTCCATGGCCTCCTGGGGACCGGCAAAGGCATCAACAACCCACTAGAGCGAGAACAAGATTTAGACCGGGAGCAAGTCCCACAGGACTGCACAAAATTCCTGACATCATGAGACAAGGTGGGCCACCAAAAAGAGCGACTCACCAGATCTCTAGTACCAAAAATACCTGGATGACCAGCCAATGCAGAGCAATGAACTTCAGACATCACTCTCCTCTTCCACTGGTCAGGAACATACAACTTTCCACTGGGACAACGCTCAGGTTTGTCCTCCTGGAACTCTTGCAGAGCAAGTCTCAAATCGGGCGAGATGGCAGAAAGAACTACCCCTTCACCTAAGATGGTAGCAGGCTTGGTGACCACAGGAGAATCAGCAAAGAAACTCCTAGAGAGGGCGTCTGCCTTGACATTCTTAGTTCCAGGAAGAAAAGAGACCACAAAATCAAAACGTGTAAAAAACAATGCCCACCTAGCCTGTCTAGGGTTCAAGCGTTTAGCCGACTCTAGGTAAATCAAATTCTTGTGGTCAGTGAGGACCACAACTTGATGTTTAGCTCCCTCCAACCAATGTCTCCACTCCTCAAATGCCCATTTCATGGCCACCAGTTCCCAATTCCCCACATCATAGTTACGTTCAGATGGAGAGAACTTTCGGGAAAAGAAAGCACAGGGATTCATTTTAGATGTTACAGGATCCTTTTGGGACAAAACAGCTCCTGCACCAATCTCAGAAGCATCCACCTCTACCTGGAACGGGAGTGAGACATCAGGTTGCCGCAAAACCGGGGCGGAGGTAAATCTTGGCTTCAGCTCCTGAAAGGAAGAAACAGCCTCAGGAGACCAATTCAACACATCAGCACCCTTCATAGTCAGATCAGTCAATGGCTTGGCAATACTAGAAAATTTTGCTATAAATTTCCGATAAAAATTAGCAAAACCCAAAAACTTCTGGAGGGCCTTCAAAGAAGTGGACTGAACCCAATCATAAATGGCCTGTACCTTGGCCGGGTCCATTTCAATAGTTGACGGAGACAAAATAAATCCCAAAAATGAAATCCTCTGTACTCCAAAAAGGCATTTCGATCCTTTGACATACAGGGAATTCTCCCTCAAGATCCGGAACACAGTCCGAATATGTTCCACATGAGAATCCCAATCCTTGGAGAAGATCAAAATATCATCCAGATAGATAATCAAAAATTTATCGGCAAAGTCTCAGAAAATATCATTCATGAAGCACTGGAAGACAGAAGGGGCATTAGTGAGCCCAAAAGGCATCACCAGGTACTCAAAATGTCCCTCCGGAGTATTAAACGCCGTCTTCCATTCATCCCCATGCTTAATGCGAATAAGATTATACGCCCCCTTGAGGTCAAGCTTGGTAAACCAGCAAGCACCTTTAACTCTGGAGAATAGATCAGAAATCAGGGGTAACGGATACTGATATTTAACAGTAATTTTGTTGAGAGCACGATAATCAATACAAGGCCTTAAAGAACCATCCTTTTTGGCCACAAAAAAAAAACCGGCACCTAAGGGTGAAGAGGGTGGTCTAATATGACCCTTCTCCAACGCCTCCTTAATATAGGACCGCATAGCCTCATGCTCGGGTACAGATAAATTGAAGAGCCGACCCTTGGGAAATTTACACCCCAGGCTTAGTTCAATTGCACAGTCATAACTCCTATGAGGAGGCAAGGACGCAGACTCATTCTCACTAAATACATCATAAAAGTCCGCCAAATAGTCAGGAACATCATGCGACTGAGGAGAGGTGGAAAAAACCGGAGCCTCACTAAAGGCACACTGACAACCCCAACTCACCACAGACACAGATTTCCAATCCAAAACTGGATTATGAATTTGCAACCAGGGAAACCCCAGAACAACGGCATCATGCAGACCATGCAATACCAAAAATCTGCAATTTTCTTGATGGTCTGGGGCGACCCGCATGACCACCTGGGTCCAAAACTGAGGTTTATTTTTAGCCAAAGGAGTAGCATCAATCCCCCTCAAAGGGATAAGCGTCTGCAGAGGTGTCATCGGAAATCCACAACGTTTAGCAAAATCCAAGTCCATTAGGTTTAGCGCTGCTCCAGAATCCACAAAAGCCTTGGCGGAAAATGTGGACAGGGAGCAGATCAGAGTAATTGCCAGAAGAAACTTAGGTTGAACACCACCCACAGAAAACGTGTGTGCAAAGCGTTTCTCTTGTTTAGGACAAACAGAAATAATATGCGAGGCATCTCCACAGAAAAAACACAGCTTATTACGCCTTCTGAACTCCTGACGTTGCGCCTTAGACAAAACTCTATCACATTGCATAGGTTCAGACGTCTGTTCAACCGGTGGCAACACCTCTCGTGCAATCCTGCATTCACGTAAACGCCGATCAACCTGAATGGCTAATGACATAGAATCGTCCAGACCAGAGGGAACAGGAAATCCCACCATAGTATCTTTTACGGCTTCTGACAAACCCTTCCGAAAGAGAGCAGCCAAGGCATTATCATTCCAGGTAGTAAGGACCGCCCACTTTCGGAACTTTTGACAGTACAACTCTGCAGAATCTCGACCCTGGTTCAATGGCAACAGGGTCTTTTCAGCCTGATCAATAGCATTAGGTTCGTCATACAACAAACCCAAAGCTTGAAAGAATGCGTTCACATTAGTCAGAATAGGATCATCTGGTTTCAAAGAAAACGCCCAATCCTGGGGATCGCCACGCAGCAAAGAGATGACAATTTTAACCTGCTGAGCGGAGCTCCCTGACGAGTTAGGCTTCAAGGCAAAAAATTATTTACAATAATTTTTGAAACTCAAAAATTTAGATCGATCCTAAAAAATACATCAGGTGTAGGGATCTTTGGTTCAACAGCATGCGAACGAGCAAGGTAGGCGGAAATTCCCCGCACTTCCGCAGCGAGCTGCTCCACACGATCAGACAATTGCTTTATCTCCATTGAGAGAGAAAAAAAAAAAATTCCCCCTACGGCCTCAGAGATATAGAGGAAAGAATATACACACACCTTTTTTTTTTTTTTTTTTTTTAAACACAATTCTTTCCTGCTGTTGAGTACCCTAGGATCTGCGGTATGGCGGGTGATTCTGTTATGATTGAGTCACCCTAGGAGGCAAAAACAGAAATGGTAGCTAAGTCCAGAAAACCAGAGAAGTTGGCAGCTGTCGGATTGCAGACCCCTGAACCTATCAACACAACTAGCAGTAGCCGTGGGGGGTTCCTACTATGCCCTAGACCCCTCGATCACAGCCAGAGAATTAAATAGGCCTAAAGAAAGAAAGGGGAAATCTAAACTGCCCCAGAGCAGACCCCAAAGCAATAGGCAGCCCCCAACATATTATGACGGTGAAGCAAGATGAAAATACTAACACAGACAGAAAGATAGACTGAGCAAAGACGGGGCCCAAACTATCTAGATAGAAAAGGACAGGAAGGCTGCTGTCTGCAATCCGTAAAAAACCCTATGAAAATAAGAGCCAACAGACTGACAGTAAAAAAGGCCCTGAAGACGCTAGGCTTCAAAAAAGTTATGTCAGTACTCAGGAATATACTGAAGACAGAGCTACAGGCAAAAGGAGATTCAGCTCACCCCAGCAGGGAATGGCAGAATACTGAAAAGCAAGGAAAACAAAAAACAAAACAAAAAAGCTAACAGGCAAAACAGAAAACTTAGCTTTAGAGGAGCAGGAATCAGACTGGTGTCCTAGAAGTCCACAGAGAAATGACCCGCAGGGCAGAAGGGCGTCGGCAGCCTTATATCCAGTCCGTGACTCCACTCAGCCAGTCATCCTCATTAGACTCAGGTGCCTGATAATCAGGCTCATTACCTTCCTTTACCAGAATAGGGAGTTCACCAGACCCCAGTGACGAAGGGGAAAATGAACTCACAACAGAGGCGGTTGGGTGAGGAGCGAATAAGTGTGGAGGAGAGAAGGAGGTCTTGGGAGGACCAGAGATTACGTGAGGGAAGGTATCGGGAGATTAGTTCAGAGACATATGGGGGAGACAGGTTATAGATGGCCTTGTAGGTCAGAATTAGTAATTTGAACTGGATACGCTGATGGAATGGGAGCCAGGGAAGAGATTTGAGGAGGGGAGAAGCGGAGGAGTAGCGAGGAGAGAGATGAATTAGTCGGGCGGCAGAGTTAAGGATGGACTGGAGAGGTGCGAGGGTGTTAGCAGGGAGACCACAGAAAAGGATGTTGCAGTAGTTGAGGTGGGAGATGATGAGGACATGTACAAGCATTTTAGTAGATTGAGAGTTGAGGAAAGGACGGATTCTGGAAATATTTTTGAGCTGGAGGCGACAGGAGGTTGAAAGAGATTGGATGTGCGGTTTGAAGGACAGGGCACAGTCAAAGGTTACTCCGAGGCAGCGGACTTCTGGTACTGGGGAAAGTGTGAGGTCATTAATTGTTATAGCTAGGTCAGGTAAAGAAGATCTGTGAGATGGAGGAAAGATGATGAGTTCAGATTTGTCTACATTGAGTTTGAGGAAGCGAGAGGAGAAGAAGGAGGATATGGCTGATAGACACTCTGGGATTCTGGACAGCAGAGAGGTGACGTCTGGGCCAGAGAGGTAGATCTGAGTGTCATCAGCATAAAGGTGGTAGTGGAATCCGTGGGACTTTATGAGATGCCCCAGGCCAAGTGTATAGATTGAGAAGAGTAGGGGTCCTAGAACAGAGCCTTGGGGGACTCCAACAGAGAGAGGGTGGGATGAGGAGGTGGTGTGGGAGTGGGAGACGCTGAATGTGCGGTTGGAAAGGTATGAGGAGATCCAGGATAGGGCAAGGCCTTTGATGCCGAAGGAGGAGAGGATCTGTAGTAGGAGGCAGTGGTCAACTGTGTCAAATGCAGCGGACAGGTCTAGAAGCAGGAGTATAGAGTAATGTCCATTTGAAGTAGTACCTTTAGTAGTACCTTTATAACACCACCATATAGTCCCAAGTACAGTGCCCCCATAATATGGTTATACAAGGAACACACAGGATTATTCAATGCACAAAATACCAATGATATATATAGTGTCCACGTTCCTTCTGGTTATATACAGTGCCTCAATAATGCCACTATATACTGGCAAAATACAGTTCTATAATGTAAACCCATAATACTACAATATACACTCCTTTACATTAAAATTGAGATTGCAAGAAGGAGATAGTTGTGGAGTGTTGGTGACATGCAAGTGATGAAGAAATAGAAATACAATTTTCTTAACATCTCGATTTATTTAGCATTGAGTATGTGTGCCACATGCAAAAATCCCCAAACGTAGACAACCATTAATAACCTCATTGATAGCAGCTAAGTTGTGTGAGGAAAGTTCTGCCACACTGAATGCACTTGGGCAAATCATCAAGATCCGCTGCTGTCAGCGCCTTTACAATTGCTGTCTAATAACGTCCCAGATGAGCTGGATGGGAGACAAGTCTGGAGATTCTGCAGGTCATGGTAAAACGTTTAGGCCACACAGGCTGCTCACAGTAGTACGAGGAACATGAGGCCTGGTGTTGATAGATGACTCTTGGGACAATTTGGAGAAATGGCTGAACCATTGGTTTCATGACTAAATTAATATAACGCTGAGCTGTTACAAGAGTAGTGAACACACAATATTGGGTTACAGTGCCCCGATAATATCTCTAAAGATATGCTGTCAGAAATTTTAAGTTTTTGACTAGCCTCTGGGGAAAAAGACTAAAGGAGGTTGCACATAATTGAAAATGTGTCTGTATAATTGCCCTTCTTCCCATGTGCCCATCTGACAGGTAAACTTACGTTCCCTGTATGTGGAGTTGTTAAAGCGGTTGTTCCCTTTTGAAAACGTTTCCCTATATGCAAAGTAAATTGTTAAAACACAAACTTTGCTTTACTTTTCCATAAACTGACGCCCTCTTCCTTGTTGTTTGGCTGTAGTGACACTTCAACATCACTGCAGCTAATCACTGAGCTAATTAGACAGCACAAGTTACTGAGCTCAGTGATTGGTTGCAGCGGTGTCGACATGACATCGCTGCTGCAGTTAACCTGCACAGACGGGCAGCAAAGACAAAGTGCTGGACCCGGGGAGGATAAGTAAAGCACAAATTGTTTCTATAACAAACTGTACGACTGTTCAGTGGTTGGCATTGTTGATTGGCTCTGCTGGGGTCCTGTGTTCAATCTCACCAAGAACACCATCCGCAAAGTGACATATGTTCTCTCCGTGGGTTTCCTCCGGGTTCTCCAGTTTCCTCCCACACTTTAAAGACATACAGATTCGGTATCTAGATTATGAGCCTCAATGGGGACAGCGATGATAATGTCTGTAAAGTGCTGTGGAATATGATGAAGCTATATAAGTAAAATAAATAAAATATTCATTTAGGGAAAAGATGTGTTGAAGGGGACAAACAATATATACCACTACAAATGCTACAAATATTTCCCACCATGAGTTTATGACTTTTTAATGATTCCCTAGACGATGCCTTCTTCCCCCCACTTTTTAATTACTTATAGAATTTCACTTTATTAAAATATTAAATCATGAGTAGCAGTTATACAATATTCATAAAGGTCAAAAAGAGTAAAAATTAACAATATTAAAAAACATCAGAGAGAGAAATCTAGGGAATCTTCACCGACGTTTCCAACTCACAGAAATTAGATTTTCTTAGAGAAACACTTTCAGATTGGTTTTTCATACGTGAAAATCCCAGCCGATTGTATTTTGGGCCCAGATGTAACCCAACCCCGGGTCTAATAAACCACATTGAGACTACTGTAGTTTTCGATCCATTGATATCGATTACACAATGGATTCTCAAAAGTGAGAATCTCACACTCTGCAAGCTAAAATCTTGCCCCTCTTATCTAAACTTTAAGGGAATAACTAATATATATGTGTAAATATATATATATAATATATATATATGTATTTTTTTTTTTTTTTCTTGGTTCTTCGCTGTTTACACAGGTGACCACTTTAGAATCATTTCCAACCAAAATTAGAGATTTCCATAAAGTCATTTTGCACACCAGACATGGGCACAGTGTGGCCTGTGGGCCACATCTAGCACTTTTTCTCCACCAGTCCATCCCACAGTGGCCCACGACATGTACCATGCCCTTCGCTGCCAGCGTCCCGTGTCCAGACAGTGGTGAATACATTGGAGAGAGGATGGAGCTGCCGGCTCCTTCTTTCACCAGAGTGTGCAACTGAGACAGCAAACGCAATTACGTCACTATATCACGTCTGCTGTGCAGTGTCAGTGCACCGGAGCAGAGCGGTAGCAAGGTATGTGTTGTCTTTTTTATATGTGTATAGAATGTGCGCCTGTATTTATGGGGCTATATGAGAGCTCATAATGAACATAGGTAGACTATGTGGAAGATTATGCTATATATAGCAGACTATGTGGGGGCTCATATGTGAGGGAGAGCCAGAAACGTAGTCGTGGCTGAGACTAGTGGCTCTGATGCACCCTGGCCTCCCATCACATGAACACAATGTCCCCTCTGCAGCAAACCTTCTGCTTCACCTTCCGCACCTTCAGGGTCCCATCGGGCTGGCTGAAGTTCTGCTGCTTCCGTTGTTGTACAATAAGAGATAGAGTCCATTTCAAACACAAAAAAGCGAAGAACTTTACTCTTTACTTGTCACAGCACATTTTTGTCAGTTACATCAGCAATAGGTTCCATACAGTCCACGTTCTCCGCTCTCCCTATGCTTTCTCCTACGACCTTCAGTACATTACGGGGTCATGCCACCTCTTGCGATAACAGAGCGTCCCCCCTGTGCAAGCTCAATACGCCTGGGGGTTCCCTCGTCCGTTTCACCCTGGAACTGAAGGTGTCAGCCCATGCAATGATCTGCCACATGGCGAGTGACCTGTGTCCCTGTACTGGTCCAGGACCACTTCTCAAGCTTCTGTTCTCAACTGCGGTCATGCTGCTGCTTGTGCTGCACTTCTGTCCCTAAGGACTCCATATGACTGGGCATCTGACTTAACGTTACAGAGCTATGCGCTCAAACATGGCACTAGGGCATTACTAACATCAGGAAGACACTTTCCTCTTAACACGTCTAGCTCCTCCTAAGTAACTATGTACACTAATGTGCCCCCATCTAGTGTTCGATTTGGGGTACTACGCTTTCCCTATCTCCACGTATATACATAACTATACAACATAGCAGCAAGGCATACACATATACAGTAGTCATACATTAGTAAGGGGGTAGGGGCATGTATCAGTCTCTGTACCCCCTTACACATACTGTATATACGGGGCTATGTGAGGGCTCATATTATATATAGTGTTTCGGTCATGGCTGGGCCGAGCAGACTGTTATGCCCAGCTGTCGTGCACATGGATTTGTGGACCCACTGTGTCACAGGGCCTACCCATGAATGGGCATAACTAACCGGCTACCTTGGTGTTCACTGGAGCCTCTAGTGGTGAGGTCAGGTTTCTGCGGCAGCTAGTCGCCAGGTACCACTACTCGGCAGAACCGGGTACTGTAGCTGCTGATACCAGGAGTCAGGTACACTGACACTACTTCAGGGCTTAGTTCAGACACGCCGGACTAGGATTCTGGATCAAGGTTAGGCCACTCATGGATCGGGAAATAGTGTTCATGAACTGGCTGCACTGGGACCAGGGGACTTTAGGAACAGCACTGGCTGCTCAGGGACCAGGGGGCAGGGTTCAGGCTCTGGCTGCTCTGGGACTATGGGAGGAGGTACAGGCCCTGGCTGCTCTAGGACCAAGAGACAAGGTTACATGGCTGGCCACACGGGGCCAGGGGATAAGATTCAGGCTGTGGCCACACCAGGACCAGGAGATCTCACAATTCACTAGCAGTACACCTTACTAACTAATGATTCACTAAGTGGCTTGGCGACTCCTTAGAGGAGAGGGAGTCTTTTATACAAGATGCCTCCCAGATATTGGACTGGGAGCCATCTTTCAGGTGTACTACTTATGCTAACTGCCTCTCCGCCAGCAAGCTCAGAGCATTTAGCATAATGCGTGTGCTGCCCCTTTATGAATGGGGAAGCGCAGGCAAGCGCAAACTAGTCGCACTACCAGAGCAAGTGACAGGAAAGCAGGAGAATGCCGTGGACCATGCCGCAGGGCTGTGTCAGTGGGTAAGCCGGCGTCCCTGCATTGAGGGGAAGTGGACAATAGCGTTACATATAGGGGCTTTGTGGGGGCTCATACTGTATATAGGCGACTATGTGGGGCTCATATTGTATATAGGAGGCTATGTGCATGCTCATACTGCATGTAGTGGGCTGTGTGGGGGCTCATACTGAAGTTAGTGGGCTGTGGTTAGACTCATACTGTATAAAGTGGGGTGATGTGGGGGTTCATATGGTATAAAGGGGGATGTGCATGGACTCATACTGTATAAAGATGGCTGTCAGCATACTTAATTCTGCTCAATATAAAATCACATAATTAATATAAAATAATAATTATAATTAATATATTAATATTAGTATTGAGCGGAATTAATGTCAGCCTATTGGTTCAGCCCTCCACAACTGTCATGGTGTGGCCCCTCAGAAAAATTAATTGCCCACCCTTGTACAGTCATTTTTTGTAACATTAACCATTTGTGATTCATTTGCCTCCTAACCAGTTTCTTGGAGGAAGTTGCATGACACCAACTATGTTGGCCATTTCAGTTCTTAAAAGTAAAAATTTAGAAGGCACGAGGTCACCTACAGTGAAGGCAATAAGTGTTTGATCCCTTGCTGATTTTGTAAGTTTGCCCATTGACAAAGACATGAACAATCTACAGTATAATTTAAAGGGTAGGTTAATTTTAAATTTGAGAGATAGACTATGAAATATAAAATCCAGAAAATCACATTGTATAAATTATATAAATTTATTTGCATTTTGCAGTGAGAAATAAGTATTTGATCCCCTACCAACCATAAAGAGTTCAGGCTCCTACAGACCAGTTAGAGGCTCCTAATGAACTCGTTACCTGCATTAAAGACAGCTGTCTTGCATAGTCACCTTTATAAAAGACTCATGTTCACAGACTCAATAAATCAGTCAGACTCTAACCTCTACAACATGGGCAAGACCAAAGAGCTTTCTAAGGATGTCAGGGACAAGATCATAGACCTGTACAAAGCTTGAATGGGCTACAAAACCATAAGTAAGACGCTGGATGAGAAGGAGACAATTGTTAGTGCAATAGTAAGAAAATGGAAGAAATACAAAATGACTGTCAATCAACATCGATCTGGGGAACCATGCAAAGTCTCACCTCGTGGGGTATCCTTGATCACGAGGAAGGTTAGAGATCTACTAAAACTACATGGAGGGAACTTGTTAATGATCTCAAGGAAGCAGGGACGACAGTCACCAAGAAAACCATTGGTAACGCATTACGCTGTAAAGGTTTAAAATCCTGCAGTCCCCGCAAGGTCCCCCTGCTCAAGAAGGCACATGTGCAGGTCCGTCTGAAGTTTGCCAATGAACATCTGGATGATTCTGTGAGTGATTGGGAGAAGATGCTGTGGTCAGATGAGACAAAAATTGAGCTCTTTGGCACTAACTCAACTCGCCGTATTTTGAGGAAGAGAAATGTTGCCTATGACCCAAAGAACACCATCCCCACTGTCAAGCATGGAGATGGAAACATTATGTTTTGGGGGTGTTTCTCTGCTAAGGGCACAGATGTTGTGAGCTCATTTTCTCGTTCACCTTTGATGTCTGATGAACTCCCTCTGCTGGTAAAAGGAGGTGGTGAAACTGATTTGGATGGGAGAAACCTGTCACCTGAACAGGTGGATTGCGATTGGACATCCGGAATCTCTGAGTGGATATAAGGCAGCCGACGCCCTGTAGGGTTGCTGGTGATTTCTCTGCTCTGAGCTCTGGCCTCCAGTTTAGTTCCTGTCTTCTAAAGCTAAGTTTTGCTCTGTTATTGTTCCATGAGATTTTGTCTGATTTGCTTAGTTTTGTGTTCTGCCAGCCCCAGCTGGGGCTCTGTTGAATTTCCATTTTTGTCCCTGATCGGTTAAATCTCTTTGCTCTGTCTTCAGAATATATCGGAGTGCTGATATAGGGATTTTGAAGTCTAGTGACTTCAGGGCCGTTTTTCCTATCAGACGTGTTGGGACATTTTTGGTAGGGTTTTTGCGGATTGCAGCCAGCATCTTTTCTGTCCTTTCCTATCTAGTTAGTTGGGCCCCATCGTTTGCTCTGCCTGTCTTTCTGTCTGTGTTTGTGTTTTCATCTGTTTTCACCGACAATACATGTTGGGGGCTGTCTATTGCTTTGGGGTCAGCTTTGGGGCAGTTTAGATTTCCCCTTTCTTTCTTTAGGCTTATTTAGTTCTCCAGCTGTGAAGAGGCATCTAGAACCACCGTAGGAACGCTCCACGGCTACTGTTAGTTGTTGTGAATAGGATCAGGGGTCTGCAATCCGCTAGCTACCAACCTCTCCGGTTTTCTGGACTTGGCTTGCATTTTTGTTATTTCCTCCTCCGGTGACTCATTGAAAACACACAGGACTACTTCACCGCATCAATGGGAGAATGGATGGAGCCATGTACCGTAAAATCCTGAGTGACAACCTCCTTCCTTCCGCCAGGACATTAAAAATGGGTCATGGCTTGGTCTTCCATCAAGACAATGACCTAAAACATACAGCCAAGGCAACAAAGGAGTGGCTCAAAAAGAAGCACATTAAGGTTATGGAGTGGCCTAGCCAGTCTCCAGACCTTAATCCCATAGAAAACGTATGGAGGGAGTTGAAGTTCCGAGTTGACAAGCGACAGCCTCAAAATCTTAATGATTTAGAGATGATCTGCAAAGAGGAGTGGACCAAAATTCCTCCTGACATGTGCGCAAACCTCATCATCAACTACAAAAAATGTCTGACTGTTGTGCTTGCCAACAAGGGTTTTGCCACCAAGTATTAAGTCTTGTTTGCCAGAGGGATCAAATACTTATTTCTCACTGCAAAATGCAAATAAATGTATATAATTTATACAATGTGATTTTCTGGATGTTATTTTTGATATTGTATCTCTCAATTTTAAAATTAACCTACCCTTAAAATTATAGACTGTTCATGTCTTTGTCAGTGGGCAAACTTACAAAATCTGCAAGGGATCAAATACTTATTTCCTCCACTGTACTTCCTCCTGCTTCTGTTAACTCTGTCGGGCAATCACAGAGGGGTTTGTTCAAAATATATATTTGTCCAGAATCATAACCAGAATAGGATTTTAGGGCTCTTTAAATCAGTTCTGCATTGTGAAAAAGGAGATGGTTGGCTCATAGGGCATAACCTCAGAAAAACAATCATGCCCCCTATAAAATTCATGTCATATTTCTTATTTTTTAATATATACAGGATCTGCTTCCCTCATACATCAGGAATATTATCCGGACGTTTGGCCAGACTGAATTTATAATAAAATTTGGCTCAATTATGAAAAGTAACTTTCCCTGTAAAAAGGTCAAGGAAGAAAAAAAAGTATTCCCAGAAAAACACTAAGAGACGAAAGTCAAGTGGGTAATTGCTCCAAACTGAGTCCAAATCATTTCTTTGTTTTCTGGTTTTCAGATTTTGTCGTCTTCATCACTTCCTGGCAATAAATTCTTCTGAGGTGACCTCATTCTTTTTATTTCCAAGCAGAATTTCCAGGCAAAGAGAAGCAGAATCGCCTGAAACCTCAGAAGGGATTTCCTCAGTTGAGGCAAAAAGAAGGTCATCAACAAATCACAAAGTGAACTCTGACGGAAGAAGCAAAGCTAAAATGTCAAAAGCTGCCATTCATAGTGAGATTAAATTCAGATTGGTTGGTGTGGGCAATTGCTAAGCTTTTCTTTTGTGCCCAATATGTGTCAGTAGGTTGGAGCATTAAAGGGGATGTCCAGCCTTAGGCTACAAGTGTGAGGACACTCTACAGTATGTGTCTCCAGACTTGTGAATCTTCACAGCACGTGCAAATGACTGTAAATATGCTATTTGCTTACTCCCGGTCACATTCCGACTAGACGTTTCCAGCCTCACTCAATTCTCTTGCATGGGTGAGCACGTCTAGTTGGCATGTGACCACATGCATGCAAATCACATACTTGCAGTCACACGCCTGGCAACGGCAAATATGGACAGCGCACAGTGCTCACGATGTGAGGTAACAGACAGCTGAAATCTTGCTTCATGGGAGGTAAGACTCTGGCAAAGATGTTTGACAACGACTTTCTCCTCTCGTTGAACGCTTGGCAAAACAGCTCTTTTGTGTATGGCCTACTTCTTTTCCCCTAGCTATCAGACATGAGTTGGGAGGCCCTCAAATATATACCTAGTAAATACTCCGACTGAGACCGCGACAGTCAAAATGTGTCAGCTAATGGAAATACTATAACGCTTTAACTTTTAATTATGGACATCTAAAGGGGTTGTCCACCTTTTTTAATAACCCAAATGCATGTATTTGTGGTTAAAAATATATTATTATGCAAATGAGTTTCATTAAAAAATGTTGCCCCAGTTTTGCTTTTACAGACAGCACATTCAACTTTGATGTGGTCTGTGGTCATAAATCAGCTAAGAGGAGCTCAGAGAGAAAGAGATACAAAAGTTGCTAACTTTCAGGAAACACATGAAACAATCTCACTGATGCATTTTTAGTTAACTCATTCTGTAGCCGCCAATAAAAAGGGTAATACTGAGGCTATAGAAGGCAAAAAATGCAAAATTTTTAATAAAAATTATTTTTAGCTCCAAATGCAAGTAAAATTTAAGTAAATAAAAGTACTGTAAGTTGGATAACCCCTTTAATAATGTTTGCTTTTGTAATGAAAACCCGTCCAAAGCAATATTTATTCTTTTGGGTACACATCAGATAGTCGACCAAAATCGATGCCTTTGGATTACTTTCAGTTAACGTGCATGACCTTAAAGGGGTTTTCCCACTTTTAGGTGTCTATGTTCTATTGGCCACAGTTTTCTTAAATTAATTAAATCAGATAGTGCTTGTGCTTCATGGCTGCTTCAGTCTCTGTGTAATGGCATTACTGACATCACAGCTAATGCTCACATCTGTGCTGCAACCAATTACAGAGCTCAATGGAAAACTTTAACGTTAAAAACCCCTTTAAATGACCTCCCCTTTTATCATCTCTCTTTATAAAAATAGGAATATTAATTGATCCCAGGTGGGTAGACATTAGTTCGGCCAGCTGAGGGTGACCAGGCTTGGAAGGTTGCAAGCTACTTTCTATGATATACATACTTTATCTATTTGTGCTCCTTTTTCACTATTACACCTCCAACTGTGCAATTTACCACCAGTGGCCTTTGAAGGCGATGATTTGGTGCAAATGTGCCTCAATGGGCACTATAAGAATGCATTGCAGGCCCTCTTCTTAGTTATTCCTGATTTCATGTAGCCCACTGCACGATTACCTACTTACTAGACTATCAAAAAATATCCTAATAATCCGCCATTGTACTATTTAAAAGGGTTACCAAATTGACCAAAACTCATAAAGGCTCTCCCAAAGGGTTAATTACAAAATAACATAACCCCTCGGAGGAAGCTGTACGCGAAACACGCTTCGAGGTGCTCCTTTGGCTACCACACAGGTCTATTCCACCTTCCTTTACTTCATGCATCATTTGTAATTTTTGTCTTCAGCCTTCTTGAATGGAGATTGTTTCCATCTATCCTTGTGCCCTATTCTGGCAAGATTCTCTACTCAATCAATTAGTTTACCTCATCTCAATTTTGGTTAGACTTTGACCCTTGGCTCAGCAGACATTTACTTTGGTGATAAATTATTTTTACCTAATAGGAAAAATTCCTTTCATATCTTTTTTGTTTTTTTTACTTCAGTTTGGTAGGACTGGGACGCATAGTCTTGGGAAGTGTGGTCTACCATACTGACACTTAAGGTCCTGTCACACTTAGCGATGTACCAGCGATCCCGACCAGCGATATGACGCGGTCAGGATCGCTGGTACATCGCTAAGTGGTCGCTAGTGAGCTGCCACACAGGCAGATCTCACCAGCGACATCGCAGGGGTCGGGGGTCGCTACTTACCTGTCAGACGAGGCGATCCTGCGTCCTCCCGCCCGGCTCCACGCGTCGCTCGTCCGCACAGCAGGAAGCTGACGACGAGAAACAGTCCTGAACGTTCTCGCGCGATCAGCGATAACCAGCGGGGGAGCGGGTCGTAGGTAAGTATCAGACACAGCGATATCGCTAGCAATATCGCTATAACGTCACTAGTTATAGCGATATTGCTAGCGATATCTCTTAGTGTGACAGGCCCTTTATGCTTTTCACCCATAGTAAATATTCTCTTCCTATCTTTATTTGATTATATACTGTTTTTTGGTTAAGCAGATATCTGCCGGGGTGATATCCATGGCAAAGATTCTCTCTATAACCTCATAGGGCTTGTTCTTGCATTTTTCAGCATGGTAGGACTTTATTCCACTGTGTTTCTATCCAATTTAGTGATATATACTTATGGGACATGTGGTTCGCCACATTGACTCTACTCCTATATTCTGATGAGTTTTTTTACCTTCACTATGACTCATGACTTTGTTGATTATTCAGGAAGGTTATTGATGTGTAGTGTTGAGCTTTCCGATACCGCAAGTATCGGGTATCGGCCGATATTTGCCGTATCGGAAATCTGATACCGAGTACCGATACTTTTTTCGTATCGGATACTGGAATCGGAAGTCCAAAATGCAATGAGCCACTTTTGTGGCTCTGATTGGCTCCCGAAATGACGTCATCATGATGCACTGTCTGTGCGCATCATGATGCGCCGTCAGTTCGGGCCTTCGGGGGGGGTCTGTGCCGACTGTCCGGGGGTCTGTACCGGCCTGCCGGGGGGCTGTGCCGACTGTCCGGGGGTCTGTACCGGCCTGCCAGTGGTCTGTGCAGGCTCCGGGGGTCTGTGCCGACTGCCCGGGGGTCTACCGGCCTGCCGGTGGGCTGTGCCGGCCTGCCGGTGGTCTGTGCAGGCTCTGGGGGTCTGTGCCGACTGCCCGGGGGTCTGTACCGGCCTGCCGGGGGGCTGTGCCGGCCTGCCGGTGGTCTGTGCAGGCTCCGGGGGTCTGTGCCGACTGCCCGGGCGTCTGTACCGGCCTGCCGGGGGGCTGTGCTGGCCTGCCGGTGGTCTGTGCAGGCTCCGGGGGTCTGTGCAGGTATCGTCCGATGGGACTACAAGTCCCATCGGGCGATGCCTGCTACCATGACAGTGATTGACACATTAGCCAATGATGGGACAGTAGTAGTCCCATCATCCGGCTAATGTGTTGAATGTAAAAAAAAAAAAATAAATTTACATGCTACATACATACAACATGCATACTACATATATACTACATGTAACATACATACTACATATATATACTACATGCAACAGACATACTACATACATGCTACATACTACATGCATACTACATACATGCTACATACATGCTACATACATACTACATATATACTACATGCATGCAACATACATACAACATATATACTACATGCATGCAACATGCATACTACATATATACTATATATACTACATGCAACATACATGCTACATACTACATACATATTACATACATACTACATGCTACAGACATACTACATACATGCTACATACATACTACATACATACAACATGCATGCAACATGCATACTACATATATACTATATATACTACATGTAACATACATACTACATATATACTACATGCTACATACATGCAACATACACACTACATGCTACATACATGCAACATACATACTACATACATGCTACATACTACATGCATACTACATACATACTACATACATGCTACATACATACTACATACATGCTACATACTACATGCATACTACATACATACTACATACATGCTACATACATACTACATACATACACTACATGCATGCAACATACATACTACATATATACCACATGCATGCAACATGCATACTACATATATACTGCATATATACTACATGCATGCAACATACATATATACTACATACAATACATACATATAGACATACAGTACATATAACATAGAGTACATACTCACCGTCACTTGTCACTTTGATCCCCGAAGCCATTGTCGCCTGAGGAATAAATATCAAAATAAAAAAACACCAATATACTTACCCCGATCCGCAGAAGTCCACGAGGGTCCCACGTCGATCTTGCGTGGAGAACAGCAGCATCAGCTGATGCTACCGTTCTCTACCAGCTCCAGGAATACAATGACGGAAGGTAGGTATCCTTTCGCACTGAAAAAAAAAAGTCCCTAGTCTCACTTTATGGCAAAAGCTGCGTGGGAACTTTCTCACGCAGCAATGGCACAGACCCCCGGGCAGTCGGCACAGACCCCCGGAGCCTGCACAGACCACCGGGCAGCCGGCACAGACCCCCGGGCAGTCGGCACAGACCCCCGGAGCCTGCACAGACCACCGGCAGGCTGGCACAGCCCCTCGGCAGGCCGCACAGACCCCCGGGCAGTCGGCACAGACCCCCGGAGCCTGCACAGACCCCCGGGCAGTCGGCACAGACCACCGGCAGGCCGGCACAGCCCCCCGAAAGGCCCATACAGACCCCAGAGAGGCTGTACAAGGCAAAAATAGGGTTTTTCTTATTCCGATACCGGAAGTCCCATAGACTTGAATGGGACTTCCGGTATCGGAATCGGCGATACCCGATATTTTTTTTAGATTGGCCGATCCATTCCGATCCGATACTTTTAAGTATCGGACGGTATCGCTCAACACTATTGATGTGTGGTTTTGCCTATGTCTTATACTATCCTTTTAAAAGTTTTTACATGTTTGTCAGTTGTTTAAATAAAGACAGTTCCTTTATACTTTGGCTCATACTTCTTTGTATCTATAAGATTTTGTATTTAAAAGGGTTGTCCAGAATTAGAACAACATGGCTGATTTCTTCTAGAAACAGCACCACCCCTGACCACAGTTTACATGAGGTATTGCAGCTTGGCTCCATTGACTTCAATATGACCAAGTTGTAGTACCACATATAACCCTTGGACAAAATTAACATGACAAATACATCATACCATCATAGAGGAAGGGTTACTACTACTCACATCCATGCTACATACTACATACATACTACATACATACTACATGCTACATACATACTACATACATGCTACATACATACTACATACATACAACATATATACTACATGCATGCAACATGCATACTACATATATACTATATATACTACATGTAACATACATACTACATATATACTACATGCTACATACATGCAACATACACACTACATGCTACATACATGCAACATACATACTACATACATACATGCTACATACATACTACATACATACACTACATGCATGCAACATGCATACTACATATATACTGCATATATACTACATGCATGCAACATACATATATACTACATACAATACATACATATAGACATACAGTACATATAACATAGAGTACATACTCACCGTCACTTGTCACTTTGATCTCCGAAGCCATTGTCGCCTGAGGAATAAATATCAAAATAAAAAAACACCAATATACTTACCCCGATCCGCAGAAGTCCACGAGGGTCCCACGTCGAACTTACATGGAGAACAGCAGCATCAGCTGATGCTACCGTTCTCTACCAGCTCCAGGAATACAATGACGGAAGGTAGGTATCCTTTCGCACTGTATTCCTCCACCACTGAAAAAAAAAGTCCCTAGTCTCACTTTATGGCAAAAGCTGTGTGGGAGCTTTCTCACGCAGCAATGGCATAAAGTGAGACTAGGGACTTTTTTTTTTCAGTGGTGGAGGAATACAGTGCGGAAGGATACCTACCTTCCGTCATTGTATTCCTGGAGCTGGTAGAGAACGGTAGCATCAGCTGATGCCGCTGTTCTCCACGCAAGATCGACGTGGGACCCTCGTGGACTTCTGCGGATCGGGGTAAGTATATTGGTGTTTTTTTATTTTGAGATTTATTCCTCAGGCGACAATGGCTTCGGGGATCAAAGTGACAAGTGACGGTGAGTATGTACTCTATGTTATATGTACTGTATGTCTATATGTATGTATTGTATGTAGTATATATGTATGTTGCATGCATGTAGTATATATGTTGTATGTATGCTGCATGCATGTAGTATATATGTTGTATGTAGTATGTATGTAGCATGTATGTATTATGTATGTAGCAAGTATGTAGTATGTATGTTGCATGTATGTAGCATGTAGTATATATGTAGTATGTATGTTACATGTAGTATATATGTAGTATGTATGTTGCATGCATGTAGTATATATGTTGTATGTAGTATGTATGTAGCATGTATGTAGTATGTTGCATGTATGTAGCATGTAGTATGTAGTATGTATGTTACATGTAGTATATATGTAGTATATATGTACAGTCAAGGCCAAAAGTATTGACACCCCTGCAATTCTGTCAGATAATATTCAGTTTCTTCCTGAAAAAGATTGCAAACACAAATTCTTTGGTATTATTATCTTCATTTAATTTGTCTTAAATGAAAAAACGCAAAAGAGAATGAAGCAAAAAGCAAAACATTGATCATTTCACACAAAACTCCAAAAATGGGCCAGACAAAAGTATTGGCACCCTCAGCCTAATACTTGGTTGCACAACCTTTAGCCAAAATAACTGGGACCAACTGCTTCTGGTAACCATCAATGAGTTTCTTACAATGCTCTGCTGGAATTTTAGACCATTCTTCTTTGGTGAACTACTCCAGGTCCCTGATATTAGAAGGGTGCCTTCTCCAAACTGCCATTTTTAGATCTCTCCACAGGTGTTCTATGGGATTCAGGTCTGGACTCATTGCTGGCCACCTTAGAAGTCTCCAGTGCTTTCTCTCAAACCATTTTCTAGTGCTTTTTGAAGTGTGTTTTGGGTTATTGTCCTGCTGGAAGACCAATGACCTCTGAGGTAGACCCAGCTTTCTCACAGTGGGCCCTAAATTATGCTGCAAAATTTGTTGGTAGTCTTCTGACTTCATAATGCCATGCACACGGTCAAGCAGTCCAGTGCCAGAGGCAGCAAAGCAACCCCAAAACATCAGGGAACCTCCGCCATGTTTGACTGTAGGGACCATGTACTTTTCTTTGAATGCCTCTTTTTTCTCCTGTAAACTCTGTGTTGATGCTTTTGCCCTAAAAGCTCTACTTTTGTCTCATCTGACCAAAGAACATTCTTCCAAAATGTTTTAGGCTTCTTCAGGTAAGTTTTGGCAAACTCCAGCCTGGCTTTTTTATGTCTCGGGGTAAGAAGTGGAGTCTTCCTGGGTCTCCTACCATACAGTCCCTTTTCATTCAGACGCGGAGGGATAGTACGGGTTGACACCGTTGTACCCTTGGACTGCAGGGCAGCCTGAACTTGTTTGGATGTTAGTGGAGGTTCTTTATCCAACATCCGCACAATCTTGCATTGAAATCTCTTGTCAATTTTTCTTTTCCGGCCATATCTAGGGAGGTTAGCCACAGTGCCATGGGCTTTAAACTTCTTGATGACACTGCGCACGGTAGACACAGGAACATTAAGGTCTTTGGAGATGGACTTGTAGCCTTGAGATTGCTCATGCTTCCTCACAATTTGGTTTCTCAAGTCCTCAGACAGTTCTTTGGTCTTCTTTCTTTTCTCCATGCTCAATGTGGTACACACAAGGACACAAGACAGAGGTTGAGTCAACTTTAATCCATGTCAACTGGCTGCAAGTGTGATTTAGTTATTGCCAGCACCTGTTAGGTGCCACAGGTAAGTTATAGGTGCTGTTAATTACACAAACTAGAGAAGCATCACATGATTTTTCGAACAGTGCCAATACTTTTGTCCACCCTCTTTCTTATGTTTGGTGTGGAATTATATCCAATTTGGCTTTAGGACAATTCTTTTTGTGTTTTTTCATTTAAGACAAATTAAATGAAGATAATAATACCAAAGAATTTGTGTTTGCAATCATTTTCAGGAAGAAACTGAGTATTATCTGACAGAATTGCAGGGGTGTCAATACTTTTGGCCATGACTGTAGTATGTATGTTGCATGCATGTAGTATATATGTTGTATGTATGTTGCATGCATGTAGTATATGTATTATGTATGTAGTATGTATGTTGCATGTATGTAGCATGTAGTATGTATGTAGCATGTATGTAGTATGTAGCATGTATGTTGCATGTAGTATATATGTAGTATGTATGTTACATGTAGTATATATGTAGTATGCATGTTGCATGTAGTATATATGTAGTATGTATGTTACATGTAGTATATATGTAGTATGCATGTTGCATGCATGTAGTATATATGTTGTATGTATGTTGCATGCATGTAGTATATATGTATTATGTATGTAGTATGTATGTAGTATGTAGCATGTATTTTTATTTATTTTTTTTTTTTACATTCAACACATTAGCTGGATGATGGGACTACTACTGTCCCATCATTGGCTAATGTGTCAATCACGGTCATGGTAGCAGGCATCGCCCGATGGGACTTGTAGTCCCATCGGACGATGCCTGCACTGACCCCCGGAGCCTGCACAGACCACCGGCAGGCCGGCACAGCCCCCCGGGCAGCCGGCACAGACCCCCGGGCAGTCGGCACAGACCCCCGGAGCCTGCACAGACCACCGGCAGGCTGGCACAGCCCCTCGGCAGGCCGCACAGACTCCCGGGCAGTCGGCACAGACCCCCGGAGCCTGCACAGACCACCGGCAGGCTGGCACAGCCCCCCGGCAGGCCGCACAGACCCCCGGGCAGTCGGCACAGACCCCCGGGCAGTCGGCACAGACCCCCGGGCAGTCGGCACAGACCCCCGGCAGGCCGGCACAGCCCCCCGAAAGGCCCGTACAGACCCCAGAGAGGCTGTACAAGGCAAAAATAGGGTTTTTCTTATTCCGATACCGGAAGTCCCATAGACTTGAATGGGACTTCCGGTATCGGAATCGGCGATACCCGATATTTTTTTTAGATTGGCCGATCCATTCCGATCCGATACTTTTAAGTATCGGACGGTATCGCTCAACACTATTGATGTGTGGTTTTGCCTATGTCTTATACTATCCTTTTAAAAGTTTTTACATGTTTGTCAGTTGTTTAAATAAAGACAGTTCCTTTATACTTTGGCTCATACTTCTTTGTATCTATAAGATTTTGTATTTAAAAGGGTTGTCCAGAATTAGAACAACATGGCTGATTTCTTCTAGAAACAGCGCCACCCCTGACCACAGTTTGCATGAGGTATTGCAGCTTGGCTCCATTGACTTCAATATGACCAAGTTGTAGTACCACATATAACCCATGGACAAAATTAACATGACAAATACATCATACCATCATAGAGGAAGGGTTACTACTACTCACATCCTTATTGGCCCCTGTAAATTGAACAAGGAGGCGTTGTAATGTAGCTCTCGCAGCCCAGCCAGGTAAGTTTCCTATATCACCCATCACTATAGTTCTCAAGAGCCCCTTTAAGGAGCAAATGCTATGTGTAGTATCTCCCCATCTCCCATAATCTGACAAGTTAATTGTGAGCAGCAAATGGCGAGTATTGTCCTCTCCGCCATACAAGAAGAGTTTGTCTTCGTTTAATTCTCTCTCTGCTGTTATGAGCTCTTCACGACAGCAATGAAGATCGGGGGTCAAGAGTTGAGGATTGGAAGACGTGGCTCTATAATTTACTATAAAACGTATCATTAATGTGTTTTACTTTTCTCTTCATTCTTCCTTCCAGACACAATGACAAGATCTGGGAGGAGAGAACTCAACGACGGCGCCAATTATTCCACACACAAAAAAGTTTAGCTTAGATTACGGTCTACATTCAGGCCAGAGAGTGAGCAAATGATTGCTGCAACTGAAAAGATTGAAGAGAGAGTTCACTGGTTGGACTGACAAAGAGGATAGAGGCGAGACTCCACCAAACCAGGTAGAAGCGGCAATGTTTTTTTTTTAAAGAGTAAATAAACTGTATTTTTTAATGTATTGATTAAGTTTTGTAAAGTTATGAATGTTTGTAATGTACATCTGTGGCACCCCTGAGGCTCAGTCACCACAGAGGTACTGCACCTTCTCCTAAGGTGTAGTGCCCCACCAACTAGGTAAGCTGGGAACTCCTTTCCACACGCCAACACCTGCATCCCACACACAGGATAGTTCAGTAGGTCCGCCTAGCAGCTTCAGGCTGGGGGTAGAAGAGCACCCTTCGTGGAACCCTGCTTCGTAACACGAGATGTGCTGGGAGGTGGGTGGAGTAAGTATAAAAGAGAGGGAAAGTTGAAGATAGTAGGTCAGTCTGACGGGAGGTCAGGCGAGAGAAGTTCAGTTCTGAGGTTCAGTTTTGAGTTCAGTTTGAGTTCAGTTTAGAAAGAGAGTGCTGCAGCTGCCTCAGTGATCTGAGCCAGCTGGCACGGGAAAGAGAAGAGAAGGAGAAAGACGTAGACCTGCAATGTAAGCTTCCATAAGAGAGAGAAGGAACAGCGCGGAACGAAGGATTCGGAGAACAGAGAGGAGTTGTGGGTTGAGAGAGTACCCTGCCTATAGGTTCTCAGCACAAGGCCGGGGCCCGGTCCCCGAGGTTGTATGGACACTTATGGTTCTGCAGCAGACACCGGTGGTGTAGTTGGCTGTAAATGCACTACTCCCATCCAAGACTTGGGACACAACAGCAACCGATTTGCGAGCCAGAACTCTGAGAGGAGTCCCCGATAGAGGCTACAGCTGTCTGTCATACAAGTAAGGTTCTAGGAACATCTGACAGGAGGAATTCCAGAGAACTAAAAGGCGCAATAGAGGAGTCGTTCAGGAAAGGCACATGTTGGCGGAGTGTTGGAGAGGAGAACCCTGACTTGCCCGGGAGGTTGATTGAGTCTCTACCCCGGAGGACACGGCACGGAGGCGGGCACCAGTGGGTACCACGAACTGTGAGTAAAGCTTTGAAACTACAAGCCCTGGTGTCCTCCATTCATTCGTCGCTAACACCTTCAGCCCCGCTACATCTGGGTACCAGCATCTATACCATTCTGCGCCTCTCCTCATCCATTGCACCTACACTGCCCTGGGACTACAGCTCCACCTGTGGGGAGCTACACCATCTTTGCTGCACCACACCATCAGTCCCAGCGGATCTGCATGCAGCGTTGGCTCAACATCTTACTTGCCAAACACCACGGGTGGCGTCACAAACTATTCAACTAAACCTTAACACCATTAACATCACCGCCATTGATATTGGGCACCCAGGGCCACGGACCGGGTCACCGCTGCTGTGACACATCCCCCTGACACTGGCCCGGTACCGAGTACCCCGCTGCCCTGGGTGTGAGGGGCGACCCACATCTTTACCTTATTTTTCTGCCTTCTGTCTTTACCACCATGCTTAGAGTGCTGGTTTGTCTGTCTAGTCCATGCTGTCCTAGCAGCTGATATGAATGTTAGCTAGACCGGCAGTTCAAATCAGCTGCTAGGACAGCATGGACTAGGCAGACAAACCAGCACTCTCAGCATGGTGGTATAGGCAGAAGGCAGCAAAATAATGTAAAGACGTACATTACAAACATTCATAACTTTACAAAAGCTGATCAATAATAATAAAAAGATAAGTCACTTTTTAAAGCCGCCCTATCACCTTGTTGAAAAGTGTCCAGTTTTGACTTCTCTTTTATTTCTACTGCTCCCCTGAGTATTCAGTTTTTATTTTAAAAACTGAATACTAAGAGATATGGGCCTTTTTATTTAGTGCCATTACTTATGATATTTACCAAGGAGGAGGTGCTAATAGGATAACAATGCAAAGCAGACTGTAAACACGCCCCCATGGATTCATGTGCGTTACACCCCCTTGCTAAAGTGCTAAAACTTAGCACTAAATAAAAAGGCCATAACTCTGGAACTGTATGTCGGATTTACAAAACAAAAAAAAAAAAAGAAAACTACAGAATACTCAGGGGAGCAATGGGAATAAAGTATGAGTAAATATTGGCTACGTTTGATCCTGTTGACAGGTCCTCTTTAAGTTTTCTTCAATCACATCCACAGCTGTCCTCAACAGTTTGGCCCCACCCCTGTGTCAGACAAGTGACCTAACATCTAAGCTCTGTATAATGGCCAACTCCCAGAATGCACTACTCTATGGTTGCAGCTCTGGACCTGAATGGAGAAGAGAACATCATGTAATCATTACTAGTTAAGTGAGGGAAGGGAGATACAGAGATCTGGGGAAAACCTTATATGTAGACATATTCTATGGGAAGTAGCTTGTCCCGGATCAGAGAGAGATTTGTGCTACTGCCGTGCTAATACACTGCAGCAAATCTATCAACTATGTAAGCAGGACTAGTTCAGGAAACAAGCCAAGATTATAAAAGTTAGGAATTAAAACAGAAAAGTCTATTAGAAAGTTGCAGACCTTCCCATCATACAATGATTACGTGACACATAAAACTGGAAAGTTTCTGAAAGTGGATCAGGTCAAAAGTGGCCAGTCATTGTTCTCATTTTATTCTCACTGCTCTGGTTAGTATTCTACATTTTTTTTTATAATTCGCCATATTGCTCCAGAGATATGGGACCTTTCATTTAGTGGTAATTTTTACGGTTTTCGCAAAGGGGGCGTGATTCATAGGAATCTCGGGGGCGTGTCTTTAGGCTGCTTTGCATAATTACTTCTTAAAGGATGTGGCACTTTTTTAGGCTGTCCATGCTCTTCGTGGGGGCTGGACTATATTTCTGGGGTAAATGATAATAAATCTGTTGGCCCACATTAGGTCTCACCCCCTTCCATAAAGCTTTGGCCATTTGTCAGAAAAGTGTCAGAGCTAGTAGAAAAATGCCAAAAAGTTGCAAGAAATTTGGAAAGCAGCTTATTGCAGCAAAAATGTGCTGCTATTATTCCCCAAGTTTTAACTCTTCTGCATCTCCACAGTAAGCCATGTCTGCTCTCGGTTATTTAAGGTCTCCGATGCATGGAAAATTCTAAGAGAAAAAAGTAAAGTAAGCCACACGATAGGAAATCAGGCATGAACGCCAACATCATCTACATCGAGAAACGAAAAAAATGCCGACAAGTGACAATTGGCCCATAGTCCAGTGCTATCAAGAGTCGCTGCCAAGTCAGTATAATAGTGGGAGGCTAATAATAATAATAATAATAATAATACATTTTATTTCTATAGCGCCAACATATTCCGTGGCACTTTACATTTCGGAGGGGATTTATACAGACAATAGACATTACAGCATAACAATAATCACATAGATTATAACAAATACCAAGAGGAATGAGGGCCATGCTCGCAAGCTTACAATCTATGAGGAAAAAAAGGGAGACACGAAAGGTGGGTGGTAACAATAGCCCTGATTGTTGGACCAGCTGTAGGGAAGATGACCTGACGGATGGACGGATTTGTCAGAATAGAGAAGGAAAGGTTTGCACAGTTTAGACAGGTGTCAGTTACTACAGTGGGGAAACAGCTAGGAAAGTGTAGTGGATGTGCAGTACCTTGGGTTGACCATTAGAGGGCAGGGAGGAGTGTGAGCAAAGGACTTGACATCAGCTTAGGGTTTAGGAAACCGTTGGTCATGGGGGGCAGAGTTACAGGGAATCGGGAAAGATATAAATTTGAAGGAGGGTTTCAGAAAGTTCCAGTCCCCAGGGGGAGCTCCAGTGACAGGAGGACTACGACAGTTTGTGCACTGTGAGGAGAACCAAACTAGGGGGACTGAGGAGAGAGAACGTCAGGGGGTGGTCCTGACAGGAAGAACCGCAGTATAGACGAGGCACGGGGTGAAGGACACCGTATTTGGAATGATGAAGCTGACCAGTAAAGTGCTGATGGTGTACGGGCCTAAGGCGGCCACAGTGACTGAGCTGACAGGATCGTCACAGACTGAAAAAGGGGCGGTACGTAAAAATACGTCCCTGGTGTAAAGTACGGTGTGTGAAGCGGCCCTGGACACGGAAGGCCGTGAGAAAGAGATATTGCGGTGTACTGTGAGGGCCGTCAGTCGGACGGTGGAAAATAAACTTGGACCTGTTGCACCCGAAACCTGCCTCATCTTGTGTCTGTACGTCACTGCACGGTATACAGAGGGACCAACCCCCAGCTCGGCCCACCGACTCTACACAGCCATAATGTTAAGTGTGTATCAGTACAGACACAGAGGGCTAATGGATGCATAAAGCATGTGGGAACATGATGCGGGGAACCTGGTTATGGTAAAACTTTTGGCTGTGCCACACAGGGATAGATTAGGTTAATATGTTGAGGCGATAGGCCAGTCTGAATAAATGCGTTTTCAGGGAACGCTTAAAATTGTGGGGATTGGGGACTAATCGTATTGCCCTGGGAAGTGCATTCCAAAGAATTGGCGCAGCACGTGTAAAGTCTTTGAGACGGGAGTGGGAGGTTCTGATTATTGAGGATCCTAACCTCAGGTCATCAGCAGAACAGAGGACGCGGGTAGGATGGTATACTGAAACAAGGGAGGAGATGTAGGATGGTGCTGAGCCATGGAGGGCTTTGTGGGTGAGGGTAATACGTTTATACTGAATTCTGGAGTGGATGGGTAGCCAGTGTAAGGACTGGCACAAGGTAGAGGCATTGGTATAACGGTTGGTGAGGAATATGATCCTGGCTGCAGCAGTCAAGACAGATTGGAGGGGGGAGAGTTTGGTAAGAGGGAGACTGATTAGAAGAGAGTTACAATAGTCAAGATGAGAATGAATAAGAGAAACAGTAAGAGTTTTTGCAGACTCAAAAGTAAGAAAAGGTCGAATTCTAGAAATGTTTTTGAGGTGCAAATGACAAGAGCGAGCCAGTGATCGAATGTGGGGGGCAAAGGAAAGTTCTAAATCAAGTATGACTCCAAGACAGCGGGCATGTTGCTGGGGAGTAATAGTGGAGCCACACACAGAAATGGCATTGTCGGGTATAGGTACATTAGTAGAGGGAGGAAACACAAGGAGTTCAGTCTTTGACAGATTCAGTTTCAGATATAGTGAGGACATGATGTTAGACACAGTGTTTAGACAATCGCCGGTGTTTTTTTAGAAAGGCTGGCGTGATGTCAGAAGAAGAAGCGTATAATTGGGTGTCATCAGCATAGAGATGGTACTGGAAACCAAATCTACTGATTGCTTGACCAATAGGGGCAGTGTACAAGGAGAAGAGGAGGGGGCCTAGGACTGATCCTTGAGGAACCCCAACAGTAAGGGGAAGGTGAGAGGAGGAGGAACCGGCAAAAGATACAGTAAAGGAGCGGTCAGAGAGACAGGAGGAAAACCAGGACAGAACGGTGTCCTTTAAGCCAATGGAACGGAGCATAGTGAGGAGGAGCTGATGATCCACAGTGTCGAATGCTGCAGAGAGATCCAAGAGAATTAGCATGGAGTAATGACCATTAGATTTAGCTGTTAGTAGATCATTAGAGACTTTAGTGAGGGCAGTTTCAGTAGCGTGTAAGGAGCGGAAGCCAGATTGGAGAGGGTCGAGAAGAGAGTTATCAGAGAGATAGCGGATAAGACGGGAGTGGACCAGGCGTTCCAGGAGTTTAGAGATGAAGGGAAGATTAGAGACAGGTCTATAGTTAGCGGCACAGTTTTGGTCGAGGGATGGATTTTTAAGTAGTGGATGTATGATGGCATGCTTAAATGAGGAGGGAAAGATACCAGAAGCGAGAGAGAGGTTAAATATTTTAGTTAGGTGAGTGGTGACAGCAGGGGAAAGGGACTGGAGGAGATGTGACGGAAATGGGTCACTGATGCAAGTGGTTGGGCGAGAAGATGCAAGGAGCCTGCTTACTTCTTCTTCTGTGACTGGTTCAAAATCAGAGAGTGAGCTAGATGCAGTGGGGGAGGGAGGACAGTGCGTGGTATGAGGTGATTGGGAGATAATTTCCTGTCGGATCTGGTCAATTTTTTCTTTGAAGTATTTGGCCAGATCGTCAGCTCGGAGCTCCGTGGTTGGGGCCTGTACTTTTGGGTTGAGTAGAGAATGAAAAGTGTCAAAGAGACGTTTCAGGTTATTGGACAGTGAGGTGATGAGGGTGTTGAAATAGGTTTGTTTGGAGAGGTGAAGGGCAGTGTTGTATGTTCGAAGCATAAACTTATAATGGATGAAATCTTCGTGTAGATTGGATTTTCTCCACAGACGTTCGGCGCACCAGGAGCACCACTGCAGGAAACGTGTTTGCAGGGTGTGCCAGGGTTGTCGCCGTCTGTTTTGTGGTGTTCTATTTATAGCGGGTGCAAATTCATCCAGGGCACTTTGAAGTATTTCATTGTAATGCTTCAGTGCAGAATCAGGACATGAGAGGGAGGAGATAGGGGCCAATGAAGACTGCAAGTTCTTCGTAAGTTTCTGGGTGTTAATGGCCTGTATGTTTCTATAAGTATGGACAGTGGGGGTGACCTGAGCAGCCTGGCAGTTCTTGATAGAGAATGAAAGAAGATTGTGGTCAGAGAGCAGGAGAGGGGAGTTTGCAAAATCATCCACTGCACCAAGCCGAGAGAAGACCAAGTCGAGGGAGTTTCCATCTTCATGCGTTGGAGAATTAGTAAGCTGCAAAAGGCCAAACAAGGAGGTTAGAGATAAAAGGTGAGTAGCTGATGGGGAGAGGGGAAGAGCAATGGGGATGTTGAAATCTCCCATGATGAGGGTAGGGATGTCACAGGAGAGAAAATGTGGAAGCCAAGTGGCAAAATGATCCAGGAACTGATGGGAGGGGCCGGGAGGACTATACACCATCGCCACTCGCATGGAGAAGGGGGTGTAGGGTCTGACGGCATGGACCTCAAAAGAAGGGAAGACTAGTGAGGGTAGTTCAGGGATAACCTGAAAGGTACATTTTGGTGATAGAAGCAGACCAACGCCTCCACCTGCTCTATTGTCTGATCTTGGGGTATGAGAGAAGTGTAGTCCACCATATGAAAGAGCAGCAGCAGCGGTAGTGTCTGACTGCTGGATCCAGGTTTCAGTAAGAGCCAGGAGGTTAAGAGAATTAGAAAGAAAAAAGTCATGAATGAAGGAGAGTTTGTTACACACTGAGCAAGGATTCCAAAGTGCACAATTAAGAGAGACAGATGGCATGCAGGGAATATTAATAAGATTAGAGGGGTTTCTGAGTGTAGCAGTTGGGGGGTTTGACTTTCTATAACATGGGGGACCAGGGTTGGGAGCAATGTCTCCTGCGACTAGGAGAGGGAGGATAGAAAGAGTGAGCAGATGGTTAAGTGGTTTGTGAGAGCGTCTCTGATGTTGAATGGGGGACTGAATGGATATGTGCAATTTAACAATGTGAAAAGAGTGTGAGTGCTATACATAGGAGAGGAAAAGAGTGAGGAGCCGATATGGATGGAGTGTAGAGAGTTAATGCCAGGGCGGTGGATGTGTGTGAATGCAGCGGCCAGGATATAAATTACACAAATGCATATGGTATATATTTGTTGTACTCCAAATGTACAGGGAGTAGATGTATATAAATGTCTTACCTGTCTCCTGCCCTGTCTAACTGCCATGTTATAACTGCCAGTACATTGATAAACTGTACTTCGATAAAGTGTGCATAAATGCCCCCTGCATAAATGCTTTCCCCAAACTATGTCTGAATATATAGGAAGCTAAGGATTGTTTTTTTTTTTTTTTCTCTCTCTCTTCTCGTTAATCAATCAAACTAAATTGAGACAGCAGGGCCCAATAAAATGTTGTGGTCAGATAAACAGATGTCCAGCACTACATGGATCATAAAGCACTTTGAAAAGTTTCTTGACCTCACAACATAAGGGGACAAGCAGAGTAAGTTGAAATAACTATATACCAGATATAAGCTTGCATAGTTGAAAACACATATAGAGCATTCAGGATTAACTGCTTGCTGACATTGAATGGAGGAGTTGATTCAGGATACTATACTGTTCACTCTGGGCTCAAATTGTCCATTTTTTTACAGCACCACCACAGGAGAAATGAAGTATTACAGACAGTTAATATACCACATGGACAGGCCAATTCTTCCAGAGGGTTAGATGTACGGTACTTTGCAGTCATTTCCTCATTTGTATTAATGTTCTACTTGATAAAAATGTTTGAGATCAGGAGAATATTGAGGCGCCTCTCTCAGCCTGTTGCAAGTAAGATTTATACTTTTCTATGACCATCCAATAATCCAGAATCTGTCTTTTTACTGTGACACTGTGAGCCTCTGGTGGTTTGTTGAAGGGTGAGTCAGAGTCATCCTCGGTTGCGCTCCTCTCCTGTTTTCCGCCTGGTTCTGTCACTTTCTTAGTTTATTGTGTGATATTATTAATACGAGGCTCAGTGCATTAGTTTCTTTCCAGTAAGTGCTGGCACACAGCCGGCTCTGTTACCATCATTCTGACTCAGTCCGTATCTCCAAGCTGCGGGGTCCATCATACTGTTGTGGGGTCCATCACCCTCCTGAGAAACAAGGTGACCAAATATCGCCAAATGTCAAAGAAGCAGAGAGCTCGCGAGAAATGTAGCGAATAGATGGAAGAATTGCAATGGGCCAAAATGAAGGCGACCGATGAGAATTCCTGCACTGAAAGCTCTGTGACCAGCCTCCATACAGCCGAGGATTAACCCTTGGAAGTCTTCATCGCTTGAATTTTCTGATGACGAACTATCAGCTTGACAATGAGAAGTGCCAGTCAGTCTTTTTGTCATTGCATATTAGCTTTCTGACCAAGCCCTCCACCCTTCAACATGTGGTGGCTTTTAATTGCAGCAGGGTCCTATCTACCCATAAAATCAGACTTGGAAGAGAGGGTCCATGTACCCAGGAATTCAGACTTCAGTCTTAGAGAGGCATTCACATTAGTCACGTTAGGAGTGGACCCATCAGTTTTGAGACCACCTTGTTGTTGGTTGATGCTAATTGTCTCATTTTTTCCAAGTATCCAGAAGCTGTATTGCTATTAATATTTCATATATTTCACATTGACATGCTTTAGCACTACACAGTGCAACTTTTTTTTTTTTTGTTTATTTAACTATTATCCTGAAACCTGTACATATGGGATATATCAGGGAGGTGTAAACTTCGCGGAACTGAATTGTCAAAATGGGAAAACAGAGACTGCAACCAGCTCCATCTTGGCTTTCACCAACTAAATCAAAGTTGTGTATTCAGGATCTAATATCTGTTCTCTTGCGTCACTAACAACTTAGATAATGGCCAAAAGAGAAGCCTTAAAGGAACGCTCCATATTTAACATTCTTCATAATATATAAATTGTCAAGTACACACTTCTCAACATGTGACGTGCATTGCAACCACTAGGGCTACTTTTTCTCCTCTCACTCAATCTTGCACCTCTGTTATAGGCTGCAAAGTGATAAATTACACCCCAACAGAGTCCATACACCCCAGATACATGCTGCCACCACTCATCAAACACACAGGGTGATGAGTCCCCAAAATATATATTACTGTCCGGTAGTCAACAGGCCAAAGGCCACACACTCTATGGAAGACTAGGAATTCTTTAGAGCATACAATGACCAAACTTATAAAAGTTTTAAGCTTGAATATAAAAAAAAAATGCAGTGCTTACAAGAAAATGTATAAAAAGAGAAAAATAAAGCGACATAAATAAGCAAAACAGTTGTAAAATAGAGAAGCAGAAATAACAGGAATACCTAAAAGTTATTCTTCTGCTTACGTGGAGGGTAGAAGAAAGGGGTGATGGATCGCACTCGCTCAGGCCGACCCCACATGAGAACATCTTTCCTTTGTATTACCCATCTTTCATATGCCTGGTCGCGGTCTCAAGTTTCCAGAAGACATATATTTAAATATTGAAATCATAGATCTGGATCATTGGCCGATTAGGGATGAGCACCTTGAGTATTAAATACGTTGTTTCTTCAACCCCCATATCAAAAAAAGGAAATGTTCAGCCTGGAAACAAAAAAACATCTATGCAAGTTTTGAAGCTGGGGTTCACCAGGCCGAGGTGTCAGGAATGACACCCCTTGTATTCTCAGGGAAGCCCTCCTTGGTTCTGAGTTCCTGTAATAAGAGTACAAAGAGGTTATGCCCATTGTGTAGTATCAATCATGTTAATGGCAGACTTACTAATGCTATTTGACTAGAGTTATAATTTCCCTTTCATTAACCACTTAGTACCACACTTGATTCATACCCATCAAAATTTGTATTCCATAAACCATCCTAATTACTCATGTAATGATGTGTGAATGCATTAAAATCCTACCTATTGCTGTCTTCCCCACTTTCCAGCACTGCACCGATCTGTTGCTGGCCCTCATTACCTGAAAACAGACTAACTAGCACACAGAGGAGTTTATGTGTGGACTATAGGTTGCATTCTCATGGCAGGTTTATGGCTTCCTCTCATTCGGAGGCTTCATAGGATTACACTGAAGGAAGAAGCTCTGCCCCACACAACAATCCCTCTGTGAGACATGAGAGGAAAGGAATAGTGTGTGGTGAATGGTCATGTTTACCACAAATTATCAGATTACCTTTATTCTACAGAATAGCAGTAGGAATTTTAGTGATACAGGGGACGTTGTACATTTTGTACTTTTGCATAAAATAACTAGGTTTTATTTTTGGGTATCGGCACTCTCTGTTACGGACTGCAACATTTTTATTATTCCATTGCCATAGCTAAGGGTATTACTGTGGTCTTAAAAGTTCTGGGGACCAAGGCTCAAAATACATGGCTCCTCATATGATGTCCTCACCATTTAAAAGAGGACCTACACATATATAATTATTGTATACCACTGTTGCTAACCCTAAAATGCACTATTCAAAAACCAATATTGCCAAAATTACCAGTATATTAGGCCCAAATAATATGACTTTTGAACGTCCAACACTACCATCACTCCTACAGAGTGAATGCATAAAATTATATTAAAACCATTATCTCTACATAACACAATACACTGTATAAAGACCAATAATACCACCATAAACCTACCACTACAAAATGACTGAATTACACCAAATAATGCTCTGACTCCATCTACATTGAGGTCGTCTGACACAAAGTGAGGTTTTAATACTAGAGGACATCAGGGTACACACTCATTTTGTTATTGTTTTAGGTTTTGTCTGTTAAATGGCCACAGTGTGAATATGTTCCTATATGTTTCATACTGTATGTACCAACTTATGCTCCGGCTCATTTCTTTGGTTTTGTTTTATTGACCATTTAGAAGTAGATACCAGTGCATATACTGTAAGTGATTATGGTTCAGGTATATACAATATAATGTCTTACAGATGACGTTCTTTCTGACTTGGGTTGTTCACTTTTCTTGTCTTCCATCTGGTCCAGACCAAGATGACGACTTCTTCCAGCCACGAAAAACACATTTGACTTCTCACATTTACAGCACCATTCCCACCTATTTCTAAACTACAAAACTCCTCATTCTGCTTGCACCTTCAGAGTGGAACAGTAACTCCAATACTTCAAAAATTATGTCATCATTATGATTACTCTCTCCCTTAAAAAATAGTACACAATGAGCCAGATAAAAGGTGCTTCTAAAAATCATAGTGTCCCATAGAAAGTAAATAATGCCCCCACTGTGCTTTCTAGAAACTAATAAAGCCCTGTATGTTCCTTTCAAGGCTATAATGTCCTAGGTGCCCCTTCAAGCAATAATGAACCCTGAGAGTTGCCATGAAATAATAATGCCCCGAAAAAACTATAATACCCCAAGTTCCTCTTTAAAAAGTAATTATGCCCTTACCACAGGACTGGCGTATAGCAAATGTGGTGCCAATATTCAAAAAGGGACAAAAACTGAACTTGAAAATTATAGGCCAGTAAGTTTAACCTCAACTGTGGGTAAAATCCTTGAGGGTTTTCTAAGAGATACTATACTGGAGTATCTGGAGAAGAATAACCTCATGACCCAATATCAACATGGGTTTACAAGGGACCGTTCCTGTCAGACTAATCTGATAAGCTTTTATGAAGAGGTAAGTTCAGGACTGGACCAAGGGAATGCAGTGGACGTGGTGCACATGGACTTTTCAAAAGCTTTTGATACGGTGCCACACAAAAGGTTGATACATAAAATGAGAACAATGGGGATAGAGGAAAATATGTGTAAGTGGGTTAAGAGCTGGCTCAGGGATAGGAAACAAAGGGTGGGTATTAATGGAGCACACTCGGACTGGGTCACGGTTAGCAGTGGGGTACCACAGGGGTCAGTTTTGGGCCCGCTTCTTTTTACATATTAATGACCTTGTAGGGGGCATAAAGAGTGAATTTCAATATTTGCAGATGACACTAAGCTCTGCAGGGTAATCAATACAGAGGAGGACAATTTTATATTACAGGAGCTTGGGCTGATAAATGGCAAATGAGCTTTAATGGGGATAAATGTAAGGTCATGCACTTGGGTAGAATGAACAAGATGTATAATTATGTGCTTAATTGGAAAACACTGGGCAAAACTATCACTGAAAAAGACCTGGGTGTATGGGTGGACGACAAACTCACATTTAGTGGCCAGTGTCTGGCAGCTGCTGCAAAGGCAAATAAAATAATGGGATGCATTAAAAGAGGCATAGATGCTCATGAGGAGAACATAATTTTACCTCTATATAAGTCACTAGTGCGCCCACACTTAGAATACTGTGTACAGTTCTGGTCTCCGGTGTATAAGAAAGACATAGCTGAACTGGAGCGGGTGCAGAGAAGAGCGACCAGGGTTATTAGGGAACTGGGGGGTCTGAAATACCAAGATAGGTTATTAAACTTGGGGTTATTTAGTTTGGAAAATCGGAAGCTTAGGGGTGATTTTATTACAATGTATAAATATATGTGGGGACAGTACAAAGACCTTTCTAATGATCTTTTTACTCTTAAGGGGGTTTTACGCTAAAACGTCACCGGTTTTGTGACGTTATAGCGATATTGCTAGCGATATCGCTATGTGTGATACCTCCGACCGGCTCCCCCGCTGTCCATCGCTGATCGTGCGAGATCGGGCGGCTCCATTTCTCATCGGGCGCTTCCTGCTGGGCTTCCTGCTGTGTGAGACGAGCGACGCTGGAGGCGGGTGGGAGGACGTCAGGATCGCTGTGTGTGAATGGTAAGTATCGTGCGCTGCGTCGCTGCTGCATCGCTGTGAGATCTTTCTGTGTGAAAGCTCACTAGTGATCATTTAGCGATGCACCAGCGATCCTGACCGGGTCGTATCGCTGGTCGGATTGCTGGTGCATCGCTAAATGTAAAAGGGCCTTTAGACCTATGAAGGGGACAAGGGGGCATCCTCTACGTCTGGAGGAAAGAAGGTTTAAGCATAATCACAGACGTGGATTCTTTACTGTAAGAGCAGTGAGACTATGGAACTCTCTGCCATATGATGTTGTAATGAGTGATTCCCTACTAAAATTTAAGAAGGGACTGGATGCCTTTCTTGAAAAGTATAATATTACAGGGTATATACACTAGTCTCCTTAATACTGCATTGATCCAGGGAGCTAGTCTGATTGCCGTATGTGGAGTCGGAAAGGAATTTTTTTCCCCAATGTGAAGCTTACTGTTTGCCACATGGGTTTTTTTTGCCTTCCTCTGGATCAACATGTTAGGGCAAGTTAGGATAGGATATGGGTTGAACTAGATGGACTTAAAGTCTTCCTTCAACCTTAATAACTATGTTACTATGTTACTTAGTATCCTAATCAAAACTAATAATGCCTCCATTTACAACAGGATAATGTCCTTTGAAAAGCCCCTACAGCTTTTCTATATAGAGTATGATAGACCCCCACGGCTATATAGTATGCTGGTCCCACAGCTCCCTATATACAGTATGATGACCCCCACAGCTCCCTATATACAGTATTATGTTCTCCGTAGCTCCTTTATATACATTATGATGGCCCCACAGTCCACCTATACAGTATAATTGCCCCATAGCCCCTATATACAGTATGATGGCCCCACAGCCCATATATACAATATGATGGCCCCACAGCTCCCTTTACACAGAATTATGTCCCCCATACATCCCTATACACAGTATGGTGACCTCACAGCCGTCTTATAGAAAGTTTGAAGTCTTCCACAGCCCCCTATGCACAGTTTGATGTACTCCATAGCTCACCTATATACAGTATCTTGTCAAAACAGTCCTCTGGTAACCCCCGTATTGAGAGTATGATGTTCCCTCAGTAGTCACCCATTTTGCAGCATGATTCCTTTAAAGTGGTCTGCTATATACAGTATGATGTCCCCTTAACCCACTATACAAAGTATGTCCCCCACAGCTCCCTATATACAAAATGAAGGCCCCCATAGCTTCCTATATACATTACAGCCAAACAGCTCCCTATTTACAGTTTGAGACCCCAACAGCTTCCTATAAACAATATGAGTGGGTGCACTGCCTTCTTGTAAGTTGCAAGCCTACATTGGTCTGCGACCTAAGATAAAGATTGATAGGACAGGGAAGCTCCCTGTCCTATCAATATTTACTATATTATTCAGGTCCATACATTGATAGGTCCCCAGCTGTAAGATAGATGTAGCCTCTCTCTGCTAAACATATTAGATGCTGCAGTTTTTTAGTGACAGCGATACCTAATGGGTTTAATAATAAAATACAGTCATATGTTAAAGTTTGGGCACCCCTGTTAATATTAACCTTTTTTCTTTATAACAATTTTGGTTTTTGCAACAGCTATTTCAGTTTCATATATCTAATAACTGATGGACTCAGGTATATTTCTGGATTCAAATGAGGTTTATTGTACTAACAGAAAATCTGCAATCTGCATTTTAACAAAATTTGACCGCTGCAAAAGTATGGACACCTCAACATAAAAGTGACATTAATATTTTGCAGATCCTCCTTTTGCAAAAATAACAGCCTCTAGTTGCTTCCTTTAGCTATTAATGAGTTCCTGGATCCTGGATGAAGGTATTTGTGACCATTCCTGTTTACAAAACAATTCCAGTTCAGTTAAGTTTGATCGTCGCCGAGCATGGACAGCCCGCTTCAAATCATCCCACAGATGTTCAATGATATTCAGGTCTGGGGACTGGGATGGCCATTCCAGAACATTGTAATTGTTCCTGTGCATGAATACCTGAGTAGATTTGGAGCGGTGTTTTGGATCATTGTCTTGCTGAAATATCCATCCCCTGTGTAACTTCAACTTCGTCACTGATTCTTGCACATTATTGTCAAGAATCTGCTGATACTGAGTTGAATCCATGCGACCCTCAACTTTAACAAGATTCCCGGTGCCGGCATTGGCCACACAGCCCCAAAGCATGATGGAACCTCCACCAAATTTTACTGTGGGTAGCAAGTGTTTTTCTTGGAATGCTGTGTTTTTTAGCCTCCATGCATAACGCATTTTTGTATGACCAAACAACTCAATCTTTGTTTCATCAGTCCACAGGACCTTCTTCCAAAATGTAACTGGCTTGTCCATATGTGCTTTTGCATACCTCAGGCGACTCGGTTTCTGGCGTGCTTGCAGAAACGGCTTCTTTCGCATCACTCTCCCATACAGCTTCTCCTTGTGCAAAGTGCGCTGTATTGTTGACCGATGCACAGTGACACCATCTGCAGCAAGATGATGCTGCAGGTCTTTGGAGGTGGTCTGTGGATTGTCCTTGACTGTTCTCATCATTCTTCTTCTCTGCCTTTCTGATATTTTTCTTGGCCTGCCACTTCTGGGTTTAACAAGAACTGTACCTGTGTTCTTCCAGTTCCTTACTATGTTCTTCACAGTGGAAATTGACAGGTTAAATCTCTGAGACAACTTTTTGTATCCTTCCCCTGAAAAGCTATGTTGAATAATCTTTGTTTTCAGATCATTTGAGAGTTGTTTTGAGGAGCCCATGATGCCTCTCTTCATAGGAGAATCAAATAGGAGAACTACTTGCAAGTGGCCACCTTAAATACCTTTTCTCATGATTTGATACACCTGGCTATGAAGTTCAAAGCTCAATGAGGTTACAAAACCAATTTAGTGCTTCAGGAAGTCAGTAAAAAGTAGTTAGGAGTGTTCAAATCAAGAAAATGATAAGGGTGCCCATACTTTTGCACCGGTCAAATTTTGTTTAAATGCAGATTGCACATTTTCTGTTAGTACAATAAACCTCATTTGAATCCAGAAATATAACTGAGTCCATCAGTTATTAGATATATGAAACTGAAATAGCTGTTGCAAAAACCAAAATTGTTATAAAGAAAAAAGGTTAAGATTAATAGGGGTGTCCAAACTTAACATATGACTGTATCAACTTTATTTGTCTCCCTTAGGGTGTGTGCAGACGCTGCGGAATCCGCTGCGGATTAATCCGCACGGATTTTGCAAAAACCGCAGATAAACCGCAGGTCAAAAGACCTGCGGATTATCTGCGGTTTTGCCTGCGGTTTGGTCCTGCGGATTCACCATCTCCACAATGGTGGAGATAGGAACCCGCAGCGGTTTCCGCAGAAAGAATTGACATGTCAATTCTTTCTGCGGATTCAAAACCGCAGCAAATCCGCGCGGATTTTTCCGCAACGTCTACACAGCGTTTTTTTTTAATAACATTCATTTGAATGGTACTGTACACCGCAGCTAAAACTGCTGCGGGTCCACAGCGGCCAAAACCGCTGCGGAAACGCAGCGGAATCCGCAGCGTGTACACATACCCTTAGTCTCTGATGCCTCAAGGGTGTTATCAACCGTCTAGGAGTGGGAACTGTGCAGTAAAAAACACTTTAGTCTTCTGATTTTTCTACTAGGGATGACTGGACCAAAGTTCGGGTTCGGCGGGTTCAGCCGAACTTGAGAAAAAAGTTTGGTTTGGGTACAAGAACTCATACAAGTCAATGGTGACCCGATCTTTGGTGCTGTAAAATGACTGTACAATGATTGTAGTAAGGGTTAGGAGGCTGAAATAGGAAGCAAAATGGGAATAAGAGCAGGACAATTGCCCTACAAACAAATGTGGATAGGAAAATGACTTGAATAACAAAAGAAAATATAATCTAGAACCAGCAGGCAGAGGTCCAAGTGGAGCAGTGCCTTGTGTGTGTATTTTACTGTAGTTGTTAATAAATAAATTTAAAAAAGATGTGGGGTCCCCCCTATTTTAATAACAAGCCAAGGGAAAGAAGACAGCTGTGAGCTGGTCTTATTATGCTGGGAAGGGGCCAATATCCATGGACCTTCCCAGCTTATATTAGCTCGCAGCTGTCTTCTTTGCCTTTGCTGGTTATTAAAAATGGAGGAACCCAAAAAAATGACATGTGGTCCCCCTATTTTTAATAACCAGTTAAGGCAAAACAGCTGCGGGCTGATATTAATAGGCTGGGTAGAGCCATGAATATTTGCCCATTCCCAGCCTAATAAGACCATCCTGCAGCTGCCCAAGAAATGGCACATCCATTAGATATGCCAATTCTGGCGCTTTGCCTCGGCTCTTCCCGATTGCCCTGGTGCGGTGGCAATCGAGGTAATGGGATTGTGGGGTTATTGTCAGCTGTGCAATGTCTGCTGACATCAAGACCATGGGTTAGTAATTTAGAGGCGTCTATCAGACACCCAGTTACTAACACAGTGACATCAGTAATGTTATCTCACTTCACAGACGCAGGGTTCTCACGAGGGCAGCAACGCTGTGAGCTGAGGTAACCTTACTGATGTTGCCTCAGTTCACAGTGGCCAGTTTTCAGGAGGGCAGCACGAGTCCAGAACTCGGCTCTCCGACACTCATGAGTCTGCTACTCGAGCTGTCGCGAGACCTGTTGGCTGTGAACTCAGGTAGCCTTAGTTCACAGCCTCCAGGTGGTCCAGCAGTTGGAAACTCCAGTAACCTTATAGTCTCTCTTAAAGACTACCGTAAGGTTTCTGGGTCTCACAGGTGCTGGGAGACCCAATGGCTGTGAACTCTGATAATCTTAAGATACGAATGTTATAGTTTAGGTTCGCTCATCTCTATTCTTTATATCTTAGGTGGTGGAACTACACCTGAATTTTCATGGGTGATGACAAATAAAAATGTTCTAAACAACTCTGGATGTGAATGGAGAAAATATCAAATAATTGTTTTTGGAATTCATTCGCTATGGTCTATTAGCAGGGTAGAAGATATAGGGGGTGCAGTGACAGCAGGTAAAACTAGCCTCTCACCCACCGGCTCTTCTGCTATTTAAGACGACACCAGTATTACACATGTCACATGGTAAGTGGGTACTCTACTTCATTTTTTGCATTGGAGCCCAAAAGCTTACACCTTAACCGAAGCCCTCACATCGCACTACATGCAGTAACTTCCTCTCTAGAATCTATTGCAGATGAAGTGACGGTAGAAATACAGGGAAATATCTATTCCATCTGCGATGCGAAAATACTCACTTTTACAGGTCACAACATGAAGGCAAATAAAAGTATGAGGCATGGAAATCAAATCTAAAAATTTTGCACAGACAGCGACTTCCTTGGGGAGATCTTCTCTGTGTGCTCCTCCAATCCTGCAGAACGGCTGCCAGTCATTAGCCAGAGCTGCGCGGTGCAATAATTGTACGCCGGTGGACCCACCCTCATTTGCATAGCCCTGTTTTTGAGTGGCAGCTGTACATGAAATGCCAGATCAGTTGAAAGCATGTTGTGAGCTGCTACTAATGATCCGATTGCTCGGGGGAAGCCTGCCATATTGTAATTTGGCTATCAGGCATGAAAGGAATAATTCCAAGTGCCAGGGATGCAAAGCTGAATAAATGTTTCAGTGCTGCAGGTTGCTAGCGGTGACACTTCTGATTTACTAGAAGCGGATGCCCTGTTGCCTCTGGGGTTGGGGGAGTTGGTATTATATCTGAGCGCCGCATAGAAAACATTAGTAGAGGAAAATAGCTGCAGTGTAGGATGGGGAGGCCGGGCCCTCATCCCAGGGGCCCCCACAATGTTTACAGCTAATGACTGGATGAAAGGATTTCTCTACCTGCCGTAATGACAAGCAAAATAAGATTTGCTTTCTTGAGAGGGAAAATAATGGAGACGTTAACTCTTTGTGTCGCGACATGTAGAAAGATCCAGGGAACCTCCATCTGTGCAAATGTGGAAGGCAAGAAAAAAAATCTCAGAAGGAACATGTAGAATGGTATTATGGTGAATGGTGCCCTGAGCTGAAGTTTCTACTAATACCCTTCTTATGGTATATTATATAATGCTCCAATACATGCAGCCATTCTGTGCCCAATTAATTCAGTGATACAGTGCTTCTACAGTATTATGGTACACCGTATAGTGCTCATATAACACAGTAGTCCTGTGCCCATATAATACCATAATTTAGTGCCAAAATAAAACAATCAAAGTGTCTCTGTTATTGTATAGCTCATAGGGCCAAATACAATCCTCAACATTGAAATTGCAACACCAAGAAAGAAAAGTCGTGGAATCATGGAAATTACTTGATGGATAAATATGTTAAAGTGTTGGACCAAAATACAAATTAATTTTCATCCTAAATCCCTATCTATTTAATGCCTACTGACAGTGTGCTCTGTTGCCGGCTTGTTACTGCTGATCTGAGCTGGTGAGAGAGCGCACTGTTATTGTGCACATTGCACAGTGAACATTGCGCAGGGACTAGCCCAGCCCATGAAGTGAAGGGCTCTGAAACGGAGGGGACAGGGGCTGTGGGAATGACTGCAACCTCTGCCCCCTGATGATGCTTTGTTTGACTATCTAAGCATGCACTGGGATTTTCAAAAGAAGCGTCTTCAAAAATGAAGTGGGGAAAAAAAATCTTTTAGATAATGTAGAGAGAGAAGAAAAGGGATTTTTTTCTATTTTAAGTATATTAAATAATAGCTTACAATATGGCATTAAATAGGTAGAGATTTAGGATGAAAATTAACTTGTGTTTTGGACCACCCCTTTAATTATCTGCAAATGATGAAAAAATGGAAACAAAATTTTCAAAACAGCTCAATTTATTTAGTATTGAGTATAATCTCTTCAGTTCTAGTCTTGGCTGCTATCAATGATGTTATTAATAGTCGTCTCAGGAAGATTTTGCTGCTCTGGATACCCTAAAGTAAATCATCAAGATCCGATGCTGGCAGCTCCCTGTGTAATTGCCGACTAATGGCGTCCCAGATTTATAGTTATAGATTATGACCTCTAGAACAATTGTCACTTCTCTATGGGCTGACATGATGTCTCTTGTCAGAGTTTACAGAAATCAGATCTTCCTTGCTGATATTAGCCCCTAATGCTGAAGTCGTTTCAGCCTATGTCCTAAACTCTAATACAAAAATCATATCAGGGTCAGTCAACAGTTGGTTGATAAATTGACTTGCATATTTGATAGGCAGATACTGCCTGGAGTAACTAGTCAAGAGAGTAAACAAACCAAAGCTGGCTTGGCTCTTTGCATAATGAGAGACTCCGCACTGCTAGATGTGTGGCACGCCAGAGTCCAGTTGCCATAGTGACATTGCCTCCCTCTAAGGGGTGATGTCATGCCTGGAGGCAGGAGGGGAGTTCCCATGCCCCATGCCAGGTAACACAGTGTACATGACAATTCCTACTGCAGGCCAGAAAGGAGAGCTTCCTTATATAGTCTGGCCAGCAGTTGGGGTTAGTAAGTCAGTAAGAAGACAGCTAATAGAGTGAACAAGAAAGTTGTCATGGAAACGGGAGCAGCTGGAGCTCATGACAAGACAGTTGGAGTTGGTCTGTGGAGAGGGAAGGGACAGGAGCAGAGACAAGGGGCTATGGGGAAATAAAATTGCATATAGTTGACCCCAGAGTGAAGCTCTGATAAAAAGGGATGCCAGAGTCCTTGGCTGGGCAGGAACTTACGCCCTGACAGCCGAATCTGGAGTGCAGGGGACTGCAAGTTCCTTGGCCACGCTAAACACCTGAAGGCACGGTAGCAGACCAAGAGCCCGGGGCTGACAGTGAATAAGACAGTGCCCGTGATATAGGCTCACGCTGTTAGCCATACAGGTTAGCAATCTTCACGCAGGAGAGGGCCACAGCTTAGCTACAAGCAGCAGGGACCCGAAAACAGAGTGCAGAAGGAAGGTCCCCAACCACGCCTTGCAGGGTGGGTCCCCTGAATGCCTCCAGGCGAGCCGGACTCAATCCATCATCTGTATGTGGTACCCCAGATTGCATTTACGTTCAAGTAAAAAGTAAAGAAAACCACACCTCTCTGTGTCCTTCACTTTTCCTCTGCACCCCAACGTTCACCACCATCCGAACAATCAAATATATTTGCCCTGGGACCCCACTCTACCCGTGCGGAGCGGAACCATCTTTGCTGCGTCACCATCAGCCCCAGTGGACCAAAACCGCAGCGTCGGCTGCCCATTGCCGAACACCACGGGTGGCGTCACGACGAAACACCACAAAACTTTCCTCTATTTTTTACTGGACGCCCAGGGCCACGGACTGGGTCACTGCCACCGTGACATCCCCTTTAAAGAACCTGACCGGCCCAGTACCGAGTAGCCTAAGACATCTAGCACAAGGAGATGGAGTAGGAGGCCTTGGGAGGTGGAGCCAGGGGCCTTGGGCAGAGTAACCATAACTGATAGGGGCAGGCAGAGTTAGCTCTGCCCACACAGAACGTGGAGAGGCTGGCCAGTGTATCAGGAGGAGCACTGTGTGCTCTGCACCAAGTGTTAATTCTGTATGCTGCCCATCTTATGGTGGCCCTACCCTCATCTGAAGGTCAAAATACAGAAATTAAAATATGGCCAAAACTCAACTATTTGAAACCTGCTTAAACCCAAAAAGTTTGTTGCAAGTTATAGTATTGCAAAAGCTGGAGTGCCACCGCTTAGAAATCACTACTCTGCACAGACCCTGAACTACCAGGGGGCATAAGGATCCTGTAAATAAGATGCAAAACTATAGTATTTGTAGACCATATCTGTAGATTCTTTAAATAGAAAAGCAGCAGAATTGTAAATGCAGCTCTGGATGTGATTCAAGACCCCATGTAGCCATTACGTACCCTAACAATATGTGCGGATTTACATTTACAAAGCGTCGCTAGCTGTAAATTCCCAGCGCTGTTAGTGGGATAAACGCTCAGTGGCTGGAAATTAATGGCGACAGGAGCATTTAGACTGGACCAGATCTCCAACTTCTCCATCATTCTGCGTTTCCAGTCTGCTGCACTCTGTTCTTCACATGTCCCGGCCTCACATTCACAATCATAGGTGACATCAGGGGTCAGCGTGTTTTAGCTTCTAGCCTTCTCAATCCCAGACTGTAAATGCCTGGAATAATCAGAGCTGGGCGCAGAGCTGCCATTGGTGCACGTCCTGATCGGAGCAGTCACTTCGCGTTTGTGGCGTTGGATCGCTGCGAGCTGATTGCACGCCAAATGTTATAACAGAAGGGAACATATGAACCGCAGACTGATGACACTAATAAGGGAATTAAAGGAGCCCAACAACTGCCGCTCCCGGTAAATCAATAAAGCCTCGCTTGTTTGTTTGTGCTGACTTTTTCTCTCCACTCTTTCTTCGGGAAGAGGAAATTATCGCAGCTAACAGTTGGCCAGAGTCATTCTTTTCCTGCACATAATTAAGAACATGTTGTGGCGTCTGTTTAAGACATCAACTTTCTCCAGGCTGTCGTGTCCACTGCACTTTAAACAAAGACACTTGTTTTGGCGTGGTGCCCCTAATTAATCATCTGAGACATGATTGCAGCATGAGCGAGGAAGTAAAAAAAAACAAAAAAACATAAAAATAAAGCTTTGTCTATTTTATTGTAACGTTTCATCGTGGTCCCAGTTTCTTCATTCATTCACCATGACCAGCAGGAGAGCCATTGCTGGACACCAACATGGAAGGGGGGAGGACGGCTTGGTTACTTTGAGATACTGAAAAACCTGGACCAAAACGCACAAAGCGATTGTTTTGTCACGGAAAGAGAAGATGTAAAATCCCCTACGGCGGAGAAAGCCAAAGCAAATATGGTGGCAATTACCGTGCCCATCAGAATTGACCGAGTGTGCCATAGAAAAGTCCACTTTTCACATACTGTATGTCTTCTATCCTTATATTTCATGGACAAAACATGTACCCAGTATAGTCTGCTGGATTATTCGAATGTCTAATTTTCATCTGATTGTTCCTCTCCTGGTTTTGGCTTACAAATACTGATAGTATGAACGTGGCCTTACGTGCTTGAAATTCCTTAAGTCTCATACACACTTGACTTATTTTTTCCTTGCAGATTTGAAGCAGTTTCACATCTGTAGCATATCAATTTTAAATGTTAAAAATGGATCTAAAGCCAAAAACGGATGAAAATCGGATCTAGCACACTAATTATAAAGGTTCATTTCTTGTACACAAATGAGTTTTCCTATTTATATCTATTCAGATAGCATTGTAGTCATAAGCCAGAACACACAAGATGGACAGTGCTGAGAGTTCTGCTGAGATAGGGGAATGCTGCTCTGCTTGGAGCTGTGGCAGGACACAGAGCAAAGGCAATATGAGTAGCAGGACGGATGATAAAATGTGATCTATGGCTGCACGCTACACATCATTCATTACCAATGTCCTATTTTCTCTGCAGATCATGGAACACTGGGTATATCAGTTGCACGAAGTGTTACTGTCAGCGCATTTGTGTGTCTAGGAGGAGGGGTGACAGATTCTTGCATTTGTTCACGCGCTTTACAGTGTTTTCATATCCTTGGCTTTGCAGAAGAAGTAAAACGTTTGCGAGAGTTATCTAAATAATACTGTGCCTTACCATAAATAATACTGCCATGTAGTGCCACAAAATAAATACATAAACACTGTTATGTTACTAACTACACTCATTAAAAACTCAGTGCCATATATACTGTAAATCAAAAGCCTAGAAGTTATCTGTGCCTAAATAATACCATTACATATTCCCTTAAAAGGATGTGTCATCAGAAAATGACCTGTTTTTTAAGGTTTTTTATTTTTAACGTATTGTTAAAAAAAAATAATTTCATATCGGTATAAAAAAAGAAAAAAATCTTGTCATTTTCACACTTTCAATTAGGCCTAGTACGAGACTTCTACTCCTTGTTGAGCACATGTACATTGGCAGCAATAAACTGTCTCAGATGCTGTTTCCATAGAAGCAATATTGGAGCATTCTCTATCCTAGGCAAAAGCCATTGTGCAGAGAGGGGGAGAAGGTGAGCTGTGATTGCCCAGGATCCTCCATTCCCAATAGGCATTAAAAGCTGGGTATAGTCGGGTTTATTTTTATTATATTTCTTCCTGTGATAATCAGACTTCTGGAAAATCTTTACAGAGCAGGAAGTTCAAGACTATTATAATGCCTAGTGGCCAGTGTGAAAATTGTTACATTTTAGGTATTTTTATTTTAATACAGATAGTAATAGGGAATATTGAAAAAAACACCAAAAACCTTAAACCTTTAACAGCAAAACTTGATTTAAGCAGGTCATTTTCTAGTTACACATTCCCTATAAGAAATACTGCCATACAAGTCCACATAGCAGTGCCATACATTGCCTATAGAATAATACCATAAATTGAACATCGGCATACCCAAAGGCCACCATTTGTCATGACGTTTAAAGGGGTTGTCCAGGCTTAGGGCACAAGTCTGCCATCACTATATGTGACGGCAGACTTGTAAATCCTCACAGCACGCACAGTACAGGCTGTCAGGATTCGCCAGGGGTGGGTGGTTTGCATACTTCTGAGCACATTCCGACTAGACAACCTTGCTCAATTAAGTTATATTGATCAAGGCCGCATATTTCTAGTTGGTATGTGACGCCTGTAAGCAAATCGAATAGTGCCAACCGGCTCTCGGCACTAGAGAATCTTGACAGTGCGCACACTAGGTGCTGTGAGGACTCACAAGTCTGCAGTCACATACAGTGACTGCAGACTTGTGCCCCAAGCCTAGACAACCCCTTTAATGCCACTGCTTATTAGATATTGCCATACAGCCCACACAAAACACAACCCTACCATGTCCAAGCATTAGAACCATAAGCGCATCTAATAACAGTGCTACACAAAATCATGAGGGCATCTATGACAAATTTGCATGCATAGGGGTCACTTAGGTGTAAGAAGTTTAGGTCAGGTAATTTAAGGTTAGGGCAGTATTAGCCCTCAATGCAATCTTGCCTTTAACCCTTTTTAACCCTCCTATAGGCCTGGGTATAACGATAGTGGGTGCAGGGGTTGCAGAAGCACCCAGGCCAATATGAGAAGAGAATTCCTATTAAAGACCCATGAAAGTTTGGAGCCCTGCTGGAGATTTTGCCCATAAACTTCAATTTACGCCACCGATCCTTGATGACACGATCTCTTTAAGTCCGCGAGTGTTGTTTTACTTTTCCCCATCTGATCCGCCTCCACCGAAATTTATGGGATTTGTAATAACTGAGAGGCAAACTCAGCGTGAAGCAGGACATAAAGAAACAAGCAAGAAGAACATCAAAGATTACTTAAAGATGAAGTTAAGTTCAGTCAGAATGTATCCCCTAGGTCATTCTAGCCTATCGCCTCTATAAAGAAGCGTCGACTTGTATGTAAATAGAACGCCAATGTATATAATAAAACCGCCACGAGGCGATCTTCGTCTGCCGCAGTCATACATGAATTATCATAATATTGTGATAGAAAATGGGATGTTTTCTGCCTCAAAGGGAAATAAAGTACACAGCGTTTCACTGCGATATCAAATCTCTCCACTTTTTACATGTGTAACTAGGTGCATTAGGAATGAGTGGTCTAGTGTGGAGCCTGAAACGAGGAGACGCCGTAATATTATTCCACACAAAAGCCGCGCTAAGTTATTCCAAGGAGCTAAGTTACCGTGCTGGGAGCTGTAACGTCTGTCTTGGATAAATTAGCAGCCAGATAAAGTTATTCACTGTAAACGGCTCAGCTGAGATCAAGAGTGAAGAGCAAACAACGAAACGCGCTTCCTGACAACAGATTAGACCAGGCTAGATTTACACACGCTCCATATATAGGGCTTATAATGAGGCTTCTGCCGTATACAGAAACGTCATCATCTTCATGAAATGTTCTGCAGACTAGGTCACAGGCTGGGATGGGACGACTTGAATACTTTGGGTGGAGCTCATCAGATTTGGACTGACTCATCAGAAGACCTAAGGATCCTCTGGTGGGCCAGTGTTTAATATCTGGCATCCATTCACAATGAGGCTCAAGAGATCCAATAAAGGAGCACCTCATCTAAAGCAGCTAATAAAGCATTTGGCATTTTTTGGGGGTGGCTATTTCACAAATACCCTTTTAGGAGGGCAAAAATGTATATGAGGAACAAGGATCACTGGTTCAAGAGGTGGAATTGGCGCCAAATATTTTGTGCAGATGCCTTCATCAACTATGGAGTACCCATGAACATTAGAAGTGCAATATGTCAACTGACATATGGGAGTTTTATAACTTTCTGATGACAACAGATGTTGAAGGAAAGAAAGATCAAACATTCCTGATTGGTTCCTTCTGCAGTAGGAGATATGATGCCATCGCCCATCCAGTCAGAAAAAGCGTACAGCTTTTATGAATATGTGGATATCTTGAATCCAACACTACATATTTTTTCCTCACTTATTAAAGAATCTGTATGTGTCCAGTTTACCATACAATAAAACTATATATGGACGTCTTATAGCTGTAGCATGGGTCTTCATTTGCTTCTTTTAGTAGGCCCAAAATACCCCCACAAGGAAATAGATCTGCACCACTAAGAAGATTCCTTCATTTGGTAAAAATAGCAAGATTTATCAGAATACCAACGCATTTTGGCCTTCACAGCTAGAAGCTACAAGGATTAGCGTTATATCTAAAAACAATACATTTATCTAAAGTTCCTTAAAGAAGCACTTCTATCAATGTTTTTATCCTCTTAGCATATTGCAGCCATATTAAATAGCACTGTGTACTTACAATTGCTCATTTTGCCTTTCTACCATTCTAATTATTCTCTTTTCTCTGTTCTATGTAGAAAGATGAAGTCTCTAGTCTCTGAATTTATCATCCTCCTCTGCAAATCCTGACTCAGCTGCTCCCTCCTGCCATGGACTTTTGCAGTGTTAAAAATACACATGGTAGGCCCTGTTCCTTTGTCACAATGGTGAAGACAAAGGATCTGTCTGAGGACGTCAGAGCTGATATTATTAGTAAACACAAGACTTCCAAAGGGTATAAGACCATCTCCAAAGACCTTGGTATTCCAGTTTCGACAGTGCGCAATGTTATTAAGAAGTTTGTCAGCATGTAATGGTCAAGAACCTCTCTAGATGTGGGGGAAAGAGTAAAATTGACAACAGATGTCATTGAAGGTTTGTGTGAATGGTGGAATAAACACAACATCAAACATCCAAAGACCTGGAAGCTAACCTGAAACAGTCTGGGGTCATGGTTTGAAAAAGTACCATACGCTGCACACTAAACCAAGCAGAGCTTTATGGGCAAAGGCCAATGAAGAAACCATTGCTGAAGAAAATACATAAAAGGAACGACTGTTCTTTGCCAAAGAGTACCTTGACAAACTACAATCTTTCTTGGAAAATGTTCTGTGGACAGATTAAACAAAAATAGAGATTTTTGGCAATGCAAAGGAACACTTTGTTTACAGATGGCACAATGAAGCTTATAAGGAAACGAACACGCTACCAACAGTTAAGCATGGTGGAGGATCCATAACGATGTGGGGTTGTTTTGCTGCGTCTTGTACGGGAGGCCTTGATCTTATCATAGGAATCATGAAATGAAAGAATTAGCAAGAGATTTTAGATCAAAATGTCCTACAAAGTGTAAGAAACCTTGATTTGAGTCAAAGTTCATGGGTCTTCCAGCAAGACAATGACACAAAGCACACATCCAAAAGTACACAGGAATGGTTGGAAAAGAAAAAAATGGATTGTTTTAAAATAGCCAGCAATGAGTCATGACCTCAATCCCATTGAAAATCTTTGGGGTGAGCTGAAATTTGCCATTTGGAAAAAGAACCCTGCAAACATTCAAGAGCTTAAACAAACTGCAAAGGAAGAGTGGGAGAAAATACCAGCTGAGAAGTACAAGACACTTATAGATGGCTACAAAAAATGTTTGGAGGCTGTCATCAATGCCAAAGGGTGTGCAACCAAGTATTAATTAGAGGTACCTTTATTGCTGCACATGCTGCTTATTCTGTTCCTTTTTTAAAATTGCAACATGTAAGTTGAAGAACAATGTTTTATTGTTGTATTACTTTGGACCACTAATTAAAAAATCCTGCGGATAAAACTTTGCTACATTTCCATTTATTTCTGAAGATATTGTACAACCTATGAAAAAATGAAGGGGTGCCAAAAATGATGAGGACTGTATACAGTTGTGGCCAAAAGTATTGACACCCCTGCAATTCTGTCAGATAATACTCAGTTTCTTCCTGAAAATGATTGCAAACACAAATTCTTTGGTATTATTATCTTCATTTAATTTCTTAAATGAAAAAACACAAAAGAGAATGAAGCAAAAGCAAAACATTGATCATTTCACACAAAATGGGGCAGAAAAAAGTATTGGCACCCTCAACGTTTAGCCACAATAACTGCGACCAACCGCTTCTGGTAACCATCAAGGAGTTTCTTACAATGCTCTGCTGGAATTTTAGACCATTCTTCTTTGGCAAACTGCTCCAGGTCCCTGATATTTGAAGGGTGCCTTCTCCAAACTGCAGTTTTTAGATCTCTCCACAGGTGTTCTATGGGATTCAGGTCTGGACTCATTGCTGACCACCTTAGAAGTCTCCAGTAAAGTTGAGCGACTTTTGGTATTTTAGGGTCGAGTTTCGTTTCGTGAAACCCGACTTTTCCAAAAGTCGGGTCGAGCAAGATCGGCCGATTATAGGGAAAAGTCGGGGTCGTCCCGAAACACGAAACCCAATGTAAGTCAATGGGGAATAAAAGTCGGCAGTGAGAGGAGGACAGGAAACACACCTACAGTGCCCATTTGAATGCCAAAAGCATCAATTCTTCTTACTTAAGCTTGTCAACCTTAATTAACTTCATAATACAAGTTACGCACTGAAAAATGGGGGTTATTTGGCTAAAGTTGTGGGGGGTAGGGCTGGCTCCAGGTTTTCATGTGCCCTGGGCGAAAGAGCGCCCCTTTAACACATACCACAACTCATCATGCTCCGATACGGCAGAGAAATAGCGGTATAGTACAATGAAAAATACTTCACTTTTTACATCTCATGACGAGGCCCATCTATTTCTCCATACAGAATCATTGGTCCCATATAATGTTTGAAACAGTATATGATGAGCTCCACATAATGCTACAGTATATGTTGGTCCCCATGGATGAAGCTCCACTGTCGTATGGGCCCAAATAATGCTCCAAACATAATGGGCCCCATTTCTAATGCTCTAGTGTATAATGGGCCCTGTAAATGCTGCTCCAGTGTCTGATGTCCACCTTTGGAATGTTCCAGTGTATGGTGGGCCCCATCTATCATTCTCCAGAGTATAGTGCTCCCCAAAAATTGCTGTCCCAACATTGAAAACAATCAAATATGTCTCCTCGCTAGGGAATCCCTGTACTAGTCTGGACTCCTCGTCGTCCCCATCTTCCATCTCACTGCACAGTATTTCAACCTTGCAAGTGCTGTGATCCTGAGCAAGCAGGGGGGGCCCACTTGTTGGCGACGGCACTGGCACAGGGCCCCTGATAGTACGGTGGTGTGTCTGATGGCGGGTGGGCCGAACCTGCACTTTCATCTGCAGCTTCCTCTTTGTCACCGTGTAAGATGGAACTGTATATGGGAAGGGTAACCTGAGTTTCATCAGGGTCAGATTCAGGCCGTGTAGCCTGCGAGGGGAATGTAGTGGTCTGGGTCAATGTACCAGCAGATTCATCGAGCAGTGGCTGGGCATCAGTGCACTTGTGTCGCCCCCAGGAGTACGGTCGCCACAGTGGCATTACCTTCCTCCTAGGGAGTGTGATGTCATGCTTGGGAGCAACGAAGGATCTCTCTAGCAGGTTAACTGATTGGGCGGCGTTATTCCCATGAGTCATGACCCTCCAAACAGCGTTCATGAAGGCAAAGTGTTTGTTTTACGTGGGCAGTATGGTTGCAAAGCTGAACCTTAAAGGAATGTCCAGAAGGGCACCACCAGGAGTGGAGCCTACGGTTAAATTCGACTCCACCTGGGAAACCTCAACCATGCCAGCTACAGAACAGATGCACACATTGCAAGCTTAATTCCGTTAACGAACGAGACTCCGTCATGCCCCGCGGTCCGAGTCCGGCTTACTAGAGGGACACGTGAGGCTCTGGCACATGAGATTGGCCAATAACTGGTGTGTCATGCCCTTACATGTCCGTGGCTACATGTGCGCTACACTGAAAAGGCCAGCATTTGTCGCTTACAGGTGCAGATAACCCGCTGAACAACGTTAGTGATGGGGATCACTGATTACAATTATTACCCGTGAACGATGATTTCCCAGTAAGTGCAGGTCAACCGCAGTTCCGGAATTAGGCCTAACCGTCATTCCTGAAAAAATGAAAAACTTACGTGTGCAAACCACAGGTGCTGTAGCTTGCTTAACAGCTCGCCAGCCGTTCTCACGCCCAGTATGGATTACACGTGATTGCACAAAGGTGAGAAAGGGTATCCCCGGATAACATGTATGGATAGCGTACACATTCAAAATATATGTCTATACATCAGGAGGCAGGCTCAGACGGTGTTAGGCCCAGTATGGATTGCACGTAATTGCACAAAGGTGAGAAAGGGTACCGTATCCCCGGATAACATGTATGGATAGCATACACATTCAAAATATATGTCTATACATCAGGAGGCAGGCTCAGATGGTGTCAGGCACAGTATGGATTTGACGGCCCAGACTACACAGCGGAGGAGCAGGGAGAGGTAAAGATTGCAAATGCTGGGGCCCTGCCCAAGCAAGGGGGGCCCACTCGTGGGTGTCGGTACTGGCACTGGGTCCCTCATAGTACGGCAATGTGTCTGACGGCGGGTGTGCACCACCACCGTCAGAGACACTTGATTGCACTATGAGGGACCCTGTGCCAGTGCCCGCGCCCAAGAGTCGGCCTACCCACCTGTCCAGGGCAACGGCACTCGCACAGTGTCGTGCGCTAGGTGGTGACCCCGGCCATGGGGGGGAGGCAGCACAGTTAGGGAGTTTTAGAAAGTGGCATATGTTGATGTTGGACATTCAGCTGATGCAAAAGGCGAAATAGGTCAAGTCCCAGGAAGAGGTGGACCAAAGCAAGGCATTTTTCTGTCACCCTATGTGTCATCAGGGGAAGGTGGGACAAAATCCTTGGAAACCCATGCATGGTTCATTTTAATGAAGGTTAGATCATCCACATTTTGGGTTGACAGACGGGTCCTTTTTTCTGTCAGGATTGATCCAGCTGCACTGAAGACTCTTTCCGATAGCACACTTGCAGCTGGGCAAGCGAGCTCCTGTAAGGCATATTGTGCCAATTCAGGCCAGGTGTCCAGTTTAGCGGCCCAATAGTCAAAGGGGAATGACCTGTGTGGGAGAACATCGATATGGGAGGAAAAGAAGTTTGTAACTATAGTTGACAACTGCTGTCTCCTGTCACTTTCCATCGATGCAGTATTACCAGTTGTGTGAGCGGTACTTGAAAAATCAGTCCACAACATTGTCATGAAACCCCTGTCTCCAACGCCACTTCTGCTGTGTGCACCATGAACACCTCTGCCAAGCTGCCCCCGGCCCATACGGCTCGTGTGAGAACCATCACCGCTGCTGTGTGCTGGGAATGCCTCAAGCAACCGATTTACCAGAGTTGCTTGTTTATTAGCCAATATTAGGTCAAGGTTCTCCTGTGGCATGATGTTTTGTAATTTGTCTTTATAGCGTGGATCCAGGATGCTGGCCAACCAGTAGTCGTCATCGTTCATCATTTTGGCAATGCGGGGGTCCCTTTTTAGGATCTGCAAGGCATAATCTGACATGTGGGCCAATGTTCCCGGTGTCAGTGATGCACTGCGAGTGCTGGTTGGAGGAGCACTTTCTGGCAAATCCACATCCCTCCAGTCACGCACAAACCCTGTACCAGACCTTGCCACGCCAACATTTTCACTTACCCCACGAGATGCATCCTCCTCCCCTAAGTAATCATCCCCATCATCATCCTCCTCCTCCTCTTCTTCCTCCACCTCATCCAGGAGAGGTCCCTGAGCAGACAATGGCTGAATGTCATCAAGGATTCCCTCCTCATCAACATTGGCTGCAGACGCCTGCTCCTTAAGGTGCGTCAAAGTTTGCATGAGCAGACGCATAAGTGGGATGCTCATGCTTAGGTTGGCGTCGTCTGCGCTTACCAGCCGTGTGCATTCCTCAAAACACTGAAGGACTTTACAGAGGTCTTTCAGCTTCGACCACTGCACACCTGTCAACTCCATGTCTGCTCTCAAAGTGCCTGGCCATGTATCCTCCCACAAATGCATTATGGCCTGCCTCTGCTCGCACAGCCGCTCCACCATGTGCAGGGTGGAGTTCCACCTTGTTGCAATGTCGATAATGAGGCGGTGGTTGGGAAGGTGGAGCAATCGCTGCAGCTTCTGCATACGAACGGAGTGTACAGGCGACCGGCGGATGTGCGCGCACAGTCTTCGCACCTTCTGGAGCAGGGCTGTTAACTCTGGATAATTTTTGAGGAAGCACTGCACCACCAGGTTCAAGGTGTGAGCCAAGCAAGGTATGTGGCTGAGTTTTGAAAGGGCTATGGCTGCCACAAAATTACGGCCGTTATCACTAACTACCTTGCCTGCCTCAAGATGTACACTGCCCAGCCATGACTCAGTTTGTCACTTCAAGTACTCGGCCAGCACCTCGGCGGTGTGTCTGTCGCCCAAACACATCTTCTGCAACACAGCCTGCTGACGCTTTCCACTAGCTGCTCGATAGGGGGACACCTCGTGTGCAACAGTGGCAGCTGCAGATGGAGTGCTCGTACGACTGCGCTCTGTGGACGAGCTTTCGCTTCTGGAGGAGGGTCGAACGCCTACAGCCAACTGTTTCCTATATCGTGGGCTAGGCAGCACTGTCCCACCACCGCTGTCCCCTGTGGACCCTGCATCCACCACATTAACCCAGTGCGCAGTGATGGACACGTAATGGCCCTGGCCATGCCGACTGGACCATGCATCAGTTGTGAGGTGCACCTTTCCACTCACTGACTGCTTGAGTGCATGGACAATGCGGTCTTTTACATGATGGTGGAGGGCTGGGATGGCTTTGCGAGAGAAGAAGTGGCGACTGGGTAGGTCATAGCGTGGTTGTTATAACTTTATATACTCTGTGTAATGGAGGTCAGTGACGTGGATCAGAAAAGAGGCCTGAGCTCATAGGTTTTCAGTTCTGTAGTATTTATCAGAATCAAGCAGGTTTACAGATAAGACACAGCAGGGTAAAAGCAGATGAAGATAATAACGCAGTGAGCAAACGTACAGACCGTGGAGATGTATGAAGTCCAAGTTGCCAGATCCAGAGACCTGGAGAGCAGGCCAGGCCTGCTAGCAGGAAACAGTCCTTGAAGTGGAGGTGGGTGCAGAGCTGATCCTGAAGAAACAAGTCTTTACAATGAGACCAAGATTCACAGGCAGGCGGGGTATCCCAAGGTAACGAAGAGACGAGCTAGGTAGCAGTCCTTCCAGCTTGATAACAAGTCCAAGAACAAGTATACTCAAGCAATGAGTAATCATACAGAGCCTCCTTATATACAGAGCAGACAGGAACAAGAGAGATCAACACAGGAAATAAGATGGCCCCCGTTGAGGCTCGTGACTCCATCTTGGATGAGGGCAAAAATGAACTAAACTAAGGGCAAAGCAGAAACTGAGCGACAGACATAAGGCAAGGATTTCAGAGAAACGGATATGCAGGCCAAGTCCTTACATTACTCTCCCCTTAAAAGACGTCCTCTGGACGATCTTAAGTCCGGCTTATTGGGATATCTGCTGTGGAACAGTCTGATTAAGTGAGGAGCATGGACGTTCTCCACTGGTTCCCAGGAATTCTCTTCAGCCGAATAGCCTTGCCATTTTACCAAGTATTGGAGACGTCTCCTATGAACCCGTGAATCCAAGATCCTTTCCACGATGAATTCCTCTTGCCCGTCAACGAGAACTGGGTCAGGAGGAGCAGAGGTGCGTCCGGGAAAAGGGTTAGGCACTGCCGGCTTTAACAAAGAGACATGAAAGACAGGATGAATTTTCAATGAGTTAGGCAACTTGAGTCAACAGGCTACAGAATTCACTATACTGCTGATCTTATATGGGCCGACATATTTTTGCCCCAGTTTAGACGTTGGGATCCTGAGCTTCAAGTTCTTAGTTGAGAGCCAAACCATGTCTCCTACCTTGTACATTGGAGCTGGCTTACGGAATTTGTCTGCTGCCTTCTTGTATCTTTCCTGTGCTGAACCTAAAGTGTCTTTAAGAACTTCAAAATTGCGTTGCAAGGATGAAATGCGGTCAGCTACCGCAGGCACAGACATGTCTATTGGAAGTCGAGGAAGAATACTGGGGTGGTATCCCTTGTTGGCAAAGAATGGAGACAATTTGGTGGAAGCATTCTGAGAATTATTATATGTGAATTCAGCCAACGGAAGCAAACTCACCCAATCGTCCTGTAGGTGGCACACATAACAACGCAGATATTGTTCCAAGGTCTGATTGGTCCGTTCAGTTTGACCGTTAGACTGTGGATGAAAAGCAGATGACAATTTTACTTTGATGTCCAGAGCAGCACAGAAGCTTTGCCAAAACCGTGAGGTAAATTGAACCCCACGATCCGATATTACTTCATCCGGAGCTCCGTGCAAACGAAAAACATTTTGTACAACAAGATCTGCTGTTTGTTTAGCCGTTGGTACACCAGCACAGGGAATGAAATGAGCAGCTTTAGTCAGCCGGTCAACTACTACTAGAATTGTGTTTTTCCCTTGTGACAAAGGCAATTCAACAATAAAGTCCATTGAAATAGACCCCCAAGGACGAGATGGAACAGGCAGAGGTTGCAAGAGTCCTGTCGGTGAGGAGCGAGGAACTTTTGACCTGGCACATACCTCACATGATGACACATACTGAAGCACATCTTTCCGAAAGGTTGGCCACCAAAAAAAACGAGACAGAAATTCCTGAGTCTTCTGAACTCCCCTATGGCCGGCAAACTTTGAGTCATGCATTAGTTTTAAGACACTCAGTTTTACTGTTTCTGGAACATACAAACGCTGTCCTTGAAACCAAAGTCCATTCTTGAAAGTTAGATTTACCTGGGTGGGGGGTAGCCCCAAAAGCGAATCTGCAGCATAAGCCTCCTTAATCTCTGTTAAAAGATCTTGATTATGTAGGACACTTACAAAGTTCTTCTCAGATAGAATGGTCCTTGGAGGCGAAGCCGGAGTTGCTTCATCTGAATGAATCCTGGACAGTGCATCAGCCTTTCCATTGCGAGAGCCCGGCCTATAGGAGATGACAAAATCAAACTGGTTAAGGAAAAGATTCCACCGGGCCTGTCTGGGTTTTAGACATCTTGCCGACCTCATAAATTCAAGATTCCGGTGATCCGTGAGTATAACAATCTGTTGGGATGCTCCTTGTAACAGATGTCTCCATTCTTTAAATGCGGTTATAATGGCTAACAGTTCTTTGTTGCCAACGTCGTAATTCCTTTCGGCAGGTGATAACTTTTGAGAGAGAAAGGCACACGGATGCAAGAGATCTTTCTCACCTGTCCTTTGCGAGAGTATGGCCCCTACCGCACAGTCCAAGGCGTCCACTTCCACTATGAAGGCCTTTTCTGGGTCAGGATGTACGAGAACGGGAGCTGTCGTAAATTTAGACTTTAATGTGGAAAATGCTGTTTGAGCTTGAGGTGACCAGACAAATGGTGTCTTCTTTCGGGTTAAATGAGTGATGGGTGCAACGATTGCTGAAAAATTTTTAATGAATCGTCTGTAGAAATTAGCGAATCCGATGAATCGCTGTACCTCCTTCACTGATTTGGGAGTTGGCCACTCCTGAATGGCTTGCGTCTTGCTTACATCCATGCTGAGACCCTGGGGAGAAATAACATATCCCAAAAATTGAATTTCTGTTTTGTGAAACTCACATTTCTCCAGTTTAATGTATAAATGATTTTGCCGTAGACGATCCAAAACTATTTTCACGTGTCGCTGATGATTCTCAATATTGCTGGAAAAAATTAAAATGTCATCCAAGTAAATCACAACAAAAATATCAAGTATGTCTCTGAAAACATCATTTGCCAAGTGCTGGAACGTAGCTGGTGCATTACGGAGGCCAAAAGACATAACTAGGTACTCAAAATGTCCATAACGTGATCGAAATGCCGTTTTCCACTCGTCGCCAGGACGAATCCGTACTAAATTGTATGCTCCACGAAGATCTAATTTAGTGAAGATTTTGGCGTGTCGAACTCTCTCAAGTAACTCGGGAATTAGTGGAAGTGGGTAAGAGTTCCTGATTGTGATTTTGTTGAGCTCCCGGTAGTCAATGCATGGACGAAGTGAACCATCTTTCTTTTTGACAAAGAAGATTGGGGCACCCGCTGGGGAGGAAGATGGTCGTATAAACCCTTTAGCTAAATTTTCGTCAATATACTCTTTAAGAGCTTTTAATTCCGGACCAGACAGTGGATAAATACTCCCGAATGGAATTGCGGCACCAGGCAATAATTCCACGGGGCAGTCATATGGCCGATGTGGCGGTAATTTATCCGCATTTTTCTTGTCACACACATCACTAAAATCCCGATACTCTACCGGTAGTGTCGAGTCGACCGCGGCTGCTGTTTTCACTGGAGCCAGCTCTCTGGAAGCTGCTGATTCATTTGGAAATTTTAACTCCTTTGTTGTCCAATTGATCGTAGGATTACGCAGCCGTAACCAAGGCAGACCTAAAATAGGAAAATTAGGAGAGGAAATCAGTAAAAAAGACATTTTTTCTGAATGATCTGCCCCCATATGGATCTTTAGCGGGACTGTTTCGAGTTTCACAGGCCCAGATATCAATGGAGACCCGTCCACGGTCTCCATAAACACCGGAGAGTCCCTCTTTCGCGAAAGAATGCCATGTTTCTCAGCAAAGGAAGTGTCCATGAGATTGCTGCAAGCTCCAGAGTCTATCATGGCGGAGCACGTGATCCAGCGGGAATGTACCCAGATCTTGATAGAAATGCAACAGAGCGAATCTCTCCTGGCTGTGGTAGAACTTGCAGAAAGTAAGGCGATATCCACAGGTGATGAGGCCTCCGATGAATCATCAGGGAAATCAAAATTTGCAGCCGTTATTTCCTGACTGTGTGAATGAGAACCTACCGAAGAAATATCTGAAAAGTCAAGTTCGGTCACTGCAGCTGCGGACTTGCGATTTTTCCCAGGGCACTCCGATATATAATGACCCGACTTTCCGCAATAGAAACACAAGTTCTCCTTGAAACGATGTTCCTTACGTGTATCAATGACTTTTCTCCGTACTGCGTCGACCTGCATAGGTTCAGACTCTGTCTGGGATAAAGTCTTGCTCGACGCCTCCCTGGTGGAGGAAGGGAAAGACAAGAGGTTATTACGATTTGCCTCAGCCCATTTTTCCTGTCGACGTTCAGTGAGACGAATGTCAATCCGAATACAATGATGTATAAAGTCAGCTAGATTAGTAGTTGATTCTCCTCGAGCCAGTTCGTCCTTAATTGAAGCAGACAAACCTCTCCTGAACACTGCATACTTTGAAGAATCGCACCATGTCGTATCCAGCACCCACCTCCGGAACTCCATTGCATATTCCACCACCGGACGCGTCCCTTGACGAAGTGTCAGTAATGCGGTTTCTGCTGTTAAACTTCGGTTGGGGTCATCAAACATTTGAGACATTGCGGCAGTAAAGTCATTCAAAGAATTCAGGCATACATCATTAGTCTCAATTAATGGATTAGCCCAGGCTAACGCTTTGTTTGTTAGCAACATAATCATAGTCAATACTTTATCTCGATCAGTTAAAAACTGGGCCGCATGTGCAGAGAAATACAGCTGACATTGATTCAAAAATCCCCGAAATTTCTCTCTTTCACCACCAAACCTGAATGGTGGGAGTTTAGGAAAACCCGGACCCGGAGCTGGAATTGGAGCCGGGGCAGCAACCACAGCTGCAGTCTCTACATTTGAAAGTCGAGACGCTAAGGCCTGAATAGACGTATCAGCCACATTCGCGTTATGATTGGTTTGCGATTCTAAGGTCCCCAGCTTGTTTTTAATAGCCTGCAGCTCCCTATGAAGTCCAGAAACAAATGAGCAAAGTTTCTTCATTCGTACCTCCATAGAATCTGACCCGGAGATCTCCATATTTGATGGCTTGAGTATTCTGTTATAACTTGATATACTCTGTGTAATGGAGGTCAGTGACGTGGATCAGAAAAGAGGCCTGAGCTCATAGGTTTTCAGTTCTGTAGTATTTATCAGAATCAAGCAGGTTTACAGATAAGACACAGCAGGGTAAAAGCAGATGAAGATAATAACGCAGTGAGCAAACGTACAGACCGTGGAGATGTATGAAGTCCAAGTTGCCAGATCCAGAGACCTGGAGAGCAGGCCAGGCCTGCTAGCAGGAAACAGTCCTTGAAGTGGAGGTGGGTGCAGAGCTGATCCTGAAGAAACAAGTCTTTACAATGAGACCAAGATTCACAGGCAGGCGGGGTATCCCAAGGTAACGAAGAGACGAGCTAGGTAGCAGTCCTTCCAGCTTGATAACAAGTCCAAGAACAAGTATACTCAAGCAATGAGTAATCATACAGAGCCTCCTTATATACAGAGCAGACAGGAACAAGAGAGATCAACACAGGAAATAAGATGGCCCCCGTTGAGGCTCGTGACTCCATCTTGGATGAGGGCAAAAATGAACTAAACTAAGGGCAAAGCAGAAACTGAGCGACAGACATAAGGCAAGGATTTCAGAGAAATGGATATGCAGGCCAAGTCCTTACAGTGGTACTGCATAGGCCATGAGTTCGCGGAAAGCTGCGCTTTCCACCAACCGATAGGGCATCATCTCAAGCGAGATTAGTTTGGCAATGTGGGCGTTCAAACTCAGTGTACGCGGATGAGAGAGCGAGTACTTTCTTGACCTACTCATAGTGTCTGGGAGGGTGAGCTGGACTTGAGAGCTGCATATGGTGGAAGTAGCGGTGGACAGGGCGGACTGAGAGAGGGTTGATGATGGTGATGGAGTTGGTGTTCTTTTTGATGGCCTAGATTCAGTATTTCGTTGATATAACAGTGGGATTCCCTGACTGCTGTGGCCTTGCAACGACACCTCAACATTTGCTGCTGTGCTAACCGGTGGGCTTACAGTGGGGGAAACAATGTAGCGTTGCTGACTACCTTCTTTGTGATCAGTTGCACAAGTGGCACTTGAGGTTTGGTGTTGTGTCCACGCTTGCAAGTGCATGGTGGTTAAATGTCTAAGCATGCAACTGGTATTCAAATTTTTCAGATTTTTCCCTCGGCTAAAGGTCTTTGCGCACTTCTAAGGCCTCTTTCACACATCAGGTTTTCGCCGTCAGGCGCGATCCGGCGGTTTTGACAGAAACCGGATCCGGCGAAATGCAATGCCGGATCCGGTTTCCCCCCCATTGACTTGCATTTGCGCCGGATAGCGCCGGATGGCCATGCGTTTCATCCGGTTTTCGCCGGATCCGGCAATGTGTCGCAATGTGTCGCGATCCGGCGTCTGGAAAAAACGTCTACTGTAACGTTTTTTGTCTCCGGCGAAAAAGCCGGACACGCCGGATCCGGCGCGTCCGGCTTTTTCACACAATGAAAGCCTATGAGCGCCGCAATGCGCCGGATCCGGCGAAAGCCTGATCCGGCGGCCGGATCCGGTTTTTTGGTCTGAGCATGCTCAGTAGCTCTGCCCACAAGACATATATAAAAGCAAGACAGTGGGACCCACAGCCACACCCAACATGCCACCCAAGACAGCAACCAGGCGCAGGAGAAGGCAGGAGACATCTGCAGCAACACCATCAGCACCACCCCAATTGGAGCAGCATGCTGAACAACGGGAGGGGAGTCCAGCAGCAGATGAGAGACGGTAATTATCAAATCACCCATTCCTCCAAACTAGGGCTATTGAATATCAAGATATTCATTGGCCCTTTGTTTCTCTTTATTCAACAGCCGCCCAATAGATGCAGCAGCAGCAGCAGCAGCAGCAATGGCAGCAGCTGGAACACCACCCACAGGCATGGAGTGTGGCCACCAGGAAGACAGCACATCATCTTCTGGGAGCCCTCCCTCGCATCGTCAGCGTTTGACGGTAAGTTTTTATTTCCAAAATCCATCTTCTCTGTAATATATGTCTATTCATGGCCTTTTATTTCAAAACAGGAATCACAAGATGAAGAGGAGCTCCCAGAAGAAGAAGGAAGGGGTGGACAGACACCTGGAGTGGGCTCACAATTGGTAAGTTTTTTGCATCAAACGCAGAAACACAACATCACACTACACACAACACATAGAAAACAATGTTCTGCAGACCACACACAGCAAACAAATGCCTACATCCAAAGACATAACTTTTTTTGTTTTCTTCTCTAGTCTTCCCAATCTGGTGCTTGGCCAAGAGGTCCTCGCAGTGCCTCCCAGGGTCGTCGGCGACAGCAACGCGGCGGTCACCAGCGTGTAAGTATAAATATTTTTGCTTTGTTTTTTTGCACTTTTTATTTCATTTCTTTTGTGGAGGCTAATTATGTTATTTTTGTCTTTTTCTTTAACAGCCTTCACAGCGTGCTCCCGACTCTGACGTTGAGGATGGAGGGATTGATGTGGACCGCCTCATCGATCTCGTCAGAGAAAGGGAGCCGCTCTGGAATATGGCTGACCGCCGCCACGCTGACCTGATCGTTACCCGACGACTCTGGGAGGAAATCTGTTCGCTCCTTGTGGGCCGCTGGGAGGACCTCGATGTTCGGGCCCAGATTACAGAGCGTAAGTATATACAGTACCGGTTGCTTGATTTAAACCAGTGTTTCCCGAACTCCAGTCCTCGTGGTCCCCACGGATCATGTGTTCAGGATTTCTATTTACTATGGAAATCCTGAAAACATGACCCCTGGGGACCATGAGGACTGGAGTTTGGGAAACACTGATGTTGTATACTAACCACTCCTTTCTCGTTTCAGGGAACAGAATTGTGAATCGGTGGCGGTCTGTGAGGGATCGTTTCAAGAAGGAGTTCAATAAAGAGATGCGGGCCCCGAGTGGATCTGGAGGACGCAGGAGCAAGTACAAGTACGCAGAAGCCCTGTCGTTCCTCCGGGAAACAATGGTCACCAGAAGGTAAATATTACACACCACATGTGAAAAAAAATGTTAGATGTAAATTTTTTTTTCAGCCAGGGCCATACCATGTCAGTATTTTAATTGTTTTTTTTTCTCTTTATTCCACAGCACGGTGAGCAGCACTCGGGAGCCGGCACGATTGGACCCTTCTGAGGCGATCCCTGAGGAGACCGGCACCGAGGGACACTTCGACCGCCCCGGTACATCTGCACCTTCCCAGCCTTCCCACACATTCGACCCATCTGTCCCATCCACCAGCACAGGAGCATCGTGGCCGCCTACATTACATGAAGCTGCTGGTGAGGAGATCGCTTTCCCTTTACCCCACCCTTCTGCCCCTGCCACCTCTAGTACACCTGCGGGTACTGGGCAGCAGCGGCAGAGGGGTCAGGAAAAGACTTATGCGCCAGAGTTCTTGCATCTGAATGCATCTTTCCAGAACTGTCTAAAAGTCTTGTCAGAGCAAATCTCCGCAGGCTATCAGCAGATCAACTCCAGCATTCTGGAGGTGAAGACACTTCTGCAAACCATGCATTCAGAAGCAAGATCTTCGCCAAACCACACCTTTTTCAGGTCTGTTGTGGAGCGCATGGAAATGCTCTCTCCTGCCCAGCAGATGCATGTAATGCATTCATGCCACGCTGCTCTCCAGCAAGTTACCTCCCAACCTCCTCCTCCTCCCACCACAGTAGTTCCTCCACCTGCACCCCCTCCAGCCACTTTCCATCCTCCCCCTCCTATTACATCTACACCCCCTCCAGCCACTTTCCATCCTCCCCCTCCTATTACATCTACACCCCCTCCAGCCACTTTCCATCCTCCCCCTCCTATTACATCTACACCCCCTCCAGCCACTTTCCATCCTCCCCCTCCTATTACATACCATCCACCTCCAGCCACTTTCCATCCTCCCCCTCCTATTACATACCATCCACCTCCCCAGCACCATCCACCTCCCCAGCACCATCCACCTCCCCAGCACCATCCACCTCCCCAGCACCATCCACCTCCCCAGCACCAGCAACCTCCCCAGCACCAGCAACCTCACCAGTACCAGCAACCTCCACAGTACCTGCAAACTCCCCAGTACCAGCAACCTCCCCAGTACCAGACATCTCCCCACTTCCAGCAACCTGCCCCGTATCAGACATCTCCCCACTTCCAGCAACCTGCCCCGTACCAGACATCTCCCCACTTCCAGCAACCTGCCCCGTACCAGACATCTCCCCACTTCCAGCAACCTGCCCCGTACCAAACTCCTTCCCCATACAACTTGCCATCAACATCATCTGCTCCTACAGTCCCTGCCCAACCCTCCACTCCACCACACACCACCTCTTCTGCTTCCCACATGTCCACCCATTCTGTAGTTTTTTCCACACCTTCACCTCTAACTGTTCCTTCCCCACCACGATCCCAGTCCTCTCTCCACACTCCCAGTGTCGAAGTGTCCCGCAGCCCCTACAGCAGTATTTCCACCACACACTACACCGAATTATAATGTGTGTATTTAAATAAAAATGACCAGTTTTATGGTTTCAGTTTTATAGTTTCAAATTTTTATTAAACATGTTTATTAAAATTTTAAAAAAGTTTACTAAAAAAAACATTTTTCAATAAAAGTTAAATTATTTTACACTGGTTGTCTGTCATTTCTTTCTGCGGCGAAAAAGGTTAAATACAGGGTATTTAAAAGGTGAAATGGTATTCAAAACTAGGTATATAACTGTGGGTAAATTTTAGCTTTTTGCCACAGTTGTGTTCCTGGTTGTGTTTGAAGCAAAGTATTTCACCTAAAAAGTTGTGTTTATTGTTGGTGATTTCCTAACAATGTACACAACTTTTGTTAAAAGGTGAAATACTTTGCATAAAACACAACCAGGTACACACCTGTGGCCTAAAGCTAAAAATAGAGACCATGACAAGATAGCCAACTTTGGTTGGCAAAGGTATATACTGTTGGTACAGAAGGTACACAAGTTTGGTTAGGGCACAAATCTTTCACACTCTGTCATCCTGCCAGTGTACTCTGCCTTGAGGTGACATAAAGTATAGTGCAAAATTGTCCCTCATTACTGAAACCGTCACAGAACTTCTAGTGGTAATGTCATGGTAATCTTGCAAGGTGGTTTCTTCAGAGGTGTCCTCAATGGAAATGGGTTCCTTGCAGATAACAAAATTGTGGAGTACCACGCACGCTTTGATCACCTCGTCCACAGTTTCTGTCTTGAGGTTGATCGCAGTCAATAGGACCCGCCATTTGGCTGTCAGAATACCAAAGGTACATTCAACCATTCTTCTTGATCTTGTGAGGCGGTAATTAAAAATGCGTTTTGGTCTTGTCAATCCTCTGCTAGAGTACGGTTTCAAAAGGTGTTCTGACAGCTGGAAGGCTTCATCCCCTACACAGACAAATGGCATAGGTGGACCAGATGTTTGCGGCAGCGGTCTAGGTGGTGGGAACTGGAAGGTGTTTCCATACAGTTTACGCCCCATGGCAGACAGTTTGAAAACTTGAGAGTCATTGGAGCGGCCATAGGCCCCAATATCAACCGCAATAAATTTGTATTCCGCGTCAGCGATGGCCATGAGGACAATTGAAAAATATTTCTTGTAATTGAAATATTCCGATCCCGATCCAGCTGGCTTTACAATGCGGATATGTTTCCTGTCCACAGCGCCCAAGCAGTTTGGAAACTGACATATCTGTTGAAACTTGTCAGCAATTTCAATCCACCTCTCTGTTGTGGGCTCTGGTAAAAACTCTTCAGCTAAGGAGTCCCACAGTGCACGGCATGTGTACTTCACAATTCCAGATATGGTGGAAATCCCGAGTCTGTACTGGAAATGCAGTGACGAAAGGGATTCTCCAGTTGCAAGAAATCTGTGGGGAATTAACAAACAATAAATTAGTTTTAAATCACAGCATTACATACCAAAACTGACCTATAACACTTGGAGATACAAATTACCACCAACAAGATTGCAGTGAAAGTGTGCTCTGATGCGATCATATCCAATAAATGTGGCTTACCTTAAAGTCACCATCAGACGCTCTGCGGGTGAAACTGAGAAGCGGCAATAGGTGTCCGCTTTTCTTATGAGGTGTGCAATGCGCTCCACCAAGTAATCAAAATTCTCCATTTTCATCCTAACATATCCAAAAAATTTATCCGGGTTTCGTCGAAGGTCCATGCATAGTGTAGAATAGACCCCACGCGTCATTCTCTTGGCTGTGATGGGGTGGATCCACAAACGTCGTCTACGATGCCTGATGCACTGCTGTCTCGCTCTCTCCTTCTCCAGAACAATCACCCTCAAACGATTTGCCTCCGCTGTAAAATCCGCCAAGTTCTTCAAAATATTTCCAATGACAACATCCATCTTCGCCAGTACTTGCTCTTCTCTCCAACCTGCACTTTCTCCTCTACAACCTGTCAAAGAAGGGCTGTAGGAACATGCTATATATAGTTTTCCAGTAGCCAATCCCGTTCGGAAGGCCACAAGGGTCAATTTTAAAAACCGGATCCGGCGTAATCCGTCGAAAAACGGATAGAAAAACGGATGAACCGGATGAGACGGATCCGGTTTTGTCTGTCAAGAAAAAGAAGGATCCGGCAGAAAACCGGATCCGTCACATCAGGTTTTACTAAACATTTGCCGGATCCGGCGTTCCGGCACGACGCCGGATCGCGCCTGACGCCGAAAACCTGATGTGTGAAAGTAGCCTTACAGATAACCTTGGCCTGATCATGAGGATTTTGTTAAAAAAAGTGCCACACTGCACTCTTCCTACTCTGGCAGACATTTTGTGGCCTAGCACGCTGTGATCTTTTGACCCTCTGGACAAGCTGTCCAGCAACTCTTTTGATTTTTGGAACCTGTCTTTCATAGAATCATAGAATCATAGAATCGTAGAGTTGGAAGGGACCTCCTGGGCCATCTGGTCCAACCCCCTGCTCAAAGCAGGATTCGCTAAATCATCCCAGTTAGATGTCTGTCCAGCCTCTGTTTGAAGACTTCCATGGAAGGAGAACTCACCACTTCTCGTGGCAGCCTGTTCCACTCATTGATCACTCTAACTGTCAAAAAGTTTTTTCTAATATCTAATCTGTGTCTCCTCCCATTCAGCTTCATCCCATTGCTTCTAGTCTTTACTTGTGCAAATGAGAAGAAAGTTGATCCTTCTACAATGTGACAGCCCTTTAGATATTTGTAGACAGCTATTAAGTCTCCTCTCAGTCTTCTCTTTTGCAAACTAAACATTCCCAAATCCTGCAACCTTTCCTCATAAGACAGGGTTTGCAGACCGGTCACCATTCTGGTCGCTCTTTTCTGAACTTGCTCCAGTTTGTTGATGTCTTTTTTAAAATGTGGTGCCCAAAATTGGACACAATATTCCAGATGAGGTCTGACCAAAGAGGAGTAGAGGGAAATAATTACTTCACGTGATCTAGACTGTATGCTTCTGTTAATACATCCTAGAATTGCATTTGCCTTTTTTGCTGCTGCATCACACTGTTGACTCATATTCAGTCTGTGATCTATTAGTATACCCAAGTCTTTTTCACATGTGCTGTCACTTAGCCCTATTCCTCCCATTCTATATATGCTTTTTTCATTTTTATTGCCCAGATGTAGTACTTTGCATTTCTCCCTGTTAAAAACCATTCTGTTAGTTGCTGCCCACTTCTCCAGTTTATTTAAATCTTTTTGAATCCTCTCTCTCTCTTCTCTAGTATTAGCTATCCCTCCTAGCTTTGTGTCATCAGCAAATTTAATCAGTTTACCCTCAATTCCTTCATCTAAATCGTTGATAAAGATGTTGAACAATACAGGGCCCAGGACAGAGCCCTGTGGTACCCCACTTGAGACATTCTTCCAACTGGATGTGCAGCCATTTACGACCACTCTTTGGGTCCGATCACTAAGCCAGTTATGAATCCACCTAACAGTTGCCTTGTCCATTCCATACTTAGCACTCTTTGGAGTGCTCCGGGCCTGCCAGATAACAGCTGTTGCGATGTCGATGTCTGCTGTGGATGCTCCTCATCTGAGATATTGGAAGCAGCACCCTCTTCCCCCAATGGATGCCAATCTGGGTCAACAACTGGGTCATCCATCACCTCCTCTTCAATGTCATGTGCACCTTCCTCTGTGTCACCGTGTATGGTGGTATAGTGTGCGGGAAGGGGCACCTGAGTCTCATCAGGGTCAGAATCTGGCACTGTACACTGCGAGGACAATGTAGTGCTCTGAGTGAATGTACCAGCAGAATCATCCATCAGCGGCTGTGCATCAGTGCACTCCATGTCAGATTCATCTTGGCCTGGGTAATTCACCATTTCACTTGATAATCCAGGCATGGTATGTGAAAACAGCTCCATGGAGTAATCAGTAGTATGGCCTGCGTCATCCTTCAATCTTCGTTGGGGTGGAGGACACAAGGAAAGGTGTGGTTCATGAACATGAGCCTCCAATGACGACTCAGTGCTTTTACTTTTTTCAACTTCAGAAGAGGAGGCGATAGAGCTGGAGGCTGAGTCAGCAATGTAAGACAAAACTTTTTCCTGATGCTCTGGCTTTAAAAGCGGTTTGCCAACTCCTAGAAAACTAAGCCTTCGAAGCCTTATGGAGCCAGACGATGACGCAAGCTCAACACCTCCTGCATTCGGTCCTATTTTGCTCTTGCCACTACCATCAGATCCACCACCAACACCATCATTACCAGCTGCCAACCCCCGCCCAATTCCACGGCCTCTTCCACCAGCCTTCCTCATTTTTTGTAGAAATGTAGAGAAAATCCAACAAACTATATAGTAATGTAAAACAAGGTACAAGGTGTCTATAGGACAGGGGGGATTTTGAATTTCTGCACACACTTGTGGACACTGGACACTTATGGATTGTGTGAGGCCCACTGAATATCAGAACGCTATGTCACAGGCTCGATGGCACAGGTGTGAAAAAAGTGACTACAGGATAAGGGAGATTTTGAATTTCTGCACACACTAGTGGACACTGGACACTTTTGGATTGTGTGAGGCCCACTGAATATCAGAGCGCTATGTCACAGGCTCGATGGCACAGGTGTGAAAAAAGTGACTACAGGATCACAGAGATTTTGAATTTCTGCACACACTTGTGGACACTGGACACTTATGGATTGTGTGAGGCCCACTGAATATCAGAGCGCTATGTCACAGGCTCGATGGCACAGGTGTGAAAAAAGTGACTACAGGATAAGGGAGATTTTGAATTTCTGCACACACTAGTGGACACTGTACACCTTTGGATTGTGTGTGGCCCACTGAATATCAGAGCACTATGTCACAGGCTCGATGGCACAGATGTGAAAAAAGTGACTACAGGATCACAGAGATTTTGAATTTCTGCACACACTAGTGGACACTGGACACTTTTGGATTGTGTGAGGCCCACTGAATATCAGAGCGCTATGTCACAGGCTCGATGGCACAGGTGTGAAAAAAGTGACTACAGGATCACAGAGATTTTGAATTTCTGCACACACTTGTGGACACTGGACACTTATGGATTGTGTGAGGCCCACTGAATATCAGAGCGCTATGTCACAGGCTCAATGGCACAGGTGTGAAAAAAGTGACTACAGGATAAGGGAGGTTTTGAATTTCTGCACACACTAGTGGACACTGGACACTTTTGGATTGTGTGAGGCCCACTGAATATCAGAGCGCTATGTCACAGGCTCGATGGCACAGGTGTGAAAAAAGTGACTACAGGATCACAGAGATTTTGAATTTCTGCACAAACTTGTGGACACTGTACACTTATGGATTGTGTGAGGCCCACTGAATATCACAGCGCTATGTCACAGGCTCGATGGCACAGGTGTGAAAAAAGTGACTACAGAATAAGGGAGATTTTGAATTTCTGCACACACTAGTGGACACTGGACACTTTTGGATTGTGTGAGGCCCACTGAATATCAGAGCGCTATGTCACAGGCTCGATGGCACAGGTGTGACAAAAGTGACTACAGTATCACAGAGATTTTGAATTTCTGCACACACTTGTGGACACTGGACACTTATGGATTGTGTGAGGTCCACTGAATATCAGAGCGCTATGTCACAGGCTCGATGGCACAGGTGTGAAAAAAGTGACTACAGGATCACAGAGATTTTGAATTTCTGCACACACAAGTGGACACTGGACACTTTTGGATTGTGTGAGGTCCACTGAATATCAGAGCGCTATGTCACAGGCTCGATGGCACAGGTGTGAAAAAAGTGACTACAGGATCAGAGATTTTGAATTTCTGCACAAACTTGTGGACACTGGACACTTATGGATTGTGTGAGGCCCACTGAATATCACAGCGCTATGTCACAGGCTCGATGGCACAGGTGTGAAAAAAGTGACTACAGGATAAGGGAGATTTTGAATTTCTGCACACACTAGTGGACACTGGACACTTTTGGATTGTGTGAGGCCCACTGAATATCAGAGCGCTATGTCACAGGCTCGATGGCACAGGTGTGAAAAAAGTGACTACAGGATCACAGAGATTTTGAATTTCTGCACACACTTGTGGACACTGGACACTTATGGATTGTGTGAGGCCCACTGAATATCAGAGCGCTATGTCACAGGCTCGATGGCACAGGTGTGAAAAAAGTGACTACAAGATAAGGGAGATTTTGAATTTCTGCACACACTAGTGGACACTGGACACTTTTGGATTGTGTGAGGCCCACTGAATATCAGAGCGCTATGTCACAGGCAGAAATTGGCTAGTGTATCACAAACTACAAGGTGTATGTAGAATTGGGCAGAATAGGAATCTCCCTAGAGTGTAGGTCTGTAAGAAAGGAACAAGTCCTCCACTTTTCCTTCCACAGTGACACACAGATAGCTTCACTGTGGCCGTGATAACAGCCGTTACACGGTACTGAGAGGAGCGTGCACGTACACCGTGGTCCGGTGTCGTAAAATTGTCAAGCTCCGTGTTTTTTAAGTATACGGACTGACACACGCTGTCTCTCTATAGTTTTGAATGTGATCAAACAGCAAATATATGTAACTGTTTGAAAGCTAGACAAAACTAGTAGGTGCAGGTCTGTAAGAACGGAACATGTCCTCGACTTATTCTCACAGAGTGACACACAGATAGCTTCACTGTGGCCGGAATAACAGCCGTTACACGGTACTGAGAGGAGCGTGCACGTACACGGCTGTCCGGTGTACGTAAAATTGTCAAGCTCCGTGTTTTTTAAGTATACGGACTGACACACGCTGTCTCTCTATAGTTTTGAATGTGATCAAACAGCAAATATATTTAACTGTTTGAAAGCTAGACAAAACTAGTAGGTGCAGGTCTGTAAGAACGGAACATGTCCTCGACTTATTCTCACAGAGTGACACACAGATAGCTTCACTGTGGCTGTGATAACAGCCGTTACACGGTACTGTGTGAGGAGCGTACACCGCTGTATGGTGTGAAAAAATGCACGCTCAGTACCTCAGCAGGACAAAAAAAAAAATTGGGATTGCTTTTAAAAAAGCAGCTTGCAGAGCAGTGGGTAAACAGCAATGCAGCTGTCAGGAAGCCTTAGAAGGCAGCCTAACAACCAACACTGCTGATCCACCACAATATAGCCTCCCCTTGCACTGCACACACAGTGACTGGTGTGTTGTACAGGCAAAATCGCTAGCAGCAGAAGCAGTTTTTTTTTCTTCTTCCCTGCCTAACGCTCTCCCTACAGAATCAGCAGCAGCAACCTCTCCCTATGCTAAGATCGGCAGAAGTAAGATGGCGGTCGGCGTGCACACCCTTTTATAACCCCTGTGACGCCCACCAAAGCAAGCCAATCACTTGCATGCCCTTCTGAAAGATGGTGGTGACCCCTGCCTATGTCATCACGTTGCCCACAGTGTCCGTGGATCCTGATTGGCTGAAAAAGAGCGCAAAACAAACTTTTGAAACGCGACTTTGGCGCGTAAGTCGCCGACCTCGTGGCCGACCTCATCCTAGGGTCGGGTTTCGTTTCATGAAACCCGACTTTGCCAAAAGTCGGTGACTTTTGAAATTTTTCGACCCGTTTCGCTCAACTCTAGTCTCCAGTGCTTTCTCTCAAACCATTTTCTAGTGCTTTTTGAAGTGTGTTTTGGGTCATTGTCCTGCTGGAAGACCCTTGACCTCTGAGGGAGACCCAGCTTTCTCACACTGGGCCCTACATTATGCTGCAAAATTTGTTGGTAGTCTTCTGACTTCATAATGCCATGCACACGGTCCAGTGCCGGAGGCAGCAAAGCAACCCCAAAACATCAGGGAACCTCTGCCATGTTTGACTGTAGGGACCGTGTTCTTTTCTTTGAATGCCTCTTTTTTTCTCCTGTAAACTCTATGTTGATGCCTTTGCCCAAAAAGCTCTACTTTTGTCTTATCTGACCAGAGAACATTCTTCCAAAACGTTTTAGGCTTTTTCAGGTAAGTTTTGGCAAACTCCAGCCTGGCTTTTTTATGTCTCGGGGTAAGAAGTGGAGTCTTCCTGGGTCTCCTACCATACAGTCCCTTTTCATTCAGACGCCGATGGATAGTACGGGTTGACTGTTGTACCCTCGGACTGCAGGGCAGCTTGAACTTGTTTGGATATTAGTCGAGGTTCTTTATCCAACATCCGCACAATCTTGTGTTGAAATCTCTTGTCAATTTTTCTTTTCCGTCCACATCTAGGGAGGTTAGCCACAGTGCCATGGGCTTTAAACTTCTTGATCACACTGCGCACGGTAGACAAAGGAACATTCTGGTCTTTGGAGATGGACTTGTAGCCTTGAGATTGCTCATGCTTCCTCACAATTTGGTTTCTCAAGTCCTCAGACAGTTCTTTGGTCTTCTTTCTTTTCCCCATGCTCAATGTGGTACACACAAGGACACAGGACAGAGGTTGTCGACTTTAATCCATGTCAACTGGCTGCAAGTGTGATTTAGTTATTGCCAACACCTGTTAGGTGCCACAGGTAAGTTACAGGTGCTGTTAATTACACAATTTAGAGAAGAATCACATGATTTTTAGAACAGTGCCAATACTTTTGTCCACCCTCTTTTTTATGTTTGGTGTGGAATTATATCCAATTTGGCTTTAGGACAATTCTTTTTGTGTTTTTAATTTAAGACAAATTAAATGAAGATAATAATACCAAAGAATTTGTGTTTGCAATCATTTTCAGGAAGAAACTGAGTATTATCTGACAGAATTGCAGGGGTGTCAATACTTTTGGCCACAACTGTATAATACTTTGAAGGGAGTGCTTCTGTAATCATAGCTAGCGCATCTCAATGCAAAAGGTTAACTGTGCACCAGGGTTAGTATTAGGGGATAATTTATCTTCTAATACATTATTAAATGTCCTTATGAATTTTACTTTCTTTGAGATATCTCTGTTGGACGATACTCAGCCATAACCATACTAGGAATAGAGAAACTGCAAGAACTAAAGGTGTATTTACACAGCAAGATACTCGTGAAAGAGCGTTGGTAAAAATGCTTGTTTCACCATTATGTTGTCATGTAAATAGGCTACAGATCACATGATGAACAAGCAAAACGTTCGTTCATCTGGAGACATGATCTTTTGTGCAGCATCGTTCTTAGTGGTCCATCATCCTGTGTAAATAGGATTCATACTGCCGAGAACTATGGCAGCCTATGCTCACTGAGCGATCTAAAGTCACCGTCACACTAAGTGAGATCGCTGCTGAGTCACAAGTTTTGTGACGCAACAGCGATCTCGCCAGCAATCTCGCTGTGTGTGACATGTATCAGCGACCGCCCCCCCCGCCGGGTATCACTGATCGTGCTCTAATGTCCTGGGACATTTTTTGATCGTTGGTCTCCCGCTGGCCAGCATGCATCGCTTAGCAGCAGGAGACCATCGATCAGCGAGCTCCCAGTGCTGTAAGCAGACGCTGGGAGCTGGTATCCAAGGTAAACAGCGAGTAACTAAGCGCGCGCGTCGCTTAGTTACCCGCTGTGTACCCTGGATATCAGCATGCTCGCACTGGGAGCCGGTATCCAAGGTAAACAGCGGGAAACTAAGCGACGCGTCCGCTTGTTACCCGTGTTGTCGCTGGTCCTGATAGCTGATGAGATCTGCCTGTTTGAGAGCTCACCAGCGATCATGTAGCGACACACCAGCGATCCTGACAAGGTCATATCGTTGTCGGGATCGCTGGTGCGTCGTTTAGTGTAACAGGACCCTAAAACAGATTGTTCAATGTGCATCTTTTACTACGGTCTGGCTATATAAACAGGCATTTAAACACGGAAAAAGTTTAGCGAACGGCAGTCATATTTTGCCGCCAGTTGGTCCATATAAAAGGACATTAACTCTGAATTTCTCAAAATGCGTTAGTACCAACAGCTTCTCTTGCTAATGACAATGGAGGAGGTCCTGACATATCAAATCAGCTTATTTATTGGGAACCCTGAACATTTCAAAGGGGTTTCTGTCTAAGAAGACCTTATAAAAAATTTTTTTATTGATGTTACTGAGAAATCTCGGTATTGGGGTGAAATTCATTTTTGGTGGTCTTGAAAGGTCTTTTTTAAAAAGGTTCCCTTGTATTTAGTCTTCTCAATGTTATATTCAGTCTCTAAATCCTTTGGGATGCTTCTCGAATGTTGTTAATGGAGATGAAGTATAAAGTTATTTAGACCTTGAGCTTGGAAACTGGCAGAGAGAAAAGTGAGGGATTGGCCACAGACAAATAGGTCACTAAGAAATTGAGCAGATGAAGATGTCTCCAGTAGAGATGAGCGACTTTTCCTTTTTTAGGGTCGAGTCGGGTTTCATGAAACCCGACTTTCGCAAAACTCGGGTCGAACAAAATCGGCCGACTATAGGGAAAAGTCGGATAGGGAAAAGTCGGAGGCCGACTGAAACACGAAACCCAATGCAAGTCAATGGGGAAGCAAAGTCGGCAGGGAGTGGAGGACAGTAAACACACCTACAGTGCCCATTTCAATGCTAAAACATCAATTCTTATAACTGAAGCTTTTCAACCTTAATTTACTTCCTAATAATAGTTACGCATTGAAAACTGGGGGATATTTGGCTAAAGTTGTGGGGGGGGGGGTTGGGCTGGCTCCAGGTTTTCATGTGCCCTGGGCCAAAGAGTGTCAGTGCGCCCCTTTAACACATACCACAACTCATGATGCTCCGATACGGCACAGAAATATAGGTATAGTACAATGACAAATACTTCACTGCTTACATGACATGACTGATCTATTTTAAATTGTACAATAGCTCAAAAAAAGGACAGTATATTACTCCATACAGTATAATGGCCACCACATTGTGCGCCATACAGAATAATGAGCCCCATATATTTCTCCATACAGAATAATTGGTCACTCACATACTGTATAATGTTCCATACAGTATATGATGAGCTCCACATAATGCTCCAGTATATGATGGGCCTCATGGATGATACTCCAGTGTACGATGGGCCCTAATAATGCTCCATATATAATGGGCTCCATTTCTAACACTCCAGTGAATAATGGGCCCCGTAAATGCTGCTCCAGTGTCTGATGTCCACCATTTGGAATGCTCCAGTATATGATGGGCCTCATGGATGATGCTCCAGTGTATGATGGGCCCAAATAATGCTCCATATGTAATGGGCCCCATTTCTAATGCTCCAGTGTATAATGTGCCCCATAGATGCTGCTCTAGTGTCTGATCTGCCCCATTTATAATGCTCCAGTATATGATGGGCCTCATGGATGATGCTCCAGTGTATGATGGGCCCAAATAATGCTCCATATATAATGGGCTCCATTTCTAATGGTCCACTGTATAATGTGCCCCATAGATGCTGCTCCAGTATCTGATCTGCCCCATTTATAATGCTCCAGTATATGATGGGCCTCATGGATGATGCTCCAGTGTATGATGGACCCTAATAATACTCCATATATAATGGGCTCCATTTGTAATGCTCCACTGTATAATGTGCCCCATAGATGCTGCTCCAGTGTCTGATCTGCCCCATTTCCAATGCTCCAGTATATCATGGGCCTCATGGATGATGCTCCAGTGTATGATGGGCCCTAATAATGCTCCATATATAATGGGCTCCATTTCTAATGCTCCACTGTATAATGGGCCCCGTAAATGCTGCTTCAGTGTCTGATGTCCCCAATCTGGAATGCTCCAGTATATGACGGGCCTCATGGATGATGCTCCAGTGTATGATGGGCCCTAATAATGCTCCATATATAATGGGCCCCATTTCTAATGCTCCAGTGTATAATGGGCCCCGTAAATGCTGCTCCAGTGTCTGATGTCCCCCATTTGGAATGCTCCAGCATATGATGGGCCCCATTTTAATTAACCCAGGCATGGTATGTGAAAAGAGCTCCATGGAGTAATCTGAAGTGTGTGCTGCTGCATCCTTCACTTTTGGTGTGGGAAAAGGACACAAGGAAAGGGGTTGCTCCTGACCAGAAGCCTGCACTGACGACTCAGTGCTTGCATTTTTTTAAACTTCAGAAGAGGAGGCGATAGAGCTGAAGGCTGTTTCAGCAATGTAAGACAAAAACAGGTCCTGATGCTCCAGCTTTAAAAGCAGTCTACCTACTCCCAGAAAAGGGAGCCTTACAGGCCTTCCAGAGCTACACCATAACGCAGGCTCAACACCTCCTGCCTTAGCTGCTATTGTGTTTTTGGCACTACCAGCAAATGCACCACCATCAGTACCAGGTGGCCCCCCACGCCCATGTCCACGTCCTCTTCCACATACTTCCTCATGTTTTGGAAAATTGACCCAAAATACCAGCAGATATATGGCACTGTATCAAAAACGTACAGCTCTATACAGTCTAGGGATAACAATAAATCTCCGTATATATTTCATGAGTCATACACAGACGCTCACAGGCTCAGTATGGATTACACAATAAAATAAAAAGTTGAAAAAGGGTACAGTATCACCAGACACAAGGTATATATAGTATAGTGTAAATATTATGAATCTCCGTATATATTTCAGGAGGCAGACACAAACGCTCCCAGGCCCAGTATGGATTACACAAGAATATGAAAAGCTGTAAATGGGTAATGTAACACAAGCATACAGCTTTATACAGTGTTGGGCTAATCTTAAAGCTCCAAATATATTTCCGGAGTAACAGACAGACGTTCACAGGCTCTTTATGGATTACACCAGAATCTAAATAGCAAAAAACTGTATCAGAAGCGTACAGCTGTATACAGTGCTGGCCAAATTTCAAATCTCGGTATATATTTCCGGAGTCACCCTTAGACGCTCACTCAGGTGGGTTTGACCATAATAAAAAATGTTATAAAAAAGGTACTGGATAAGAAGATAGCAAGTATACTGTATATATTATAGGGTACAATTGAAATCTCTGTATACATAGTCCCGTAGTCACTCACAGACGCTCATTCAGTATGGATTTGACCGTAATACTAAATGTCGAACAAAGGTACTGTATAACAAGATACAAGCTGTATCGAGTATAGGGTAAAAATTGGTATCTCTGATTCACCGTATATATAGAAGGCGTAAACCACACACACTCACTCACTATGGACGATACCGTAATAAAAAATTTTGAACAAAGGTACTGTATCAGCACATACCAGGTGTAACCAGTCTAGGGGTAACTGTAAATTTCCGTCTAAACTTCCGGAGTCAGACACAGACAATCACAGGCTCACTATGTATTACACCAGAATTTAAAAAGTAGAAAAAGGGAAAGGTATTCAAAGCGTACAACAGTATACAGTGTTGTGGTACTTTTAAATCTTCGTATATAGTTCAATCTCATTAAGCCAGTCCAGACTCTCCGCTACTGGAAACTACATGGATACAAGTACAGATGGAAAGTCGAGTGTTAGCCGAAATTTGGGAATTAGCCATCGTGGGAAAACCTCCCGGTAGATGTTGCAGAGGCGATGCAGACCCTCAATTACTGTGTCTGTGGAGACAGCGAAAACGGTTCTTTGTGAAGAAAGGATTGCTTTATAGCAGTAGCGTGGATCACATCACCGTTATTCGTCTCCATCAAACTGTGATCAGAGGGAGAGATGTAGACATGGTCCTCACTGCCTATCATGATATGTCTGGCCATTTTGGAGTGCAAAAGACAGAAGCCACAGGCTGTAGGCGATTCTATTGGATTGGCATGAGAGGAGACATTGAAAAATGGTGGCAGGAATGTCACACGTCTGTGACTATCACAACTGTGAAAGGTGATCATAAAGCACCACTGCATCTGCTTGTAAGTTGACGTCCATTACAAATGGTAGCCATTGATCATCTGAAGGTAGAGGCCAGCAGGACAGGCCAAAGCTACATCTTAACCATCATCGATCAATACACCAAATTTCTAGTGGCCGTCCCTGTGAAGGATTTAACTGGCCAGACTACACAGCGATGGAGCAGGGAGAGGTAAGTATTGCAACTTGCAAGTGCCGTGGCCATGATCAAGCAGGGGGGCACACTCGTTGGCGACGGTACTGGCACAGGGCCCCTCATAGTATGCTGGTGTGTCTGACGGCGAGTGGGCCCCCCCCACTGTCAGAGACACTATATTGTACTATGAGGGAACCTGTGCCAGTACCGTCGGCCATCAGTGGGCCCATCCACCTGTTCAGAGCAATGGCACTTGCCCGGGTGCACCAGGTGTTGACCCCAGCCCTTGGCAGCCCAGTTAGGGAGGATTAAAAAATGGCATATGTTGATGTGTAGGCTGGACATTCAGCTGCTGCAAATGGCGGAATTGGGCAAGTCCGAAGAAGAGGAGGACAAAAGCGAGGCAGTTTTCTGGCACCCTATGTGTCATCAGGGAAAGGTGGGACAAAATCCTTTGAAACCCACGCATGATTCATTTTAATGAAGGTTAGATCATCAACATTTTGGGTCGACAGACGGGTCCTTTTTTTTGTCAGGATTGATCCAGCAGCACTGAAGACTCTTTCAGATAACACACTAGCAGCAGGGCAACCGAGCTCCTGTAAGGCATAGTGTGCCAATTCAGGCCAGGTGTCCAGTTTAGAGGTCCAATAGTCAAAGGGGAATGACCTGTGAGGGAGAACATCGATATGGGAGGAGAGGTAGTTTGTAACCATAGTTGACAACTGCTGTCTCCTGTCACTTGTAATCAATGCAGTATTAGCAGTCGTGTGAGCGGTACTTGAGAAATGATTCCACAACATGGCCATTAAACCCCTGTCTCCAACGCCACTTTGGCTGTGTGCACCACGAACACCTCTTCCATTGTGCCCACTATGGCTCGTGGGAGAACCAGCACTGCTGCTGTGTGCTGGGAAAGCCTCAAACAAACGGTTTCCCAGAGTTGCTTGTTTGTTAGCCAATATTATCTCTAGGTTCTCCTGTGGCATGATGTTGTGTAATTTGCCTTTGTAGCGTGGATCAAGGATACTGGCCAGCCAGTAATCATCATCCTTCATCATTTTGGCAATGCGGGGGTCCCTTTTTATGATCCGCAAGGCATAATCGCACATGTGGGCCAATGTTCCAGGTGTCAATAATGCACTGTCACTGCTGGGTAGAGGAGCACTTTCTGGCAAATCCACATCCCTACAGTCACGCACAAACACTGTACCTGACCTTGGAACGCCAACATTTTCTCTTGCCCCCTGAGAAGCATCCTCCTGCCCAAAATAATCATCCCCCTCATCCTCCTCCTCCTCCTCTTCCTCCACCTCGTCCAGGACAGTTCCCTGACCAGACAATGGCTGACTGACAGAAAGGCTTCCATCTTCCTCCTCCTCCTGTTCCTCCTCTGCTGCAGATGCCAGGTCCTTAATGTGCATCAAACTTTGCATGAGCAGACGCATAAGTGGGATGCTCATGCTTATGATGGCGTCGTCTGCGCTTACCAGCCGTGTGCATTCCTCAAAACACTGAAGGACTTTACAGAGGTCTTTCAGTTTTGACCACTGCATACCCGACAATTCCATGTCTTCCCTCAAACTGCCTGCCCTTGTATCCTCCCACAAATGCATTACAGCTTGCCTCCGTTCGCACAGCCTCTCAACCATGTGGAGGGTGGAGTTCCACCTTGTTGCAACGTCTATGATTAGGCGGTGCTTGGGGAGATGGAGCAATCGCTGCAGCTTCTGCATATGACTGGAGTGGACGTTTGAGCGACGGATGTGCGAGCACAGTCTTCGCACCTTATGGAGCAGGGATGTTAACTCCGGATAATTATTAAGGAAGCACTGCACCACCAGGTTCAAAGTGTGAGCCAGGCAAGGTATGTGTGTGAGTTTTGCACGGGCTATGGCTGCCACAAAATTACGGCCGTTATCACTAACTACCTTGCCTGCCTCAAGATGTAGACTGCCCAGCCATGACTCAGTTTGTCGCTGCAAGCAGTCGGCCAGTACCTCCACGGTGTGTCTGTTGTCGCCCAAAGACATCATCTTTAACACAGCCTGCTGACGCTTACCACTAGCTGTTCGATAGTGGGACACCTCGTGTGCAACACTGCCAGCTGCGGATGGAATGCTCATGCGACTGCGCTCTGTGGACGAGCTTTCGCTTATGGAGGAGGAGGAGGGTCAAAAGCCTACAGCCAACTGTTACCTATACCGTGGGCAAGGCAGCACTGTTCCACCGCCGCTATCCCCTGTGGAGCCTGCATCTACCACATTAACCCAGTGTGCAGTGATATACACGTAACTGCCCTGGCCATGCCTACTGGACCATGCATCTGTTGTGAGGTGCACCTTTCCACTCACTGATTGCTTGAGTGCATGGACAATGCGGTCTTTCACATGCAGGTGGAGGGCTGGGATGGCTTTTCGAGAAAAGTGCCGACTGGGTAGGTCATAGCATGGGACTGTGTAGGCCATGAGCTCGCGGAAAGCTTCGCTTTCAACCAAACGGTAGGGCATCATCTCTAATGAGATTAGTTTGGCAATGTAGGCGTTCAAACACAGTGTACGCGGATGAGAGGATGAGTACTTTCTTGTCCTACTCAGAATGTCTGGTAGGGTGAGCTGGACTGGAGAGCTGCATATAGGGGAAGTAGCGGTGGACCGGACGGAGTGAGAGGGGATTGGTGATGGTGTTGGTGGTGATGGCCTAGATTCAGTGTTGTGTTGCAAAACCATTGTGATTCCCTGAGTGCTTTGGCCTTGCGACAACACCTCAACATTTAGTGCTGGTGGTGTGCTTAACGGTGGCGGTAGTCTTACAGTGGGGGAAGCGATGGAGCGTTGCTGGCTACCTTCAGTCGGAGCAGGTGCACATGTGCTACCTGAGGTTTTGTAGTCCGTCCACGCTTGCAAGTGCATGTTGATTAAATGTCTAAGCATGCAACTGGTATTCAAATTACTGAGTTGTTTACCTCGGCTAAAGGTCCTTCCGTAACCTTTGCCTCATCAGTAGGATTTTGGACAAAAAAGTGCCACACTGCACTCTTCCTACTATGGTATACATTTTCTGGCCTTGCACGCTGTACTAAGTTGACCATCTGGCCAAGCTGTCCTGCAACTCTTTTAGTTTTTGGTCCACGTTTTTGGACAGCTACGGGCCTGCCAGATAACCGCTGCTGCGATGTCAATGCCTGCTGCGGATCCTTATCCTTATCTGAACTATTGCCAGCGCCACCCTCCTCCATCAATGGATGGCAATCCGGGTCAAGAACTGGGTCATCCATCACCTCCTCTTCAAAGTCATCTGCACCTTCCTCTTTACCTTCCTCTGTGTCACCGTGTAAGGTGGTATAGTATGCGGGAAGGGGCACCTGAGTTTTATCAGGGTCTGATTCTGGCTCAGTAGACTGCGAGGGCAATGTAGTGCTCTGGGTCAATGTACCAGCAGAATCATCTAGCTGTGGCTGTGCATCAGTGCACTTCATGTCAGATTCATCTTGGACTGGGGAATTCAGGATTTGACTGGATAACCCAGGCATGGTATGTGAAAAGAGCTCCATAGAGTAATCTGAAGTGTGGGCTGCCGCATCCTTAACTTTTGGTGGGGGTGAAGGACACAAGGAAAGGTGTTTTTCCTGACCAGAACCCTTCACTGACGACTCCGTGCTTGCAGCTTTCGAACGTTCAGAAGAGGAGGCAATAGAGCTGGTGGCTGTTTCGGCAATGTATGCCAAAACCTGTTCCTGATGCCCCAGCTTTAAAAGCGGTTTTCCTACTCCAAGAAAAGGGAACCTTACTGGCCTTCTTGGGCCAGAAGATGAAGCAGGCTCCACACCTCCTGCCTTAGCTGCTATTGTGCTTTTGCCAGAACCAGCCGATGCACCACCACCATCAGTACCAGCTGTGCCCCCCTGCCCACGTCCGCGGCCTCTTCCACCATACTTCCTCATGTTTGGGAAAATGTACCAAAAATACCAGCAGAGAGATGGTACTGTATGAGGAGCGTTCAGCTGTGTAAGGTGTATTAAAAAAATTAAATCTACATCTATATATTTAGTTAGTCTCTGATGCGCTCCCGGTATGTATTTGACCGTAATCCAACAAGCAGATATACGGAACTGTATCAGAAGTGTACAGCTGTATACGGTTTTGTGTAACTAACAATCTCCATATATGTATTTACGGAGTGTCACACACAGACGCTGACTCTGCATAGATGTGACTGTAATGCGAACGGCAGATATACAATACTGTTTGAGAATCGGACAGCTCTATACGGTGTCTGTATGGAAAATTGTCAATCTCTGTCTATTTGTACACGGACTGACACACGCTGTCTCTGTCTAGTTTTGACCATAATAAAACAGCAGATATGCGAAACTGTTTGAAAAGCGGACAGCTCTATAAGGTGTAGGTTTGGAAAAATGGAAAATCTCCCCGGTTTGTTTTTCCAGAGTTACACACAGATAGCTTCTATTTGTCCGTGATACCAGCCGGTACACGGTAGTGTGTGAGGAGCATACACCGCTATACGGTGTTTGTATGGAAAATTGTCAATCTCCGTCTATTTTTATATGGAGTGACACGCTGTCTCTGTATAGTTTTGACCATAATCAAACAGCAGATATACGAAACTGTATGAAAAGAGGACAGCTCTATAAGGTGTAGGTCTGGAAAAATGGAAAATCTCCACGGTTTATTTTTCCAGAGTCACACACAGATAGCTTCTATTTGTCCGTGATACCAGCCGGTACACGGTAGTGTGTGAGGAGCGTACAACACTATACGGTGTCTGTATGGAAAATTGTCAATCTCTGTCTTTTTTTATACGGAGTGACACGCTGTCTCTGTATAGTTTTGACCATAATCAAACAGCAGATATACGAAACTGTTTGAAAAGCGGACAGCTCTATAAGATGTAGGTCTGGAAAAATGGAAAATCTCCTCGGCTTGTTTTTCCAGAGTCACACACAGATAGCTTCTATTTGTCCGTGATACCAGCCAGTACATGGTAGTGTGTGAGGAGCGTACACCGCTATATGGTGTGTGAAAAAATGAACGCTCGGTAACTCACCAGAACAAAATAATAAAAGTTGGAGTGCTTTGAAAAAAGCAGTTTGAACAGCAGTGTGCACACAGCAATGCAGCTATCAGGTAGCCTTAAAAGGCAGCCTAATCACCACCAGCGCTGCTGCACACAACAAAAATCCTCCCCTTTCACTGCACACTAACTGTACAGTACAGTGAAAAGCGCTATCAGCAGAAGCAAATTTTTTTCTTTTTCCCTGCCTAACGCTCTCCCTTATTCAGAATCAGCAGCAGCACCTCTCCCTATTCTAAGATCGGCAGAAGTAAGATGGTGGTAGGCGGTCACGGCCTTTTATAGCCACTGTGACTCCACACAAAGCCAGCCAGTAACTTCAATGCCCTTCTCTAAGATGGTGGTGGCCGCTGCCCATGTCATCGCAATGCCCACAGTGTGCGTCCTCCATCATTGGCTGAGAAAAGGCGCTGGAAGCATTATTTGAAATGCGACTTTGGCACTCGGCTCGGCGACCTCATGGCAGACCTCACGCTATGGTCAGGTTTCGATCGGCGAAACCCGACTTTAGCTAAAGTCGGCGATTTTTGAATTTGACCGACCCGTTTCGCTCAACTCTAGCCTCTAGAGATAGAAGTCTCTTTTAGACGACAGAGAAGTTTTCTAGAAGACTGGATCTGAAAGTTTGCACTATATGAACAAAGAGTCGAGAGTCGACTTAAGTGGCTTCCCTCCTTCTGGTCTGCATCGGCTCCATATTCATTTCTGGAGGAATATTCCCCTGTGCACACAGCTGGATATCAGGCGAGGAGGAATATGAATAGCCTTCCTGCAGAATGGTATAATTTGTTGGTGCTGATTTGTAATGTTAAATAAAGCAATCAACAAATCGCGATGCAAATGTCTGCGCCCGGAGCCGAGAGATTTCTCAAAAATGTATGATTAAACATTAGAAAGTTAAACCCGAGATCAGTCTGAAATATAAATACAGGCAGATACTTAATGCTGACAGGAGAAGACAAAAGAAAAATAAGAGAAAAAAAAACTTTCAGAAAACATACCGTTTGGTGGTTCTTCTCTCAATATGACAGATATGGAGACACACAGGTAAAAAGTTAAAGGAGTCGTAGAAAAATAATGGAGTCATTAAAGGAGAAGTTTCTGTAATCTCTGCATAAATTAGAGTGGAATTCATAACTATGGAAGTTATCCCAAATCTGTGGTAAGTTCCCAATTGTTATGGGTCCAACCACTAGATCCCCACCAATCCCAAGAACAGAAAAAGGGGATGGTTGGAGCTAACCACGCTTTGAAGATTGGAGTCCATGAGTGGCAAAAACGGTGGGTGTCATGTCTCCAGCTGGTGCAGCACAGCAACAAAAGAAGGAAAAAACAGGGAGAGCGGCACTTCGAGAGGCTCAACAAAAACAGAATTTTATTTCGCAATGGACAAAATGAACAAAGCATTTCATTGCGAAACGCGTGTTGGGTGTGGTGGGTCTCCCGGATTCTCTTTTAAGGTAAATATAACACGCATGGATTGATAATGACTATGTAGCACTAGATGCTTTTATGTGCAACCTAAGCGCCTGTATATACTACCAGAGCTTAATATGAATTTGCCATTTGGCTATTATTTGTTTTTATTTGCCTCCCTATTGGATTGCAACATTGCTACTATTACCTAAGGGATATTTTTTACCTTGCATCCCCTATTTGGTTGTCCTCTGTATAAACCTTTGTGGGTGCTTGTTGTATGCGATATAAGTACACTATTTATTGATCTTGTTATATAATATAAGTGCACAATAACATCTAGGATCGATTTTTTATCTACCTTCCATACTGACATGGATTTGTAATTAGGGATGAGTGAGTACTGAAGTATTCGGACTCGCTATACTCGTACCGAATATACCCTAATACTCGGGTATTCGGTACGAAAAGCAAGTCCAATGCAAGTCAATGGAAAATGCGAGTAATTGTCTGCTGGACCCTACAAAGCGGTCTGGGGGCTGAGGAAAAGGCTAAAAAATGTGTAAATGTTAAAAAATGTATGCTGTAAACAAATGTATATAACATGGAGGCACCTGGTCAGGGGCTGCACGATTGTTTTTACACCACTGCTTCACTAGAATGTACAAACACTATTTGAAGTCCTGTGGTTTTTTGCCGGAAGAGCGGGACTCATACGCCACTTACGCAGTGCCAGTGATATATCAGAAATGCCGTAAGAGCGACTGATGATGAAGGCGATCTTCTGACAGCTAAGTGTGTAGTGGTGTAAGGAGAGCAATCTGCCCTAGGGGCAGTGTTATGGTTAATGCAGGAAGAAGCCACCCATCATCATCATCATTATCATCACCACAAGGGATTCACAATTATAAAGCTTGGACTACTGTCCTTGCTGTGCCATTGCCCAATGTGTAGGCATAGCAATAGTGTCTCCAAAAATTAGCCCTAGGGGCTGTATCATAGTTGATGAAGGAAGCAAGACAGGTCTGAAGGGCCAAACAATTATGATGAAGCTAGGACTACTAGCATAGAGGTGGCCGTGCCCAGTGTCCAGGCATAGCCATAGTGTCTCCAAAAATTAGCCCTAGGGGCTGTATCATAGTTGATGAAGGAAGCAAGACAGGTCTGAAGGGCCAAACAATTATGATAAAGCCAGGACTACTAGCATAGAGGTGGCCGTGCCCTGTGTCCAGGCATAGCCATAGTGTCTCCAAAAATTAGCCCAAGGGGCTGTATCATAGTTGATGAAGGAAGCAAGACAGGTCTGAAGGGCCAAACAATTGTGATGAAGCTAGGACTACTAGCCTAGAGGTGGCCGTGTCCTGTGTCCAGGCATAGCCATAGTGCCTCCAAAAATTAGCCCAAGTGGCATGATACCATGGTTGATGAAGGAAGAAGGGTCTCACTCTCATCACAAGTGCCTCCGATGGGAAATATTTATTAACGCAACATTGTTTTTAGCTTATTGACCATGAGGTACATGTGTAAGAAGCAGGTTTTGAAAACATGTGTAAGAAGAAGAAAAGGGGCTTGTTTAGGAAGGGATGGTTGTGATCAAAAATTAAAAAAAAAAACGTGTTGGGTGACTTTAGGTTGGGATACTGTCATCTGGAGGGCTTAAATACTGTTGCGAAATCCAGTCCTTGTTAAATTTTATCAGAGTCAGCCTGTCTGCATTCTCTGTTGTCAACCGTGGGCGTGTATCTGTGATGATTGCCCCAGCGGCACTGAAAACACGTTCTGACATCACACTAGCAGCAGGGCAGGCCAGCACCTCCAAGGCATAGAAGGAGAGGTCGTACCAACTATGCAGCTTTGATACCCAGTAATTAAACGGTACAGAAGCATCAGGAAGGACGCAGGTGTGGTCACTTAGGTAGTCGTTGACCATCTTGTTCAACTTCTCCCTCCTTGACATTGCTACTGTTCCAGCTAGTCCTTGGTGATGAGCGAGTTTATTGAAGATTGCCCAGTTTGTGGACATTTTACCACCACCTCTTTTGGATCTGCTTGGTGTATCTCTCCCCATTAATGCATGCTGTTGCACAGAGCTGGTATTTCTGCTAGCAGTGGTGTCTGAGGGTGCTATTGCCATCAAATGATCGACAACAGCCTTCTTGAAGGATTCCATTGTGAAACCCCTTGGTGACTGCAACAGTAGCGAAGGAAATTTGTCCTTGTACTGTGGGTCTAGAAAGTTGGCCAACCAGTATAGGTTGCTATTGAAAATGTGGATTACGCGAGAGTCTTGGCACAGACAGTCAGATCTGAAGTGTGCCATGTGTGCCAAGCTGCAAAGAGGCAAATGCTCTGTGACCCCTGAAGGAGGAACAATACCCATCCTGTCCTCACACTGACTCTCCTCCTCCACCTCCTCCACCTCCTCCTCTTCAGCCCACCCATGCTGGACAGACATGAAGCTGGGGTTGGGATTCCCCTCTGTAGCATGAGGTGTCCCCTCGGTACCACTGAAAAAGAATTCCTCTCCCTCCTCATTTTCATCATCATCCCCCAATGTTACCTGATGATTTTGGCTGGGCTGGGTAGGATCACCCATTGTGAAATCTTTCTCCATACCCAGCTGCTGGGCACGTAAAGATTCCATTTTTTGATTCTGCAGCGATTTTTTCAGCAGACATAGCATAGGGATGGTTATGCTGATAATAGCCTGATCACTGCTCACAAGCTTGGTGCAGTACTCAAAGTTGTCAAGCACCTCACAAATATCAGCGATCCACACCCACTCGACAGTTGTTATGTGTCTTGGCTGAGTCTCAGTGTGACGGGCATGTTTAAGCTGGTATTCAGAAAGTGCCCTCTGCTGCTCACTTACCCTTGCCAACATATGATATGTTGAGTTCCACCGTGTTGGCATGTCGCAAATGAGTCTGTGGTTTGGCAAATTAAATTACTTTTGAAGCGCTGCAAGACCGGCAACAGCAGTGGCGGAAATGGGCGCAAATACGGCGCACCTTCTCAAATAGGTACGGCAAGTCAGGGTATGTTTTTAGAAATTTCTGCACCATTAGGTTCAGCATGTGAGCCATGCATGACACGTGTACCAGCTTCCCGAGCTTTAAAGCCGCCACCAGGTTACACCCATTGTCGCAGACAACCAGACCAGGTTGGAGTTGCAGTGGGAAGAGCCACTGATCGGTCTGTTGTTTTATTCCTTGCCACAGCTCTGTTGCAGTGTGTGGTGTTTCACCTAAGCAGAGCAGCTTCAGCAGAGCTTTTTGCCGCTTTGCCGATGCGTGCAGCACAGCTCCCAACTTGGGAGTGACATGGAGGGTAATTCAGCATAGGATGACGAGGCGGAGGAGGAGGAAGAGGAGAGACTGGACGTATATGATGAGGTGGAAACCCTGATTGAGGTGGGGCCCGCTATTCGTGGCGTGGGTAGGATATGTGTTGATGGTCCAGTTTGAGACTTTGTCCCACCCTCCACAAGGTTGAGCCAGTGTGCTGTGACAGAGATGTATCGTCCCTGGCCACAAGTACTTGTCCACGTGTCTGTTGTAAGATGGACCTTCCCGGTTATGGCGTTGGTGAGAGCCCACTTTAGATTGTTTAAGACGTGCTGGTGTAACGCGGGGACAGCACACAGGGAAAAATAGTGCCGGCTGGGAACCGAGTATCGTGGGGCAGCCACAGCCAAAAGATCACGGAAAGACTGTGTCCCAACAAGCCTAAACGGCAACATCTCTAAGGCTAGCAACTTGGCAATGTGCGCGGTCAGCATTTGTGCTTGTGGGTGTGTGGCTTGGTATTTACACTTCCTTTCATACATCTGGGGCACGGACAATTGGACGCTTTCCTGGGACAAACAAGTGGATGAGCTTGTTGTGGCCTTTGTCTGTGCAACTGCAGCTTGTGAGCAAGAGGTATGATGATCACCTGCTTTCTGCCCAGCAGATTGGAAAGGACATATCACAGGCGACATTGCAATGGTTTGACCCACAGTCGCAGACACTGATTTGGTACCCTGTTGTTTAGTCCACCGACTAGGGTGCTTGGCTGCCTTGTGTTTCCGCATACTGGTGGTGCTTTGGTTGCCTTTGCCCTGGCCTCTGCTCAGCTTCCTATGGCAGATGCTACAGATGACGACATTTGGTTCAGAATGACTATCGGAAAATTTTTTTCCAGACAGCGGCTGAACGCACCCTTGCCTTGACTTGGGGCACAGAGGGATTGTTCTTGGCAACAGTTGACACAGTTCACGCTCTGCTCAAACCAGTAGCCTTTGGTGCCTTTGTTGGTGCTACGTATCCACCTTCATCCTCTATGCTGCTGTGCTGGCTATGCGTGCCAACGGCCCAGGTCGGATCAGTGGTTTCATCATCGACCACCTCATCGTCCATGTCATCCTCCTTCCGTGTTGATAATGGTGACTGGTCAGATGGCAACTGTGTGTCATCACCATCAGCCTCCACCTCTTCACCCGGTATATCAGGCTTTCTTCTGGACGTGGGGTTTCAAATATTTGGCCATCTTCAACAGACGATACCCCCTCATGTTCCTCTTCAATGTCGCGCCGTGAGAGGCCAGAGGCAATGCAAGCAAATGGATCAAACAGATCCTCGGAGTGACCAAGGTTGGGGTCAAATGTTTCCTGTTACTCCTGACCGGGTAATGAACTAGGAACAGGTTGAGAATAGGATGACCCAGCGTTTTCTGTATGGACAGTAGACTGTTTTGTCATGGACGATTGGGTGCTGCCAGAACATTTCGTTGAGGCCTTATCAGCCATCCAAGACAGTATCTGCTCTTGTTCTTCTGGCTTCCAGGCCCGATTAGGTTCCAGACTGGGAAATTACGCCAGGAACCTAGATGCATCAACCTTCTTCGATCTCCCAGACTCTATGCCTTGTTGGGCAACAACGACCCCAAGTCCAAGTCCCTGTCCCTTCACAACAGCCTTTTTAGGAATTTTGGATTTTTCTGCCATATTTGCAGATGTTCAGATGCAGATATTGGGGAGCAAGGAGCACTACAACCTAGTACTGCTTTGTGTTTTACAAACAGCACCGCAGCAGCAGAAAAAAATTGCCCTGAGGTTCAAGGTGAGATTGCGCACCCCAGTAACCACACAAGACAGCGGTGCTGCTACTAAAAAATTGCCCTGAGGTTTAAGGCAAGAATACGCAGCCCAGACACCACACAAGACAGCAGTGCTGGCTGCGAGTCAGTTGTGCAGTAGCATTCGTGCGTACTGTTCGCTGCCTGTACACAGCACTGCAACAGCACAAAAAAACTGCCCTGACGTTTAAGGCAAAAATACGCACCCAGACACCACACAAGACAGAGGTGCGTGTCAGTTGTGCAGTACCGTGCGTACTATTCGCTGCGAACACAGCACCGCAACTGCACAAAAAAACTGCCCTGAGGTGTAAGGCAAGAATACGCAGCCCAGACACCACACAAGACAGTGGTGCTGGCTGCGTGTCAGTTGTGCAGTACCGTGCGTGCGTACTATTCGCTGTGATTATGTGAACACAACACCGAAACTGCACAAAAAATCTGCCCTGAGGTGTAAGGTAAGAATACGCAGCCCAGACACCACACAAGACAGCAGTGCTGGCTGAGAGACAGTTGTGCAGTAGCGTGCGTGCGTACTGTTCGCTGCCTGTACACAGCACCACAACAGCACAAAAAACTGCCCTGACGTTTAAGGCAAAAATAAGCACCCAGACACCACACAAGACAGAGGTGCTGGCTGCATGTCATTTGTGCAGTACCGTGCATACTATTCGCTGCGAACACAGCACTGCAACTGCACAAAAAATCTGCCCTGAGGTGTAAGGTAAGAATACGCAGCCCAGACACCACACAAGACAGCAGTGCTGGCTGAGAGACAGTTGTGCAGTAGCGTGCGTGCGTACTGTTCGCTGCCTGTACACAGCACCACAACAGCACAAAAAACTGCCCTGACGTTTAAGGCAAAAATAAGCACCCAGACACCACACAAGACAGAGGTGCTGGCTGCATGTCATTTGTGCAGTACCGTGCGTACTATTCGCTGCGAACACAGCACTGCAACTGCACAAAAAATCTGCCCTGAGGTGTAAGGCAAGAATATGCAGCCCAGACACCACACAAGACAGCGGTGCTGGCTGCGTGTCAGTTGTGCAGTACCATGTGTGCTATTCGCTCTGAATGCAGCACGGCAGCAGCACAAAAAACCTGCCCTGCAGGGGTAAATCTGACCTAAAAAAAAAAGCTGGGAAAACGGTCACTACTCGGTCCCTGACCTTATACTTTCAGCTCTGAAAAGAGCTTTTGGGTTTCACAGAGGATTTCTGGCTGATTTGAACCAAAAAACACAACTCTCCGTAGCAGCTGCTCACACTCTCCCTACACTAGCGGTGTTCTGCATGCAATGTGCAGAAAATGGCGGCGGCAGGGATAAGTGCCAGGCTATGATGACTCATAGGACGCTGGGCGGCCAGCCAATCATAGTAATGTCACCCACAACCAAGAAGGGTGCGGCATTACTGTAATTGGCAACTGCTGGGCGGGAGAACTGAATAGCAAGGCGAGTAGTGAAATACTCGCTATTTTCCGAGTACCGCGAGTACCGCATTACTCGCCGAGTACCCACGATTATGCTTGCTCATCCCTATTTGTAATACCTATTGCAGTATACAGTTTCCCAGGTGTACCCACTAGAGTTGAGCGACTTTTGGTTTTTTAGGGTCGCGTTTCGTTTCGTGAAACCCGACTTTTCCAAAAGTCGGGTCGAGCAAGATCGTCCGATTATAGGGAAAAGTCGGGGTCGTCCCGAAACACGAAACCCAATGTAAGTCAATGGGGAATAAAAGTCGGCAGTGGGAGGAGGACAGGAAACACACCAACAGTGCCCATTTGAATGCCAAAAGCATCAATTCTTCTTACTTAAGCTTGTCAACCTTAATTAACTTCATAATACAAGTTACGCACTGAAAAATGGGGGTTATTTGGCTACAGTTGTGGGGGGGGAGGGCTGGCTCCAGGTTTTCATGTGCCCTGGGCGAAAGAGCGCCCCTTTAACACATACCACAACTCATCATGCTCCGATACGGCAGAGAAATAGCGGTATAGTACAATGAAAAAAACTTCACTTTTTACATCTCATGACGAGGCCCATCTATTTCTCCATACAGAATCATTGGTCCCATATAATGTTTGAAACAGTATATGATGAGCTCCACATAATGCTACAGTATATGTTGGTCCCCATGGATGAAGCTCCACTGTCTTATGGGCCCAAATAATGCTCCAAACATAATGGGCCCCATTTCTAATGCTCTAGTGTATAATGGGCCCTGTAAATGCTGCTCCAGTGTCTGATGTCCACCTTTGGAATGTTCCAGTGTATGGTGGGCCCCATCTATCATTCTCCAGAGTATAGTGCTCCCCAAAAATTGCTGTCCCAACATTGAAAACAATCAAATATGTCTCCTCGCTAGGGAATCCCTGTACTTGTCTGGACTCCTCGTCGTCCCCATCTTCCATCTCACTGCACAGTATTTCAACTTTGCAAGTGCTGTGATCCTGAGCAAGCAGGGGGGGCCCACTCGTTGGCGACGGCACTGGCACAGGGCCCCTGATAGTACGGTGGTGTGTCTGATGGCGGGTGGGCCGAACCTGCACTTTCATCTGCAGCTTCCTCTTTGTCACCGTGTAAGATGGAACTGTATATGGGAAGGGTAACCTGAGTTTCATCAGGGTCAGATTCAGGCCGTGTAGCGTGCGAGGGGAATGTAGTGGTCTGGGTCAATGTACCAGCAGATTCATCGAGCAGTGGCTGGGCATCAGTGCACTTGTGTCGCCCCCAGGAGTACAGTCGCCACAGTGGCATTACCTTCTTCCTAGGGAGTGTGATGTCATGCTTGGGAGCAACAAACGATCTCTCTAGCAGGTTAACTGATTGGGCGGCGTTATTCCCAGGAGTCATGACCCTCCAAACAGCGTTCATGAAGGCAAAGTGTTTGTTTTACGTGGGCAGTATGGTTGCAAAGCTGAACCTTAAAGGAATGTCCAGAAGGGCACCACCAGGAGTGGAGCCTACGGTTAAATTCGACTCCACCTGGGAAACCTCAACCATGCCAGCTACAGAACAGATGCACACATTGCAAGCTTAATTCCGTTAACGAACGAGACTCCGTCATGCCCCGCGGTCCGAGTCCGGCTTACTAGAGGGACACGTGAGGCTCTGGCACATGAGATTGGCCAATAACTGGTGTGTCATGCCCTTACATGTCCGTGGCTGCATGTGCGCTACACTGCAAAGGCCAGCGTTTGTCGCTTACAGGTGCAGATAACCTGCTGAACAACGTTAGTGATGGGGATCACTGATTACAATTATTACCAGCGAACAATGATTTCCCAGTAAGTGCAGGTCAACCGCAGTTCCGGAATTAGGCCTAACCGTCATTCCTGAAAAAATGAAAAACTTACGTGTGCAAACCACAGGTGCTGTAGCTTGCTTAACAGCTCGCCAGCCGTTCTCACGCCCAGTATGGATTACACGTGATTGCACAAAGGTGAGAAAGGGTACCGTATCCACAGATAACATGTATGGATAGCGTACACATTCAAAATATATGTCTATACATCAGGAGGCAGGCTCAGACGGTGTTAGGCCCAGTATGGATTGCACGTGATTGCACAAAGGTTAGAAAGGGTACCGTATCCCCAGATAACATGTATGGATAGCGTACACATTCAAAATATATGTCTATACATCAGGAGGCAGGCTCAGATGGTGTTAGGCCCAGTATGGATTGCACGTGATTGCACAAAGGTTAGAAAGGGTACCGTATCCCCAGATAACATGTATGGATAGCGTACACATTCAAAATATATGTCTATACATCAGGAGGCAGGCTCAGACGGTGTTAGGCCCAGTATAGATTGCACGTGATTGCACAAAGGTGAGAAAGGGTACCGTATCCCCAGATATTATGTATGGATAGCGTACACATTCAAAATATATGTCTATACATCAGGAGGCAGGCTCAGACAGTGTTAGGCCCAGTATGGATTGCACGTGATTGCACAAAGGTTAGAAAGGGTACCGTATCCCCAGATAACATGTATGGATAGCGTACACATTCAAAATATATGTCTATACATCAGGAGGCAGGCTCAGATGGTGTTAGGCCCAGTATGGATTGCACGTGATTGCACAAAGGTGAGAAAGGGTACCGTATCCCCAGATAACATGTATGTATAGCGTACACATTCAAAATATATGTCTATACATCAGGAGGCAGGCTCAGACGGTGTTAGGCCCAGTATGGATTGCACATGATTGCACAAAGGTGAGAAAGGGTACCGTATCCCCAGATAACATGTATGGATAGCGTACACATTCAAAATATATGTTTATACATCAGGAGGCAGGCTCAAACGGTGTCAGTCCAGTATGGATTTGACGGCCCAGACTACACAGCGGAGGAGCAGGGAGAGGTAAAGATTGCAAATGCTGGGGCCCTGCCCAAGCAAGGGGGGCCCACTCATGGGCGTCGGTACTGGCACTGGGCCCCTCATAGTACGGCGGTGTGTCTGACGGCGGGTGTGCACCACCACCGTCAGAGACACTTGATTGCACTATGAGGGACCCTGTGCCAGTGCCCGCGCCCAAGAGTCGGCCTACCCACCTGTCCAGGGCAACGGCACTCGCACGGTGTCGTGCGCTAGGTGGTGACCCCGGCCATGGGGGGGGAGGCAGCACAGTTAGGGAGTTTTAGAAAGTGGCATATGTTGATGTTGGACATTCAGCTGATGCAAAAGGTGAAATAGGTCAAGTCCCAGGAAGAGGTGGACCAAAGCAAGCCATTTTTCTGTCACCCTATGTGTCATCAGGGGAAGGTGGGACAAAATCCTTGGAAACCCATGCGTGGTTCATTTTAATGAAGGTTAGATCATCCACATTTTGGGTTGACAGACGGGTCCTTTTTTCTGTCAGGATTGATCCAGCTGCACTGAAGACTCTTTCCGATAGCACACTTGTAGCTGGGCAAGCGAGCTCCTGTAAGGCATATTGTGCCAATTCAGGCCAGGTGTCCAGTTTAGCGGCCCAATAGTCAAAGGGGAATGACCTGTGTGGGAGAACATTGATATGGGAGGAAAAGTAGTTTGTAACCATAGTTGACAACTGCTGTCTCCTGTCACTTTCCATCGCCACTTCTGCTGTGTGCACCACGAACACCTCTGCCAAGCTGCCCCCGGCCCGTATGGCTCGTGTGAGAACCATCACCGCTGCTGTGTGCTGGGAATGCCTCAAGCAACCGATTTACCAGAGTTGCTTGTTTATTAGCCAATATTAGGTCAAGGTTCTCCTGTGGCATGATGTTTTGTAATTTGCCTTTATAGTGTGGATCCAGGATGCTGGCCAACCAGTAGTCGTCATCGTTCATCATTTTGGCAATGCGGGGGTCCCTTTTTAGGATCTGCAAGGCATAATCTGACATGTGGGCCAATGTTCCCGGTGTCAATGATGCACTGCGAGTGCTGGTTGGAGGAGCACTTTCTGGCAAATCCACATCCCTCCAGTCACGCACAAACCCTGTATCAGACCTTGCCACGCCAACATTTTCACTTGCCCCACCAAGCACTGCACCACCAGGTTCAAGGTGTGAGCGAAGCAAGGTATGTGGCTGAGTTTTGAAAGGGCTATGGCTGCCACAAAATTACGGCCGTTATCACTAACTACCTTGCCTGCCTCAAGATGTATACTGCCCAGCCATGACTCAGTTTGTCGCTTCAAGTACTCGGCCAGCACCTCGGCGGTGTGTCTGTTGCCCAAACACATCATCTGCAACACAGCCTGCTGACGCTTTCCACTAGCTGCTCGTTAGGGGGACATCGCGTGTGCAACAGTGGCAGCTGCAGATGGAGTGCTCGTACGACTGCGCTCTGTGGACGAGCTTTCGCTTCTGGGGGAGGAGGAGGAGGGTCGAACGCCTACAGCCAACTGTTTCCTATACCGTGGGCTAGGCAGCACTGTCCCACCACCGCTGTCCCCTGTGGACCCTGCATCCACCACATTAACCCAGTGCGCAGTGATGTACACGTAACGGCCCTGGCCATGCCGACTGGACCATGCATCAGTTGTGAGGTGCACCTTTCCGCTCACTGACTGCTTGAGTGCATGGACAATGCGGTCTTTCACATGATGGTGGAGGGGTGGGATGGCTTTGCGAGAGAAGAAGTGGCGACTGGGTAGGTCATAGCGTGGTACTGTATAGGCCATGAGTTCGCGGAAAGCTGCTCTTTCCACCAACCGAAAGGGCATCATCTCAAACGAGATTAGTTTGGCAATGTGGGCGTTCAAACCCAGTGTATGCGGATGAGAGACTGAGTACTTTCTTGACCTACTCATAGTGTCTGGGAGGGTTAGCTGGACTTGAGAGCTGCATATGGTGGAAGTAGCGGAGGACAGGGCGGACTGAGAGAGGGTTGATGATGGTGATGGAGTTGGTGTTCTTTCTGATGGCCTAGAATCAGTCTTTCGTTGATATAACAGTGGGATTCCCTGACTGCTGTGGCCTTGCAACGACACCTCAACATTTGCTGCTGTGCTAACCGGTGGGCTTACAGTGGGGGAAACAATGTAGCGTTGCTGACTACCTTCGTTGTGATCAGTTGCACATGTGGCACTTGAGGTTTGGTGTTGTGTCCACGCTTGCAAGTGCATGGTGTTTAAATGTCTAAGCATGCAACTGGTATTCAAATTTTTCGGATTTTTCCCTCGGCTAAAGGTCTTTGCGCACTTCTTACAGATAACCTTGGCCTGATCATGAGGATTTTGTTCAAAAAAGTGCCACACTGCACTCTTCCTACTTTGGCAGACATTTTGCGGCCTAGCACGCTGTGATCTTTTGACCCTCTGGACAAGCTGTCCAGCAACACTTTTGATTTTTGGAACCTGTCTTTGGAGTGCTCTGGGCCTGCCAGATAACAGCTGTTGCGATGTCGATGTCTGCTGTGGATGCTCCTCATCTGAGCTATTGGAAGCAGCACCCTCTTCCCCCAATGGATGCCAATCTGGGTCAACAACTGGGTCATCCATCACCTCCTCTTCAATGTCATGTGCACCTTCCTCTGTGTCACCGTGTATGGTGGTATAGTGTGCGGGAAGGGGCACCTGAGTCTCATCAGGGTCAGAATCTGGCTCTGTACACTGCGAGGACAATGTAGTGCTCTGAGTGAATGTACCAGCAGAATCATCCATCAGCGGCTGTGCATCAGTGCACTCCATGTCAGATTCATCTTGGCCTGGGTAATTTACCATTTGACTTGATAATCCAGGAATGGTATGTGAAAACAGCTCCATGGAGTAATCAGTAGTATGGCCTGCGTCATCCTTCAATCTTGGTTGGGGTGAAGGACACAAGGAAAGGTGTGGTTCATGAACATGAGCCTCCAATGACGACTCAGTGCTTTTACTTTTTACAACTGAAGAAGAGGAGGCGATAGAGCTGGAGGCTGAGTCAGCAATGTAAGACAAAACTTTTTCCTGATGTTCTGGCTTTAAAAGCGGTTTGCCAACTCCTAGAAAACTAAGCCTTCGAAGCCTTATGGAGCCAGACGATGACGCAAGCTCAACACCTCCTGCATTCGGTCCTATTTTGCTCTTGCCACTACCATCAGATCCACCACCAACACCATCATTACCAGCTGCCAACCCCCGCCCAATTCCACGGCCTCTTCCACCAGCCTTCCTCATTTTTGGTAGAAATGTAGACAAAATCCAACAAACTATATAGTAATGTAAAACAAGGTACAAGGTGTCTATAGGACAGGGGAGATTTTGAATTTCTGCTCACACTAGTGGACACTGGACACTTTTGGATTGTGTGAGGCCCACTCAATATCTGAGCGCTATGTCACAGGCTCGATGGCACAGCTGTGACGAAAGTGACTAGAGGATAATTGAGATTTTGAATTTCTGCAGACACTTCTGGACACTGGACACTTTTGGATTGTGTGAGGCCCACTGAATATCTGAGCGCTATGTCACAGGCTCGATGGCACAGCTGTGACCAAAGTGACTAGAGGATAAGTGAGATTTTGAATTTCTGCAGACACTGGACACTTTTGGATTGTGTGAGGCCCACTGAATATCTGAGCGCTATGTCACAGGCTCGATGGCACAGCTGTGACTAAATTGACTAGAGGATAAGGGAGATTTTGAATTTCTGCATACACTTGTGGACACTGGACACTTTTGGATTGTGTGAGGCCCACTGAATATCTGAGCGCTATGTCACAGGCTCGATGGCACAGCTGTGACCAAAGTGACTAGAGGATAAGTGAGATTTTGAATTTCTGCTCACACTAGTGGACACTGGACACTTTTGGATTGTGTGAGGCCCACTGAATATCTGAGCGCTATGTCACAGGCTCGATGGCACAGCTGTGACCAAAGTGACTAGAGGATAAGTGAGATTTTGAATTTCTGCAGACACTTGTGGACACTGGACACTTTTGGATTGTGTGAGGCCCACTGAATATCTGAGCGCTATGTCACAGGCTCGATGGCACAGCTGTGACCAAAGTGACTAGAGGATAAGTGAGATTTTGAATTTCTGCTCACACTAGTGGACACTGGACACTTTTGGATTGTGTGAGGCCCACTGAATATCTGAGCGCTATGTCACAGGCTCGATGGCACAGCTGTGACCAAAGTGACTAGAGGATAAGTGAGATTTTGAATTTCTGCAGACACTTGTGGACACTGGACACTTTTGGATTGTGTGAGGCCCACTGAATATCTGAGCGCTATGTCACAGGCTCGATGGCACAGCTGTGACCAAAGTGACTAGAGGATAAGTGAGATTTTGAATTTCTGCTCACACTAGTGGACACTGGACACTTTTGGATTGTGTGAGGCCCACTGAATATCTGAGCGCTACGTCACAGGCTCGATGGCACAGCTGTGACCAAAGTGACTAGAGGATAAGTGAGAATTTGAATTTCTGCAGACACTTGTGGACACTGGACACTTTTGGATTGTGTGAGGCCCACTGAATATCTGAGCGCTATGTCACAGGCTCGATGGCACAGCTGTGACCAAAGTGACTAGAGGATTAGTGAGATTTTGAATTTCTGCAGACACTGGACACTTTTGGATTGTATGAGGCCCACTGAATATCTGAGCGCTATGTCACAGGCTCGATGGCACAGCTGTGACCAAAGTGACGAGAGGATAAGTGAGATTTTGAATTTCTGCAGACACTTGTGGACACTGGACACTTTTGGATTGTGTGAGGCCCACTGAATATCTGAGCGCTATGTCACAGGCTCGATGGCACAGCTGTGACCAAAGTGACTAGAGGATTAGTGAGATTTTGAATTTCTGCAGACACTGGACACTTTTGGATTGTGTGAGGCCCACTGAATATCTGAGCGCTATGTCACAGGCTCGATGGCACAGCTGTGACCAAAGTGACTAGAGGATAAGTGAGATTTTGAATTTCTGCAGACACTGGACACTTTTGGATTGTGTGAGGCCCACTAAATATCTGAGCGCTATGTCACAGGCTCGATGGCACAGCTGTGACCAAAGTGACTAGAGGATAAGTGAGATTTTGAATTTCTGCTCACACTAGTGGACACTGGACACTTTTGGATTGTGTGAGGCCCACTGAATATCTGAGCGCTATGTCACAGGCTCGATGGCACAGCTGTGACCAAAGTGACTAGAGGATAAGTGAGATTTTGAATTTCTGCAGACACTTGTGGACACTGGACACTTTTGGATTGTGTGAGGCCCACTGAATATCTGAGCGCTATGTCACAGGCTCGATGGCACAGCTGTGACCAAAGTGACTAGAGGATAAGTGAGATTTTGAATTTCTGCAGACACTGGACACTTTTGGATTGTGTGAGGCCCACTGAATATCTGAGCGCTATGTCACAGGCTCGATGGCACAGCTGTGACCAAAGTGACTAGAGGTTAAGTGAGATTTTGAATTTCTGCTCACACTAGTGGACACTGGACACTTTTGGATTGTGTGAGGCCCACTGAATATCTGAGCGCTATGTCACAGGCTCGATGGCACAGCTGTGACCAAAGTGACTAGAGGATTAGTGAGATTTTGAATTTCTGCAGACACTGGACACTTTTGGATTGTGTGAGGCCCACTGAATATCTGAGCGCTATGTCACAGGCTCGATGGCACAGCTGTGACCAAAGTGACTAGAGGATAAGTGAGATTTTGAATTTCTGCAGACACTGGACACTTTTGGATTGTGTGAGGCCCACTAAATATCTGAGCGCTATGTCACAGGCTCGATGGCACAGCTGTGACCAAAGTGACTAGAGGATAAGTGAGATTTTGAATTTCTGCTCACACTAGTGGACACTGGACACTTTTGGATTGTGTGAGGCCCACTGAATATCTGAGCGCTATGTCACAGGCTCGATGGCACAGCTGTGACCAAAGTGACTAGAGGATAAGTGAGATTTTGAATTTCTGCAGACACTGGACACTTTTGGATTGTGTGAGGCCCACTAAATATCTGAGCGCTATGTCACAGGCTCGATGGCACAGCTGTGACCAAAGTGACTAGAGGATAAGTGAGATTTTGAATTTCTGCTCACACTAGTGGACACTGGACACTTTTGGATTGTGTGAGGCCCACTGAATATCTGAGCGCTATGTCACAGGCTCGATGGCACAGCTGTGACCAAAGTGACTAGAGGATAAGTGAGATTTTGAATTTCTGCAGACACTTGTGGACACTGGACACTTTTGGATTGTGTGAGGCCCACTGAATATCTGAGCGCTATGTCACAGGCTCGATGGCACAGCTGTGACCAAAGTGACTAGAGGATAAGTGAGATTTTGAATTTCTGCAGACACTGGACACTTTTGGATTGTGTGAGGCCCACTGAATATCTGAGCGCTATGTCACAGGCTCGATGGCACAGCTGTGACCAAAGTGACTAGAGGTTAAGTGAGATTTTGAATTTCTGCTCACACTAGTGGACACTGGACACTTTTGGATTGTGTGAGGCCCACTGAATATCACAGCGCTATGTCACAGGAAGAAATTGGCTAGTGTATCACAAACTACAAGGTGTATGTTGAATTGGGCAGAGTAGGAATCTCCCTAGAGTGCAGGTCTGTAAGAACGGAACATGTCCTCGACTTATTCTCACAGAGTGACACAGATAGCTTCACTGTGGCTGTGATAACAGCCGTTACACGGTACTGTGTGAGGAGCGTACACCGCTGTATGGTGTGAAAAAATGCACGCTCAGTATCTCAGCAGGACAAAAAAAAAAAATTGGGATTGCTTTTAAAAAAGCAGTTTGCAGCTCAGTACCTCAGCAGGACAAAAAAAAAAAATTGGGATTGCTTTTAAAAAAGCAGTTTGCAGAGCAGTGGGTAAACAGCAATGCAGCTGTCAGGAAGCCTTAGAAGGCAGCCCAACAACCAACACCACTGCTACACCACAATATAGCCTCCCCTTGCAGAGCACACACAGTGACTGGTGTGTTGTACAGGCACAATCGCTAGCAGCAGAAGCAGTTTTTTTTTCTTCTTCCCTGCCTAACACTCTCCCTACAGAATCAGCAGCAACCTCTCCCTATGCTAAGATCGGCAGAAGTAAGATGGCGGTCGGCGTGCACGCCCTTTTATACCCCCTGTGACGCCCACCAAAGCAAGCCAATCACTTGCATGCCCTTCTGAAAGATGGTGGTGACCCGTGCCTATGTCATCACGTTGCCCACAGTGTCCGTGGATCCTGATTGGCTGAAAAAGAGCGCAAAACAAACTTTTGAAACGCGACTTTGGCGCGTAAGTCGCCGACCTCGTGGCCGACCTCATCCTAGGGTCGGGTTTCGTTTTATGAAACCCGACTTTGCCAAAAGTCGGCGACTTTTGAAATTTTTCGACCCGTTTCGCTCAACTCTAGTACCCACCTATTTTTTACTTGTGGTTGTTACTTTGCTACCTTTTAAATATATTTTTTTATATTGTGTGTGAAATAAAATTATAATTTTTAATCAACTTATTTGGCATTTCTTGTAAAGCTCTTTTGGAGTGTTATACTATTCTCTTGCTTTATGACCTGAACATTTAGGATAATTACTGGTGTATTTAAGCCATAAAAAAAGACAAACAGGGTTAAAAACCTGATATGTCCTGGATGCCAGAAACGCATCAGTTTTTAACCCTGTTTGTCTTTTTATGGCTTGCTAAATCGAATCCTTGTTTTATTGAGCCCGCTGGAAGTGTCATGCAGGGGGCATTTATGCACATGTAATCGAAGTACATGTATCAAAGTACTATTGGCAGTTATAACATGGCAGTTAGACAGGGCAGGAGACAGGTAAGACATTTATATACATCTACTCCCTATACATTTGGAGTACAACAAATATATACCATATGCATTTGTGTAGTTTATATCCTGGCCTCTGCATTCACACACATCCTCCGCCCTGGCATTAACTCTCTACACTCCATTCATATCGGCCCCTCGCTTCTTTCCTCTCCTATGAATAGCAATCACGCTCTTTTCACGTTGTTAAATTGCACAGATCCAGTCAGTCCCACCATTCAACATCAGAGACGCTCTCACAAATCACTTAACCATCTGCTCACTCTTTCTATCCTCCTTCTCCTAGTCGCAGGAGACATTGCTCCCAACCCTGGTCCCCCATGTTATAGAAAGTCAAACCCCCCAACTGCTACACTTAGAAACCCCTCTAATCTGATTAATATTCCCTGCCTGCCATCTGTCTCTCTTAATTGTGCACTTTGGAATTCTCGCTCAGTGTGTAACAAACTCTCCTTCATCCATGACTTCTTCCTTTCTAATTCTCTTAACCTCCTGGCACTTACTGAAACCTGGATCCAGCAGTCAGACACTACCGCTGCTGCTGCTCTTTCATACGGGGGGCTACACTTCTCTCATACCCCAAGATCAGACAATAGAGCAGGTGGAGGCGTTGGTCTGCTCCTATCATCAAAATGTACCTTTCAGGTTATCCCTCAAGTACCCTCACTTGTCTTCCCTTCTTTTGAGGTCCATGCCGTCAGACTCTACACCCCCCTCTCCATGCGAGTGGCGGTGGTATATCGTCCTCCCGGCCCCTCCCATCAGTTCCTGGATCATTTTGCCACTTGGCTTCCACATTTTCTCTCCTGTGACATCCCTACCCTCATCATGGGAGATTTCAACATCCCCATTGCTCTTCCCCTCTCACCATCTGCTACTCACCTTTTATCTCTAACCTCCTCATTTGGCCTTTCGCAGCTTACTAATTCTCCAACGCATGAAGACGGAAACTCCCTCGACTTGGTCTTCTCTCGGCTTTGTGCAGTGGATGATTTTGCAAACTCCCCTCTCCCGCTCTCTGACCACAATCTTCTTTCATTCTCTATAAAGAACTGCCAGGCTGCTCAGGTCACCCCCACTGTCCAGACTTATAGAAACACACAGGCCATTAACACCCAGAAACTTATGAAGAACTTGCAGTCTTCATTGGCCCCTATCTCCTCCCTCTCATGTCCTGATTCTGCATTGAAGCATTACAATGAAACACTTCAAAGTGCCCTGGATGAATTTGCACCCCCTATAAATAGAACACCACAACGCAGACGGCGACAACCCTGGCACACGGTGCAAAGACGTTTCCTGCAGCGGTGCTCCAGGTGCGCCGAACGTCTGTGGAGAAAATCCAATCTACACGAAGATTTCATCCATTTTAAGTTTATGCTTAGAACATACAACACTGCCCTTCACCTCTCCAAACAAACCTATTTCAACACCCTCATCACCTCACTGTCAAATAACCCGAAACGTCTCTTTGACACTTTTCATTCTCTACTCAATCCAAGAGTACAGGCCCCAACCACAGAGCTCAGAGCTGACGATCTGGCTAATTACTTCAAAGAAAAAATTGACCAGATTCGACAGGAAATTATCTCCCAATCACCTCATACCACGCACTGTCCTCCCTCCCGCACTGCATCTAGCTCACTCTCTGATTTTGAACCAGTCACAGAAGAAGTAAGCAGGCTCCTTGCATCTTCTCGCCCAACTACTTGCACCAGTGACCCATTTCCGTCACATCTAATCCAGTCCCTTTCCCCTGCTGTCACCCCTCACCTAACTAAAATATTTAACCTCTCTCTCTCTTCTGGTATTTTTCCCTCCTCATTTAAGCATGCCATCATACATCCACTACTTAAAAAACCATCCCTCGACCAAAACTGTGCCGCTAACTATAGACCTGTCTCTAATCCTCCCTTCATCTCTAAACTCCTGGAACGCCTGGTCCACTCCCGTCTTATCCGCTATCTCTCAGAAAACTCTGTTCTCGACCCTCTCCAATCCGGTTTCCGCTCTTTACACTCCACTGAAACTGCCCTCACTAAAGTCTCTAATGATCTGCTAACAGCTAAATCAAATGGTCATTACTCCATGCTAATTCTCTTGGATCTCTCTGCAGCATTCGACACTGTGGATCATCAGCTCCTCCTCACTATGCTCCGTTCCATTGGCCTCAAGGACACCGTTCTCTCCTGGTTCTCCTCCTATCTCTCTGACCGCTCCTTTACTGTATCTTTTGCCGGTTCCTCCTCCTCTCACCTTCCCCTTACTGTTGGGGTCCCCCAAGGATCGGTTCTAGGCCCCCTCCTCTTCTCCTTGTACACTGCCCCTATTGGTCAAACAATCAGTAGATTTGGGTTCCAGTACATCTCTATGCTGATGACACCCAATTATACGCTTCTTCTCCTGACATCACGCCAGCCTTTCTAGAAAACACCGGCGATTGTCTAAACGCTGTGTCTAATATCATGTCCTCACTATATCTGAAACTGAACCTGTCAAAAACTGAACTCCTGGTGTTTCCTCCCTCTACTAATGTACCTATACCCGACATTGCTATTTCTGTGGGTGGCTCCACTATTACTCCCCAGCAACAGGCCCCCTGTCTTGGAGTCATACTTGATTCCGAGCTTTCCTTTGCCCCCCACATTCGATCACTGGCTCGCTCTTGTCATCTGCACCTCAAAAACATTTCTAGAATTCGACCTTTTCTTACTTTTGACTCTGCAAAAACTCTTACTGTTTCTCTTATTCATTCTCGTCTTGACTATTGTAACTCTCTTCTAATCGGTCTCCCTCTTACCAAACTCTCCCCTCTCCAATCTGTCTTGAATGCTGCAGCCAGGATCATATTCCTCACCAATCGTTACACCGATGCCTCTACCTTGTGCCAGTCATTACACTGGCTACCCATCCACTCCAGAATTCAGTATAAACTTATTACCCTCACCCACAAAGCCCTCCATGGCTCAGCACCACCCTACATCTCCTCCCTTGTTTCAGTATACCACCCTACCCGCGCCCTCCGTTCTGCTGATGACCTGAGGTTAGTATCCTCAATAGTCAGAACCTCCCACTCCCGTCTCCAAGACTTTACACGTGCCGCGCCAATTCTTTGGAATGCACTTCCCAGGTCAATACGATTAGTCCCCAATCCCCACAATTTTAAGCGTGTCCTGAAAACACATTTATTCAGACTGGCCTATCGCCTCACCACATTAACCTAATCTATCCCTGTGTGGCACAGTCAAAAGTTTTACCATAACCAGATTTCCCGCATCATGTTCCCACATGCTTTATGCATCCATTAGCCCTCTGTGTCTGTACTGTCACACACTTAACATTATGGCTGGTCCATACAATCAGGGCAACTGTTACCACCCACCTTTCGTGTCTACCTCTTTCCTCATAGACTGTAAGCTTGCGAGCAGGGCCCTCATTCCTCTTGGAATTTGTTATAATCTACTGTATGTGATTATTGTTATGCTGTAATGTCTATTGTCTGTACAAATCCCCTCTGAAATGTAAAGTGCTGCGGAATATGTCGGTGCTATAAAAATAAAATTTATTATTATTATTTATTATTATTATTACGTGTCACTCTGCCTCTTTTTTCTTTCAATGCCAAGAACAGTGGGCATGAAGATCCCTGTGTGAACAAACCAGTGTTCAATCATGCACACTACTGCTCCATTCTGGAAACCAGACAAATTCAGAGCTAGACTATCTATGGTGGTAACATAAAAAAATTAATGGAGCAGGAGTGTGCATGATAGACTACAGCTTCATTTTCATGGGTCCCTTTAGAGCTCTGGTTTTTGAGGATCCATTTGGTGCCAGCAGTTAGACCCCCAGCGATTGTTAAGTTATCTTTTATTCCATGAATAAGGGATAACTTCCAAATGTGAATACCTCTTTAAATGTTTTACAACTTTCCATTACATTTTGTGTTTTTTGTTAATCCCTACCCATTTTAAAAATCTAAGCTTGCCATTTGAGAATCACAACTTTTATATTCACAAGCTGCAAACCAGTCCTACCCTCAGCTGAGGAGTGGATAACACTTTAAACATTGCACTGATACATGTTTGCAAACTTACAGAAAGATTTGTGCAGCTACAGCTCACAAAATATTGTTGTCTGGGCTTATAATAATGCAATGTAACAAGCCCAACAGCTGTGTGAGCAAGATAAGGAGTAGTGATGAGTGAGCTGGAACCCATGGATGTTCGGGTCCTGCGTCTTCGGCCGAACAGTTAAAGTTCGGTTTGGGTACCAGAACAGCATCCAAACCCGAATCTGAACCCCATTCATGAATGGGGGCCCGAACATCCATTATTCGCCATGCTGTCATCTGCATGACAGCGTGGCAAACACTGCCTCTGATTGGCGATAAGACTATTACCGGCGGTCAGAGAAATGTGGTTCCCACGCTGTCAGATGACAGAGTAAGCCAGCAGCTGTGACTGGAGGTAAAAAGTTTGCCTCCAGTCACAGGCATCAGCCTACGCCTGCTGTTGCTAATAACAGCAAGAGAAGGCAGCGGCTGATGGGAGTATTCATTAGGCGGCGCCTGCGCTATAAATAAGTAAATTAAAAAAATGGCGTGGGTTACGCTGTATTTGTGATATAATAGTAAATAAACAGCATGAGTTCTCCATTTTTGACAACCAGCGAGATAAACCAGACAGCTGGGGGCTGGTATTCTTGGGCTGGTAAGGGCCCATGGATATTGCCCCCTCCAGCCTAAAAATAATATCCCCAAGCCACCCCAGAAAAGGCACATCTATTAGATGCGCCAATTCTGGTGCTTTGCCAGGCTCTTCTCAATTGCCCTGTGACAGTGGCGAGTGGGGTTAATATTTGTGTGGCTGATGTCACCATTGTATTGTCAGATGATATCAAGCCCATGGGTTAGTAATGGAGAGGCGTCTATAAGAGGCCTTTTCATTACTAACCTCATAGTCACATTGTAAATAAACACACACCGTTTTACTTTTTTATTTAAAAATAAAAAACATTAAAAAAATAAAAAAAATAAAAAATAAAAACAAGGTTATACTCACCTTATGCCCTTGCTCACCTTACACCCTTTCAATTGAATCCCTTGACCCCAGTAAATAACATAAAATAATAAACAATAGAACTCAGCTAACACCCATTCCATTGAAGCCCTGGTCTCCTGTAAAAAAAACAAAAATGAAAAAGAACAATGTCCCTCACCTGTCCGACATACTTTCCCATGCTATAATCCATTTCTGTGATAGGTGGTTTTCAACCTGGATGGTGCTAAGATGCGAACGTCAGGCTGAAAACCATGGGAGAATGAGCTGCTGCGAGTGCAGCATCAGTGACTAGTGGTGACCTCATGGAGGTTACTGCAGGTCACTGAGGCTGCGTTCCAAGCTCACTTCTCTGTGAGCCTGGCAGATAAATTGTGATAACCTCTGCGAGATTACCGCTAGCACCATGGGTGAAAGTCTCATGGTGCAGTGTTGAGCTCAGTGAGTTTACCGTGAGAAATCATCAGCCCCACAAATATTAACCCCACTTGCCACCACCACAGGACAAGTGGGAAGAGTCAGCAAAGTGCGGTGGCTGCGGGGGGGCCCCTTACCAGCCTGAGAATACCAGCCCCTAGATGTCTGCTTTAGCTTGGCTGGTTGTCAAAATTGGGGGGACCTCACACTGTTATTAGTGGCAACAGGCGTCGGCTGATGGGAATGATATGCCTGTGACTGGAGGTAAACTTTTTACTGCCGGTCACAGCTGCTGGCTCAGAACCGCAGCACTCTGACAGATGGTAATAATCTTACTGCGAATCAGAGGCGCCAGTGTTTCTTGCACTGTCATGTAAATGACAGCGTGGGAAACACCCAATATTCAGGCTGCCGAACATTAACCTGAAGAAGTATGTGTTTGTGGTCCGTGCATGAACAATAGGTATTTGGTACGGACCCCGAACTTTACTGTTCGAGTTCACCCATCTCTAATAAGGAGCAGCTTCAGCTTGTGGAAGATTAAGTTATTCACTAACAGCAAGCAGAGATCTTAGAAATGCAGAGGGATTGAAACTAAACATTTGAAAAAAAAAGTTACAGAAAGGGGTTGTATGAGATTGTACAAGTGTAGCTGCAGAAAAAGTAATTTGCATTCAGGTCAATGGTGCCAAGCTGCAGAACCAAGTGAAAACTACAGATTTGGCAATACGCTAAAAAAAGAGAATGGACCCCACCTCTAAAAAATCATATAATGATCTAATGCCGATACTCAATATATATATATATATATATATATATATATATATTACTGAACATGAGGTTCTTAGTTTAACATATTGATTAGACTCTATGAAGCGCACTGCCACGTTACGGTGAACCTCACAGGACGTGCAATGCTGCTCCTTAAGGCAATAAAAGTTAGGAACCCCTGAAGGGTTCGCCATGATGTGGCAGGGGGCTTCATACAGTGTGATCAGAATGTTAAACTAAGAACCTACTGTTCAGTAATATATATGTTTGTCTAGAGACATTAGCTCAAATTATGATATTTTGTCGGTGCAGTCCATGCTTCCTTTTCAGCAAACTACAGACTGGTATGGTGATTATTCAGGATGGTAGCAGCCAACCTTTTTTTAATATTGAGCAACTCCTTGAAGCTTTATTTGCCCAAGATAGAACAGGCCCTTTAAGTAATCATTTGCAAATTGACATGGATCTATCAATTATGTTGCAAGCTGCCTTTGATGTCACCCTTCTTATCAGCCAGGGCAGGCTGGACTAACCCACAGGGGAAGCGGTGAATTTCCTTGTGGGCTACTATGCTGGAGTAAAGGGGGTTTTACACTAAGCAATATCGCTAGCAATATCGCTAAAACGTCACTGGTTTTGTGACGTTATAGCGATATTGCTAGCGATATCGCTATGTGTGATACTTACCAGCGACAGGCTCCCCCGCTGCTCATCGCTGATCGCGCGAGAATGTCCGGCTCCATTTCTCGTCGGGCGCTTCCTGCTGAGACTTCCTGCTGTGACGACGAGCGACGCTGGAGGCGGGCGGGAGGACGTCTGGATCGCTGCGTGTGAAAGGTAAGTATCGTGCGCTGCGTCGCTGCTGCATCGCTGTGAGGTCTTTCTGTATGAAAGCTCACTAGCGATCATTTAGCGATGCACCAGCGATCCTGACCAGGTGGGATCGCTGGTCGGATCGCTGGTGCATCGCTAAATGTAAAAGGGCCTTAAGGCTACTTTCACACATCAGGTTTTCGGCGTCAGGCGCGATCCGGCGTCGTGCCGGAATGCCGGATCCGGCAAATGTTTTGTAAAACCTGATGTGCCGGATCCGGTTTTCTGCCGGATCCGTCTTGTTCTTGACAGACAAAACCGGATCCGTCTCATCCGGTTCATCCGTTTTTCTATCCGTTTTTCGACGGATTACGCCGGATCTGGTTTTTAAAATTGACCCTTGTGGCCTTCCGAACGGGATTGGCTACTGGAAAACTATATATAGCATGTTCCTACAGCCCTTCTTTGACAGGTTGTAGAGGAGAAAGTGCAGGTTGGAGAGAAGAGCAAGTTACTGGCGAAGATGGATGTTGTCATTGGAAATATTACCACTAGAAGTTCTGTGACGGTTTCAGTAATGAGGGACAATTTTGCACTATACTTTATGTCACCTCAAGGCAGAGTACACTGGCAGGATGACAGCGTGTGAAAGATTTGTGCCCTAACCAAACTTGTGTACCTTCTGGACCAATAGTATATACCTTTGCCAACCAAAGTTGGCTATCTTGTCATGGTCTTACTATTTTTAGCTTTAGGCCACAGGTGTGTACCTGGTTGTGTTTTATGCAAAGTATTTCACCTTTTAACAAAAGTTGTGTACATTGTTAGGAAATCACCAACAATAAACACAACTTTTTAGGTGAAATACTTTGCTTCAAACACAACCAGGAACACAACTGTGGCAAAAAGCTAAAATTTACCCACAGTTATATACCTGGTTTTGAATACCTTTTTACCTTTTAAATACCCTGTATTTAACCTTTTTTTTAAACATATTTCGCCGCAGAAAGAAATGACAGACAACCAGTGTAAACAATAATTTAACTATTATTTAAAATATTTTTTTTTGTGTAAACTGTTTTTAAAGTTAAAAAAACTTTTTTAATAAAGGTTTGAAACCAACCAAATGGGCATTTTTATTACAAAAAAAACATTATAACTCGGTGTAGTGTGGGGTGGAAATACTGCTGGAGGGGCTGCGGGACACTTCGACAATGGGAGTGTGGAGAGAGGACTGGGATCGTGGTGGGGAAGGAACAGTTAGAGGTGATGGTGTGGAAAAAGCTACAGAATGGGTGGACATGTGGGAGGCAGAAGAGGTGGTGGGCGGTGGAGTGGAGGGTTGGGCAGGGACTGTAGGAGCAGATGATGTTGATGGAAAGTTGTATGGGGAAGGAGTTTGGTACGGGGAAGGAGTTTGGTACGGGGAAGGAATTTGGTACGGGGCAGGTTGCTGGAAGTGGGGAGATGTCTGGTACTGGGGAGGTTGCTGGTACTGGGAAGGTTGCTGGTACTGGTGAGGTTGCTGGTATGTAATAGGAGGGGGAGGATGGAAAGTGGCTGGAGGGGGTGCAGATGTAATAGGAGGGGGAGGATGGAAAGTGGCTGGAGGGGGTGCAGATGTAATAGGAGGGGGAGGATGGAAAGTGGCTGGAGGGGGTGCAGGTGGAGGAACTACAGTGGTGGGAGGTGGAGGTTGGGAGGTAACCTGCTGTAGAGCACCGTGGCATGAATGCATTACATGCATCTGCTGGGTAGGAGATAGTGTTGCCATGCGCTCCACAACAGACCTGAAAAAGGTGTGGTTTGGCGAAGATCTTGCTTCTGAATGAATGGTTTGCAGAAGTGTCTTCACCTCCAGAATGCTGGAGTTGATCTGCTGAAAGCCTGCGGAGATTTGCTCTGACAAGACTTTTTGACAGTTCTGGAAAGATGCATTCAGATGCAAGAACTCTGGCGCATAACTCTTTTCCTGACCCCTCTGCCGCTGCCGCCCAGTACCCGCAGGTGTACTAGAGGTGGCAGGGGCAGAAGGGTGGGGTAAAGGGAAAGCGATCTCCTCACCAGCAGCTTCATGTAATGTAGGCGGCCACGATGCTCCTGTGCTGGTGGATGGGACAGATGGGTCGAATGTGTGGGAAGGCTGGGAAGGTGCAGATGTACCGGGGCGGTCGAAGTGTCCCTCGGTGCCGGTCTCCTCAGGGATCGCCTCAGAAGGGTCCAATCGTGCAGGCTCCCGAGTGCTGCTCACCGTGCTGTGGAATAAAGAGAAAAAAAAACAATTAAAATACTGACATGGTATGGCCCTGGCTGAAAAAAAAAAGTTACATCTAACATTTTTTTTCACATGTGGTGTGTAATATTTACCTTCTAGTGACCATTGTTTCCCGGAGGAACGACAGGACTTGTGCGTACTTGTACTTGCTCCTGCGTCCTCCATATCCACTCGGGGCCTGCATCTCTTTATTGAACTCCTTCTTGAAACGATCCCTCACAGACCGCCACCGATTCACAATTCTGTTCCCTGAAACGAGAAAGGAGTGGTTAGTATACAACATCAGTGTTTCACAAACTCCAGTCCTCATGGTCCCCAGGGGTCATGTTTTCAGGATTTCCATAGTAAATAGAAATCCTGAACACATGATCCGTGGGGACCACGAGGACTGGAGTTCGGGAAACACTGGTTTACATCAAGCAACCGGTACTGTATATACTTACGCTCTTTAATCTGGGCCCGAACATCGAGGTCCTCCCAGCGGCCCACAAGGAGCGAACAGATTTCCTCCCAGAGTCGTCGGGTAACGATAAGGTCAGCGTGGCGGCGGTCAGCCATATTCCAGAGCGGCTCCCTTTCTCTGACGAGATCGATGAGGTGGTCCACATCGAGTCCTCCATCCTCACCGTCAGAGTCGGGAGCACGCTGTGAAGGCTGTTAAAGAAAAAGACAAAAATAACATAATTAGCCTCCACAAAAGAAATGAAATAAAAAGTGCAAAAAAACAAAGCAAAAATATTTATACTTACACGCTGGTGACCGCCGCGTTGCTGTCGCCGACGACCCTGGGAGGCACTGCGAGGACCTCTTGGCCGAGCACCAGATTGGGAAGACTAGAGAAGAAAACAAAAAATGTTATGTCTTTGGATGTAGGCATTTGTTTGCTGTGTGTGGTCTGCAGAACATTGTTTTCTATGTGTTGTATGTAGTGTGATGTTGTGTTTCTGCGTTTGATGCAAAAAACTTACCAATTGTGAGCCCACTCCAAGCGTCTGTCCACCCCTTCCTTCTTCTTCTGGGAGCTCCTCTTCATCTTGTGAATCCTGTTTTGAAATAAAAGGCAATGAATAGACATATATTACAGAGATGATGGATTTTGGAAATAAAAACTTACCGTCAAACGCTGACGATGCGAGGGAGGGCTCCCAGAAGATGATGTGCTGTCTTCCTGGTGGCCACACTCCATGCCTGTGGGTGGTGTTCCAGCTGCTGCCATTGCTGCTGCTGCTGCATCTATTGGGCGGCTGTTGAATAAAGAGAAACAAAGGGCCAATGAATATCTTGATATTCAATAGCCCTAGTTTGGAGGAATGGGGGATTTGATAATTACCGTCTCTCATCTGCTGCTGGCCTCCCCTCCTCAGCATGTTCCATTTGCTGCTCCATTTGGGGTGGTGGTGGTGCTGATGGTGCTGCAGTGGTCTCCTGCCTTCTCCTGCTGCGCTTGGTTGCTTTCTTGGGTGGCATGTTGGGTGTGGCTGTGGGTCCCACTGTCTTGCTTTTATATTTGTCTTGTGGGCAGAGCTACTGAGCATGCTCAGACCAAAAAAAACGGATCAGGCTCATTGCGGCGCTCATAGGCTTTCATTGTGTGAAAAAGACGGACGCGCCGGATCCGGCGTGTCCGGCTTTTTCGCCGGAGACAAAAAACATTACAGTAGCCGTTTTTTCCAGACGCCGGATCGCGACACATTGCCGGATCCGGCGAAAACCGGATGAAACGCATGGCCATCCGGCGCGATCCGGCGCAAATGCAAGTCAATGGGGGGGAAACCGGATCCGGCATTGCATTTCGCCGGATCCGGTTTCTGTCAAAAGCGCCGGATCGCGCCTGACGCCGAAAACCTGATGTGTGAAAGAGGCCTAAGCCACTTACCCCCCCACAAGAGCATTATTTGGCACTTTTGATTCATTATGTGCCGACAGAAGTAGAATCTCATGAAGGTAATGTAATATTTGCATGTAGCGGAACAGAGGGCCGAAGAGTTACTCATGGGCTTTTGTCACCCAGAGCTGGGGTAGTATGTGGCTTTCTCTGGGGACTGTGGTTGATTTACGCTCGCTACCTCTCCAGCCTGTCCGTCTCCACCACTGCTGGTCAGCTGTAGACTGTTATACAATTTCTTATGATAATACACTTTTTATGAGCCAGGATAAATTATAGAACCCCCAGGTGTTAGGGCCCATTTCCCCTCAATACCTCTCAGCATCTATGATGGACAGCACCATGACCCCTGCATTGTAGCCGACCTGTTGTGGAGGGCCATTCCTGAGAGATCATATACTGGATGTCGAGTGCTCTTTATTAATGGCGGCTGCTACTCTCCAGAAATAAAAGTCATCATCTGTCTGTGTCATTAATCCGTCGTCAAGTTCTCTTGAATCTGAAGCTCCGACCTTCCCAGAGAGCGTAAAAAGCCCCACGCCATTTCTAAGAATAAGATACCAATAATTCTCAGAAAGCCTTAAGTTCAACCTAAACCTCTTAGGGAGGCATTAATCAAGGATGAGCAGAGATCAGTCCCTGAGAAGCTTCCTGCTCGGCTCTCGATATCCTCCTCCTGAGCCTCAACCACAACTCTCACTTAAAGGGCCTACATTAATCCAGGTTTTTTCTCGCCATGTAATATAATTGTATTAGTTCATACTGACCTTTTATGTCAGTGTCAGTCTTTACTGCCGTTTTGACATTCTGTTCATGATCCAGGATCAGAGCAGTACAAACTGCATAAAATAAAACTTTTTATTACAGAGATTTGTCTAGATAAAATACAATTGAAACAAACCTTCAGCTGTGTGAAGTATTAGTCCTGTCCAGGTTTTTTCACGTCTTTGTCTGGGTTGCTCGTCCAGCACGTAGTATAATTAGCCGCATTCCCGCAGGATGGGCGCCTCACGTCTGATTATCGCCGTATCCTCTTCCTTCAGACAGATCTGCATTGGGATTTGGCTCATTCATCCACAGTTATTAATTACAATTTACAGAGTATACTCTCATTAATGTGCAGAGGGACAAAGCCCAACCATCACATTTAGGCCCGGACAATGTATGCAAACAAATCATTAACCCTTTTCATCAATGGTGTAAGCTAATTAAAGGGGTTATCCAGGAACTTTTAATAGGTCATCAATCAAATTGATAGTGCACAGACGGAAAATGGCCCCTGCTCAGGAATAGTATATGGGCCCCTTGCAGTCCAATAGTTCCTCAAAATGCACAATTCCACCGGCTTTGGAGGTGGTTGTGGCCCCCTTACTCTTGGGCCGCTGTGCAGCTGCTCAGGTTACATCAATAGTATTGCAGCCCTTGGGATGGGGGTCTAGCACCCAGCACCCCACAGATTAGCTGTTATCTGCTCTGGCGACAGCTAGATGTAAAAGAGTGTATGGGTCTGGAACATAACCGTTTCATACACTCGAGTACAGCAGACCAGTTCCCATTCACATGAATTAGCGCTCACCTGCATTACTCAGGAGTGGGCACTAAGCAGTGTGCGAAACTGTGCTGTTCCAGCTCCTTATACAGTGCACATGAGGCCTCCCAGGGTCTTAAATCACCGCTTCATTCAGATGTTATCAGTTATTAGTAGAGTTGAGCGAAACGGGTCGAAAAATTTCAAAAGTCGCCGACTTTTGGCAAAGTCGGGTTTCATGAAACGAAACCCGACCCTAGGATGAGGTCGGCCACGAGGTCGGCGACTTACGCGCCAAGGTCGCATTTCAAAAGTTTGTTTTGCGCTCTTTTTCAGCCAATCAGGATCCACGGACACTGTGGGCAACGTGATGACATAGGCAGGGGTCACCACCATCTTTCAGAAGGGCATGCAAGTGATTGGTTTGCTTTGGTGGGCGTCACAGGGGTTATAAAAGGGCGTGCACGCCGACCTCCATCTTACTTCTGCCGATCTTAGCATAGGGAGAGGTTGCTGCTGCTGATTCTGTAGGGAGAGCGTTAGGCAGGGAAGAAGAAAAAAAGCTGCTTCTGCTGCTAGCGATTTTGCCTGTACAACACACCAGTCACTGTGTGTGCAGTGCAAGGGGAGGCTATATTGTGGTGGATCAGCGGTGTTGGTTGTTAGGCTGCCTTCTAAGGCTTCCTGACAGCTGCATTGCTGTTTACCCACTGCTCTGCAAACTGCTTTTTTAAAAGCAATCCCAATTTTTTTTTTGTCCTGCTGAGGTACTGAGCGTGCATTTTTTCACACCATACAGCGGTGTACGCTCCTCACACAGTACCGTGTAACGGCTGTTATCACAGCCACAGTGAAGCTATCTGTGTGTCACTCTGTGAGAATAAGTCGAGGACATGTTCAGTTCTTACAGACCTGCACCTACTAGTTTTGTCTAGCTTTCAAACAGTTAAATATATTTGCTGTTTGATCACATTCAAAACTATAGAGAGACAGCGTGTGTCAGTCCGTATACTTAAAAAACACGGAGCTTGACAATTTTACGTACACCGGACAGCCGTGTACGTGCACGCTCCTCTCAGTACCGTGTAACGGCTGTTATCACGGCCACAGTGAAGCTATCTGTGTGTCACTGTGGAAGGATAAGTGGAGGACTTGTTCCGTTCTTACAGACCTACACTCTAGGGAGATTCCTATTCTGCCCAATTCTACATACACCTTGTAGTTTGTGATACACTAGCTAATTTCTGCCTGTGACATAGCGCTCTGATATTCAGTGGGCCTCACACAATCCAAAAGTGTCCAGTCTCCACTAGTGTGTGCAGAATTTCAAAATCTCTGTGATCCTGTAGTCACTTTTTTCACACCTGTGCCATCGAGCCTGTGACATAGCGCTCTGATATTCAGTGGGCCTCACACAATCCAAAAGTGTCCAGTGTCCACTAGTGTGTGCAGAAATTCAAAATCTCCCTTATCCTGTAGTTACTTTTTTCACACCTGTGCCATCGAGCCTGTGACATAGCGCTCTGATATTCAGTGGGCCTCACACAATCCAAAAGTGTCCAGTGTCCACTAGTGCGTGCAGAAATTCAAAATCTCCCTTATCCTGTAGTCACTTTTTTCACACCTGTGCCATCGAGCCTGTGACATAGCGCTCTGATATTCAGTGGGCCTCACACAATCCAAAAGTGTCCAGTGTCCACTAGTGTGTGCAGAAATTCAAAATCTCTGTGATCCTGTAATCACTTTTTTCACACCTGTACATCGAGTCTGTGACATAGCGCTCTGATATTCAGTGGGCCTCACACAATCCAAAAGTGTCCAGTGTCCACTAGTGTGTGCAGAAATTCAAAATCTCCCTTATCCTGTAGTCACTTTTTTCACACCTGTGCCATCGAGCCTGTGACATGGCGCTCTGTTATTCAGTGGGCCTCACACAATCCATAAGTGTCCAGTGTCCACAAGTGTGTGCAGAAATTCAAAATCTCTGTGATCCTGTAGTCACTTTTTTCACACCTGTGCCATCGAGCCTGTGACATAGCGCTCTGATATTCAGTGGGCCTCACACAATCCAAATGTGTCCAGTGTCCACTAGTGTGTGCAGAAATTCAAAATCTCCCTTATCCTGTAGTCAATTTTTTCACACCTGTGCCATCGAGCCTGTGACATAGCGCTCTGATATTCAGTGGGCCTCACACAATCCAAAAGTGTCCAGTGTCCACTAGTGTGTGCAGAAATTCAAAATCTCTGTGATCCTGTAGTCACTTTTTTCACACCTGTGCCATCGAGCCTGTGACATAGCGCTCTGATATTCAGTGGGCCTCACACAATCCAAAAGTGTCCAGTGTCCACTAGTGTGTGCAGAAATTCAAAATCTCCCTTATCCTGTAGTCACTTTTTTCACTCCTGTGCCATCGAGCCTGTGACATAGCGCTCTGATATTCAGTGGGCCTCACACAATCCAAAAGTGTCCAGTGTCCACTAGTGTGTGCAGAAATTCAAAATCTCCCTTATCCTGTAGTCACTTTTTTCACACCTGTGCCATCGAGCCTGTGACATAGCGCTGTGATATTCAGTGGGCCTCACACAATCCATAAGTGTCCAGTGTCCACAAGTGTGTGCAGAAATTCAAAATCTCCCCTGTCCTATAGACACATTGTACCTTGTTTTACATTACTGGATTTTGTCTACATTTCTACAAAAAATGAGGAAGGCTGGTGGAAGAGGCCGTGAAATTGGGCGGGGGTTGGCAGCTGGTAATGATGGTGTTGGTGGTGGATCTGATGGTAGTGGCAAGAGCAAAATAGGACCGAATGCAGGAGGTGTTGAGCCTGCGTCATCGTCTGGCTCCATAAGGCTTCGAAGGCTTAGTTTTCTAGGAGTTGGCAAACCGCTTTTAAAGCCAGAGCATCAGGAAAAAGTTTTGTCTTACATTGCTGACTCAGCCTTCAGCTCTATCGCCTCCTCTTCTGAAGTTGTAAAAAGTAAAAGCACTGAGTCGTCATTGGAGGCTCATGTTCATGAACCACACCTTTCCTTGTGTCCTTCACCCCAACCAAGATTGAAGGATGATGCAGGCCATACTACTGATTACTCCATGGAGCTGTTTTCACATACCATGCCTGGATTATCAAGTGAAATGGTGAATTACCCAGGCCAAGATGAATCTGACATGGAGTGCACTGATGCACAGCCGCTGATAGATGATTCTGCTGGTACATTCACTCAGAGCACTACATTGTCCTCGCAGTGTACCGAGCCAGATTCTGACCCTGATGAGACTCAGGTGCCCCTTCCCGCACACTATACCACCATTCACGGTGACAGAGAGGAAGGTGCACATGACATTGAAGAGGAGGTGATGGATGACCCAGTTGTTGACCCAGATTGGCATCCATTGGGGGAAGAGGGTGCTGCTTCCAATAGCTCAGATGAGGAGCATCCACAGCAGACATCGACATCGCAACAGCTGTTATCTGGCAGGCCCGGAGCACTCCAAAGACAGGTTCCAAAAATCAAAAGAGTTGCTGGACAGCTTGTCCAGAGGGTCAAAAGATCACAGCGTGCTAGGCCGCAAAATGTCTGCCAAAGTAGGAAGAGTGCAGTGTGGCACTTTTTTGAACAAAATCCTCATGATCAGGCCAAGGTTATCTGTAAGAAGTGCGCAAAGACCTTTAGCCGAGGGAAAAATCTGAAAAATTTGAATACCAGTTGCATGCTTAGACATTTAACCAGCATGCACTTGCAAGCGTGGACACAACACCAAACCTCAAGTGCCACATGTGCAACTGATCACAAAGAAGGTAGTCAGCAACGCAACATTGTTTCCCCCACTGTAAGCCCACCGTTTAGCACAGCAGCAAATGTTGAGGTGTCGTTGCAAGGCCACAGCAGTCAGGGAATCCCACTGTTATATCAACGAAATACTGAATCTAGGCCATCAGAAAGAACACCAACTCCATCACCATCATCAACCCTCTCTCAGTCCGCCCTGTCCACCGCTACTTCCACCATATGCAGCTCTCAAGTCCAGCTCACCCTCCCAGACACTATGAGTAGGTCAAGAAAGTACTCAGTCTCTCATCCGCGTACACTGGGTTTGAACGCCCACATTGCCAAACTAATCTCGTTTGAGATGATGCCCTATCGGTTGGTGGAAAGCGCAGCTTTCCGCGAACTCATGGCCTATGGAGTACCACGCTATGACCTACCCAGTCGCCACTTCTTCTCTCGCAAAGCCATCCCAGCCCTCCACCATCATGTAAAAGACCGCATTGTCCATGCACTCAAGCAGTCAGTGAGTGGAAAGGTGCACCTCACAACTGATGCATGGTCCAGTCGGCATGGCCAGGGCCGTTATGTGTCCATCACTGCGCACTGGGTTAATGTGGTGGATGCAGGGTCCACAGGGGACAGCGGTGGTGGGACAGTGCTGCCTAGCCCACGGTATAGGAAACAGTTGGCTGTAGGCGTTCGACCCTCCTCCTCCTCCAGAAGCGAAAGCTCGTCCACAGAGCGCAGTCGTACGAGCACTCCATCTGCAGCTGCCACTGTTGCACTTGAGGTGTCCCCCTATCGAGCAGCTAGTGGAAAGCGTCAGCAGGCTGTGTTGCAGATGATGTGTTTGGGCGACAGACACACCGCCGAGGTGCTGGCCGAGTACTTGAAGCGACAAACTGAGTCACGGCTGGGCAGTGTACATCTTGAGGCAGGCAAGGTAGTTAGTGATAATGGCCGTAATTTTGTGGCAGCCATAGCCCTTTCAAAACTCAGCCACATACCTAGCTTGGCTCACACCTTGAACCTGGTGGTGCAGTGCTTCCTCAAAAATTATCCGGAGTTAACAGCCCTGCTCCAGAAGGTGCGAAGACTGTGCGCGCACATCCGCCGGTCGCCTGTACACTCCGTTCGTATGCCGAAGCTGCAGCGATTGCTCCACCTTCCCAACCACCGCCTCATTATCAACATTGCAACAAGGTGGAACTCCATCCTGCATATGGTGGAGTGGCTGTGCGAGCAGAGGCAGGCCATAATGCATTTGTGGGAGGATACACGGCCAGGCACTTTAAGAGCAGACATGGAGTTGACAGGTGTGCAGTGGTCGAAGCTGAAAGACCTCTGTAAAGTCCTTCAGTGTTTTGAGGAATGCACACGGCTGGTAAGCGCAGACGACGCCATCCTAAGCATGAGCATCCCACTTATGCGTCTGCTCATGCAAACTTTGACGCACCTTAAGGAGCAGGCGTCTGCAGCCAATGTTGATGAGGAGGAAGAGGAGGAGGGAATCCTTGATGACATTCAGCCATTGTCTGCTCAGGGACCTCTCCTGGACGAGGTGGAGGAAAAAGAGGAGGAGGAGGATGATGATGGGGATGATTACTTAGGGGAGGAGGATGCATCTCATGGGGCAAGTGAAAATGTTGGCATGGCAAGGTCTGGTACAGGGTTTGTGCGTGACTGGAGGGATGTGGATTTGCCAGAAAGTGCTCCTCCAACCAGCACTCGCAGTGCATCATTGACACCGGGAACATTGGCCCACATGTCAGATTATGCCTTGCAGATCCTAAAAAGGGACCCCCGCATTGCCAAAATGATGAACGATGACGACTACTGGTTGGCCAGCATCCTGGAACCTGGACCTAATATTGGCTAATAAACAAGCAACTCTGGTAAATCGGTTACTTGAGGCATTCCCAGCACACAGCAGCGGTGATGGTTCTCACACGAGCCGTATGGGCCGGGGGCAGCTTGGCAGAGGTGTTCATGGTGCACACAGCAGAAGTGGCGTTGGAGACAGTGGTTTCATGACAATGTTGTGGACTGATTTTTCAAGTACCGCTCACACGACTGCTAATACTGCATCGATGGAAAGTGACAGGAGACAGCAGTTGTCAACTATGGTTACAAACTACTTTTCCTCCCATATCGATGTTCTCCCACACAGGTCATTCCCCTTTGACTATTGGGCCGCTAAACTGGACACCTGGCCTGAATTGGCACAATATGCCTTACAGGAGCTCGCTTGCCCAGCTGCAAGTGTGCTATCGGAAAGAGTCTTCAGTGCAGCTGGATCAATCCTGACAGAAAAAAGGACCCGTCTGTCAACCCAAAATGTGGATGATCTAACCTTCATTAAAATAAACCATGCATGGGTTTCCAAGGATTTTGTCCCACCTTCCCCTGATGACACATAGGGTGACAGAAAAATGGCTTGCTTTGGTCCACCTCTTCCTGGGACTTGACCTATTTCGCCTTTTGCATCAGCTGAATGTCCAACATCAACATATGCCACTTTCTAAAACTCCCTAACTGTGCTGCCTCCCCCCCCATGGCCGGGGTCACCACCTAGCGCACGACACCATGCGAGTGCCGTTGCCCTGGACAGATGGGTAGGCCGACTCTTGGGCGCGGGCACTGGCACAGGGTCCCTCATAGTGCAATCAAGTGTCTCTGACGGTGGTGGTGCACACCCGCCGTCAGACACACCGCCGTACTATGAGGGGCCCAGTGCCAGTACCGACGCCCATGAGTGGGCCCCCCTTGCTTGGGCAGGTCCCCAGCATTTGCAATCTTTACCTCTCCTTGCTCCTCCGCTGTGTAGTCTGGGCCGTCAAATCCATACTGTGCCTGACACCGTCTGAGCCTGCTACCTGATGTATAGACAAATATTTTGAATGTGTACGCTATCCATACATGTTATCCGGGGATACGGTACCCTTTCTCACCTTTGTGCAATCATGTGCAATCCATACTGGGCCTAACACCGTCTGAGCCTGCCTCCTGATGTATAGACATATATTTTGAAAGTGTACGCTATCCATACATGTTATCCGGGGATACGGTACCCTTTCTCACCTTTGTGCAATCACGTGCAATCCATACTGGGCCTAACACCGTCTGAGCCTGCCTCCTGATGTATAGACATATATTTTGAATGTGTACGCTATCCATACATGTTATCCGGGGATACGGTACCCTTTCTCACCTTTGTGCAATCACATGCAAGCCATACTGGGCCTAACACCGTCTGAGCCTGCCTCCTGATGTATAGACATATATTTTGAATGTGTACGCTATCCATACATGTTATCCGGGGATACGGTACCCTTTCTCACCTTTGTGCAATCACGTGCAAGCCATACTGGGCCTAACACCGTCTGAGCCTGCCTCCTGATGTATTGACATATATTTTGAATGTGTACGCTATCCATACATGTTATCCGGGGATACGGTACCCTTTCTCACCTTTGTGCAATCACGTGTAATCCATACTGGGCGTGAGAACGGCTGGCGAGCTGTTAAGCAAGCTACAGCACCTGTGGTTTGCACACGTAAGTTTTTCATTTTTTCAGGAATGACGGTTAGGCCTAATTCCGGAACTGCGGTTGACCTGCACTTACTGGGAAATCATCGTTCGCGGGTAATAATTGTAATCAGTGATCCCCATCACTAACGTTGTTCAGCGGGTTATCTGCACCTGTAAGCGACAAACGCTGGCCTTTGCAGTGTAGCGCACATGCAGCCACGGACATGTAAGGGCATGACACACCAGTTATTGGCCAATCTCATGTGCCAGAGCCTCACGTGTCCCTCTAGTAAGCCCGACTCGGACCGCGGGGCATGACGGAGTCTCGTTCGTTAACGGAATTAAGCTTGCAATGTGTGCATCTTTTCTGTAGCTGGCATAGTTGAGGTTTCCCAGGTGGAGTCGAATTTAACCGTAGGCTCCACTCTTGGTGGTGCCCTTCTGGACATTCCTTTAAGGTTCAGCTTTGCAACCATACTGCCCACGTAAAACAAACACTTTGCCTTCATGAACGCTGTTTGGAGGGTCATGACTCGTGGGAATAACGCCGCCCAATCAGTTAACCTGCTAGAGAGATCCTTCGTTGCTCCCAAGCATGACATCACACTCCCTAGGAGGAAGGTAATGCCACTGTGGCGACCGTACTCCTGGGGGCGACACAAGTGCACTGATGCCCAGCCACTGCTCGATGAATCTGCTGGTACATTGACCCAGACCACTACATTCCCCTCGCACGCTACACGGCCTGAATCTGACCCTGATGAAACTCAGGTTACCCTTCCCATATACAGTTCCATCTTACTGTCATGTCAGACACTGTTCACACCAGGGTGTCCGGCAGACAGCGGTAATACCCTATTCCATTACAGTATGCTCAGGGACCTTGTTGGGTGTTCTGTTCCAGTCGGGATAGGGTTAACCAGGTTGTCATGCTGGCTGAGGGCTGGGCCACGCCCTTGGTCTTTAAATAGTCCGTCCTGACTATGGGCGTTGCCTACTATAGCTTTTGCCTAGTGCTAGCAATACCGGTCAGCAGTGGTGGTTTTGGAGCGTCTGATATTTGGTGCAGTATATCTCTCAGTTGTTCTTTCTCCTATCTGTTATATATATATATTTGGTTGCCCTTGCACATTATTGTATTCCCTTGTGTATTAACGGTGTGGTGTTTCTTTTACCCCTGTCCATACGTATTTGTGGGGTCTGGTGTCTGGTCCCCTCACTGGGTGGAGGGTGGTGGGTTCAGCTTAGGGCTGGACAGGAGACAGGGACAGGGTGGAGGCCCAGGCAGGCACACCTTCAGTGTAAACCCTGGGTTGAGGGACAGACAGGGTTTTCCCTAGTCTGAGGGACGCCGCAGGGGTCCCGGGGTCTTAGCCTAAAGTAACCTAGGCATACCATGACATTATAGTCGGCCCAAATACTAAAGTAAGAAAAAAAAAAAAAAAAAAGTATAGATAGGGAATATAGGGGTTACTTACTATGGATCCTATACTTTCCCTAACCAAGCAGCTGGAGGCTCTATCCATACAGGTCACTGAACTTAGGGGGGCGGTCCAGCAACAAGGCCTGTCAGCTCCTGCAGTACCTGCTGAGGCTGCAGCCAGGGCAGCTGAACCCAAGTTTCCCCTTCCTGAACGATTTGCTGGTGATCGTGGTAAGTTCACGGTTTTTCGTGAATCATGCAAATTGTATTTCCGTATGCGTCCACATTCCTCAGGTAATGAGGCTCAACGCGTGGGCTTGGTGATTTCTTTGCTGAGTGGTGATCCACAGGCTTGGGCCTTTTCACTCCCGTCTGACTCACCGGCATTTGAGTCTGTAGATTTTTTTTTCTCTGCTCTGGGTTTGATCTATGACGATCCGGATAGATTAAACTTAGCAGAGTCTAAGATACGCTCACTACTACAGGGTGAGCGACCAGCTGAGGATTACTGCACGGAATTCCGGCGCTGGGCGGTGGACACGCAGTGGAATGACCCTGCGCTTAGAAGTCAATTTTTGCATGGGGTTTCTGGAAGGGTTAAACAGACTCTCCTAATGTACGAGACTCCCGCCTCTCTGGAGGCTGCGATGGCACTTGTAGTACGCATAGACCGCCGTCTCCGTCAGGGGGCGCTGGTTTCGTTGCCTCCATGAGGTGGGGGAGTTGTAGGTGAGGTTGCCTCGGGTGAATCCGTGGAACCCATGCAGATCGCTGGTATAGCACAGTCACCGAGTAACAAGCCTAAACGTCCTTGGCACAGAAGGCAGGGGGTTTGTTTTTTTTGTGGCAAAGGAGGACATTTTATTAACGCTTGCCCCCTGGTACCTAAGAAGGGCGCGCCGGCGGAAAACTGATAGGCTCAGAGGGTTTGGAGGAGTCTAGTCTGAGCCTTTGTGTATCCTCCGTCATGGTTTCCCAGTGTATGCTCCCTGCTAGGGTAGCACTTGGGGGGCAAATGCTCTCTATTACAGTGTTTGTTGATAGTGGCTCAGCTGCCAATCTCATTGATGAGAAGTTTGCGCATACAGCGGGATTTCCGGTGGAGAAATTGCCGAACCCCATCCGGGTGGTTACCATCAATGCTTCCCCGTTGTCTCAAGGGGAGATCACAGAGTGTGTGTTGGATATACAACTCCACATTGGAGTATTACACTCAGAGCGGGTAACTTGTAAGGTGCTTAGTAACTTACCGGCTCAGATGGTTCTGGGCTTTCCATGGTTGTCAATGCATAATCCTGTTATTGATTGGAAGACCCAGGACATAATTCAGTGGAACAGGGAGTGTCAGGAGAGGTGCCTGGCTACATGTATTTCCGCTTTGACTCCCAGTATCCCGGAGCCGTTGCTGGACTATGCAGATGTATTTTCTGAGAAGGGTTGTTCAGAACTACCACCGCATCACCCCTATGACTGTGCTATTAGGTTGAAACCAGGGGCCAAGTTACCTAAAGCTAGAATGTTTAATATCTCAGGTCCTGAGAGGCTAGCTCTCAAGGAGTACATTGCGGATAGTCTGAGCAAGGGTCATATTAGACCTTCCTCTTCTCCTCTGGCTCCTGGCTTCTTCTTTGTTAAAAAGAAGGATGGCGGTTTACGCCCGTGTCTGGATTTCAGAGAACTCAACCAGATTACAGTTCGTGATCCTTACCCTATGCCACTTATACCCGATTTGTTCAACCAAGTGGTTGGTGCCAAGTGGTTCTCCAAACTGGACCTCAGGGGGGCGTACAATCTTATAAGAGTCCGTCAGGGGGATGAGTGGAAGACGGCATTCAATACCCCTGAGGGTCACTTTGAGAGTTTGGTAATGCTGTTTGGGTTGACTATGGCACCGGCGGTCTTTCAACATTTCATAAATGATGTCTTCTCTCATTTGTTGGGGAGATTTGTTATAATTTATCTAGATAACATCCTCATTTTCTCTCGTGACCATGATACACATATAGAGCATGTTAGACAGGTCCTGCAGTTGCTCAGAGAGAACAGGCTCTATGTCAAGCTTGAAAAATGTGTGTTTGTCATACAGGAGCTACTGTTCTTGGGTTATATAATCTCCGCCTCAGGGTTTAAGATGGACACCGCAAAGGTGCAGGCGGTACTACATTGGGATCGGCCTGATAATCTTAAGGCGCTTCAGCGATTTCTTGGCTTCTCCAATTACTATAGGAAATTTATTAAGAATTTCTCTATGATTGCCAAACCACTTACTGACATGACTAAAAAGGGTACCGACTTTTCTGACTGGTCTGAGCCTGCGGTACAGGCGTTTGAATTCCTCAAGAATAGTTTTGCCTCAGCGCCCATTCTGGTGCAGCCCGATGTCTCCTTACCGTTTGTAGTGGAGGTGGATGCGTCGGAGGTTGGAGTGGGGGCTGTACTGTCTCAGGGCCCATCTTGGGCCAAGTTGCATCCTTGTGCCTACTTCTCCAAGAAGCTGTCGCCTGCGGAGCGTAATTATGATATTGGCAACAGGGAATTGTTGGCCATCAAATTGGCATTTGAGGAGTGGCGACACTTCTTGGAGGGGGCTGTTCATCAGATTACTGTGATAACCGACCATAAGAATTTGCTTTATTTAGAATCTGCTAAGCGCCTGTCCTCCAGACAGGCTCGCTGGGCATTATTCTTCACCCGGTTCAACTTCATTGTTACCTATCGACCTGGTTCGAAGAATATTAAGGCAGACGCTTTATCCAGGTGTTTTCCTGGTGGAGAGTTACGTGAAGAGCCGGTGCCTATTCTCCAAAAGGGTGTGGTGGTATCTGCCATCACGACATAAATTGAGGCAGAGATTGTGGAGGCTCAGGAGGAGGTACCGCCGGGGTTGCCTGCTAATAAATCTTTTGTGCCACTACATCTACGCTCTAGAGTGTTAGGCAAACATCACGACACGGTACTGGCAGGTCATCCAGGGGTTAAGAGCACTCTGGAACTGGTATCGCGTCGTTTTTGGTGGCCTAAAATCCGGCAGGATGTGGCCTCATATGTGTCTGCCTGTACCACGTGCGCACGGGCCAAGACTCCTCGTTCCCTTCCCGCTGGTAGGTTGCAGCCTCTCGGGGTGCCCAGTAAGCCATGGACTGAGATTTCCATGGATTTTATTACAGACTTGCCCGCCTCGGCGGGGAACTCGGTCATTTTGGTAATTGTTGATAGGTTCTCCAAAATGTCACATTTCGTTGCTTTACCATCTTTGCCCAATGCTAAGACTCTTGCTCAGATATTTATTCGCGAGGTGGTCAGACTTCATGGTGTCCCGTCTGACATTGTGTCTGATCGAGGTATGCAGTTTGTGGCAAAGTTTTGGAGAGCTTTTTGTTCTCGCCTTGGGATCAAATTATCTCATTCATCGACTTTCCACCCTCAGTCGAATGGGCAGACTGAACGGATGAACCAAAACCTGGAGCAATACTTGCGCTGCTTTGTTTCCGACAATCAGGAAGAGTGGTCAGCGTTTCTTCCTCTGGCAGAATTCGCAATAAACAACCATTGCCAGGAATCGTCTGGGGAATCTCCTTTTTTTTTGTGTGTATGGTCAACATCCTCAATTTTGTACCTTGCGTCAGGGGTGCTCGGTTGGCGTCCCTGAGGAGGACCAGTTGGGAGCTCAATTGTCGTCTGTGTGGAGGAGAGTCAAGCAGCGCTTGTTGAAGGTGGGTTCCAGGTACAAACGGGTTGCTGACTGCAGACATGTGCCAGGTCCGGACCTGTGTGTGGGTGATTGGGTGTGGTTATCTACAAGGAACATCAAGCTCAAAATACCGTCACTTAAGTTGGGTCCCAGGTTCATTGGCCCATTTAGGATCTCCGCAGTGATCAACCCCGTGGCATTTCGTTTGGAGTTGCCGGCTGTGTATAAGATTCATAATGTGTTTCACAAAGCATTGCTAAAAAAGGTCGTGGGTTTGGCGAATGGTTTTCCCGGGCCACCACCTCCCGTCTTGGTGGATGGCGCGTTGGAATTTGAGGTGTCCAAAGTGGTGGACTCTAGGGTTGTGCGTCGCACTCTACAGTACCTGGTCCACTGGCGTGGCTATGGCCCTGAGGAGAGGACATGGGTGCCGGCCTCAGACATTCATGCTGATTGACTGGTTACTATGTTCCATCGTCGCCATCCGGACAAGCCAGGTCCTCGACATGGTGAGGTTCCGGAGGTCCCTCGTAGAAGGCAGGGTACTGTCATGTCGGACACTGTTCACACCAGGGTGTCCGGCAGACAGCGGTACTACCCTGTTCCACTACAGTATTGTCATGTCGGACACTGTTCACACCAGGGTGTCCGGCAGACAGCGGTAATACCCTATTCCACTACAGTATGCTCAGGGACCTTGTTGGGTGTTCTGTTCCAGTCGGGATAGGGTTAACCAGGTTGTCATGCTGGCTGAGGGCTGGGCCACGCCCTTGGTCTTTAAATAGTCCGTCCTGACTATGGGCGTCGCCGACTATAGCTTTTGCCTAGTGCTAGCAATACCGGTCAGCAGTGGTGGTTTTGGAGCGTCTGATATTTGGTGCAGTATATCTCTCAGTTGTTCTTTCTCCTATCTGTTATATATATATATTTGGTTGCCCTTGCACATTATTGTATTCCCTTGTGTATTAACGGTGTGGTGTTTCTTTTACCCCTGTCCATACGTATTTGTGGGGTCTGGTGTCTGGTCCCCTCACTGGGTGGAGGGTGGTGGGTTCAGCTTAGGGCTGGACAGGAGACAGGGACAGGGTGGAGGCCCAGGCAGGCACACCTTCAGTGTAAACCCTGGGTTGAGGGACAGACAGGGTTTTCCCTAGTCTGAGGGACACCGCAGGGATCCCGGGGTCTTAGCCTAAAGTAACCTAGGCATACCATGACACTTACACGGTGACAAAGAGGAAGCTGCAGATGAAAGTGCAGGTTCGGCCCACCCGCCATCAGACACACCACCGTACTATCAGGGGCCCTGTGCCAGTGCCGTCGCCAATGAGTGGGCCTCCCCTGCTTGCTCAGGATCACAGCACTTGCAAGGTTGAAATACTGTGCAGTGAGATGGAAGATGGGGACGACGAGGAGTCCAGACTAGTACAGGGATTCCCTAGCGAGGAGACTTATTTGATTGTTTTCAATGTTGGGACAGCAATTTTTGGAGAGCACTATACTCTGGAAAATGATAGATGGGGCCCACCATACACTGGAACATTCCAAAGGTGGACATCAGACACTGGAGCAGCATTTACAGGGCCCATTATACACTAGAGCATTAGAAATGGGGCCCATTATGTTTGGAGCATTATTTGGGCCCATAAGACAGTGGAGCTTCATCCATGGGGACCAACATATACTGTAGCATTATGTGGAGCTCATCATATATAGTGTTTCAAACATTATATGGGACCAATGATTCTGTATGGAGAAATAGATGGGCCTCGTCATGAGATGTAAAAGTGAAGTATTTTTCATTGTACTATACCGCTATTTCTCTGCCGTATCGGAGCATGATGAGTTGTGGTATGTGTTAAAGGGGCGCTCTTTCGCCCAGGGCACATGAAAACCTGGAGCCAGCCCTACCCCTCCACAACTTTAGCCAAATAACCCCCATTTTTCAGTGCATAACTTGTATTATGAAGTTAAGGTTGACAAGCTTAAGTAAGAAGAATTGATGCTTTTGGCATTCAAATGGGCACTGTAGGTGTGTTTCCTGTCCTCCTCTCACTGCCGACTTTTATTCCCCATTGACTTACATTGGGTTTCGTGTTTCGGGACGACCCCGACTTTTCCCTATAATTGGCCGATCTTGCTCGACCCGCCTTGTGGAAAAGTTGGGTTTCACGAAACGAAACTCGACCCTAAAAAACCAAAAGTCGCTCAACTCTAGTTATTAGATATATTGTATTTTGGTGTTTAATGCAGTCTGAAAGCTACATTCTGTTCATAGGTTTAATTAACCCCTTAATGACCTACAATACATCTTTTTACTGACCCGAGATATGAGAATAGCATCCCCATACAGGTGACAATCCAGCAGCTGTCGGCTGTACACTATAGCTGACAACTTGCTGCATTAGCCACAACCAGCATTGGCATCATCCATCCTTAGATGGATCGGCACCCAGAGATCATGATTGTGTGGTCCTGATGTTTGCCATGGCAATTCACGACCAAATAGCGGCCTTAGAGTCTGACGGATATAGCGGCCTATTCAGAAGTTAATGACATTTAGGTAGTAAAAACATAATTTTTCACTTCTGTTATGCCCCATTACATTAATTCCTGAAACCTGAAGGGTTAATAAACTACATGACAGCAGTTTTCAATATGGGGAGGGGTGCTGTTTTTAAAATGGTATCACTTTTGGGGGTTTTCCAATATGTAGAACCCTTAAAGTCACTTCAAACCTGGACAGGTCCCTAAAAAAAATAAATTTTGTACATTTCCTTAATAAAAAAAAGAAAAATTAGAGCTACATTTGTAAACCTTATAAAATGCAAACAAAATAAAATAACATTTTACAAATGCTGCTGATATAAAGCAGACATGTGGGAAATGTTTTTTTACTAATGTTTTTCTGTGGTGTGACTGTTTGGATTAAAGGGAAAATCATTCAAAGTTTGAAAATTGCAAAATTTTTTTAAATTTTTGTCAAATTTTTTATAAATAAACACAAAACAAATTGACCTAAATTTACCATTATCATAAATTATAATGTGCCACGAAAAAACTATCTCAAAATAAGTGGGATTTGTTGAAGAATTCCAGAGTTATTACCACATGCATCTATGACGCTCGTCAAATGTAAAAAATTTGGCCCGGTCATTAAGGGGTTAACCTATTTACTAGGGATGAGCGTACGTGCTTGGTGATACTTGGCTATCACTCGAGTATTATGGTGCTTGGTAGTACTTAGTGAGAAAAGGGTGGTGCTCAATTTAAAACTCGTATCCCCACCCCGCATCTTTGGCACCTGTTACGCAGCCAATAACTATAATGCCGTAGCCATAATCAGGGATTATAAAAGGAAATGTAGAAAAAAGGGGGGGTGGGGAGCATACTAAAGGGCAAAATGATCACTTTTCAAAAATATGTAATGGGTGCTGCACAATGCACAGGCAGAAGCATAATTCAAAAAGGAGAACAAAGAACCCAGCATATTAGGCGCACACCCAAGACAATAGAGGTATGTGAAAAAATGTATATAAATTTTATTGAAAGACAGAAAAAAAACACACAATAAAAGAATTTAAAAGGCAAAGCACACCCCCTGATGTCCCAAGTAAGTCTAACAATAAGTACTAATAGACAGAAACCACATGGTTGAAGAAACAAGATGTTAGCCTAAATGTACATAATAATACATAAGACATGACCCAATGACCCCAAATCTGGGCATCCCCAGAAAAACAATAACATACAAATGCTCACTCCAAGCGGCCTCAGAAAAAACCAAGGGGCCCTGTAAGTGGCCCTGTAAGGGAGGGAGTGAGATGAACATCCACTATAGGGATAAGAGAAAATAATATACCAACACTCACTCCAAGAGGCCTAATGAAGGCCAAAGGGCACTGTAGGTAACCCTGGTAGAGAGGGAGCAAAAAACCTTCCACGATAAGGATAGGCAGTCGGGCTGAACTGCAGGAAAATGCAGGAGGCAGAAATTATATGCCAAAATATATAAATGGGAAAAGTGGAATCACCATAGAGAGCAGTCCAGCATGGAGTGGATCGCCCGCCAGGGCAGTGGGGTACCCGGTACCGGGCCGGTATCTCAGAGGGAAGTGTCACAGTAGCAGTGACCCGGTCCGTGGCCCTGGGCATCCATGTAAAAGGGGTTAAGCGTGGCTGATTAGAGTTTATAAGTGGATGATACGTGACGCCACCTGTGGTGCTCGGCAATGAAGGGGTTAAGCCGACGCTGCAGGCAGATCCTCTGGGACAGATGGTTTAAGGCAGCAAGATGTAATAGCTCCCCACAGGTAGAGCTGTAGTCCCAGGGCAGTAGTAATAGGTGTTGAGGAACAGGGTGCAGTGTTAGGCACAGAGATGTAGCAGTGCTGAAGGGGTTGCAGGAAGAAGGCAATAACACAACAGGGTGCAGTTTCTTTTACCTTTACATTGCTTTGCAAGTGTAGTCCAGGATCCAGATTACAGATGGAACAGGAGTTGGCCAGCCTGGAAACAACTTAGGAATCTCTCTATGCAGATGGGTTGTGTAGTCTCCTTTCTAGCGCTTATCTGAGGTACATGCAGTACTGAGTTACACTGAAGTTCCTCTTGCTTGCTCTCTTTTAGAACCCCCTCGTATGGCAGACAGCTGTAGCCTCCTTCTTCTGGCTCACACGTTGCTGTTGTGCCTCCGAGTCTTATGTGGGAACAGAGCATTTACAGCTTCCTATTCCTCCGGTTTCTGCTGCAGGAACATCAGTATCCATACAACCTCGGAGACCGGACTCCGGACCATGCAATACGCTGGAAGTGAGCCTGAACTCTGCTCAATCCTCCAGCTCTTCATCTCCCGTCCACACACTTCGCCCTCCACACGAACTCACTAAACTTCCCCTTCCTGGCCCCCAGAGAGCAGCTCTTCCCCCAGTTTTGGTTCAGAGCTCCCTCTGCTAGCCTGGAGTGGGAACTGTGCTGTGTGTTGTATTTACCTGACAGAGATACCCTTTATTGCTTCCAAGCATGACATCACACTCCTAGGGAGGAAGGTAATGCCACTGTGGCGACCATGCTCCTGGGGGTGCCACATTAGCGTCAGGGGTCAGGCTGTCAGAGGAAGATAGTCCCGGGACAAGGACAGTGTCGGGATTTGGGGTCATATCCTCTATTGTCTTGTATCTAATATGCTGGATAATAAAAGGAAAGGTGTAGCCTGACTTAGCACACTGACGCCATTGCAGAGCTCTGTGACACTTTCTATAGGAGGGAAAGTGCTTGTCCAGGCCTGTGTACACAATATAACGAATCAGAGGCCTGTAGTTTTGTTAATGGTGCTAATGCTGAGCCATTTTACTAACAACCCTTCTAAGCGCTAATAATTTGTGTCACACACAATCTGCATTTAGCCTAGGGAGGGAGAGAGAGAGGTAGGAGCAGGGAGAGTGACAGAATCAAGTCTGTATACATGGATTAGACCTGTGAAAACCATTGACAAATATATAGCTGCAGTTTTATTTGTGGAGGTTAAAAAAATGTATTATATTTTGATCCATCAAGTATTATGTGCTTTAAGGTTCTTTTTTGTGTTATATAACAGACTCAAAAATCTTTGAAACATTTTCATGGGCTACATTTCTCTGGCTAGTTTCACACTAGCTTATTTTCCATGCAGCGCTCGGCACCGCTAAGCCCTGCCCCCTGCCGGCTCCCTGCCCGCCCCATCCGGTCATCGCCGCCTACTATCGCACACGGCTGTATGCGATCTGTGCACCTTATCTTTAGCATAGGGTGCGCAGACCGTGCGCTGGCCGTGAGCTAGTAGGATTTTAGCGTGCGCTGCGCACTTTTGAAGGTGCGCCGAGCGCGCCAAAATGCAACATGGTGCATTCGGCGCACACCATGCAGATTGCATGCAGCCGTGTGCGATAGTAGGCGGCGATGACCGGATGGGGCGGGCAGGGAGCCGGCAGGGGGCGGGGCTTAGCGGCGCCGAGCACTGCGTGTAAAATAAGCTAGTGTGAAACTAGCCTTAGTAATACACTATTACATAGAGTGAAGATAATTTCTGTGATCTGCAAAACTGCTAAAAAGCTTTAAAAATGTTTGTATGCTTCCAATTTCTCAGATATACAGTGTTACGTGGTCTGTGAACATTTCTGTGATCTCTAAAAGTGAGCAAAATCTTTGAAAAATTTTGTAGGCTTCCCTTTCTCAGACATTCAATGTTATGTGGTCTATGAACTTTACTGCAATGTGTAAAACTGCTAAAAAGCTTTTAAAAATGTTGCAGGCTTCCATTTCTCAGGCATATAGTGCTATGTGATTTGTGAACATTTCTGTGATCTCTAAAAGTGAACAAAAGCTTTTAAATATTCTGTAGGCTTACATTTCTCAAACGTACAGTGTTACGTGGTCTGTGAACATTTCTGTGATCTTTAAAAGTGAGCAAAACCTTTGAAAAATTTTGTAGGCTTCCCTTTCTCAGACATTCAATGTTATGTGGTCTGTGAACATTTCTGTGATCTGTAAAACTGCTAAAAAGCTTTTAAAAATGTTGTAGGTTTCCATTTCTCAGACGTATAGTGTTACGTGGTCTATGAACATTTCTGTGATCTCTAAAAGCAAACAAAAAAACTTTTAAAAATGTTGTAGTCTTTTTCTCAGAAAAACCGTGTCACTTTGTCTGTGGACATATCTGTGATCTGTAAAACTGCTAAAAAGCTTTTAGAAAATTTTTAGGTTTCCATTTATCAGACTTTCAAAAATGTTATAGGCTTCCATTTCTCAGAAACACAGTGTCACTTTGTCTGAGAACATTTCTCTGATCTGTAAAACTGCTAAAAAGCTTTAAGAAATGTTGTAGGCTTTCATTTCAGAGACATACAATGTTATGTGGTCTGTGAACATTTTTGTGATTTGTAAAACTGCTAAAAAGCTTTAAAACATTTGATAAGCTTCCATTTCTTAGACATACAGTGTTATGTGGTCTGTGAACATTTATGTGATCTCTAAAACTGATACAATGCTTTTAAAAATAATGCTTACAGCAGTCGTAGGAGTAGTAGCAGAAGTAGGCTTGGCATCACCACCAGTCGGCCACAAGGTCCAGTCTCACCAACCTAAAGTATGGATCAGGAGACTAGTGATGCCACACTAGTACACTCCGAGGAGCTCTTTACAATTTCATTTTTTTGATTGTGGACTCTCAATCTGCATGCTCCAAGATGGACAGGAGAGCATGCTGTTTAATGATGCACAAATCTTAGAGCAGCCACAGCCACAAAAACATGACAGTGGCAAACAACAAATTTGGAAAAAGGAGGAAGATGATGATTAGACACAGTTGCCGCTAAGTCTTGTTGTTGTTAAGTCACGAACTCAGGAGGACCAGGGTGTGGTGGTGGAAGATGAAGTTGTGGATGATGAAGTCACCACCCCAACCTGTGAAGCTGGCATACACATTGAGGCCATCAATGCTGAGGGGGAAAGAATGGCAGCACAGAAACAGACATGAAGAGGCAGTGGGGTGACCAGAGGGAGAAGACGGACAAGTGTTCTGCTGATCAGATCACGGACACTCCTAAATTTTTCCGTCAAGGAATTAGGTGTTCTCCAGTCTGGGACTATTTTTTAAAGAGAATTCTGAGGCAAACAAAATGGTCATTTGCAACCTGTGCCACACAAAGATCAGCAGAGGCCTGACCACTAAGAATCTAACCAAAACCAGAATGATCAGGGACATCATCTAAGCACCCGACTAGGTGGCCCGAACGCCTGGACCCACGATTGGTGCCATCTGGTGACACCACTGCCTCTTCCCCTGTGCTTCCCAATCCCCTGTCCAAAACACTGGCACAGATGCCTCCTGCCCTGAGCCTATCCTTGCACATTGTGACTTACCATCATCAGGTACTTCTAAATCCTTTTCCCAGCCCAGCGATCAGTTGTCCCTATCTCAGGCCTTGGAATGAAAAACAAAGCTCCCATCCACCCACCACAGGCTCAAATGTTGCCATTTAGGCTGGTAGACATGGAGGATTTCCACCGACTCATGGCGGCAGCCATCTCTCAGAACTCGGATCCCAGCTGCCACGTTTTCTCCCTGAGTGGCATCCCCGACTTGTGCCAGTATGTTTCCAGGAACAACGCTTGTGCCTTTACCAATGCACTTACTAGCATTGTCCACTTAACGACCAACATTTGGACAAGTGTTTGTGGCCAGCGAAGCTACATTTCACTGAAGGAACACTGGGTGAACATTGTGGAGGCTGGGGCCTAGTCACACCCTAGCATGGTGCATGTGCTCCCGACGCCGAGGATTGGGCTTGCCCTACTTCTATCAGGGTTTCTTCCACGTCCTACAGCAGTTCCTGCATCCCGTCCTGCTTTTCCTCATCCTCCATCTCTGATGTGGTATTTCAGAGCACGTCATCCACATCAGTAGGAAGCTGGAAGCTCTGCAGCACTGCCTCAGTGAGCAGTGGAGGCCAGTGGTTGAATACCAGCTCCAACATGCCCGTCGGTATTCTGATCAGCCTTCGCACATAACAATTGAGGAGTGGGCATGGATGTCTAATATTTGTTTGGTTCTCCAAGACTTTGAGGACTCCACGAAGATGGTGAGCAGCGATGATTCCATAGTCAGTGCAACTATCCCGCTTCTGTGCCTCCTTAAACAGCTACTGCTCATAATTAAGCATGAAGCTTTGCATGCAGAGCAGGGGGGGGATGGAGGAAGAAATAACACATAGAGATTGTAGTCAGCTGATCCTTATCACATCTGTTCAGCGTGGATTGGTTAACACTGAGGAGGTGGATGCTGAGGAAGAGGAAGAGGAGGAACAGGAGCTGACGGCTAGTGGAACAGAGGCTAGAAGCCACACAACCTTTGTCCCATCTCTCCTGCGTGGATGGGCTGGGTATGGGAATGAGGAGGAAGAGAAGGAGGAGGAGATGTAGAGTTGTCATAGTGGTGAAAACGGGGAAGTGTTGGCTGTATGGAGCATAGCACATATTGTCGACTTTAATTACCACTGCCTTTCATGTGACCCTTACATTGATCTTGGCCAAAAAAGAGTACTGGTTGTTCTCTCTGCTAGACCCACGCTGCATCTCTTCTTCCTGAGGTGGAGATGTCTTCTAAAATGGTGCTATACCAGGACGCCATTGTGGAAAATATGTTGAAAAAATTCCCATCAGACAACGCTAGCAGCAGGGAGCAAGCTTCCTTGCCCCAACAGAGAGGAGAGTGTCATGATCCAGACCAGGTTTTGAGTCCTGTCTTTCCATGTTCCCGGTCTGGTCATTTCGGGGTTAACTTTTCTCAGCCTCTGTCTGGTCTCATGTTTGCTATTTAGCTCCGCTGCTTCCTGAAGGCGGTGTCAGCTATAGTTCTGCCTTCGGTGTGTGTATCTCACTCTGGTATATCCTGATTTGCCCTACTGTGACCCCTGACTTGCCCCATGTCTGTTTATTCCCTCTGTCTGTCCTGACTCAGTGTTTCCCTGTAAGTTTGCTGACTCCCTGGTTTTGACTTGGCTTGCATTCGGACCTGCTTCGGTCTTTGTCTTATCCGCTTCCAACCGTTGCTGACCCCCTGGCTTGTTTCTGACCATGTGTACTGCTGTGACCTCTGATACTTCTGTTCCTGACTATTTCTGACTCAGCTTGTCTGACCATTCTTTCGCCACCTAGTGGTGCTTGTGCTGCTGCTCAGTGTGGCTGCGCTGTGTTTGCAACCTCTCTTCCCTCACCAGCACCACCTGGTGGAGGTTGTGCTATACTGAACTGCAGTAGCATGACATTATAGCTGACCCATACATTTAAAGGGGATTTTGCATTTTTTCTCTGATCATGGATCTGCTTTGTAACTTGGTGGATCAGGTGTCCAATCTGACCCAAATGGTGCAGGATATGTCAGTGGAACATAGGGCTCTTGCTTCTTCTCACAACCAACTCCAGAGGGAATTTACTCAGACTGTTAAAAATTGGGTCGCCCTCCCAGGGCTGTGGAGTACTCGGTACCAGGCCGGTGTCAGGGGAATGTGTCACAGCAGCGGTGACCCAGTCCGTGGCCCTGGGTGCCCAAATCAATGGTGGAATGTATATGTAGTTAATGGAATGGAATAGTTCGTGACGCCACCCGTGGTGTTTGGCAAGGGAGATGGTAAGCCAACGCTTCATACAGATCCGCTGGGACTGATGGTGTGGTGCAGCAGAGATGGTATAGCTCCCCATAGGTGGAGCTGTAGTCCCAGGGCAGTGTAGATGCAATGGATGAGGAGAGGCGCAGAATGGTATGGATGCTGGTACCCAGGTGTAGTGGTGCGGAATAACTGGAGGACATCAGAGTATGCGGTTCCAAAGGTTTACTCACTGTTTGCAGTTCACACAACTGCCTGCCTCCATACTGTGTTCTCCAGGTCAGGGCTCCAGCCAACCTCCAGGCAGGATAGGATTCTCCCGTCCACACTTCACCAACATGTACCTTACTGAGCGACTCCTCCAATGCGCCTATAGGTGCGAAGCACTCCAGTAATTAGTTACCCTGGAATGCCTCTCTCTAGGTGTTCCTAGTCTTTACTTGTATGACAGACAGCTGTAGCCTGCTTTGGGGACTCCACTCTGCGTCCCGGCTCTCTATTCAGTTGCTGTTGTGTTCCAAGTCTATGATGGGAGCAAGGCATTAGTGGCTCATTACTCCTCCGGTGTCTGTTGCCGGACATAAAGATCCAATCAACCTCGGGGACCGGGCCCCGGCCTTTGCGCTCTCTGGACTGGAAGGGTTCTCTATCTTTCTTCAACCAGCTTCCCACCGTCCTTCTATTCTCCTTCGTTCCGATCTGTTCTATCTCTCTTATGGAAGGTTAGGTTATCAATCTTATCAGTCTCTTTCTCTGTCTTTCTCGTGCCAGCAGCCCAGATCACTCGGACCTGCTGCAGCACATCCCTCAGACATCCATCTTCTCTCTCCTCTAACCAACTAACCACTAACTCTCACTCTTCCCACTCTTTTGTATCATCTCACTCCACCCGCCTCCCAGCACATCTCGTGTTACAAAGCAGGGTTCCACGAGGGGTGCTCTGCTAACCCCCAGCCTGAAGCTGTTAGGTGGCCCCTCTGAACTATCCTGTGTGTGGAATGCAGGTGTGGAGCGTGGTCAGGAGTTCCCACCTTACCTGGATGGTGGGGCACTACACCTTAGGAGAAGGTGCAGTACCTCTGTGTTGACTGAAGCCTCAGGGGCGCCACATACCCCCCGTTAAACACAGCATGTTCGCGGGCTGCAAGACAACAAAAGTACAATGCAGGAACACACAAAAAGTTTTAAATGCTGTTTAACAATACTTATCTAATCTTCCTAATGTAGGAGGCACATTTCTTAAACGTTACAAACAGGCTAACTTCCTATCTTAGTATCAAGAGTTTACTTAAGTGCAATTCTCAATTCAAAATGTTATGCTCAACACATTTTCTTTATTACATTTTCTATCAATTATTCTCTTTTTCTTTTTCTCTCTCTACTGGACACAAGACACTGACCATCTACGCTTGGCCTGTCACCTGTCACTTTCAATTCTTCAGTCTTTATTCAATTCTCACATTCTATCTCAAAAATTTTCTAATTCTCTGTATCAAACATGCTATAAAAGACATTTAATTTTCATAAGACACAACATTATCAAATACGTTATCATAAAACATTCAAAATTCTTGCAAAGTGCTGAACACTGCTCCCAGCCGGGATTTCTTGCAATGTCCCTTGAGGTAGACATCATTCTTCGAAAAGTGTCCATTCAAAAACATCATCTTCGCAAAGAGTCTTTATATGTAAAACCAAGAGAGGGCACCCAAAGGGGTGCAAACTATTTACAATAAAAGTTTTGGATCACACACCGTTCGTGATGTCCAAAGTTCCATTTGTAGAAAAACATTGCCAATCAAAAGCAGGCAACAAAAGAGCTACTGGAAAAACATGATAGCAAACCAAGGCACAACTGGTGCAAACAAAACCCTCCTGGGTAACGAGATTTTGTAAATTATTTTAACGGCTACCAGATTCCAAGTAGTCATTAGCAATCCGCAGGTACTCCTCTTCCCACGGTGTCAAGCTAGGGATCTTTGGTTTGGGCTGCCGAACTGGAGATGATGCAACAGCAGCCTGGTTCTTGGAAACAGGTACCTGAGCAGTCTGTGGGGTACCGGTGGATGGAGCATTGACGGGTTTTGATGGCAGGTACCTCTCGATGAACTCTGCAGGGATACGGCGTACATTCAGGGTGTACCATCCCGTAAGTCCCTCTTGCCGGGTAGAGGTCACATATTCCCCATGCTGCAGGTCTCTTTTAGGGTGTCCTTTGGGCAAGTGGGGTTCAACGTCCCTCCGATTAAAGAATAAGTCACTTATCCTCTTGGGGTCTGCAATAAATCCGAACCCCCGTTCTTGATTGACGTTAAGGACCTGCCCCCATCCTGCGGCATCGTGGGAACTATAATGCCCAGCACGGGCCCTCTCCTTCTGGGCCAGATCCGGGCCCAATACAGCCTTCTTCCTCTGCTCTCTCTCCCGGTACTCAGCTGCCAGCTGTTTAATGGTGGCTCGGCAATAGGCCTCATTCTGCCCTTCCTCCTCCCGTGACCTGCTTTTGCCTACGTGGGCCTGCGGTACCACCGCTGGGGGTTCCGGTGTCTCCACCCGGGGACTGGCTTCCCGGTCCCAGACCAGGTCTAGTACAACCTGGCCGGCCGCTGCAACAGTGGGGCAACCCCGGGTTTTCTCGGGTGAAGGGGCGCCGGACATACCCGAGGTCTCCCGGCGGTGCGGCCTCGGCTCTGGTGCAGATGATGAAGGAGCAGTTGCGGGTTCTGGATCCGCAGGGGTCTCTGTGGGGACCGGCGCAGCCTCGCCCCGGTCCAGGCGGGAGCTTTGCTTCCTCTCCCGGGTCCTTCGGTAACCTCTCCGGGCCGGTGGTGCTCAACCGCATGGTCAAAGTAGATGTGTAGGTCAGCGCTGCCCGGGGACAGTCCAATGCGGTATTGGCGGGTACCGATGGAGAGGGTAGTACCGCTGGTGTAGGCCCCGCCGGGGCGCGCTGTCGTCTCAGCCTCTCTAAGGCTTTCTTCCTCAGCTGCAGACTGGCTGTCAATTCAGCGATCTTGGCTTCCAGTCGCTGGTGGTTCATTCCGGAGTTCGGGTTGGAGCCGTCAGCCATGGCACCAGGAAGATCCGGATCCCCGTGCTCCGCAGGCCTCCTTCCCTCACTCTCCAAAATGGTGTTCTGGCATTCTTCTTCTTGCTCCGCCCTTCTGCTCGCCACTGGCTTCCTCTGCCCCTCCTTCTGGGGGCGGCATCTTCTTCCTGCGCCTCCATACCAAGCCAGTATACGAACCCCTCGGGGGTGGGCCATGCATCGGTCACATAGTAATTCAGGCAGGGACGGCCCAATACTCTTCGCGGTCTTTTCTTAGGACCTCCCACCTCTTCACGCCCTTTTTCTCCGCGCCAGCGGCCATTTTTAATATCCATTTTTAAGTCTATTAAATTTGGTCTTTTGCACATTTTCAAAAGTTGTAAATCCAAGGCACACAAAACCCGATGGCATCGGGTCTCGTCATCCTGTTCGTGATGCCAAATTGGATCGCCCTCCCAGGGCTGTGGGGTACTCGGTACCGGGCCGGTGTCAGGGGAATGTGTCACAGCAGCAGTTACCCGGTCCGTGGCCCTGGGTGCTCAAATCAATGGTGGAATGTATATGTAGTTAATGGAATGGAATAGTTCGTGACGCCACCTGTGGTGTTTGGCAAGGGAGATGGTAAGCCAACGCTGCATACAGATCCACTGGGACTAATGGTGTGGTGCAGCAGAGATGGTATAGCTCCCCACAGGTGGAGCTGTAGTCCCAGGGCAGTGTAGGTGCAATGGATGAGGAGAGGCGCAGAATGGTATGGATGCTGGTACCCAGGTGTAGTGGTGCGGGAATAGCTGGAGGACACCAGAGTATGCGGTTCCAAAGCTTTACTCACTGTTTGCAGTTCACACAACTGCCTGCCTCTGTGCTGTGTTCTCCAGGTCAGAGCTCCAGCCAACCTCCAGGCAGGATAGGATTCTCCCTTCCACACTCCGCCAACATGTACCTTACTGAACGACTCCTCCAATGCGCCTTTAGGTGCGAAGCACTCCAGTACCTAGTTACCCTGGAATGCCTCTCTCTAGGTGTTCCTAGTCTTTACTTGTATGACAGACAGCTGTAGCCTGCTTCGGGGACTCCACTCTGCATCCCAGCTCTCTATTCAGTTGCTGCTGTGTCCCAAGTCTATGATGGGAGCAAGGCGTTAGTGGCTCACTACTCCTCCGGTGTCTGTTGCCGGACATAAAGATCCAATCAACCTCGGGGACCGGGCCCCGGCCTTTGCGCTCTCTGGACTGGAAGGGTTCTCTATCTTTCTTCAACCAGCTTCCCACTGTCCTTCTATTCTCCTTCGTTCCCGATCTCTTCTATCTCTCTTATGGAAGGTTAGATTATCCATCTTATCAGTCTCTTTCTCTGTCTTTCTCATGCCAGCATCCCAGATCACTGGGACCTGCTGCAGCATGTCCCTCAGACATCCATCTTCTCTCTTCTCTCTCCTCTAACCAACTAACCACTAACTCTCACTCTTCCCACTCTTTTGTATCATCTCACTCCACTCGCCTCCCAGCACATCTCGTGTTACGAAGCAGGGTTCCACGAGGGGTGCTCTGCTAACCCCCAGCCTGAAGCTGTTAGGTGGCCCCTCTGAACTATCCTGTGTGTGGAATGCAGGTGTGGAGCGTGGTCAGGAGTTCCCACCTTACCTGGATGGTGGGGCACTACACCTTAGGAGGAGGTGCAGTACCTCTGTGGTGACTGAAGCCTCAGGGGCGCCACAAACTTTTCAGGGTTCCATGACTAAATCAGCTGTTAGGCAATCTAACCCCACTGATGTGTCCATACACTCTCTGAACCTACGGCTGGGGATAATTATTTCATTACTCCGGGAGGGACATCTAACCTGGGTTTTTCTTTACCTGCTTCTGCTCTTGAACGTACATCTGTGGACAGGTTCTTCGAGGCTTTAGGACTGATTTCTGATGAACCAGACCGGGTCAGGATATCAGAGGACATGATCATGGTTCTCTCCCAGAGTAAACTCACTGCTGAACGGTATAATTATTCTAACTTTAGACGGTGGTCTACTGAGGTATCTTGGGATGACTCTGCTTTGAGAAGCCAGTTCAGGAGATCACCTCAAGGACGTGCTGGCCCTCCATCTGCTACCCAGTTCCCTAGAGGAGGCCATGACACAGGCCATTCATATGGACCGGAGGATACGGGAGAGAGGAATAATCCATCGTGAGATTCCTGTATTGCCTGCCTAGTCTTAGGTGATGCCATTCACGGAGACTATGGAGGCTGTAGCCACCAACTTCAAGGAGAAAGAGAGGAAGTGACAATGTGATAGTAAATTATGTTTCTATTGTGGAGATCCGGAACATTGGAAGAAGGACTGCCCCTCTTGTCCATCGAGTGACAAGCTTCTGAGTCTGGGTGATTGTCGAGGAGGTCACCCAGACTCTCAGGTGCCATTTTCATCATTTCAAAAAGTTTTGTTAGAGTTTGAACTGTGTTATGAAGGTGGTTTCGCATCCACTTCAGCTTTTGTGGACAGTGGATCTTCCATGAACTTCATTGACTCTAGTCTGGTGTCCAAGTTAAAGTTAGGGACAGATAGGCTAAAGACTCCCATCCATATCACAGCTATTGATAAGACACCGTTGGCTCAAAATGTAATTAAGTTTGTCTCTGAGGAGTTCCTCCTCAAGGTGGGTTCCTTGCACCAGGAACAAATTTCATGTTATGTTATGAATAATCTTCCTGCGGGACTGGTGTTGGGGTTCCCCTGATTACAGAGGCATAATCCTGTTATAGACTGGGGATCTCGTGATATTGTTAAATGAGGTCCTAATTATTCCAATCATGGGCAGACATACCCCCGGTTCAACTGCACCGGGGACCAGAGCGGGAGGGGGCCCCCGACAGACATACAAAGCAAAGTTGTGAATGACAGCGGGCAGCAGTATTACTGCTAACAGGAGAAGCAGGGGGGCCCGCTCTGCTGCACGCATGTGATATGACGGTAAAACAGGCCCCCTTCCTCACCTGTAAGCATATATTAAATGCTGCTGTCCAGCTGGCTGTTACTGGTGAGGTCTGACTCCGCGGTGCGGTGACGGGTGGTAGACAGAACAGGAAGAGAGGGGGGAGGGGGAGGGACTCTCAGTGAGTCACTGAAGCAGGCTCTGCTTGTGACTCACTGCTGCTGCTGTGCGGGTGCGCACTCTTCTCAGAGCCTCAGTGATCCACAGGTCTGGCTTCTTCTGGATACACATGAAAATAGGGGGGAGTGAGGGGAGGAAATTAGCACAGTACATGGTATGTAAGCACTTCTGCCCCTTCCTGCTGGGATCTCTGTGGAGTTGGGGCTGCCCTGCACTCTATCAGCCTTCATACATACTGCAGGTGAGGTGGGACTTTTTGGACTCCTGTCATGATCATCTGCAAAGTAAGTGAATGGCCAGTGGGGTGGATAATTGTGCTTAGTGAAGACATTATCCACTGCCACTATAAGGGGAAAGTGGAGAGGGACCCCTTATACAGTGCTGCAGTGCTGCAGTCTCCAACGCCAGTTCGGATGTGTGCACCACGAACACCTCTTCCATTTGGCCCAGTACGGCTCGTGGTAGAACCTGCACCACTGCTGTGTGCTGGGAATGCCTCTAACAAACGGTTTACCAGAGTTGCTTGTTTGTTCGCCAATATTAGCTCTAGGTTCTCCTGTGGCATGATGTTCTGTAATTTGCCTTTATATCGTGGATCGAGGATGCTGGCCAACCAGTAGTCATTATACTTCATAATTCTGACAATGCGGGGGTCCCTTTTTAGGATCCGCAAGAGATAATCACACATGTGGGCCAATGTCCCAGCTGTCAATGATGCACTGACAGTGGTGGGTGGAGGAGCACTTTCTGCCAAATCCACATCCCTCCAGTCACGCACAAACCCTGTACCTCACCTTGGCAAGCCAACATTTTCTCTTGCCCCCCCGAGAAGCATCCTGCTCCCCAAAGTAATCATCCCCCTCATCCTCCTCCTCCTCCTCTTCCTCTTCTTCCTCCACCTCGTCCAGGACAGTTCCCTGACCAGACAATGGCTGACTGTCATCAAGGCTTCCCTTCTCCTCCTCCTCTTCCTTCTCCGCTGCAGACGCCTGATCCTTAATGTGCGTTAAAGTTTGCATGAGCACACGCATAAGTGGGATGCTCATGCTTATGATGGTGTCATCTGCGCTTACCAGCCGTGTGCATTCCTCAAAACACAAAAGGACTTTACAGAGGTCTTTCAGCTTTGACCACTGCACACCCGACATTTCCATGTCTGCCCTCAAACTGCCTGCCCGTGTATCCTCTCTCAGATGCATTACAGCCTGCCTCTGTTCACACAGCCTCTCAACCATGTGCATGGTGGAGTTCCACCTTGTTGCAATGGCTATGATTATGCGATGCTTGGGGAGGTTGAGCGATCGCTGCAGCCTCTGCATACGACTGGAGTCTACGGGCAAGCGATGGATGTGCGAGCACAGTCATTGCACCTTATGGAGCAGGGCTGTTAACACCGGATAATTATTTAGGAAGCACTGCACCACCAGGTTTAAGGTGTGAGCCAGGCAAGGTATGTGTCTGAGTTTTGCAAGGGCTATGGCTGCCACAAAATTATGGCCGTTATCACTGACTACCTTTCCTGTCTCAAGATGTAGACTGCCCAGCCATGACTCAGTTTCTCGCTACAAGTAGTCGGCCAGTATCTCCACGGTGTGACTGCTGTCGCCCAAAGACATCATCTTTAAAACAGCCTGCTGATGCTTACCACTAGCTGTTCGATAGTGTGACACCTTGAGTGCCACACTGGCAGCTGTGGATGGAGTGCTCATGCGACTGCGCTCTGTCGACAAGCTTTCGCTTCTGGAGGAGGAGGAGGGTGGAATGCCTACAGCCAATTGTTTCCTATACCGTCGGCTAGACAGCACTGTTCCACCGCCGCTGTCCCCTGTGGAGCTTGCTTCCACTACATTAACCCAGTGCGCAGTGATGGACATGTAACGGCCCTGGCCATGCCTACTGGCCCATTCATCTGTTGTGAGGTGCACCTTTCCACTCACTGATTGTTTGAGTGCATGGACAATGCGGTCTTTCACATGCAGGTGGAGGGCAGGGATGGCTTTTCTAGAAAACAAGTGCCGACTGGGTAGGTCATAGCGTGGGACAGTGTAGGCCATGAGCTCTCGGAATACTGCGCTTTCAACCAAATGGAAGGGCATCATCTCTAATGAGATCAGTTTGGCAATGTAGGCGTTCAAAGCCAGTGTATGCGGATGAGAGGATGAGTATTTTCTTGTCCTACTCAGAGTCTCTGCTAGGATAAGCTGGACTTGAGAGCTGCATATGGGGGAACTAGTGGTGGACCTGATGGACTGAGATGGGGTTGGTGATGGTGATGGTGGTGGTGTTGGTGGTGATGGCCTAGATTCAGTCTTTCGTTGCAAAAACATTGTGATTCCCTGACTATTTTGGCCTTGCGACGACACCTCAACATTTCTTGCTGGTGGTGTGCTTACCGGTCGGCTTACAGTGAGGGAAACGATGGAGCGTTGCTGGCTACCTTCAGTCGGAGCAGGTGCACATGTGCTACCTGAGGTTTTGTAGTCCGTCCACGCTTGCAAGTGCATGGTGATTAAATGTCTAAGCATGCAACTGGTATTCAAATTTTGGAGATTTTTCCCTCGGCTAGAGGTCCTTCCACACTTCTTACAGATAACCTTTGCCTCATCAATAGGATTTTGGTCAAAAAAGTGCCACACTGCACTCTTCCTACTATGGTATAAATTTTCAGGGCTTGCACGCTGTGCTAATTTGACCATCTGGGCAAGCTGTCCTGCAACTCTTTGTTTTTTTACCACGTTTTTGGACAGCTACGGGCCTGCCAGATAACCGCTGCTGCGATGTTGATGCCTGCTGCGGATCCTTCTCTTCTTCTGAGCTAGTGCCAGCGGCACCCTCTTCCCCCAATGGATGACAATCCGGGTCAACAACTGGGTCATCCATCACCTCCTCTTCAATTTCAGCTGCACCTTCCTCTGTGTCACCATGTAATGTGGTATAGTATGCCGGAAGGGGCACCTGAGTTTTATCAGGGTCAGATTCTGGCTCAGTAGACTGCGAGGGCAATATAGTGCTCTCGGTCAATGTACCAGCAGAATCATCTAGCAGTGGCTGTGCATCAGTGCACTCCATGTCAGATTCATCTTGGACTGGGGAATTCAGGATTTGACTTGGTAACCCAGGCATGGTATGTGAAAAGAGCTCCATGGAGTAATTAGAAGTGTGGCCTGCCGCATCCTTCACTTTTGGTTGGGGTGAAGGACACAAGGAAAGGTGTTGTTCCTGACCAGAAGCCTGCACTGACGACTCAGTGCTTGCATTTTTGGACACTTCAGAAGAGGAAGCGATAAAGCTGGAGGCTGTTTCTGCAATGTAAGCCAAAACCTGTTCCTGATGCTCCGGCTTTAAAAGCGGTTTACCTACTCCCAGAAAATGGAACCTTCCAGGCCTTCTTGAGACAAATGATGACGGAGGATCAACCCCTCCTGCCTTAGCTTCTGTTGTGCTTTTGGCATAACCAGCAGATGTACAACCACCACCATCAGTACCAGCTGCCCCCCCGCCCACGTCCGCGGCCTCTTCCACCAAACTTCCTCATGTTTGGGAAAATGTACCAAAATTACCAGCAGATATATGGTACTGTATGAGGAGCGTATATCTGTATACAGTGTAGCGGAAAATTTAAATCTCGGTATTTATTTCCGTAGTCACACACAGACGCTCTCGCAGTATGTATTTGACTGTGATCCAAACAGCAGATATACGGTACTGTATCAGAAATGTACAGCTGTATAAAGTGTAGGGGAAAATTTAAATTTCCTTTTATACATTCCCTTAGTCACATACAGACGCTCTCCCAGTATGTATTTCACTGTAATCCAAACAGCAGATATACGGTACTGTATCAGAAACGTACAGCTGTATACAGTGTAAGGGAAAATTTAAATCTTTTTTTTATATTCCCTTAGGCTACTTTCACACTTGCGTTTTTTGCGGTGCGTTTTCTGCGCACACAAACGCATGAAAAAAACGCATCATGCGTTTGTGTGCGTTTTTTTGCGGGTTTTGCTGCGTTTTTTGCGCATACGTGCGCATTACAATGCGCACGTATGTGCACCCATAGACTATAATGGGTGTTTTGATGTAAAAAAAAGCATTGCGTGCGCATGCTTTTTTTGGGGCAAGTCAGACGCACAAAAAATGCAACAGGATTACAAAAAAATGCATGCGCATACAAACGCGTACAAACGCACGTGTATACGCACCTATACGCACCCATGTAAAAGATAGGGGAAAAACGCATGGGTTTTTTGCGCTAAAAAATAGCACAAAAAAACGCAAGTGTGAAACCAGCCTTAGTCACACACAGACGCTCTCCCAGTATGTATTTGACCATAATCCAAATAGCAGATATACGGTACTGTATCAGAAACATACAGATGTATAAAGTGTAGGGGAAAATTTAAATTTCCTTTTATATATTCCCATAGTCACACACAGACGCTCTCCCAGTATGTATTTGACTGTAATCCAAACAGCAGATATATGGTACTGTATCAGAAACGTACAGCTGTATACAGTGTAGGGGAAAATTTAAATCTCTTTTTATATATTCCCTTAGTCACACACAGACGCTCTCCCAGTATGTATTTGACCGTAATTCAAACAGCAGATATACGGTACTGTATCAGAAACGGACAGCTGAATAAGGTGTAGGGAAAAATTTAAATCTCTGTATATTTATTTCCGGAGTCACACACAGACGCTGTCTCAGTATGGATTTGACCATAATCCAAACAGCAGATATACGGTACTGTATCAGATGCAGACAGCTAAATACGGTGTAGGGGAAAATTTAAATTTCCATATTTATTTCCTGAGTCACACACAGATAGTCAGCATGTATTTGTCCATAATACCAGCCGGTACATGGTAGTGTGTGAGGAGCGTACAGCTCTATACAGTGTATGGAAAAATTTAAATCTCCGTATACATTTCCGGAGTCACACACAGACGCTGTCTCAGTATAGATTTGACCATAATACAAACAGCAGATATACGGTACTGTATCAGAAGCGGACAGCTGAATACGGTGTAGGGGAAAATTTAAATCTCCGTATATTTATTTCCAGAGTCACACACAGATAGTCAGCATGTATTTGTCCGTGATACCAGCCGGTACATGGTAGTGTGTGAGGAGCGTGCAGCTCTATACGGTGTGGGAAAAAATGAACGCTCGGTAACTGTGCAGAAAAAAAGAATAAAAGTATGAGGGCTATGTAAAAAGCAGTCTGCACAGCAGTGTGCACACAGCAATGCAGCTATCAGGCAGCCTAATAACCAGCGCTGTTGCACACAAGAAAATCCTCCCCTGTCACTGCACACTAACTGTACAGCACAATTGCAATCAGCAGAAGCACAGATTATTTTTCCTTTCCTGCCTATATTTTTTCTTTCCTGCCTAACACTCTCCCTATTGAGAAGCAGCAGCAGCAACCTCTCCCTATGCTAAGATTGGCAGAAGTAAAATGGCAGTCGGCGGTCAGGGCTTTTATAGCCACTGTGACACCACACAAAGCAAGCCAATCACTGCAATGCCCTTCTCTAAGATGGTGGTGGCCGCTGCCCATGTCATCGCATTGCTCACAGTGTGCGTCCTTGCTCATTGGCTGAGAAAAGGCGCCTGTAAGCATTATGGGAAACGCGACTTTGGCGCTCGGGTCGGCGACCGCATGACCAACCTCACGCTATGGTCGGGTTTCGCTCGGCGAATCCCGACTTTGGTGAAAGTCGGCGACTTTTGAATCTGACCGACCTGTTTCGCTCAACTCTACCTGTTTACTTAAGATAACTTGCTCAGTGAAGTTCTCTTATGGTCTGGTGGATTCTCAAAAGATACACTCTGCTACAGGTTATAAGATAAGATAAGATAATCCTTTAATCGTCCCACCATGGGGAAATTCAGAGCATTACAGCAGCAAGGCAGGAACAAGTACAGATACAGATGCATAAAAGGCATTACATTGACAGTAGGTAGGTACATATACGAAAAAAAAAAAAATGGGCCCAGAACAGAGACACCCAGAACACAGAATCCCAGAAGATATTTACAAGCAATAACCTCAGATACCGGAGAAGCAGATAAGATAAAACCCAGTGAACGGAGGCTGAAAAAATCCAGATACAGAGGGACAAAGGAATTTTTGATCCAGGAACTGGAGGACCGCACACTGGAGATCATTACAGAGAATCACCACACACAGGATATACAGGAACTCTCAAGAAGAACGAAGAATATCTTCACTACAACTATAAAACAAGTAAGATTATATAAAATGATGTGCAGCACTGAGCTTAAACTCAGAGTAGCTAAGTGAAAATTACAGATAGACCTGATGAAGATAATCAGACATGGGATAGAAAGAATAGAAAAGCGAGAGCCACAATTAGCTTTTTAGTGGATGATGCTCAATTAATACACATGAAATGAAGAAACAGCAAAGGAATGTTGGACGCATTAAGAAAATTACATGAAAGATCCAGTTTAAATCACAAGTTATTTCTATTAAGAAAGCTTTACAGTATGAGATTGAGTGCAAATGACGACATGCAGAAGCACATATTCTCAATGATGGAAGTAATATCACAGCTAAGGTCTATTGGTGAAGACATTAAAGAAAGTCATGTAGCAGCAATATTATTGTGCAGTTTACCAGATTCGTATACAGCCTTGATAAATGCCCTAGAGACAAGACCAGAAAAAGACATCACATTAGAATTTGTGAAGACCAGACTAATAGATGAATATCAGAGAAGAAAAGAACAAACAAATGATTCTTCTACTGAAAAGGACAGTGGAAACGCTCTTAAAGCTACAGAAGTTTAAAAACCCTATAATAAAGAGACAAGAGAATGTTTCAGATGTAAGAAAAAAGGTCATTTAAAGAAAGACTGTACCATATGGAAAGCAGAACAACAAAAATTACCAAATAGAGAGCAAAGTGAAAAACACAATTTCCGATTCATGTGAGAATAACTGGAATGGCACATTTAAAGTAACAGACAAGAACTCATCACTTGGTTGGTTTATTGATTCAGGAGCAACGAGTCATATGAAAAGTGACAAGAACTTCTTCACTGATCTTGATTTAGATAAGAAAGAAGCCATTTATCTTGCAGATGGAGGCAAAATAGCCGCAGAAGGTATCGGACAAGGTATGCCAAACTGTTCAAACAAGTTCAGACAAATTCAAAGATACTTGTACAGGATGTGTTGTATGTTCCAAAACTGGAAGGCGGATTGTTATCTGTGAAGCGTTTAACAGCCAATGGACTCACTGTAAAATTCAAAGACAATGAGTGTGCAATTCTAGCAGGAAACAAGGTGATAACCAATGTCAAGGCAGAATAACAATTATATTATCTTCAAACACCAAAGGAACAGATGATGGTATGTACACATGATCACAAGAACTGTATTCACGTGTGGCATAGACGTCTAGGACACAGACACCCTGACAGTATAAGGGAACTACAAAGAAAAGAATTGACAAAAGATCTAAAGATATCAGATTGCTCAATTACCGTAAGATGTGAATGTTTCATAAAATCTAAAGCCACAAAGAATATCTATTCAAAAAGAAAGTGAGATGAAAAGCAAAAGATCACTTGATTTGGTGCAAACTGACGTATGTGGACCCATGAAAGTGACTACATCAGAAGGAAATAGATACATGCAGGGCCGCACCAATAATGAGGCGATTTGCACCAGCTGCTCAAGCGGCAGGCAGCAGGGGGCGGCATTATGCGCTCCTCTACCCGCAGCACCTACAATTTAGCCTCTGCACGCTGATGCTGCGGTCGTGCAAGAGGCTGTAATTGATGCGGTCACAGGAGGAAAGGTGTCAGGGCCCCCTGATCATGTGACCCATGACTCCTCCCCTCATGTGATCTCATCACGGGTGCTGTGTGCATCATTCCTTGGTTTATGCAGGACTGCTGTCTGTCATCGTGAGTGAGCTACTTGTGTGTGTGAGCTGTGATACATGCGTGTGTGAGCTGTGTGTGAGTTGTGTGATACATGCGTGTGTGAGCTGTGTGTGAGTTGTGTGATACATGCGTGTGTGAGCTGTGTGTGAGTTGTGTGATACATGTGTGTGTGAGCTGTGTGTGAGTTGTGTGATACATGTGTGTGTGAGTTGTGTGATACATATGTGTGTGATACGTGTGAGCTGTGTGTGAGCGTGAGCTGTGTGATACGTGTGTGTAAGTTACTTGTGTGTGAGCTGTGATACAGAGTGTGTGATACGTGTGAGCTGTGTGTGTGTGATATACGTGTGAGCTGTGTGTGTGATACATGTGAGCTGTGTGTCATACGTGTAAGCTGTGTGTGTGTGATACGTGTGAGCTGTGTCTGTGTGATACGTGTGAGCTGTGTCTGTGTGATACGTGTGAGCTGGGTGTGTGTGATATGTGTGAGCTGTGTGTGTATGATATGTGTGAGCTGTGTGTGTGTGTGTGTGATACGTGTGAGCTGTGTGTGTGTGATACGTGTGAGCTGTGTGTTACGTGTGAGCTGTGTGTGATACGTGTGAGCTGTGTGAGATACGTGTGAGCTGGGTGTGTGAGACGTGTGAGCTGTGTGTGTGTGTGATATGTGTGAGCTGTTTGTGTGATGCGTGTGAGCTGGGTGTGTGATACGTGTGAGCTGTGTGTGATACGTGTGAGCTGTGTGTGATATGTGTGAGCTGGGTGTGTGATACGTGTGAGCTGGGTGTGTGAGCTGTGTGTGTGTGCGATACGTGTGAGCTGTGTGTGTGTGATACGTGTGAGCTGTGTGTGTGAGCTGGGTGTGTGATACGTGTGAGCTGGGTGTGTGATACGTGTGAGCTGTGTGTGATACGTGTGAGCTGGGTGTGTGTGATCTGTGTGTGTGATACGTGTGAGCTGTGTGTGTTTATGCGATACATGTGAGGTGTGAGCTGTGTGTGATATGTGTGAGCTGTGTGTGTGTGATACGTGTGAGTTGTGTGTGTGTGTGATATGTGTGAGCTGTGTGGGTGATACGTGTGAGCTGTGTGTGTGATACGTGTGAGCTGTGTGTGTGCGATACGTGTGAGCTGTGTGTGTGTGATACGTGTGAGCTGTGTGTGTGTGATATGTGTGAGCTGTGTGTGTGATACGTGTGAGCTGTGTGTGTGATACGTGTGAGCTGTGTGTGATATGTGTGAGCTGTGTATGTGTGATACGTGTGAGCTGTGTGTGTGCATGCGATACGTGTGAGGTGTGAACTGTGTGTGATAGGTGTCAGCTGTGTGTGTGTGTGTGATACGTGTCAGCTGTGTGTGTGCGATACGTGTGAGCTGTGTGTGTGTGCGATACGTGTGAGCTGTGGTGTGTGAGCTGTGTGTGATACGTGTGAGCTGTGTGTGTGCGATACATGTGAGCGGTGTGTGCGATACTTGTGAGCTGTGTGTGATACGTGTGAGCTGTGTGTGTGCGTGACAAGTGTAAGCTGTGTGTGTGTGATACGTGTGAGCTGTGTGTGAGCTACTTGTGTGAGCTGTGTGGTACGTGTGTGTGCAGGTGAGTTAAAGCAAAAGTTGGCACAACCTGTCAGTGTTCTATGATTTGGGTGAGGACATTCATTGTATGTGGGCTGGTGAATTTTTTTTGTGTCAGGGCTGCTTTTTGGTCTCAGCCCGGCCCTGTGTAAGGAGCAGAGCCGCGTGTGTACGAGGTGTATGGAACGGAGCCGTGCGTGTGTACGGAGAAGAGCCATGCGTGTGTACTAGGTGTACGAAGCGGAGCCGTGCGTGTGTACGAGGTGTACGAAGCGGAGACGTGCATGTGTGCGAGGTGCACGGAGCGGAGCCGTGCGTGTGTACGAGGTGCACGGAGCGGAGCCGTGCGTACGAGGTGCACAGAGCGGAGCCGCATGTGTACGGAGCAGAGATGTGTACGGAGCTGAGCAGCGCGTGTGCGAGGTGTAAGGAGCAGAGTCGCACATGTGTGAGGTGTACGGAGCCGCGTGTGTGCGAGGTGTACGGAGCGGACCTGTGAGTGTACAAGGTGTATGGAGCAAAGCCACATGTGTACAAGGTTTATGGAGTGGAGCCATTTGTGTAAAAGGTTTACAGAGCGTGGCCACGTGTGTACAAGGTATAAGGAGCAGAGCCGCATGTGTATGAGTTTTACGGAGTGGAGCCATGTGTGTACTGAGTGGAGCCGTGTGTGTGCGAGGTGTACAGAGCGGAGCTGTGTGTGTGCGAGGCATCAAAAGCGGAACCGTGTGTTTATGATGTGTGCAGAGCCATACGTGTACAAGGTGTATGGTGGGAAGCATTCATATCTCCCAGCGGGACAGTCCCGATTTTGAGAGATTCTGTCCCACTGCCCCGGCTGGGAGCTTACTTTTCCCGCGGACACAGGAGTACACGGCAGCCCCCCCGCGGAGAACTTTAAAATTCGCTCATGACGTTCTACCGGAAGTGATGTGCTAGAAGCTGAATGGAAATTAGGTAATTTCGGGAGGAGATTGTGACGGAACCATGGAGGCACTTTACCGAATGTTTCAGATCCATCACTGTGTCCTCCTCCAACAGTGCAGACAGCAGGATCGCCTTGGACTCGGGGTTGCCAGCCATGTAAGCGGATTATGATATGTCCTGCATCAGGAGGCTCAGGTGGGCACTACAGTGGGAGCCGGGCTGCTATAGTATCTTTATAGAATCTTTCTCTCTCTGTTTCTTTATCTCTCTAATCTTTCTTTTTTTCTCTCTCTTGGTTCTTTCTTTCTCTCTCTGTTTCTATCCTTCTTTCTTCTTTCTTTCTTCCCCTCTTTCTTTCTCTCTTTGTTCTTTCTTTCTTTCTTTCTCTCTCTGTTTTTTTTTCTCTGTTCTTTCTTTCTTTTCCTCAGTACCAGTCAGTGTGCCCACAGTACCAGTAGAATAAGAGGGGTGGGAAACTAGGTGGCACTGGTCATATTGAGCCTCTCATACTTTTTACTGGTGTATAATCATATGCCCTCAGCACCCCCATAAAGTGAGCCAGCCCCAGACAACAGAGTACAAACAAATCACTATTACTATCAGTCCAAGTGGACAATTATATACATAAAGTTAATGATGTCCCTGTGCCAAGCAGTGCGTAGGATCAGAATACACTGAGGAGACCAGAGCAGCGTTGTTTGGGGAGAAGAATTATATGGGGCCCATTATACTGTATGAAGTAATATATGGTGCCCATTATGCTGTATGAAGTTATATATGGGGACCATTATACTGTATGAAGTAATATATGGTGCCCATTATACTGTATGAAGTAACATATGGTGCACATTATACTGCATGCAGTAATATATGGTGCCCATTATACTGTATGAAGTAATATATGGTGCCCATTATACTGTATGAAGTAATATATGGGGCCCATTATACTGTATGAAGTAATATATAGTGCACATTATACTGTATGCAGTAATATATGGTGCCCATTAACTGTATGAAGTAATATATGGGGCGCATTATACTGTATGAAGTAATATATGGGGCCCATTACACTGTATGGAGCATTATATGGGGCCCATTATACAGTATGAAGTAATATATGGGGCCCATTATACTGTATGGAGCATTATATGGGGCCCATTATACTGTACGAAGTAATATATGGGGCCCATTATGCTGTATGGAGCATTATATGGGGCCCATTATACTGTATGAAGTAATATATGGGGCACATAATACTGTATGGAGCATTATGTGGGGATAGGGGATGACTTTCTGTTTGTTGTGGATCTGACCGCTGGGACCCCCATGATCCTGGGAAGCATAGCTTTGAAGAGCACCATGTAAATGGAGCTGTGGTCAGTCATATGCACTGTGGTGCCATTCACATGTGGCTCTTCAAATAATTCCTTAAAGAGAGTGATGAGGGGACAACAAAGTATAGCAAAAATTCACTGATCGGGGTGATGAGTGCTATAGTTTGTGGGCTGGTGGGATTTGTGTGGCAGGGCTGCATTTTTGTCCCAGTCTGGCCCTGTGCCAGGCCTACCATTGCCATTAATGACCCTCATTCTGGATACTTTTGTGTTGTTCTTCTATGTGCGTGTGATGCCGCTGACATCCTTGTGTTTGGACACCTTTTTTTCTATTTATCTAAATCAAAATGTCCACTACTATACTCAGTTTTACAGGATAGATATGCAAATTTACTTTGTGTGTGTGTGTGTGGGGGGCGTCATTTTGTTGTTCGCCTCAGGCAGCAGAGAGGCTAGGTTCACCCCTGGATACATGGTGACTTTCATAGATGACTACTCAAGATACACAGTCACATACTTAATTAAGAACAAAAGTGAAGATTTTGATAAACTTGTAGAGTAACAAGGTTGAGTAACAAATTTCAAAGGAAGCCAATTGTCATCAGAAGTGATAATGGAGGTGAATTTACACATCACAAAATAGAAAACTGCTTAAGACAAAATGGTATAGAATACCAGAAAACTGTTCCGTACACACCTGAACAAAATGGAGTAGCAGAAAGGAAAAACAGAACTCTGACAGAAATGATGAGATGTATGCTGACAGATTCAAAACTACCAGAGAAATATTGGGGTGAGGCAGCAATGACAGCCACATATCTACAGAACAGACTTTTTTCCAGAAAACTGAAGAAAACTCCATATGAACTGTGTGGCAAGGTATGAAACCAAGTGTCAATCATTTAAAAGTTTTTGGATGTAAAGTTTTTGCATTCATTCCAACAGAAAAACGTTCCAAACTTCAAAACCGATCCATGGAGGGAATATTTGTTGGATATTGTAAAAACTGCAAGGGATACAGAATCCTAGATCCCAAAACAGATAGAGTCACGGTGAGTAACAGTTTGACATTCATTAAGAATCTAAATGAAGACACTATGATTTCACTGGAACCAAAAATGAGAAAAACAGCAGTGACATAGCTGAAGAGGTATCTGATGAGAAGGTAGTTGAAATTGATGAAGAACAGAATACTGAAAATGGAGAAATACAAACAGACACAGAACCAAGATGTTCAATGAGAGAAAACAAAGGTAAACCACCATATTGTCTCTCATACAAGACAAGCACAAGTAAAATTTATGAACCTACTTCTTGGGAAGACATATTTAAACTCCCTGAAGAAGAAGCTAATAAATGGATAGAAGCAACAGAAACATAAATGAAATCCATGCATGACTCAAATACATGGACACTGACAGATTTACCAGAAGGAAGAAAAGCCATAGGATGTAAATGGATTTTTAAAGTAAAATACCAAACAGAGGGCACACCTGAAAGATACCGAGCAAGACTCGTAGCTAAAGGATATTCTCAAAAATACGGAGAAGACTATGATGAGACATTTGCTCCAGTTGTCAAACATACTACAATAAGAACTTTACTTACAGTTGCAGCAATGAAACAGATGGAACTGATACATCTGGATGTAAAAACAGCATTTTTGAATGGAGATTTAACAGAAGACATTTACATGAAACAACCTCCAGGATTCAAAGATGAAAGAAACCCAAAGTTTGCAAACTACAGAAAAGCATATATGGTTCAAAGCAAACAGATAAAGCGTGGAATGACAAAATCACGGAAGTGTTTACAAATGAAAATTGTCAAAGAAGCAAAGCTGATCCATGCTTGTACACAAAAAGGCTGATGAATAGTTGGATTCATGTACTCATATACAGTACAGACCAAAAGTTTGTAGATTCACTCTGAAGGCATCAAGACTATGAATTAACACATGTGGAATTATATAATTAACAAAAAAGTGTGAAGCAACTGAAAATATGTCTCACATTCTAGGTTCTTCAAAGTAGCCACCTTTTGCTTTGATTACTGCTTTGCACACTCTTGGCATTCTCTTGATGAGCTTCAAGAGGTAGTCAACAGTCTTGAAGGAGTTCCCAGAGATGCTTAGCACTTGTTGGCCCTTTTGCCTTCACTCTGCCGTCCAGCTCACCCCAAACCATCTCAATTGGGTTCAGGTCTGGTGACTGTGGAGGCCAGGTCATCTGGCGTAGCGCCCGATCACTCTCCTTCTTATTCAAATAGCCCTTATACAGCCTGGAGGTGTGTTCGGGGTCATTGTCCTGTTGAAAAATAAATGATGGTCCAACTAAACGCAAACTGGATGGAATAGCATGCCGCTGCAAGATGCTGTGGTAGCCATGTTGGTTCAGTATGCCTTCAACTTTGAATAAATCCCCAACAGTGTCACCATCAAAGCCCCCCCTAACCATCACACCTCCTCCTCCATGCTTCACGGTGGGAACCAGGCATGTAGAGTCTATCTGTTCACCTTTTCTGCGTCTCACAAAGACACGGTGGTTGGAACCAAATATCTCAAATTTGGACTCATCAGACCAAAGCACAGATTTCCACTGGTTTAATGTCCATTCCTTGTGTTCTTTAGCCCAAAAAAGTCTCTTCTGCTTGTTGCCTGTCCTTATCAGTGGCTTTCTAGCAGCTATTTTACCATGAAGGCCTGCTGCACAAAGTCTCCTCTTAACAGTTGTTGTAGAGATGTGTCTGCTGCTAGAACTCTGTGTGGCATTGACCTGGTCTCTAATCTGAGCTGCTGTTAACCTGCGATTTCTGAGGCTGGTGACTCGGATGAACTTATCCTTCGCAGCAGACGTGACTCTTGGTCTTCCTTTCCTGGGGAGGTCCTCATGTGAGCCAGTTTCTTTGTAGCGCTTGATGGTTTTTGCCACTGCACTTGGGGACATTTTCAAAGTTTTCCCAATTTTTCGGACTGACTGACCTTCATTTCTTAAAGTAATGATGGCCACTCATTTTTCTTTACTTAGCTGCTTTTTTCTTGCCATAATACAAATTCTAACAGTCTATTCAGTAGGACTATCAGCTGTGTATCCACCAGACTTCTGTACAACACGACTAATGGTCCCAACCCCATTTATAAGGCAAGAAATCCCACTTATTAAACCTGACAGGGCACACCTGTGAAGTGAAAACCATTTCCGGTGACTACCTCTTGAAGCTCATCAAAAGAATGCCAAGAGTGTGCAAAGCAGTAATCAAAGCAAAACGTGGCTACTTTGAAGAACCTAGAATATAAGACATATTTTCAGTTGTTTCACACGTGTCATGATCCAGGACGGGATTTCGCTTTGACCCGTCCTGGTTAGACTATGGGTTAATTGTGCTGCCTCTCTCTGGCAGCAGGAGGCTATTTAGTGTTCACTGGACCTGGGTCCGGTGTCAGTTATACTCCTGCCCTCGGCTGAGTTAAGTGACCTCTTGTATACGTGTGCCTTGTGCCTGATATCTTGCTTGTTTGTTCGGTTGTGATCTGGTTCTGTCCCTGTTACGAGTTCTGCCTGACCCTCTTGTACTGCGCTACCTCTCGTGTATGACTCTCTGCTTGTGACCCGACTTCTCTCTGCTCGTCCCCTTGGTACCACGTCGCCCTCTTGTGTATGACCCTTGGCTCTGTCTGACTACCCGTCTGTTCATCTCTCCTGTACCTCGTTCGCCCATACTGTGTGTGACCTCTGTTTTGCCTGACTCTGAGTTGTTGTATGGTGTCCTGTCCTATCTGAATACAGGACACTAAGCCCCGCCCCCTTGCAGTCACATGACCATAGGTCCCGTGCACATTATTCAGTTTTAGTGTCCGCAGGTCCTATGCATCTTTACTTTCCAGCACTGACTGGATCCTGACACTATTAGCCTGAAGCACGCATGGTCACCTCTGCTGCACACTCCACAGGTATCTTTTAGCACTGCTTCTGTTCTCAGGACACGCGCACTGGCTCTATGAGCAAGTGCAGTGCGGTATCTCTGACAACACGTTTTTGTTAATTATATCATTCCACATGTGTTAATTCATAGTTTTGATGCCTTCAGAGTGAATCTACAATTTGCATAGTCATGAAAATAAAGAAAACTCTTTGAATGAGAAGGTGTGTCCAAACTTTTGGTCTGTACTGTATGTAGATGACATTTTGATTTGTTCTGAACAAGAAAGGGATAAAGAAAACATTCTAAAAGTCCTGAAGCGACATTTTGAAATCAAAGACTTGGGAAATGTGAAAAAGTACCTAGGAATACAGATAGAAAGAGAAGAAGACGGAAGTTTCCTACTGAATCAAGATCACATGATTCAAGACATAACAGAAAAATTTGGATTAAAGGATGCAAAAACAGTAAAGTCTCCAATGGAAACTAATTATCTTAAAGAGATGAATAGTGAGAAAAATATGTTACCAAATAATGAAGAGTACAGAACAGCAATATAAAAACTACTGTATCTAGCGACTGTTACAAGGCCAGACATCACAGCAGCAATAGCAATCCTGAGTAGAAAGGTATCAAAACCAAATAAAGCTGACTGGAATGCTGTAAAGAGAGTAATGCGTTATTTGAAAGGAACCAGCAACGTTAAGCTCAAACTACCCACAAGTGATAATTGCATTTTAACAGGATACGTTGATGCAGATTGGGCTGGAGATCCAACTGACAGAAGATCTACCAGTGGACATATTTTTTTCCTCTAAGGTGGACCAATAAGTTGGACAAGTAAGAAACAGTCAATTGTGACACTGTCTTCAACAGAAGCAGAATATATTGCCACAGCACCTGCAAGTCAAGAAGTTCTGTGGTTAAGACAATTGGTGACTTCCTTAGGACAACCACAATTGGAACCGACAAAATTGAAAGAGGACAATCAAGGATGTCTTGTTCTTGCTCAGATGGAAAGAGTCAATCCAAGAACCAAGCATACTGATGTGAAGTATCATTTTTTGAGAGATCATCAGGAACAAGGAGTCTTGAAGTTAGAATATTGTCCTACTGAAGAAATGACAGCAGACATCTTCACAAAGGTGTTGAATGCTGATAAACACCAGAGACTAATAAAAAAGTTGGGTTTGATTGAATAAGCCCTTACTGTTGAGAAAGGGTGTTGACATATGCAACAGATCAGGACTTATTATAAGTGAAGGGAGGATTTTACACTAGCCTGACACAGATGGCGACAGTGTGAAGGTGTATGTTTGCTGTATTGTGGGGAGGGAAGCTCTCTGTTGTTGCTTTTACTTTCGCTTTTGAGTGTATTATACCAGCAGCACGGGCTGTGTGCTTCTGAATTCTCTTACCTCATGTTTACCCATATGAAGTAAATACTGTTTACTCAAGATAACTTGCTCAGTGAAGTTCTCTTATGTTCTGGTGGATTCTCAAAAGATACACTCTGCTACAGTATATAGCGTATGTAAATGGGTATATGACTGAGACTGGAGTCACACTAGCGAGAAAAACAGATGAGTGCTATGCGATAAAAAATCGCATTGCACTCATCCCAATGTTAATCTATGGGGCTGATTTTTTTTCTCGCCCATTATAATCGGGCTGAAAAAATCGTAGCATGCTGCAATTGTCACCGATTCTCAGCCAAGACTCGCCAATGCAAGTCTAAGGGTGCGAGAAAAAAATCGTATTACACACGGACCACAAGTGTGACTTGCGAGAAATACGCATCGGTGACCTTTAAAAAAAGCCGGCAATTCATTTTGCGATACAGTAAAATCACACTGACATGTTTAACCCCTTCACCCCCAAGGGTGGTTTGCACGTTCATGACCGGGCCAATTTTTACAATTCTGACCACTGTACCTTTATGAGGTCATAACTCTCGAACGCTTCCATGGATCCTGGTGATTCTGACATTGTTTTCTCGTGACATATTGTACTTCATGATAGTGGTAAAATTTCATTCAAATAACTTGCGTTTATTTGTGAGAAAAACGGAAATTTGGCGAAAATTTTGAAAATTTCGCAATTTTCCAACTTTGAATTTTTATGCCCTTAAATCACAGAGATACGGCACACAAAAAACTTGATAACTAACATTTCCCACATGTTTACTTTACATCAGCACAATTTTGGAACCAAAATTTTTTTTTGTTAGGAAGTTATAAGGGTTAAAAGTTGACCAGCGATTTCTCATTTTTACAACACCATTTTATTTTTAGGACCACATCACATTTGAAGCCACTTTGAGGGGTCTATATGATAGAAAATACCCAAAAGTGACACCATTCTAAAAACTGCACCCCTTAAGGTGCTCAAAACCACATTCAAGAAGTTTATTAACTCTTTAGGTGCGTCACAGGAATTTTTTTGAATATTTAAAAAAAAATGAACATCTAACTTTTTTTCATAAAAAAAATACTTCAGGTTCAATTTTTTTTATTTTACCAAGGGTAACAGGAGAAATTGAACTGCAAAAGTTATTGTGCAATTTGTCCTGAGTACGCAGATACCTGATATGTGGGGGGGAACGACTGTTTCGGCGCATGGCAGAGCTCAGAATGGAAGGAGCGCCGTTTGACTTTTTCAATGCAAAATTGGCTGGAATTCAAATTGGACGCCATGTCACGTTTGGAGAGTCCCTGATGTACCTAAACAGTGGAAACCCCCTACAAGTGACCCCATTTTGGAAACTAGACCCCCCAAGGAACTTATCTAGATATGTGGTGAGAACTTTGAACCCACAAGGGCTTTACAGAAGTTTATAACGTACAGCGGTACAATTAAAAAATCATATTTTTTCCACAAAAATGATCTTTTCACCCCAATTTTTATTTTCCCAAGGGTAGCAGGACCCTAAAAGTTATTGTGCAATTTGTCCTGAGTATGCTGATACCCCACATGTGGGGGTAAACCACTATTTGGGCGCATGGCAGAGCTCGGAAGGGAAGCAGCGCCATTTGACGTTTTTGGCTGGAATTGAGATCGGACACCATGTCGCGTTTGGAAAACCCCTGATGTACCAGAACAGTGGAAACCCCCCACAAATGACACCATTTTGGAAACTAGACCCCCTAAGGAACTTATCTAGATGTGTGGTGAGAACTTTGAACCCCCATGGGCTTCACAGAAGTTTATAACATAAAGCCATACAATTAAAAAATCATATTTTTTCCACAAAAATGATCTTTTCACCCTCAATTCTTATTTTTCCAAGGGTAACAGGACCCTAAAAGTTATTGTGCAATTTGTCCTGAGTACGCTGATACCCCACATGTGGGGGTAAACCACTATTTGGGCGCATGGCAGAGCTCGGAAGGGAAGCAGCGCCATTTGACGTTTTTGGCTGGAATTGAGATCGGACACCATGTCGCGTTTGGAAAACTCCTGATGTACCAAAACAGTGGAACCCCCCCACAAATGACACCATTTTGGAAACTAGACCCCCCAAGGAACTTATCTAGATGTGTGGTGAGCACTTTGACCCCCCCAGTGCTTCACAGAAGTTTACAACGCCCGGGCGTGAAAATAAAAAATTCGTATTTTTTCCACAAACATGATCTTTTAGTCACCATTTTTTTATTTTCCCAAGGGTACCAGGAGAAAATGGACCCCAAAAGTTGTTGTCCAATTTGTCCTGAGTACGCTGCTACCCCATATGTGGGAGAAAATTACTGTATGGGCACACGTCGGGGCTCGGAAGGGAAGTAGTGACGTTTTGGAATGCAGACTTTGATGGAATGGTCTGCGGGTGTCATGTTGCCTTTGGAGAGCCCCTAATGTACCTAAACAGTGGAAACCCCCCACAAATGACACCATTTTGTAAACTAGACCCCCCAAGGAACTTATCTAGATGTGTGGTGAGCACTTTGACCCCCCCAGTGCTTCACAGAAGTTTACAACGCCCGGGCGTGAAAATAAAAAATTCGTATTTTTTCCACAAACATGATCTTTTAGTCACCATTTTTTTATTTTCCCAAGGGTACCAGGAGAAATTGGACCCCAAAAGTTGTTGTCCAATTTGTCCTGAGTACGCTGACACCCCATATGTGGGAGAAAACTACTGTATGGACACACGTCGGGGCTCGGAAGGGAAGCAGTGACGTTTTGGAATGCAGACTTTGATGGAATGGTCTGCGGGTGTCATGTGCGTTTGGAGAGCCCCTGATGTACCTAAACTATTGAAACTCCCCACAAGTGACCCCATTTTGGACACTAGACCCCCCACGGAACTTATCTAGATGTGTGGTGAGCACTTTGAACCCCCAAGTGCTTCACAGAAGTTTACAACACTCGGACGTGAAAATAAAAAAATCATTTTTTTCCACAAAAATGATATTTTTGCCCCCAATTTTTTATTTTCCTAAGGGTAACAGGAGAAATTGGACCCCAAAAATTGTTTTGCAATTTGTCCTGAGTAGGCTGCTACCCTACATGTGGGGGTAAAACACTGTTTGGGCGCATAGCAGAGCTTGGAAGGGAAGGAGCACCATTTGACTTTTTCAACTCAGAATTGGCTGGAATTGAGATCAGACGCCATGTTGCATTTGGAGAGCCCCTGATGTGCCCAAACAGTGGAAACCCCCAATTCTAACTCCAACCCGAACCCCAACATGCCCCTAACCCTAGCCCTAACCCTAGCCCTAACCCTAGCCCTAGCCCTAACCCTAGCCCTAACCCTACCCCTAACCCTAGCCCTAACCCTACCCCAACCCTACCCCAACACACCCCTAGCCCTAACCCTAGCCCTAACCCTAATGGAAAAATGGAAATAAATACATTTTTTTTATTTTATTATTTTTCCCTAACTAAGGGGGTGATAACGGGGGGTTTGATTTACTATTTATGGCGGTTTTTATGTTTGGCGGCTGTCGCACGCTAAAAGACGCTTTTTATTGTAAAAATAGTTTTTGCATCACCACATATTGAGAGCTATAATTTTTCCTTATTTTGACCCACAGAGTCATGTGAGGTCTTATTTTTTGCGGGACGAGTTGACGTTTTTATTGGTACCATTTTCGGGCACGTGAAATTTTTTGATCGCTTTTTATTCCGATTTTTGGGACGCAGAATGAACAAAAACCAGCGTTTCATGAATTTCTTTTGGGGGGGGTGCGTTTACACCGTTCCGCGTGCGGTAAAATTGATAAAGTGGTTTTATTCTTCGGGTCAGTACGGTTACAGCGATACCTCATTTAGGTCGTTTTTTTATGTTTTTGTCGGTTTTATGCAATGAAAACTATTTTATATAAAAAATAATTATTTTGCATCGCTTTATTCTGCGAGTTATAACTTTTTTATTTTTTCGCTGATGATGCTGTGTGGTGGCTCGTTTTTTGCGGGACAAGATGACGTTTTCAGCGGTACCATGGATATTTATATGCGTCTTTTTGATCGCGCGTTATTGCACTTTTTGTTTGGCGGTATGATAATAAATCATTATTTTTTGCTTCGTTTTTTATTTTTATTTTTTAAGGGGTTCACTAAAGGGGTTAACTAATGGGACAGTTTTATAGGGCAGGTCATTACGGACGCGGCGATACCTAATATGTGTACTTTTATTGCTTTTTTTTTTTATTATTTTCAAAAAATGAATTTATTGGGGAATATTTTTTTTTTTTTTTACTAATTTATTTGGCGATTTTTTTAAATTTATTTTTACACTTTTTTTTATTTTTTTTTTTACTTTATTACATAGTCCCAGGTGGGACATCACTGTCCTGTGACAGATCGCTGATCTGTCACATCACAGATCACTGTGACAGATCAGCAATCTGTCACAGGCAGTGCACAAGGCTTCCTCATGCCTGCGCTTTGCAGGCACTGAGGAAGCCAGCTTCCCCAGGCCCCCGAAGGCCCCCGTCGCCATCTTGGATTCGGGGGCCTGGAGGAAAGGAGCCCCCCGCAGCAGCGCTGCACATTGCGCTGCCGTGGGGGGCTCAGGGAAGCACGGAGGGAGCCCCCTCCCTGCCGATGCTTCCCTTTAACTCCCGGTACACCGCGATCGCGTTTGATCGCGGTGTGCAAGGGGTTAATGTGTCGGGGGCGGTCCGTGACCGCCCCTGACACATTGTGCCGGGTGTCAGCTGTGATAATCAGCTGACACCCGGCCGCGATCAGCGGCGCTCACCACGTGGGCGCCGCTGATCGCGGTAGACGTACTATCCCGTCCCCGGTCATACGGGCCCGGGTACCGTGGACGGGATAGTACGTCTCATGTCAGGAAGGGGTTAATAAAGAATAGAAAGAATAGATATAGACACACAGAATACATACTATATATACAGGGGTTGGACAAAATAATGGAAACACCTAACGTTTTGGCATCATAATCTTCGAACATGTTATAAACATGCAAACCATGACATATGGTAATGTTTTGTAGTTGATTATTTGTGTTATGTGATATGTGTATGTAAATTAACTGTTTGTTTTGCAGAATTGTAAAAACATTGATGAAAACCTGATACCAATGGCAGACCTCTCTGATTTTCAAAGAGGCCAAATTGTTGGTGCTCGTATGGCAGGTGCTGGTGTAACAGAAAGTGCCTGAATGCTTGGCGTGTCAAGAGGTATTGTCTCCAAAGTAATGACTGCGTTTGAAAGTGAAGGAAAAACGTCTGCAGCAAAGCACAGGTCCGGCCAAAAGTCGAAGTTGACTGAGAGAGACCGTTGGACTCTAAAGCGAATTGTGAGAGAGGATCGCAAGACCACGGCTCCGAAAATAACTGCTGATCTCAATGAACACCTACAGAACCCAGTTTTCATGAAAAATGTTCGTCGGAAGCTGCACAAATCTGGATTCCACGAAAGAGCTGCAATTAGAAAACCGCTGCTCTCAATGACAAATGTTTCCAAGCATTTAGAGTGGTGTAGAAACCTCCAGAATAGGTCCCTCGAGCAGTGGAAACATGTGATATTCTCAGACGAATCATCGTTTACCCTATTTCCGACCTCCGGCCGAGTGTACGTTTGGAGACAGCCAAAAGAAGCATTCCATCCAGACTGCCTTCTCCCAACCGTAAAACATGGTGGAGGTTCTGTGATGATCTGGGGTGCTATTTCGTGGAGATCCGCCGGGCCAATGATATCCCTTCATGGAAGAATTAACAGCCCTGATTATCACCTCTTTGTCACAACTATTCCTCCATATACAATCCTTTTTCTCCAGACACACATGGCCACATCATGCCCTATCCTGCTCCCACCTAATGCTCTGTTTACTACTCCTCATTGCTGGCGATGTATCCCCAAATCCTGGCCCTCCTCAACACATCCCTACACTCACTTCTATCACCCTGCCACGATCCTCTACATGTCTTCACAACCATGATAACCTCATACCCATTCATCCAGCCACCACTCCCCCAACCCCCTTACCTGGAGCCCTATGGAACGCACGCTCTGTCTGCAGCAAGCTATCATTTATCCATGACCTCTTTATCACCAACAAACTCTCCTTCCTTGCCATCACTGAAACCTGGCTCACGCCCTCTGACACAGCCTCTCCAGCTGCGCTTTCCTATGGTGGATTCCATCTCTCTCACACCCCTCGCCCCAGCAACAAATGTGGTGGAGGAGTTGGCTTGCTCCTGTCTGATGCCTGCTCCTTTACCCCAATTCCTCTGCCACCCTCCGCTACTCTTTCCTCGTTTGAGGTGCACTCCGTCCGCATCTATTCCCCCTCCAACCTCCAACTGGCTGTCATCTACCGCCCCCCAGAACTAGCCATCTCCACCTTTCTAGACCACTTCACCACCTGGCTACTCCATTTCCTTTCTGCTGACATCCCCTCCATCATCATGGGTGACTTCAACATCCCCATTGACACTTTCACCCCGGCTGTCTCTAAACTTCTCTCGCTCACGACTTCCCTCGGCCTCACTCAACGGTCCTCTGCGGCCACTCACAAAGATGGTCACATGCTGGACTTTATCTTCTCCCGTGTCTGTTCCCTCACTAATCTCAATAACTCACCCCTCCTCCTGTCTGACCACAACCTACTGACATTCTCTTCCCTCCCCTCTCCTACTGCGCAACCCCTGCTCCATAAACTCGCTCACCCTCACATGAATCTCAAGCATCTCAATTTACAATCACTCTCTGAGTCCCTTCTCCCTCTTACAGGCATAGCTTCCCTTCATGACACAGATGCTGCTGCCACTTTTAATAACACCACTCGAACAATCAACAGGCAGCCCTGGCTGAACAGCCTGACCAAAGAACTTGTCATGCCCCCTACCGGCCATACTTACCAGCGCGGCCCCGCTGCTCTCCTGCACGCCTCCCGGCATGCTCCTGCTCCACGTCGCGTCCCCGCTCCAGACATCCGGACTCCTCGTCGTCATTCCCTTGGCGCTCGGACCTCTGGGAGCAGTGACGCAGTGGCTCCATCCACAACATGGCGGCGCCCACCGGCTATTTCAGCAAGGCATCTTGTCAGGTAAGATGCCTGATTATCTTCTGCGGTGACGCTGTTCCTGCTCTAGCGTTTCCGCTCCTCTCAGGTCCCTGTATCCTCTGCGCTATCCTTCAGTCCAGTTTGTGCTGCCTCCGGTAGCTTCTCTGCTCCATTGCCCCACCTGCCTTGTCCAGTGTCCCTGTCTTGTCCTTAGTGCATCTCTGGTCCGTTGCCCTCCGCTATCCGTTCGGCCTCTCTGTGTGTTGTCCGTACCTGGCTCTCCTTCCTCTCTCGCCCACAGTCACCAGCCTCCGTCTGCCTCTAATGCTCCCGGTCCTGCTTGTCTCTATTCTCCCTAGTTCCTGCAGTCCCTCTGTGCGCCTGGACTCTGTTCCTCCTCGCCACAGACTCTTATATTTCTAGCCCTGGTCGTCCCTTTGGCTCCAGCTCTTACGGTTCCATCCCTCGGGGGCCTGCTCCTAACGATCCCTGTATAGGGGGTGGGTTTCACCTGGTCAGCTCGCCCTCGGGGGCTCTGGAGCCGTGACCCAGAGGGTCCACCTCCAGGTTCCTCCTTTATTTCCCAAAACGTAACAGCATAATCAGGCCATGGATCCCGCTGGAGGCTTGGTTACTCAGAAGGAGTTAGTGTCTTTACGGGAGAATCAAGTACACATAATGTCCTTAATGAAATCTTTGGACTCGCGCTTTTCTGCTCTCCAATCCGCTGATCCAGGGAATGCTTCTCAGCTGGTGGGTTTACAGCAGGAGTTGGCCCAGCAGCGAGACACCCAAACGCATTTTCTTAGCTACATGGCCTCTCGATTGCTCTCCTTGCAGTCGGCTGCCTCAGCATCTCCTCCCATTGCGCTTTCTCACCCTCTGCAACGCTTAGCCAAACCGCACTGGTATGGTGGTGATGCTAAACTATGCCGGGGTTTCCTGAACCAATGTAGTCTCCATTTTGAACTGTTGCCCCAACAGTATCCCACTGACGGGTCCAAGGTGGCCTTTATTGTTTCTCATTTAGAGGAGGACGCTTTGGCGTGGGTGAATCCCCTTTGGGAGAGTGACGATCCCGTAGTTTCCCAGCTGACCCTCTTTCTGGACACTTTTCGGCGAGTGTTCGACGAACCAGGTCGTCTAGCCTACACTACGGAGTCCCTGTTCAGCCTTCGTCAGGGTTCACAAACCGTGAGTCAGTATGCCATCCAATTTCGGACCCTGTCGTCCGACTTAGGGTGGAACAATGAGGCTTTGGTAGGAGCCTTTTGGCTGGGGCTCTCGGGTCGTATAAAGGACGAACTCGCTGGTCGCGATAACCCCACCGCTCTGGAGGATCTAACTTCTCTACCAACGCAGATTGACCTCCGGTTCCAAGAGCGATCCCGCGAGAGACGACTTTCTCGTCCAATGCCATCCGCCCGCAGATCACCCAGTACTCGACCCAGGGCTTCTACCTCCAATCCCGTTCCGGAGCTTCTCCGCCTAGGTCAGGTAAGGGAGGCCTCCCTAGGTGGTCAAGATACCGCTCAACCCCTTACTTTGTCGGTCCTCCTGCATGTCGGTGGTAAGCGGGTTTCTTTGATGGCCTATGTGGATTCGGGTGCTGCTGGAAATTTTATCAGGCTCGATGAGGTCACCAAATTGTCTATCCCCGTTAGGACACTCGAAAAGCCTCAGGTCCTCGCCTCTTTGGATGGCAGACCTTTGCTAGAGACCATTACATTGGTAACACAGGAGGTAGAGTTACAGGTAGGGGCCTTGCACAAGGAGAGAATTTCGTTCTATGTTTTGGCTGGTATTTCGCATCCCGTCCTTCTCGGCCTTCCTTGGCTGCAGCTCCACGAGCCCACCTTGGATTGGCGTAATGGCAATGTTCTTCGCTGGGGGGAGTCTTGTCGTGCTCGGTGTCTGCTGCCGGTTCGTCCAGTAGGTGTTCCCCTTTCCCTCCCTGTCCTCTCCGGGCTGCCGTCCGCGTACAGTTCCTTCTCGGATGTCTTCAGCAAGAAAGAAGCTGAAGTCCTTCCTCCTCACCGTTCCTACGATTGCCCCATTGAACTCATTCCTGGCACTATGCCTCCTCGTGGTAGGATTTACCCTCTCTCTCCAGCGGAGTCTCAGGCCATGTCCGAATATGTTCAAGAAAACCTAGCCCGAGGCTTCATTCGGAAATCCTCGTCCCCTGCTGGAGCAGGCTTCTTCTTTGTAAAAAAGAAGGATGGGTCTCTTCGTCCATGTATCGATTATCGTGGCCTGAATTACATTACAGTGAAGAACAAATATCTACTGCCGCTTATCTCGGAGCTTTTTGATCGCTTGAGGGGAGCAAGAGTCTTTACCAAGCTGGACCTGCGAGGAGCCTACAACCTTGTTCGCATATGGTCAGGAGATGAGTGGAAGACCGCATTCAACACGCGAGACGGCCACTACGAATATTTAGTCATGCCTCTTGGCCTCTGTAACTCGCCAGCAGTCTTCCAGGAGCTCGTTAACAATATCTTCCGAGACCTCCTATACTCCTGTGTCGTAGTCTACCTAGACAACATCTTGATCTTCTCCCCAGACCTATCCACTCATCGCCGAGATGTCTGCCAGGTTCTCCAACGCCTCAGGGAAAATCTCCTTTTTGCCAAATTGGAGAAGTGCATTTTTGAGCAATCTTCGCTGCCCTTTCTTGGGTACATCGTCTTGAGCTCCGGGTTGGAGATGGATCCTGAGAAGGTTTCTGCGGTTCTCGATTGGCCATTTCCACTTGGGGTGAAGGCAATCCAGCGTTTTTTGGGATTTGCCAATTATTATAGGCAATTTATCCCTCATTTTTCGACTCTGACTAAGCCCATTTCTGCTCTTGTCTGCAATGGGGGCCAATCCCAACCACTGGCCCACGGACACTGAGGTCGCCTTCGAGGCTCTGAAACAAGAATTCGCAAAATTTCCTGTTCTCCACCACCCTGATGCCGATAGGCCGTTCATCCTCGAGGTAGACGGATCTTCAGTTGGAGCAGGAGCGGTCCTTTTGCAGAAATCCTCCTCTGGCCACTTAGTCACCTGCGGATTCTTCTCTAAAGCCTTTTCCGCCCCGGAACGAAATTACTCCATTGGGGATAGAGAGTTGCTGGCCATTAAGCTAGCCCTCGAGGAGTGGTGCTATCTCCTCGAAGGGGCAGTTCATCCATTCATCATCTTCACGGATCACAAAAATTTGGAGTATGTTCAGTCCGCCCAAAGACTCAATCCATGGCAGGCCAGGTGGTCTTGGTTCTTCGGGCGATTCGATTTTGAACTCCACTTCTGACCGGGGGACAAGAACATCAAGGCTGATGCCCTATCCCGGTCATTTTTGCCCATGGACAGCGAGGATGAACCTACACATATTATTAACCCGGCCAAGATTCTCACCGTGGCCCCGCTAAGCCTAGCCACTCCACCACCGGGCAAAACCTTTGTGTCAAGTGGGGACAGGCAGAAGGTCCTACGATGGAGCCAGTACTCAAAGTTTTCCGGGCATGCTGGAACCAAGAAGACCCTCTCTCTCGTCTCCCGCCACTATTGGTGGCCCTCGCTTCACCAAGACGTAGTGGACTTCATCGCCTCCTGTCCCTCCTGTGCTAGAAACAAAGTCCCTAGACAACGTCCTTCTGGTCTCCTACACCCGTTGCCTGTGCCTTCGGTCCCATGGACCAACATTGCTATGGACTTTATTACCGATTTACCTTCGTACTCTAAGTGCTCTGTGATCCTGGTGGTCGTAGATCGGTTTTCCAAAATGGCCCATTTCATTCCCTTACCTGGTCTGCCTACGGCCCCCGAGTTGGCGAAGATTTTCTTGCTCCACATCTTCCTCCTCAATAGTTTTCCTCAACATATTGTCTCGGACCGAGGAGTCCAGTTTACCTCCCGCTTTTGGCGAGCTCTCTGCGGATTAATGAAGATCACTCTAGATTTCTCCTCGGCTTATCATCCGCAGTCGAATGGGCAAGTTGAACAAGTCAACCAAACTCTAACTTCCTATCTCCGGCATTTTTCCAACGCCCACCAGGACGACTGGGTTTCTCTTCTGCCCTGGGCCGAATTCGCCTACAGTAATCATCCCAGTGAAGCCTCTTCCAAGTCTCCTTTTTTCATAGTTTTTGGACAACATCCCGGCATTCCCCTTCCCGTTTCCCCCACCTCTGGCGTGCCGGCGGCGGACTCCGTGACCGCGGACTTCTCTCAGATTTGGAGAGAGACTAAGGGGGCTCTTGAGGCTGCCAGTTGCAAAATGAAGCAATATGCCGACAAAAAACGTTTAGATGCTCCTCCGTACCGCCCAGGAGATAAGGTTTGGCTGTCCTCACGATACATCAGGCTCAAAATCCCGTCCTATAAGTTAGGTCCACGTTACATTGGCCCCTTGGAAATTGTAAAACGCATCAACGACGTGGCCTACAAATTGAAATTACCTGCCTCTCTGCGTATCCCTGACGTCTTTCACGTATCACTCCTCAAACCAGCAGTGTTTAATTGTTTCCACTCAGCTCCTTCCCTCACCCCTCTACCAAATAGTGCTGACAACACCTTTGAGGTGAAGGCTATACTTGCTATGAAGACAGTTAGGGGAAAAACTTTGTTTTTGGTCGATTGGAGGGGTTTTGGTCCTGAGGAGAGATCTTGGGAACCCCGAGAGAATATTGATGCTCCTAGTATTATGAAAAGATTTCTCTCCGGCGTTAGAAAGAGGGGGAGTAAAGGGGGGGTACTGTCATGCCCCCTACCGGCCATACTTACCAGCGCGGCCCCGCTGCTCTCCTGCATGCCTCCCAGCGCGTTCCTGCTCCACGTCGCGTCCCCGCTCCAGACATCCGGACTCCCCGTCGTCGTTCCTGCGCGCCTGCGCCGGTCTATTCCCTTGGTGCTCGGACCTCTGGGAGCAGTGACGCAGTGGCTCTGCCCACAACATGGCGGCGCCCACCGGCTATTTCAGCAAGGCATCTTGTCAGGTAAGATGACTGATTATCTTCTGTGGTGACGCTGTTCCTGCTCTAGCGTTTCCGCTCCTCTCAGGTCCCTGTATCCTCTGCACTATCCTTCTGTCCAGTTTGTGCTGCCTCCAGTAGCTTCTCTGCTCCGTTGCCCCACCTGCCTTGTCCAGTGTCCCTGTCTTGTCCTTAGTGCATCTCTGGTCCGTTGCCCTCTGCTATCCGTTCGGCCTCTCTGTGTGTTGTCCGTACCTGGCTCTCCTTCCTCTCTCGCCCACAGTCACCAGCCTCCGTCTGCCTCTAATGCTCCCGGTCCTGCTTGTCTCTATTCTCCCTAGTTCCTGCAGTCCCTCTGTGCGCCTGGACTCTGTTCCTCCTCGCCACAGACTCTCATATTTCTAGCCCTGGTCGTCCCTTTGGCTCCAGCTGTTACGGTTCCATCCCTCTGGGGCCTGCTCCTAACGCTCCCTGTGTAGGGGGTGGGTTTCACCTGGTCAGCTCGCCCTCGGGGGCTCTGGAGCCGTGACCCAGAGGGTCCACCTCCAGGTTCCTCCTTTATTTCCCACACCGTAACAGAACTGAGACAGGTTTTCAGGGCCGCTGAGCGGAGATGAAAGAGAACCCATTCTACTGAGCACTTCAGCGCATACAAGCAGTCCCTTGCCAGCTTTAAGTCCACGCTCTCTGCCGCAAAACAAACTTACTTCGCATCTCTCATATCCTCCCTGTCTCACAACCCTAAACAGTTCTTCAACACTTTCAATTCTCTACTCTATCCCACAGCACTTCCTCCTCTCCTCTCTTTTCTACTGAAGACTTTGCCTCCTTCTTTAAGTAGAATATTGACATGATCAGACAAAACTTTGACCCACAGCCCCCAATGCCCCTCTAAGGCTGGTTTCACATTTGCGTTTTTTAGCGCTGGAAAAAAACGCATATGTGCGCATGCGTTTTTTCCCCTATATTTAACATGGGTGCGCATACCTGCGCGCTTGTAAGCGCATGTATGCGATTTTCATGCGCTGCGTTTTTTTGGGGTGTGCGTTTGTATTTTCCAGACGCAGCATGTTGCATTTTTTGGCCCTGCAAAAAAGCGCATGCGCACATATGCGCACGTTTTGCGCTAAAAAAGGCCATTATAGCCTATGGATGCGCATATGTGCGCACTGGCATGCTCATGTATGCGTTTTTTTGCATATGCGTTTTTTTTTTTTAACCATGGAATTTAGGGGTTTGGGTTAGAGTTAGGGTTAGTTAAGGGGTTTAGGGTTAGGGTTAGGGTCAGGGTCAGGGTTAGGGTTGGGGTTTGGGTCAGGGTTAGGGTTAAGTATGGTTTGGTTAAGGGTTAGGGTCAGGGTTAGGGTCAGGATTAGGGTTAAGTATGGTTTTGTTAAGGGTTAGGGTCAGGGTTAGGGTTAGGGTTAGGGTTAGGGTCAGGGTTAGGGTTAGGGTCAGGGTTAGGGTTAAGTATGGTTTTGTTAAGGATTAGGGTCAGGGTTAGGGTCAGGATTAGGGTTAAGTATGGTTTGGTTAAGGGTTAGGGTCAGGGTTAGGGTTAGGGTTAGGGTTAGGGTCAGGGTTAGGGTCAGGATTAGGGTTAAGTATGGTTTGGTTAAGGGTTAGGGTCAGGGTTAGGGTTAGGGTTAGGGTTAGGGTCAGGGTTAGGGTTAAGTATGGTTTGGTTAAGGGTTAGGGTCAGGGTTAGGGTTAGGGTTAGGGTCAGGGTTAGGGTTAGGGTCAGGGTTAGGGTTAGGGTTAGGGTTAGTTAGGGTTTAGGGTTTGGGTTAGGGTTAAGTATGATTTGGTTAAGGGTTAGGGTCAGGGTTAGGGTTAGGGTTAGGGTCAGGGTTAGGGTTAGGGTCAGGGTTAGGGTTAGTAAAGTCATGGTTTGGGTAGTGTGAGGGGCCACCTAAAAATGTTGGAAAAAAACGCAAACGCGGTAAAAACGCACTAAAAACGCATACAAACACATAAAAACGCTGCGTTTTTTTCATGCATGCTCATAAAAATGCTTGAAAAAAACGCAGCAGTTGTATGCTTTTGTATGCGTTTTTTCAATGCGTTTTTTTGCGGGAAAAACGCGCTGCAAAAAAAAGCAAGTGTGAAACTAGCCTTAGCCGCTCAGCCCTGTTCTGCAAAAGCCAGCTTCTCCACGATGACAGAGGATCAGTTCTCCACCCTTCTGTCAAGATCACACCTCACCACTAGTGCCCTCGATCAACTCCCGTCTCACCTCATCCGTAACTTGGCCGCAGTCTTCATCCCATCTCTAACACACCTCTTCAACCTTTCACTTACAAATGGTGTCTTTCTCTCATCCTTCAAACATGCCTCAATCAAACCCATCCTCAAAAAGCCCTCCCTTGACCCATCCTCTGTGTATAACTATCGCCCGATATCTCTTCTCCCTTACGCCTCAAAACTACTGGAACAGCATGTATATCTTGAACTGTCCTCCCACCTCTCCTCATGTTCCCTCTTTGACCGGTTACAATCTGGCTTCCGACCGCATCACTCAACTGAAACTGCCCTAACTAAAGTCACTAACGACTTACAAACTGCCAAGAGCAAGCGACACTACTCTGTTCTCCTTCTCCTGGACCTGTCCTCTGCCTTCGACACCATAGACCATTCCCTCCTGCTACAGACTCTCTCATCTCTTGGCATCACAGACTTGGCCCTATCCTGGATCTCATCATACCTAACAGACCGAACATTTAGTGTCTCCCTCTCACACACCACCTCCTCACCTCGCCCCTTGTCTGTCGGTGTTCCTCAAGGCTCTGTCCTAGGACCCCTACTATTCTCTATCTACACCTTCGGCTTGGGACAGCTCATAGAATCCCACGGTTTGCAGTATCACCTCTATGCTGATGACATGCAGATCTACCTATCTGGACCCAACCTCACCTCCTTACTGACTGAAATCCCACAATGTCTGTCTGCTATCGCAGCCTTCTTCTCTGCTCGCTTTCTCAAACTGAACATGGACAAAACAGAATTCATCATTTTTCCCCCATCTCACTCTACCCCTCTACCAGACCTATCCATCAATGTCAATGACTGCTCTCTTTCCCCAGTCCCGCACGCTCGGTGCCTTGGGGTGATCCTCGACTCTGCGCTCTCTTTCAAACCACATATCCAAGACCTCACCTCCTCCTGCCGCCTCAAACTCAAAAATATTTCCCGGATCCGCTCATTCCTCAATCACGAAACCACAAAAACACTAGTGCATGCTCTTATCATCTCCTGCCTTGACTACTGCAACCTCCTACTCTCTGGCCTCCCCTCTAGCACTCTGGCATCGCTCCAGTCCATCCTACACTCTGCTGTCCGACTAATCCACCTGTATCCCCACTATTCCCCAGCCTCCCCCCTATGCCAGGCCCTTCACTGGCTTCCTATTGCCCAGAGGCTCCAATTCAAAGCCCTAACCATGACATACAAAGCCATCCACAACCTGTCTCCTCCATACATCTGTGACATGCTCTCTAGGGACCTACCCGCACGCAACCTTCGATCATCTCAAGATCTCCTTCTCTACTCCCCCCTTATCTCTTCTTCCCACAACCGCATACAAGACTTCTCCCGTGCTTCCCCCATACTCTGGAACTCTCTGCCGCTACACATCAGACTCTCACCATCAACAGAAACCTTCAAGAAGAACTTGAAGACCCACCTGTTCTGACAAGCCTACAGCCTGCAATGATCCTCGGTCAACTGAACCACCGCATGACCTGCTCTACCCTCTCCTACTGTATCCTCACCCATCCCTGTAGACTGTGAGCCCTCGCGGGGAGGGTCCCCTCTCCTTATGTACTTGTGTGTCCCTTGTCTTACTCATGTTTATTATACTTTTCTATATTTCCCCTTTTCACATGTAAAGTGCCATGGAATAAATGGCGCTATGTAAATGCATAATAATAATAATAAATAATAATAATAATTTAGGCATTTTGGGCGACCAAGTGCATCCTATGGTTCAAGCACTTTTCCCGGAGGGGAACGCCATCTTTCAGGATGATAATTCACCAATTCATACAGCTAGAATCGTTAAAGCATGGCACGAAGAACATTGTAATGAAGTTGATCATCTCATCAGGCCCACACAATCCCCAGACCTCAACATTATTGAGCATTTATGGCCGATTTTAGAGATTAAAGTTGGATGTCGATATCCGCCGCCATCGTCGCTCAAAGAACTGGAGGGTGTTTTAACTGAAGAATGGGCTACAATTCCTTTGGAAACAATTCACACCTTGTATGAATCCATACCTCAGATAATTGAGGCTGTAGTCGCCGCAAAAGGTGGACCTACACCATATGAAACTAACTTTTATTGATGTTTCCAGGTGTTTCCATTATTTTGTCCAACCCCATTGAGACACACATATATATATATATACAGTGGGGAAAAAAAGTATTTAGTCAGTCAGCAATAGTGCAAGTTCCACCACTTAAAAAGATGAGAGGCGTCTGTAATTTACATCATAGGTAGACCTCAACTATGGGAGACAAACTGAGAAAAAAAAATCCAGAAAATCACATTGTGTGTTTTTTTTTTCATTTTATTTGCATATTATGGTGGAAAATAAGTATTTGGTCAGAAACAAAATTTCATCTCAATACTTTGTGATATATCCTTTGTTGGCAATGACAGAGGTCAAACGTTTTCTGTAAGTCTTCACAAGGTTGCCACACACTGTTGTTGGTATGTTGGCCCATTCCTCCATGCAGATCTCCTCTAGAGCAGTGATGTTTTTGGCTTTTCGCTTGGCAACACGGACTTTCAACTCCCTCCAAAGGTTTTCTATAGGGTTGAGATCTGGAGACTGGCTAGGCCACTCCAGGACCTTGAAATGCTTCTTACGAAGCCACTCCTTCGTTGCCCTGGCGGTGTGCTTTGGATCATTGTCATGTTGAAAGACCCAGCCACGTTTCATCTTCAATGCCCTTGCTGATGGAAGGAGGTTTGCACTCAAAATCTCACGATACATGGCCCCATTCATTCTTTCATGTACCCGGATCAGTCGTCCTGGCCCCTTTGCAGAGAAACAGCCCCAAAGCATGATGTTTCCACCACCATGCTTTACAGTGGTATGGTGTTTGATGGATGCAACTCGGTATTCTTTTTCCTCCAAACACGACAAGTTGTGTTTCTACCAAACAGTTCCAGTTTGGTTTCATCAGACCATAGGACATTCTCCCAAAACTCCTCTGGATCATCCAAATGCTCTCTAGCAAACTTCAGACGGGCCCGGACATGTACAGGCTTAAGCAGTGGGACACGTCTGGCACTGCAGGATCTGAGTCCATGGTGGCGTAGTGTGTTACTTATGGTAGGCCTTGTTACATTGGTCCCAGCTCTCTGCAGTTCATTCACTAGGTCCCCCCGTGTGGTTCTGGGATTTTTGCTCACCGTTCTTGTGATCATTCTGACCCCACGGGGTGGGATTTTGCGTGGAGCACCAGATCGAGGGAGATTATCAGTGGTCTTGTATGTCTTCCATTTTCTAATTATTGCTCCCACAGTTGATTTCTTCACTCCAAGCTGGTTGGCTATTGCAGATTCAGTCTTCCCAGCCTGGTGCAGGGCTACAATTTTGTTTCTGGTGTCCTTTGACAGCTCTTTGGTCTTTACCATAGTGGAGCTTGGAGTCAGACTGTTTGAGGGTGTGCACAGGTGTCTTTTTATACTGATAACAAGTTTAAACAGGTGCCATTACTACAGGTAATGAGTGGAGGAAAGAAGAGACTCTTAAAGAAGAAGTTACAGGTCTGTGAGAGCCAGAAATCTTGATTGCTTGTTTCTGACCAAATACTTATTTTCCACCATAATATGCAAATAAAATGAAAAAAAACCAGACAATGTGATTTTCTGGATTTTTTTTTCTCAGTTTGTCTCCCATAGTTGAGGTCTACCTATGATGTAAATTACAGACGCCTCTCATCTTTTTAAGTGGTGGAACTTGCACTATTGCTGACTGACTAAATACTTTTTTTCCCCACTGTATATATATATATATATTTCATAGCGTTCTAAATAGCATAATAGCCGCTAAATCAATTGCCGGCTTCTGTAAAATCAATACAAGACCCGACATGAAATGACACATGGTTTAAATACAGTAAACCATTTAATTTCCTTTAGTTTTTTATGTCTTTGACTAATAATTAGATTAGGGTAAGTGTGTAAAATTTGAGACATGTAGGTGTTAAATTAAGGGGTTAATTCGTTGAAAAAAAAATTGCATGGGCTCCCACGGTAATTTCTCCACCAGAGAGGGAAAGCCAGTGAGTGATGGCAGATATTAATAGCCTAGAGAGGGACCATTGTTTTTGGCCCCCCCGGCTGAAAAAAAATCTGCCCCCAGCCACCCCAGAAAAGACGCATGTATAAGATGTGACTTTTCTGGCACTTAGCCTCTCTATTCCCATTGCCTTTAGCGGTGGCTAATGGGTTAATAATAATGGGTTAATGTCACCATGCTATTGAAAAGTGACATTAAGCTGGGTTAATAATGGAGAGGTGTCAATAAGACACCTCTCCATTATTAAGCCTCGAATAGTAAAGGGTTAAAAAAGACACACACACACACACACACACACATTAATTAAAAATTCTTCTAATGAAATAATCACACCAAGTTTTTGACCACATTTATTAATCTGCTAATCCAAAAGAATCCCTTGTCCTGTAAAAAAACAAAAAATATAAAACCAACAATATATATACCTCTCCGCTGTTCAGTCAGGTCCCCCGCTGCAATCCATCACAAGGGGTTAACTAGTTTACAACGGGCAATATCCAAAATATCAAGCCTACCAAAAAAATGGCACTTAGGCCGGTTTCACATTAGCGCTTTTTAAGCGCACGCACGGCCGGGGGTAGCTCCGCCCCCGAGCCGGCTCTCTGCCCGGCGTGCCCGCCCCTTGCTTGTAGCGCCGCCTACTAGCGGACAGCGGCGCCTGCGATCGGCGCACCCTATCTTTAGCATAGGGTGCGCAGATCGTGCGCAGGCCGTGCGCTAGTTGCGCTTTGACCTGCGCTGCACACTTTTGACGGTGCGCCGTGCGCGCCAAAATCCGAAAAGTTTGATTTTGGCGCGCACGGCGCACCGTCAAAAGTGCGCAGCGCAGGTCAAAGCGCAACTAGCGCACGGCCTGCGCACGATCTGCGCACCCTATGCTAAAGATAGGGTGCGCCGATCGCAGGCGCCGCTGTCCGCTAGTAGGCGGCGCTACAAGCAAGGGGCGGGCACGCCGGGCAGAGAGCCGGCTCGGGGGCGGAGCTACCCCCGGCCGTGCGTGCGCTTAAAAAGCGCTAATGTGAAACCGGCCTTAGAAACATCCAAAAAATATCCAAAAAGACAAAAAAGCATAGCCATAAAAAATGTAATCTTTATTAAAGCATGATAGCCAGACCATAAAAACACCTAAAAAGAGATATCGGTCCACATGACCAAACATAGGTAAATATACAGTGGGGAAAAAAAGTATTTAGTCAGTCAGCAATAGTGCAAGTTCCACCACTTAAAAAGATGAGAGGCGTCTGTAATTTACATCATAGGTAGACCTCAACTATGGGAGACAAACTGAGAAAAAAAAATCCAGAAAATCACATTGTGTGCTTTTTTTTTCATTTTATTTGCATATTATGGTGGAAAATAAGTATTTGGTCAGAAACAAAATTTCATCTCAATACTTTTTGATATATCCTTTGTTGGCAATGACAGAGGTCAAACGTTTTCTGTAAGTCTTCACAAGGTTGCCACACACTGTTGTTGGTATGTTGGCCCATTCCTCCATGCAGATCTCCTCTAGAGCAGTGATGTTTTTGGCTTTTCGCTTGGCAACACGGACTTTCAACTCCCTCCAAAGGTTTTCTATAGGGTTGAGATCTGGAGACTGGCTAGGCCACTCCAGGACCTTGAAATGCTTCTTACGAAGCCACTCCTTCGTTGCCCTGGCGGTGTGCTTTGGATCATTGTCATGTTGAAAGACCCAGCCACGTTTCATCTTCAATGCCCTTGCTGATGGAAGGAGGTTTGCACTCAAAATCTCACGATACATGGCCCCATTCATTCTTTCATGTACCCGGATCAGTCGTCCTGGCCCCTTTGCAGAGAAACAGCCCCAAAGCATGATGTTTCCACCACCATGCTTTACAGTGGTATGGTGTTTGATGGATGCAACTCGGTATTCTTTTTCCTCCAAACACGACAAGTTGTGTTTCTACCAAACAGTTCCAGTTTGGTTTCATCAGACCATAGGACATTCTCCCAAAACTCCTCTGGATCATCCAAATGTTCTCTAGCAAACTTCAGACGGGCCCGGACATGTACAGGCTTAAGCAGTGGGACACGTCTGGCACTGCAGGATCTGAGTCCATGGTGGCGTAGTGTGTTACTTATGGTAGGCCTTGTTACATTGGTCCCAGCTCTCTGCAGTTCATTCACTAGGTCCCCCCGTGTGGTTCTGGGATTTTTGCTCACCGTTCTTGTGATCATTCTGACCCCACGGGGTGGGATTTTTGCGTGGAGAACCAGATCGAGGGAGATTATCAGTGGTCTTGTATGTCTTCCATTTTCTAATTATTGCTCCCACAGTTGATTTCTTCACTCCAAGCTGGTTGGCTATTGCAGATTCAGTCTTCCCAGCCTGGTGCAGGGCTACAATTTTGTTTCTGGTGTCCTTTGACAGCTCTTTGGTCTTCACCATAGTGGAGCTTGGAGTCAGACTGTTTGAGGGTGTGCACAGGTGTCTTTTTATACTGATAACAAGTTTAAACAGGTGCCATTACTACAGGTAATGAGTGGAGGAAAGAAGAGACTCTTAAAGAAGAAGTTGCAGGTCTGTGAGAGCCAGAAATCTTGATTGCTTGTTTCTGACCAAATACTTATTTTCCACCATAATATGCAAATAAAATGAAAAAAAACCAGACAATGTGATTTTCTGGATTTTTTTTTCTCAGTTTGTCTCCCATAGTTGAGGTCTACCTATGATGTAAATTACAGACGCCTCTCATATTTTTAAGTGGTGGAACTTGCACTATTGCTGACTGACTAAATACTTTTTTTCCCCACTGTACGTATGAAAACAAATATATCAATGGGAGAAAAATCACAATTCTTTTCCCATATATCTTATAAACATTGCTATAGGAAAATCTCCCATCATAATTCACACTCTCCTCTCTGCACCGACATGCATTAATATGAAAAATGTTGCAAATGCATTGTTGCTGCACCTACATCTGTTAGGTGTGTGCACAGTGTTTTATCCCATGCGCAGTGTCCACCGCCCCTATAAATGTACAATAATGTATAATCAATGTGCAAAATAATGCACATGAAAGGCACCTATAGGGAATATGTTGTAGGATTATCCTGTGAAACTAAGTCTAGTTTCACACTAGCGTTTATTCGACGCAGTGCACGGCGCTGCTAAGCCCCGCCCCCTGCCGGCTCCCTGCCCGCCCCATCCGCTCATCGCCGCCTACTATCGCACATGGACGCTTGCAATCTGCGCACCCTATCTTTAGCATAGGGTGCGCAGATCGTGCACTGGCCGTGAGCTAGTAGGATTTTGGCGTGCGCTGCGCACTTTTGAAAGTGCGCCCGTGCGCGCCGAACGCAGCATGTTGCATTTCGGCGCACACAGCGCACCTTCAAAAGTGCGCAGCGCTCGCCAAAATCCTACTAGCTCACGGCCAGTGCACGATCTGCGCACCCTATGCTAAAGATAGGGTGCACAGATCGCAAGCGTCCATGTGCGATAGTAGGCGGCGATGACCGGATAGGGCGGGCAGGGAGCCGGCAGGGGGCGGGGCTTAGCAGTGCCGTGCGCTGCGTCGAATAAACGCTAGTGTGAAACTAGCATAAGTTGTACATTTAACAGGGTCACTGTGTACTGACCATGTGCTTAAATCACCTATAAATGGGTTAGGTTTAAATGCACATTAAACAGAATGCAGGTGCAAGCCCATACTGCTATGCATGCCCAGTACATTATAGTGGTGCCATAAATGGCAGGCAGAGAAGCAGAATGCAGAGTAAAGTGCAAAGTGCATATAGGAAGTGTACAACCTTGTTGGCCAATATCTCTTTTTAGGTGATTTTATGGTCTGGCTATCATGCTTTAATAAAGATTACATTTTTTATTGCTATGCTTTCTTGCCTTTTTGGATATTTTTTAGTTTACAACGGGGACCAGTGCTAATGCTAACGGCCTCACTGTTAACCACTACAGAATGAATAAATTCATCTCTGCGCAGCCTCCCCAGCTGACCGGAGATGAACTAATAAGCATGGAAAAGTTTCTGAAATTTTTACCACGCTCATCAGTTCACCTCAGGTCAGCCAGGGACTCTGCGCAGCCTCACTGACTACCGCTGACGTCACTGAGGCTGCGCGGAGTCTCCGGCTGACCGGAGGTGAACTGATGAGAGTAGGAAAAAGGGCCCTCTGCAGTCTGCGTCTGCCCCTGGTTCCAATGGTTGTCTTTCTGCTGTTTTTGTGGCTGCCATTAGTCCGGAGGGTATTCCGGAGTACTTGAAGGACTTTGGGGACATGTTCTTTGAAAAAGAGGCTGAGATCTTGCCACCACATCGTCCTTATGATTGTAACATTAATCTTATTCCGGATTCTAAATTGCCCAAAGTTCGTTTGTACAATCTTTCTGGCCTGGAACGTACCGCTATTAAAAACTAAATCTCTGATAGTCTACACAAAGGTCACATCCTTCCCTCTGCCTCTCCTGTGGCTGCTGGATTCTTTTTTGTGAAGAAAAAAAATGATGGTTTACGCCCGTGCCTCAATTTCCGGGAACTAAATGAAATTACGGTGAGAAATACCTACCCTCTCCCACTCATTCCTGATCTCTATAACCAATTGTCTGGGGCTAAGTGGTTTTCCAAACTTGATCTCAGGGGAACATATAACCTTATACGCATTCGGATGAGTGGAAAACGGCATTTCTCACATCCGAGGGTCTGTTTGAAAATTTCGTCATGCCCTTCGGTCTCACGAACAAGCCCGCGGTGTTTCAGAACTTCATGAATGATGTTTTTTCTGATTTTATTGGGCACTTTATGGTTGTATACCTGAATGATATCCTTGTTTTCTCGCCTGACAAGGAATCCCACATTGGTCATTAACGTGCTGTTCTTCACAGGTTACGGAGAAATTCTCTGTATGCTAAACCCGAGAAATGCTTGTTTTGTGTCCAGGAGCTTTCCTTTCTGGGATCATCCTTTCTGCCAATGGGTTTTGGATGGAACCCTGAAAGGTGCAGGCCATTGTTGATTGGGTGCAACCCAGAGACCTCAAGGGTCTGCAGTGTTTTCTGGGTTTCGCCAATTATTATTGAAAATTTATCAAGGGGTTTTCTCAGGTGGTCAAGCCACTCACCAATCTCACTTGCAAGGGGGCTGATCTCAAAGCCTGGTCACCCTTGGCGGTTGAAGCATTTACTACTTTAAAGAAGTGTTTTATGTCTGCTCCTGTATTGGTTCTGCCTGATCCATCAGGACCCTTCATTGTAGAGGTGGACGCATCGGAGGTGGGAGTGGGGGTGGTGTTGTCTCAGGGACCCGTTACTTTGACCAATTTAAGACCATGTGCCTTTTTTTCCAGGAAGTTTTCTTCTGCAGAGAGTAACTATGATGTTGGTAACTGGGAGATATTGGCCATAAAATTGTCTTTTGAAGAATGGAGGCATTTTTCAGAAGGGGCGGTTCGTTGGATCACATTGGTCACAGTGACTATGAACCACAAGAACTTATCTTACATTGACTCTGCCAAGCGGTTAACTCAAGACAGGCTAGGTGGTCGCTTTTTTTTTCTCGTTTTCATTTTTCTAGCACTTTTCGGCCTGGTTCCAAGAATGTCAAGGTGGATGCCTTATCTCGCAGTTTTGGTCCGATATCACCCCCCAAACCTCCTTCCTCTATCCTTAAGCATGGGGTGGTTGTTGCTGGGGTATCCTCTGAATTGGAGCGTGAAATTCGGGAGGCTCAGTCTCTTGCTCCTCAATCTTTGCCTGATAATATGCTCTTTGTCCCAGTTCAGTACTGGTTGATGGTTCTCCGGGAGTTCCACAATTCTCGGGGATCTCGGCCACCCGAAAGTCATTGCTAGGCTGTTTTGGTGGTCCTCCTTGACTTCTGATATCGCTAGGTTTGTGTCTGCTTGTGATACCTGTGTCCGTGCTAAGAGCTCCCATAACCGGCCGGCCGGGGAATTGGTGCCATTGCCAGTTCTGGATAGACCTTGGACTGATTTGTCCATGGATTTTATCACTGATCTCCCTCCTTCCAATGGCAAAACTGTTATCTGGGCAGTGGTTGACAGATTCAGTAAACAGGGGCTGTTATGAATGAGTCACCGAAGGAGGAAAAAACAAAAATACAAGCTAAGTCCAGAAAACCAGAGAGGTTGGTAGCTATCGGATTGCAGACCCCTGATCCTATCCACAACAACTAACAGTAGCCGTGGGGGGTACCTACGATGCCCTAGACCCCTCGATCACAGCCGGAGAACTAAATAGGCCTAAAGAAAGAAAGGGGAAATCTAAACTGCCCCAGAGCAGACCCCAAAGCAATAGGCAGCCCCCAACATATAATGATGGTGAAGCAAGATGAAAACACTAAGACAGATAGAAAGATAGGTTGAGCAAACGATGGGGCCCAAACTAGCTAAAAAGGACAGGATAGAAAAGCTGCTGTCTGCAATCCGTAAAAAACCCTACCAAAAAATGTCCCAACCGTAGGAAAAACAGGCCCTGAAGTCGCTAGGACTTCAAAAAGACTATATCAGCACTCAGGTAAATTCTGAAGACAGAGCAAAGAGACAAACTGATCAGAGACAAAAATGGAACACAGCACAACCCCGACCGGGGATGGCTGAACTAAAAAAAACAAGGTAAACAAAACAAAACTAATAAGTTCAAAAGCAGAGCAAAAACTTATCTTTGGGAAGCAGGAATCAGACTGGTCTCCAAGAATCCAGCAGAGAAATCACCAGCGACTCAGAAGGGCGTCGGCTGCCTAATATCCAGTCAGAATTTCCTGTTACCCAGTCATCATCTACCAGATCAGGTGTTTGGTAATCAGCCTCACTACCTTCCTTCACCAGAAGAGGGAGTTCATCAGACATTGACTGTGAAGGGGAAAATGAATTCACAACAAGGCGCATTTTGTATCTTTGACAGGATTGCCTAATGCAGAAACACTATCTAAGTTGTTTGTTGAGCACGTGTGTATCTGACTCTGGTATATCCTGATTTGCCCTGCTGTGATCCCTGACTTGCCCCGTGTCTGTTTATTCCCTCTGCCTGTCTTGACTCAGTGTTTCCCTGTAAGTTTGTTGACTCTCTGGTTTTGACTTGGCTTGCTTTCGGACCTGCTTCTGTCTTCTGTCTTTTTCTTATCTGCATCCAACTGTTGCTAACCCCCTGGCTTGTTTCTGACCACGTGTACTGCTGTGACCTCTGGTACTTCTGCTCCTGACTGTTTCTGACTTGGCTTGTCTGACTTCTTTTACGCCACCTGGTGGCTCTTGTGCTCCTGCTCAGTGTTGCTACGTTGTGTTTGCAATCTCTCTTCCCTCACCAGCACCCCCTGGTGGAGGTTGTGCTATACTGCACTGCAGTAGCATGACAGAAAGGCCAGAAAGACACATGACAGATGAATGGGTATGCTGTCAAAGGCGTGAGCCAAATTATTGACACCAGCCCAGTGCCTAATGACCGGGTCTTTTGACAAGGAGGGAATGTTTTTAAAGATGATCAAGCAACATCTGGCCGACCAAATCGTACTCCATAATTTCTCTATGACTTTCAATTATTGAATCTCAAAGCTGGACACCTTGCATTAGCTGTCCCTCTATGCCTTGGAGATGTTGTGCTGCACTGCTGCTAGCGTCTTGTCCGAGTGAGTTTTCAATGCCGTTGGGGGGAGGTCATAGCAGACACAAGAATGCAGACAAGCTCACTCTCATAAAAATGAACAAAGCCTGGATTAGCCCACACTTTTCCACACTACCAGATGAAAGCAGCACATAAATGTTTGCAATATTCAATATTTCAATGGGGTCCGCCAATTGTTACCTTTCAGGGGTCTATGGATGACCCTCCTCATAATTTCTGTCTTGTTTACACTTTCTGCAAAGCCTTTATGACTAAAAAACACAAATATCCTGAACTGAAAAGTAAAAAATTAAGCTGCAAATAATGCATAAATGTAATAATAATAATAAGGGTATTTAGTAAACATAATTTTGATCAAAATAATGTACAAGCCATCGCGCCATGTCACGGCAACCCTTGTGGGACAGTCCCTACTCTAGTATTTAAAACCTTTTCACTTGCCAAGTGATGTGAATGTGAACAAGGATCGAGCGGCTGAACCACTAGTAAAAGCTTAGGCCAGACAGGATGGTTTTCCCAGCTCAGAAAGAGGGCGGTCACACCCATATATGCACTGAATGCACAATGAAATGAATAAAAAAACTGGAGTCTGAACTGAGAAAAGTAAGTTAATGTGTATGCACAATGTAAGTGCATATTAACACATGACCATTAACCAGAGAAAACAGAAAGCAAAAAACACAAATATCCTGAACTGAAAAGTAAAAAATAAACTGCAAATAATGCATAAAGATAATAATAATAACAATAATAATAATAAGGGTATTTAGTAAACATAATTTTGATCAAAATAATGTTTACTAAATACCCTTATTATTATTATTACCTTTATGCATTATTTGCAGTTTAAAGCCTTTATGACTGTATAGGTGCACCAACTACATTTTCAAAATATTTTTTGTTAAATTTTTTTTTAAGGATTCAATGACTCATCCATACATTTAAAGAGCCGTAATTCACCACACACTCTAATAGATTGTTTGCAAAAATACTGAGAGCTTGCTGTGATGTGGCAGGATGGCTTGTACATTATTTTGATCAAAATTATGTTTACTAAATACCCTTATTATTATTATTATTACCTTTATGCATTATTTGCAGTTTAAAGCCTTTATGACTGCATAAGTGCACCAACTACATTTTCAAAATATTTTTTGTTAATTTTTTTGACTCATCCATACATTTAAAGAGCCGTAATTCACCACACACTCTAATAGATTGTTTGCAAAAATACTGAGAGCTTATTCAACAATTAAATATGCAAAAGAAATGCTAGAGAAATTAATTCATAATAGTACAATACGACTGAAACACCCAACGTTTCGACCCTCCCGGGTCTTAGTCATGGGGTTGCTTAGTTTCAGGTATAAGAGGCATAAAAGGCAAGAGTAGAGAAGAAAGGTCCCTGCGAAAATGCAAATCCACGTATGCTATGATTGATGGGTTGTGTAGGGCCTAGATATGAATGCTGTGTAGCGGTGCTCCCGCGCCTGGCTGTTTGTGCTCATCCACATGCTTAACATGGTTATTGTTGCATTATGGTGGTATGTAAAACTTACAAAAAGTGTAGAAAAATAGTTTAGGATTAGATTACTCTTCCATACATTATTACATGCTTTCTGTCACATTTTCGTGGTATAAGGCTACTTTCACACTTGCCTTTTTTTGCAGCTCGTTTTTCCCGCAAAAAAAGCATGGAAAAAACGCATACAAACGCATACAAATGCTGCATTTTTTTCAAGCATTTTTATGCGCATGCATGAAAAAAACGCAGCGCTTTTATGCGTTTGTATGCGTTTTTAGTGCATTTTTACCGCGTTTGCGGTTTTTTCCAACATTAGTTGGCCTCACCAAAAAAATCAAGATAGGGTTAGGATTAACACTAACCCAAACCATGACTTTACTAACCCTAACCCTAACCCTTAACCAAACCATCCTAACCCTAACCCTTAACCAAACCAAACTAACCCTAACGCTAACCCTTAACCAAGCCATACTAACCCTAACCCTTAACCAAACCTTACTAACCCTAACCCTAACCCCTAACTAACCCTAAACCCTAACCCTTAACCAAACCATACTAACCCTAACTCAAACCCTAACCCTAACCCTAAACCCCCTTAACTAACCCTAACTCTAACCCAAACCCCTAATTTCCATTGTCTAACCAATGGTCAACAAAAAAACGCATGCGCAAAAAACGCATACATGAGCATGCTAATGCACACATATGCACACCCATAGACTTACAATGGGTGTCTTGCTGTAAAAAAACGCATTGCGCGTACATGCGTTTTTTTGAGGCAAGTCGGACGCCCAAAAAATGCAACAGGATGCATTTTGTGCGCCCAAGCGCACACCACAAAAAAACGCATGCGCGTAAAAACGCATACAAACGCATGTGTTTGCGCACATAAGCGCATCCCATGTAAAATATAGGAAAAAAAAGCGCATGCGTTTTTTAGCGCTAAAATACAGCGCAAAAAAACGCAAGTGTGAAACCAGCCTAAAACAGTAGAAAAAAAGCTTTTTAAAATTTTGCTTATTTCTTCACATTTCTTACCCATATACTATTCTGTGTTCTGGGGTACAATTTTTGTGAAATTGCGCTAAAAAACATTTAAAATTGATGCTGCGTTACATTTCTCATTCATAGAGTATTACGGGTCCTTGGTATATAACCCTCAAAAAATCTTCTTCAAAATGTATTAGTATTATATTGCTCATTCATAAAATATTACATCTATTACATCTTCTTGGGTAGATTTAGTTGCTATATAAGCCTCCAAAAACAAGTTCCAAATTTATCAGTATCATATTGCTCACCCATAGGGTATTATATCTTCCTGGGTACATTTTGTTGCTCTAATAGCCTCAAAAAACGTGTTAAAAATGTATCGCTTTTATATTGCTCACCTATAGACTACGCCTGGGTTTGGAGTACATTTAGTTGGTATATAACCTTCAAAAAACTTGTTCAAAATTTTACTGGTATTATATTGCTCATCCATAGAGTATTCCATGGTCTGGAGTACATTTTGTTTGTATATAAACCTCCCAAAACTTGTTTACAAAATGTATTGGTATTATGAGAGGACTAAGGGCTGATAGCCAGAAGTGCATAAGAATGTGACTCTATCTACTTGTGGATATATCTACACGTTTTTATGATGGTGTGAAATAAAGAAGAATTGTTTTTGATTATTCCGCTGTATGATCCGACAACTTTTTTCTTCCACTCATTGTGATCCGATGATCAGACGGAATTTTTAGGATCGCTTCAGGCAAATTCAAGGCTACCAAGCACATTGACATGGTGAGGCATTCCATTTTTCCCCTTATTTTTTCTGTTGTATTGGTATTATGTTGCTAATCCATAGATTTTTACATATTTTTGGGTTATACAGGCAGCTAAAAACTTGCTTAAAAATGTATCTGTATTATAATGCTCACCTATAGACTATTTTGTTGTATGGAGTACATTTTGTTGGTATATTAACCCTAAAAAACATATTCAAAATTTATCAGTATCATATTGCTCACCCATAGGGTATTACATCTTCTTGGGTACATTTGTTGCTATAAAAGCCTCAAAAACTTGTTAAAATTGTCGCGCTTTTATAATGCTCACCTATAGACTTTGTCGTGGTTTGGATTACATTTCGTTGGTATATAACTGTCAAAAAACATCTTCAAAAATTTAGGCTGTGTGCACACATTGCATATTTGGTACTTTTTTGTCACATTTTTTTTCTGTGCGGATTTGTCACAAAACCTGATATCAGCAATGTGAATGAGAAAGCTGACGTGTCATACACATGTTGAGTATTTTTGACAGTGTGTTTTTGCTCTGCGTTTTTCACGAAAAGCAGTACATAAAGCATTATTACCTCAAAGTGAATACACCCTTACTTAGTCCACCTTGTACTTGTTACCAATAATTTGTGCAAGCCAATACTGAGGCCGAGATCACACTACCGTGTATGATGCGAGAAACTCGCACGAGTCTCTCGCATCAACACCCGGTGCTGCCGCCGGCACTCAGGACCGTCCGGAGCTGCGGCTGCATAGAAATACATGCAACAACAGCTCTGGTCCTGAGTGCCGGCGGCAGCTCCGGGTGTTGATGCGAGAGACTCGTGCAAATTTCTCGCATCACACACGGTAGTGTGATCCCGGCATAAAACAGAGAGAAATTAACCCTCGTTGCAATGCCCACATTTGAGTTTAAAAAAAAAATAAATAAAAGGTTTGAAGATTGGCACCCATTCTTTTTAATCAAAAACATTAATAAAACTAATGAAAAAAAAACCCAATGCGCCAGAAAAAAGGTGCAGCAGCTTCAGTAACTTCTGCTGGTAGAGTCACTGTGTACATACATTACATTACTTATCCTGTACTGATCCTGAGTTACATCCTGTATTATATTCCAGAGCTGCACTCACTATTCTGCTGGTAGAGTCACTGTGTACATACATTACATTACTTATCCTGTACTGATCCTGAGTTACATCCTGTATTATATTCCAGAGCTGCACTCACTATTCTGCTGGTGGAGTCACTGTGCACATACATTACATTACTTATCCTGTACTGATCCTGAGTTACATCCTGTATTATACCCCAGAGCTGCACTCACTATTCTCCTAGTGCAGTCACTGTGTACATACATTACATTACTTATCCTGTACTGATCCTGAGTTACATCCTGTATTATACCCCAGAGCTGCACTCACTATTCTGCCGGTGCAGTCACTGTGTACATACATTACATTACTTATCCTGTACTGATCCTGAGTTACATCCTGTATTATACTCCAGAGCTGCACTCACTATTCTGCTGGTGGAGTCTCTATGTACATACTTTACATTACTATTCCTGTACTGATCCTGAGTTACATCCTGTATTATACTCCAGAGCTGCACTCACTATTCTGCTGGTGGAGTCACTGTGTACATACTTTACATTACTTATCCTGTACTGATCCTGAGTTACATCCTGTATTATACTCCAGAGCTGCACTCACTATTCTGCTGGAGTCACTGTGTACATACATTACATTACTTATCCTGTATTAATCCTGAGTTACATCCTGTATTATATTCCAGAGCTGCACTCACTATTCTGCTGGTAGAGTCACTGTGTACATACATTACATTACTTATCCTGTACTGATCCTGAGTTACATCCTGTATTATACTCCAGAACTGCACTCACTATTCTGCTGGTGGAGTCACTGTGTACATACTTTACATTGCATTTTTGCATGCCACCCCTGTCTGCAAAAAAAAAAAAAAAACACAGACAAGTAAACAGCCTCATAGACTATAACGGATACATGTTCTATCTGTGGCTGTTTATAGATGCACAATAAGGAGGCACTTGAAGAAAAATGGGCTGCATGGTCGAATCACCAGAAGAAAGCCAAGTAACTCTGATCAAAAGTTCACATACCCCATTTCTTAATACCGTGTATTGCCCGCTCTAACATCAATGACAGCTCAAAGTTTTTTGTGGTAGTTGTGGATGAGGTTCTTTATTTTCTCAGATGGTAAAGCTGCCCACTTTTCTTGGCAAAAAGCCTCAAGTTTCTGTAAATTCCTGGGCTATCTAGCATAAACTGCGCGCTTGAGATCTCCCCAGAGTGGCTCAATGATATTGAGATCAGGAGACTGAGATGGCCACTCCAGAACCTTCACTTTGTTCTGCTGTAGCCAAAGACAGGTCGACTTGGCCTTGTGTTTTGGATCGTTGTCATGTTGGAACGTCCAAGTACGTCCCATGTGCAGCTTCCGTGCTGATGATTTCAAATTTACCTCCATTATTTACTGATAATGTGCTGTATTCATCTTTCCTTCAACTTTGTCCAAGTTTCCTGTGCCTTTGTAGCTTACACATCCCAAAACATCAGCGATCCACCTCCATGCTTTACAGTAGTGTAGGAAGGTGGCCCAGCTTGGGGGGTGGTCCCCTGTTTACCACAAACAGACGACACAGACATGAGACTGAGGCAGATTTCGGGTGCAACAGGTCCGAGTTTATTGGCCGTCCTCCTGACGACTGCAGCAATACACCGCAGCACTTCCACAGCTCTCCATATTCAGGCCCGGGTACCTGCACCTTCCTTTTGTCATAGTGACGTTCCTCGCGGCTCATTCACTGGGGCTGCCCTAGGCCTATCTACCGCCAGCGTTTCACCGGTCCGAGATCGTCGACAATTTGGTACCCCCTGAACCTCGTCTGTTCTGTGGTTCTTCGTGTCGGGGCCACCCCCTGACTTCTTTTCTCCTCAGTCCCCTAGTTGAGCTCTCCACTACTGTTCGTACTCCTTCACTGTCTCCTCTCCTGTCGAGCTCCTCCCGGAACTGGAACTTTCTGGAACCCTCTCCTGTCCTATTTATAACCTTCCTGGGCTCCTGTCTCCCCGCCTCCCATGACTAACGGTTTCTAAAGCCATAAGCTGCTGTCAAGTCCTGTACTCACGCTCACGCTGCCATCTTGTGGTCAAACTAAGGTACTGCACTCATTCAACACTTTTACCCAGCTGTTTCCCTTCTGTCATTACAAACGTCTCTCTAAAGTGCACAAACCGTACCTTTTCCCTACTGACAAGTCCGTCTGTCAGGGCACCTTCCCCACAGTAGGAATGGTGTTCCTTTCATCATAGGCCTTGTTGACCTCTCTCCAAATATAACGTTTATGGTTGTAGCCAAAAAGTTCAATTTTGGTCTCATCACTCCAAATTACTTTGTTCCAGAAGTTTTGAGGCTTGTCTCTGTGCTGTTTTGCATATTGTAGGTGAGATACTTTGTGGCATTTGCGCAGTAATGGCTTTCTTCTGGTGACGCGACCAGAATTTGCAACCCATTTTTCTTCAAGTGCCTCCTTATTGTGCATCTTGAAACAACCACACCACTAGTTTTCAGAGAGTTCAGTATTTCAGCTAATGTTATTTGTGGGTATTTTTTTGCATCCCAAACAATTTTCCTGGCATTTGTCACAGGTCGCAGGTGTCAACTTCTGTGCATGTTATCAGTCCAAAATCACCAGAGTATGCAAACTTTTGATCAGGGTCATTTGGGTGGTTTGGTATGTCATTATGATTTAAAAAGAGAAAACACAGTAGTTTGACAATAATTGGTTTCACCCAACCACTAACCATGAGTGGAGAAAAGGTTTTGATGTTATCATTCATATTCTCTGGAAAAAAGGCCTAGATAGCAAAAATTCTGCCGGGGTATGTAATCTTTTTAGCACAATTGTATTTAAGGGACTACAAGTCGATTTGATCAATTTTAATAGATTTGCATGGACTTTCACGCAATTTTTCATGACGAACTGGACACGCCATGATATAGTGGCTGCAGAGAGAAATAAAAAGGTTTTGTTTTTATCTTATTTTGCTTCTCAGTTGCTAAGATATTAGTAATCAAATATTTGGTGCACAATGAGTTAACTTTACTTAAGTCCAAGCAGGTGTTATCAGACAGTTTTCACTGGGGGTGTGTCATTCTTCTCCCTGCATGATGCTGACTAATCATAAGCAGGCAGCAACATAGAAGTGCAGAAGGACCTATTATTATGTCATCAGAGTTCACAGGTCTTGCCTGCTGGAGTGTGCAGCCTAGATGAGCGCTGAAGATAAATTATATAGCATAGAAGTGTGGAGCTATTAATTCCAGTTTATATTTCACTTAAAAAACAATGTGAACATGGCCCAATGTTATGAAGCTCCAGGGGAATATATTTGTGGATGTACCTGTGAATTGGAGGGTCCTCCATAGCTGAGCTCCTCAGCAGATGGCAGATATTTAACACATCCTGGGATGTAATCAATGACTGACCTTCACCTGTCAGGGGGTACATTTTAGAAAAGCTTTATTAGGGTTTGTGAATACATTAAGTATTTGCAGTGGATTTCCTGCACTAAAAAACAGTGTTGGCAGGAAAAATGCACATTTTTTTACACATTTTCCATGCATTTTCACTGCTTTTTTTTTACTTGCATTTTTCCCATTCATTTGAATGAGCAAAAACTAATCCAAAACTGCCGAAAGAATTGACATCCTGCAAGTTTGAAAAGATGCATCGATGGTTAAAATCTACAAGAAAAAATAAGCATCAGATTTCAGAAATGTCATTCATTTTGCTGGTGTTATAAACTGCAGTGATTTTTTTTTATCCTTGAGAAACGCTGTGTGTGAACAAGCCCATGTACCTAAATAATGCTTTTCCCCCGCTACTTTCTACTAGCTTGGAATGCAGTGCATGGGGTGGCTCTCCCAACCCTAGAATGACAGCCGGCCAGTCCGTGCACTGCGTTTCGACTTCGTTCCTGTTTATATGGCCGCCTATAAAACTCGTTTAACCATTAGGGTATATTCAGGAGATCTGGTGCCAAAACTGCAAAAATGCATGTTTTTTTTTAAATTTAGTAACATTGTCTGATATACCCTAGTGGAAGGTACCCTGACTTCCTTCACAATGGCGTGGAGTATTCCGAACCTTCAGATCTGCGGTGAGGGAGAATCTGACAATGTATGGCAGTGGTGCTGATTGTCAGCTTGCACAATGTATCGGTAATTCATCCTGCATAATATTTCCCGCTCTCTTAATATAATATCTACTTGGCAGTGGATTATATTTTCTCCGTTTCAGACAGGAATGCCTCGTTCTTGGTTCACTTCATATAAAGGTAGAGGCGTGAGTGACTTCTGAAGACAGATCGGGGGAATTGTCACTTGATTACGGCGTCTTGATTAGCATTTATAAGAGCCTTGTGATACGTTATTTGCATTCCTATTTAGTCCTGATTTCTGTGGGGCAGCAATGATTAAACTTGTCACCGGGTCTGATTGACGGGGTCAGATCTTCACTTTCCACTCTTTTGAAATTAAAAAGAAATGTGTCAGCTCCTTCACGAGTCCGGGCGCCGCGCATCTCGCCTGCCTTGTCATCGCAGATAGGTCAGGAATGTTTTAATTTTAGGGATGGATTTTGCTTGTCAAGAGCGCACTGATGGTGTGTAGTCGCCGAGATGAGATGTGAAGGGTGTAAAACAAAGAATCTAGAGAACAAAGACAAAGACGCTCACGTTATTAGACAGATTTAATTAGTCTGAATGGATATTATGCTAGATGAAGCGGTGAGCTGGTAAATTAACCCTTGATTAGAGGAAATGGAGAAACGGCCTCTGACCATTTCTACAGTCTCACCGGCCCCTGTTGCTTTGATGGGAATGCAGGTTTGGAGTAAGGACGTTTCCGGTAAGGGAGGACAAACTGGTCCAGGGGACTTTTTTTGGAGAATAACTTATGTGTTGGGAATTCATTATGCAAAGTTGCCAAATGTCCCAGGTTTCAGGCACAGAAATAGAAGACTCATTATCTTATCTGTAAATGTAGTTCCTGCAGTTCTATGTAACACCATGGATAACACACAGATTACTTTCTGCTCTGCCACAGGTGTTACAAGGACGCAGTTGAAAGTGCTGCCTCTCCAGAAGATTTGCCAACTTCTCCAGGAGTCTAGGAAGTCTTCCCTATTTCTGAGATCCTTCCAAATGTGGCATTTAAGCTGTGGCCAAATACTCATTTGGCCGAAAGCTATTCCTTCCAACATCCCCATAAGCCATGCATATGTTTCAGGCCACTGTTGTGGCAGCTTACAACCTTTGGGAACAAAAGGATTGGGCATGCTGAAATCCAACATGCTCAATCCGTGTGTAATATTTGTATTTTAGCTGCCGATAGACCATAGAGGGGCAAACATGCTTGTGGTCTTAGGGCGAGACAGTGTAATGGGTTTAATGGGTAAAAGCATAAAATAACACTTTGCGACTCTTTGGTCGCACCTGTGTTTTTACTGGTTTGCAGCATTTATGTGTAATTCAGGCAGGGAACAGGTTAAGGGCCTTGTCAGCCATCTTGGTATGAGGCCTGTGTGGAGTTCCCGTGTCAGCGTGTACATATATAAACCAATTTTCTAGCAGCTGGAGAACCAACATGCATTCTGAATACATAAGAGCGCCTAACCAAGAAGGTTTGTAATTCCGTAATTAGCTGTAATTAATGAATACAAAGTGAAGACTCGTTCACAGTTTAAATTATCACATTAGCTGCTGTCACCCTCTGTATACACAAAACAGCAGGAATTCAATTATTTTATTCTTCAAAGCTAATTTAAAATTTAAGGAATGCCATTACAAGAAATAATAGGTAGAAGGGAAAATGGAAATCAGTTCACACAGTTGGTCGTCCTAAAGAAAAATAAAATACTGACGGGAAATGAAGATGTGTAAACGGCTTAATGTCATTCTCCAAGAAATGAGCACAAAGCCTAAGCATATACTTAGCACTGGGCAGCCAGAAACTAAGATTAATGGCTGAAAATGACCAAATGACCAGATCTACAAAGAAAATGTATTACGTAGGCGCGAGGACTTAGGAAGGCAAAATTGCAAAATAGCCTGAAAATCTGCACAAGTTTCCACAGCAGGGCCGGACTTGGACTAAAATTCAGCCCTGGCATTTGAAGTTCCACAGGCCCACTAGTCACATGGTGACTATATAATATCTTTGTACACTTGTAGGTTACAAGAAGTGAGAGGAGATTAACACGACTATATAACATGTAGTCACAGCTGTGCCCAGTATTTCAGCTCAGTCCTATTTATTGCTTTTAGGTACAGTACTCCTCCCAAAGCTCTGTCCCCTTTTGTACGCACGATGACAGAATTCCTGGCAGAACTGCTATCCATTGGGCAACCAGACCCCCTGGTCATAGCCGCCCCTATCATACCTCCCAACTTTTGAAGAAGGGAAAGAGGGAGAAAGACTTTCTTTCTCTGTTCTTTCTTTCTCATTCTCTGTTCTGTCTTTCCCTCATTCTCTTTCTCTCTCTCTGTTCTTTCCTTCTCTCTCTAATCTTTCTTTCTTCTTTCTCTCTCTCTCTGTTCTGCGCGCCGCTGCAAATTTTAGGCCACGCCCCGGCCACATCCATATTACAACTAGTCACACCCATGTCCACACCCAATCGCACCCATTTAGCACTGCTGATCACACTGACTGGTACTGAGGGCACAGTGGCTGGCATTATGGGCACAGTGGCTGGCACTAAGGAAGAGAGAAAACAGAGAGAGAGGGAAAAAAGAAAATAGAGAGAGGAAGATAGGAGAGCGAGAGAGAAAGAAAGAACAGAGAGAGAAAGAAGAAAGAACAGAGAGAAAGAAAGAGGGGAAAGAAAGAAAGAACAGAGAGAGACAGAGAAAGAACAGAGAGAGAAAGAAAGAAGTAAAGAAATAAAAAGAACAGAGAGAAAGAAAGAGAGGAAAGAAAAAGACAGAAAGAGGGGAAAGAAAGAACAGAGAGAGAGAGAAAGAAAAAAGAAAGATTAGAGAGAGAAAAAAAGAACAGATAGAGAGAAAGAAAATGAGGGAAAGACAGAACAGAGAATGAGAGAGAAAGAAAGAACAGAGAAAGAAAGAAAAAGAGAGAAAGAAATAAAGAAAGATTTTATAAAGATACTACAGCAACCTGGCTCCCATTGTAGTGCCCACCTGAGCCTCCCGATGCAGGACATGGCCGGCATCCCCGATTCCAAGGCGGTCCTGCTGTCTGCGCTGTCGGCGGACATGGTGATGGAACTGAAGCATTTCTAGTTCCGTCACAATCTCCTCTTGAAATTATCTCATTTCCGGTCAGCTTCCAGCATATCACTTCCGGTGGAACGTCATGTGTGAGTTTTTGAATGTTCCTCGGGGCTCCGCGGTGTACTCCTGTGTCCGTGGGAAAAGCCCACTTTGTATGCTTTGTACATCTCTTACACTTATGGCTCCACTCCGTACACACACAGCTCTGCTCCGAATACCCCATACACACGCGGCTCCGCTCCGTACACCAAGTACACACACGGCTCCAGTCAGTACACCTCGTACATGCGCGGCTCCTCTACGTACACGCGCGGCTCCTCTCCGCACACCCCGTACACGCGCGGCTCCGCTCCGTACACCTCGTACATGCGCGGCTCCTCTCCGTACACCTCGTACACGCACGGCTCCTCTCCGTACACCTCGTACACGCGCGGCTCCTCTCCGTACACCTCGTACACACGCGGTTCTGTTCTATACACCTCGTACACACGCGGCTCCGTTCTGTACACCTCGTACACACGCGGCTCCGTTCTGTACACCTCGTACACGCGGCTCCGTTCTGTACACCTCGTACACGCGGCTCCGTTCTGTACACCTGGTACACGCGGCTCCGTTCTGTACACCTCGTACACGCGGCTCCGTTCTGTACACCTCGTACACGCGGCTCCGTTCTGTACACCTCGTACACGCGGCTCCGTTCTGTACACCTCGTACACGCGGCTCCGTTCTGTACACCTCGTACACGCGGCTCCGTTCTGTACACCTCGTACACGCGGCTCCGTTCTGTACACCTCGTACACGCGGCTCCGTTCTGTACACCTCGTACACGCGGCTCCGTTCTGTACACCTCGTACACGCGGCTCCATTCTGTACACCTCTTACACGCGGCTCCTCTCCGTACACCTCGTACACGTGCGGCTCCTCTCCATACACCTTGTGCACACGCTGCTCCGTTCTGTACACCTCGCACACACGCAGCTCCGTTCTGTACACCTCGTACACGCGGCTTTGCTCTGCACACCTCGTACACATGCGGCTCCGTTCTGTACACCTCGTACACATAGCTCCGTTCTGTACACCTCGTACACGTGGCTCCATTCTGTACACCTCATACACACATGGCTCCTCTCCGTACACCTCATAAACATCCAGCTCCGCTCCGTACACCTCATACACACGCGGCTCCGCTCCGTACACCTCGTACACACACGGCTCCACTCCGCACACCTCGTACACACACGGCTCCACTCCATACACCTCATACTCACACGGCTCCGCTCTGCATGCCTCGTACACACACGGCTCTGCTACATCTACCCTGTAAACCTCTCCTGACCCCACACATACTTACCTCATCCAGCACAATGACAACCAGCACAGCAGAGTCCGGCAGACACCAAGAGGCAGGGCTGTGTGAACAGGACCTGTGATCAGGTCACAGGAGGGGCGGAGTCAGGGGTCACATGATCAGGGGTCTGGACAAAGGCTCCTGATCATGTGACCCCTGACTCCTCCCCTCCTGTGACCTCATCACAGGTCCTGTGTACAGAGAAGAGAGCAGGCAAGCGACGCTGTGAGTGGCTGCGGGGGGGCTTTTTTGCTGCTGCATCACACTGTTGACTCATATTCAGTCTGTGATCTATTAGTATACCCAAGTTTTTTTCACATGTGCTGTTGCTTAGCCCTATTCCTCCCATTCTGTATATGCTTTTTTCATTTTTATTGCCCAGATGTAGTACTTTGCATTTTTCCCTGTTAAAAACCATTCTGTTAGTTGCTGCCCACTGCTCCAGTTTATTTATATCTTTTTGAATCCTCTCTCTTCTCTAGTATTAGCTATCCTTTCAAGCTTTGTGTCATCAGCAAATTTAATCAGTTTACCCTCAATTCCTTCATCTAAATCATTGATAAAGATGTTGAATAATACAGGGTCCAGGACAGAGCCCTGTGGTACCCCACTTGAGACATTCTTCCAACTGGATGTACAGCCATTTACGACCACTCTTTGGGTCCGATCACTAAGCCAGTTATGAATCCACCTAACAGTTGCCTTGTCCATTCCATACCTAGTCATTTTTTCAATAAGGTTTGTGTGAGATACCTTTCCTTTTATTAGCCAGTCTCAGATATGGCTTTTTCTTTGCCACTCTGCCCTGAAGGCCAGAATCCCGGAGACACCTCTTCACTGTAGACGTTGACACTGGAGTTTTGCTTGTACTATTTAATGAAACTGCCAGTTGAGGACCTGTCAGGAATCGATTTCTCAAACTGCAGACTCTAATGTACTTGTCTTGTTGCTAAGCTGTGCAGCAGGGCCTCCCACTTCTCTTTCTACTCTGGTTAGAGCCTGTTTGTGCTCTCCTCTGAAGGGAGTCATACACACCGTTGTAGGAAATATTCAGTTTCTTGGCAATTTCTCGTATGGAATAGCCTTCATTTCTAAGAACAAGAATAGACTGTCGAGTTTCACATGAAAGTTCTTTTTTTCTAGCCATTTTGAGAGTTTAATGGAACCAACAAATGTAATGCTCCAGATTCTCAACTAGCTCAAAGGAAGGTCAGGTTTATAGCTTCTCTAATCAGCCAATCTGTTTTCAGCTGTGCTAACATACTTGTACAAGGGTTTTCAAGGGTAGTCTCACCATCCATTAGCCTTTTTACACAGTTAGCAAACACAAAGTAATATAAGAACACAGGAGTGATGGTTGTTGGAAATGGGCCTCTATACACCTATGAAGATATTGCTTTACAAACCAGACGTTTGCAGCTAGAATAGTCATTTACCACATTAATAATGTATAGAGTTTATTTCTGAATTATTTAATGTTAGCTTCATTGGAAAAAAATACTGCTTTTCTTTAAAAAATAAGGAAATTTCAAAGTGACCCTAAACTTTTGAACGGTAGCGTAATTTCTATAATACTGCACCTTACAGTATGTACAAGACTATAACTACTATAATACCGTCCTATGTACAGGAATATAAGTACTATAATACTGCTCTTTATGTACAAGAATATAACTACTATAATACTGTCATATGTACAAAAATATAACTACTATAATACTGCTCCTATGTACAATAATATGTCTATGAGAAATCTTCCCTTACCTAGAACAATATAGCTACTAATACTGATTCCTGTATGCAAGAACAGCTGGTATTTCCTCTTTTTACTTGCAAGAATATTACTATTATAATACAGCCCCTATATACAATAATATAATTACTTTAGTACTTCCCCTAAGTACAAGACTATAACTACTATAACAATACTGCCCTTATGTACAAGAACATAACTTTAATAATACTGCTCCAATGTACAAGAATATAACTACTATAATACTGCCCCATGTACAAGAATATAACTATTATAATACTGCCCCTATGTACAAGACTATAACTACTATAATACTGACCCTATGTACAAGAATATAACTACTATAATACTGCCCCTATGTACAAGAATATAACTACTATAATACTGCTCCTATGTGCAAGAATATATCTACATGTCTTGTGCCAGGAGGAGCTGTTCCTTTGAACACCAGGTGAGGGAAAGTTTCTGTGATTCTTCAGGTTTACAATGTGTATTGTTATCTACACAGAACATGAGTTTTGTATGTCAGTACTTGCTTTATCTGTGATAGTTACCTGCTTAGTAGAGTTCAGCGAAACAGGTCGGTCAAATTCAAAAGTCGTCGACTTTCGCTGAAGTCGGGTTTCAAGAAACGAAACCCGACCATAGCGTGAGGTCGGCCATGAGGTCGGCGACCCGAGCGCCAAAGTCGCATTTCAAATGATGCTTCCAGCGCCCTTTTTCAACCAATGATGGAGGCATTGGAGGCACTTTGGGCAACACGATGACATAGGCATCGGTCACCACCATTTTTGAGAAGGGCATGCAAGTGATTGGCTGGCTTTGTGTGGCGTCACAGGGGCTATAAAAGGGCGTGCCCACCGACCGCCATCTTACTTCTGCCGATCTTAGCAATAGGGAGAGGTTGCTGCTGCTGATTCAGAATAAGGAAGAGCATTAGGCAGGGAAGAACCAAAAAACTGCTTCTGCTGTTAGCGATTTCCACTTACAACACACAACACTTTGTGTGCAGTGACAGGAGAGGCTATATTTTTGTGCATCAGCTCTGTTGGTTATTAGGCTGCCTTATAAGGCTCCCTGATAGCTGCATTGCTGTTTGCACACTGCTGTGCAAACTGCTTTTTTAAAAGCAAAAATACTTTTCTTCCTCTTTTCTGCACAGTTACCAAGCGTTTATTTTTCCACCCTTTTGTGTGCAGCAGTCCTGCTTATTAGGCTGCCTGCGTCCATACTTGGACTGAGAGCATCATTGTCAGCATCCTCAAATCTCTAGTGAGATTCAAATTCTCACCAATACTACATACACCCTCCACCTTGTCATACACCATCCAATTTCAGCCTGTTACATTGAGGTGTAATCTCTACTGGGCCTGAGACAACAGTTCAGCGCTCTCAAATCTCTAGTGAGATTTAAATTCTCACCAATACTATATACACCTTCTACCTTGTTTTACAGTACCATATAGCTGGTGGTATTTTGGGTACATTTTCACAAAAATGAGGAAGTATGGTGGAAGAGGCCGTGGAAGTGGGCGGGGGTTGCCAGCTGGTCCTGATGGTGGTGGTGTGGTGGTGATTCTCTTGGTAGTGGCAAAAGCACAATAGCACCTAAGGCAGGAGGTGTTGAGCTTGCATCATCGTCTGGCTCCACAAGGCCTCGAAGGCTCCCTTTTCTGGGAGTAGGTAAACCGCTTTTAAAGCCAGAGCTTCAGGAACAAGTTTTGGCTTACATTGCTGACACAGCCTCCAGCTCTCTCGCCTCCTCTTCTGAAGTTTCAAAAAATAAAAGCACTGAGTCGTCAGTGGAGGCTCCTGGTCAGGAACAACACCTTTCCTTGTGTCCTTCACCCCTACCAAAACTGAAGGGTGCGGCAGGCCACACTACAGATTACTCCATGGAGCTCTTTTTACATACCATGCCTGGGTTATCAAGTCAAATCGTGAATTCCCCAGTCCAAGATGAATCTGACATGGAGTGCACTGATGCACAGTCACTGCTAGATTTTTCTGCTGGTACATTCACTCAGAGCACTACATTGTCCTCGCAGTGTACTGAGGCAGAATCAGACCCTGATGAAACTCAGGTGCCCCTTCCCGCATACTATACCACCTTACACGGTGACACAGAGGAAGGTGCACATGAAATTGAAGAGGAGGTGATGGATGACCCAGTTGTTGACCCAGATTGGCATCCATTGGGGAAGAGGGTGCCGCTGCCAATAGCTCAGAAGAGGAGGAGAAGGATCCGCAGCAGGCAACAACATCACAACAGCTGTTATCTGGCAGGACCGTAGCAGTCCAAAAACGGGTTACAAAAACCAAAAGAGTTGCAGGACAGCTTGGCCAGACGGTCAAATTAGCACAGCGTGCAAGGCCTCAAAATGTCTTCCATAGTAGGAAGAGTGCAGTGTGGCACTTTTTTGAACAAAATCCTAATGATCAGGCAAAAGTTATCTGTAAGAAGTGCGCAAAGACCTTTAGCCGAGGGAAAAATCTGAGAAATTTGAATACCAGTTGCATGCTTAGACATTTAACCACCATGCACTTGCAAGCGTGGACGGACTACCAAACCTCACCTACCACATGTACACCTGCTCCGAATGAAGGTAGTCAGCAACGCTACATCGCTTCCCCCACTGTAAGCCCACCGGTTAGCACACCACCAGCAGCAAATGTCGAGGTGTCGTCGCAAGGGCAAAGCAGTCATGGAATCACAATGTTATTGCTACGAAAGACTGAATCTAGGCCATCAGCAACATCACCAACACCATCGCCATCACCAACCCTCTCTCAGTCCGCCATGTCCACCGCTAGTTCCACCATATGCAGCTCTCAAGTCTAGCTCACCTTACCAGAGACTCTGAGTAGGACAGGAAAGTACTCATCCTCTCATCCGCGTACTGGCTTTGAACGCCCACATTGTCAAACTAATCACGTTAGAGATGATGCCCTACCGGTTGGTTGAAAGCAAAGCTTTCCGCCAGCTCATGGCCTACGAAGTACCAAGCTATGACCTACCCAGTCGGCACTTCTTTTCACGAAAAGCCATCCCAGCCCTCCATGTGCATATGAAAGACTGCATTGTCCATGCACTCAAACAATCAGTGAGTGGAAAGGTGCACCTCACAACAGATGCATGGTCCAGTAGGCATGGCCAGGGCCATTACGTGTCCATCACTGCGCACTTGGTTAATGTGGTGGATGCAGGGTCCACAGGGGACAGCGGCGGTGGGACAGTGCTGCCTAGCCCACGGTATAGGAAACAGTTGGCTGTAGGCGTTCGACCTTCCTCCTCCTCCTCCAGAAGCGAAAGCTCGTCCACAGAGCGCAGTCGCACAAGCACTCCATCCGCAGCTGCCAGTGTTGCACATGAGGTGTCCCACTATCGAACAGCTAGTGGTAAGCCTCAGCAGGCTGTGTTGAAGATGATGTGTTTGGGCGACAACAGACACACCGCAGAGGTACTGGCCAACTACTTGCAGCGACAAACTAAGTCATGGCTGGGCAGTCTACATCTTGAGGCAGGCAAGGTAGTTAGTGATAACGGCCGGAATTTTGTGGCAGCCATAGCCCTTTCAAAACTCAGACACATACCTTGCCTGGCTCACACCTTGAACCTGGTGGTGCAGTGCTTCCTCAATAATTACCTGGAGTTAACAGCCCTGCTCCATAAGGTGCGAAGACTGTGATCGCACATCCGCTGGTCGCCCGTACACTCCAGTCGTATGCAGAAGCTGCAGCGATTGCTTCACCTTCCCAAGCACCGCCTAATTATCGACGTTGCAACAAGGTGGAACTCCACCCTTAACATGGTTCAGAGGCTGTGCGAACAGAGGCAGGCTGTAATTCATTTGTGGGAGGATACACGGTCAGGCAGTTTGCAGGCAGACATAGAGTTGTCTGGTGTGCAGTGGTCGAAGCTGAAAGACCTCTGTAAAGTCCTTCACTGTTTTGAGGAATGCACACCACTGGTAAGCGCAGACGACGCCATCATAAGCATGAGCATCCCACTTATGAGTCAGCTCATGCAAACTTTGACGCACATTAAGGAGCAGGCGTCTCCAGCCAAGGAGGAAGAGGAGGAGGGAAGCCTTGATGACAGTCAGCCATTGTCTGCTCAGGGAAGTCTCGTGGACGAGGTGGAGGAAGAAGAGGAAGAGGAGGAGGAGGATGATGGGGATGATTATTTTGAGGAGGAGGATGCTTCTCAGGAAGCAAGAAAAAAGGTTCGCGTGACAAGGTCAGGTACAGGGTTTGTGCGTGACTGGAGGGATGTGGATTTGCCAGAAAGTGCTCCTCCACCCAGCACTCGCAGTGCATCATTGACACCTGGAACATTGGCCCACATGTCTGATTATGCCTTGCAGATCCTAAAAAGGGACCCCCCGCATTGCCGAAATGATGAACGATGACGACTACTGGTTGTCCAGCATCCTGGATCCACGCTTTAAAGGCAAATTCCAAAACATAATGCCACAGGAGAACCTAGAGCTAATATTGGCTAACAAACAAGCAACTCTGGTAAACCTTTTGAGGCATTCCCAGCACACTGCAGCGGTGATGTTTCTCCCACGAGCCGTAGGGGGCAACATGGAAGAGGTGTTCGTGGTGCACACAGCAGAAGTGGCGTTGGACACAGGGGTTTCTTGACCATGTTGTAGACTGATTTTTCAAGTACCGCTCACACGACTGGTAATACTGCATCGATTGAAGGTGACAGGAGACAACAGTTGTCAACTATGGTACCAAACTACTTCTCCTCCCATATCGATGTTCTCCCTCACCGGTCATTCCCCTTTGACTATTGGGCCAGTAAACTTGACACCTGGCCTGAATTGGCACAATATGCCTTGCAGGAGCTCACCTGCCCTGCTGCCAGTGTGTTATCTGAAAGAGTCTTCAGTTCTGCTGGATCAAACCTGACAGAAAAAAGGACCCTTCTGTCAACCCAAAATGTTGATGATCTTACCTTCATTAAAATGAACCATGCATGGGTTTCAAAGGATTTTGTCCCACCCTCCCCTGCTGACACGTGGGTTGGCAGAAAAATGGCTCGCTTTTGTCCTCCTCTTCTGCGGACTTCTCCAATTACTCCATTTGCAGCTGCTGAATGTCCAACATCAACATATGCCATTTTTTCCACCTCCCTAACTGGGCTGCCTCCCCCCCCAGGGCCGGGGTCACCACCTGGCGCACGCACCCATGCGAGTGCCGTTGCCCTGGACAGGTGGGTGGGCCCACTCTTGGGCAACGGCACTGGCACAGGGTCCCTCATAGTACAATCAAGCGTCTCTGATGGTGGGGGTGCACACCCGCCATCAGACACACCGCCGTACTATGAGGGGCCCTGTGCCAGTGCCATCGCCAGCGAGGATCACAGCACTTGCAAAGTTGAAATACTTACCTCTCCCTGCTCCACCGCCATGACGTCTTCCGCATTTCCAGACAGTGACATTCTGGTCAGAGAGCGCGATGACATCACGTCTGTACGCCCTCTGTCTAAACAGTCCAAGTGCAGTGAGATGGAAGATGGGGACGACGAGGAGTCCAGACTAGTACAGGGATTCCCTAGCGAGGAGACTTATATAATTGTTTTCAATGTTGGGACAGCAATTTTTGGGGAGCACTATATTCTGGAGAATGATATATGAGGCCCACCATACACTGGAGCATTCCAAAGGTGGACATCAGACACTGGAGCAGCATTTACAGGGCCCATTATATACTGGAGCATTAGAAATGGGGCCCATTATATATGGAGCATTATTTGGGCCCATAAGACAGTGGAGCTTCATCCATGGGGACCCACATATACTGTAGCATTATGTGGAGCTCATCATATACTGTATGGAACATTATATGGGACCAATGATTCTGTATGGAGAAATATATGGGCCTCATTACTCTGTATAGCGCACAATGCGGTGGCCATAATACTGCATAGAGTAATATACTGTCCGTTTTTGGAGCTATTGGAGAATTTAAAATGGATATCAGTCATGAGATGTAAAAGTGAAGTATTTTTCATTGTACTATACCAATATTTCTCTGCCGTATCAGAGGATCATGAATTGTGGCATGTGTTAAAGGAGCCCAGTGACACTCTTTGGCCCAGGGCCCACGAAAATCTGGAGCCAGCCCTACCCCCCCACTACTTTAGCCAAATAAACCCCAGTTTTCAATGCCTAACTATTATTATAAACTAAATTAAGGTTGACAAGCTTAAGTAATAAGAATTGATGTTTTTGGCATTAAAATGGGCTCTGTAGGTGTGTTTCCTGTCCTCCACTCACTGCCGACCTTGGTTCCCCATTAACTTGCATTGGGTTTCGTGTTTCAGTCGGCCTTCGACTTTTCACGATAATCGGCCGATTGCGTTCAAACCGACTTTTGAGAAAGTCGGGTATCATGAAACCCGACTCGACCCGAAAAAAGGCAAAGTCGCTCATCACTACTGCTTAGTATTCTGAAATCTGCATTTTCTCTACTTTGGGTGACATTTTGGATCTTTTACATTAGAGATGTGCGAGTTTTAGTCGAATTTCCTGAAATTCGTGGTTTCAAGCAAATTCAAACATTTTGAGATTTGATTTGCAGTTTGCAAAAGTAAAGGAGAATGTTTATTTAAATAAAGTATTTTTGATGTATTTGTTTATATTACTGGGTTAGCATTGGGGGTGTTAGATAGATACCTCTCCAATACTAACACCAGGGCATGATGTCAACTGTGTTTTCAGACAAATCACAGCTGACATCAATGTAATTTTTTTCATTTATTTATTAGTTTAATACATTTACAGTAAGCTACACAAGCAAGGCACTAATTATATATCTCACGGATATCCATCAACCTATCTATCATCTATTTCTATCTTTGCCCCTCTCTAACCCCTTCATTACGGTGATACCTATCATGTCCATTTTTAAATTATTTTAGTGGAGAAACATTTTTATTTTTCGTCCAATGGGGCTGTGTGACAACTTATTTGTTGCGAGTCAAAATTACACTTTAATCCCTTCCCGACATGCGTCGTACAGCTGTGGGAGTTTCATTCCCACAAACCACAGTACATGCATGACGCCGCAATCATGCGGGGCTCACACCGAGTGTCGCTGCGATCGGGTGCAGGTGACAGCTCTAGGTGAGAGCTGGCATCCTTCAGTAATGCTAGAACCAATCATGGGCGTTTAAACCCTCTGATGCCACTGTCAATAGTGACAGCGACAATGAGGAGATAGCCTACTCCCTGTGCTATCTGTGTGATTCCATCAGCACAACGTAATGGTGACCCCCGGCAGCAAGATGGCCACAGCGTCCTTCAAGAAAGGTGGCTTGTCAGTGTCTTCTCAGAGCAGGAGCTGACATGCCTCCTTCCCTATGTGTCAGGTGCTGCTCTGATGACCTGTAGTACAGAAGCATTGCAGAGAATCAGATCAGCGATCTATTACTACACAATGGTGTCTAATAGTACCAGCATTGTGGATCAGAATTATGACTATATGAAAGGATGTATCTGGCCTCCTGACAAACCACATTTGGGGAAATGCATCGAGGCGTGGTCTTAGATACACGATAAGTGAACCCATCAATATATTATTTTTTGAGATTATTATTGCACTAATGCTGGGTCGGTGGTTTGTGCTTTAGTATGTTTTTTCTCTACCTGTTTCAAAAGTGACGTGTGTATTTGAATGGTCAGATTGGGTCTAAAGTGCCAACTATCGTGATATTTATGAATCTTCTTACACAAAGCACAAGCACTTTATATAGTTGTGTACAGGTACTGCAGCTAAACATTATTTATGTGATTTATATGATTGGCTATGCCGTCTGTATTGGAGTTTGGGGGACAGCTTATTTTCCATTTGCATTTATTGTCAGATCATAGAAGCTATACAAAGACTGATATATTTTGGCTACATGAGGGTATCTTTACTATCTAAGATCAAGACGTATATAAGATAAATTCTGGTCTCTTTCATTTTCCCCTTTTTCTTATCTGAAACCTGATTATATTATATCAAAAATGTTTTTTGCTATGATCTTTATCAGTACTAAGCTTTGTGCATATGGAAGCAGGTTGCGGGATGCAGTGACACATAGAAGGCAGAGCAAGAGTTAATACCTTTACCATACATACCTCCCAACTTTTGAAGAAGGGAAAGAGGGACAAAGGCTGTAGCAAATTTTAGGCCAAGCCCCCCGACCACACCCATTCACAAATAGTCACACTCATGTTTACGCCCCAACCGCTCCCATTTAGCACTGCTGATAACACTGACGGGTTCTGAGGGCACAGTGACTGTCATTATGTGCACAGTGGCTGATACTGTGGGCACACTGACTGGTACTGAGGAAAAGAAAGAAAGAACACAGAGAGAGAAAGGAAGAACAGAGAGAGAAAGGAAGAAACAAAGAAAGAAAGAACAGAGAAAGAAAGAAATAAAGAACAGAGAGAAAGAAAGAACAGAGAGAGATAGAAAGAGGGGGAAGAAAAAAGGGCACACAGAGAGAGAGAAAGAAATAGAAAGAAAAACAGAGAGGGACACAGAGAAAGAAAGAACAGAGAGGGACAGGGAGAAAGAAAGAACAGGGAGAGAGAAAGAAAGAACAGAGAGAGAAAAAGAAAGAAAGAGGGGAAAGAAAAAAAAGTCAGGATCCAAGGTAGATCTGACAAGTAAATGGACAAAGTGAACTTTTTTTCCTTTGGCTTAGTGCCAAAGTAGGTTGATTGCCCCCGTGGCCATTAGAATTATTACACGTGGTGTCATTTGTTCTAAATTGCCCCGGTGGTGGTGAGCGGTAGTGCACTCTAGTTTCTTTGGTTTAATGTGCACGTAATTATAAATCAGGTGTAAGGCTCTATAAAAGAGAGTCAGGTGTGTTCAATCACTGTTGGTGATATTGTGAGTTAGTCATTCTCAAGGAAGCCTGGGTGAAAGAAGGAGCTGAATGAGAGTCCTGGGCAGCCCAGCCAGAGGGGTTGAGTCAGCTATGGAGTCTGCATGGAGGGCTGGCATGGTGTGGTGGAGTCACAGTTTATGGTGTCAGCAGGAGGTGCTTGCATGGCTTGGTGGAGTGGCGACGATGGTGAGAGTTGCACTCAGCATGCTGGACTAGGTTGCTGAAAACTGGACTCAAGCATGCTGGACTTTTTGGCAGAAGCTGGGCTCATCTTTGGGACTCTGTTTACTGGGCAGCTGCAACTGGTGGTGGACTCTGCTCCAAAGCTGCACTCTGGTGATGGATCCGGTTATGGTGATGGATCCGGGTGGAGGAGAAGATGCACACAGATGGTGGGCTCTGTTGCTGGGAGCGTACGCAGCAGAGCAAAGCTAAGTGGTGTTCCCCCTGTTATGTCATTTTCCCTTGTGTGTGTTTAGTGCAGTGGTGGGATTAGTTTCCGCACCAACCAATTCCCTAGTGAGGGTTTAGGGTCAGGGCGAGTCAGGGTTTTAAGGTTCCTGTGTGTCGCCCAGTGCGGAACCGGCATAGGGAACGTTAGGTGTGCAGGGACTCTGGCTCAGGGGAGTGCAGGAGGTCTCCACGTCCCTATTCCCTATTGCAGGGCCCACCATTGTTAATGTTATCCAGGTTCCCCTTTATTATTTTAATTTCGCCTTACTGGAGGCGGGGTTTCCAGACTATTGTATAAATACGTGTAATACCTAAATTCGCCAGTTGGAGGCGGTGTATCCAGCTGCACGTCTTATTATTTAAATTCGCCCAACTGGAGGCGGTGTATCCAGGGTCACGTGTGTCATATGGGTTCACCTTGCGGTACTCACTGCGTCCAGACACACGTGACCGTGACAAGAACAGAGAGAAAAAGAAGGAAAGAACAGAGAGAGAAAGACGAAATAACAGACAGAGAGAAAGAAAGAGGGGAAAGAAAGAACACAAAGAGAGAAAAAAGAAAACAGAGAGAAAAATAAATAAAGAAAGAAAGAAAGAAAGAAAGGAGAGATAGAAAGAACAGAGAGAGAAAGAAAGAACAGAGAGAGAAAGAAAGAACAGAGAGGGAAAGAAAAAACAGAGAGAAAGGAAGAACAGAGAGAGAAAGAAACAAATAAAGAAAGAAAGAACAGAGAGAGAAAAAAAGAAAGAACAGAGAAAGAAAGAAAGAAAGAACAGAGAGAAAGAAAGAACAGAGAGAGAAAAAGAAAGAGAGGAAAGAAAGAACAGAGAGAGAAAGAAGGAAAGAACAGAGAGAGAGAAAGAGGGCAAAGAAATAAAGAAAGAAAGAGGGGAATGAAAGAACAGAGAGAAAGAAAGAACAGAGAGATCAAAAGAAAGAACGAATAGAGAGAGAGAACAAAGAGAAAGAAAGAACAGAGAGAGAGAAAGAAAGGGGAAAGAAAGAAAGAAAGAACAGAGAGAAAGAAAGAGGGGAAAGAAAGAAAGAACAGAGAAAAAGAAAGAACAGAGAGAAAGAAAGAGGGGACAGAAAAAAGGAGAGAGAAATAAAGAGGGGAAAGAAAGAAAGAACAGAGAGAGAAACAGAAAGATCAGAGAGAGAAACAGAAAGAGGGGTGAGAAAGAGAGAAAGAAAGAAAGAAAGAAAGAGGGGGAATAAAGAAAGAAAGAGGGGGAGAAAGAACAGAGAGAGAGAACAGAGAAAGAAAGAATAGAGAGAAAAAGAGAAAGGAAGAACAGAGAGAGAAAGAAAGAGGGGAAAGAAAGAAAGAACAGAGAGAGAAAGAAAGAGGGGAAAAGAAAGAAAGAAAAAGGGGAAAGAAAGAAATAAAGAGCAAAGAGAGAAAGAGCAGAGCAAGAGAAAGAGAAAGAAAGAGGGGAAAGAAAGAACAGAGAAAAGGAATGAAAGAGGGGACAGAAAAAAGAATAGAGAGATAGAAAGAAAGAGGGGAAAGAAAGAAAGAACAGAGAAAGAAAGAAAGAAAGAGGGGAAAGAAAACAGAGAGCGAAAGAATGAAAGAAAGAGGGGAAAGAAAGAAATAACAGAGAGATAGAGGAAAGGAAGAGGGGAAAGAAAGAACAGCGAGAGAGACAGAGAAGGAACAGAGAGAGAAAGAAAGAAGTAAAGAAAGAAATAGAAAGAACAGAAAGAAAGAAAGAACAGAGAGAAAGAAAGAAAGAAAGAAAGAGGGGAAAGAAAGAACAGAGAGAGAAAGAAAGAACAGAGAGAGAAAGAAAAAACAGAGAGAGAAAGAAAGAACAGAGAGAGAGAAAGAAAGAAGAAAGATTAGAGAGAGAAAGAAAGAATAGAGAGAGAGAAAGAAAGAAAGATTAGAAAGGGAAAGAAAGAACAGAGAGATAGAAAGAAACAGAGAGAGAAATAAAGATTCTATGAAGGTACTATAGCAGCTAGGCTCTCATTGTAATGCCCACCTGAGTCTCCTGATGCAGAACATATGATGATCTGCTCACATGGCCGGCATCCCTGATTACAAGGTGATCCCGCTGTCGGCGCTGTCGGAAGAGGACATGGTGATGGACCTGAAGCATTCACTGAAGTGCCTCCATGGTTCCGTCACAATCTCCTCCCAAAAATACCTCATTTCAGTTCAGCTTCCAGCATGTCACTCCCAGTGCAACATCACGTGCAAGCTTTAAATTGCTCATAGGGCTCCGCCATGTACTCTTGTGTCCACGGGAAAAGCTCCCAGCTAGGACAGCGGGGCTGACTCTTAAAATCGGGACTGTCCCTCTGGATCCGGGATGCTTGGGAGGTATGAATGCTCCCCACCATACACCTTGTGCACGCAGGCTCCACACACCTCATACACACACGGTTCCACTTTGTATGCCTAATACACACACGGCTCCGCTCCGTACACACATGGCTCCACTCTGTAAACCTCGTACACACATGGCTCTGCTCCGCTCCATACACACACGGCTCAGCTCCATACAATTCATACACACAAGGCTTCGTTTTGTACACCCCGTCCACACACGGCTTTGCTCTGTACACCAAGTACACACATGGTTCCGCTCCGCACACCTTGTACACATGCGGCTCCACTCCGCACACCTCCTACACACGTGATTCCGCTCCGTACACCTCGTACACACACAGATCTGCTCCGTACACCTTGTACACACATGGCTCTGCTCTGCACACCCCATACACATGCGGCTCCACTCCGTACACCTCGTACACACATGGCTCCACTCTGTACGTCCCATACACATGCGGCTATATTCCGCACACCTCCTACACATGCGGTTCGCTCTGCACACCTCGTACACACACTGATCCGCTCCATACACCAAATACACACACGGATCCGCTCCGCACACCCCATACACACGTGGCTCCGCTCAGTACACCTCGTGCATGCACATCTCTGCTCCGTAAACCTTGTGCACACACGGCTCCGCTCAAAACACACCATACAAACATGGCTCTGCTCCATACACCTTGCACATATGCGGCTCCGCTCCATATACCTCGTACACAGACCGCTCTGCTCCGTATACCTCGTACACACGGCTCCTCTCCGCACACCCCATACACACGCGGCTCCTCTCCGTACACCTCGTACACGCACATCTCTGCTCTGTACATCTTGTACACATATAGCTCCACTCCGCACACCCCATACAAGCGCGGCTCTACTCCTTACACCTTGTACACATGCGGCTCCGCTCCATATACCTCATACACACACGGCTCCACTCCGCGCACCCCATACACACACGGCTCTGCTCCTTACACCTTGTACACACACAGCTCCGCTCCGTACAGCTTGTACACATGCGGCTCTGCTCCTAATACCTCGTACACATACAGCTCCACTCAGTACACACATGGCACCACTCCGTAAACCTCTTACACACACGGCTCCGCTCCATACACCTCGCACACACACAGCTCCACTCAGTACTTGACTCTGAGCTTTCATTCGCCCCCCACATCCGATCACTGGCTCGCTCTTGTTATCTGCACCTCAAAAACATTTCTAGAATTCGACCTTTTCTTACTTTTGACTCCGCAAAAAACTCTTACTGTTTCTCATATTCATTCTCGTCTGGACTATTGTAACTCTAATATAATCGGTCTCTCTCTTACCACACTCTCCCCCTCCAATCTGTCTTGAATGCTGCAGCCAGGATCATATTCCTCACCAATCGTTACACCGATGCCTCTACCTTGTGCCAATCATTACACTGGCTACCCATCCACTCCAGAATCCAGTACAAACTTATTAACCTCACCCACAAAGCACTCCACAGCTCAGCACCACCTACATCTCCTCCCTCGTCTCATTCTACCACCCTACCAGTGCCCTCTGTTCTGCTGATGATCTGAGATTAGCATCCTCAATAATCAGAACCTCCCACTCCCGTCTCCAAGACTTTTCACGTGCTGCGCAAATTCTTTGTAATGTGCTTCCCAGGTCAATAAGATTAGTTCAGAATCCCTACAATTTTAAGCCCTAAAAATGCATTTATTCAGACTGGCCTACCGCCTCAACGCATTAACCTAATTATCCCTGTGTGGCACAGTCAAAAGTTTTACCATAACCATGTTCCCTGCATCATATTCCCTAATGCTTTATGCATCTATTAGGACTCTGTGTCTGTACTGTTACACACTTAACATTATGACTGGTCCGAACAATGAAGGCAACTGTTACCACCCACCTTTCGTGTCTACCTTTTTTTCCTCATAGATTGTAAGCTTGCGAGCAGGGCCCTCATTCCTCTTGGTATCTGTTATGATCTTTGTGATTATTGTTATGCTGTAATGTCTATCGTCTGTACAAGTCCCCTCTGAAATGTAAAGTGCTGCGAAATATGTCCGCACTCTAGAAATAAAATTATTATTATTATTATTATTAGAAGGTATCGAATGAAGAGATTGATTTTGAATGTTTTTCTATGTTATCATATACAGTGATGTCCCATCCTGGAACAATATAAAAAAGTTATTAAAAAGTGTAAAAATATATTTTAAAAAAATCCCCAAATAAAGAACAAAAAAAAAAAAAATTAATCCAATACATTTATTAATGTAAAAAAAAAATAAAAAAGTACACATATTTGGTAGTGCTGCGTCCGGAACGACCCGCTCTATAAAATTGACCCAAAAAGGGGGAAAAATAAAAAAGTTATAGCACTCAGAATGAAGCAATTCAAAAATAATATTTTTTTCTATAAAATAGTTTTTATTGTGTAAAAGCGCCAAAACATAAAAGACTATATAAATGTGGTATTGCTGTAATCGTACTGACCCAAAGAATAAATTTGCTTTATAATTTTACCACATGTGGAACGGTATAAAAAAAACAATTCCTGAATTGCTGGTTTTTGTTCATTCTACCTCCCAAAAATTGGAATAGAATCCGATCAAAAAATGTCATGTGCCCAAAAATGGTACCAATAAAAATGTCAACTTGTCCCACAAAAAAAAAGCCTTCACATGATTTAGTCGGTCAAAATATGGAAAAATGAAAGCTGTCTAAATATGGGGATGAAAAGCGTCTTTTACTGTGTGACATCAGTCAAACATAAAAAAAACTCTATGAATCTGCTATCGCTGTAGTCACACCGACCGGAGGAATAAAGTCGCCTGATAACTTAAACCGCACGAGGAACGGCATAAATAATAAATAAAACCTTGCTGCAGATTATTTTCATTCTGCCTCCTAAAGATCGCAGTAAAGTTCGGCGCACATTTATCCTGCGCTCTGCGCTGAGCGCTTACACCAAGGTTTCCACGTAAATCTCTAAAATACGTGATTCAGACGGAACCCCTGGCAGAAGCTACCCTATAATGAGGCAGATGGAGGAATTTGTAACCACAGTTTTGTGCACTACTGAAAACTGAAAAGGACACAGCTGAACAGAGGCCAGACGGAGTCCAGATTAACTCTGCTGCCTCATTATAGTGAATGGATCTTTCAGGGGTTTCATCTGAACCATGTCACTCAGAGATTTAGATGGAAGCACCAAAGTAAGTGCTCAGCGTAGAGCGCCAGATAAATGTGATCCTAAATGTTATGTAAAATGTTCTCAATAAAAGCTTCAACTCAATCCACAAAAAAGCAAGTCCCCACTCAGGTCCGTCATCTGTCAATGGAAATATAGGGAGTGTCTATGTTACTGGTAGTACAAAGGCTCTGGAAAAGTAAAATGGCTCCTCGCCCCTCAAAAGAAGTTCAACAAATTCTGCACTCCCAAATCCAACCAAATCCAAATGCCCCCCAATTCTGAGCCCCAGTGTGTCTAAATCTCATTTTGGCTTTTCCCCTGAGGAAGCCACACTTAGTGGCGATACTCATGGGGTTCCTCTCTCCACACACCATGCTGTGACCAGGTATTTGTATCTTCGCATCCACCTACAGTCTTTTTTGCTGCCTTCTCCTTTTACCCCTAAATGGCTTTTGCCATACGCTATAGTCCTTATATTTAAACCTATAGCTCAACTGACCCCATTGTTTAGGGTCTTTTGCATTTGCTCTTTTGGGGTTCTCTCAGTGCAGCTTTAGGCAGTGGACTTGAATATTTTGTCTGTTTTGGGGTAATTTACTTCATTTAGACCTGGGGTCTCAAACTCGCGGCCCGCGGGCCAACTGCGTCCCTCGGGACAATAGTTTGCGGCCCTCACCTCATGGACCCTCTGGACAATAGTTTGCGACCCTTACCTAGGCCAGGATCACACATGCGAGAAACACGGCCGAGTCTCACACGTGAAATCCCAGTCACACGTAGTACCGCTCATTAGGTCATGAATATGGACGCCACTCCACTCTCATAGGCGTGGCGCCCATATTCATGAGCCTAATGAGCAATACCACGTGACGTGTGACCGCGTGCTCATACAGGAAGATGTCAGCGCTGGACCATCGGAGCTGCAGCAGGAGGAGGTGAGTATGATGATGGCTAGACAGTCACAATAGCCTGCTGTCAGCAGGCAAGACGTATGAGTCACACTCACAACACATGCAGCAGGAGGAGTTGAGCAGGGACCGGACCGCGCCACAGACTCAGGTGCGCTGGGTTCAGAATGAGCAGTGGGGCGGTGTGGTATATTGCTCTCGGAGGCGGGACATCAGCCAGCCTTATTGCGAACTTGCGCCATTACCCCGGGCTCAGAAGCCGAGGTGGCCGCGGAAATTGCTGCTCAGCGGGATAGGAAAAAAAGTGGAAAATACGCATCAGCTAACACTGAAACAGTGACACCAAGTGGAATTATCTATTACACATCCCCAAACATGTCTTTTTCAAAGACATTTGATAACATTGGAATGTTTTTGTAAGAGATTTTCTTGTGGAAAACCTGATGCAGCCCAGCCTCACCCAGATTCTACCTCCAGTGGCCCCCGGGTAAATTGAGTATGAGACCCCTGATTTAGACTATTGGCTGATTGTCACTTGTTCAATGTTGCGTTATTTTTGATAAATCTGGTGCACAAAGTGGAGATAGCTGCAAGGTACCTAACCGGTCCTTCAGGTGTTATGGTCTATACTGAAATAGCACAAAAAGAGGACTTAAAAATCCTCCAATAATAGAAGAAAACAGCAAAAAAGCAGAAAGGTTTACCCATCCAGGCCTCCAGACAAATGCACTGGACCCATATAATTAAGATGGCAACACAGGTGCAAGAATACCGATGAAACAACCGCTCACAGTCTACCAATACATGGATGGGGCGGCTGCCTGGTATGTTAATGCACAACAAAAAACTTGTATGCGGCGCTGTTCACACTATGGCAAGGTTCTCTCTCTCTTATGGTTCTTGTGAAGACACGGAGGGTCGGCAGGCACCCCTGGTCCGCTAGCCAAAATCGCGTGGAGCAAGGATCATCCCACCAAACGCCTGCTCTCCTTTTAACGTGGGCATAACGCTAATCAGACAACAAATGATTTGGGTAAAACAGTGTGGCAATGCTTTATTGAATCACAATACAGAGAGGTAACACCTAGAAGGAGCACATTACAGAGACTCACCCTTCCATTGTCTCGCCGGGAAATGAGCAGCTGTTACTTCAGAGCTTCCAGGGTTGACTTAACCACATGTGGCACGCACACAAAGAGAAGGTAACGATAAGCTTAGGAAGATGACAGTCCATTCAGTTACAAGGCTAGTTGACCGGAGGGTCACAACTTGGCTTCATCTTCCAGGGCAAACTGCCCCACCTGTGGCACACACAGAGAGGAGGTGACAACAACCTTAGGAAGATGACAGTTCATTGAAGTACAAGGCCAGTTGACTAGAGCAGGTTTCCCCAACTCCAGTCCTCAAGGCCCACCAACAGATCAAGTGATAATTGCTTCACCTGTGCAATACAAAGGAAATCCTGAAAACATGATCTGTTGGTGGGCCTTGAGGACTGGAGTTGGGGAACCCTGGACTAAGGGGTAACAATCTGGCTTCTCTGAACATCTCCATTGAGCCAGGCAACCAGCGGGTCACAATCCTGGTTTTCTCCAAACATATCCAAGGATTTGCGATGGTCAATGGAGCAGATCTGTATTTTTCCAGCCGGGGACCTAAGTTGGCATCCTGTAGAATGATAAATCTATGTTCCTTATGATGGAGCCATGATGTCGTGGCTGCTGTCCTGTCTCTGGTCCTTTGGGTGTTTGGATGTCTTGGCTGAATCTCTGGCTGTCTCACAGAGGCATATAACCTCGTGTTCTGGTTAACAAGTGTCCTTCAATCCAGCAGTCACAGATAAGGGGGAGAATGGTGAAAACCTGATTATGTAATCTATTTCCATAGATTTCCTCCTCTATTTTTTAAGTCAACAAGCTAGCTGGCTTGGACAATGTGTAAATAGCATATCCGCAAATATCACTAGTCATCCAGGATAAGAGCAAAGTAAGTTACATCAAACATCAACCTGCAAGTCAGTATTACAGGGTTACACAAGAAAAAGTCTGTTTACTTGACCAACCAGAAAGAAACACATAAATTCAAACGTCAACATATAGATAACAGTCTATTCTTCCTGGCTTGCTAAAAATAGATGTCTGGTTAATTAAGATACAATACTGTGTCTCCACAGTCTTCTCTCACTTTCTCTCACCTGTAGCATGTAAGCTCTTATGGCTCTCTCTCTCTCCTGTAGATTGTAAGCTCTTATGGTCAGCAGGGTTTTCTTTCTCTCTTATAGTCAACAGAGTACTCTCTGGCCTTTAGCTCTTATGGTCAGCGGAGGCCTCGCTCTCTCTTATAGCCAGCATAGTGCTCTCTTATTTAGTTTGTAAGCTCTTGTGAACAGCAGGGTCGTCTCTTTCTCTCTCCTTTGGAGTGTAAGCACTTAAGGTGGGTGGAGTCCTCTCTCTATCTCCTTTTTTGTGTAAGCTCTTATGATCAGCAGGGTGCTCTCTCTCTTGTAGAGTGTATGCTCTTATTGTCAGTGGGGTCCTCTTTCCCCTGTAGAGTGTAAGCTCTTATAATCAGCAGGGCCCTCTCTTTCCCTCTCCTTTAGAGTGTGAGCTCTTATGGTAAGTGGGGTCCTCTCCCTTTCTCTCTCTCTCTCCGGTAGTGTGTAAGCTCTTATGAGCACCGGCATTCTCTCTCTCTCTTACGGTGAGCGGGGTTCTCTCTTATGGCCAACGGGGTTCTCTTCCCCATGTATATTTTCTGAGCGATTACAAGCTTTCCAGTATTGAGATTCATGCAAATTCATTCACCACAAATCTATTTTGGGGGGAAAATTGGCAATGTTGATAAATTCAAATTTCAAATGATCCGCTCATCTCGATTCAGCACCAATTTCTAGTTTCCAAAAAGTTCCAGTCTGAACTTACAATGTTTTTATTTATGCAGTGGTCACCACCAAACCAATTAATATTGTAACCTTGGAGAGCACTATATATAATATCTGTAGATATCAGACAGTAAGCAGCAATCTGTATCCGGTGACAGAACATCTGCGGGTGAATCATGAATACGACATTCTCCCTTATTATTGACGTCTTCTCTTCGTCTTGTCTTTTTCTGCTCCTGTGATCGACTGCTGAGTTGCGGTTTCGGGAGACAGAGGGAGAGCGCTGATAAGGAGAAGAGAGATGATTCTATTAAGGAACTGCAGAGGTAATTAATGAACGCTGCCAGTAATTGGGAAGGTGTAAGACTCAGTGATATTCTAATGATAGGCCTCCTCCGCGTTCATCCCCACCACTTACAGATATCTACCAGCATCCCTCTCATTTCAGGCTCCCATATGCAAATCTTCCTGATGTTTGGCGTGTCGCTGTCCGCTTAATTGGACGCTATAGAGAACTTTATGAATATGGCTGACATTTAGACCTTGGCTGGAGGTGGCCCCTAAAATTATTAGAAAAGTTGCATTTCCAACATTTCAAAACAAAAATCATCATGAAATATATCAGGAGGATTAAGGAAGTGAAGACAGAGGAGAAAAAATATTTCTTTAAGACAATACAAATTTTATTAATAATCAGTTTTAAAACAGTAGAAATTTATGTTAAAAAGACAGAATAATGGGGACTCCAACATGAGGGGGTAGGAGTAACCAGCAAAAAATGAAAATAATAATTCTCCATGAGGTGCTAAACACATGTATTGAATAAGGTCACATTGAATAATGTTATAGTACATCTAGAGCCCATAATTCCTATGAACCCCCATCAAACAAGAAAAAACCTATGGCCTATAATCCACCAGCAATTGCAACCAATATTGCTAAAATTTGCCAAAATAAGTGCAGTCGCACTACAGCCTATTTTTAGGAGGAGGGTGGGGGGAGGAAAATTTTAGCAATATTGGTTGCAATTGCTGGTGGATTATAGGCCATAGGTTTTTTCTTGTTTGATGGGGGGTTCATAGGAATTATGGGCTCTAGATGTACTATAACATTATTCAATGTGACCTTATTCAATACATGTGTTTAGCACCTCATGGAGAATTATTATTTTCATTTTTTGCTGGTTACTCCTACTGCCTCATGTTGGAGTCCCCATTATTCTGTCTTTTTAACATAAATTTCGACTGTTTTAAAACTGGTTATTAACAAAATTTGTATTGTCTCAAAGAAATATTTTTTCTCCTCTGTCTTCACTTCCTTAATCCTCCTGATATATTTCATGATGATTTTTGTTTTGAAATGCTTATTGAAGTGACCATTGCCGTATTAATTTAGGATTATGGGTATAAGCATTTCCAACATTGTCAGATTTCCCCTTCTCTGTTATATACTGGGCCGATGAGGGATGAATATTTCATCATCCGCTCGTCTGATGGTTGCAGGTCACGCCTGGTCGTTCGTAGTTTTCTGAGCTGCAGACTAATTGCTGCACCAATAATTCTGTGTTATTTCTTCAAGGGACATTCCTTTTTATGAGCCGACTGCTGCCAAGTGACCTTTTCCGTTTTTGTAGAGTAGCCGTAAGCACACGAGGACTCTGTGGACTAATCCTCTGATAAGTGTTGGAATTATAGATGGCCGTAAAAATATAAAGCTTTGACGAGTGTTTTCAAGAATCTAGTGATAAAATGTGGTGATACCTGTCCCCACCATAACTGGAAGGTACTGAAAACCTCATCCTGGGTGGTAGTGAATTACAACATCCACATCCAGCTTTCCTAGACTCAAGCAATGCTGAGGTTATTCTGGTTGTCCCCCAACCTACACTGGAGTTATAAGAGACTTCTCTTGGGTTCTCCAGACTTTAACAGATGTAAGAAATTTTAATTAATGTGCGATCAAATCATATTCATCTACTACTGACCACTGCTGTGATGACGCCATGGTTTACCAGACTGAGTGGCTGATTGTGGGCAGGACGTTAGTCCATCTATAGCTTGGATTGACAGCTCTAGCACCTGATAGTCCCCTTGCAAACCCAGTGAAAATTAAAAAATACCCCCATTCTCGATCATCCGTTAATGCCAAACCAAATCTGTCTATATCTCTACTCCACTAAAGGGATTCTCTGGTTATATAATATTGATAACCTATCAATATCAGATTGGTGAGGGTCCAACACCCCCACTGATCAGCTGTTGTTTCATCAGCTACCAGATGTAAACAGTGAACGGAGTGGCACCCGCAGCTATGTTCAATGTGCTGTCAAATACTGGACATCAGCCCCTATTTTGTTGAAGTATGTTCATTTGTCCTCCTTCTGGTTGATATGTGATCTACTAGAGCAATAAAATATATAAAGCAACATGTGTCTTTTTATGGTTGATAGTTGCCTGGGCATTTATCCAGACTGTAGCCACCGTGAGCCGTATATACCCAGCAGTGACATAAAGCGCAGTCCACATGTGGCCTAAGGCCTCTTTCACACATCAGTTTTTTGTCATCAGTCACAATCCGCTGATATCACTGAGGCTGCGCGGAGTCCCCTGGCTGACCTGAGGTGAACTGATGAGCGTGGGAAAAGTTCAGAAACTTTCCCTTGCTCATTAGTTCATCTCCGGTCAGCCGGGGAGGCTGCACAGAGATGAACTAATTCATTCGGCAATGGTTTACTGCGGGGCCGGTCGCATTAGCAATGGTCCCCGTTGTAAACCAGTTAACCCCTTCTGATGGATTGCAGCGAGGGACCTGACTGAACAGCGAAGAGGTAAAGTGGGGAAAAAAAGTATTTAGTCAGTCAGCAATAGTGCAAGTTCCACCACTTAAAAAGATGAGAGGCGTCTGTAATTTACATCATAGGTAGACCTCATCTATGGGAGACAAACTGAGAAAAAAAAATCCAGAAAATCACATTGTCTGTTTTTTTTTCATTTTATTTGCATATTATGGTGGAAAATAAGTATTTGGTCAGAAACAAGCAATCAAGATTTCTGGCTCTCACAGACCTGTAACTTCTTCTTTAAGAGTCTCCTCTTTCCTCCACTTATTACCTGTAGTAATGGCACCTGTTTAAACTTGTTATCAGTATAAAAAGACACCTGTGCACACCCTCAAACAGTCTGACTCCAAACTCCACTATGGTGAAGACCAAAGAGCTGTCAAAGGACACCAGATACAAAATTGTAGCCCTGGGAAGGCTGGGAAGACTGAATCTGCAATAGCCAACCAGCTTGGAGTGAAGAAATCAACTGTGGGAGCAATAATTAGAAAATGGAAGACATACAAGACCACGGATAATCTCCCTCGATCTGGTGCTCCACGCAAAATCCCACCCCGTGGGGTCAGAATGATCACAGGAACGGTGAGCAAAAATCCCAGAACCACGCGGGGGGACCTAGTGAATGAACTGCAGAGAGCTGGGACCAATGTAACAAGGCCTACCATAAGTAACACACTACACCACCATGGACTCAGATCCTGCAGTGCCAGACGTGTCCCACTGCTTAAGCCTGTACATGTCCGGGCCCGTCTGAAGTTTGCAAGAGAGCATTTGGATGATCCAGAGGAGTTTTGAGAGAATGTCCTATGGTCTGATGAAACCAAACTGGAACTGTTTGGTAGAAACACAACTTGTCGTGTTTGGAGGAAAAAGAATACTGAGTTGCATCCATCAAACACCATACCTACTGTAAAGCATGGTGGTGGAAACATCATGCTTTGGGGCTGTTTCTCTGCAAAGGGGCCAGGACGACTGATCCGGGTACATGAAAGAATGAATGGGGCCATGTATCGTGAGATTTTGAGTGCAAACCTCCTTCCATCAGCAAGGGCATTGAAGATGAAACGTGGCTGGGTCTTTCAACATGACAATGATCCAAAGCACACCGCCAGGGCAACGAAGGAGTGGCTTCGTAAGAAGCATTTCAAGGTCCTGGAGTGGCCTAGCCAGTGTCCAGATCTCATCCCTATAGAAAACCTTTGGAGGGAGTTGAAAGTCCGTGTTGCCAAGCGAAAAGCCAAAAACATCACTGCTCTAGAGGAGATCTGCATGGAGGAATGGGCCAACATACCAACAACAGTGTGTGGCAACCTTGTGAAGACTTACAGAAAACGTTTGACCCCTGTCATTGCCAACAAAGGATATATCACAAAGTATTGAGATGAAATTTTGTTTCTGACCAAATACTTATTTTCCACCATAATATGCAAATAAAATGAAAAAAAAAACAGACAATGTGATTTTCTGGATTTTTTTTTCTCAGTTTGTCTCCCATAGTTGAGGTCTACCTATGATGTAAATTACAGACGCCTCTCATCTTTTTAAGTGGTGGAACTTGCACTATTGCTGACTGACTAAATACTTTTTTTCCCCACTGTATGTACAGTTAGGTCCATATATATTTGGACAGAGACAACATGTTTCTAATTTTGGTTCTAGACATTACCACAATGAATTTTAAACAAAACAATTCAGATGCAGTTGAAGTTCAGACTTTAAGCTTTCATTTGAGGGTATCCGCATTAAAATTGGATGAAGGGTTTAGTAGCTTCAGCTCCTTAACATGTGCCACCCTGTTTTTAAAGAGTCCAAAAGTAATTGGACAGATTAAATAATTGTAAATAAAATATTCATTTCTAGAACTTGGTTGAAAACCCTTTGTTGGCAATGACTGCCTGAAGTCTTGAACTCATGGACATCACCAGACGCTGTGTTTCCTCCTTTTTGATGCTCTGCCAGGCCTTCACTGTGGTGGTTTTCAGTTGCTGTTTGTTTGTGGGCCTTTCTGTCTGAAGCTTAGTCTTTAACAAGTGAAATGCATGCTCAATTGGGTTGAGATCAGGTGACTGACTTGGCCATTCAAGAATATTCCACTTCTTTGCTTTAATAAACTCCTGGGTTGCTTTGGCTTTATGCTTTGGGTCATTGTCCATCTGTAGTATGAAATGACGACCAATCAGTTTGGCTGCATTTGGCTGGATCTGAGCACACAGTATGGCTCTGAATACCTCACAATTAATTCGGCTGCTTCAGTCCTGTGTCACATCATCAATAAATGCTAGTGACCCAGTGCCACTGGCAGCCATGCATGCCCAAGCCATCACACTGCCTCTGCTGTGTTTTACAGATGATGTGGTATGCTTTGGATCATGAGCTGTACCATGACTTCGCCATACTTTTCTCTTTCCATCATTCTGGTAGAGGTTGATCTTGGTTTCACCTGTGCAAAGAATGTTCTTCCAGAAGTGTGCTGGCTTTTTTAGATGCTTTTTTAGCAAACTCGAGTCAAGCCTTTTGATTCTTGATGCTTATGAGTTGCTTGCACCGTGCAGTGAACCCTCTGTATTTACTTTCATGCAGTCTTCTCTTTATGGTAGATTTGGATATTGATACGCCCACCTCCTGGAGAGTGTTGTTCACTTGGTTGGCTGTTGTGAAGGGGTTTCTCTTCACCATGGAGATTATTCTGCGATCATCCACCACTGTTGCCTTCCGTGGGTGCCCAGGTCTTGCATTGATGAGTTCACTAGTGCTTTCTTTCTCAGGATGTACCAAACTGTAGATTTTGCCACTCCTAATGTTGTAGCAATTTCTCGGATGGGTTTTTTCTGTTTTTTGCAGCTTAAGGATGGCTTGTTTCACCTGCATGGAGAGCTCCTTTCCTTCACAGCAAAACCTTTCAAATGCAAGCACCATACCTCAAATCAACTCCAGGCCTTTTATATGCTTAATTGAGAATGACATAATGAAGGGATTGCCCACATCTGTCAATGAAATAGCCTTGGAGTCAATTGTCCAATTACTTTTGGTCCCTTTAAAAACAGGGTGGCACATGTTAAGGAGCTGAAATTCCTAAACCCTTCATCCAATTTCAATGTGGATACCCTCAAATGAAAGCTGAAAGTCAGAACATCAACTGCATCTGAATTGTTTTGTTTAAAATTAATTGTGGTAATGTTTAGAACCAAAATTAGAAAAACGTTGTCTCTGTCCAAATATATATGGACCTAACTGTATAGTGTTGTTTTTTTTTTTTTTTTTACAGATCCATGTCTTTTTTTGGATTATCAGATGAATAAATTTGGTCAACAACTTGGTATGTTTATTTCATTAAAATAATTTTTAATTAATGTCTGTGTGTTTTTTTAACCCTTTACTATTGTAGGGTTAAAAATGGATAGGTGTCTTATTGACACCTCTCTATTATTAACCCTGCATAATGTCACCTTTCAATAGCAAGGTGACATTAACCCATTCTTATCAACCCATTAGCCACTGCTACAGGGCAATGGGAATAGAGAGGCTAAGTGCTAGAAAAGGCGCATCTTATAGATGTGCCTTTTCTGGGGTGTCTGGGGGCAGATTTTTTTAGCCAGGGGGCCAAAACAATGGTCCCTCTCTAGGCTATTAATATCTGCCCTCACTCACTGGCTTTCCCTCTCTGGTGGCGAAATTACCGCGGGAGCCACGCAATTTTTTACAATGAATTAACCCCTTAATTTAACACCTACATGTCCCAAATTTTACACATATATACACATATATATATGTATTCTATGTGTCTATATCTATTCTTTCGTTTGTGTTTTAATCTATCATTGGGCTCCATTATATGTCCATTTTGCAAGCCGGCGAGAAAATCTCGGCATACGGATGCAATACGGATGTCATACGGATGCTTACATGTGCAAAAAATGCAGCCACACCTTGACAACGGATGATATACAGATCACTGTTCAGGGAACATTTATGTGTATTACGACCGTAAAATACAGACCGTATTTTTATACGCTGTGTCTGACTCCAGCCTAAATCTCACAGCCAGAGTTAAGCGAACAATTGCTCTCACAGTTTACCTCCTTGCACCTTTTCAGCTCCAGGAGGTGCTATACTCAGTTCTGATACTATCCAGTGTTGCATGATGCCGGTGACTTCAGCTGGCCAGGACCATACAGCTCTGGGAAAAATTAATAGACCACCACATCAAAACCCTGCCATGGGCATCCCATTCTCCAGGCCTGAACCCCAATGAAAACCTCTGGAATGTAATGAATAGGATGATGGATAGTCACAAGCCATCAAACAAAGAAGAACTGCTTAAATTCTTGCACCAGAAGCAGTGTGAAAAACTGGTGGCAAGCATGCCAAGACGCATCAAAGCTGTTTTTAAAAATCATGGTTATTCCACAAAATATTGATTTCAGAATTCTTCCTGAGTTAAAACATTAGTATTGTTGTTTCTAAATGATTATGAACTTGTTTTATTTGCATTATTTGAGGTCTGAAAGCACTGTTTTGTTTATTTTTAATTTTGACAATTTTTCTTTGTCAGAAAAAAATGCAAAATTTATTGCTTGGAGACATGTTGACAGAAGTTTATAGACTAAAAGAACAATTTACATTTTACTCAAAAATATACCTATAAAAAGAAAAATCACACAAACTGAACATTTGAAAGTGGTCTCTTAATTTTTGCCAGAACTGTATGTTGTGAAGATCAACGAGGGAGACAATAAACCAAAAATAAGCTCTCTTTTGCTGAACAAACTTAATAAAGAGTATGTACAGTGGATAGCGGCTGCAAATCTTCATGGACGTTTCTCCTAACACATAGAACATCTTTATACACATTCTTTCTCTTCTTCCTTAACTCACTCAGTTCTGTCTCAGTTAGTTTCTCGTCCTTCACCACATCCCAGCACAGTGGTTTTAGAGCTTATCTTGTCCCCAATAATGGCACTACAGTCCAGTAAGCGAGAGTACTATGCTCAACCTGCGGTTCCACGTCTTTTTCCCCTTAGCGGAGCTACTTCTGCCACTATGGCCATTATTTAGCTTCTCCGCTTGCCAACGTCTTGAAACTATCACTTGTGGCGCTCTTTGAATCTTGCATTCCCTGCTAGGATTCTTTCCATTACCTCTTTGGCTTGCAAACTCAGGACCAACCTCATGTCCCATATCCAATGTCAAGAAAATCGCTCACTTCTCTCACTTTTCCTCGTCTCTACCCTGGATCACGCTATCCATTGCCTCGGTCTCCTCTCACTTCAGGGACTCCCATATCATACGGTCCTGCTCGCTGGTCAGTCCGCAGGTCTGCTTCTGCTGCACACTGGGCTCTAGCTGATGCTTAAATGGGTTGTCCACTACTTTAAATTAACCCCCCAATGTATCCCACCGGGGACCCTAATGAATTTTGTAAATAACATGTTACCTATACTGCCTGTGAGCGACGATATCCGTGGCTGCTCACAGGCAGCACGTGACCCAACACTGACGTCACGTCAAGTGAGGCGTGACTCAGCGCTGGGTCCCCGCGGTGGCTGCTGGGTTGTGGGTGGGGTTACCCCCGCATCACACCCAGCATCCACAGCGCGCTTTCTCAATGAGTGGACGCACAGTGGATGCTGGGTGTGACGCGGGGGGATAAGCCTGCCCACAACCTGGCAGCCATCGCGGAAGGAGGAAGAGGGACCCCCGGCTGCTCCCAGCACTTGATGGGACGTCAGCGGAAGCAAGAGCCAGCTGCAGCCGGAAGTCATGTGCTGCCTGTGAGCGGCCAGCGATAGCACCGCTCACAGGCAGTATAGGCAACATGAGGTATCTACAAAATTCAATAGGGGCCCCGGGGATGATACATTGGGGGGTTAATTTAAAGTAGTGGACAACCCCTATAACAGGAAACTCCATCTGTCCATTCATTTTAGCTCCCTCCCACTTTAGGCTAGTCCCAAACATTAACCTTAACTCTCCCTAATGTTGGGCAGAACACAACACTGTCACTAATAACACGTCACTAAGCACCATGTATTTAAATACGTCACAACAACACACGTGTCTTCAAGTGGGAATGTAGTTAGAACATCTTAAATTTATGACACAAGGTAAAATAAATATATTTTTTGGCACAGAAGATTTTGCAATAAACTGAAACATACTCAGCTACCTATGCTCCTGAGATACAGTGTAGGCAGCTCCGGAGGACTATGACAGCTTTGCAGATGATTCCTGCTCCATTCAGAAGTCAAAGGATGACTACAGCCTGTGATTGGTTGCAGCAGTCAGTTGACTTAAAGTGGCATTGGATGTTTCTCTGATAACATATTTGAGGCATATATTATTAGACTTTATACTTTTTTCTTGTTAGTGTACATAAAAATGTGTAACACCCCTTAAGGGCTACCACGGGGCACTGGGTGTTATGGGGGTCTCACCTCTCTAGGGCGCTGTGCCTCCACCCGAATCTTGATTGGAGCTCTCTCTCTGGGTCTGCAGAAGGACAGTTATCTTCTGCCAGGGGCTGATTTGGGAAACCCCTGCCACAGCTCAGTACACACACTCAGGGAACAGGAGTAAAACCGTTTAACAGATTTATTGCTATGCAGCAGAATTGAGGTGGGTTTAAAGGAATAACATACAATACAGTTAACGGTGCTCTATAAAAGTCATATACACATCACAGTCTACTTCTACTCAGACCCTGCAAATATAACGTAGCAGGTTCCCCCTCATTTGTATTAACTCAGTCCAAACGTTGGTGCCCAGTTGCCGCGGATGTTGGCGCGCAAAGTAGAACTGTGGGTGCACTTAGATGAATATTACTGTCAATAGTCTGGGTTGTAGTGTACTCACTGTAAATAGCGCTGGTAGAACCACAAGTCTCAGAAGGGCACTCACTGTGTGTCTCAAACCGTCAGAGGATTCTCTGGACACCAGCTGGGGGCGGCAGGATTTAGGCCTTTATGCAGTGGGAGTGCCGGCAGAACTCTCTGGATCTTTGCTCTCTCCAACAGTGTGGGTCTCTCAGTAGGGGCCGCCACACTCTGCAGCATAGAGGAATGCAGACCCCTCTGCTCTGTTTCTCACAGCAAGCTGCCACACTTCTCCCTCCCCCAAGTCCCTCCTCCTCCAATCCTCTCTCTCTCCTATCATCTGACTGAAACAAGGGTCCCTGGAAATTGTAGTCCACTGCCACTCAGGGGAAAAACGATTAATGTCTGTAGGTCCCTGTTTAACAGCCGCTGCAAAACTCTTCTTAGTGTCTGTAAGCTCCAGTATATCGGTAGATGCTCTGACAGTTCCCTGTGCAGGTGTTACAAATGTAACACTTTACTTCCCTATACAGAGCGCCACTGCTAAAAATTGCATCTCATAATATTGCTTTTTGTTTATTATTGTGACTAATGACTGATTTATATATACAGTGTCATAGCTGAGGTGCATACTCCCAAATTTACCACCAGAGAGATGTAGACAGAGCAGTACTAGCTATCACACAGAAATGACAGTAATTAAAATAATTGTATAATTGCTGTTTCTAGGTCATCAGTGCCCTCTCTCTATGGAGAACCATGCAATATCCCTGCTCAAAGTATGACACTGTAACCATGAATCATAAGCCTAACCCTCCACCACGCTGAGTCCATGCGAGAGATAAGAGGAGGCATCAGTAACATATAGCGAAATGTGATGTATTATGAAGAGTCATAAGAGAGAGCCAGGTTTAGGGAGAATAGTGAGTGCAGCTCTGGAGTATAATACAGGATATAGCTCAGGATCAGTACAGGATAAGTAATGTAATGTATGTACACAGTGACTCCACCAGCAGAATAGTGGGTGCAGCTCTGGGGTATAATACAGTATGTAACTCAGTATCAGTACAGGATAAGTAATGTAATGTATGTACACAGTGACTGCACCAGCAGAATAGTCAGTGCAGCTCTGGGGTATAAAGTAATACAGGATGTAACTCAGGATCAGTACAGGATAAGTAATGTAATGTATATACACATTGACTCCACCAGCAGAATAGTCAGTGCAGCTCTGGAGTATAATACAGGATGTAACTCAGGATCAGAAAAGGATAAGTATTGTAATGTATGTACACAGTGACTACACCATCAGAATACCCAGGGAGGGAGTGGATTTCCTCAGATGAGCAATGGAGCCAAGTCCCAGGCTTCTGGTTCCACCAGGAGTCGCAGCAATGTGGCTCCTACTCCCCCCGGGTCTGCAGAGACCCAGAGAAGCTGCAAGACTTCCAACATGGAGGCGAAGCCTGCTAGCAGCGTATAAGATGGCGGTCCTTCCTGAGGAATGCTGAGTGGTCACGGAGGTGAGGCTGACCTCACTGAAGAAGGCTAGGGGCTGCAGAGACCCAATGAGTGTGTGTCCACCTATGTCCACTTATGGCTATCGGGTAATGAGCCACCTCCGTGAGTATGAAGAGGCGAGCAAGACCATCAGGAGGCTCCGGGAGAAGCTGCGCTGCACAAGCACCAAAAGCTGCAGGTTCCTCCAAACCCAGGAAGACCAAACTCCAGGAGGCGGTAAAAGAGACTTAAACTTGAAATTAATGAACTAGAGGTGAGGAAAGTTTTTATTAGAGAAAAAAGTGGACCATTTAAAGAAAAACTGCTCAATGAAGACAGATTCACAGATATGGCTGATAATAGAGAGCAAAGGCAGATATGGCTGCAACCTGAGAGCCAGGTGGATGGTGATGATGATGAAGACCAGCAGAAAGCCCCACCTGGTAGCCTGCAAAGTTACCTGCAGGCCATGTGCAGCGAGTTCCCTGTAGGATGAAAGTGACAACAGTGGCCAGGGAGGGGCTCCAATGGTGAAGATTAAGCTCCTGGAGTCCCCAGTGTGCCTTCAGAACTTCCATCTTGGTGATTTACCAGAGGAGGCACCTGGGGGACAGAAGAAAAAGGCCATGAAGATCACAAACCAAAGCGGCTGGAAGCGGTAAGCTATGTACAGTTGTGGCCAAATGTATTGACACCCCTGCAATTCTGTCAGATAATACTCAGTTTCTTCCTGAAAATGATTGCAAACACAAATTCTTTGGTATTATTATCTTCATTTAATTTGTCTTAAATGAAAAAACACAAAAGAGAATGAAGCAAAAAGCAAAACATTGATCATTTCACACAAAACTCCAAAAATGGGCCAGACAAAAGTATTGGCACCCTCAGCCTAATACTTGGTTGCACAACCTTTAGCCAAAATAACTGCGACCAACCGCTTCCGGTAACCACCAATGAGTTTCTTACAATGCTCTGCTGGAATTTTAGACCATTCTTCTTTGGCAAACTGCTCCAGGTCCCTGATATTTGAAGGGTGCCTTCTCCAAACTGCCATTTTTAGATCTCTCCACAGGTGTTCTATGGGATTCAGGTCTGGACTCATTGCTGGCCACCTTAGAAATCTCCAGTGCTTTCTCTCAAACCATTTTCTAGTGCTTTTTGAAGTGTGTTTTGGGTCATTGTCCTGCTGGAAGACACATGACCTCTGAGGGAGACCCAGCTTTCTCACAATGGGCCCTACATTATGCTGCAAAAATTGTTGGTAGTCTTCATACTTCATAAGCCATGCACACAGTCAAGCAGTCCAGTGCCAGAGGCAACAAAGCAACCCCAAAACATCAGGGAACTTCCGCCATGTTTGACTGTAGGGACCATGTTCTTTTCTTTGAATGCCTCTTTTTTTCTCCTGTAAACTCTATATTGATGCCTTTGCCCAAAAAGCTCTACTTTTGTCTCATCTGACCAGAGAACATTCTTTCACAACGTTTTAGGCTTTTTCAGGTAAGTTTTGGCAAACTCCAGCCTGGCTTTTTTATGTCTCGGGGTAAGAAGTGGGGTCTTCCTGGGTCTCCTACCATACAGTCCCTTTTCATTCAGACGCCGACGGATAGTTCGGGTTGACACTGTTGTACCCTCGGACTGCAGGGCAGCTTGAACTTGTTTGGATGTTAGTCGAGGTTCTTTATCCAACATCCGCACAATCTTGTGTTGAAATCTCTTGTCAATTTTTCTTTTCCATCCACATCTAGGGAGGTTAGCCACAGTGCCATGGGCTTTAAACTTCTTGATGACACTGCTCACGGTAGACCCAGGAACATTCAGGTCTTTGGAGATGGACTTGTAGCCTTGAGATTGCTCATGCTTCCTCACAATTTGGTTTATCAAGTCCTCAGACAGTTCTTTGGTCTTCTTTCCTTTCTCCATGCTCAATGTGGTACACACAAGGACACAGGACAGAGGTTGAGTCAACTTTCATCCATGTCAACTGGCTGCAAGTGTGATTTAGTTATTGCCAACACCTGTTAGGTGCCACAGGTAAGTTACAGGTGCTGTTAATTAGACAAATTAGAGAAGCATCACATGATTTTTCGAACCGTGCCAATACTTTTGTCCACCCTCTTTTTTATGTTTGGTGTGGAATTATGTCCAATTTGGCTTTAGGACAATTCTTTTTTGTTTTTTCATTTAAGACAAATTAAATGAAGATAATAATACCAAAGAATTTGTGTTTGCAATCATTTTCAGGAAGAAACTGAGTATTATCTGACAGAATTGCAGGGGTGTCAATACTTTTGGCCACAACTGTATATGCCCCTCTCCCTGTACCCCCTGAGTCAGCTGCAGGGTGAGCTTGCTGTATAAGCCCCATTGCCCAGCCCAGCCCGGGTTCTGCTGTGAATCCAGTGCAAAGGCGCAGGGAGAGTACAGAGCATGGTAGTGAGTCACAGAGCTCCATCTCTACTTGTAGTAGCAGGGATGTAGCAGGAGTTGCATAAGCCGAGAGGCTGGACAGTGAGGGCAGCCTGGCGGCAGGCGAATGGTCAGCCCACGATAGTGTGGTGAGCTCCTCAGTGGAGGGAGAAGTGGCCCAGTGTCGGGGCAGCTCCGGTAGTCTTTGCGCCCCTGAATACTGTTGCCACTGATCACTTAGTTGAGAAGTGGCAGCAGTGTGAGGGGGTTGTTGGGGCTGGGCGTTCCGATCCTCCCAAAGTCTTATTCTGTGTTGGCGATGCTGGTCAACAAGATACTGATATAAAGGATCAGCGGTGCCTCACAGCAGCAAAAGATCAGCGGCGTCTGATGTCAACTGTTAAACAGTGGAAATTACCAGCTGATGATGCGGAGGGCACACGTAAGACCAGGTGTGAGGTCACCTCCAGTTCTGTGGGGTAGACTGAGTCCCTTGTGCCTGATGATGTGGAGGTCAAAATGTCACCCCCTGTTGTCACTGGTCCAGCAGGAGTGAATGTGGTGGGGGTATGAATGAGGAAAATTCTTTCTCTAGTTGTGTGGTTGCTGGTTTGGTGGAGGACGAGGGGGTTATGGAAGTAGGTAATAATGGTACTGTTGGTGTTGATGTGGTCACTTGTCCGGTTGTTCTCCCGGTGGTGGCAGCACCCATTAGTAGTAGAGTTGAGCGAAACAGGTCGGTCAGATTCAAAAGTCGCCAACTTTCGCCAAAGTCGGGTTTCATGAAACTAAACCCGACCACAGTGTGAAGTCGGCCATGCGGTCGGCGACCCAAGCGCCAAAGTCGGGTTTCGCCGAATGCTTGCACGTGACTTTTTTCAGCCAATGAGTGAAGCGTAGCTTAGCGGGAGCGCAGCTGGAGTGGGAGTGGGAGTGGGAGAGAGAGAGAGGGCGAGGGAGAGAGAGAAGAGAGAGAGATTCTGCCACCTCTAGTGTTAAAATTCATGCCAGGTGTGTTTACAGTCCTCCACTCACTGCCAACTTTTCTCCCCATTGACTTGCATTTGGTTTCATGTTTCACGACTTTTCCCTACTTCTCCCTATAGTCGGCCGATTTCGTTCTACTCGACTTTTGAGAAAGTTGTGTTTCATGAAACCCGACTCGACTCTAAAAAAGGCAAAGTCGCTCACCTCTAGTTAGTAATGATGCCACTGTCACCTCCGGGGGAAATAGGGCGGCCTCCTCGTCTCCAGGCTCTGGGGGTGGCATGTTGCAACAGTGTCTCCTGGAGGCGCTAAAGAAGGGGGGAGAGATCACTAATGGTAGATGGTCGAGAGGTTGATCTATCCTGGATAGAGAGGCATGGCCTTGGTGCCTTCCGAGAGCAAAACGATGGGGATACAGTGTGGTCCCTCCCAACGGCCGGGCCAGGTAGTGTACATAGGAATGTGGTCCGTCTTTGGTAGAGGGGCAGTGATGCGTGTCCTCCAAGGTCTAAGGTTGTGGAGCTCCTGCTGAGGATGGGCTTCAAGGCTATTGACATCTACGCCTTGATACATCCCTATTCCATGCCTGAGTTTGATGTCAGCTTTGATAAGCCAGAGGGGCTTGAGCTCTTCTAGTCAAATTATGAGTTGGCAAAAAATGAGCCCATCTGGTGAAACTTTGCCATTAAGGTGGTGTCTCGCCAAAACCAAGTCAAGAAAGTGACCGTGATGACTTGTAACGAGTCACTATCTTGTTATGACATCATGATGTGGCTTGGCCGATATGGAGATGTGGTGGAGATGCCAAAGAAGAACCGTGACGAGTTTGGTATCTGGTCAGGGGATTGGACGTTTCTGGTAAAACTTAATCGTTCAGGTAGTATGGTTGCCTGCATTCCATCATCTGCCTTCCAGGGTAGCGAACATATCCAGGTCTTCTACCAGGGGCAACCAAAGCTCTGTCACAGGTGTGGCGACCCCACACACTTCAGTGCAAACTGCACTGTGCAGAAATGTGCATTGTGTGGGGATGTCGGCCATCTTGCTGCATCTTGTGTGGAGAATAGGTGTCACCTGTTTGGTGACTTAGGTCACCCATTCAGCTGTTGTCCTCTTTCCTTCGCTAATGCAGTAGTGACCCTGGTGGGCGAAAGCCGTGAGGCTGATTCTTCTGGGGAAGGGACTAGCAGGGGTGAGGGTGTAAGGTTCGGCCAGGACCATAGTCGTGGCCGAGAACACCAGGGCTCTGGTGTCCTGGCCTCCCCTCACAGAAAAATCACCTTCACCATTTGTCAGCATACCTGTGCCTTCAGGTCCAGCTTCTTTGGATTCCCCTTTCTGCTGAGGGAGAGCCTCTCCAAATTGGTCAGAAGAAACTAAGACAGAGTCCAATTCAACTTCAATAATAACATCTTTACTGGTTTCTTTGCACAGCGCATCCACAGACTTCACATTCTTTATAACAGGCTTCATCAAACAATGTTCCATTTCTTTCCCTGCACTACTTTCATGGTCACAAAGCAAGGGCCCAGATCGGAACATCCCTGAAGGTTCTTCAATGTACTCTCTGTGCAGCTTTACTACGGATATACTTCACATAGTCTGTTTCGCCACAGACACAAGATCATTAAACTCCGGAGTATAAAACCACTGAAAGAGACTTTTGCCCTTCTGTGCTGCCTTCTGACTTTGCACCACGTCTTTACTGTGCGCTTTCACTGTTTCCGTGGGGTCCCTGGACCATTTTGCCCCGGCCTCCAAGGTTTCTGCCCAAACAATGAGGTGCCACATCCTGAGTATTCTCAAACTGTTCTAGCCCCGTGATTATTCTCTTCTGTAGCTGTAGATGACTGAGGTACCCTTAGCTTCTAGTTACGTGACCGCTGCAGCATCCTGGGCCTATAGCCTGTGTGGATGGTTCGGGCGTCCCTAGCCCTCTCCCTAACTGTAACACTGTACACTATCTTACTATGCAGCAGTCCCTCCGACAATCAATCATATACTTGCTAAATATGAACCGTGTGCACTGGGATGCCCCACATCTAGTGGCCAACCCAAAATCTGCACTTTCCCTATTATAATAGAACATACATAAACTGCGCAAAAAAATAAATGGAACACTATTCTATTTGCAACAGGCTGTTTGTGTTCCCTTTATTTATTTGAGCAGTATATATACATTACATATAATACAGTAAAGGTAATATATCCAATGATGTAGCAGTACTAAGACAACATAACTGAGGATAATACACATGGTTGGTTGTGTAGCAGTACCATCAACATTTCTCTAACCCCTTTCAAGGGAGCTGAGGGGCCAAGGAGGAAAAGCAATAAAAAGATGCCTGCCCAGCTGAGGCATCTAGACAAGCACAGACAGAAGAGGGATCTGGGCGAGCCCAGGGCTACTGAGGTGGCCTTTGTCCTGGATGCCAGTCTTGCTGCTGAGGCCCTGAGGGATGATGAGTTGGATAAGGAGGCCAGGAGGATCCACAGGGAGGAAAGTGCCACTGCCTCCAAATCCTCCCATTATGAATGTATGGATGAGGATTATAGGCAGTGGTTAGAGGACAAGTGTAAGCTCGGCACCAAAAAGAAGAGAAAGAAGGGAGATAAAACATCTTCTCCCGCTCTGACTGAGGTACCTAAGGAAGGAAAAACTGACTCCCCTCTAGGTGGTCTTTGTAACCAGTTCCAAGCCCTTGAGAACATCTCTTCCTCTGAGGAGGAAGCTGAGGGTGAGGTTCCGGCTTCGGCGGGGCTTACAGGGGGTGCCGAGTCTTCTTCTTCTGGGAAAGTAAGGTCCTTGGAGGGAGGGACTGGCCCAGAGTCCGGAGACAAGGACAATAAAAGGGAAAAGCTTGTAGGAATGGACACCTCTGTGTTATTAAAGAGGGGGAAGGATTCCTCCTCTGAGGCAGAGGATAAGGGGAGTGGGAAGAAGAAAGCCATCTAACTCAATCACCAATGATGGCGGTACCCACTCCGTTGACGCTGGCGTCCTTTAATGTCACCAGCATAAGGTCAAATACAGCTAGATTTGCGGCCTTTGATTTTCTCAGCAGTGTTGAAGCTGACATTTTCTTTTTGCAAGAGACCAGGCTGCTAAACATGGCAGATGTGTTTAAAGCTAAGAGCGAGTTTAAATTCGGGCCCTCCTATTGGTCTCTTGCGGCAGAGTCGTATAGCGGAGTGGTGGTCCTTTTTACCGCATCAGTGGAATGCCGACGGGTTATTGAGTTAGGAATGGGGAGGTGCCTGATCTTAGATGTCCTCATGAAGGGACAAGAGCTCTGGCTCATTAACATCTATGATCCTCAATCTAAGTGAGACCGCAAGTGTCTCTTTATGAGGATCAAGCCTTACCTTTTTACAAGTTGGCAGGTTGTCGTTGGAGGGAACTTCAATACTGTCACGAGGCCCCGAGATACAGGAGGTTCCAGAGAGAAGCTGACTTATGATAGCATCACCCTTAATAGTATAGCTAGTGAGGCTCACCTAGTGGTTGTCCACGTTCGGCACACCCCAGGCCACGAGGGGTTCACCTATCATAGAGGCAACTGTAGGTCCAGATAGATGTTTTATTTAAAGGAAAAATATTCAGGATTGAGAGTCCTCAGTGGTTGATACCTTTTAATGGCTAACAGCCATTAAAAGGTATCAACTACTGAGGACTCTCAATCCTGAATATTTTTCTATCTACTGGCTAACACGGTACAAAAAAAATACATCTTTCTTATTTAAAGGAGGAAGCTGTCTCTTCAGCAGTGTCTTGTTGAGGTGAAGTTCTCCGACCACTGTTTAATTTTGTTTTCTCTGAATGTTACACAGACCCTCCTGATGGGAAGGGGCTTTTGGAGGCTCAATTCGTCTCTCTTGGAATAAGCAAACATAAGACAGTCCTTTGAGGATTTTCTACAGAGCCAAGTACCCTTACTGGATCTTTGTAGTAGTAAGTCAGAGTGGTGTGAGATGTTCAAGAAAAGGGTGGCAAGATTCTTTCTCCAGCTCTCGAGCCTCAGGAATCTGAGCAGGTACCACCTGTAACAGGGTCTGAGGAGGAAACTTGAGCATCTTGTCTCAACTGGAGGTAGCCACGAGGAGATCTCCAGAGTGAAATCTTTGCTCATAAGGTGTCAGTACGATAGACACGCGTCTTTGGTTTTTGAGAGGGATTACGGGAATTACCGCTCGCCTGACCCTTACAGAAACTGCAAGATGTCAGTGAATAGTAAAGTGGTTACAGGACTGGTCGACACTACGGGGTCCCTGAGGCGATCCAGATCAGGGGTCCTGGAGGTTGTCAGATCCTTCTACTCGATCTTGATTGTAATGAGATGTCGCTTTCCTGGCTGAAGCCATTCCCGTTCCAGGGGTAGACCCCTCTCTTGGCATTTTGACAGAGATGATCAGGGAAAAGGAAGTTAAGTTGGCAATTGAAGGGCTTGCCCAAAAAAAAAATCGCCCAGTCCAGATGGCTTAACTTCTGAGTTCTATAAGACATTTATGGACTCTTTGGTTCCCCTCTTGACTGAGGTATTCAATGAGTGTCTTTCCTCTGGCACTCTGCCAAAGTCAATGAAGAGGTATGCCCTGATTATCTTGTCAAAGGGTAAAGACCCATCTTGCATTGAGAATTGGCATCCCATAGTGCTTGTCAATGCAGACTGGAAGGTTCTGGCACAGGTGCTGTTTAATCAGCTGGTGAAATTTGCACCCCGACTCCTTTCGGAGGCCCAGCATTGCTCTGTTCCAGGTCGCAGCACATTTAGTGCTATGCTCGGTGTCCGGGAGATGGTGGAGCAGGGTAGGGCTGGTAACTGGAAGGGGTACATGCTGTCACTGGACCAGGCAAAAGCGTTTGATCGGGTTAATCACGAGTACCTCTGGTCTGTCCTTCTGAGATATGGCCTGCCGGGGGGGTTGTTGATTGGCTTAAGACCTTGTATGGTGGGGCAGAGAGTTTCCCGCTTGTGAACAGCTGGATTGGCAGCTCTTTTGAGGTTGGATCTGGTGTTTACCAGGGTTGTCCCTTGAGCCCACTGCTGTACGTGTTTGCGATTGACCCACTTCTTAGGAGGGTGGAGCGTGGACCTTTCACCGGTATCAGGATGGACTGGGCAGCACTGGAAGCCACTCTGAGGGTGGTGGCGTATGCCGATGATGTCACTGTTTTTGTTTCCTCTTACGAGGAGGCAGGGTGGCTGATGTCAGATGTAGATCGCTACTCAGAGGCATCCGGGTCCAAGATCAACCGGGATAAGTGTGAGAGTCTCTGGCTGGGAGGAGGAGATCCTGGTTTTGATCTTCAGGATAAAAAAAGTCATAAAACAATATATGGCCTTCCCAAAATCCTGTCTGATGACAAATGCACATATAGCAGGATGCAGCAGGCCTTTACTAATAAAGGCAAGGGGCTGCTCAGGTGCAAACTACTGATAAAAACAGCCACCACACACCTACCAGTCAATGGAGGGGTTGGCTGCCTTGTTGAAAAAATGCACAGATAAGGCTTGCATAGGACGCCAGTCACACAGGCAAGTGTGATGCAAAGTGTCTGGCTTACAACCTATTAATGACGCCCATAGTATTACCAGGCAGGTTGCTCCTGCACTATAATATGCAACACACAGTGACAGATGCCCCAGTAGACCAAGCAAACAGAAAGAGGCCCGGCTGCATCCTGCAAAAACTGATATGATAAGTGCAAAAAATTAATGCACACAATGAGTACATTAAATTAGGTATTGGTTAGTATTTTGGCCAAAATAGATTAAGCCCACAAGCCACGTCATGGCTCCTCATAACCAATACCTCATTTAATGTACTCATTGTATGCATTAATTTTTTTGCACTTATCATATCAGTTTTTGCAGGATGCAGCCGGGCCTCTTTCTGTTTGCTTGGTCTACTGGGGTGTCTGTCACTGTGTGTTGCATATTAAAGTGCTGGAGCAGCCCGCCTGGTAATACTATGAGCGTCATTATTAGGTTGCAAGCCAGACACTTTGCATCACACTTGCCTGTGTGACTGGCGTCCTATGCAAGCCTTATCTATGTGCATTTTTTCTACTAGGCAGCCAACCCCTCCATGGTCTGGTAGGTGTGGGGTGGTTGTTTTTATCAGTAGTTTGCACCTGAGCTGCCCCTTGCCTTTATTAGTGGAGGCCTGCTGCACCCTGCTATATGTGCATTTGTCATCAGACAGGATTTTGGGAAGGCCATATCTTGTGGTATGAGTTTTTTTGAATTTTTTCTTTGATCTCCCGGTCACCCTTCCAGGACCCAAAGTCTCTGAAAAAGTCCTTGGCATTGAATTTGGCAAGGGGGATTACCTCAAACAAAATTGTGACAGCAGGCTAGAGATCGCCACTCAGAAGGTGAACCAATGGAAGGGTTGGTCTTTGACCCTAAGGGAAAGGGTAAACCTGATCAATACTTTCCGGAGTCTCTCTGGACTCGGGTCTACAGTTTGTTCTTCCAACTGTAATGGGGAAATAGACTGAACCTGGTCAAGAGGGAGGTTACTTACCGTATGAGGAGACTAGGAGGGTTGATATGGTCAACCCTGTGGTATTCCTTGTAGATACCTTCATTAAGATCAATATTGCAAACCTCTGGAAAGAGAGGGCTTTTCCATAGTTATTCTCCTGTAGGGGATGGTTTCAGCCTTTCTTCCAGGAAAGGGAGACAGGAGGGCAAGTGAAGGATCTTCGCACACCGCATGGACATCTTCCGGCTTATGCTACCTTGGTTCTGAAGGTAATTTGCCGGTGGGGTTTGGGAATATGGGAGACCAGGACGCTGCCAAGGAAACTCCTTGACAATAGGGTTCTGTTGACCCATTTCCTGAGGCCTCTGGCGCTCAAGGATTGCCCAAGTTAGGATCTTGGGCTACGTGTGCATCTTTTGAATTCTATCAGGATCCCCTTGAAGTTTTGGGACTTGACTTGGCGCTGCTTCCATGGGAAACTGTGTGTGAGGGACAATCTGAAGTGTAGGAACTCTGGGGACAGGAACTGTCCTCGGGAGCATTGTGGTACTGTGCTGGAAAGCATGGACCATTTCCTTCTTCATTGTCCTTTCAACATAGAGGTGTGCAACAGGGTGGGCGCCTCTATTAGCTGGTCTCGGCTTGCCGGTCTCTCCTATGCGGATTGGGCCTATGGAGGATTCGGAGACCATGGTGGTCGGGACCGCTGCACTTTATTTCTAGTTAGCGCAGTGGTTAGGTATCACATGTGGAACGCACAGTGCTTAGTATCGACGCAACGGAAAATCCTCCCAGTAGACAGAGTGTTTAGGACCATACTCGGTGACCTGGTGAAGGTGTGCTCTCTGGAGTATGAGAGACTGGGCACACGTAGGGCTGCTCTCCTCTGAAGGGGCTTTTATTTTAGTGTCCCCTAGTCTGGTCATCTCCTTTCCTGGTGGTGGGCTGCTGCTGACACTGTAGATTTTTGTTTTGTTTGATCGGCATACAGTGATATAGGACTGCAGGCGCCAAACTTGGGCTTTGCGATTTGTGGGTATTGTAGTGTTTGTTTCTGTATATATACAGTAGGATCTATATTTGGCTCTAGTTGTTAGGTTGGGTGGTGGGAAAAGGGGGGAGGTGGGTTTATCTTGTGGGACTATGGGACGCTGGGATGCTTGGGGGAACACTGGCACTGCCTGATCTGGCCTATGGACGTTGGACATGGACTGAGGCATGAGACGCAGGACAAGCTCTCAGGTCAGTGCGGGGGTTGGGAATGGTGGGTTTGATTCTGAGGTGTATAGTTTAGTCTTGTATATATTTGCATAGCTTGTGGTTATTTTATTTAAAATTTAAAAAAAAAATACAAATGCATATAATTTTTGTTTGCTATTGTTTATTTTATTTGTTTGGTATTCAATTGTTGGTGACCGGACCAGAAGGTGTAAGTACTTAATATTAGTTATTATTCTGTATATAACAACAATATGTGTTACAGGAGAGAATGAGCGGCTGGACCAGTGTTCAGTATACGGATTATTTTTCTGGCTGCTATTTTTTTTGTTTCTGTTATTGTTAATGTTATGTTTTTCATTTTTATAACAAAAGATTTACAGGCTGTAACTCAGGATCGGTATAGGTACACAGTGGCTCCACCAGCAGAATAGTGAGTGCAGCTCTGCAGTATAATACAGGATAACTCAGGATCAGAACAGGATAAGTAATGTAATGTATGTACACAGTGACTTCACCAGCAGAATAGTGAGTGCAGCTCTGGAGTATAATACAGGATGTAACTCAGGATCAGTACAGGAGATGTAATGTAATGTATGTACACAGTGACTGCACCAGCTGAATAGTGAGCGCAGCTCTGGGGTATAATACACGATGTAACTCAGGATCAGTACAGGATAAGTAATGTATGTACACAGTGACTCCACCAGCAGAATAGTGAGTGCAGCTCTGGGGTATAATACAGGATGTAACTCAGGATCAGTACAGGATAAGTAATGTAATGTTTGTACACAGTGACTGCACCAGCAGAATAGTGAGTGCAGCTCTGGAGTATAATACAGGATGTAACTCAGGATCAGTACAGGATAAGTAATGTTATGTATGTACACAGTGACTGCACCAGCAGAATAGTGAGTGCAGTTCTGGAGTATAATACAGGATGTAACTCAGGATCAGTTTAGGATAAGTAATGTAATGTATGTGCACAGTGACTCCACCAGCAGCATAGTGGGTGCAGCTCTGGAGTATAATACAGGATGTAACTCGGGATCAGTACAGGATAAGTAATGTAATGTATGTACACAGTGACTTCATCAGAAGAATAATGAGTGCAGCTCTGGAGCATAATACAGGATGTAACTCAGGATCAGTACAGGATAAGTAATGTAATGTATGTACACAGTGACTCCACCAGCAGAATAGTGAGTGCAGCTCTGGAGTATAATACAGGATGTAACTCAGGATCAGTACAGGATAAGTAATGTAATGTATGTACACAGTGACTCCACCAGCAGAATAGTGAGTGCAGCTCTGGAGCATAATACAGGATGTAACTCAGGATCAGTACAGGATAAGTAACGTAATATATGTACACAGTGACTGCACCAGCAGAATAGTGAGTGCAGCTCTGGAGTATAATACAGGATGTAACTCAGGATCAGTACAGGATAAGTAATGTAATGTATGTACACAGTGACTCCACCAGCAGAATAGTGAGTGCAGCTCTGGAGTATAATACAGGATGTAACTCGGGATCAGTACAGGATCAGTAATGTAATGTATGTACACAGTGACTGCACCAGCAGAATAGTGAGTGCAGCTCTGGGGTATAATACAGGATGTAACTCAGGATCAGTACAGGATCAGTAATGTAATGTATGTACACAGTGACTGCACCAGCAGAATAGTGAGCGCAGCTCTGGGGTATAATACAGGATGTAACAAGATCAGTACAGGATAAGTAATGTAATGTATGTACACAGTGACTGCACCAGCAGAATAGTGAGTGCAGCTCTGGAGTATAATACAGGATGTAACTCGGGATCAGTACAGGATCAGTAATGTAATGTATGTACACAGTGACTGCACCAGCAGAATAGTGAGCGCTGCTCTGGGGTATAATACAGGATGTAACTCAGGATCAGTACAGGATAAGTAATGTAATGAATTTATAAAAATTCAGAGTCATTTTCTTTACAACCCCACGGTATAAAATGGCTCTTTCGGCTGCCAGGTCATGTCAGCAGTGTGTGATGACTTAGTATGAATATTAATTAATCTTAATGGGAGAATTATGAGCCAAGTTTCCAAACTGGGGTTTTAGAATTATGAAGAATATAGGCAAAAATTGTATTACTTTATATCTGACACTTATTACGATGCGATCAAGAACTGAGCTGATTGTGCATACGCTACATGACAATATAAGAGGTTAAATCTTGTGGAAATATAAAATATGTACCCCATTCCTGAGCCTAAGAAGAAACTATCTGACCTCACAAATCGTTGCTTAGTCTGGAAAACGTTACATCGTTCGACCTCCCGTAAGGTGGAGGGAGGGCTGTCCAACCGTGCCCATGCGCCCACTGGTATAAATCCATTTTATGGTTCATTGAAACTTTTCCCAACCTTCCGAATTCTGACAGATTTTACTAAACACATAGAAATAAGTCATGGTGGCGGATTTCCCTGCTATATTATTTTATAAAGGAAAGTTTTCATCCGGCACTGTTTCATTAGACCTAATTAAAGGTTCTGCGGGTGCCAGTCTTTCCACACACAGTGGAAGGAGAGAGCGAGAAGAAAGCTTTCCCCATATTATGCACTCACATCTGCTTTATATCCATGTATCTGAGCCAAACTAATGACAGACTCGCGGCACCGGGAATTACACGACGCAGACGTGACTCATGGGCTGTGTGCGATGAGGAACATTATTAAACATGGCTCGTAACCCCCCGTTATGATTGTTTAATACTCATACTAAGTCGTCACAAGCTGCTGACATGACCTGGCAGCCGAGGCAGCCATATTATTTCTCAGGTCCACTCTGTATATTTGTGACAGATTATGATTTCTCGCAGAAAAATATAGACTACACCAAAGTAATGAGAAGAAAATAACTCTGAATACTGTAGAAATACATTATATTATTTATCCTGCACTGATTCTGAGTTACATCCTGTATTATACTCCAGAGTTGCACTCACTATTCTGTTGGTGGAGTCACTGTATACATACATTATATTACTTATCCTGTACTGATCCTGAGTTACATCCTGTATTATACTCCAGAGCTGCACTCACTATTCTGCTGGTGCAGTCACTGTGTACATACATTACATTACTTATCCTGTACTGATCCTGAGTTACATCCTGTATTATACTCCAGAGTTGCACTCACTATTCTGTTGGTGCAGTCACTGTGTACATACATTATATTACTTATCCTGTACTGATCCTGAGTTACATCCTGTATTATACTCCAGAGCTGCACTCACTATTCTGCTGGTGCAGTCACTGTGTACATACATTACATTACTTATCCTGTACTGATCCTGAGTTACACCCTGTATTATACTCCAGAGCTGTACTCACTATTCTGCTGGTGGAGTCACTGTGTACATACATTACATTACTTATCCTGTACTGATCCTGAGTTACATCCTGTATTATACTCCAGAGCTGCACTCACTATTCTGCTGGTGGAGTCACTGTATACATACATTACTTATCCTGAGTTACATCCTGTATTATACTCCAGAGCTGCACTCACTATTCTGCTGATGAAGTCACTGTGTACATACACTACATTACTTATCCTGTACTGATCCTGAGTTACACCCTGTATTATACTCCAGAGCTGCACTCACTATTCTGCTGGTGGAGTCACTGTATACATACATTACTTATCCTGTACTGATCCTGAGTTACATCCTGTATTATACTCCAGAGCTGCACTCACTCTTCTACTGGTGGAGTCACTGTGTACATACATTACATTACTTATCCTGTACTGATCCTGAGTTACATCCTGTAGATCTTTTATTATGAAAATGAAAAACATAACAATAATCATAACAGAAACATAACCAGAATATCAGCCAGAAAATAATCAGTATACTGAACACTGGTCCAGCCGCTCATTCTCACCTCACACACATATTATACATATATACAGAGTAATAACTAATAATAACTTACACCTTCTGGTCCGGTAACCAAACAAACTGATAACAAACAATAAAATAAACAAAGGCCGACATAAATATAAACATAAACATTTTTTTTTTTAAATACCGTATTTTTCGGACTATATGACGCACCGGACCATAAGACGCACCCCAATTTTCAGTAGGAAAATAGGGGGAAAAAAAATAATGTGTCAAATGGGGGTCCGTCTTGCAGTCCGAATTCAGCTTACCTGGGAAGGGCGTTCCGGCACAGGTGGAGAAGTAGTCACAGGGGTCATTCAGTGGTCCAGGCTCGTGCGGTGGCGGCTCTGTGCTGGGGCAGGTTGGTTGTGCTGGGGCAGCTGCGCTGGGGTAGGGGCAGCTGTGCTGGAGCTGGGGCAGCTGTGCTGAGGCAGGGGCAGCAGTGCTGGGGCTGGGGCAGCAGTGCTGAGGCAGCTGTGCTGAGGCAGAGGCAGCTGTGCTGGGGCAGCTATGCTGAGGCAGGGGCAGCTGTGCTGGGGCAGGGGCAGCTGTGCTGGGGCAGGGGCAGCAGTGCTGGGGCTGGGGCAGCTGTGCTGGGGCAGCTGTGCTGAGGCAGGGGCAGCTGTGCTGGGGCAGGGGCAGCTGTGCTGAGGCAGGGGCAGCTGTGCTGGGGCAGGGGCAGCAATGCTGGGGCAGCTGTGCTGAGGCAGGGGCAGGTGGGCTCTGCGGTGCAGTGGTGGCAGCGGGCTGTGCTCCGGTGCCCGGGCGGCGGCTCCGCCGGCATTTCTTGGCAGCCCGGAGGCCCCCCGCACTTCCCTTGCTGGCCGCCTCCATGTTGCGGTGGCCTCCGGGAGCATGGAAGCCGGAAAGATGGCCGCCGGTCCGGGGACGGCGCATGCGCGGGATCAGATCTCGTCCCGAGATCTCGGGGGACGAGATTCAAATCTCAGCAACGAGATCTCGTCCCCCGAGATCTCGGGACGGGATCTGAAGCTGTGCATGCGCCGTCCCCGGACCAGCGGCCATATTCCCGGCGTCCATGCTCTCGGAGGCCACCGCAACATGGCGGCGGCCAGCAAGGGAAGTGCGGAGGCCTCCGGGCTGCGAAGAAATGCCGGCGGAGCCGCCACCCCTGCACCGGAGCACAGCCCGCTGCCACTACCGCACCGCAGAGCGCCGCTCGCTGCCACCACTGCACCGCAGAGCTCCGCCCGGTGCCACCAGCCACCAGGTTGGTAAAATTTTTGGGGAAAAAGTGCCTCTTATGGTCGGAAAAATACGGTATATAAAAATTAACCAAACTATACAACCAATATATGCAAGACTAAACTAAACACCCCACACTGAAGCCCACCATTCCCAACTCCCGCACTGACCTGAGAGCTGGTCCTGCGTCTCATGCCTCAGTCCATGTCCAACGTCCATAGGCCAGATCAGGCAGTGCCAGTGTTTTCCTCAATCACCCCAGTGTCCCATAGTTCCACAAGATAAACCCACCTCCCCCCTTTTCCCACCACCCAACCTAACACCTACACCCAAATCTATATCCCTATATACAATATATGCAGAAACAAACATTACAACACCCAAAAATCACAAAGCCCAAGTTCGGCGCCTCCAGCCCTACATCACTGTATGCCGATCACAAAACAAAAATCTACAGTGTCAGCAGCAGCCCACCACCAGGAAAGGAGATGACCAGACTAGGGCACACTAAAAGAAAGCCCCTCCAGAGGAGAGCGGCCCTACGTGTGCCCAGTCTCTCATACTCCAGAGAGCGCACCTTCACCAGGTCACCGAGTATGGACCTAAACACATCGTCCACTGGGAGGATTTTCCGTTGCGTCAATACTAAGCACCGTGCGTTCCTCGTGTGATACCTAACCACTGCGCTAACTAGAAATAAAGTGCAGCGGTCCCTGCCACCAAGGTCTCCGAATGCTCCATAGGCCCATTCCGCATAGGAGGTACGGGCCAGCAATGACCAGCCAATGGAGGCACCCACCCTGTTGTAAACCTCTGTGTTGAAGGGACAATGAAGCAGGAATTGGTCCATGCTTTCTAGAATGGTACCACAATGCTCCCAAGGATATTTCCTGTCCTCAGAGCTCCTACACTTCAGATTGTTCCTCACACACAGTTTCCCATGGAAGCAGCACCAAGCCAAGTCCCAAAATTTCGAGGGGATCCTGATAGAATTCAAAAATGCAAACCCACCCCAAGATCCTGACTTGGGCAATCCCTGAGCACCAGAGGCCTCTGAAAATGGGTCAACAGAACACTATTGTCAAGGAGTTTCCTTGGCGGAGTCCCAGACCCCACCGGCGAATTACCTTCAGAACCAAGGTAGCGTAAGCCGGAAGATGTCCATGTGGTGTGCAAAGATCCTTCACTTGCCCTCCTGTCTCCCATTCCTGGAAGAAAGGCTGAAACCATCCTCTACAGGAGAATACCCACAGAGGAGCCCTCTCTTTCCAGAGGTTTAAAATATTGATCTTAATGAAGGTATCCACACGGAATGCTACAGGGTTGACCATATCCAACCCTCCTAGTCTCCTCGTACGGTAAGTAACCTCCCTCTTGACCAGGTTCAGTCTATTTCCCCATTACAGTTGGAAGAACAAACTGTAGACCCGAGTCCAGAGAGACTCCGGCAGGATGCACACATTGCCCAGATAAATCAGTAAAGGGAGCAGGTAAGTTTTGATCAGGTTTACCCTTTCCCTGAGGGTCAAAGACCAACCCTTCCATTGGTTCACCTTCTGAGTGGCGATCTCTAGCCTGCTGTCCCAATTTTGATTGGGGTAATCCCCCTGGCCAAATTCGATGCCAAGGACTTTTGCAGAGACTTTGGGTCCTGGAAGGGTGTCCAGGAGATCAAAACCAAGATCTCCTCCTCCCAGCCAGAGACTCTCACACTTATCCCGGTTGATCTTGGACCCGAATGCTTTCGAGTAGCGATCTATCTCTGACTTCAGCCACCATGCCTCCTTGTGAGAGGAAACAAAAACAGTGACATCATCGGCATAAGCCACCACCCTCAGAATGGCTTCCGATGCTGCCCGGTCCATCCCGATCCCGGACAACCGTCCAAGCTCCACCTTCCTAAGAAGTGGGTCAATCACAAACACGTACAGCAGCGGGCTCAAGGGACAACCCTGTCGAACACCAGATCCAACCTCAAAAGACCTGCCAATCCAACTGTTCACAAGCGGGAAACTCTCTGCCCCACCATACAAGGTCTTAAGCCAATCAACAACCCCCCCCGGCAGGCCATATCTCAGAAGGACAGACCAGAGGTACTCGTTATTAACCCGATCAAATGCTTTTGCCTGGTCCAGTGACAGCATGTACCCCTTCCAGTTACCAGCCCTACCCTGCTCCACATTCTCCCGGACATCGAACACAGCACTAAATGTGCTGCAATCTGGAACAGAGGAATACTGAGCCTCTGAAAGGAGTCAGGGTGCAAAATTCACCAGCCGATTAAACAGCACCTTTGCCAGAACCTTCCTGTCTGCATTGACAAGCGCTATGGGACGCCAATTCTCAATGCAAGATGGGTCTTTACCCTTTGACAATACGATCAGGGCAGACCTCCTCACTGACTTTGGCAGAGTGCCCGAGGAAAGACACTGAGTGAATACCTCAGTCAAGATGGGAACCAAAGCGTCCATAAGGCTATGGGCCCACGTAGCGTTTTAAAACGCACAATGAAAACCGGACTCCTTCCCAGAAATCGCGCGTTTTTTTTCCGCGCAATTTCACAGCGATTTTACCGCGATTCTGTTCGCGATTTTGCAGCGATTTTCTCAAGCACTTTCCAAGCGATTTGAAGCATCGCTTGGAAAGTGATTGACAGGTTGGTCACACTCATCAAACAAAGGCGGCCTCAATAGTAAAAGATAAAATGTTAAAAATGATAAAAAAATAAAAAATCGAGGTATATTTACTTTCCGACGTCCCGCGCTGCCATCCCGGGCCTCAGCGTTCCCAGCGATGCCTTGCGAGACCTGTGATGACGTTGGTCTTGCTAGAGTCACGCGAGACTACGTCATCACAGGACCTTGCCGCAAGGCATTACTGGGAACGCTGAGGCCCGGGAATGCAGCGCGGGATGTCGGAAGGTAAATATACCCCGATTTTTTATTTTTTATTCTTTTTTTTACAGGGGTATGGTACCCAGGGCCTGGAGGACAGTCTCCTCTCCTCCACACCGTGGGTACCAACCGCACATCAGACGCTTAACTTCCCGCATGGTGGGCATAGCCACATGTGGGAAGTAAGCGATTCTCATGCATTCCTATGGGTGCGGAATCGCGGCAATTCTTTGCGATTCCGCACAAAAGAATGATCATGCTGCGATTTTTTTCCGCGATGCGATTCCGCCGCAGAAAAAAGTGCAGCATTAGCACAGCCATAGGAATGCATGGGGTGCGTCTTGTACAAGATTTTTAAACGTTTTTGCAGCGTTTTCGCACGCTTGTGTCATAGCCTCCTCCAGGGAATCAGGCGGAGTGTGGAGAACCAAGGCATCTTTTAGATGTTCAGACAGGCCTCTACGGAACAAACCCTGGAGGGCGGCATCATTCCAGCAGACCTCAGCAGCCCAGCATCTGAACTCTGAGTAGAACCGCTTGGCTGAGTGCTTCCCCTGACACACACTCATCACCCTGTCCTCAGCCATATGCATCCGATCAGGCTCGTCATAAATATGCCCCAAGGCCTCAAAAAATGCATCCACAGTCATATGCTCAGGGGCAGTGGTAGGAAGGGAGAAAGCCCAAGCCTGGGGGGCTCCCCTTAACAGAGACATAATGACCCCTACTCTCTGACTTTCATCCCCCGAAGAGTGTGGTCTCAATGAGAAAAAAAAAGATTACAGCCCTCCTTGAACACTTTGAAGTCCCTTCTATCTCCAGAAAAAGTATCTGGTAACTTAACCGGAGATTCAGGGGAAATTACTGTAACCTCCCGAGCCCCTGATGATAAAACCCCCTGCACAGTGTCAGCGATCAGCTGCTGAGACTGAGCCAGGGCTAGTTGTTCCCCCAGGAGTCTCTGAGACATCTGAGTCAGGTGCTTTACCTGCTCAGAAAGAGCATGCATAGGATCCATCACACACACAGGAGAAGGGGAGCAGAGAAAAAAAAATGGTAACGGTGAGTCATAACGTCAGGATCCTGTCAGCGTCGGCAACTGCCACGGCTGAGCAGGGTGACTTACCCACACTGCGGGAGAGCACGGGGCCCAATACGGTAGTGAAGGTTTAAGCAGACAGGACCTGAGGCACGGAAAATAGTAAGGAGTACCAGGACCTACGATCATGTGACTGCAGGAGGCGGGACTTAGTGTCCTACTACTGCAGATGATGTAATGTACCTACTGCAGGAATACTGTAGTAGAGGACAGGAAAACACAGGTCAGACAAGCAGAGGTCATACACGAGAGGGCGGTGCAGTACAAGAGGGACAGGCAGAACTCGTAACAGGGACAGAACCGGATCAAAACCAAACAAGCAACAAGTTATCAGGCACAAGGCACACGTACACAAGAGGTCAACTAACTCAGCCGAGGGCAGGAGTATAACTGAAACCGGACCTAGGTCCAGTGAGCATTAAATAGCCACCCTCTGCCAGAGAGAGGCAGAAACAATTAACCCCCTGTCTGACCAGGATGGGCCAAAGCGAAACCCCGTCCTGGATCATGATATCTGCTATACGGCTTGGCCGCAAGAGACCAATAGGAGGGCCTGAGTCTCCACTCCCTCTTGGCTTTAAACACTTTCGCCATGTTTGGCAGCCTGGTCTCTTGCAAAAAGAAAATGTCAGCTTCAACACAGCTGAGAAAAATCAAAGGCCGCAAATCTGGCTGTATTTGACTTTATGCTGGCGACATTAATGGACGTCAGCGTCAACGCAGTGGGTACCGCCATCATTGGTGATTGAGTTAGATGGCTTTCTTCTTCCCACTCCTCTTATCCTCTGCCTCAGAAGAGGAATCCTTCCCCTCTTTAATGACACAGAGGTGTCCATTTCCTAGTGTTTTTTCTTTTTGTCGTCCTCATCTCCGGACTCTGGGCCAGTCCCTCCCTTCAAGGACATCACATTCCCGGAAGAAGGAGACTCAGCACCCCCTGTAAGCTCCGCCGAAGCCGGAACCTCACCCTCAGCTTTCTCCTCAGAGGAAAAGATGTTCTCAAGGGCTTGGAACCGGTTAGAAATACCAACCAGAGGGGAGTCAGTTTTTCCTTCCTTAGGTACCTCAATCAGAGCGGGAGAAGATGATTTATCTCCCTTTTTTCTCTTCTTTTTGGTGCTGAGTTTATCCTCTAGGCACTGCTTATTATTCTCATCCATATTTTCATAATGGGAGGATTTGGAGGCAGTGGCGCTTTCCTCCCTGTGGATCCTCCTGACCTCCTCATCCAACTCATCCCTCGGGGCCTTATCAGCAAGACTGGCATCCAGGACAGGGGCCACCTCAGTAGCCCTGGGCTCGCCCAGCTCCCTCTCCTGTCTGCGCTTGTCTAGATGCCTCAGCTGGGCAGGCATCTTTTTATTGCTTTTCCTCCTTGGCCCCTCAGCTCCCTCACCCCTGCTAGTTCCTTCCCCAGCAGAATCAGCCTCATGGCTTTCTCCCACCAGGACCACGACTGCATTAGTGAAGGAGTGAGGACAACGGCTGAATGGGTGACCTAAGTCACCACACAGGTGGCTCCTAATCTCCACACAAGATGCAGTAAGATGGCCGATATTCTCACACAATGCACATTTCTGCACAGTACAGTTTGCACTGAAGTGTGTGTGGTCGCCGCCCCTGTGACAGAGCTTTGGTTGCCAGGAAGGCAGATGATGGAATGTAGGCAACCGTGCCATCTGAACGCTTAAGTTTTACCATAAACGTCCAGGCCACTGACCAGATACCAAACTCATCATGGTTTTTTTTTCGGCATCTCCACCACCTCTCCATATCGGCCAAGCCATGTCATGATGTCATAACAAGAAAGCAACTCGTTACAAGTCATCACGGTCACTTTCTTGACTTGATTTTGTTGAGACACCGCCTGGATGGCAAAGTCTCACCAGCTGTGCTCATTTTTTGCCAACTCATAATTCGACCAGACGAGCTTAAGCCCATCTGGCTGAACAAAGTTGACATCAAACTCAGGCCTGGACTAGGGATGTATCAAGGCGTAGATGTCAATGGCTTTGAAGCCCATGTTCAGCAGGAGCTCCACAACCTTAGACCTTGGAGAACACGCATCACTGCCCCTCCATCGAAGACAGACCGCATTCCTACGCCCACTACCTGGCCCGGCTGTCGGGAGGGACCACACTGTATTTCCCCCATTTTGCTCTCAGAAGGCCCCAAAGCCATGCCTCTCTATCCAGAAGGATAGATCAACCTCTCGACCTTCTACCATTAGTGATCTCTCCCCCTTCTTTAGAGCCTCCAGGAGACGCTGCTGCAACATGCCATCCCCATAGCCTGGAGACAAGGCGGATACCCTATTTCCCCCAGAGTTGACAGCGGCATAACTCTTGACGGGTTCTGCCACCAGCAGGAGGGCAGCCGGACCAGTGACCACATCAACACCTCTATTACACACCTCCATAACCCCCTCACCCTCCAACAAACCAGCAACCACATCACTAGACAAAGAAATTTCCTCATCCACACCTCTCACCACATTCACTCCTGCAGGACCAGTGACAACAGGGGGTGGCATTTTGACCTCCGCATCATCAGGCACAAGGAGCTCAGTCTCCTCCACAAAACTTGAGGCGACCTCATCCCTGGACTTACGGGTGCCCTCCGCATCAGCAGTTGGTAATTTTCGTTGCTTCACTAGGCACCGCTGATCTTTTGCCTCTGTGAGGCGCCACTGATCCTTTATATCAGGATCTTGCTGACCAGGGGCGCCAACACAGAGAACGACTTCTTGAGGATAGGAATGCCCAGCCCCGACAACCCCCTCACACTTCCGCTGCTTCTCAAATAAGTGATCAGCGGCAACAGTGTTCAGGGGCGCTGAGGCTACCGGAGCTGCCCCCGACACTGGGCCGCTCCTCCCTCCCACTGAGGAGTGCACCACAGTATCGTGGTCTGACCATACGCCCGCCGCTGGGCCACCCTCACTGTCCAGTCTCTCGGCTGATGCACCTCCTGCTACGTCCCTGCTACTACAAGTTGAGATGGAGCTCTGTGACTCATTACCGTGCTCTGTACTCTCCCTGCGCCTTGTCACTGGATCCACAGCAGAACCCGGGCTGGGCTGGGCAATGGGGGTTATACAGCGAGCGAGCTGACCCTGCAACTGACTCAGGGGGTACAGGGAGGGGGCATACACATCGCTTACCACTTCCTGTAGCTTTGGCTTGGTGGTCTTTCCCTTTTTCTTCTGGCCCCCAGGTGCTTCATCTGGAAAATCATCACGAAGAAGGAAGTTCTGAAGGCATACTGGGGACTCCAGGAGCTTAATCTCTGCCATTAGAGCCCCTCCCTGGCCACTGTTATCACTGTCCTCCCCAGAGGCAGCAGAACTGCGACCAGATGCCAATGTCGCCTGTCCAGCAGGGATGTCGCTGCACGAGGCCTGCGGGTGAATTTGCAGGCTGCCAGGTGAGGTTTTCTGCTGGTCATCATCCTCCTCATCTTCATCATCATCATCCATCTGGCTCTCAGGCTGCAGCCCCATCTGCCTTTTCTCTCTGTTATCAGCCATATCTCTGAATCAGTCTTCATTGAGCAGTTTTTCTTTAAATGGTCCACTTTTTTCTCTTATAAAAGCTTTCCTCACCTCCAGCTCATTAATTTCAAGTTTAAGGCTGTGTGCCCACGTTGCATTTTTTTAAGCGTTTCCGCAGCGTTTGAGCCGGCTCAGACACTGCAGAAATGCTTAAAAGAAGCTTCCTATTCAATTTAATGCATTTTTGGCTTTTTGTGCCAATGCATGCGTTTCTAAACGCTCAGGAAACGCTTAGGCTGGTTTCACATTTGCGTTTTTTAGCGCTGGAAAAAAACGCATACGTGCGCATGCGATTTTTCCCCTATATTTAACATGGGTGCGCATACCTGCGCGCTGGCATGCGCACGTATGCGATTTTCATGCGCTGCGTTTTTTTGGGGTGTGCGTTGGTATTTTCCAGACGCAGCATGTTGCATTTTTTGGCCCTGGAAAAAAGCGCATGCGCACGTATGCGCACGTTTTGCGCTAAAAATGGCCATTATAGCCTATTGATGCGCATACGTGCGCACTGGCATGCGCAGGTATGCGTTTTTTTAGCGCTGCGTTTTTTGGGTGGTGTCCACTTGTTATCCTAGTTATAATCTTCTAAAGTCAAAAAAAAAAAGTCTATATAAAGGAGGTGCCTGCCAAAACTCTGCCACTACTACACTGACAGATTGAAGAGCAGACAGTCAACCAAGAACCCATTATATCAGCGAAGAATGTGAGTATATTACATTATATGCCTGTCCTTTTAAATTATGTATGTACTAATGATTTTTATTATTTTTACATGCAGTATGTCTTCAGAATCCGAGTATTCCCCATCGCGGCAGGAATTGGCGCAAGCAGACCGTGAGGTGATTATTTTCGTGCATCTGGTAAGTATATCTGCTGCTTCTCCAAATCTCTTACGTTTTTTTCAACTTTTTTAAGACATCGTCATCATCATCTGCGGACGGGACTAGTGAGGGCGAAGAGCAGGAGCAGCGAAGCCAAGTCCCGGTGGTGATACGGAATGTAAGTATCAAATGATTTGTAATGTTCTTTATTTTTTATCTTCTATTTTTACTCTTTTTTTTGTTTCTTTTTTTGTAACTTTTTATTCAATTTAAATTTGATTATTCTAATGAATGTGTTTTGTCTAGGTTCCACAACGGGATGAAGACGTCTACCTGGATAATGAGCAGCTCATCAGCCTGGTCCAGGAGCGTTCGCCGTTGTGGGACAGCCGTGACCGGCTGTACAAGGACAATGTGGTGACCCGGCGGCTATGGAATGAGGTGGCCGCAGCGTTGATGGATGGCTGGGACAGCGCCACAGCATCCTCCAAAAAGGCGTTTAGTGAGTATTTCCCTGCTCTGTATTGTGCCGCAGTGACTGTTGTCCTTGACGGCACTGTTGGGTTTCGTGCTAGGCATATTCTAGCAGGAAACCCAACAGTGTCATCGGGGTCTACAGTGACTGCTTTGAGTATTGTATTGCTACATTGTGCCTCAGTGACTGTTGTCCTTGACGGCACTGTTGGGTTTCGTGCTAGGCGTATTCTAGCAGGAAACCCAACAGTGTCATCGGGGTCTACAGTGACTGCTTTGAGTATTGTATTGCTACATTGTGCCTCAGTGACTGTTGGCCTTGACGGCACTGTTGGGTTTCGTGCTAGGTGTATTCTAGCAGGAAACCCAACAGTGTCATCGGGGTCTACAGTGACTGCTTTGAGTATTGTATTGCTACATTGTGCCTCAGTGACTGTTGTCCTTGACGGCACTGTTGGGTTTCGTGCTAGGTGTATTCTAGCAGGAAACCCAACAGTGTCATCGGGGTCTACAGTGACTACTTTGAGTATTGTATTGCTACATTGTGCCTCAGTGACTGTTGTCCTTGACGGCACTGTTGGGTTTCGTGCTAGGTGTATTCTAGCAGGAAACCCAACAGTGTCATCGGGGTCTACAGTGACTGCTTTGAGTATTGTATTGCTACATTGTGCCGCAGTGACTGTTGTCCTTGACGGCACTGTTGGGTTTCGTGCTAGGTGTATTCTAGCAGGAAACCCAACAGTGTCATCGGGGTCTACAGTGACTGCTTTGAGTATTGTATTGCTACATTGTGCCGCAGTGACTGTTGTCCTTGACGGCACTGTTGGGTTTCGTGCTAGGTGTATTCTAGCAGGAAACCCAACAGTGTCATCGGGGTCTACAGTGACTGCTTTTAGTATTGTATTGCTACATTGTGCCGCAGTGACTGTTGTCCTTGACGGCACTGTTTTTTTTTTATCAACAGTGGACAAAGTCCGAACACGTTGGCGTTCGATCAAGGACCGCTTCAACAGTGATGTTCGTGCTGAGGGCCAGGTTCGCAGTGGATCTGCGTCAAGGACCAGAACTAGATACCGTCACTATCACGCGTTGCAGTTCCTAAGACCGGTCCTTGCCACGAGATCGTAAGTATTATACATTTTGGGTTTTTATTTTTATTAATCTGTGTTTTTCTAATCCACAGCTGATGCTTCTTGTAAAGGCATGGTAGTAATGATTTTCCTTTCTTCCACAGCACCTGGAGCAGCACCCTGCAACCTGGCCCTGGAGCGGTCCTTCCTCGGACGTCCTCTGACCCGTCCCAGCCATCCGACAGCCAGGAAGCACCTTGCAGGTCAACCACACACACAGCTGGTGACCAGGAAGCTGGGCCATCAGGTGTTCCCCTGTCCCAGGTCTCTGCCACTGGTTATGCGGGCACTACCCGCCAGCGGCAGAGGGCCTTGGACAGGAATGTCTTGCCCGAGTTTATGCATTTGAGCGAGACATTTAATTCCAGCCTCAAGTCACTGTCCGACAGAGTTGAAAGCGGTTTTGCACTCATGGAACGTGGTTTTAACCACTTTGAACACCGCTTCAATTCTGTAGAACAGCGCCTTGACCGTCTGGAGGCCGACCTCAACAGACCAGCACACCATTTTTTTAGTAAGATTGAAAAGGGCATGGCGGAACACCTTAGTCCTGAGCAACAGCTGAATGTGCTGCAGGCCTGCAACAATGCTTTCTTGCAGGCTATGCAGCATAATCGGTACGGTCAGCAGTCAGTGGTGTCCTTTCCACCTGTGCCACCATTGACTCGCTTCACCTCACTACCGACTTGTGCTGCATACCACTGCACGGACACCTCTATTCAAAGCCAGGACACCCACCGTTACACCACCACAAGTCTGAGTGCAGCTGGTCACTTCACCGACACCACCATGGCAAGCGCTGCTCCTGTCTGGAGCACCACCGCCAATCCCATGCATGCGTGGAGCTCAGCCACCACTAGGCAAACATGGAACAGCCCTGCCGCTACAACAACATGTAGTAGCCCTGCCACCACCACTCTGCAAACCTGGACCATCACTGCCGCCACCAGTCCTCCTGCAAGGACGAGCACTGACAACGAAGAGCAGCAGCAGCCACCTCAGCAGCAGCAGCCACCTCAGCAGCAGCAGCCACCTCAGCAGCAGCAGCAGCCACCTCAGCAGCAGCAGCAACCACCTCAGCAGCAGCAGCCACCTCAGCAACAGCCGCCACCTCAGCAGCAGCAGCCACCTCAGCAGCAGCCGCCACCTCAGCAGCAGCCGCCACCTCTGCAGCAGCAGCCGCCACCTCAGCAGCAGCAGCCATACCAGCAGACGGGGGACCTACATTCCATATTTGCCCCTAGTTCAAGGCGAAATCAATCAAGGCGGGCATTGGGCCAAAGTCGGTCCAGGCACACAAGCCTACGGCGACATGCCATTACAACTAATGTACCTGAACAGATTTCCTCTCCTCCAAGTGTTCCTAGTTTAATTCCCTTAACTGGACTACCTTCCCCCACAAGTTTTGTTGCCCCTTCCCCTCAAACACCGTCTTCAACTGCAAGTGTTGCATATTCCCTGCACACCCCCAAATTGAAACCATCTGCCCCCAAACGCCGTAAAAAATAATTTTTAGGTTTATTTTTGTGATAAAAAATAAATTTACATTTGTGGTTCACCATTACTAAGTTTCATTAATGTTGTTTGCGCCGCTCACACACACTGATGGGTAAATACATGTTAAAAACCAACCCAAGGCCTAGTATAGTCATATGTGAAATAACACGGACTAGTATAGTCATTCCAAGGCCTAGTGTAATAACTCGAGTTTTACCAACTTGGATCTGGTTTCATGAAAAACAAACTGTTGAAACTTGTCTTAAAAATAAGTTTCTTTCTAGTTTCACCAGTTTGTTTTTTGTGAAACAAGATGCTAGTTGTTAAAAATCGAGTTATTACAGTAGGCCTTGGTATGACTATACTAGGCCGTGGTATTTCACATATGACTATACTAGTAGGCCCAAGGCCTACTATACTCATATTTGAAATACCACGGCCTAGTATAGTCATTCCAAGGCCTAGTGTAATAACTCTAGTTTTACCAACTAGAATCTGGTTTCATGAAAAACAAACTGTTGAAACTTGTCTAAAAAATAAGTTTCTTTCTAGTTTCACCAGTTTGTTTTTTGTGAAACAAGATGCTAGTTGTTAAAAATCGAGTTATTACAGTAGGCCTTGGTATGACTATACTAGGCCGTGGTATTTCACATATTACTATACTACTAGCCCCAAGGCCTACTATACTCATATTTGAAATACCACGGCCTAGTATAGTCATTCCAAGGCCTAGTGTAATAACTCTAGTTTTACCAACTAGAATCTGGTTTCATGAAAAACAAACTGTTGAAACTTGTCTAAAAAATAAGTTTCTTTCTAGTTTCACCAGTTTGTTTTTTGTGAAACAAGATGCTAGTTGTTAAAAATCGAGTTATTACAGTAGGCCTTGGTATGACTATACTAGGCCGTGGTATTTCACATATTACTATACTACTAGCCCCAAGGCCTACTATACTCATATTTGAAATACCACGGCCTAGTATAGTCATTCCAAGGCCTAGTGTAATAACTCTAGTTTTACCAACTAGAATCTATTTTCATGAAAAACAAACTGTTGAAACTTGTCAAGTTTCACCCGTTTGTTTTTTGTGAAACAAGATACTAGTTGGCCAAAATCGAGTAGGCCTTGTTATGACTATACTAGGCCGTGGTATTTCACATATGAATATACTAGTAGGCACAAGGCCTAATATACTCATATTTGAAATACCACGGCCTAGTATAGTCATTCCAAGGCCTAGTGTAATAACTTGTAATGGAGCAGATTACATGAGCAGATTACATTCATCCACTCAATGCTGACTTGTATTCCCCATGGACTTTCATTGGGGTTGGGTTTTGAGGGTTGTGTTTTGAGAAAATCACATACTTTGTTTTAAACTAGTTGCACAATTTTCTCTTGAAAAAAAATGGTTTCCTGATTCATGGCCTGCAGCTTTGCTCATTCCAATATATTTCACGCAGACTAGCAATGCTGCATTTTAACTCATATGTGTATTTACCTGCCCAGGTGTGTGAACATAAAAAAATTCAGTTATACATGGGAAGTTTTTTATTAAATTGGAGTTTAAAAAATATAGTGCACTCAGTAATGGTATCAAATAAGGTTTTTTATTACCATAAACAAACAACAACATTACACCATTTCATCTTGCCAGTGCACCCGTCCTACATCAGAAATAAAGTAGGCCACAAATTTGTCCCTCATTTGGCCAACTTCAACGGATGACCTGAGAGTGTGCTGAGTGAATTCAGGCAATGGGTTAGGAGCATCATCGTCCAGTTCAAAGGTCGGGTGCTCTTTAGCCATCACAAAGTTATGTAGAACCACACAGGCCTTCACCACCTCATCGACTGTTTCAAGTTTAAGATTAATGGCCGTGCCCAGAATTCGCCATCTGGAAACAAGAATCCCAAAAGCACACTCGACAGTTCTTCTGGCCCTGGTCAGCCTGTAATTAAATATTTTTTTGGTGTGGTCCAAGTCCCGGCTGGAGTAGGGTTTCAGTAAGTTTCCGCACATTTGAAAAGCCTCATCGCCAACCATTACAAAGGGCAGTGGCGGAGCTTCGGTGTGAGGAAGAGGCCGTGGCATAGGGAAATTAAATTGGTTGCCATACAACCTCCGGCCCATGTCTGAGTTTTTAAAAGCCTGTGAGTCATTACCACGGCCAAATGCTCCAATGTCCACTGCTACAAACATACATCCGGCATCCGCAATCGCAATGAGTACTATTGAAAAGTACTTTTTGTAATTATAGTACTCAGATCCCGTTCTTTGGGGTTTGATGATCCGTATGTGTTTCCCATCAACAGCTCCCAAACAGTTGGGAAAATTGCATACTGTCCAGAATTTGTCAGCAATTTCCATCCACTTTTCAGCGGTGGGCAGGGGCATAAATTCTGGGCAAAGAACATTCCAGAGAGCCCGGCAGGTGTCAGCAACAATTCCAGACAAGGTAGAGATTCCAATACGGTACTGGAAGTGTAGTGAAGATAGGGTTTCTCCAGTCGCCAGGAATCTGTGAACAGACAAAGAAGTAAAATTAATATTTATGTATATTATTTTTAAAAACTATAAAATAAAATATTAGTACATTCACGAAAACTAATTACCCAAGGTTTTGAATACTAAATTTACAAAAAAAAACATCAGACCACACCCCTTGGTTTTTAAAACATACCGTAATGTCACCAGTAGCCGTTCCTCAGGAGGAATCGCACGACGGAGCTGTGTGTCCTGTCTCCGGATGGATTGTTGGACACGAGCAAGCAAATCCATGAAACTTTCGTGGGACATCCGGATATAATCTGTAAATTTCTCCGGGTTTGCCCGTAGCTCGCTGTAGAGGGTGTGGTATGCCCCACGGCTCTCCCGGAGTTCAACAATCGGATGTATCCACATACGCCGCCGTCTTCGCTGCCTCTCTCTCTTCCTTTGTTCATGGCAAGCAACTGCATACGCCTGAGCCATCGCGATGTCCAAATCCAAGTTGAAGTGAAAACTCTTCCAGCGCAGATCCATGGTCACGAGAAGAATCAAGCAAATGTGAAGAATACTGTAGACAGGGTCTATATATTAACATACCACACCCACAATGAAGTCCCATTGGTCTTGTGTGTTGTTGAATGGTTGTTTTTTCATTTTTGTGGGGTTTTTCAAAAATCTGTAAAAAAAGCTAACGCACAAAAAACGCATACAAACGCGCAAAAACGCTGCGTTTTTTTCCTGCATGCGCATAAAAATGCTTGAAAAAAACGCAGCGTTTGTATGCATTTGTATGCGTTTTTTTAATGCGTTTTTTTGTGGGAAAAACGCGCTGCAAAAAAAAGCAAGTGTGAAACTAGCCTTAGCGGCTAAAAACGCAGCATGCTCATTAATTTCCGCATTGCTCCGCGTTTTTAGCCATTTCCAATGTTCCCAGAAAACACGTGGAAAAAACGCGTCAAAAACACGCATTTTTTGTGCAAGAAACGCGTGGAAATAAAACGCGCGTTTTCTGGGAAGGAGTCCAGTTTCCTGAGCGTTTAAAAACACTAACGTGGGCACATAGCCTCAGCAGCGGATTTGGCCCTGCGGGTCCGCAGCAGATTCTGCTGCGTTGTACAGTACCTTTATTTCCTATGGAAAAAAAAGCGCAGTGCACATGCTGCGGATTTTTCCGTGCGGATTTGCTGTGGGTTACAATCCGCAGCATGTCAATTCTTTGTGCGGTTTCCGCTGTGGTTTCACACCTTATCATTATGAGGTGTGAAACCGCAGGGCAAAACCGCAGGCTAATCCGCAGATAAACCGCAGGACTTTTGTCCTGTGGATTTTTCAACAAAATCCGCACAACCTAAAAACTACATGGGCACAAAGCCTGTCTTTTTACCTCCGCCTGAAGTTGGGTCTTCCTGGGTTTGGAGGAACTTGCAGCTTTGGCGCTTGTGCAGCGCAACTCCTCCCGGAGCATCCTGATGGTCTTACTTGCTTCTTCATACTCACGGAGGTGGCTCATGACCCGGGAGGCATAGGTGGACACAGACTCCTTTGGTTTCTGCAGCCCCCAACCTTCCTCAGTGAGGTCGACCTCACCTCCATGAGCACTCAGTTTTCCTCCGGAACGACCGCCATCTTGCACGCTGCTCGCAGGCTTCTCCTCCATATTGGAAGCCTTGCTGCTTCTCTGGGTCTCTGCAGACCCGAGGGGAGTAGGAGCAGGGGTGAAGCTAGCCTCTCTGCTGCCTGAGGCGAACAGCAAAATGACGCCCCCCCACACACACAAAGTAAATTCTCATCTATCCTGTAAAACTGAGTATAGTAGTGGACATTTTGATTTAGATAAATAGAAAAAAAAGGTGTCCAAACACAAGGATGTCATTAATGGCAATGGTAGGCCTGGCACAGGGCCAGACTGGGACAAAAATGCAGCCCTGCCACACAAATCCCACCAGCCCACAAACTATAACACTCCTCACTCCGATCAATGAATTTTTGCTATACTTTGTTGTCCCCTCATCACTCTCTTTAAGGAGTTTTTTGAAGAGCCACACTTGAATGGCACCAAAGTGCGTATGACTGACCACAACTCCATTTACATGGTGCTCTTCAAAGCTATGTTTCCCAGGATCATGGGGGTCCCAGCGGTCAGATCCACAACATCCACATCCCCTATCCCCACATAATGCTCCATATAGTATTACGTGCCCCATATATTACTTCGCACAGTATAATGAGCCCCATATAATGTTCCATACAGCATAATGGGCCCCATATATTACTTTGCACAGTATAATGGGCCCCATATAATGCTCCATACAGTATAATGGGCCCCATATATTACTTCATACAGTATAATGGGCCCCATATAATGCTCCATACAGTATAATGGGCCCAATATATTACTTCATACAGTATAATGGGCCCCATATATAACTTCATACAGTATAGTGGGCACCATATATTACTGCATACAGTATAATGTGCACCATATATTACTTCATACAGTATAATGGGCCCCATATATTACTTCATACAGTATAATGGGCCCCATATATAACTTCATACAGCATAATGGGCACCATATAATTCTTCTCCCCAAACCCCGCAACTCTGGTCTCCTCATTGTATTCTGATCCTCCGCACTGCTTGTCACAGGGACATCATTAACTTTACGTATATAATTGTCCACTTGGACTGATAGTAATAGTGATTTGTTTGTACTCTGTTGTCTGGGGCTGGCCCACTTTATGGGGGTGCTGAGGGCATATGATTATACACCAGTAAAAAGTATGAGAGGCTCAATATGACCAGTGCCACCTAGTTTCCTACCCCTCTTATTCTACTGGTACTGTGGGCACACTGACTGGTACTGAGGAAAAGAAAGAAAGAACAGAGAGAAAAAAAACAGAGAGAGAAAGAAAAAAAGAAAGAACAAAGAGAGAAAGAAAGAGGGGAAAGAAAGAAAGAAAGACAAGAGAGAGAGAGAAAGAAAGAGGGGAAAGAAAGAAAGAAGAAAGAAGGAAAGAAACAGAGAGAGAAAGAAAGAACCAAGAGAGAGAAAAAAAGATTAGAGAGATAAAGAAACAGAGAGAAAAAGATTCTATAAAGATACTATAGCAGCCCAGCTCCCACTGTAGTGCCCACCTGAGTCTCCCGATGCAGGACATATCATGATCCGCTTACATGGCCGGCTACCCCGAGTCCAAGGCGATCCTGCTGTCTGCACTGTTGGATGAGGACACAGTGATGGATCTGAAACATTCCTTGAAGTGCCTCCATGATCACAATCTCCTCCTGAAATTACCTAATTTCTGTTCAGTTCTAGCACATCACTTCCGGTAGAACGTCATGTGCAAATTTTAAAGTACTCCGCGGGGGTCCGCCATGTACTCCTGTGTCCACAGGAAAAGTAAGCTCCCAGCCGGGGCAGTGGGACAGAATCTCTCTCAAAATCGGGACTGTCCCGCTGGGAGGTATGAATGCTCCCCACCATACACCTTGTACACGTATGGCTCTGCACACATCATAAACACACGGTTCCGCTTTTTATGCCTCGCACACACACAGCTCTGCTCTGTACACCTCGCACACACACGGCTCCACTCAGTACACTCATGGCTCCACTCCGTAAACCTCATACACATGCGGCTCTGCTCCGTACACCTTGTACACATGTGGCCAAGCTCTGTATACCTTGTACAAAAATGGCTCCACTCCGTAAACCTTGTACACACGCGGCTTTGCTCCATACACCTTGTACACTCGCAGTTCCGCTCCGTACACCTCACACATGTGCGACTCTGCTCCTTACACCTCACACACGTGCTGCTCAGCTCCGTACACATCTCTGCTCCGTACACGTGCGGCTCCGCTCCGTGCACCTCGTACACACGCACGGCTCCGTGCACCTCGTACACACGCACGGCTCCGCTCCGTGCACCTTGCACACACGCACGGCGCCGCTCGGTACACCTTGTACACACGCACGGCTCCGCTCCGTACACATGCACAACTCCGCTCCGTACACACGCACGGTTCCGCTCCGTACACACGCACGGCTCCACTCCATACACCTCGTACACACGCGGCTCTGCTCCTTACACCTCGCATACACATGGCTCCGCTCTGTACACCTCATACAGACGCGGCTCTGCTCCTTACACAGGGGCGGGCTGAGACTAAAAAGCAGCCCTGACACAACAAAAATTCACCAGCCCACATACAATGAAAGTCCTCACCCAAATCGTAGAACACTGGCAGGTTGTGCCAACTTTTGCTTTAGCTCACACACACACACACACACGTACCACATAGCTCACACAAGTGGCTCACACACAGCTCACACGTATCACACACACACAGCTTACACTTGTCACGCTGACACACAGCTCACACGTATCACACACAGTTCACACGTATCGCACACACACCGCTCACATGTATCGCACACACACACAGCTCACACGTATCACACACAGCTCACACACCACAGCTCACACGTATCGCACACACACACAGCTCACACATATCGCACACACAGCTCACATGTATCACACACACAGCTCACACATCACAGCTCACACGTATCGCACACAGATACACACAGCTCACACGTATCGAACAAACACATAGCTCACACGTATCACACACACACAGCTCTCATGTATCACACACTCTGTATCACAGCTCACACACAAGTAGCTCACACAAGTAACTTACACACACGTATCAAACAGCTCACGCTCACACACAGCTCACACATACACACACACATGTATCACACAACTCACACACACATGTATCACACAACTCACACACAGCTCACACACACACATGTATCACACAACTCACACACAGCTCACACACGCATGTATCACACAACTCACACACAGCTCACACACGCATGTATCACAGCTCACACACACAAGTAGCTCACTCACGATGACAGACAGCAGTCCTGCATAAACCAAGGAATGATGCGCACAGGACCAGTGATGAGGTCACAGGAGGGGAGGAGTCATGGGTCACATGATCAGGTGGCCCTGACACCTTCCCTCCTGTGACCGCATCAATTACAGCCTCTTGCACGACCGCAGCATCAGCGTGCAGAGGCTAAATTGTAGGTGCTGCGGGTAGAGGAGCGCATAATGCCGCCCCCTGCTGCCTGCCGCTTGAGCAGCTGGTGCAAGTCGCCTCATTATAGGTGCGGCCCTGAGTAGGAGCCACAATGCTGCAACTTCCGGTGGAACGTGTCACCCCCATGTCCTCTGATGTGCAGGCCGGTTGCTGATTTCTTCTGCTTCCTGCCGGCCTGGTCCGGGAAACAGAAGCCTGGGACTTGGCTCCATTGCTCATCCCAGGAAACCCACTCCCTCCCTGGGTTGGAGAGAGAGCAGGTCCCCAGGTGGAGAGGTGTTGGATCTCAGAGCTCAGGAACACACAGCAGGATCAGTGTCGACCGCACCCACAATCACCACAATGAGCAGCAGCTAAGCAGAGCTGCACTCGCTATTCTGCTGGTGGAGTCACTGTGTGCATACATTACATTACTTATCCTGTACTGATCCTGAGTTACAACCTGTATTATACAACAGAGTTGCACTCGCTATTGTGCTGGTGGGTCACTGTGTACATACATTACATTACTTATCCTGTACTGATCCTGAGTTACATCCTGTATTATACTCCAGAGCTGCACTCACTATTCTGCTGGTGCAGTCACTGTGTACATACATTACATTACTTATCCTGTACTGATCCTGAGTTACATCCTGTATTATACAACAGAGTTGCACTCACTATTCTGCTGGTGCTATCACTGTGTACATATATTACATTACTTATCCTGTACTGATCCTGAGTCACATCCTGTATTATACTCCAGCGCTGCACTCACTATTCTGCTGGTGGAGTCACTGTGTACATACATTACATTACTTATCCTGTACTGATCCTGAGTTACATCCTGTATTATACTACAGAGTTGCTCTGATTATTCTACTGGTGGAGTCGCTGTGTATGTAATAACATGCAGATGCTGAGTATGTCACCACAGAATAGAGACAGACCAAAAGTTAAAGGGTTTATTTACAGTGGTCAGAATCTCCTCACAGGGAGAAAACAGTGGGGGTTAAACTGACAACGCAATAGTGATTTAACAGTGGCGTAACTACAAAGTTATGGGCCCTGATGCAAACTTTCAAATGGGGCCCCCCCATGCCAAAATACATGCACATCTCCGCTCCGTACACCTCGTTCACGTGCGGCTCCTCTCCGTACACCGCGTACACACATGACTCTGCTCCGTACCCCTCGTACACACACGGCTCTGCTCCGTACACCTCGTGCATGCGCGGCTCTGTTCCGTACACCTCGTACATGCGCGGCTCTGCTCCGTACAATTCGTACACGTGCGGCTCGGCTCCGTACACCTCATACACGCACGGCTCCTCTCCATACACCTCATACATGCGTGGCTCGTCTCCGAACACCTCGTACACACGCGGTTCCACTCCGTACACCTCGTACACACACGGCTCTGCTCTGTACACCTCGTACACATGCGGCTCCGCTCCGTACACCTTGTACACATGCTGTTCCGCTCCATACACACATGGCTCCGCTCCATACATCTCCTACACAAACAGAGCGGAGCCGTGTGTTTAGGAGGTGTACGGAGCCGTGTGTGTATGGAGGTGTATGGAGCGGAGCCATGTGTGTACGAGGTATACGGAGCTGAGCAGTGTGTTTATGAAGCTGAGCAGAGCCATGTGTGTACGAAGTGGAGCCATGTGTGTATGGAGCGGAGCCGTGTCTGTACGGGTTGTATGGAGCGGAGCTGCGTGTGTGCGGGGCGTACGAAATGGAGCCCTGTGTGTGTACAAAAGCCGTGTGTGTACGGGGTGTACGGAGTGGAGCTGCGTGTGTATGGAGCGGAGATGTGTTTGTACAAGGTGTACGGAGTGGAGCCGTGTGTGTGCGAGGCGTACGGAGTGGAGCCATGTGTGTATAAGGTGTACGGAGTGGAACCTTGTGTGTATGAGGTGTACGGAGTGGAGCCATGTGTGTACAAGGTGTATGGTGGGGAGCATTCATACCTCCCAACTGTCCCGGATCCAGCAGGACAGTCCCGATTTTAAGTATGCCCCACTGCCCCGGCCGGGCGGTTACTTTTCCCACGGACACAGGAGTACTAGGTAGAGCCCGGAGGAGTTTAAAATTTGCACATGACGTTCCACCGGAAGTGACGTGCTGGAAGCTGACCGGAAATGAGGTAATTTCAGGAGGAGATTGTGACGGAACCATGGAGGCACTTCAGGGAATGCTTCAGATCCATCACCGTGTCCTCCTCCAACAGTGCGGACAGCGGGATCGCCTTGGACTCGGGGATGTTGGCCATGTGAGCAGATCATGATATGTACTTCACCGGGAGGCTCAGGTGGGCACTACAATGTGAGCCGGGCTGCTATAGTGTCTTTATAGAATCTTTATTTCTTTCTCTCTCTTCTTTCTTTCTTTCTTTCTTTCTTTCCCCTCTTCCTTTCTCTCTCTCTTCTTTCTTTCGCTCTGCTCTTTCTTTCCCCTCTTTCTTTCTCTAATCTTTCTTTCTTTCACGCTCTTTTCTTTCTTTCTCTCTCTCTGTTCTTCCTTTCTCTCTCTCTGTTCTTTCTTTCTCTCTGTTCTCTTTCTTTCCCCTCTTTCTTTCTCTCTCTCTGTTCTTAATTTCCTCTTTCTCTCTCTCTGTTCTTTCTTCTTTCCCCTTTTTTTCTCTCTCCCTCTCTGTTCTTTCTTTCTCCTTCTCTGTTCTTTCTTTCCCCTCTTTCTTTTTTTTTCTCTCTCTGTTCTTTTTTCCTGTCCCTTCTTTCATTCTCTCTGTTCTTTCTTTCTTTCTTTCTCTCGTTCTTTCCCATCTTTCTTTTTTTCTTTTTCTTTCTTTCTTTCTCTCTCTCTGTTCTTTCTTTCTTTCCCCTCTTTCTTTCTCTCTAATCTTTTTCTTTCTCTCTCTGTTCTTCCTTTCTTTCTTTCCTTTCATCCTTTCTCTGTTCTTTCTTTCTCGCTCTGTTCTCTTTCTTTCCCCTTTCTTTCTTTCTCTCTGTCCTTTCTTTCCATATCTCTGTTCTTTCTCTCTCTGTTCTTTTTCTTTCTTTCTCTTTCTTTCTCTCTCTGTTCTTTTTTTCTGTCCCCTCTTTCTTTCTCTCTCTATTCTTTCTTTCTCTCTCTCTGTTCTTTCTTTCTTTATCTTTCTTTCTTTCTCTCTCTGTTTGTTTCTGTCCCCTCTTTCTTTCTCTCTCTTTCTCTGTTCTTTCTATCTTTCTCTCTCTCTCTGTTCTTTTTTCTGTCCCCTCTTTCTTTCTCTCTCTGTTTCTTTCTTTCTTCTTTTTTTCTCTCTGTTCTTTCTTTCTTTCCCCTCTTTCTTTCTGTTCTCTCTTTCTTTCCTTTTGCTTCCCCTCTCTGTTCTTTCTTTCTCTCTGTTTTCTTTTTCCTCTCTCTCTGTTCTTTCTTTTCCTCATTAACAGTCAGTGTGCCAACTGTACCAGCCACTATGCCCATAATGCTAGCCACTGTGCCCATAATGCCAGCAACTGTGCCCTCAGTACCATTCAGTGTGATCAGCAGTGCTAAATGGGTGTGGATGGTGGATGGGGCGTGGACATGGGTGTGACTAGAGTTGAGCGACTTTGGTCGGATCGGGTTTCGTGAAACCCAAATTAAACAAAATTTGAGACGGATGAAACTGGTCCGACTAGGACAAAAAAAGTTGGAGTTTCATCCGTAACCCGACCCCAATGCAAGTCAATGGAGAATAAAAGTTGGCATTGAGTGGATGAATGTCATCCGCTCAATGCCGACTTTTATTTCCCATTGACTTGCATTGGGGTCGGGTTTCGGACGAAACTCCGACTTTTTTTGCCCTAGTCGGACCAGTTTCATCCTACTCAAACTTTGTTTCATTCGGGTTTCACGAAACCCGATCCAACCAAAGTCGCTCAACTCTAGGTGTGACTAGTTGTGATATGGGTGTGGCTGGGGCGTGGCCTAAAATTTGGCCGCAGCCTTTGTCCCCTTCTCTCCCTTCTTCAAAAGTTGGGAGGTATGATTTAACAGTATATAAAAACTAGCCAAAGTTATCTAACAGTCAAGCAGAACAACGGTAATTAACGGGTATTCTTGCAACTTATCAGTCTGATGAAATCTTGATTGAAGGGTCATCTTCTCCAATGTAGGCACCGTCAACAGCGACACTTGTAGTCTCTGTAGTCTCTGTAAGCTCTGTAGTCTCTGTAGTCCCTGATAGCAGGTAAGTGGGGTCTCAGGGGTTAAAGCGGGAGCCAAGGGGGACACTGGGAAAACTCGGTCTCCCCTGCTCTTTCAGTCTCCACAGGAATGATGTTTCGTCCTTGGTAAAATCTCTCAGCCAGAATCAGGGGCTCTGACCTGTCACCGCGGGCACGGGGCTGTGTGCACGGGTCATCGTCTCTGCACAGTCTGGAGGACGTATTCCTCTAGTCAATGGGAACTCTGTATCCACGTATTCACAGACAGCAGTATTTATGTCACGTCCTCCTGTCTTGACCGGGAGTTCTCTCTCTTCTGGTGCGCATGACTGCAACCTGCTCTCACTGCTGCACACGCTGCACTGACTCACGCATCGGTCCAGGTCTAAAAGTCTTCCCGCTGGCAACCATGCTGCCCAGCTATGTGGTTCCAGACACGGAGCAGAGGAGGTAACACCCTTCTGATTCTTCTTGTGTTTCACCCCCTTACATGTACATACATTACATTACTGATCCTGAGTTACATCTTGTATTATATCCCAGAGCTGCACTCACCATTCTGCTGATGGATTCACTGTGTGCATACATTACATTACTTATCCTGTACTGATCCTGAGTAGAGTTGAGCGAAACGGGTCGAAAAATTTCAAAAGTCGCCGACTTTTGGCAAAGTCGAGTTTCATGAAACGAAACCCGACCCTAGGATGAGGTCGGCCACGAGGTCGGCGACTTACGCGCCAAAGTCGCGTTTCAAAAGTTTGTTTTGCGCTCTTTTTCAGCCAATCAGGATCCACGGACACTGTGGGCAACGTGATGACATAGGCAGGGGTCACCACCATCTTTCAGAAGGGCATGCAAGTGATTGGCTTGCTTTGGTGGGCGTCACAGGGGTTATAAAAGGGCGTGCACGCTGACCGCCATCTTACTTCTGCCGATCTTAGTATAGGGAGAGGTTGCTGCTGCTGATTCTGTAGGGAGAGCGTTAGGCAGGGAAGAAGAAAAAAAAACTGCTTCTGCTGCTAGCGATTTTGCCTGTACAACACACCAGTCACTGTGTGTGCAGTGCAAAGGGAGGCTATATTGTGGTGGATCAGCGGTGTTGGTTGTTAGGCTGCCTTCTAAGGCTTCCTGACAGCTGCATTGCTGTTTCCCCACTGCTCTGCAAACTGCTTTTTTAAAAGCAATCCCAATTTTTTTTTTGTCCTGCTGAGGTACTGAGCGTGCATTTATTCACACCATACAGCGGTGTACGCTCCTCACACAGTACCGTGTAACGGCTGTTATCACAGCCACAGTGAAGCTATCTGTGTGTCACTGTGGAAGGATAAGTGGAGGACTTCAGTGGGCCTCACACAATCCAAAAGTGTCCAGTGTCCACAAGTGTCTGCAGAAATTCAAAATCTCCCTTATCCTGTAGTCACTTTTTTCACACCTTTGCCATCGAGCCTGTGACATAGCGCTCTGATATTCAGTGGGCCTCACACAATCCAAGTGTCCAGTGTCCACAAGTGTCTGCAGAAATTCAAAATCTCCCTTACCAGTTGCATGCTTAGACATTTAACCAGCATGCACTTGCAAGCGTGGACACAACAACAAACCTCAAGTGCCACATGTGCAACTGATCACAAAGAAGGTAGTCAGCAACGCTACATTGTTTCCCCCACTGTAAGCCCACCGGTTAGCACAGCAGCAAATGTTGAGGTGTCGTTGCAAGGCCACAGCAGTCAGGGAATCCCACTGTTATATCAACGAAATACTGAATCTAGGCCATCAGAAAGAACACCAACTCCATCACCATCATCAACCCTCTCTCAGTCCGCCCTGTCCACTGCTACTTCCACCATATGCAGCTCTCAAGTCCAGCTCACCCTCCCAGACACTATGAGTAGGTCAAGAAAGTACTCAGTCTCTCATCTGCGTACACTGGGTTTGAACGCCCACATTGCCAAACTAATCTCGTTTGAGATGATGCCCTATCGGTTGGTGGAAAGCGCAGCTTTCCGCGAACTCATGGTCTATGCAGTACCACGCTATGACCTACCCAGTCGCCACTTCTTCTCTCGCAAAGCCATCCCAGCCCTCCACCATCATGTAAAAGACCGCATTGTCCCTGCACTCAAGCAGTCAGTGAGTGGAAAGGTGCACCTCACAACTGATGCATGGTCCAGTCGGCATGGCCAGGGCCGTTACGTGTCCATCACTGCGCACTGGGTTAATGTGGTGGATGCAGGGTCCACAGGGGACAGCGGTGGTGGGACAGTGCTGCCTAGCCCACGGTATAGGAAACAGTTGGCTGTAGGCGTTCGACCCTCCTCCTCCTCCAGAAGCGAAAGCTCGTCCACAGAGCGCAGTCGTACAAGCACTCCATCTGCAGCTGCCACTGTTGCACACGAGGTGTCCCCCTATCGAGCAGCTAGTGGAAAGCGTCAGCAGGCTGTGTTGCAGATGATGTGTTTGGGCGACAGACACACCGCCGAGGTGCTGGCCGAGTACTTGAAGCGACAAACTGAGTCATGACTGGGCAGTGTACATCTTGAGGCAGGCAATCCATACTGGGCCTAACACCGTCTGAGCCTGCCTCCTGATGTATAGACATATATTTTGAATGTGTACGCTATCCATACATGTTATCCTGGGATACGGTACCCTTTCTCACCTTTGTGCAATCACGTGCAAGCCATACTGGGCCTAACACCGTCTGAGCCTGCCTCCTGATGTATAGACATATATTTTGAATGTGTACGCTATCCATACATGTTATCCCGGGATACGGTACCCTTTCTCACCTTTGTGCAATCACGTGTAATCCATACTGGGCGTGAGAACGGCTGGCGAGCTGTTAAGCAAGCTACAGCACCTGTGGTTTGCACACGTAAGTTTTTCATTTTTTCAGGAATGACGGTTAGGCCTAATTCCAGAACTGCAGTTGACCTGCACTTACTGGGAAATCATCGTTCGCGGGTAATAATTGTAATCAGTGATCCCCATCACTAACGTTGTTCAGCGTGTTATCTGCACCTGTAAGCGACAAACGCTGGCCTTTTCAGTGTAGCGCACATGCAGCCACGGACATGTAAGGGCATGACACACCAGTTATTGGCCAATCTCATGTGCCAGAGCCTCACGTGTCCCTCTAGTAAGCCGGACTCGGACCGCGGGGCATGACGGAGTCTCGTTCGTTAACGGAATTAAGCTTGCAATGTGTGCATCTGTTCTGTAGCTGGCATGGTTGAGGTTTCCCAGGTGGAGTCGAATTTAACCGTAGGCTCCACTCCTGGTGGTGCCCTTCTGGACATTCCTTTAAGGTTCAGCTTTGCAACCATACTGCCCACGTAAAACAAACACTTTGCCTTAATGAACGCTGTTTGGAGGGTCATGACTCGTGGGAATAACGCCGCCCAATCAGTTAACCTGCTAGAGAGATCCTTCGTTGCTCCCAAGCATGACATCACACTCCCTAGGAGGAAGGTAATGCCACTGTGGCGACTGTACTCCTGGGGGCGACACAAGTGCACTGATGCCCAGCCACTGCTCGATGAACCTGCTGGTACATTGACCCAGACCACTACATTCCCCTCGCACGCTACACGGCCTGAATCTGACCCTGATGAAACTCAGGTTATCCTTCCCATATACAGTTCCATCTTACACGGTGACAAAGAGGAAGCTGCAGATGAAAGTGCAGGTTCGTCCCACCCGCCATCAGACACACCACCGTACTATCAGGGGCCCTGTGCCAGTGCCGTCGCCAACGAGTGGGCCCCCCCTGCTTGCTCAGGATCACAGCACTTGCAAGGTTGAAATACTGTGCAGTGAGATGGAAGATGGGGACGACGAGGAGTCCAGACTAGTACAGGGATTCCCTAGCGAGGAGACTTATTTGATTGTTTTCAATGTTGGGACAGCAATTTTTGGGGAGCACTATACTCTGGAGAATGATAGATGGGGCCCACCATACACTGGAACATTCCAAAGGTGGACATCAGACACTGGAGCAGCATTTACAGGGCCCATTATACACTAGAGCATTAGAAATGGGGCCCATTATGTTTGGAGCATTATTAGGGCCCATAAGACAGTGGAGCTTCATCCATGGGGACCAACATATACTGTAGCATTATGTGGAGCTCATCATATACTGTTTCAAACATTATATGGGACCAATGATTCTGTATGGAGAAATAGATGGGCCTCGTCATGAGATGTAAAAAGTGAAGTATTTTTCATTGTACTATACCACTATTTCTCTGCCGTATCGGAGCATGATGAGTTGTGGTATGTGTTAAAGGGGCGCTCTTTCGCCCAGGGCACATGAAAACCTGGAGCCAGCCCTACCCCCCCACAACTTTAGCCAAATAACCCCCATTTTTCAGTGCGTAACTTGTATTATGAAGTTAATTAAGGTTGACAAGCTTAAGTAAGAAGAATTGATGCTTTTGGCATTCAAATGGGCACTGTAGGTGTGTTTCCTGTCCTCCTCTCACTGCCGACTTTTATTCCCCATTGACTTACATTGGGTTTCGTGTTTCGGGACGACCCCGACTTTTCCCTATAATCGGCCGATCTTGCTCGACCCGACTTTTGGAAAAGTCGGGTTTCACGAAACGAAACTCGACCCTAAAAAACCAAAAGTCGCTCAACTCTAATCCTGAGTGACATCCTGTATTATACTCCAGAGCTGCACTCACTCTTCTGCTGGTGCAGTCACTGTGTACATTACATTACTTATCCTGTACTGATCCTGAGTTACATCCTGTATTACACTCCAGAGCTGCACTCACTATTCTGCTGGTGGAGTCACTGTGTGCATACATTACATTACTTATCCTGTACTGATCCTGAGTGACATTCTGTATTATACTCCAGAGCTGCACTCACTATTCTGCTGGTGCAGTCACTGTGTACATTACATTACTTATCCTGTACTGATCCTGAGTTACATCCTGTATTATACTCCAGAGCTGCACTCACTATTCTGCTGGTACAGTCACTGTGTACATACATTACATTACTTATCTTGTACTGATCCTGAGTTACATCCTGTATTATACCCCAGAGCTACACTCACTATTCTGCTGGTGGAGTCACTGTGTACATACAATACATTATTTATCCTGTACTGATCCTGAGTTACATCCTGTATTATACCCCAGAACTGCACTCACTATTCTGCTGGTGCAGTCACTGTGTACATACATTACATTACTTATCCTGTACTGATCCTGAGTTACATCCTGTATTATATTCCAGAGCTGCACTAACTATTCTGCTGGAGCAGTCACTGTGTACATACATTACATTACTTATCCTGTACTGATCCTGAGTTACATCCTGTATTATACTCCAGAGCTGCACTCACTATTCTGCTAGTGCAGTCACTGTGTACATATATAACATTACTTATCCTGTACTGATCCTGAGTAACATCCTGTATTATACTCCAGAGCTGCACTCACTATTCTGCTGGAGCAGTCACTGTGTACATTCATAACATTACTTATCCTATACTGATCCTGAGTTACATCCTGTATTATACCCCAGAGCTGCACTCACTATTCTGCTAGTGCAGTCACGGTGTACATACATTACATTACTCATCCTGTACTGATCCCGAGTTACATCCTGTATTATACTCCAGAGCTGCACTCACTATTCTGCTAGAGCAGTTACTGTGTACATACATTACATTACTTACCCTGTACTAATCCTGAGTTACATTCTGTATTGTATCCCAGAGCTGCACTCACTATTCTGCTGGTGGAGTCACTGTGTACATACATTACATTACTTATCCTGTACTGATCCTGAGTTACATCCTGTATTATATCCCAGAGCTACACTCACTATTCTGCTGGTGGAGTCACTGTGTACATACATTACATTACTTATCCTGTACTGATCCTGAGTTACATCCTGTATTATACCCCACAGCTGCACTCACTATTCTGCACATGCATTCACTGTGCACATACATTACATTACTTATCCTGTACTGATCCTGAGTTGCATCCTGTATTATACTCCAGAGCTGCACTCACTATTCTGCTGGTGGAGTCACTGTGTACATACATTACATTACTTATCCTGTACTGATCCTGAGTTACATCCTGTATTATACTCCAGAGCTGCACTCACTATTCTGCTGGTGCAGTCACTGTGTACATACATTACATAACTTATCCTGTACTGATCCTGAGTTACATCCTGTATTATATCTCAGAGCTGCACTCACTATTCTGCTGGTGGCTCTGTACGGCTTCCGTTTTTTTTGTGCACCCGCAGACTTGAATGGGCGAGTCTCATCCGATTTATGAAAGAATCTACCGTGCGATCAGTGAAAAAAAAATCGGTCACCTGCTCTGCCCCCTTTGAGTAACATTGGTCCCGCTTTTTTCACGGACAGAACATGGGCTCAAAACACACTAGTGTGAACGAGCCCTAGGATGGAGTCATCGTATACTAGCGGTTGGGGTTGCCGCCCTGGATTACAACTAGGGGGGTTCCAAATGACCATATGAGAAGATGAATACTATTAATGACGCCTGAACCTGTTAACGATTTTGTATTGGGGTCCACAAGCCTCGAGTTAGGCCACTGCTGGGTGGCATCCTATATAGTCACCATTACATTATTTTACAATGAAATAACGTGGCCTTTCCAGAATTTCAATGGAAGCAGTGGCCCTATTAACAGTCACCCAGTTTTCCCAGGAAAGGGATGATTCGAGGACTTCTATTTATAAGAAACCTTCCTTCTTCTTCTTGACATCTTGTAATTCATCGAGTCCCCAGTGAAGGATCTGTGACTTTTTGCCACCCGGATAATTCCCCTACAAGTCCTTCCATCACTGATCCAGCCGCCTCCTCTCACCCCATCTGTCCTCGCAATCGGTAAAAAGGCTGCGGACATTCTTCTTCATCCCGACTAACAATTTGGTAATGAAATATTGATTTTCAGTTGCCTACTTATGGAACATATTAGATTCCCGCTGATAAACTGCGCCGGGCACTTTAGTCTCCACTGTCCCTTTTTCTCGCTGTCACCGATACAAAGTGCGGCCGAGGTAAAGATAATGACTGCAAACACTGATCTACTGCTCCTCATTTCATCTATTTGTGGCTCGTGACGGGGAGGAGGGGGGGCATTTTTCAGAGTTGAATGTTTCGGCTGCCGCTCAGTATCCGGCCTCATGGCCGCCTGGCTTTTCATTGTAACGTCTATTTTCTATTTATAAGCCCTGTGGGATAGTTTGTCTAAAGGAAATGTTTCTATTCACATCGGCTGTTACTGCTGCACCTGGGTTGGCCCATGCGGCGTCTCGCTAGGGATCGATACATCACCGTAAGTGGAAGAATTATTAACTTAAAACAGAGCTGGAGCCAGAAAAGCCCCGAACAATGTTAATCTCCAGTGCAGATTGTCCGAATGCTAACGCTTAACCGCGCGCCTGCCAGACATTTGCTTCATTTCATTATTTTTTTCTTTGCTTTATGACTTTTTTTTTTCCCGGTCTGTGATATGTCAGGATCTATACATTTTATGCATTTGAAAAAAAAATGTATCGAGGAGAAGTGAACGGATTGTAAGGAATGTCCACAGCTGCCGTTAACCCTTTTACTAACCGAAGAATTTTTGCCTAATAAACTTCCTCTACCATACCTATAAAAAGCAAAATAAATTAACACAACGTCAGCTCTTTATTTTTACATTGTTATTATTATTAGATTTTTTTTCTGTTTATTATTTTTGGTGTATTTATTATTTATTGAATATTTAATGATGTTGTATTACATTGCTATGAATGCATTAAATTATTCATATCTATTGGATTTATTAAAAGAGTTTTATTTAACCTCTGTATGAATGAAAAGATCTACGACTTTCTATGTTTCCAAAACTTTTTTAACTTCATATTTTGATTTCTATTATCAAATTACAAGATCCAAGAAAAATGGTCCAATTATTCTGATAAGCCTTTAATTAGAGTTTAATTGAAGGTTGATCGGAGATTGAACTGAGTTTGATCTGAGTTTGATCTGAGTGGCATTTTTCCAGAATACTCACCAGGTTACAGTATTTATTGGAACACAATTATTTCAGGTTTGATTCCTATTTTTTTCTGCAGACAGAAGGTGCCCCGATGGAGTCTAGATTTTCACCTTCGCTTGTTTTCTTTTTTATAGCCTAATATTATACAATGGTATGGATGTTATGTAGACGACCTCCTATTGCTATGGTCAGGAAATGCATCTAATATCCCCAATTTCATCAAGTACATCAACAACAATGAATATACCCTGCAAAAATATTAAGATTTGAGAGTACTCAGTGGTTGATACCTTTTAATGGCTAACTGAAAAGATGGTAACAAATTGCAAGCTTTCGAGACTACTTGGGTCTCTTCATCAGGCATAGACACATAGAAGGCATAGAGAGACCTGAGTAGTCTCAATCTACTGGCTTACATGGTATGAAGATTTGTTTCTTTCCTATAACCTACAATTCACTTACATTGGTTCTGGAGTCCAAATTCTGTTTCTTGACATTCTTTTAATTGGTAACAATATCAATGGCAAGGTCCACACATCCATATATAGAAAAAACAATGCAGGCAACACAATTTTGTGGTCATCTAGTTGTCATCCCCATCACACTATCTGGACCATCCCATAGGGTGAATTTATACTCATTGGTTCCAATAATTACATCTTTCTCAAGGAAGGCAATATTATCAAAAATAGTTTATATGAGAGAGGTTATGGCAAATGGTCAGTCCAAAATGCATTTAAAAATAAATCTAGATCTAGAAATAGACTCTTACATACCGACAAATTCAAACCTGAATTTGACGTGGTCCAGGACATCAGTGACTTTATACTCCAGTTTAAAATTCAATCAGATAAAACATATTTTTAAAAATATTTACCCATAGTAAATCAAGAAGACACTCTTAGGCCTCTTTCACACATCCGTCTTTCAGCATCCGTCAAAATCCGCCGTTTTGCAAAAAAAACGGATCTGCCATTTTTATTGGCGGATCCGTTTTTTTCCCCATTGACTTGCATTAACGGCGGATCTTGATGGATGGTTATCCGTTGGATCCGTTTTTGTACGGATCCGCCAAAATTTTAGCGTCCACTGACATGGCAGGACGGACACTGCAACGTTTTTTTGGTTGCCGGATCCGCATTTCTACACTGCGCATGCCCGGAATAGGCTTTGCCGGAAAGTTAACCCTAAATGCCAATCCTTGCGAGATTCTCTCTCTCCTCATCCCAACCCCGGACTCTTCTCGTGGCTCCTCCCGCGATCTCGTCCCAACCCCGGACTCTTCTCGCGGCTCCTCCCGCGATCTAGTCCCGACCCCGGACTCTTCTCTCGGCTCCTCCTGCGATCTCGTCCCGACCCCGGACTCTTCTCGCGGCTCCTCCTGCGATCTCGTCCCGACCCCGGACTCTTCTCACGGCTCCTCCCGCGATCTCTTCCCAGTTCCACGGCCCCGCTCTCTTCTCCCGGCCCCACTACCACGGCGGTACTGTTTGATTTCCTGCGGTTCCTTTAACATTCCTACATCGGCGCACCCCGTCAATGCAACGGTCCATTGGTGTCTCAATGGACACGGATCCGTTCTCCTCCTTTTTGGTGGATGGCAACTGACGGGAATAACGTAAGTATGAAACAGGCCTTAGGCCACATTCACACATTCAGTATTTGGTCAGTATTTTCCATCAGTATTTATAAGCCAAAATCAGAAGAGGAACAGTATAAGGTCACAATACAAAGGTGACAGCAACTCCACAAATATGAACCCCACTTGACACCGCTATACGACAAGTGGGAAGACCCGGGCAAAGCACCAGAAATAGGGCATCTAATAGCAGTGCCTTTTCTAGACAGCTGCAGGCTGCTATTTTTAAGACTGGTGGGGGTCTATCTCAATGACCCATTACCAGCCTGAGGCCTGAGACTACCAGCCTTCAGCTGTCAACTTTAGCAAAGCTGGTTGTCAAAAATGGGGGGGACCCCACGCCGTTTTTCAAAATTATTTTTTTAAGTAATTAAAAAAACAGCGTTGGTACCACTCTATTCTTGATAACCAAACTTGCTGAAGCTGACAGCTGAGGATTGTACCCCAAGCTGTGAGTTTGCCTGGCTGGTTATAGAAAATACGGGGGAACCCACGCTGAGTTTTTTCATTTATTAATTTATAGAGCAGGCGGTGGGTGATGAATACTCTCATCAGCCGCTGCTGATCACTGTTATTAGCTGCAGCAGGTGTAGGCTGATGGGAGTAATAGTCCCAAAAGCCCCCACCTTCTGTCATTGTTCTCACTTGAATACAACGTTGATGAGAGCCGTCTTCAGCACCCAACGCCGTGGAACAGCGCTTACTGTACCGCTTCTTCTCTGATGCCAGTCCGTGTGGTACTGATGTGGCACATGGTTGTGACATGTGTGCTGCAAGTTTTACACACATGGATACACAGACACTGTCATCTCCGGTACCATTTTTTTTCCGGTACCAAAAAAAAAACTGACAAGTGAAACCGGCCTAAGGGTGCTCAGTGCATCGGAAATGTGTCAGTTTTTTAATCTCTCCCCTATTTTTCTTTGTTTTTAATGGACTAAATGAAGCTACTTTTATTCATTCTTACCGAATGGACAGTTTTTCTCGGTCGTGTAGGGAAAAAAAGGGTCTTTATTCTGTCAGTCCTTGAAAATCAGACTGCATTCTGATGTCATCCTACTGCTCTCCGATTTTTTTCATGGACCCATAGACTTCCATTGCTGATTTTGCAGGCAATATCTGCTCTCTTGGCAGTAATGAAGCTGCTTATAAGAAACAGGTTTTGTTGCGTTTTGCTGTGTATTTGCTGCGTTTTTATTATCTCTTGTCCATGCTGATAAAGTTAAGTGCATAAAAAAAGCATGATGCAACTTCCTTAGGTTTTTGCACCAAAAATGCAGCAATACCTGATACCTGCATTTCTTGCTGCATTTTTGCACTTATCCATTGCTTTCTATGGGTGAAAAAAACGCTGAAAGAAGTGACATGCAGAAGTTTTTAAAAATGCAGCAGTTTTTCAAACTAGTCAGGAAAGAAAAACAATGTGTGTGCATGAGATTTCTGAAATCTCATAGCCTTTGCTGGTACTGTAAAACACACCTTAAAATTTGTATTAAAAAATGGAGCAAAAATGCAACGTGTGAACATAGACTTAGGCCGGGGTGACACATGCGAGAAACTCGCACGAGACTCGCATCTCAATTCCCGGCACTGCCGCCGGCACTCGGGACTTGGGCACTCAGGAGGTCTATGCCTGATAGTGGCCAGTCAGGATCGATACCTAGGCAGCTGTTCATATAAAGACTTATTTTAAAAAAAAAAAAAAAAAAAAAAAAACGTATAGGCGCCATGTGCTTTTAGCCTAACTCCAGTGAACTTTTATTATTAATAATAATTTTTATTTCTATAGTGCCAACATATTCAAAAAGAACTTGTGAAATAAGAAAAGACATTACAGAGTAACACGTAGTACTACACATACCAATAGGAATAAAGGCCCTGCTCGAAAGCTTACAGTCTATGAGGCAATAGAGGCAATATAGGGGACACAAAAGGTTAAAAATCAAAAGCATTCAAATAACGCTGCATAAACTGGTCACCATCCAGTATCTCTGCAAGAACAGGATCAGAGTGCTACTGAGTGCATGGAAGAGATAATGGGACAGTTAGTTAGACTAGTGAGGTGAGGTGATAGACCAATGTAAAGATGTTTTTAGGGCAAGCTTGAAACTATTGATACTGGGAATTTTGAGAAAGACTGGCATATAAAATGTCAGTCTCTTGATTAATTCCCTCAAAGTCTCACTTGTAGAACTTCTCATTTATACAGTGATGAATCAAATTGAATTTATCAAAACTGAAAAAAACTAATTTTTAAGAGTATAGGCATGAAACATGGCGCCGGGTGGTAGCCGTGGGCGAGGTACTCGTCTGTTGCACCATGGCACGTTACTTGAAGGTGGGTATCCTGGCTGTGTGTGTGGACTTGTGCTATAAGGGCGCTACGCCCTTCCAGGCTCCATATAACCGATGTTGCTGGTTTTCCAGGACCAGGTGTTCAACAGTTCAATGAAGAAGACCGCTTGTCTAGGCAACAATATACAAGAGATAGTGGGTACACAGTCTAATGAAAGTTTCCTATATAACTTGAAGCATTTTCCATACAGTTTCCTCCATTTCTTTTCCTCTATGTTCACCTTTCCTCTTTACTCTCTCTATTTGTCTTCTGTTTCCACTGTTTGTCACTACTGCACTACAACCCAGCTCAACACTACAGTTCTGTTTAGGGTGCATACCCATATACGGGAAAAAAAACAGTCCGATTTCCAGACCGAAAAAACGGACGAGTGCCAAACGAATGTTATGCAATTTCTATGCAATTTTTAAACGGAACATCCGTATGACATGCGTATGCAATCCGTATAAAGTACAATGCGATTTTAACATGAGCTTTTACCTACAGCAGTTCTCTGTCCTTTACACATCATTTCAAAATGAAATATCCTTCAAAACACAAACACACATACATATACTGTATATATGTTTATATATAGTCTCACGATGATCAGCTGTGAATACTCTGAACTTGAACTGCGACTACCTCTTCACTGGCATTTTGCCACGGTCTAGAAGTCATCGCAGTTCAGTCTGTGAGGGAACGCAGACTCAGTGACGTCACCGGTAGAGATGAGTGACTTTGCCTTTTTTCGGGTCGAGTAGGGTTTCATGAAACCCGACTTTCGCAAAAGTCGAGTCGAATGAAATCGGCCGATTATCGTGAAAAGTCGAAGGCCGACTGAAACCCGAAACCCAATGCAAGTCAATGTCAAGTCGGCAGTGAGTGGAGGACAGGAAACACACCTACAGTGCCCATTTTAATGCCAAAAACATTAATTCTTATTACTTAAGCTTGTCAACTTTAATTTACTTTATAATAATAGTTAGGCATTGAAAACTGGGGGTTATTTGGCTAAAATTGTGGGGAGGGGTAGGGCTGGTTACAGATTTTCATGGGCCCAGGGCCAAAGAGTGTCAATGGGCTCCTTTAACACATGCCACAATTCATGATTCTCTGATACGGCAGAGAAATAGCAGTATAGTACAATGAAAAATACTTCACTTCTTACATCACATGACTGATATCCATTGTAAATTCTCCAATAGCTCCAGAAACGGACAGTATATTACTCCTTACAGTATTATGGCCACCGCATAGTGCGCTATACAGAGGAATGAGGCCCATATATTTCTCCATACAGAATTATTGGTCCCATATAATGTTCTATACAGTATATGATGAGCTCCACATAATGCTACAGTATATGTTGGTCCCCATGGATGAAGCTCCACTGTCTTATGGGCCCAAAAAATGCTCCATACATAATGGGCCCCATTTCTAATGCTCCAGTGTATTATGGGCCCTGTAAATGCTGCTCCAGTGTCTGATGTCCACCTTTGGAATGCTCCAGTGTATGGTGGGCCCCATATATCATTCTCCAGAGTATAGTGCTCCCCAAATATTGCAACCAACCTTCAAAGCAATTAAAGAAGTCTCCTCGCTAGAGAATCCCTGTACTAGTCTGGACTCCTCGTCGTCCCCATCTTCCATCTCTCTGCAATTGGACTGTTTAGGCAGAGGGCGTACAGATGTGATGTCATCGCGCTCTCTGACCAGAATGTCATTGTCAGGAAACGCGGAAGACGTCACGGCGGTGGAGCAAGGAGAGGTAAGTATTTCAACTTTGCAAGTGCTATGATCCTGAGCAAGCAGGGGGGGCTCACTCGTTGGCGACGGCACTGGCACAGGGCCCCTCATAGTACGGCGGTGTGTCTGATGGTGGGTGTGCACCCCCACCGTCAGAGACACTTGATTGTACTATGAGGGACCCTGTGCCAGTGCCGTCGCCCAAGAGTGGGCCCACCCACCTGTCCAGCGCAACGGCACTCGCACGGGTGCATGCGCCAGGTGGTGACCCCGGCCCTGGGGGGAGGCAGCCCAGTTAGGGAGGTTGAAAAACTGGCATATGTTGATGTTGGACATTCAGCAGCTGAAAATGGAGGAATTGGAAAAGTCCGAGGAAGAGGAGGACAAAAGCGATCCATTTTTCGGGCAACCTACGTGTCAGCAGGGGAAGGTGGGACAAAATCCTTTGAAACCCATGCATGGTTCATTTTAATGAAGGTTAGATCATCAACATTTTGGGTCAACAGACGGGTCCATTTTTCTGTCAGGATTGATCCAGCAGCACTGAAGACTCTTTCGGATAGCACACAAGCAGCAGGGCAAGCGAGCTCCTGTAAGCCATATTGTGCCAATTCAGGCCAGGTGTCCAGTTTACAGGCCCAATAGTCAAAGGGGAATGACCTGTGAGGGAGAACATCGATATGGGAGGAGAAGTAGTTTGTAACCATAGTTGACAACTGCTGTCTCCTGTCACTTTCAATCGATGCAGTATTACCAGTCGTGTGAGCTGTACTTGAAAAAATCAGTCCACAACATGGTCATGAAACCCCTGTTTCCAATGCCACTTCGGCTGTGTGCACCACGAACACCTCTTCCATGTTGCCCCCTACGGGAGAGAACCATCACCGCCGCTGTGTGCTGGGAATGCCTCAAACAAACGGTTTACCAGAGTTGCTTGTTTGTTAGCCAATATTAGCTCTAGGTTCTCCTGTGGCATGATGTTTTGGAATTTGCCTTTATAGCGTGGATCCAGGATGCTGACCAACCAGTAGTCGTCATCATTCATCATTTTGGCAATGCGGGGGTCCCCTTTTAGGATCTGCAAGACATAATCACACATGTGGGCCAATATTCCAGGTGTCAATGATGGACTGCGAGTGCTGGGTGGAGGAGCACTTTCTGGCAAATCAACATCCCTCCAGTCAAGCACAAACCCTGTTGTTATGATGAGTCACCGAAGGAGGAAAAAGCAAAATACCAGCTAAGTCCAGAAAAACCAGAGAGGTTGGCAGCTATCGGATTGCAGACCCCTGGACCTATCCACAACAGCTAGCAGTAGCCGTGGGGGGTTCCTACGGTGCCCTAGACCCCTCGACCACAGCCGGAGAACTAGATAGCCTAAAGACAGAAAGGGGAAAAACTAAACTGCCCCAGAGCAGACCCCAAAGCAATAGGCAGCCCCCAACATATAATGACGGTGAAGGAAGATGAAAACACTAACACAGATAGAAAGATAGGTTGAGCAAATGATGGGGCCCAAGCTAACTACATAGGACAGGATAGGAAAGCTGCTGTCTGCCATCCGCAAAAACCCTATCAAAATGAGCCAACCGACTGATAGGAAAAACAGGCCCTGAAGTCGCTAGGCTTCAAAAGACTATATCAGCACTCAGGTATATTCTGAAGACAGAGCAAAAGATCAACAGATCAGAGACAAAAATGGAATTCAGCTCACCCCCGGCCGGGGATGGCAGAACTCCCAAAAAACAAGGCAAAACAAAAACAAAACTGAAGAGTACAAAGCAGAGCAGAAAAACTTAGCTTTGAGAAGCAGGAATCAGACTGGTCTCCAAGAATCCAGCAGGAAAATCACCAGCCAGGAAGAAGGGCGTCGGCAGCCTTATATCCAGTCCTCAATTCCAGCCACCCAGTCATCATCTAGCTGCCCAGGTGTTTGATAATCAGCCTCACTACCTTCCTTCACCAGAGGAGGGAGTTCATCAGACCTCAATGGTGAAGGGAAAAATGAACTCACAACACCCTGTACCTGACCTTGCCATGCCAACATTTTCTCTTGTCCCCTGAGAAGCATCCTCCTCCCCTAAATAATCATCCCCATCATCCTCCTCCTCCTTCTCTTCCTCTTCTTCCTCCACCTCGTCCAGGAGAGTTCCCTGAGCAGACAATGGCTGACTGTCATCAAGGCTTCCCTCCTCCTCTTCCTCCTCGGCTGCAGATGCCTGCTCCTTAATGTGTGTCAAAGTTTGCATGAGCAGATGCATAAGTGGGATGCTCATGCTTCTGATGGAGTCATCTGCGCTTACCTGCCGTGTGCATTCCTCAAAACACTGAAGGACTTTACAGAGGTCTTTCAGCTTCGACCACTGCACACCAGACAACTCCATGTCTGCCTTAAAACTGCCTGCCCGTGTATCCTCCCACAAATGCATTACAGCCTGCCTCTGATCGCACAGCCTCTGAACCATGTGCAAGGTGGAGTTCCACCTTGTTGCAACGTCGATAATTAGGCGGTGCTTGGGAAGGTGGAGCAATCGCTGCAGCTTCTGCATACGACTGGAGTGTATGGGCGACCGGCGGATGTTCGAGCACAGTCTTTGCACCTTATGGAGTAGGGCTGTTAACTCCGGATAATTATTGAGGAAGCACTGCACCACCAGATTCAAGTTGTGAGCCAGGCAAGGTATGTGTCTGAGTTTTGAAAGGGCTATGGCTGCCACAAAATTCCGGCCGTTATCACTAACTACCTTGCCAGCCTCAAGATGTAGACTGCCCAGCCATGACTCAGTTTGTCGCTGCAAGTACCTCCGCGGTGTGTCTGTTGTCGCCCAAACACATCATCTTCAACACTGCCTGCTGACACTTACCACTAGCTGTTCGATAGTGGGACACCTTGTGTGCAACACTGGCAGCTGCAGATGGAGTGCTCGTGCGACTGCGCTCTGTGGATGAGCTTTCGCTTCTGGAAGAGGAGGAGGGTCGAACGCCTACAGCCAGCTATTTCCTATACCGTGGGCTAGGCAGCACTGTCCCACCGCCGCTGTCCCCTGTGGACCCTGCATCCACCACATTAACCCAGTGCGCAGTGATGGACACGTAACGGCCCTGGCCATGCCTAATGGACCATGCATCTGTTGTGAGGTGCACCTTACCACTCACTGATTGCTTGAGTGCATGGACAATGCGGTCTTTCACATGCAGGTGGAGGGCTGGGATGGCTTTACGAGAAAAGAAGTGCTGACTGGGTAGGTCATAGCGTGGTACTGCGTAGGCCATGAGCTCGCGGAAAGCTTCGCTTTCAACCAACCGGTAGGGTATCATCTCTAACGAGATTAGTTTGGCAATGTCGGCATTCAAACACTGTGTATGCGGATGAGAGGATGAGTACTTTCTTGTACTACTCAGAGTCTCTGGTAGGGTGAGCTGGACTTGAGAGCTGCATATGGCGGAACTAGCAGTGGACATGGCGGACTGAGAAAGGGTTGGTGATGGTGATGGTGTTGGTGGTCTTGCTGATGGCCTAGATTCAGTCTTTTGTAGCAATAGCATTAGTTGTATGCACTAAAAGGTTGAGACAAGAGCGCAATAGGGTCTTATCCGAGAAAAATGTATAAATAATAGCGGTATTTATACTCACCTTCTCCAAGAGAAAGTAAAGCCTGTATAGTATGTCAGCCTGCTGCACGTCCAACGGTCCACAGCGGAACCGCAACAAAGTAACTGAGGAATAAATTCTTGGACTTTACGTGCGCTGCCAGACAAATTCCATAACCACAACAGGTTAAAAAGTTAACCCTTTAATCCCTACGCGTTTCGAAGTATAACACTTCTTCTTCAGGGGTTGACACATCTGTGTCGCGTAGGGATTAAAGGGTTAACTTTTTAACCTGTTGTGGTTATGGAATTTGTCTGGCAGCGCACGTAAAGTCGTAGCAATAGCATTGTGATTCCCTGTCTGCTTTGGCCTTGCGACGACACCTCAACATTTGCTGCTGGTGGTGTGCTAACCGGTGGGCTTACAGTGGGGGAAGCGATGTAGCGTTGCTGACTACCTTCATTCGGAGCAGGTGCACATGTGGTACGTGAGGTTTGCAAGTGCATGGTGGTTAAATGTCTAAGCATGCAACTGGTATTCAAATTTCTCAGATTTTTCCCTCGGCTAAAGGTCTTTGCGCACTTCTTACTGATAACCTTTGCCTGATCATTAGGATTTTGTTCAAAAAAGTGCCACACTGCACTCTTCCTACTATAGAAGATGTGGCGCCCCTGAGGCTCAGTCGCCACAGAGGTACTGCACCTTCTCCTAAGGTATAGTGCCCCACCAACTAGGTAAGTTGGGAACTCCTTTCCACACTCCAACACCTGCATCCCACACACAGGATAGTTCAGTAGGTTCACCTAGCAGCTTCAGGCTGGGGGTAGCAGAGCACCCTTCGTGGAACCCTGCTTCGTAACACGAGATGTGCTGGGAGGTGGGTGGAGTTAGTATAAAAGAGGGGGAAAGTAGAGAATAGTAGGTCAGTCTGATGGGCGGTCAGGCGAGAAGAGTTCAGTTCTGAAGTTAGTTTTGAGTTCAGCTTGAGTTCAGTTTAGAAAGAGTGCTGCAGCTGCCTCAGTGACCTGAGCCAGCTGACACGGGAAAGAGAAGAGAAGGAGAAAGACGTAGACCTGCAACCTAAGCTTCCATAAGAGAGAGAAGGAACAGCGCGGAACAAAAGAGTAAGAGAACAGAGAGGAGTTGTGGGTTGGAAGAGGAACCCTGCCTATAGGTTCTCAGCGCAAGGCCGGGGCCCGGTCCCCGAGGTTGTATGGACACTTATGGTTCTGCAGCAGACACCGGTGGAGTAGTTGGCTGTAAATGCACTACTCCCATCAAAGACTTGGAACACAACAGCAACTGGATAGAGAGCCAGGACTTCTGAGAAGGGAGTCCCCGATAGAGGCTACAAGTAAGGTTCTAGGAACATCTGACAGGAGGAATTCCAGAGAACTACGGTACTGGAGTTCTTCACACTAAAAGGCGCAATAGAGGAGTCATTCAGAAAAGGCACATGTTGGTGGAGTGTTGGAGAGGAGAACCCCGACTTGCCCAGGAGGTTGATTGAGTCTCTACCCCGGAGGACACGGCACAGAGGCAGGCACAAGTGGGTACCACGAACTGTGAGTAAAGGTTTGAAACTGCAAGCTCTGGTGTCCTCCATTCATTTGCCACTAACACCTTCAACACCGCTACATCTAGGTACCAGCATCTATACCATTCTGCGCCTCTCCTCATCCATTGCACCTACACTGCCCTGGGACTACAGCTCCACCTGTGGGGAGCTACACCATCTTTGCTGCACCACACCATCAGTCCCAGTGGATCTGCATGCAGCGTTGGCTCAGCATCTTATTTGCCAAACACCACGGGTGGTGTCACAAACTATTATAACACTATTAACATCACCGCCATTGATATTGGGTGCCCAGGGCCGCGGACCGGGTCACTGCTGCTGTGACACATCCCCCCTGACACCGACCCGGTACTGAGTACCCCGCTGACCTGGGTGTGAGGGGCGACCCAATTTTGGCATCACGAACAGGATGACGAGACCCGATGCTATCGGGTTCTGTGCGCCTGAAATTTGTGAGACTTTATACTTTTGAAAATGTGTAGATTTAATAGACTGTAAAATGGACATTAGAAATGGCCGCTGGCGCGGAGAAGGGCGTGAAGAGATGGGAGGTCCTAAGAAAAGACCGCGAAGAGTATTGGGCCTTCCCTGCCTGAATTACTATGTGACAGCGACTTGGCCTACCCCCCCGAGGAGTTCGTATACTGGCTTGGTATGGAGGCGCTGGAAGAAGACGCCGCCCCTGGAAGGAGGGGCAGAAGAAGCCAGTGGCGGGAAAGGGGCCAAGGCAGGAAGAAGAATGTGAGAACGCCATTTTGGAGAGTGAGGGAAGGAGGCCTGCAGAGCGCGGGGAAACGGCTCTCCCTGGCACCATGGCTGACGGCTCCAACCCGAACTCAGGAATGAACCGCCAGCAACTAGAAGCTGAAATAGCTGAATTGACAGCCAGTCCGCAGCTGAGGAAGGATGCCGCAGAGAAGCTGAGACGGCAGCGCGCCCCGGTGGGGCCTACACCAGCGGTACCCCCTCCATCGGTACCTGCCGCTACCACACCGAATGGTCCCCGGGCAGCGTTAATCTACACATCTACTCTGACTGTGCGGTTAGGTGCCGCCTGCCCGAATGAGTTACCGGAGGACCCGGAAGTGGAAGCGGAGCTCCCGCCCGGACCTGACGCAGCTGCGCAGGTCCCCGCAGAGACCCCTGCGGATCCGGAGCCACCATCTGCTTCATCACCACCTGCACCGGAGCAGAGGCTGCACCGCCAGGAGGCCCCAGGTATGTCGGATGTTCCTCCACCTGGGAAGGCCCTGGGGTGTACCGCAGTTGCAGCGGCTGGCCAAGTCATCCTGGATCTGGTCTGGGACCGGAATGCTGGTGCCGTGGGTGAGAGTAGGTCCCGGGAAGAGAGGGAGAAAGAAGAGAGTTGGGCAGGATGTTGGGACACCATTCGACAGCTGGCAGAGGAATATTGGGAGAGGGAGCAGAGAAAGAAGGCTGTGCTGGGCCCGAATCTGGCCCGGAAGGAGAGGGCCCGTGCTGGGAATCATGGTCCCCATGATGCAGCTGGATGGGGGCAGGTGCTGAATGTAAACTGAGAGAAGGGGTTCGGATTTATTGCGGACCCCAAAGGAATCAGCGACCTGTCCTTTAACCGGCGGGACATGGAGCCCCATCTGAGGAGGGGGCATCCTGATAGAGACCTGCAGCCTGGGGAGTATGTGACCTTCTCCCGGCATGAGGGACTCCGGGAGTGGTATGCCCTGAATATCCGCCGTATTCCGGAGGAGTTTATCGAAAGGTACAAGCCAAAGAGACCTGTTGCTGCCCCTCCATCCACTGGTACCACACAGACTGCTCAGGTACCTGCTTCCAAGGACCAGGCTGCTCTTGCATCACCTCCAGTTTGGCAGCCCAAACCAAAAATTCCTGGCTTAACACCATGGGAAGAGGAGTACTTAAGGATTGCCAATGACTACTTTGAATCTGGTAACAGTTCCAGTTAAGCTTCCAGAACCCCAGGAGGGGATCAGCACTAAGAATTCTCGTTACCCAGGAGGGTTTTGTTTGCACCAGTTGTGCCTTTTTCTATTTTTCTATTTTTTGCTATCATGTTTTTATTTTTCTGGTAGCACTTATGTTGCCCTGTTTTGATTGGCAGCGTTTTCCCAATTTGAACTAGCGATCATGAACTTGGAGTGATCCAAAAACTTTTATTGCAAATAGTTGCACCTCTTTAGGTGCCCTTTCTCGGTTTTACATTAAAAGACACTTTGCGAAGATAATGCTTTTGCATGGACACTTTTCAAAGATGATGTCTACCTCAAAGGACACTGCAAGAGATCCCGGCTGGGAGTAGTGTCCAGCACCTTACAAGAATAACTGTTGAATGTTTTACTGTCAAGTATTTGACTAAAGAAAGAAAATGCAGAGAATAGCACTTTGAATTGAGAATTGCACTTAGAAATAAAAATTTTAGATAGTATTTAAGATAGAATTGTTTGTAACGTTCAAGATGAGTACCTCCTATAGTAGGAAGATTAGTATAAGAAATGTTTATGCATTACAAAATTTTTGTATGCTTCTTTGCTGTCTGCTTTGTTATATTGCAGCCCGCGGACGTGCTGTGTTTAACGGGGGGTATGTGGCGCCCCTGAGGCTCAGTCGCCACAGAGGTACTGCACCTTCTCCTAAGGTGTAGTGCCCCACCAACTAGGTAAGTTGGGAACTCCTTTCCACACTCCAACACCTGCATCCCATACACAGGATAGTTCAGTAGATTCACCTAGCAGCTTCAGGCTGGGGGTAGTAGAGCACCCTTCGTGGAACCCTGCTTCGTAACACAAGATGTGCTGGGAGGTGGGTGGAGTTAGTATAAAAGAGGGGGAAAGTAGAAAAAAGTAGGTCAGTCTGACGGGAGGTCAGACGAGAAGAGTTCAGTTCTGAAGTTAGTTTTGAGTTCAGTTTGAGTTCAGTTTAGAAAGAGTGCTGCAACTGCCTCAGTGACCTGAGCCAGCTGACATGGGAAAGAGAAGAGAAGGAGAAAGACGTAGACCTGCAACCTAAGCTTCCATAAGAGAGAGAAGGAACAGCACGGAACGAAGGAGTAAGAGAACAGAGAGGAGTTGTGGGTTGGAAGAGGAACCCTGCCTATAGGTTCTCAGCACAAGGCTGGGGCCCGGTCCCCGAGGTTGTATGGACACTTATGGTTCTGCAGCAGACACCGGTGGAGTAGTTGGCTGTAAATGCACTACTCCCATCAAAGACTTGGGACACAACAGCAACTGGATAGAGAGCCAGGACTTCTGAGAAGGGAGTCCCTGATAGAGGCTACAGCTGTCTGTCATACAAGTAAGGTTCTAGGAACATCTGAATGGAGGAATTCCAGAGAACTACGGTACTGGAGTTCTTCAAACTAAAAGGCGCAATAGAGGAGTCGTTCAGGAAAGGCACATGTTGGTGGAGTGTTGGAGAGGAGAACCCCAACTTGCCCGGGAGGTTGATTGAGTCTCTACCCCGGAGGACACGGCACAGAGGCAGGCACCAGTGGGTACCACGAACTGTGAGTAAAGCTTTGAAGCTGCAAGCCCTGGTGTCCTCCATTCATTTGCTGCTAACACCTTCAACACCGCTACATCTGGGTACCAGCATCTATACCATTCTGCGCCTCTCCTCATCCATTGCACCTACACTGCCCTGGGACTACAGCTCCACCTGTGGGGAGCTACACCATCTTTGCTGCACCACACCATCAGTCCCAGTGGATCTGCATACAGCATTGGCTCAATTTCTTATTTGCCAAACACCACGGGTGGCGTCACAAACTATTATAACACTATTAACATCACTGCCATTGATATTGGGCACCCAGGGCCACGGACCGGGTCACTGCTGCAGTGACACATCCCCCCTGACACCGGCCCGGTACCGAGTACCCTGCTGCCCTGGGTGTGAGGGGCGACCCAAAGACATTTTGAGGCCTTGCACGCTGTGCTAATTTGACCATCTGGCCAAGCTGTCCTGCAAAATTTGGGTTTTTGTAAACCGTTTTTGGACTGCTACGGGCCTACCAGATAACAGCTGTGGCGATGTCGATGCCTGCTGCAGATCCTCCTCCTCCTCTTCTGAGCTATTGGCAGCGGCACCCTCTTCCCTCAATGGATGCCAATCTGGGTCAACAACTGGGTCATCCATCACCTCCTCTTCAATTTCATGTGCACCTTCCTCTGTGTCACCATGTAAGGTGGTATAGTATGCGGGAAGGGGCACCTGAGTTTCATCAGGGTCAGATTCTGGCTCAGTACACTGCGAGGACAATGTAGTGCTGTGAGTGAATGTACCAGCAGATAAATCTAGCAGTGGCTGTCCATCAGTGCACTCCATGTCCGATTCATCTTAGACTGGGGAATTCACGATTTGACTTGATAATCCAGGCATGGTATGTGAAAAGAGCTTCATGGAGTAATCTGTAGTGTGGCCTGCCGCATCCTTCACTTTTGCTAGGGGTGAAGGACACAAGGAAAGGTGTTGTTCCTGACCAGGAGCCTCCACTGACGACTCAGTGCTTTTATTTTTTGAAACTTCAGAAGAGGAGGCGATAGAGCTGGAGGCTGTATCAGCAATGTAAGCCAAAACTTGTTCCTGAAGCTCCAGCTTTAAAAGCGGTTTACCTACTTCCAGAAAAGGGAGCCTTCGAGGCCTTGTGGAGCCAGACGATGACGCAGGCTCAACACCTCCTGCCTTAGGTGTTATTGTGCTTTTGCCACTACCAGCAGATGCACCACCACCCCCACCACCATCAGTACCAGCTGGCAACCCCCGCCCACTTCCACGGCCTCTCCCACCATACATCCTCATTTTTGGAAAAATGTACCCAAAATACCACCAGCTATATGGTACTGTAAAACAAGGTGCAAGGTATATATAGTATTGGGGAGAATTTGAATCTCCCTAGAGATTTTAGGAGGCTGAATTATTATCTCAGGCCCACTATAGATTACACCTCAATTTAAAAGGCTGAAATTGGCTGGTGTATGACAAAGTACAAGGTGTGTATATAGTATTGGGGAGAATTGGAAGCTCCCTAGAGATTTTAGGAGGCTGAACTATTATCTCTGGCCCAATATACCACTATAGATTACACCTCAATTTAACAGGCTGAAATAGGCAGGTGTATGACAAGGTACAAGGTGTATATAGTATTGGTGAGAATTTGGATCTCACTAGAGATTTGAGGACGCTGACAATGATGCTCTCAGTCCAAGTATGGACGCAGGCAGCCTAATAAGCAGGACTGCTGCACACACAAAAGGGTGGAAAAATGAACGCTTGGTAACTGTGCAGAAAAGAGGAAGAAAAGTATTTTTGTTTTTAAAAAAGCAGTTTGCACAGCAGTGTGCAAACAGCAATGCAGCTATCAGGGAGCCTTATAAGGCAGCCTAATAACCAACAGAGCTGATGCACAAAAATATAGCCTTCCCTGTCACTGCACACAAACTGTTGTGTTGTACAGTGGAAATCGCTAGCAGCAGAAGCAGTTTTTTGGTTCTTCTTCCCTGCCTAACGCTCTCCCTTATTCTGAATCAGCAGCAGCAACCTCTCCCTAATTCTAAGATCGGCAGAAGTAAGATGGCGGTCGGTGTGCACGCCCTTTTATAGCCCCTGTGACGCCACACAAAGCCAGCCAATCACTTGCATGTCCCTCTCAAAAATGTTGGTGACCGATGCCTATGTCATCGTGTTGCCCACAGTGTGCGTCCTCAATCATTGGCTGAAAAGGGCGCTGGAAGCATCATTTGAAACGCGACTTTGGCGCTCGGGTCGCCGACCTCGTGGCCGACCTCACGCTATGGTAGGGTTTCATTTCTTCATGAAACCCGACTTCAGCGAAAGTCACCAACTTTTGAATTTGAGCGACCCGTTTCGCTCAACTCTAGTCATCGCTAGTCACTGAGTTTACGCTGGGAGCATCTCCTCAATCTCCAGTGTTTTTCAACTGGGACGGTCGCATCTTACCACAGTCCAGGTTGAAAAATGTATATCCCCCAGATATGGATTACTGCGTTTGACACAACGACCGACAGGTATAGTATATTGTTGCTTTTTTATTTTATTTTATTACAGGAGATAGAGGGCTTCACATGGATTAGGTGAGGTTATAAGTATTATTTAATTAAGAATAATAAAGAAATCTGTGTCTTTATTTCAATTAAAGGATTTTTTACTCGGTGTCTGTGTTTTCTTTACAATTTGACTATGGGGTTAATAATAGGGGTGTCTTATAGACACCTCTCCATTACTAACGTTGGGGCTTGATATCACGAAGGTGACACCCCACATGCCACTGATACAAAGCAGTGAGAAGAGCAAGGCTATGTGCCAGAATTGGACCATCTTAGAGATGTGCCTTTTCTGGGGGGGGGGCCTGAGAGCTGATGTTTTTAGCCAGGGGGGCAGTATCCATGGCCCCCCTATTAACATTTTTTCCATAAAATAATCTTTTATTAATTAAATACATGTCCAGTATTTTGCACACACACTATACTAATTGTATTTGTTATTGAAATCTACATATCTACCTATTGTATATGGATTTACTGTATGTAATCCATCTCTCCTATCTTGTCAGCTCCTGCAGTGATTTTACTAAAGCCGGCAAATGAATTACTGGCTATTATTCTATAAATCTCTCTCTGCAATATAAATACATATAATACAAAATTTTTGGAAAAAAAAAAAAAATTTATATAAATTTTTTTTTTTTTTTTATTTGAGAAGGAGGAAAAGAGGAAAGGGAGAGGAAAAGAAAAGGGATAGAGTTCATGTATGAATTTACAAAAGATTATATCTTTATCTTCAACCTACTCTATGACATTATACCTTCTGAGAGTTATTTTTGTGATTGTTTCTGATGTTTAGATCATGCCTACTATATGATGCATCTTTTCATATATGTTTATATATTGTTGCTTTTTGTACCAGTTATTTCATATTATTGTTGATTTATTCCTAAATGTTTATATTATTTGTCTATGTATAAAACATGTTCAATATAGGCATTTTTCAGGCAACATTTTTGAACTGAGTTTCAACCATCTACTCAGATGTTTTTAATTGGTTTGTTCCACTGTTTTAAATTAAGGGTCATTTGAATATGTTCCACAAAGGAGGATATATTGCTAGTGTTGGAGCTCAGTTCAAATAGGACCGTGAGGAAGGCACATAGTGCTGAAACATGTAGTCCCTTGCTGGAATGCTACCAATTGATTGGAGTTCCTCATACTTTTCATGACATAATGGATTAATAAAGAAGTTTTTACAAATCTGGTGAACTTTCATCCTTTTGCTGGATCCCAATTTCCTCATATTTCTATTTGTTGGGGCATACTCCCTGCCTGGATCCGTGCAAGGCATAGGGTGAACACTGATTACTGCATCAAGAGGAACTCCTTTATGGTGAGCTGGCTATATGTTTTTCACATTGTTTGAATATATATAGATATATACACTCACTGGCCACTTTATTAGGTACACCATGCTAGTAACGGGTTGGACCCCCTTTTGCCTTCAGAACTGCCTCAATTCTTCGTGGCAGAGATTCAACAAGGTGCTGGAAGCATTCCTCAGAGATTTTGGACCATATTGACATGATGGCATCACACAGTTGGCGCAGATTTGTCGGCTGCACATCCCTGATGCGAATCTCCCGTTCCACCACATCCCAAAGATGCTCTATTGGATTGAGATCTGGTGACTGAGGAGGCCATTTGAGTACAGTGAACTCATTGTCATGTTCAAGAAACCAATCTGAGATGATTCGAGCTTTATGACATGGCGCATTATCCTGCTGAAAGTAGCCATCAGATGCCTGTTCTTAGCTGAGAGGAGTGGTACCCAGTGTGGTCTTCTGCTTCTGTAGCCCATCTGCCTCAAAGTTCGACGCACTGTGCGTTCAGAGATGCTCTTCTGCCTACCTTGGTTGTAACGGGTGGCAATTTGAGTCACTGTTGCCTTTCTATCAGCTCGAACCAGTCTGCCCATTCTCCTCTGACCTCTGGCATCAACAAGGCATTTCCGGCCACAGAACTGCCGCTCACTGGATTTTTTTTCTTTTTCGGACCATTCTCTGTAAACCCTAGAGATGGTTGTGTGTGAAAATCCCAGTAGATCAGCAGTTTCTGAAATACTCAGACCAGCCCTTCTGGCACCAACAATCATGCCACGTTCAAAGGCACTCAAATCACCTTTCTTCCCCATACTGATGCTCGGTTTGAACTGCAGGAGATTGTCTTGACCATGTCTACATGCCTAAATGCACTGAGTTGCCGCCATGTGATTGGCTGATTAGAAATTAAGTCTTAACACACAGTTGGACAGGTGTACCTAATAAAGTGGCCAGTGAGTGTATATTTATATTGCAGAGAGAGATATATAGAAGAATAGCTGGCAATTCATTTATATATGTGTGTATATATATATGTACATATATATACATATATATATATATGTACTGTATATACTCTTACATAAGCTGAGATTTTCAGCACTTTTTTGAGCTGAAAATGCCCCTCTCGGCTTATACACGAGTCACTGTCCCAGAAAGCCAGCAGGGGAGGGGGTGGGGGAGCGGCAGGAGCCTGCGGCTGTCAAATCATACTCATCCCCTCCTGGTGCGGTCGCTGCACGTCCTCCCTGCATCTCTGTTGTCCCGGCAAGGCAGCGTCTTCCTGTGTTCAGCAGTCACGTGGTACCACTAATTAAAATAATGAATATGCGTCTCCAATCCCATAGGTGTGGAGCACATATTCATCACTTTAATGAACAGTGCCACGTGACCGCTTGACAAAGGAGGAAGCTGTCTTGCTGGACAGCGAAGAACCAGGGAAGTGCAGAGGCCGCACCAGTAGGGGGTGAGTAAGATGAGGAGGATGCCAGCCATGTATGCAAGGGGGAGGACGGGGGAGGACAGGGAGAACGCCGAGCCATGTATACAAGGGGGAGGACAGGGAGGACGCTGAGCCATGTATACAAGGGGGAGGACGGGGAGCCATGCATACAACAGGGGGAGCCACACATACCAGGACAGGGATGAGGGGACTATGCATACCCGTCTTATACTCGAGTCAATAAGCTTACCCAGTTTTCCATGGCAAAATTAGGTGCCTCTGCTTACACTCGGGTCGGCTTATACTCTAGTATACACGGTATATATATATATATATATATATATATATATGTATTCTATGTGTATATATCTATTCTTTTCTAACCTGTCAGTGTGATTTTACTGTACACCACACATGAATTGCCGACTTCTCAAAGGACACCGGTGCAGAAAAATCAGACAGAACTCGCATAGTGCGAGTTCTGAGCGATTTTATCTCGCATCCATTGACTTGCATTAGTGAGTCTCAACCGAGATACACAGCAAATCGCAGCAAGCTGTGATTTTTTTTCTCAGTCCGATTTCAGCTGAGAAAAAAATCGCAGATGAGATGTAACCCATTGAATAACATTGGTCTGAGTGCAATCCGATTTTTTATTGGATTGCACTCATCCGTATTTCTCGCAAATGAGTATGTACCCTAGGCAAGAGTCCTTTACTCGACCCATGGTTCTGCATCTTCTTTCCCCTCAGGGTGCCAGTATGGGCTATCCTTATCTTCTCTAGTGCTGACATGCTGGAACTCCCACCTGAATCTATTTGTGTTGGAATACGTTTGGTGCAACAACTCCATTCCTGTCTATGAGTGTTCAGTTGCTAGATTTGTATGCTGTTTAAAAAACTCCCAAAGGCTCACACAGGGAGAGCATGTGACTGTATTTCCTTTTTCCTGTTTTCCTGTGTCTTTGTGTGAGAGAAGTAGCCTGCTGTAGATGCTGCACAGATAGAGACGCACAAATGATTTATTCCTGATTTCTTAAGCTTATCATATATTGTTACTGATTGTTCACACGCTTGGTGAGTATCCTGAATAATCCGCTGCCAACAATTTGCCTTATGGCTCTTTCCCAGGACTCTATCTCTCAGTGACTTCTGCTCCGGATCTCGCTATCTCTTTCCTTTGGTTTCCTCTCACTTGAGGCACACCCCAAAATGTTACACTCCTGACAATGGACCTTAGATACTCTTTTTAAGCACTCCAGGCCCTATCTGCCTCACTACCAGGAAACTCTCTCTCTTCCCTTCAACTTAGCACCTCCCACTCTGGGCTACTCCCAAACTTAACTCTAACTTACTTTGTTAACTATCTGTTGCTGGGCAGGACACAGCTTCTTCACCATACCATGAAAAACATTACAAAGCAAAAATTAACTCTATCTTTCCCTATTGTCTGGCACAACATCCCATATTATAATTCACATTGGGGGAGGGGCTTATTTCCTGTGTGCTATATTGACATTTTCGACTGTTGGCATTTTTTTAGTGTTTTTCCATCTTTTTTATGGTGTTTTTTATACTGACATTGTCTGGACATTTTTTCAACTCCATTCAAAATTAAGAAATCACTTGCAATTTTTCAAGCAAAGACACTGCAAGAAATGCTCAAAAAGATGTATGGGCATGTCTTGGGCCTTCCCATTGACTTTCATTGTAAAGTACAGTGTCTTCTGAGTGGAAAACACCCAAAGAATGGTCAGGTCACTTTATCGCTTGGTGTCCTTGTAAACCTGCAGCAGTTAAAAAATTCTCAAAAGACTGAACATGTGAACGGCAAGTTGTCTTTACATAGAAATTCATTTATTTGAGCTTTTAGCAATTTTCAGGTGGGTTTTTGAGCGGAATCCTTGTGAAAAAGAGGAAGCCGTAATACCCCTGAAGAGCTCTTGCGGGATGTGACCATGGTGAGGAAAGACTGTCATCTGCTGGCCGGGCGCAATCAGGTGGAGCCAATTTGTTCCGAAGAATTGCAGGGGGAGCAGCTTTGTGTGCTGGACCTGGTTAGGTGACATGCAGGACAGAGTTCAGGGATATAAAAGTCCTGGAAGATTTGGCGCAAAGAGAGAGAGCGGAGCAGACATGGACCAGGGATGGCACAGAGGCCACTGTGACAGGACTCAGAGGGAAGTCTGCACCATCAGGGTGCTGGTCACTGCCTTACAAGATTCGGACTACATCCAGGAAGACCCAAATTTCTGATTGGGCCGGTCAAGACCAAGATCTGCGTCCTACGACAGTCAAGACCCAATTGCAGAGGAATAGCGGGAGTGAGCAGGTCTGTCACTTCCAATTTTGACATACGGTACCGGGGCTGGCGGGGACAGGACAACGGGTTGGGAGTGGGCCAGTTAGTGCGTGGAAGGCTTAATGCGCTTTAATAGACCTTGTCAGAAAGACTTGCGGCCTAGCGGGAAAACCATGTGACCCCCACAAGGGCCAGAGAGAACCTAAGTGGTAACTCACGTGAATGGGAGTACCGCCTACGTGAAGAGGACATTAGTATTAGATAGTGAAGAACTTTTGTTGCTATTTCACTCTGATTTGCCTTGTTATTATCACCAACTGTTTAGAACTACTGTATATTACTATTGTATTTAAACAGAATTATATCGTTTATTGACTGTTTTTGCCATGCATTATCTGTGTGCTGCATCTAGTCACCTGCATTACATCTGTACATACCCTTAGCTTTTAATGGTACTTGAGTAATTAGTGGTACATACATATTTATTACGGGTGGAAGTAGTCTCTTACAATAATAACCTTTATAGGATTTGCTCATCTTTCTGGTGTTTTTAGGCAATCGTCTTAATTAGAAAACACACAAAAATGTGTCTTCGGAAACAGTCAGTAAGATGGTTTTGTAGGCACCATACTAACATCTTAGCTCAGTTCACATACTGCAGTGTGCAGTTAATTTTTCGAACAACTGCACAAAGCTTGTTTTTTTTTGTTGCACAAATTGTACTACAGTACCCTAGCTGACTAAGCTTTTTTTTTGCGCTGTTGAAGATTAATATGCAACTAACATGCTTTGTCGAAAGATTTCTGTGACTTTTTACACCAAAAAATTTAGTAATTTTGGATTTTCAACCATTTTCATGTATTTGACATCAAATCCTCTAGCACAAAAAGAAAGACAAGACAATATAAAATTGACTTAAAAATCCACAAATAATGAACTGGGCCTGTAATGTTCATTTTTAAACAGAATCTGTCACTTGCTCCAAAAAAAAAGGATACAGTGGGGAAAAAAAGTATTTAGTCAGTCAGCAATAGTGCAAGTTCCACCACTTAAAAAGATGAGAGGCGTCTGTAATTTACATCATAGGTAGACCTCAACTATGGGAGACAAACTGAGAAAAAAAAATCCAGAAAATCACATTGTCTGTTTTTTTTTCATTTTATTTGCATATTATGGTGGAAAATAAGTATTTGGTCAGAAACAAGCAATCAAGATTTCTGGCTCTCACAGACCTGTAACTTCTTCTTTAAGAGTCTCCTCTTTCCTCCACTCATTACCTGTAGTAATGGCACCTGTTTAAACTTGTTATCAGTATAAAAAGACACCTGTGCACACCCTCAAACAGTCTGACTCCAAACTCCACTATGGTGAAGACCAAAGAGCTGTCAAAGGACACCAGAAACAAAATTGTAGCCCTGCACCAGGCTGGGAAGACTGAATCTGCAATAGCCAACCAGCTTGGAGTGAAGAAATCAACTGTGGGAGCAATAATTAGAAAATGGAAGACATACAAGACCACTGATAATCTCCCTCGATCTGGTGCTCCACGCAAAATCCCACCCCGTGGGGTCAGAATGATCACAAGAACGGTGAGCAAAAATCCCAGAACCACGCGGGGGGACCTAGTGAATGAACTGCAGAGAGCTGGGACCAATGTAACAAGGCCTACCATAAGTAACACACTACGCCACCATGGACTCAGATCCTGCAGTGCCAGACGTGTCCCACTGCTTAAGCCTGTACATGTCCGGGCCCGTCTGAAGTATGCTAGAGAGCATTTGGATGATCCAGAGGAGTTTTGGGAGAATGTCCTATGGTCTGATGAAACCAAACTGGAACTGTTTGGTAGAAACACAACTTGTCGTGTTTGGAGGAAAAAGAATACTGAGTTGCATCCATCAAACACCATACCTACTGTAAAGCATGGTGGTGGAAACATCATGCTTTGGGGCTGTTTCTCTGCAAAGGGGCCAGGACGACTGATCCGGGTACATGAAAGAATGAATGGGGCCATGTATCGTGAGATTTTGAGTGCAAACCTCCTTCCATCAGCAAGGGCATTGAAGATGAAACGTGGCTGGATCTTTCAACATGACAATGATCCAAAGCACACCGCCAGGGCAACGAAGGAGTGGCTTCGTAAGAAGCATTTCAAGGTCCTGGAGTGGCCTAGCCAGTCTCCAGATCTCAACCCTATAGAAAACCTTTGGAGGGAGTTGAAAGTCCGTGTTGCCAAGCGAAAAGCCAAAAACATCACTGCTCTAGAGGAGATCTGCATGGAGGAATGGGCCAACATACCAACAACAGTGTGTGGCAACCTTGTGAAGACTTACAGAAAACGTTTGACCTCTGTCATTGCCAACAAAGGATATATCACAAAGTATTGAGATGAAATTTTGTTTCTGACCAAATACTTATTTTCCACCATAATATGCAAATAAAATGAAAAAAAACAGACAATGTGATTTTCTGGATTTTTTTTTCTCAGTTTGTCCCCCATAGTTGAGGTCTACCTATGATGTAAATTACAGACGCCTCTCATCTTTTTAAGTGGTGGAACTTGCACTATTGCTGACTGACTAAATACTTTTTTTCCCCACTGTAAATATCTCATACAAATCCCTGCTCTTCCCTGACTCTGGTGTTTATTTCCACTTTGTGCTGCGTAACTCCATTGCAGAGATATTATTTACATTTGTTTCTTCTGGAGCGCAGCATGTGAAATCTCTACTTTGCAGTCCAACTGGGAGTTTCATCACAGTCTTCCCTGGAGTCATGCACTTTCACCCCTTCCTCATAGAGGCTGCCAATGACAGCTCAGTAGTGTCTGACACTGGTTGATCATCAGCTGAGCAGTGATTGGCAACATCTTGGAGGGACGGAAAAAAGCACACCTTCCCAGATAAGAAGGGCACATCATGTAAGCCCGAAGGGATAATGGAGGGCCACATGACTAGGATGACTGCTAGGCCTCAGTTAAGGTTAATTATAGGGATAATACTATGTGGGGAAAATCTAAGATGGCGTTGAGGGGCACGGTTTTAGGGAAATTTCAGGGTGGGGTCCCTAAGGGAGTCCTCCCATGGGAGCTTGCCTGACTGGAAGGGGACTCTGGGTATATAAGGGAGCCGAGAGATGGATAGGCCCAGCCAGTTGGTGGATCCACGTCCCACCAACCCTACCTTTTGAAATGTTATAAGGATGGTAAGATGGTTAATGTATATTTTTGACTGGTGGGCTGCTCGGGTTAACACTAATGTCATGGCGGTTGTCGGGATCGGGTCTGCAGAAAGCCAATTGGTGGTACAGAAAAGGGGGGGGGAGGTGACCCATTTTGGTGGGGTCAATCTCATTCCCTCCTAGTTTTATAAGTGGTGAGAAAATGCTTCGGATCCCCACAGAGCCAAGATCTCAGGGGGCAGAGAGGAGCAGCTGATAAGATAATTGGTTGAACTTCCATACTGTAGACCCTATATTTAATATGTTAATGTTTAATAAAGGCTGTTGTGGCCAATTTATCCAATAACCTCACAGTGTTTGTCCTTATTATAGGTTAGTGTAAGGTGAGAAGTTAACGTGGGGGATGGCAAATAGGGCAAGGGTTTTTTTGGTTGGATGCAGGTTGAAGTCAGCCATTCCATAGTCAAGAGATTTCACATAGTGCGCTCCATTACAAATAAATGTGAATATCTCTGCAATGGAGCGACACAGGGCAAAACTGAATAGAGTGGTAGAATCAGGGAAGCTCTGGGATTTTTTAAATAAGGTATTTAGCTCATTTTTTGAGCAAGTGACAGGATTTCCCAAACAGAATTTAGATGCACAAGAACTTACCTCCAGAGAATGTGTCATCAGATCGCTTTAAATAAACGCATCTAATCACAGGCTCACCCAATCAGTGAAGAGGGACACAGTTTTTTTCGACAGGGGCCATTTGTGGCGTTACTGTCATCCGCTACAATACTGACACTATCCTAATTTATCTGCCTAGGAGCAGATGTTCTTTATGGAATTGTCAGCTCAATGATGACACAGTGGATGATGAAGCTGTAAATGCAGCTCTGGATGTGACTGGAGTAAATTTCAGCAAGAATGTAAAAAATGTTTGCATCTCACTGGGTAAGCAGAATAATATCAACAACTGTGCAGAGTTTGCATTGGATGGAATTACCCCTCCCCCGCTGATGTTGTCAGCGCCACATAAAGGGTGTCAGGTGCTTTACAGGAAAAGCCGCCCTATACGAATGATTGAATCCATGACACAGAGGGGCATAAATCATGCGCACAATTCCTGGCGTGTAGTAATGCTGTGGAACCTGACAATTATTCAATATTCCTCTCCCTGGAGTGTGCATCAAATTTAATAAATCTCTTATACATAGAAGGGAAGCATGGCAGACAGGCGAGGAGAGCGGCGGCAGCAAGGATGACACTAAAAGCATTAGAGATAGAGACGTGTGACACGCTCGGCAGGGGGGAAACCGATCACCTCCATCATTTCTCAGCAACAGTCCGGTTGAGAGGGGTCTTTCCCATTCTGCTTAAGTCTGGCCTGTCAATCAGGGGTCACATGATCATCACTAGGGGGTTCAGGAGCTGGAACCCCACCAATAACCAGCCAGAACCAACTGAAGTCAGAGTGATAAAAGGTTTTCTGTCATATAAGGAGAAGTTCTGCAATTTTCTAACAGATTTTGCATCGGCACTTTTTGAAGATCTTTGCTGCTTATTTACATCGAGATTGTGAAAAAATGCCCTTATCATCTGCATAATGAGACTCTCTAAAACTTTCTAAAAGACTTAGGGGCAGATTTATTAAAACTCTAATTATTCGACAGTGCAAACTAAGACTACTCAGTCTAAGGGCTCCGAAGAAAAAAGAAAATCGGTCCGAGTTTCATCAGTGAATTTCATCAGTTTTTTTCATGGTGAGTAAAGAAAAGAATCTTTTTCCTACATCTCTAATCTATGGCTCAATGAAAAAATGGATGACATCTGAGTGCTTTCCGAGTTCTTACACAGACCCATAGACTTTCATTGATCCGACACTCAGATTAACAGTTGACACGTCTCCGCAATTTTGCATGGACCACTTGTTTTACAAAAATCATGGACAACTGAACAGACTATCACAGGTACGAGTGCTATCTGCAAAAAACTGATGTGTGAATGAGCGTCTCCAGACTTGTTTCCCATCGAGTACATCTGGGACCTCATTGGTAGACAATTACCCAGGTTGCTGCCAGCAGCGGATCTTGATGATTTGCCCAAGTGCATTCAGCACTTGGCCCAGGACAGAGCAAGGGCTCTGTCCTGGGCCCTTTATACAGGGCTCTGTCCTGGGCCCTTTATTGTTCAACATCTTTATCAACGATTTAGATGAAGGAATTGAGGGTAAACTGATTAAATTTGCTGATGTCACAAAGCTAGGAGGGATAGCTAATACTAGAGAAGAGAGAGAGAGGATTCAAAAAGATATAAATAAACTGGAGAAGTGGGCAGCAACTAACAGAATGGTTTTTAACAGGGAAAAATGCAAAGTACTACATCTGGGCAATAAAAATGAAAAAAGCATATACAGAATGGGAGGAATAGGCCTAAGCAACAGCACATGTGAAAAAGACTTGGGTATACTAATAGATCACAAACTGAATATGAGTCAACAGTGTGATGCAGCAGCAAAAAAAGCAAATGCAATTCTAGGATGTATTAACAGAAGCATACAGTCTAGATCACGTGAAGTCATTATTTCCCTCTACTCCTCTTTGGTCAGACCTCATCTGGAATATTGTGTCCAGTTTTGGGCACCACATTTTAAAAAAGACATCAACAAACTGGAGCAAGTTCAGAAAAGAGCAACCAGAATGGTGACCGGTCTGCAAACCCTGTCTTATGAGGAAAGGTTGCAGGATTTGGGATTGTTTAGTTTGCAAAAGAGAAGACTGAGAGGAGACTTAATAGCTGTCTACAAATATCTCAAGGGCTGTCACATTGTAGAAGGATCATCTTTATTCTCATTTGCACAAGGAAAGACTAGAAGCAATGGGATGAAACTGAATGGGAGGAGACAGATTAGATATTAGAAAAAACTTTTTGACAGTTAGAGTGATCAATGAGTGGAACAAGCTGCCACGAGAAGTGGTGAGTTCTCCTTCAATGGATGTCTTCAAACAGAGGCTGGACAGACATCTGACTGGGATGATTTAGCGAATCCTGCTTTGAGCAGGGGGTTGGACCAGATGGCCCAGGAGGTCCCTTCCAACTCTACGATTCTATGATTCTATGATTCTAGCACAGCAGAACGTTCCTCAGACAGCCATTAATAGCCTCACTGATCGAAGCCAAGGCTGTAGTGCCAGGATTTCTGCATATAGTGCTCACATTCTGTATTGAATAAATGAAGACGTTTTGAAAATTTTGTTTCCAATTTTTCATCATTGGCAGAGCAGTAATATGTCTATCTATCCTGTGATCTCCATCACTCCATGACTTTTTCTTCTTGGGGTTGCAATTTCAATGTTGAGGAGTGGACTTTTCAGTGAGCTAAGCAGCTTGGACTGCAGACTGACAAATTACCTGTGCTGATAGATTGTAACAAATCAGGACTAAAATGCATTTTGTCCTTTAAAAAGCTGCAAAAATGTGCCAAATTCATAACATGTCCAGAAACCTTACTCTGGTGTGAGATGCACCAAAAAAATCCAACATCTGGTTAATTTGCATTTCATAAATCTGTCTAAAACATTTGGATAAGCAAAGTCATGGAGGAGAAATGAAAAAAGACTTAAAGGGAACCTGTCAGGTCCCCCATGTCCTCCAAGCCAGCACCATTCACTTATGTACAGTCTTTAAAAAGAGAGACATCTTAAAAAAGTAGCAAAAAGTATAGAAAATAAGGAGCAAATACTAAAGCCATTAAAAAGAAGCAAATTACTCAAGAAAACTGGAGAAACAAGAATGATGAAATGGGCCAAAGTCTAATAGAAAGTTGTAGAACTTTTAATCATACAGGACTTAAATGGGTTACATAAGATTTGAATACAATTTTAAAATGCTTCCAGATTCCATACAGGGGTGGACATTGATTTAAATGGTAGCTGTCTATAGGGGGCACTATAGAGCTTTCTGCCATCTCTTTACCAGATCCAATCCCTATACTAATGACGCACCCCTCAATTAAAATCAACCATGGACATTCATTGCGGATATCAGTGGGTTCCCGGCTCCCACACCACCCACCTTCTGACTACTCATGTATCCCTTAATTATACAAATTGCTAGAAACACAGAATAATAAAACTTACGTCTCTCTTATTCTCCGGTATCCACTGCTCACCGGTGCGTTTCGTCCACTGTGATGGATCCACCCATTGCTTTTTATTGCTTTGATGCAACGTCTTGAGACATTCGTCTGTGGCATCTTGCTCCTGTTAGACACAATCTATCCAGCCGCACTTCTAATCTGCTCCATATAGTCATTAATAATCAGATCTAATTAAGACGCACATTAAAAGCCAGTTAAAGTTAATTTAACGTAAAAATTCCAATTGCGTTTTATTAGATTTTCCTCATTAAATTAGTGTTATGGATTTTTAACGGATGTCTTAATTATACATTATGATCAGATAGGAAACTAGTCGCAAGTCAATGGGCAGATGTGTTACTTATGTTTTCATGTGTTTCTCATGCAGAGTCCAGCAAGGGTTATGTGCACCCTCCGATGACCTGGTAGAGCACCCCCTGCTGGGCCCTGACAGCAACTTTCTTCACTTTCTTCATCATATTTGCACAGAGGATTTGAGTGCTATGGTTCTGCGGTATTATTGGGTATATGGTACTGATGGCAGGTGAGCAGCAGAGAATCAAAAATTCTCTAGCGGCTTCAATTCTATTTTAGCTTATTAGTATTACCAAAGCAACTATATGGAAAGGTTTTACAGCACTATAATATTGATGGTGTATGGCAAAAAAGAATATACAGTCAAAGGTACAGGACAGGTCCTATTTGTAGAACTGCCACCCTTTTAGTTTGGACTGAGCTCTGGTACCAAATACAGGCACAACCTCAAAAGGAATCTGTCACCAGATCTTTGCTATGTAATCTGTCAGCATGAGGTAGGGGCTGAGACACTGATTTCAGCGATGTGTCACTTATTAGGCTGTGTGCTGTTGTTTCAAAACAATCAATGTTTTATCAGCAGGAGATTATCACTGCTGGACTAGGTCCCACATGCCCCTTAGTCCAACCACTCCCCCAGCCTTGATTAGCAGCTAATATACAATGTTCATAGAAAATTGCTAATCAAGGGTGTGGGCAGGGGCAGATTTCTGAGCTCTGCTACAGCAGAGAAAACTGTGATTGTATCACAACTGTCGCACCCAGTAAACTTGGTGATACATCTCAGAAATCAGGATCTCTTTTCTTATATCATGCTGCTTTCAGATAAGGTACCAAAAACCTGATGACAGACTCTCTTTAAAGGTGTTGTTCATTTTTCAGGAATTTTTTTTATATCCATGTAATTGGGGCTAAAAGTCATTTGTTTTAAGCACAATTTGCTTTCTATATCCTCTGCACTGCACAGTCTATTACCAGCTGCAGAATGGGCTAACTCAAAATCTGTCAGCTCATTATGATGGTCTGATGGGGAGCACGTAAGCGTATGTGCACATGTTGGTCATTTGCAGTGGATTTTACTGCACATACGGCATGGTTTTTGGCAGAAAAATAAAGCTTACAATATGCCGTGTCTTCCTTGCATTTTTCATGCATTCATTTCAAAGGGTTAATAAACAATGCACAAATGCGGAAAGAACTGACATGCTGCAGATTTAAAAAAAATACAGTGATACTTAAGATATGCAATATAAACAACAGCAGCATGTGTGTGAGATTGCAGAAATCTCATTCATTTTGCTGTTATGGACTGAAAAAACGCTGCAAATACTCAATGTGTACACAAGCCCTAACTCTTTTATCTGTCTATTTCTGAGCTCCTCTCTGATTTACGACTACAGATCACATCAAAGTTTAATGTGCAGAGAAACAAAAAAATGTGCTAAATTTTAAAGAGAATCTGTCGGCAAAGTTTTGCTATTGAGGCCGGGGTCACACTAACCAACGCAAAATACGGTCCGTAGTTTACATGCGTAATACGGATGAATGACCCCTAAATAGTGCTCCGTATGTCATTCGTAAGCAAGGTGCGGTCGCGTATTTTGTGCATGTCAGCATCCGTGTGTAATCCGTATTGCATCCGTATTGAATCCGTATGCTGAGATTTTCTTGCAGCCTTGCAAAATGGACATTTAACGGTTTTGAGGCCTGCTAACTATTTAAATCATTAGCCTGCACTCTATTTATTGGCTCAGGAACAGGTGGCAGCCTCCATTCTGTCCATTTGTCATCTTGCCTTCACTAGGTATGTTGGTGTTGTATGTGCAACATGGCAGAGGGTCTGAGTTTCAACACAACTGAGCAGGTTCTCTTCAACTGGCTTTTGTCACGCCACTTTGGCCAACCATACCCAGTGATAGTGGATCCACGGAGGAGGAGACGCATGTGGGTACATCCACTTTTGAGGCAACGACTCATAAGAGTTAATTTTCACCGCCTCTATTCTTCTCTGCGGGAGCATCCTGTCAAATTCGACCAATACTGTCGCATGACCCTTGCAACATTTGATCGACTCTTGGAGACAGTGCGCCCTGGGATAACCTTTCAGGACACAAGGATGCGCAAAGCTATATCTGCAGAGGAGCGACTTGTACTCACAATACGGGATGTACTACACAACCATATTCATATGTTCATAATGTGTTGGGCAAAGTTTGAATTTTTGCCTTCTTGTAGTAAGTTTTAGGCCCTCATCTTAGTCCACATATGTTTAAACTTACTCATTGTGCAAAGCAAGATGTGTGTGTTATTTGCTCTGAAATCTTACCAAGTTTGGTATGTATGGACCTGTTTGTTTTGTAAATGTGTGCATTCGACAATCATCCTTTTCTGTTGTTCTTCAGCTTCCTGGCCACTGGCCTGTCTTATGCTGCCCTCCACCATGAGTTTCTGATTGGAAGATCAACCATATCTGGCATAGTCAGGTCAACATGTAGTGAAATTTGGACAAGACTATATCAAGTCGTCATGCCCGAGGCCAGAATGGAAGACTGGTTGAGGATATCAAGGGACTTTGAGGAAGAATGCCAGTTTCCAAATTGTATTGGGGCCCTTGATGGCAAACATATCTGGGTGCGTAAGCCGCCGAACTCTGGCTCCCAATTCTTCAATTATAAACAATACTTTTCTGTTGAACACAGAAGAAACGGAGCAGAGAACAATATCCAATAAAAAACAATAATTTATTAATTCAAGTAATTGACAATACAAAAATAAACATGTCAGTAATAACTTATATAGTAAAAAGGAAAAGGAGGAATACAAAGGCCAGAAAAAGGGGTACACGTGGTGATCCTGTGACCAAGGGTAATAAGGTATGTACAGCGACAATATGATAACATAATGAATCCCGGGCAAAAATACCCATACAGGGTGTGATTAATATTGTCTAGAGCATTTAAACAAGTCAAATGCCCTTCGTTATATAAATAGTATCACTTACCCATGATCAACAGTGTACCAAGGTGCACCTCTATGACCCCCTGACGCACGTTTCGCGTTGAATGCTTTCTCAAAAGGGGTACCCCTTTTGAGAAAGCATTCAACGCGAAACGCGCGTCAGGGGGTCATAGAGGTGCACCTTGGTACACTGTTGATCATGGGTAAGTGATACTATTTATATAACGAAGGGCATTTGACTTGTTTAAATGCTCTAGACAATATTAATCACACCCTGTATGGGTATTTTTGCCCGGGATTCATTATGTTATCATATTGTCGCTGTACATACCTTATTACCCTTGGTCACAGGATCACCACGTGTACCCCTTTTTCTGGCCTTTGTATTCCTCCTTTTCCTTTTTACTATATAAGTTATTACTGACATGTTTATTTTTGTATTGTCAATTACTTGAATTAATAAATTATTGTTTTTTATTGGATATTGTTCTCTGCTCCGTTTCTTCTGTGTTCATTTGTAATGGGAGCATTTCCTTTTTTGACTGTTGTTAGGCCTTGGCCTTCATTTGGGGATTGAAGTCATTTTCTTCAATAATTATTATAGTTTATATATGCTTGTCTTTGACTATTTTTTGTTCTCAATACTTTTCTGTTGTATTGTTGGCTGTGGCCGACCCTCAATACAAGTTTATAATTGTTGACATTGGGGCCTATGGAAGGACGGGAGACTCTAGAGTCTTCAATACTTCCATAATGGGTCGGCGGCTACGCACCAACCAGTTGGATCTGCCACCACCACGCCAGCTACTAGGCTCCACTCAAGAATGTGTCCCTTATGTCCTTGTGGCAGATGAGGCCTTTCAGTTAACACGCAATGTCATGAGGCCATATCCCCGGCGCAACCTTCACCACAGGCTCAGGATATTTAACTTGCGCCTATCACGTGCTCGGCGACTGGTGGAGTGTTCCTTTGGCATTCTTTGTGCCAAATGGCGGGTACTCCAGTCTGCCATTCAGCTGAGTGAACAAAATGTTAATGAAGTAGTGAAAGCCTGTGTGGTTCTTCATAACTTCAACAGGATACATGATTGTTCCTCCTCTGCTGGTGTTGTGCGTAGGCCGGACAATGTGCGTAGGGTGAGACCACCTATCAACCATCAACGTAGACCGATCTCTGGCCTCAAAGTGCGTGATATTTTCACTAATTACTTTATGGCACCTCAGGGGGAACCTTCTTGGCAAGAGCATGCTGTATCTATGTTGGCAATGTTGGTTTGATGTGTGTCAAAATATATATATTTCTACCCCTTCTGAATCTATGACTGTTGAATTGATTTGGTAAGCGTATTTTGATAGGGGTTTGGACAATTAAGACAGAGACGTAAAGTGTAGTTGCCAAATTTTTACTTTTGCCTTTTTTTTGGTGTTTTTTTTAGTTTGTAAGGCAAACATATTCTTGCCCTATTAAAAACTTGGGCAATGGCCCAAATTGGGCTTTTGGCATATTTCAGCATTGTTGTTAAAACAAAATTACAAACATATCCAACAACATACATAGTGCAATAACAACATTGCAGCTATACACATTTGTAATCCAAAGTAAAAAAGAGGAGTTACGGTATCCATCATCAAAATGAGCTACAAAAGATAATACTAACATTTATTCTGAAGGTTTTCAAATTATATTAATAAGCCACCATGACAGGCAAGGCTACCTTACGCGTTTCTGACACATATTACATGTCTGTAATAAACACAATATTTCACTGCACTATACTGGGAAAGTCAAAGGATCAAATTAGAAGACTGACTTGATAATACATAGAGAGTGCGTGATATTCTTGAGGCTGTTTGCCTTGATTTTGGAATATAGTTAGCTGGCCTAAATTGTACTAAGTGAATATGGACAGCACACCTTTTCTATGCATTATCAAGTGAGTAGTCTATTTTGATCCTTTGACTTTGCCAGTATAGCGCCGTGAAATATTGTCTTTTTTACAGACATGTAATATGTCTCAGAAACGCATAAGGTAGCCTTGCCTGTCATGGTGTCTTAATCATATGATTTGAAAACCGTCATAAGAAATGTTAGTATTATCTGTTTTAGCTCATTTTGATGATGGAGAAAACCTTTTTTTTATTTTGGATTGGGATTTTGAGCACCAGTTCAAACACACTGGACATCTCCTCCCATCAGACCGCTTAAGAACACTAGTGTATAGTATGGGTTTACAATTTCCATGTTTTTAGCCACTTATAAATTGTGGAATGTTGGGGAAGGAGAAGGTGGAGGAGCAGCCTGTGGTTGCTGCTGACTACTTTGAGCAACATCGCCCTGTGTGGGTGCATACTGTTGCCCATGGTGTTGGTACTGACCTTCCTCCTGTGCTTGTTGGGGGTAGTGGCCATAGTAATACTGCTGAGGGGCATCTTGTTGGGGCGGGTAGGCCCATGTCTCATACCCACCAATATAGCCATGTCGTCCCCAACCAGGTTGGGACCAGCCTCCAACACTGGGTGGGAACAAGTGGCCATATTGGTGGGGTTGGCTAGAGCCAGAAATCTGTTGCTGCTGTTGGGAAGGTTGTGTAGGGGGAGGAAGGGGGTGAGGTGTAGGCCCACGTATTTGAGGATGTTCAGACCCTGCTTGACCAAGCATCTGTGTGGGTGCTCTCATGCACATTAGATTTCTGGGGGAAAGCTGCCACCTCTCCAGATATTCGAAAAGCTCATATGGGGTATTGGGGGGTGCTTGCATCAAGCAGGATCTGAAAACATCCCTGAATACGGAGCCTGACCTCACGGGAAAGGGCATGGAGATAAAGGGCCAGGCTACGTGAGTAGGCCTCCTCCCCATCATCTGTAGTGACTCGAGATAAATAATTTAGGACCCCTGTGTCCACATTGGTCCTGCTATCTTGAACAGCGACCTGGCGCCTTCTTCGGCCTTGCCGGCATGTAACAGGGCAGTTGGGCTGCTGCTCAAGTTGCCCTGCTCCTCCAGGATGGGTGATGGGGCAGCAGCAGACGGTCCTGGTGGTGTGGTTTGTTGGGCAGCTAATGGGTTCTCCTGTGATGACTCATCTTCACGCATGCTTCTTGTAGGGGGAGAAGATGGGCCAGCCACCTCATCCCCTACAGGATCAATTATGGGCTCTGTCTCTGAGCCCGTTCCTCGATCCGTAAGGTTGGAATGAGTTCTGTTATGAAATAGAACAGAGGCAAAACTACATCAATATTTTTGGCCCTGTAAAGTACCGGCGTAATGTGGTGTGAGGTATGTACTTACGGTCTCAGATCCAGAATTGGGGCGAGGAAGGAGAGGCGGTCATAATACACATATTTGCGTTTCACGTAGCCCGCATCCCCACTCCTGGACCGCTGCTGACGTTCCCGGCGGTATTGGTCCTGGATGCTTCGCCAGCGTCTCATCACATCTTCCACTGCCAATGTGACAGGAAATATTGTAAATTTTACATATTTGATCGGTCAGATTTGCTACCAGTAGTCTAGGCATGTGGCCTTCTGGGGTGTGCTTTCTAGCCAGGCTGCCATATCTAATTGGCCCATCCAGGCCAGATACACAGGGTCAGAATAGTTTATGTATCAAGTAACTACACTTAATAACTTGGTTGGCTAAGAGGAAGAGGAGCTTGTGGCCTCGGCAAAATTATGGCAGTGTGAAACTATGTGTCACATCAAAATCTACCCACCTCATGAGGCAAAAAGGAGAAGGACAGGAAGGGGAGGGGGGCAGAATCTGTAATCATTTTTGTTTGTGAGGTAATTTAAATCATTTTTGGGCCTTGTACTTACCCAGTTTCTGCTGCTCCTCACGTGGCCGATCACCAAAGTCATGGAACATCTGGCCACATATGCGCCTCCATGACGCCTCCTTTCTTGCCCGGTTGGCATAATTGGCATCCCTTTGGTCCCAAAGTTCTGGCCACTCCTGCACTAATACTATAAGCATCTCCACAGTAAGGAAATATGGCGCCATGACGCTGCTGTACTCCGTGGAGGTTGACTTCCTGGATGTCTGGAGCGCTTTTTGAGCTCATTTGCATGTCTAGGCTTCCTGATGATGGATTGGGGCATTTTCTGTCAGCAGCCAAAAGACCTGCGTATTTCTCGCAAGTCACACGTGTGGTCAGTATGTAATGCGTATTTTTTGCGCACCCATAGACTTGCATTGGCGTATTACGGGCGTAGTACGCTGACAATCGCAGCATGCTGCGATTGGCACGGAGCATAGAATACGCCCGAGAAATATACGGCTGTTGGGAGCAAACCCATAGAGAATCATTTGTCAGTGTGTAATGCGTGCTTTTAGCGCCTCTCACTCGTCCGTATTCCTCGCTAGTGTGACCCCGGCCTAAATCTGAGAGAAGCATGCTAAAGGGGCAGAGACCCTGATTCAAAGGATTTGTCATTTGCTCAGCAGATTGCTGTAGTTTCAATAAAATTAGTATTTTATCATCAAGAGATTATCACTGTAAGACCATTATTCTTGTGCCAGAGCTAATCTGTGTAACTCCACCCCCACCACTGATCGGCAGCTTGCCAATAATGTGCAAAGGAAGCTGCCAATCAGTGGTATGGGCAGGGTTAAACACAGTTCAGCATTCTGAGCAATGTTACATGTACAGCAGAGAAAACAGTAATTTTATGAAAACTGCGGCGAGCAGCCCTGTAAGTGATACATCACTGGAATCAGGCAGTCCTTCCGTGCATCACGAAGCTGTCAGATTCCATAGCAAAAGCATTCCAACAGATTCCTTTTAATGAAACCTGAAGAAGTAAAGATAACCAAATCAATTCAGAGAGGATTAAGTTTGAGTCAAATTTCCAAAAAATTGTGGTTTCAAGAAAATGTAAACATTTTGATATTCAATTGGTAATTTGAAAAAAAAAAGTGCCCGACACATTTTTCCGCACTGCTGGAGCATTAGAGAGTGGGCAAACGTCATTTTACATTGTTGACCTCGCCTCCCCATAATGCCCTGCAGTTATGACATCTAGCGGATTATCATACCTTGTACAGCGGTGGTCAGTACCTGGGACATCACAGATCATCAGGTCCCGGTGGAGCACAGTTTTTACGGCAGAGTCGTTTTCTATCTCTGGAGTCACTGGATAAGTCTCTCTTTTTGTCCTGTAGAGTATAAGCTCTTATACGGTAATTAGTGGAGTCCTCTTTCTCCTGTATAGTGTAACCTCTCATGGTCAATGGACTCCTTTCTCTATCTCTCCTGTAGAGTGTAAGCTCTTATGATCAGTGAGGTCCTCTCTCTCCTGTAGAGTGTAAGCTCTTATAATCAGTGTGGTCCTCTTTCTCCTGTATAGTGTAAGCTATTAAGCTCAGGGGGTTTTCTCTCTCTCCTGTATTGTGTAAGCTATTATGGTCAGCAGAGTCTTCTCTCTCTTGTAGAGTGTAAGTTCTTATGTAATGCAGGGTCCTCTCTCTCTCACTTCTGTTGAGTGTAAGCTCTTATGTTAAGCGGGGTCTTCTCTCTCTTACGTCTGTAGAGTATAAGCTCTTATGGTCAACGGAGTCCTCATTTTCTTACCTATGAAGCGTAAGCGCTATACACTGTACATTGTTAACAATCTATAGTGGGGGTGGAGTTACACACATGAGCTGGACAGCCTGACACATAACACCTAGACCTACAGTGATAATCTCCTGCTGATAAAACAATGATTGTATTTAAACTACAGCAAGTTGCTGAGCAAGTGACATATCCCTGAAGTGAGGCTTTTTGCAACTAAATTATTTGGCTCTCAGAATTAATAACACAGAGTTGTTGACAGATTCCCTTTAAATTATTTTTAATCTCAGTGCTTCACCACTTCAATAAGGGATCAGTCTCATAAAATTTTTTCCAAAATAGAAAACGCCTTTAAGTACAGGAAGTATATCTATTAAGATTTTTGCAAACATTGTGTAATTGCTCGTTGTGCCGTGATCCTTATGCAGCATGGCATTAGAATACTGCTGGTAATCCCTATAACTTCTGTAAGACTTGGGTATACTAATAGATCACAGACTGAATATGAGTCAACAGTGTGATGCAGCAGCAAAAAAGGCAAATGCAATTCTTGGATGTATTAACAGAAGCATACTGTCTAGATCACGTGAAGTCATTCTTGCCCTCTACTCCTCTTTGGTCAGACCTCATCTGGAATACTGTGTCCAGTTTTGGGAGCCACATTCTTAAAAAGACATCAACAAACTGGAGCAAGTTCAGAAAAGAGCAACCAGAATGGTGACCAGTCTGCAAACCCTGTCTTATGAGGAAAGGTTGCAGGATTTGGGAATGTTTAGCTTGCAGAAGAGAAGACTGAGAGGAGACTTAATAGCTGTCTACAAATATCTCAATCTCAAGGGCTGTCACATTGTAGAAGGATCATCTTTATTCTCATTTGCACAAGGAAAGACTAGAAGCAATGGGATGAAACTGAATGGGAGGAGAAACAGATTAGATATTAGGAAAAACTTTTTGACAGTTTGACTGATTAATGAGTGGAACAGGCTGCCACAAGAGGTGGTGAGTTCTCCTTCAATAGAAGTTTTCAAACAGAGGCTGGACAGACACCTGTCTGGGATGATTTAGAGAATCCTGCTTTGAGCAGGAGGTTGGACCAGATGGCCCAGGAGGTCCCTTCCAACTCTACGATTCTATGATTCTAAGGGGGTTGTGTTGCTATGGACCGTAGAGACAAGCTGCCACTTTAAGAGACAGCACCCCCCCTTGGTTAGAGCAATGGGATATTCTCCCTCCCCTCCAGTAAAGACTATGTGGTTTCTTCTGCCAGCACTGGAGAAGGTAGGGGCTGCTTTTCTGTGTGTGAGTTGAGAGCCGAGATTTCTGAAGGAAGCTGACATGCCTGCCTGGAGCTGTGAGAAAAAGAACGTTTAGGCTGTGTTCACACACAGCATTTTTTAGCTGTATTTTTAGCGGTTTTGCCAATAAAACCGCTAAAAATAAGCTTCCCATGCATTTCTATGCATTTTGCCCTTTTTGTGCATACTGATGCGTTTTTTACCGAGAAAAAAAATGCATTGCGGTAAAAAACGCAGCATGCTCATTAATTTTGCGAATTTTTCCCGTTTTTGGCTATTTCTATGCGTTTAGAAAACGTGCAGAAAAAAAACGCATCAAAAACGCGCAGAAAAAAAAACACGGTTTCTGGGAACGGAGTCAGGTTTTTGAGCAGAAATTTTCTGCTACGTGTGCACTTAGCCTAAGTCTGAGACAGTAACTTTGTAAACTCTTCTGGGGATAACAAGGTGGTTTTCCTGTGTTGCCGTGAGGAGCCACGAAGAAAAGACAAGAAAGGAATCCAGAGGAGGGAATCCACCGTTTCTAGAAGCATCACTGGACCTGCACACAAGGAAAAAATCACGTTGCACAGAGCTTCCAGGAAGAAGTGCACACCATCTTGCAAAGCTGCAGGCCCCCAGTAATGGACTGAGATACCAATGCTACTGTGAGTGTTAACCTCTTCTGTGCACATGCTAGGGTTTAAGATAGGCTGAAATAGATAGAGCACGGCAGCCGTGTGGCCTGGGTAGCAAAGGCCAGATAGGTTATAGTTAGTGAAGCATCATACATTACTTTACTGTGTTGGCTTGCCAGTTGGATAAATACACTGAGCTGTTATAGTTGGTGCTCCGTGCTGTTTGACGGCCCAGCTAAAGAATATTATCCTTGCAAATTGTCTGTTTTCATTGCATACCCCTGTTTCTGCATTTTCCTAAACACTGCATTCCTTGCCTGTAAATAAATTAACCCTTTGTTGCTTGCACCTCATCTTGTGTACCGTTGTCTCCCTGCATTGTGGTGGTCCCCCGGCCATTGCTTCACTTCCACAAAGGTTTTCAAGATGTGTGTTCATAAAGTATCATCTATTGATGTAGAAGATGATTGCAGAAGACGTCACCTACAGGATTTGTCAGGATGATGTGGCATCCACTAATCAGGCTGGACCCTGCAGACCCCCTCAGCCTGAAGATCAGTGTAATGTCCATCTTGCACTGGGAAAAAGGTGGCAAATTTTGCAGAATACGATGAAATATTTAGTTTGGTCAGTCAGGAGGTGCAGACACTCTTACATAAACTGGTTGTACTCAGTGACGACTTTTTATGGGAATTTTACCCATAACTGATAAACTACACTGAGCCCCAAATAACCTTGCGGTGTAGAAAAGAGGAGTGAGAATCAATAACTAAAAATATTATCCAGGAATATGGAAAAATGTGGAAATGCTTCTCCTACACAGTGAGACGAGTCATCATTAGTGTTGAGCTTTCCGATACCGCAAGTATTGGGTATCGGCCGATATTTGCCGTATCGGAATTCCGATACCGAGTACCGATACTTTTTTCGTATCGGATACCGGAATCGGAAGTCCAAAATGCAATGAGCCACTTTTGTGGCTCTGATTGGCTGCCGAAATGACGTCATCATGATGCGCTGTCTGTGCGCATCATGATGCGCCGTCAGTTCGGGCCTTCGGGGGGGCTGTGCCGACTGTCCGGGGGTCTGTACCGGCCTGCCGGTAGTCTGTGCAGGCTCCGGGGGTCTGTGCCGGCCTGCCGGGGGGCTGTGCCGGCCTGCCGGTGGTCTGTGCAGGCTCCGGTGGTCTGTGCCGGCCTGCCGGGGGGCTGTGCCGACCTGCCGGTGGTCTGTGCAGGCTCTGGTGGTCTGTGCCGGCCTGCCGGGGGGCTGTGCCGGCCTGCCGGTGGTCTGTGCAGGCTCCGGTGGTCTGTGCCGGCCTGCCGGGGGGCTGTGCAGGCTCCGGTGGTCTGTGCCGGCCTGCCGGGGGGCTGTGCCGGCCTGCCGGTGGTCTGTGCAGGCTCCGGGGGTCTGTGCAGGCATCGTCCGATGGGACTACAAGTCCAATCGGGCGATGCCTGCTACCATGACAGTGATTGACACATTAGCCAATGATGGGACAGTAGTAGTCCCATCATCCGGCTAATGTGTTGAATGTAAAAAAAAAAATAAATAAATAAATGTAAGATACATACAGTACTACATACATGCTACATACTACATGCATGCTACATATATACTTCATACATAATACATATATACTACATGCATGCAACATACATACAACATATATACTACATGCATGCAACATACATACTACATATATACTATATATTCTACATGTAACATGAATTTCCCACGCAGCAATGGCATAAAGTGAGACTAGGGACTTTTTTTTTTTAAAGTGGTGGAGGAATACAGTGCGGAAGGATACCTACCTTCCGTCATTGTATTCCTGGAGCTGGTAGAGAACGGTAGCATCAGCTGATGCTGCTGTTCTCCATGCAAGATGGACGTGGGACCCTCGTGGACTTCTGCGGATCGGGGTAAGTATATTGGTGTTTTTTTATTTTGATATTTATCCCTCAGGTAACAATGGCTTTGGGGATCAAAGTGACAAGTGACGGTGAGTATGTACTCAATGTTATATGTACTGTATGTCTGTATGTATTGTATGTAGTATATATGTATGTTGCATGCATGTAGTATATATGCAGTATATATGTAGTATGCATGTTGCATGCATGTGGTATGTATGTAGCATGTATGTAGTATGTATGTTGCATGTATGTAGCATGTATGTAGTATGTATGTTGCATGTATGTAGCATGTAGTGTGTATGTATGTAGCATGTATGTAGTATGTATGTTGCATGCAGTGTGTATGTATGTAGCATGTATGTAGTATGTATGTTGCATGTATGTAGCATGCAGTGTGTATGTTGCATGTATGTAGCATGTAGTATATATGTAGTATGTATGTTACATGTAGTATATATAGTATATATGTAGTATGCATGTTGCATGCATGTAGTATATATGTTGTATGTATGTTGCATGCATGTAGTATATATGTAGTATGTATGTAGCATGTATGTAGTATGCATGTTGCATGTAGTATATATGTAGTATGTATGTTACATGTAGTATATATAGTATATATGTAGTATGCATGTTGCATGCATGTAGTATATATGTTGTATGTATGTTGAATGCATGTAGTATATATGTATTATGTATGTAGTATGTATGTAGCATGTATGTAGTATGTAGCATGCATGTAGTATGTAGCATGTATGTAGTATGTATGTTACATGTAGTATATATGTAGTATGTATGTTACATGTAGTATATATGTAGTATGCATGTTGTATGTATGTAGTATGTAATTTTTTTTTTTTTTTTTTTTTTACATTCAACACATTAGCCGGATGATGGGACTACTACTGTCCCATCATTGGCTAATGTGTCAATCACTGTCATGGTAGCAGGCATCGCCCGATGGGACTTGTAGTCCCTTCGGACGATGCCTGCACAGACCACCGGAGCCTGCACAGACCACCGGCAGGCCGGCACAGCCCCCCGGCAGGCCGGCACAGACCACCGGAGCCTGCACAGACCACCGGCAGGCCGGTACAGACCACCGGAGGCTGCACAGCCCCCCGGCAGGCCGGTACAGACCACCGGAGCCTGCACAGACCACCGGCAGGCCGGCACAGCCCCCCGGCAGGCCGGCACAGCCCCCCGGAGCCTGCACAGACCACCAGCAGGCCGGCACAGCCCCCCGGCAGGCCGGCACAGACCACCGGAGCCTGCACAGACCACCGGCAGGCCGGTACAGACCACCGGAGCCTGCACAGCCCCCCGGCAGGCCGGCACAGACCCCCGGAGCCTGCACAGACCACCAGCAGGCCGGCACAGCCCCCCGGCAGGCCGGCACAGACCACCGGAGCCTGCACAGACCCCCCGGCAGGCCGGCACAGCCCCCCGAAACGCCCGTACAGATCCCAGAGAGGCTGTACAAGGCAAAAATAGGGTTTTTCTTATTCCGATACCGGAAGTCCCATAGACTTGAATGGGACTTCCGGTATCGGAATCGGCGATACCCGATATTTTTTTTAGATCGGCCGATACCATCCGATCCGATACTTTTAAGTATCGGACGGTATCGCTCAACACTAGTCATCATTAATAATTTCTTATTATTATTTTATAATTACTAATACATTGTTTCGGTGTTATAGTATTAGGCTAAGTGCACACGTACCAGAACTCTCGCGGAAATTACCGCGAGAATTCCAGAATTCCATTCCGCGGGAAAATCGCATTTTAAATTCCCGCGATTTTCCCGCGGAAAAACTAGCATTTTGCAAGCGTATTTAGCTTGCAAAATGCTAGCGTTTTCCAAGCGATCTGTAGCATCGCTTGGAGAACTGATTGACAGGTTGGTCACACTCGTCAAACATAGTGTTTGATGAGTGTGACCAACTTTTTACTACTGAGGCCGCCTATGCGGCTTCAGTAGTAAAAGATAGAATGTAAAAAAAAATAAAAAATAGTGTTATTCTCACCTTCCGACGTCCCGCGCATCCGTTCCCAGTAATCCTTTGCGAAAAGGCCCGCGATGACGTCCGTTCTCGCGGGATCGCGATGTCTCGCAGTTATTCGCGATGACGTCGCGCGAATGACCGCGAGACTTCGCGATCCCGCGAGAACGGACGCCATCGCGGGCATTTTCGCAAAGGCTTACTGGGACCGGGAGCGTGGAGAGAGGCGGGAAGGCAGCGCGGGACGCCGGAAGGTAAGAATAACAATATTTTTTATTTTAAATTCTATTTTTTACAGGGATATGGTACCCAAAGCCCGGAGGACAGTCTCCTCTCCTCCGGACCGTGGGTACCATCCGCAATTGTTCTGCTTACTTTTCGCATGGTGTGCACAGCCACATGCGGGAAGTAAGCGGAACAATGCATTCCTATGGGTGCGGGATCGCCGCGATTCTGCAAATTAATGAGCAGGCTGCGTTTTTTACCGCGAAGCGATTCCACCGCGGTAAAAACCGCAGCATTAGCACAGCATTGCGGAATCCCATAGGAATACATGGGATGCTTATTTTTCGCCACGTGTGAACTCAGCCTTTCTAGGGATTTAATGCTCTACTAGCGGTTTTATTATTACATTTTCTTTATATTACCAGATTACGATGTGACTAATAAATCTATACATTATCTTTTCTGCTTTTATAGAAAATAAAATCTAAAAATAATATTTTTACTCTTTTCTACTTTTATTGGGCATTCCTTGAGCTCAACCGTATATCATGGTTCCACAGTGACTTCAGGACTGAACGTGGGTCTCCTGACCTGAGCTCCATAGTGCTATATATGCATGTGAGACTGTTGAGTTCAGGTCTAGAGACCAGCGGACATCACGGTCCATACAAGGCAGGGCAGGGTTGCAGTGGAGTAACAATTGTAAATGGGCTTCTAAACTTTTGGGACCTTCACAATAGGAGAATGGACCCACATATAGCAATTTTGAAATTCTACACAAAGTGCATAGTGGATTCTAGACATGTCCTTTCTCTTGTGGGGTTTTGCCACGGGCTTTATCCAATATAGAGCAATGAGTCAAAACTACATATTAGAATACTTTCTAATTCTGATGTGTTTTTCATGGATAGAACAAGTACCCATTATATTATAATGGAAGATCTTACTTATTTTGTTAGTCGATGTTATGCAAAAATAAAACAGAAAATGGTGTTTCCATTAATGATGCCTAATAGGACATTGCCTGAGGCCCCTTTGAACCGCACACTTCTCTAGTTCAGACCTTCTGGCTATGTCGGTATGAGGAATTTTTCATAATTCTTGTTGATATCTAGGCCGTGTTCAGGGTGCATACCCTTAATTTAACTTTTTGTTCACTTGCCATGATTTTTTGTCACAGGAACCCAGCAGGATTTGGTTCCTTATTGGATGTCCCTCTTGTGGTACAAGGGATGAGTGCATGGGCAACAGCTTCCGCACTCCCATGTAAGCTCCTGGCATGTTTTATTTTTCAGGGAAAGGACAGATTTGGACTAAGACACTTTGGGTGACACTAGTGGCATCCAACGTGCACACTGAGGGTAACATGGGCCCTCCCTAAGCTTCAGAGAGGAAAAGTCACCTACCTAACCCTTGCTGTGGCCTACAGAGCGATGGGAAAAGGATTGTTCAGGGCCCTTCTTTCAGAGAGATATCTTGTATACCAGTGCACTTTTTGTGTGGCATTCTGCACTTTTTTTGCACTTCAGTGAAGAAAGTCATGGTGTAACTCCTCCGCATTCATATGATTGGGGTTCATCCACAACTGAACATCTTCTAACCAGATACAGTGGCATGCAAAATTTTAGGCACCCCTGGTCAAAATTACTGTTATTGTGAACAGTTAAGCAAGTTGAAGATAAAATGATCTCTAAAAGGCCTAAAGTTAAAGATGACACATTTGTTTTGTATTTTAGGCTAAAAAGTAATACACATTGTAATTTTTTCACATTTTAAAAATTGCAAAATGAAAAATGGTCCGATGCTAAAGTTTGGGCACCTTTGGAGACTTGTGTGCTCAGATAACTTTGACCAAGGTTTCAGACCTTAATTAGCCTGTAAGGGATATGGCTTGTTCACCCTCAATGTTAGGAAAGGCCAGCTGATGCAGATTCCACAGGTTTAGAAACACAAAGCCTCCTCTAACCTTGTGCGAAAAAACAGCCATCATGGGTTCTTTTAAGCAGCTGCCTAGCACTCTGAAAATGAAAATGGTGGAGGCCCACAAAGCAGGAGAAGGCTATAAGAAGATAGCAAAGCGTTTTCAAGTTGTCCTTTCCTCAGTTCAATATGTAATTCAGAAATAGCAGTTTACAGGAACAGTGGAGGTCAAGATAAGGTCTGGAAGGCCAAGCAAAATTTCAGAGAGAGCTGCTTGTAGGATTGCTAGAAAGGCATATCAGAACCCCCACTTGACTGCAAAAGACCTTCTGAAAGATTTAGCAGATTCTGGAGTTGTGGTAATTGTTCTACTGTTCAGAGACACCTTATCAAATATGGCCTTCATGGAAGAGTCATCAGAAGAAAACCTCTCCTGCACCCTCACCATAAAATTTAGCATCAGAGGTATGCAAAAGAACATCTAAATCAGCCCAATGCATTTTAGAAACAAGTCCTGTGAATCGTTGAAGGTAAAATAAAACTCTTTGGTCGCAATGATCAAAGGTATGTGCAGAGAAAAAATAGCATAGAATTTCAGGAAAAGAACACCTCTCCAACCATTAAGCATGGGGATGGATCAATCATACTTTGGAGTTGTGTTGCAGACAATGGCACAGGGAACACTTCACAGGTAGAGGGAAGAATGGAGTCAATGAAATTTCAATAAATTCTTGATGCAAACATAACACCATGTGTTAAAAAGCTGAATTTGAAAACAGGATGGCTTCTACAAATGGATAATGATCACACACATCAAAATCCACAATAGACTACCTCAAAAGGCGATCGCTAGAGGTTTTTCAATGGCCCTCACAGCTCCCCGATTTGATCATCATTGAAAATCTGTGGCTAGTCCTCAAAATAGCAGTGCATGCAAGACGACCCAGGAATCTCACAGAAATGGAAGAATTTTCCAAGGAAGAATGAATTGAAAATCCATCAAACAAGAATTGAAAGACTCTTGGCTGGCTACTAAAAGCGTTTACAAGCTGTGATATTTTAAAAGGGAGTGCTACTAGGTACTAACTATGCAGGGTGCCCAAACTTTTGCATTGGCCTATTTTCCTTATTGTAATTTTTAAAATGTAAAAAATGACAATATATAATTTTTTTGGCCTAAAATACAGAGAAAATGTGTCATCTTTAACTTTAGCCCTTTTAGAGATCATTCCATCTTCAACTTGCTTAACTGGTCACAATAACAGTAATTTTGACCAGGGGTGCCCAAACTTTTAAATGCCACTGTATATATAGAATATGATGCACAGTGATGTCACATGACACTGTTTCGACCATCGTCATCCTCTTTGTAATCTGCTTACAAGAAAGCTGGGGGAAATCTAATATCAAATAAAAAAAGAGGTCAGAACGTAATACATAAAGTGCATATGCACATATTGATTTCTAACTTTACTTTAAAATGAGACATTTAGCAAACAATTGATCAATTCTTTGAGCCACCACGCCACGGGATGGCATTCTCATATAGGGCAGTCCTACTCTGTTTTTTATATGCGCTGTGCCATTACGGCCTCCTAAATTTATTAAAAGCAAGACTATATTAAATGCCAAATGTACCTAAAGCATTTCTGAAACACTCCCATGGCGACAGAAAGGCGAGCGCAGATAAAGGCTGACCAGGTCCAGACAAGGACATTTCAGATCTGACCTCCACACTGCCAATCCAGCAACCATAGATGAAGGGTGAAACAGGCCCAGACACAGGTGCATTATCAAATAGAGCCTGAGGGAGGGTAGGGCTGCTGTATGTGTGTACAGCAGCCTAGATCAATCACAATAAAGACAGATAGAATGGCGTGCATAACCCAGTGCGCACGGCAAAAAAAATAGGAGTGATTCAGAAATGCTTCAGGTGCATTTTGCATTTAATATAGTCTTGCTTTTAATACACTTAGGAGACCGTAATGGCACAGCGAATATAAAAAACGTAGAGTAGGACTGCCCCATATGAGAATGCCATGACATGGCGGGGTGGTTCAAAGAATTGATCAATTGTTTGCTAAATGTCTCATTTTAAAGTACAGTTAGGCTGTTTTCACATTTGTGGTTGTGTATGCAGCGTTTCTGATGCATACATCCGCATGCATCGTGATTTCCTATCTTTAATGTTGTTGATGCTGGTATCTGCATTTGCATGCGTTCGCCAGCGTTTGCTTATGCATGTATCGTTTCGGGGTGTGTGGCGGGGCGCGGCTAACGCAACATGTTGCAATTTTGGAGGTGTCAAATTGCTGCCACCATATGCATGCGGACGCTTGCGGAGGGAATGCGGCTAAGCAACGCATTACTGTCTATGGGAATGCATGCGGACGCAAGCACATGCGTTCACTTGCGTTTGCGAGCGCATGTGTTTTTCAGAGTACACATGTCTACTTTTAGCCACCCCCCACACAAAGGTGTTTAAAAAGAGGGTGTGGGCACTTACTGTCCAGTACTCTCAAACCTCTGGAAGAGTTTGCAAGACTACAGACTGTGGAAGTGACTCTGAATTTACCCAAATGTGAGTATACAAGCTCAAATCTGTCTGCCTTTTTTTTCTCCCTGCAGTCTGTAATCATTTCTCTTTCTTGCAGCATTCAGCAACATGGCCTCAAGTCCAGAGCACACTGAAAGCACCGGACAGGAGTCTGAAGTGAGTACCTTTGCAGCGGATTGGTAAGTATTCCCTCTCACTATATGTGGCAAAATCATGTTTTTTTTTACAGAACAGTTCAACAAGTGCAGAGGAGCAGGAGCAGGAACAGCAGAGGGAGGCACAAGTTCCTGTGTCAAGACGGCATGTACCGTATTTTTCGGACCATAAGATGCACTTTTTTCCCCCAAAATTTTGAATCTCGCCCCCCGAGATCTCGGCACGAGATCTGAAGCTGCGCATGCGCCGTCCCCGAACCGGCGGCCATCTTGCCGGCGTCCATGCTCCCGGAAGCCACCGCAACATGGCGGCGCCCAGCAAGGGGTGTGCGGTGGCCTCCGGGCTGCGAAGAAACGCCGGCGGAGCCACCGCCCCTGCACCGTAGCACAGCCCGCTGCCACCACCGCACCGCAGAGCGCCGCCCGCTGCCACCACCGCAGAGCCCACCTGCCCCTGCCACAGCTGCCCAGCACAGCTGCCCCTGCCTCAGCTGCCCCTGCCCCAGCACAGCTGCCCCTGCCCCAGCACAGCTGCCCCTGCCACAGCTGCCCCTGCCCCAGCACAGCTGCCCCTGCCCACCTACCCCAGCCACAGCTGCCTCTGCCCCAGCACAGCTGCCCCTGCCACAGCTGCCCCAGCACAGCTGCCCCTGCCCACCTGCCCCAGCACAGCTGCCCCTGCCACACCTGCCACAGCTGCCCCTGCCCCTGCCACAGCTGCCCCTGCCACAGCTGCCCCTGCCACAGCCCCAGCACAGCTGCCCCTGCACAGCCCACCCGCCCCAGCCCCAGTGCAGCTGCCCCAGCACAGAGCCGCCGCCACCGCACGAGCCTGGACCACTGAATGACCCCTGTGACTACTTCTCCACCTGTGCCGAATCCCTTCCCAGGTAAGCTGAATTCGGACTGTAAGACGGACCCCCATTTGACACATTATTATTTTTTTCCCTATTTTCCTTCTGAAAATAGGGGTGCATCTTATGGTCTGGTGCGTCTTATAGTCCGAAAAATACGGTAATGTGTTTTTTTCCTTGACTGTTTCTAGTTTTTCTGGCTTTTTTAATTGCTTTATCTTTCCTACATTAATGTATTTCTTTCATTTCTAGGTTCCACAACAGGAGAAAGACTACCTGGACAACCACCCCCTGATCTGATTAGTGTAGGAGCGAGCTCCATTGTTGGACACCCGGGAGCGAGACCATTCAGACATCGTGGTGAATCGACGGCTGTGGAATGAGGTGGCCCAAGCGATGATGGATGACTGGGACAATGTCACGCCATGAGTCAGAAATAGTGTTGAGCATTCCGATACCGCAAGTATCGGGTATCGGCCGATACTTGCTGTATCGGAATTCCGATACCGACTTCCGATATTTTTTCAATATCGGAAGTCGGCATCGGAATCGGAAGTTCAAAGTTGATTGACAGCCTGCCGTCATTTCGGGCCTTCCGGGGGTCTCTGCCGGCCTGCCGGGGGGCTGTGCCGGCCTGCCGGGGGGCTGTGTGGACTGCCCGGGGTCTGTACCGGCCTGCCGGGGGGCTGTGCCGGCCTGCCGGTGGTCTGTGCACCCTGTGGGGGTCTGTACCGGCCTGCCGGGGGGCTGTGCCGGCCTGCCGGTGGTCTGTGCACCCTGTGGGGGTCTGTACCGGCCTGCCGGGGGGCTGTGCCGGCCTGCCGGGGGGCTGTGCTGATGTCCGGGGGTCTGTGCAAGCATCGTCCGATGGGACTACAAGTCCCATCTGGCGATGCCTGCTACCATGACAGTGATTGACACATTAGCCAATGATGGGACAGTAGTAGTCCCATCATCCGGCTAATGTGTTAAATGTTTAAAAAAAAAAAATACTACATACATACTACATACATACTACATGCATGCTACATACATACTACATGCTACATACATACTACATACATACTACATACATACATACTACATAACACATATATACTACATACATACTACATACATACTACATACATACTACATACATACTACATGCATGCTACATACATACTACATGCTACATACATACTACATATATACTACATGCATGCTACATACATACTACATGCTACATACATACTACATGCATGCTACATACATACTACATGCTACATACATACTACATATATACTACATGCATGCTACATACATACTACATGCTACATACATACTACATACATACTACATACATACTACATGCATGCTACATACATACTACATGCTACATACATACTACATATATACTACATGCATGCTACATACATACTACATGCTACATACATACTACATACATACTACATACATACTACATACATACTACATGCTACATACATACCACATACATACTACATACATACTACATGCTACATACATACTACATATATACTACATGCATGCTACACACATACTACATGCTACATACATACCACATACATACTACATATATACTACATGCATGCTACATACATACTGCATGCTACATGCATGCTACATACATACTACATACATACTACATGCTACATACATACCACATATATACTACATACATACTACATACAATACATTCATACAATACATACATAGACATACAGTACATATAACATAGAGTAACATACTTACCAATACTTGTCACATTGTTCCCCGAAGCCATTGTCTTTTACGGAATAAATATTAACATAACAAACCACAAAAATACTCACCCACGATCCGAAGCAGTCCACGAGTGTGTCCCACGACGATCTTGGGTAGAGAACTGCAGCATCAGCTGTTGCTGCCGTTCTCTACGGGCTGCAGGAATCCAATGAATTTCCCACACAGCAATGACATAAAGTGAGACTAGGGACTTTTTTTTTTTAAGTGGCGGAGGAATACAGTGCGGAAGGATACCTACCTTCCGTCATTGGATTCCTGCAGCCCGTAGAGAACGGCAGCAACAGCTGATGCTGCAGTTCTCTACCCAAGATCGTCGTGGGACACACTTGTGGACTGCTTCAGATCGTGGGTGAGTATTTTTGTGGTTTGTTATGTTAATATTTATTCCGTAAAAGACAATGGCTTCGGGGAACAATGTGACAAGTATTGGTAAGTATGTTACTCTATGTTATATGTACTGTATGTCTATGTATGTATTGTATGAATGTATTGTATGTAGTATGTATGTAGTATATATGTGGTATGTATGTAGCATGTAGTATGTATGTAGTATGCATGTAGTATATATGTAGTATGTATGTAGCATGTAGTATGTATGTAGTATGTATGTAGTATGTATGTGGTATGTGTGTAGCATGTAGCATGCATGTAGTATGTATGTAGTATATATGTGGTATGTATGTAGCATGTAGTATGTATGTAGCATGCAGTATGTATGTAGCATGCATGTAGTATATATGTAGTATGTATGTAGCATATATGTAGTATGTATGTAGCATGTAGTATGTATGTAGCATGCAGTATGTATGTAGCATGCATGTAGTATATATGTAGTATGTATGTAGCATATAGTATATATGTAGTATGCATGTAGTATACATGTAGTATGTATGTAGCATATAGTATATATGTAGCATGCATGTAGTATATATGTAGTATGTATGTAGCATATATGTAGTATGTATGTAGCATGTAGTATGTATGTAGCATGCAGTATGTATGTAGCATGCATGTAGTATATATGTAGTATGTATGTAGCATATATGTAGTATGTATGTAGCATATAGTATATATGTAGTATGCATGTAGTATATATGTAGTATGTATGTTGCATGTAGTATATATGTAGTATGTAGCATGTAGTATGTATGTAGTATGTATGTGGTATGTATGTAGCATGTAGCATGTATGTAGCATGCAGTATGTATGTAGCATGCATGTAGTATATATGTAGTATGTATGTAGCATATATGTAGTATGTATGTATGTAGCATGTAGTATATATGTAGTATGTATGTTGCATGTAGTATATATGTAGTATGTATGTTGCATGTAGTATATATGTAGTATGAATGTAGCATGTATGTAGTATGCATGCTGTATGTATGTAGCATGTAATTTTTTTTTTTTTTTTTACATTCAACACATTAGCCGGATGATGGGACTACTACTGTCCCATCATTGCCTAATGTGTCAATCACTGTCATGGTAGCAGGCATCGCCCGATGGGACTTGTAGTCCCATCGGGCGATGCCTGCACAGACCCCCGAAGCCTGCACAGCCCCCCGGAGCCTGCACAGCCCCCCGGCAGGCCGGCACAGCCCCCCGGCAGGCCGGCACAGCCCACCGGAGCCTGCACAGCCCCCCGGCAGGCCGGCACAGACCACCGGAGCCTGCACAGACCCCCTGGCAGGCCGGCACAGCCCCCCGAAAGGCCCGTACAGACCCCAGAGAGGCTGTACAAGGGAAAAACAGGATTTTTCTTATTCCGATACCGGAAGTCCCATAGACTTGAATGGGACTTCCGGTATCGGAATCGGCGATACCGATACTTTTTTTTAAGATCGGCCGATCCATTCCGATCCGATACTTTGAAGTATCGGACGGTATCGCTCAACTCTAGTCAGAAAGGAATTTCATATGTATTGCAATGTGGTCTGACGAGGCAGTGAAACTGTAAAGGCCGGGATCACACAACCATGTGTGATGCGATAAACTCCTGCGAGTTGTATGATCCCGACCTAAAGTACATTGTTTAACCCTTTTTTTTCCACCTTCACAGTGAACAAAGTCAGAACCCTTTGGCGTTCAATGAAGGATCGCTTCAAAAAGGACCTGAGACAGGAGAACCATGTTCGCAGTGGTGATGCAGCAAGGATCCGGAAATATAAGTGTCACCGGATGCTGGCTTTCCTGAGGCCTGTCCTTGTTCAGAGACGTAAGTATTTGGTGTTGTACAATTGTTATTTTTTGGTGGTAATGTTTTTCTTTTCTTTTCACAGATCCTGGAGCTGCACCCTCGAACCTGGATCGTCCTCTGGATCAGTCCTTTAATGAACAGACTCGGAGCAATCCCAGCCATCCACCAGTGAGGCAGCAATTGGGCCGGCATCACAGGCTGGAGAACAGGCAGCTGGTCCTTCAGGTCTTCCTCTGTCCCAGGCCTCCTCTGCCTCTTTTTTTAGTCGAGTCTTCCCGACAGCGGCAGAAGGCCTCGGACAGGACACTCATGCCCGAGTTTCTTCACTTGAGCTCGGTCTTCCAGAATAGTCTGAAGGCGGTAGGAGATAGACTGGATAGTGGTTTGAACAATATTGACAGACGTTGACACACTTTTCAAGTCTGTCAACCAAAGGTTGATCATCTGGAAGCCAACCTCCAGAGACTAGCACACCATTTTTTTTCTGCGATACAGCGGGGCATGCTGGAAAACCTTATGCCTGAACTCCAGCTGAATGTGATGCAGGTCCGCAATGCTGCTTACGTTCAGGCTATGCAGCAGACTCGGCTATACCTGCAGCCACAAGTGGTATTTCCAACTGTGCCACCACTTATACGATTTACCCCTGTATGGCTACCACCATGCCCAGTCCTGCCACACACCACTACAGCACCACCACCATGCCGGGTGCTGTTGAAAGCCACTCCACCACCACACCGAGTCCTGCTCCTGCACGGCCGTCCACTGCCACCAACACGCAGAGTCCTGATCCTGCACAGCCGTCCACCGCCACCATCACGCAGAGTCCTGCTCCTGCACGGTCGTCCACCGCCACCACCATGCCTACAGAACCACCACTCCCACCCTTCCAAGAAAACGAAAAAGCCATCAACAAAGCCATGGAAAACACAAGAGGAAGAGACTGGAAACGAGGCATGACAAAAGAACTGTTGTGCTACCTCCAAAATCCTCACCTCCCAATGTGTCTGTGTTGTCCAATTTGTCTCGCCCTTCCAATGTGTCTCTCCCCTCTCATGTTTCCACTCCTAATGTGTCTACTTCCATCCTCAACCTCCCAGACCCCACACATTTATTAGCCCCTTCCCCTGGAATACCTTCATTGTCCACCCCGAGCCAATCCTCCCATCTCCACACCCCCCAGGTCCGTAACAGTTCCCCCTCATTTTGTAAAAAGTCATTTTTTTTATTTTTTGTAAATAAAATTGTGTTCTTTTTCCCCTATCGCTGCTTGCTCTTTGTCTCTTTTGTCGCCGGCAACACACACCATGCGCCGTCAACACACATATCGCCGTCTACACACACGGTGTTTTTTTAAACCTCATAGCTCCTTAAAACAAAATCTTCTTTTCATTTTCTTTCTTTTGATTTACACTGCAGCATTGCTTCTTGTGTCTGTCATGGAGCTATGAGGTGGCAAAAACACAAAGAGGACTGAAAATCCTCCAAAAAAATTAAGCAATACAGCACAAAGGGTCAGAGTCCGCAATACTTACCTGCCCAGGTGTCAGCACTATTGCACTCAGGATGCTGTGTTTTCTGCATCCTGAGTGCACTAGTTCTGACACACGGGCAGGTGAGTAAAGATATGAGGTGGATTTGCTCCATCATCTCTTCAGTGTGCATTAATCTATTGGACTATAGATTAATGCAGACTGAAGAGACGATGGAGCTAATGAGAAGTCACCTACCATAGCACTGACAAAGAAAACAGAGGCAGTGTAAAGCATGACCATGACCTAACCAAAGTGGACAGGTGTTTTACTATATTTTTTTATTTATCATAAAACATTTAAGGTACATTTCAACATTGCAAGTCCATAATATTACATAAAATTGCAAGAACATTTTACTAAACCATTTCATCTTTCCATGCCACACGTCCTATCTCAGAAACAAATTAGTCCGCAAATGTATCCCTCATTTGGGCAACTTTCCTTGTTGTCCTCAGAGAGTGATGATGGTAATCTGGCAAAGGGTTACAAACAGGTTCATCAAGTTCGAAGTTTAGTCGCCATTATGTAGTTGTGGAGAACCACACACGCCTTGACCACCTCATCGACTATCTCAATTTTGAGATTAATTGCTGTCCCTAAAATACGCCATTTCAAGACAAGCATACCAAAGGCACACTCAACACTTCTTCGTGTCCTGGTCAGTTGGTAATTAAAAATTCTTTTTGTGTGGTTCAAGTCCTGACTGGAGTATGGTTTCAGTAGCTGTCCACACATCTGATAGGCCTCATCACCAACCACAACAAATGGCATTGCCGGGCCTTGAGTGTTGGGAAGAGGTTGTGGGAGGGGGGAATTAAAATTATTTCCATACAACCGTTGGTCCATGTAAGAGTTTTTAAAGGTCTAGGAGTCATTAGCACAGCCAAAAGAACCAATGTCCACGGCAATAAATCTACAGTCTGCAGCTGCAATCTCCATGAGCATTACAGAGAAGTATTTTTTTATAATTAAGTACTTGGATCCAGTTCGAGGCGATTTGGTAATCATAATATGTTTTCCATCCACTGCTCCCAAGCAGTTGGGGAAATTACGAATTTCCCAGACCTTTTCTGCAGTTTCCTGACAGATTTCCATGGTGGGTAGGGGGATAAATTCCACACGCAGAATGTCCCACAATGCCCGGCAGGTGTCTGCAACAATCTCAGAAAGGGTGGAAACGCCAGTCCGGAACTGGAAATAGAATGATGATAGGCTCTCTCCGGTAGCCAGGAATCTGCCAAACAGAGAAAGAAAAAAAATATTATGAATAATAATATTTACGACAGGGGTTCTGAAAAACAAAAAAGGAAAAAAAATTAAGTACATTGCAGAACAATAACAATTATCACAGACATTTATTTTGAAATATTACGCACCTTAGTGTCACCAGCACTCAGCCGGAATCGCTCTACAGAGCTGGGTGTCCTGCCTGCTGATGGCTCCTTGTACATGACCAAGCAAATCCTTGAAGCTCTCTTGAGATATCCTCGTGTAGTGAAAATATTTCTCCGGGTTTTCACAGATCTCACTGAATAAGGAGTGGTAGGTTCCACGGCTATCCCGGACTTCAACAATGGGGTGTTGCCAAAAGCGCCGACGCAGTCTACTTCATCTTTGACTTTTCTGTTCTTGCTCACAAGCAAATGCAAAGGCAAGATACAAGTTGATATCCAAATCCAGATTCAGATAGAAGCTCTCCATGCGAAGATCCATCTTGACGCAGGATACAGGAGCAAAATCTGAGGTTTTCATCTGTACAAGGGTCTATATACAGAAATCCCATGAGACACGCCCATTGGGCATGGCTTGTGCCACGGAAAATCTCTTGGAAAAATTTTTCCCTAATGAACGCATGCGCATAAAAACCGCAAACGCATGCAAAAACACATGCAAACGCATAAAAACGCAGCTTTTTTGGACGTCATGCGTAAGCTGATGTGGCTAAAAAGCGCTGCATTAGCATGGTTTTGCATGCGTCTTTGCATGCGTTTGTGGTTGTGGGCGATACGCTGCGGACTCAACCGCAAATGTGAACCTAGCCTTAGAAATCAATATGTGCATATGCACTTTATGTATTGCGTTCTGACCATAGGCAGCACTGGCTTCCCCCCTTTATTTGAAATCTAATATGGCTGTCATCAAGCTTTTCCTGACCCCTGAATGTCAGCTCTCCCGAGTTATGAGTGGTGGTCCAGTAGTAATGGCCATACCGGTTATGTAGTGTGTGCATCATTCTTCTTATGATGTGTCTTTAAGAAAAAAAATTCACAGCAAAACCACATGGTTATGTGCATTTGATTAGACTTTTTTATCACAGTGAGTAAAAGTACATTTGCTTCTTAATAAAGTCTCATCCAGGTATCAGAGTGGAGGATTTCTACATAAATGTTGTAGAAGGGTTTACGTGTAACGAAGGAGATACGGCGCTGGAGGGAGTGACGGTGAGAGACGAGATGAAGTTCCTCCTGAAGTAATGAGGCGTGGACGGAAAATATACCTCTCACATGATGGGATTGAGATGGCAGACGGAATAGCTTCATTGTACTGTCAGGAGACATCCATCAATCAATCACCCGCGAGGAAGGAGCGGCGGCGGCGGCTGTTAAGGCGTTTACTCGTGGGCCCTGACACACGCAGGAAGGTGCTGATATGATAGTTTATGATGGGGGTGATCACAACCTGAACTGAGAACACGAGGTTTCATTTTGCTGAGGGTTATTCAGCCGGAAAGCCATGATCAGGGATTCGGGAGCGCTGTCCAGCCACGAAATGTTCCTGGAAGGCAGACGCCAACATTTGCATTCAGTTACACGATGAAAGCTGCGAAATATCACTTCTCATTTCCAGAATATTCAGTTCAGTTCCACAGGATGGATCTGGTACAGAGTCAATCCCAGATGTGATTCCTGTGTTCCTGCCCTCCTATTCGCCACATTGTCTGTCCCTTAAAGGTACAAGCTATACTTGTCCTGATGTATACAGGGAGAGCATGTAAAAATAAACACCCTCTTCACATATGTAAAAGTGTAATGAAAAAAGGAGCCATTACAAATGTTTCTGCATTCATAGAAGCCTTTGGAATAATTCATGCTTTGATGTATTGCCTGTTGCAAATGCAAGTTGTTCCTCTGTAATACCACTGGAGACCAGCAGGAGGGAGGTATAAGTGCACACGTTGCGGATTCAGCTGCGTTTCCGCAGCGCTTTTGGCCCTGCGGAAACGCAGCAGTTCCACAGACATGGTACAGTACCATGTTAGCCAATGGCATTTCAAATCCGCTGTGCCCAGGCTGTGTTTTTTTCCGCGCGGTTTTGCTGCGGTTTACAAACCGCAGCATGTCAACTGTTTGGGCGGATTCCGCAGCAGTTTCACACCTTTAACATAGTAGAGGTGTGAAACCGCAGGGCAAAACCGCAGGCTAATTCGCAGGAAAACCGCAGGTCACTTTACTTGCGGTTTTACGTGCGGATCCGCGTGGAAAAACCCGCAGGTGATTCCGCAGCGTGTGCACATAGCCTAAGGGTACCGTTACACCTAGCGACTCACCAGCGATCCCGACCAGCGATATGACGCGGTAAGGATCGCTGGTGCATCGCTGGGTGGTCGCTAGTGAGCTGCCAAACAGGCAGATCTCACCAGCGACATCGCAGGGGACGGGGATCGCTACTTACCTGTCAGACGCGGCGATCCTGCGTCCTCCCGCCCGGCTCCACGCGTCGCTCGTCGTCACAGCAGGAGGCGCCGCAGGAAGTGGACGACGAGGAATGGTCCAGCAGCTTCTCGCGCGATCAGCGATAACCAGCGGGGTAGCCGGTCGGAGGTAAGTATCACATGCAGCGATATCGCTAGTAATATCGCTGTAACGTCACAAAATCGGTGACTTTACAGCGATATTGCTAGCGATATCGCAGTGTGTAACGGGGGCTTAAGGGTTGACAAAGGACTGTATTGGAGGATGTCTGATCAACATCCTCTGTAGTCTGGTCACTATGGTGATCAGAGGTTGTTGGCAGTTGGCAGTGGGCAGTTGGAGAGAGTCAAGCCCGACTAGAGGTGAGGAGTAGGATACAAGGGCTGCTAGGACTGAGTACATTGCCAGACAGTTTTTTCAGAGCCCATCGCAGCAAGGTCAAACCTTGTGCTATATCAGAGTGTCAGTCCCGCTGCCTTCCAGCCAGGACCTGTATGGAAAACCAGTGTTGTGGCTAAATGCCGGAGAAGCTATGAATCCTTGATCTGTGATCCAGTAAACCATTTGAACTGTTCATTCCAAAGTCTGGTCTGCCTTCTTCATACCTACTTACTTCAAGATCCTATAGCCATTCCCTGGGAACGGGTCAGGAGTGCCAGGAACTAGGTAGGAGCACAGTGACACCCCAAACTGCACAACACTGCAGAATAGCCGTACTACAGCTCAACACCTACGTCTCGGCCTAATAGTGCTTCCTAGTCCTATTACTGGAGTATGGCATACACTGCATCTAAAATTTTTGGTGTCCTGAACAGGATTTTTACCTCTGTGCCTTATGTTCACCTTGGGCCAAACTGACCCAGTCCTTTTTTAAAAGAACTTTATTTGCCTGAGAATAGTGAAAGAACTTGCCACTGCTATGTGCCACTGCGATTCCTGAATCCTTGGAGGTCAGAATATCATTCTACAGAAGCCTGAGTGAGTACTGCTGAGGAAACCAAAGTGGGGGAGAGTCTGTCTGAACCTTTATCTGTCGTCTGGTATAGCCTAATTTACAAAAGCAGGTTGCCGCTGCAACTCTTAAAAGAGCCACACTCTCATTTCCCAGCTATTTCACATAGCAATGCCTCACAAAATTTTGAGATAGCTCAAATTGACCCATCTGGTCTGGGGCAGGATATTGAGAGCAATGTCTGGCAGCGAAGATAGCTACACTATGGAGCAAGAGGACTCACCAGCAACAACTCAAGTGATGTAGCCACAGAGAAGTTTACCTAGTACCCCAGTGAATGCTAGTCCATCCTCAGCAGCCACAGCAATCTGCTGTATCATGCCTCTGACCATGTCATATTACTTTGGGGCCCCTTGGCTTTCCCACTATACATACAGAGAGTTCAGAGAGAGAATGCAGGCTACCTTCAAACTTTATCCTGTCACTGAAGATGAGAAAGTGGAGATCTTAATTGGCCAGCTACAGAGAACTGCACTCCAAGAGGTCAAGTCCTGGCCTGCGTCTGAACATCAAATCATAGATCAGATCTTGGAGAGACGGAAGGTCACTTTTGAATCAAGGACCGCTTCAGAGCAGAAGATGCGTTTTTTCAGAAAAAGGAAAAAAGAACAAGAGTCTCTCAGAGAGTTTTTACTGTCACTGCAGGAAGCCTTGAGATCCACCATCCATGTGGACCTTGGAGAAGCTGAGGGTCAAGTTCAGACTCTTTGAGAACAATTCATAGAAGTTATGTTGGACAAGACTCTGAAGTGTCAAATAAAAATGCTGTCCGTCCAGCATCCAGGTACCTCTTTCCTGGAATTCAAAGACCTGGCCATAGAGGTCCTGGAGGAGAAGCCTCAGTCTGAGACCCAAGAAGATGGAAGGGTTAAGGCTGCCTCCATGTACCCTCTTTCAAGTCATATTGCTGAGCAAGGAGCGCAGGTCTCACCTTCAGAAGATGAAGCTACTTTGGCTCTCAAGACTCTCATCTTGCTGCAAACCTGGAAAAGGTGACAAAGCAGTTGGAGCATCTGGAGTACTCCTCTAGGCGGGGAAGAGAAGATTATCCAAGATTAGAATGGAAAAGGCCATCTCCAGGAATGTATATACTGCCATCAATGGGGGTACTAAGAAGAGGATTGCTGGCATTTAAACGATTATCCCCTGAGGTAGCGGGACACCCCTCTGGCGGAGAAACCTTAAGTCTCAAAGATTCAGTCTTGATGCCAAAGTAATCGGTCCATGGTTGAAGTCAACATTAATAGAGTGAGTGTCCCTGCCTTAATTAACACTGGGTCTCAAGTGACCACTATCTGGAACACGGCATTTGATGAGTGCTGAAATGGAGCCCTGCTGACACAACCTCCAAAGGCCTGGCTCCACATCATAGCCACCAATGGACAGTCAGCAGCCATAAGCCACTACTGGGAACCTACGCTTCAGATTGGAGAGACCGAACTCCCACAGCAAGGGGAAGTAGTGATCCAAATTCCAGAAACTGACAACTTTCCTGTGATTATAGGCACTAATGCCATACAGAAGACTCTTAAAAGATTATCTATGAGACTATGCAGATATTGGCAGCTCAACAGAAGTTTACCAGCCAAAAAATGAAAATATGCCGCTCCCGCATCAAGGATGCCAAACCTGTCTGGTTACAACCTGGAACAGAGACTCTGATGTGGTGCAGAGTCTGCATGGGAATGTGGGTACAAGACTACGAGGCCCTTGTAGAGCCTCTCTGATTGAGGGATGAACTAATTGTCCAAGCTGCAAGAAGCATAGTTACAGTGTCCACAGTGCAAGTACCCATTGGTCTGATCAAACTAGGTGACCAACCAGTGGACCTGAAGAAATATTATGCCATAGCCAGCCTGTATAATACCCACACAGATGATCTCCTGGAAAACTGGATAACTCTCTAATGGCTTCACAACAAGCAACCTCAGCAGAGAATGCAGCTGAATATCCTGCCTCGCCACCCCACATTGAACATTGGTGATAATACCATGGGACGCCCTCACACCCAGGGCTGTGGGGTACTCGGTGCCGGTCCCGGTGAGCCTCCGGGGGAGATGACACGGCAGCTGGGACCCAAACCCGTGGCCCTGGGCACCCAATGAAGCAAGGCGAAATGTTCAGTGTGAATGAATAAGTCGTGACGCCACCTGTGGTGTTCGGCAATAAAGATGTTAAGCCGACGCTGCAGACTGTTCCTCTGGGACAGATGGTGTGGTGCAGCAGTGATGGTGTAGCCCTCCACAGGTAGGGCTGTAGTCCCAGGGCAGAGTAGATGTGGTGACACGCAGATGGTGTAGTGTCAGGCGCAGGGGAGGTAACAGTGCTTGGCGGGTTGACGCAGGAATAAGTGGAGGAAACCAGGGCATGTAGTTCCAAAGCTTTACTCACAGTCTGTTGTGGCACAAGTGCCCGCATCAGTGCTGTGTCCTCCGGGTCAGGAGCTCAGCCAACTTCCAGGCAAGATGAAGTTCTCCTTTCGAACACTCCGCCAACATATGTGCCTTTCCTGAACGTCTCCCTCTTAGCGCCTATTAGTGAAGTACTCCCAGTACTGAGTTACACTCGAGTTCCTCCTGTCAGATGTTCCTATGAATCCTTCTTGAACAGCAGACAGCTGTAGCCTGCTTCGGGGACTCTCTGCTACCAAGTCCTGGCTCACTATCGTTGCCGTTGTGCCCCCAAGTCTTGTGTGGGAATAAAGTGGCGACAAACTTCTATTCCTCCGGTGTCTGTTGCGGGACCATTAGTATCCAAACAACCTCGGGGACCGGACCCAGGCCTTGCGCTTAGAACTTAGTAAGGGTTCTCCTCTAACCCTGATCCTTGGTTCTCTTCTTCTCCTCAGGTTCCGCACTAATCCTTTCCTTCTTATGGAGAGTCAGGCTTTCTTTCTATCTTCCTTTCCTGTGCCAGCAGACCCAGATCACTGAGGTCGGCTGCAGCACTTTCTTCATCCATCCCTCTCTGGGGATCTCCTTACACAGGTCCGACCTCGTCAGACTAACTCTCTCGTATCCTATCCTCTTCCCGCTCTTTTAGTGCAAAACTAAACTCCACTCGCCTCCCAGCATGCTTCGTGTTCCAAGCAGGGAGCCACCAAAGGGTGCTTTGCTACACTACTGTGTTGTGTGGGATGCAGGTATTGGAGTGTGGTCAGGTGTCTCCACCTTACCTGGATGGTGGGGTACCACACCTCAGGAGGGGGTGCAGTACCTCTGTGGCGATTGAATCCTGAGGGGCACCACAACCACTCTAGATGTACAGATCCAAGGAGTACTAGAGGTAGTCAAACAGTAACAACAATCCTTCAGCCAACAGTCCATTGGCTATGGGCAGACCAGTCTAATCCAGCACATTATGCCGAAGAGCGACTATCTCCCCATCAAAAAAAAAGGTACAGGCTGGCACCCCCTGCCATGTACCAGCAGGTGAAGGAAATGGTCCTGGATATAAAGATAGCAAATAGCCCTTGGGCCGCCCCCCCCCCTTGTCCTAGTGATGAAGAAAGATGGGACCATACGGTTCTGTGTGAACTATCGCAAAATCAAAATATCACACATAAAGATGCCTATCCTTTGCCTCGGATTGAGGAGTCTCTAGCAGCTTTAGTGGCCGCTGTCTACTACTCCACTTTAGACGTAAATAGCGACTACTGGCAAGTTCCTATGGCTCCTGAAGACAAAAAGAAAACTGCCTTTACAACACCAATGGGCCTCTTCAAATTCAACTTTATGCCATTCGGACTGTGTAATGCCCCAGAGACGTCACAAAGATTGAAGTGTCTTGGACACCAGAATTTTGAAACACTTCTTCTATACCTGGACAATATAATAATGTGCTTCGGGACGTATGAGGAACAAAATCTGCAACATCTGGCTGAAGTTTTTCAGACCCTGGCGCAACAGGGGTTGAAGATAAAACCTTCCAAAAGCATCCACCTGAAGCCACAAGTGAAGTATTTGGGCCACTTCGTGAGTGTTGCCAGAGTCCAGCTGGACCCAGACAAATTAGCTGCAGTGAGAGACTGGCCTACCACAGTCAAGGAAGTGAAAAGTTTCCTGGGATTTGCCAATTACTACTGGAGATTCATCCTGAAATTTGCCCAGATATCGGGTCCCCTCCAAGGGCTCCTAAATGGACAGCCTAAAGGCTGCTAGAAGGCTATACTCCCGGTGGAATGGACTGCTGACAGAGAAGCCGCATTCCAGTTTCTGAAAGAGAAGCTAACTGAGTCACCGGTTCTGACGTATCTGGATTAGGGTACATGTCCATGGTCCGGATATGCAGCACTTTGGACACAGCAGAAACCTGGCTCCGTCCAAAGCGCCGCCCACTGTTGTACATGCGGTGATACTGGGTCGCCACTCAAACCCAGGGCAGCGGGGTACCCGTTACCGGGCCGGTGTCAGGGGGAATGTGTCACAGCAGCAGTGACCCGGTCCATGGCCCTGGGCGCCCAATATCATTGGCGGTGTTGTTAATGGTGTTAAGGTTTAATTGAATAGTTCGTGACGCCACCCGTGGTGTTTGGCAAGGTTGATGGTAAGCCAACGCTGCATGTAGATCCGCTGGGACTGATGGTGTGGTGCAGCAAAGATGGTATAGCTCCCCACAGGTGGAGCTGTAGTCCCAAGGCAGTGTAGGTGCAATGGACGTGGAGAGGCACAGAACGGTATAGATGCTGGTACCCAGATGTAGCGGTGCTGAAGGTGTTAGCGGCGAATGAATGGAGGACACCAGGGCTTGCAGTTTCAAAGCTTTACTCACAGTTCATGGTACCCACTGGTGCCTGCCTCCGTGCCGTGTCCTCCGGGGTAGAGACTCAATCAACCTCCCGGGCAAGTCAGGCTTCTCCTCTTCAACACTCCGCCAACATGTGCCTTTCCCGAACGACTCCTCTATTGCGCCTTTTAGTGTGAAGAAGTCCAGTACCGTAGTTCTCTCGAATTCCTCCTGTCAGATGTTCCTAGAACCTTGCTTGTATTACAGACAGCTGTAGCCTCTATCAGGGACTCCTCTCAGAGTCCTGGCTCGCAAATCGGTTGCTGTTGTGCTGCAAATCTTGGATGGGAGTAGTGCATTTACAGCCAACTACTCCACCAGTGTCTGCTGCAGAACCATAAGTGTCCATACAACCTCGGGGACCAGGCCCCGGCCTTGCGCTGAGAACCTATAGGCAGGGTTCCTCTTCCAACCCACAACTCCTCTCTGTTCTCCTACTCCTTCCTTCCGCGCTGTTCCTTCTCTCGCTTATGGAAGCTTAGGTTGCAGGTCTACGTCTTTCTCCTTCTCTTCTCTTTCCCGTGACAGCTGGCTCAGATCACTTAGGCAGCTGCAGCACTCTTTCTAAACTGAACTTGAACTGAACTCAAAACTAACTTCAGAACTGAACTTCTCTGGGACTCACCCCAGGCTGACCTTCTGTCAGACTGACTGAACTAATTCCAAATCTAAGCTTTCCCCCTCTTTTATACTAACTCCACCCACCTCCCAGCACATCTCGTGTTATGAAGCAGGGTTCCACGAAGGGTGCTCTGCTACCCCCAGCCTGAAGCTGGTAGGCGGACCTACTGAACTATCCTGTGTGTGGGATGCAGGTGTTGGAGTGTGGAAAGGAGTTCCCAACTTACCTAGTTGGTGGGGCACCACACCTTAGGAGAAGCTGCAGTACCTCTGTGGCGACTGAGCCTCAGGGGCACCACATACCCCCCCGTTAAACACAGCACATCCGCGGGCTGCAAGATAACAAAGTAGACAGCAAAGAAACATACAAAGTTTTGTAATCCATAATAACTTTTCTTATACTAATCTTCCTAGTATAGGAGGTACTCATCTTGAACGTTACAAACAATTCTATCTTAAATCCTATCTAAAATTTTTAATTCTAAGTGCAATTCTCAATTCAAAGTGCTATTCTCTATAACACATTTTCTCTCATTTTCTTTCACTGTTTCTTCTAGACGCAAGACACTGACCGCAAATACCTGGTCTGTCACCTGTCTACTTTCAATTCTTTATTCACACTTCTCATCTCTAAATAAGACACTCCTAACTCTTCTATAAAAGCCATTCCTCAGTTACTAATAAAACACATTATCAAATACGTCACAGTAAAACATTCAACAATTATTCTTGTAAGGTGCTGGACACCGCTCCCAGCCGGGATCTCTTGCAGTGTCCTTTGGAGGTAGACATCATCTTCGAAAAGTGTCCATGCAGAAACATTATCTTCGCAAAGTGTCTCTGTATGTAAAACCAAGAAAGGGCACCTAAAGAGGTGCAAACTATTTACAGTAAAAGTTTTGGATCATACAGCGTTCATGATCTCCTCAGTTCCAAATGTAGAAAAATGCTGCCAATCAAAAGCAGGGCAACAAAAGTGCTACCGGAAAAACATGATAGCAAAACAAGGCACAACTGGTGCAAACAAAACCCTCCTAGGTAACGAGAAATTTTGAAAATTATTTCTTAATTGTGGTCCCCTCCTGGGGTTCTGGAAGAACTGGAACTGTTCTCAGAGGTGGTATCTTCGTCCTGATTCTCTTCAGGGATAAGAATGACAGCTGCCTGTTCGGATACTGTGGTGGCTGATGAGTCTGTTACTTGGGGTTCTGCAGGGGTTGCAGCTGGTATTTCTACCATTAGCGATTCGGCCAAAGCGGCAGCGGGTACCGATAGATGTTGTTATGCGACTGCAGGGGGTATCACAGCAAAGGATACCATGGCCGGCTGTTGCGGGTATAAAGCAATTTGGTGGCCACCCCCTGATGTTGGCACGATCACTGGACCGTTTCTGTCTGTGGGTGCGGCTCCTAATACTAGGATCATGGTAGGGGCACTCACCATACCTGCTGCCTCCCGATGCTATTCCGGCTCCTGCGGGGGCACTGGATGGCGAATGATGGCAGCCACAAATCCCGGGGTCGTCTGTCGTACGGCCGGTGGCTGTATCCGTTCCGGTTCAGGACCAGGACAGGCAGGCAGGAGCCTGCGCGGCCGCGCCAGCTTTGGGCTGGGACTCCGCTCCCGTTCCACGATCTCCGGGACTCTCATGTATCTTCTCCTGGCAGGCCGTATCCAATGACAGCACCGGCCTGGTGGCAGCGGCGGCCGCTGTAAAGGGTGTCGGAGCGATGGTACGCTCCGCGAGCACTGCCTGGGGGAGGGTGGCTTTCCCCCGTCATTTTCTTCTGGCCTCTGCGCTCCTTCCATCATGGCGTTCTCGCATTCTTCTTCCTTCCTCGGCCCCTTTCCCGCCACTGGCTTCTTCTGCCCCTCCTTCCGGGGGCGGTGTCTTCTTCCAGCGCCTCCATACCAAGCCAGGATGCGTACCCCTCAGGGGGTGGGCCATGTATCTGTCACATAGTAATTCAGGCAGGGAAGGCCCAATACTCTTCGCAGTCTTTTCCTAGGACCTCCCATCGCTTCACGCCCTTCTCCGCGTCAGCGGCCATTTCTAATATCCATTTTACAGTCTATTAAATCAGGTCTTCTGCACATTTTCAGAAGCACAAAGTCTCACAAATTTCATGCACACAGAACCTGATGGCATCGGGTCTCGTCATCCTGTTCGTGACGCCAAAATTGGGTCGCCCCTCACACCCAGGGCAGCGCGGTACCCGGTAACGGGCCGGTGTCAGGGGGAAAGTGTCACAGCAGCAGTGACCTGGTCCGTGGCCCTGGGCGCCCAATATCAATGGCGGTGATGTTAATGGTGTTAAGGTTTAATTGAATAGTTCGTGACGCCACCCGTGGTGTTTGGCAAGGTAGATGGTAAGCCAACGCTGCATGCAGATGTGCTGGGACTGATGGTGTGGTGCAGCATAGATGGTATAGCTCCCCACAGGTGGAGCTGTAGTCCCAGGGCAGTGTAGGTGCAATGGACGAGGAGAGGCGCAGAATGGTATAGATGCTGGTACCCAGATGTAGCGGTGCTGAAGGTGTTAGCGGCGAATGAATGGAGGACACCAGGGCTTGCAGTTTCAAAGCTTTACTCACAGTTTGTGGTACCCATTGGTGCCTGCCTCAGTGCCGTGTCCTCTGGGGTAGAGACACAATCAACCTCCCAGGCAAGTCAGGCTTCTCCTCTCCAACACTCCGCCAACATGTGTCTTTCCCGAATGACTCCTCTATTGCGCCTTTTAGTGTGAAGAACTCCAGTACCGTAGTTCTCTGGAATTCCTCCTGTCAGATGTTCCTAGAACCTTACTTGTATGACAGACAGCTGTAGCCTCTATCGGGGACTCCTCTCAGAATCCTGGCTCGCAAATCGGTTGCTGTTGTGCCCCAAGTCTTGGATGGGAGTAGTGCATTTACAGCCAACTACTCCACCGGTGTCTGCTGCAGAACGATAAGAGTCCATACAACCTCGGGGACCGGGCCCCGGCCTTGCACTGAGAACCTATAGGCAGGGTTCCTCTTCCAACCCACAACTCCTCTCTGTTCTCCTACTCCTTTGTTCCGCGCTGTTCCTTCTCTCTCTTATGGAAGCTTAGGTTGCAGGTCTACGTCTTTCTCCTTCTCTTCTCTTTCCCGTGCCAGCTGGCTCAGATCACTGAGGCAGCTGCAGCACTCTTTCTAAACTGAAATCGAACTGAACTCAAAACTAACTTCAGAACTGAACTTCTCTGGGACTCACCCCAGGCTGACCGTCTGTCAGACTGACTGAACTAACTCAATATCTAAGCTTTCCCCCTCTTTTATACTAACTTCACCCACCTCCCAGCACATCTCGTGTTATGAAGCAGGGTTCCACGAAGGGTGCTCTGCTACCCCCAGCCTGAAGCTGCTAGGCGGACCTACTGAACTATCCTGTGTGTGGGATGCAGGTGTTGGAGTGTGGAAAGGAGTTCCCAACTTACCTAGTTGGTGGGGCACCACACCTTAGGAGAAGGTGCAGTACCTCTGTGGCGACTGAGCCTCAGGGGCGCCACAATACCGCATGTGTTCATTGAACACATGCGGAATCACTGCATTCTAGTCATAGACTGCGCTATTTATCTTGCGGAGACAGAGCGTCTCTGCAAGATAAATAGACATGCTGTGGTCTATAAAGACGTGCCGCATGTCGGGTTATGCAGGTCTGCCACCTCCGCATTTACACGCATAGTGAAGACGGGATTTCATAAAATCCCCTCCGCTATGCTGTTGTAATGGCCAGGCCGAACGTTCCCTGCTATCCACTCCCACACGGTGTCCGCAGCCGAAGGAATTATGACACACACCGGTCTCGGCGATAACAGTTGCTTTTACTTCAGCAGGAACGGAAATTATAACTTGGAACAGATAAGGATCAGTCTCTCATTGGTAGTCCACGGCAATTACAGCTCACACTTAGGCCTCTTTCACACATCAGGTTTTCGCCGTCAGGCGCGATCCGGCGCTTTTGACAGAAACCGGATCCGGCGAAATGCAATGCCGGATCCGGTTTCCCCCCCATTGACTTGCATTTGCGCCGGATCGCGCCGGATGGCCATGCGTTTCATCCGGTTTTCGCTGGATCCGGCAATGTGTCGCTTTTTCACACAATGAAAGCCTATGAGCGCCGCAATGCGCCGGATCCGGCGAAAGCCGGATCCGGCGGCCGGATCCGGTTTTTTGGTCTGAGCATGCTCAGTAGCTCTGCCCACAGGAGATATATAAAAGCAAGACAATGGGACCCTCAGCCACACCCAACATGCCACCCAAGCCAAGAACCAGGAGCAGGAGAAGGCAGCAGACATCTGCAGCAGCAGCAGCACCATCAGCACCACCACAAATGGAGCAGCAAATGGAACATGCTGAGGAGGGGAGTCCAGCAGCAGATGAGAGACGGTAATTATCAAATCCCCCATTCCTCCAAACTAGGGCCATGGAATATCAAGATATTCATTGGCCCTTTGTTTCTCTTTATTCAACAGCCGCCAAAGAGATGCAGCAGCAGCAGCAGCAGCAGCAGAAATGGCATCACTGGCAGCAGCAACAGCAGCAGCAATACCCACAGCCATGGAGTCTGGCCATCAACAGGACAGCACATCTTCTTCTGGGAGCCCTCCCTCGCATCGTCAGCGTTTGACGGTAAGTTTTTATTTCCAAAATCCATCATCTCTGTAATATATGTCTATTCATTGACTTTTATTTCAAAACAGGAATCACAAGATGAAGAGGAGCTCCCAGAAGAAGAAGGAAGGGGTGGACAGACACCTGGAGTGGGCTCACAATTGGTAAGTTTTTTGCATCAAACGCAGAAACACAACATCACACTACACACAACACATAGAAAACAATGTTCTGCAGACCACACACAGCAAACAAATGCCTACATCCAAAGACATAACATTTTTTGTTTTCTTCTCTAGTCTTCCCAATCTGGTGCTCGGCCAAGAGGTCCTCGCAGTGCCTCCCAGGGTCGTCGGCGACAGCAACGCGGCGGTCACCAGCGTGTAAGTATAAATATTTTTGCTTTGTTTTTTTGCACTTTTTATTTCATTTCTTTTGTGGAGGCTAATTATGTTATTTTTGTCTTTTTCTTTAACAGCCTTCACAGCGTGCTCCCGACTCTGACGGTGAGGATGGAGGAATTGATGTGGACCGCCTCATCGATCTCGTCAGAGAAAGGGAGCCGCTCTGGAATATGGCTGACCGCCGCCACGCTGACCTGATCATTACCCGACGACTCTGGGAGGAAATCTGTTTGCTCCTTGTGGGCCGCTGGGAGGACCTCGATGTTCGGGCCCAGATTAAAGAGCGTAAGTATATACAGTACCGGTTGCTTGATGTAAACCAGTGTTTCCCGAACTCCAGTCCTCGTGGTCCCCACGGATCATGTGTTCAGGATTTCTATTTACTATGGAAATCCTGAAAACATGACCCCTGGGGACCATGAGGACTGGAGTTTGTGAAACACTGATGTTGTATACTAACCACTCCTTTCTCGTTTCAGGGAACAGAATTGTGAATCGGTGGCGGTCTGTGAGGGATCGTTTCAAGAAGGAGTTCAATAAAGAGATGCGGGCCCCGAGTGGATCTGGAGGACGCAGGAGCAAGTACAAGTACGCACAAGCCCTGTCGTTCCTCCGGGAAACAATGCTCACCAGAAGGTAAATATTACACACCACATGTGAAAAAAATGTTAGATGTAACTTTTTTTTTTCAGCCAGGGCCATACCATGTCAGTATTTTAATTGTTTTTTTTCTCTTTATTCCACAGCACGGTGAGCAGCACTCGGGAGCCTGCACGATTGGACCCTTCTGAGGCGATCCCTGAGGAGACCGGCACCGAGGGACACTTCGACCGCCCCGGTACATCTGCACCTTCCCAGCCTTCCCACACATTCGACCCATCTGTCCCATCCACCAGCACAGGAGCATCGTGGCCGCCTACATTACATGAAGCTGCTGGTGAGGAGATCGCTTTCCCTTTACCCCACCCTTCTGCCCCTGCCACCTCTAGTACACCTGCGGGTACTGGGCGGCAGCGGCAGAGGGGTCAGGAAAAGAGTTATGCGCAAGAGTTCTTGAATCTGAATGCATCTTTCCAGAACTGTCTAAAAGTCTTGTCAGAGCAGATCTCCGCAGGCTTTCAGCAGATCAACTCCAGCATTCTGGAGGTGAAGACACTTCTGCAAACCATGCATTCAGAAGCAAGATCTTCGCCAAACCACACCTTTTTCAGGTCTGTTGTGGAGCGCATGGCAACACTATCTCCTACCCAGCAGATGCATGTAATGCATTCGTGCCACGGTGCTCTACAGCAGGTTACCTCCCAACCTCCACCCCCACCACTGTAGTTCCTCCACCTGCACCCCCTCCAGCCACTTTCCATCCTCCCCCTCCTATTACATACCAGCAACCTCACCAGTACCAGCAACCTCCCCAGTACCAGACATCTCCCCACTTCCAGCAACCTGCCCCGTACCAAACTCCTTCCCCGTACCAAACTCCTTCCCCGTACCAAACTCCTTCCCCATACAACTTTCCATCAACATCATCTGCTCCTACAGTCCCTGCCCAACCCTCCACTCCACCGCCCACCACCTCTTCTGCCTCCCACATGTCCACCCATTCTGTAGCTTTTTCCACACCTTCACCTCTAACTGTTCCTTCCCCACCACGATCCCAGTCCTCTCTCCACACACCCAGTGTCGAAGTGTCCCGCAGCCCCTCCAGCAGTATTTCCACCCCACAGTACACAGATTTGTAATGTGTGTTTTTTGTAATAAAAATGCCCATTGGGTTTAAAACCTTTATTAAAAAAGTTTTTTGCACTTTAAAAACATTTTACAAAAAAAAAAAAAATTTTAAATAAAAGTTAAATTATCGTTTCACAATGGTTGTCTGTCATTTCTTTCTGCGGCGAACTATGTTTAAAAAAAGGTTAAATACAGGGTATTTCAAAGGTAAAAAGGTATTCAAAACCAGGTATATAACTGTGGGTAAATTTTAGCTTTTTGCCACAGTTGTGTTCCTGGTTGTGTTTGAAGCAAAGTATTTCACCTAAAAAGTTGTGTTTATTGTTGGTGATTTCCTACCAATGTATACAACTTTTGTTAAAAGGTGAAATACTTTGCATAAAACACAACCAGGTACACACCTGTGGCCTAAAGGTAAAAATAGTAAGACCATGACAAGATAGCCAACTTTGGTTGGCAAAGGTATATACTGTTGGTACTGAAGGTACACAAGTTTGGTTAGGGCACAAATCTTTCACACTCTGTCATCCCAGTGTACTCTGCCTTGAGGTGACATAAAGTATAGTGGAAAATTGTCCCTGAAACCGTCACAGAACTTCTAGTGGTAATATTTCCAATGACAACATCCATCTTCGCCAGTAACTTGCTCTTTTCTCCAACCTGCACTTTCTTCTCTACAACCTGTCAAAGAAGGGCTGTAGGAACATGCTATATATAGTTTTCCAGTAGCCAATCCCGTTCGGAAGGCCACAAGGGTCAATTTTAAAAACCGGATCCTGCGTAATCCGTCGAAAAACGGATAGAAAAACGGATGAACCGGATGAGACGGATCCGGTTTTGTCTGTCAAGAACAAGACGGATCCGGCAGAAAACCGGATCCGGCACATCAGGTTTTACAAAACATTTGCCGGATCCGGCATTCCGGCACGACGCCGGATCGCGCCTGACGCCGAAAACCTGATGTGTGAAAGTAGCCTTAGATGCTGAGATGTGATTGGGGTCTGGAGCTTTAAGACCACTGGACAGTGTCTTTTGGTATTTTACAGAGGGAGGCAGACGCAGCAATTAGAGGTTACAGACCTGTACTTGGGGTCATCTCCACAGTGTGTCACGGCATGTGCATAAGTACTTATAGGTGAATGTAGAAACTGTGATGAATCCTGTCATAAAGACTTTAGATGTGGTGAATCCAGTGTCAGCAATTCTTTAGATGTGGTGAATCCTGTCAGCAATACTTTAAATATGGTGAATCCCGTCAGCAATACTTTACATGTGGTGAATCCTGTCAGAAATACTGTAGAATGATGTCTGTACAGGTTAGGCCTCTTTCACACATCAGGTTTTCGGCGTCAGGCGCGATCCGGCGCTTTTGACTAAAACCGGATCCGGCGAAATGCAATGCCGGATCCGGTTTCCCCCCCATTGACTTGCATTAGAGCCGGATCGAGCCGGATGGCCATGCGTTTCATCCGATTTTCGCCGGATCCGGCAATGTGACGCGATCCGGCGTCTGGAAAAAATGGCTACTTTAACGTTTTTTGTCTCTGGCGAAAAAGCCGGACACGCCGGATCCGGTGTGTCCGGCTTTTTCATACAATGAAAGCCTATGAGCGCCGCAATGCGCCGGATCCGGTTTCTTTGGTCTGAGCATGCTCAGTAGCTCTGCCCACAGGACATATATAAAAGCAAGACAGTGGGACCCTCAGCCATACCCAACATGCCACCCAAGCCAAGAACCAGGAGCAGGAGAAGGCAGCAGACATCTGCAGCAGCAGCACCATCAGCACCACCCCAAATGGAGCAGCATGCTGAACAACGGGAGGGGAGTCCAGCAGCAGATGAGAGACGGTAATTATCAAATCCCCCATTCCTCCAAACTAGGGCTATGGAATATCAAGATATTCATTGGCCCTTTGTTTCTCTTTATTCAACAGCCGCCCAATAGATGCAGCAGCAGCAGCAGCAGCAATGGCAGCAGCAGAAACACCACCCACAGCCATGGAGTCTGGCCATGAGGAAGACAGCACATCTGCTGGGAGCCCTCCCTCGCATCGTCAGCGTTTGACGGTAAGTTTTTATTTCCAAAATCCATCTTCTCTGTAATATATGTCTATTCATTGCCTTTTATTTCAAAACAGGAATCACAAGATGAAGAGGAGCTCCCAGAAGAAGAAGGAAGGGGTGGACAGACACCTGGAGTGGGCTCACAATTGGTAAGTTTTTTGCATCATACGCAGAAACACAACATCACACTACACACAACACATAGAAAACAATGTTCTGCAGACCACACACAGCAAACAAATGCCTACATCCAAAGACATAACATTTTTTGTTTTCTTCTCTAGTCTTCCCAATCTGGTGCTCGGCCAAGAGGTCCTCGCAGTGCCTCCCAGGGTCGTCGGCGACAGCAACGCGGCGGTCACCAGCGTGTAAGTATAAATATTTTTGCTTTGTTTTTTTTGCACTTTTTATTTCATTTCTTTTGTGGAGGCTAATTATGTTATTTTTGTCTTTTTCTTTAACAGCCTTCACAGCGTGCTCCCGACTCTGACGGTGAGGATGGAGGGATTGATGTGGACCGCCTCATCGATCTCGTCAGAGAAAGGGAGCCGCTCTGGAATATGGCTGACCGCCGCCACGCTGACCTGATTGTTACCCGACGACTCTGGGAGGAAATCTGTTCGCTCCTTGTGGACCGCTGGGAGGACCTCGAAGCTCGGGCCCAGATTAAAGAGCGTAAGTATATACAGTACCGGTTGCTTGATTTAAACCAGTGTTTCCCGAACTCCAGTCCTCGTGGTCCCCACGGATCATGTGTTCAGGATTTCTATTTACTTTGGAAATCCTGAAAACATGACCCCTGGGGACCATGAGGACTGGAGTTTGGGAAACACTGATGTTGTATACTAACCACTTTGTCCTTTCTCGTTTCAGGGGAGAGAATTGTGAAGCGGTGGCGGTCTGTGAGGGATCGTTTCAAGAAGGAGTTCAATAAAGAGATGCGGGCCCCGAGTGGATCTGGAGGACGCAGGAGCAAGTACAAGTACGCACGAGCCCTGTCGTTCCTCCGGAAGACAATGCTCACCAGAAGGTAAATATTACACACCACATGTGACAAAAAAATGTTTACATGTAACTTTTTTTTTTCAGCCAGGGCCATACCATGTCACTATTTTAATTGTTTTTTTTTCTCTTTATTCCACAGCACGGTGAGCAGCACTCGGGAACCTGCACGATTGGACCCTTCTGAGGCGATCCCTGAGGAGACCGGCACCGAGGGACACTTCGACCGCCCTGGTACATCTGCACCTTCCCAGCCTTCCCACACATTCGACCCATCTGTCCCATCCACCAGCACCAGCACAGGAGCATCGTGGCCGCCTACATTACATGAAGCTGCTGGTGAGGAGATCGCTTTCCCTTTACCCCACCCTTCTGCCCCTGCCACCTCTAGTACACCTGCGGGTACTGGGCGGCAGCGGCAGAGGGGTCAGGAAAAGAGTTATGCACCAGAGTTCTTGCATCTGAATGCATCTTTCCAGAACTGTCTAAAAGTCTTGTCAGAGCAAATCTCCGCAGGCTATCAGCAGATCAACTCCAGCATTCTGGAGGTGAAGACACTTCTGCAAACCATGCATTCAGAAGCAAGATCTTCGCCAAACCACACCTGTTTCAGGTCTGTTGTGGAGCGCATGGCAACACTATCTCCTACCCAGCAGATGCATGTAATGCATTCGTGCCACGGTGCTCTACAGCAGGTTACCTCCCAACCTCCACCTCCCACCACTGTAGTTCCTCCACCTGCACCCCCTCCAGCCACTTTCCATCCTCCCCCTCCTATTACATCTACACCCCCTCCAGCCACTTTCCATCCTCCCCCTCCTATTACATCTACACCCCTCCAGCCACTTTCCATCCTCCCCCTCCTATTACATACCAGCAACCTCACCAGTACCAGCAACCTTCCCAGTACCAGCAACCTCCCCAGTACCATCCACCTCCCCAGCACCAGCAACCTCCCCAGCACCAGCAACCTCCCCAGTACCAGCAACCTCCCCAGTACCAGCAACCTCCCCAGTACCAGCAACCTCCCCAGTACCAGCAACCTCCCCAGTACCAGACATCTCCCCACTTCCAGCAACCTGCCCCGTACCAGACATCTCCCCACTTCCAGCAACCTGCCCCGTACCAGACATCTCCCCACTTCCAGCAACCTGCCCCGTACCAGACATCTCCCCACTTCCAGCAACCTGCCCCGTACCAAACTCCTTCCCCATACAACTTGCCATCAACATCATCTGCTCCTACAGTCCCTGCCCAACCCTCCACTCCACCACCCACCACCTCTTCTGCTTCCCACATGTCAACCCATTCTGTAGTTTTTTCCACACCTTCACCTCTAACTGTTCCTTCCCCACCACGATCCCAGTCCTCTCTCCACACTCCCAGTGTCGAAGTGTCCCGCAGCCCCTACAGCAGTATTTCCACCACACACTACACAGATTTATAATGTGTGTATTTAAATAAAAATGATCAGTTTTATGGTTTCAGTTTTATAGTTTCAAAGTTTTATTAAACAAGTTTATTAAAATTTTAAAAAAGTTTACTAAAAAAAACATTTTTCAATAAAAGTTAAATTATTTTACACTGGTTGTCTGTCATTTCTTTCTGCGGCGAAAAAGGTTAAATACAGGGTATTTAAAAGGTGAAATGGTATTCAAAACTAGGTATATAACTGTGGGTAAATTTTAGCTTTTTGCCACAGTTGTGTTCCTGGTTGTGTTTGAAGCAAAGTATTTCACCTAAAAAGTTGTGTTTATTGTTGGTGATTTCCTAACAATGTACACAACTTTTGTTAAAAGGTGAAATACTTTGCATAAAACACAACCAGGTACACACCTGTGGCCTAAAGCTAAAAATAGAGACCATGACAAGATAGCCAACTTTGGTTGGCAAAGGTATATACTGTTGGTACAGAAGGTACACAAGTTTGGTTATGGCACAAATCTTTCACACTCTGTCATCCTGCCTGTGTACTCTGCCTTGAGGTGACATAAAGTATAGTGCAAAATTGTCCCTCATTACTGAAACCGTCACAGAACTTCTAGTGGTAATGTCATGGTAATCTTGCAAGGTGGTTTCTTCAGAGGTGTCCTCAATGGAAATGGGTTCCTTGCAGATAACAAAATTGTGGAGTACCACGCACGCTTTGATCACCTCGTCCACAGTTTCTGTCTTGAGGTTGATCGCAGTCAATAGGACCCGCCATTTGGCTGTCAGAATACCAAAGGTACATTCAACCATTCTTCTTGCTCTTGTGAGGCGGTAATTAAAAATGCGTTTTGGTCTTGTCAATCCTCTGCTAGAGTACGGTTTCAAAAGGTGTTCTGACAGCTGGAAGGCTTCATCCCCTACACAGACAAATGGCATAGGTGGACCAGATGTTTGCGGCAGCGGTCTAGGTGGTGGGAACTGGAAGGTGTTTCCATACAGTTTACGCCCCATGGCAGACAGTTTGAAAACTTGAGAGTCATTGGAGCGGCCATAGGCCCCAATATCAACCGCAATAAATTTGTATTCCGCGTCAGCGATGGCCATGAGGACAATTGAAAAATATTTCTTATAATTGAAATATTCCGATCCCGATCCAGCTGGCTTTACAATGCGGATATGTTTCCCGTCCACAGCGCCCAAGCAGTTGGGAAACTGACATATCTGTTGAAACTTGTTAGCAATTTCAATCCACCTCTCTGTTGTGGGCTCTGGTAAAAACTCTTCAGCTAAGGAGTCCCACAGTGCACGGCATGTGTACTTCACAATTCCAGATATGGTGGAAATCCCGAGTCTGTACTGGAAATGCAGTGACGAAAGGGATTCTCCAGTTGCAAGAAATCTGTGGGGAATTAAAAAACAATAAATTAGTTTTAAATCACAGCATTACATACCAAAACTGACCTATAACACTTGGAGATGCAAACTACCACCAACAAGATTGCAGTGAAAGTGTGCTCTGATGCGAGCATATCCAATAAATGTGGCTTACCTTAAAGTCACCATCAGACGCTCTGCGGGTGAAACAGAGAAGCGGCAATAGGTGTCCGCTTTTCTTATGATGTGTGCAATGCGCTCCACCAAGTAATCAAAATTTTCCATTTTCATCCTAACATATCCAAAAAATTTATCCGGGTTTCGTCGAAGGTCCATGCATAGTGTAGAATAGACCCCACGCGTCATTCTCTTGGCTGTGATGGGGTGGATCCACAAACGTCGTCTACGATGCCTGATGCGCTGCTGTCTCGCTCTCTCCTTCTCCAGAACAATCACCCTCAAACGATTCGCCTCCGCTGTAAAATCCGCCAAATTCTTCAAAATATTTCCAATGACAACATCCATCTTCGCCAGTAACTTGCTCTTCTCTCCAACCTGCACTTTCTCCTCTACAACCTGTCAAAGAAGGGCTGTAGGAACATGCTATATATAGTTTTCCAGTAGCCAATCCCGTTCGGAAGGCCACAAGGGTCAATTTTAAAAACCGGATCCGGCGTAATCCGTCGAAAAACGGATAGAAAAACGGATGAACCGGATGAGACGGATCCGGTTTTGTCTGTCAAGAAAAAGACGGATCCGGCAGAAAACCGGATCCGTCACATCCGGTTTTACTAAACATTTGCCGGATCCGGCGTTCCGGCACGACGCCGGATCGCGCCTGACGCCGAAAACCTGATGTGTGAAAGTAGCCTTAGAGAGTGAGCGAGTGAGCAGTAGTGTACAGAAGCTACTCACAATTCAAAGCGACAGGCACACTCTGGACTGGGTCACTACACTGTAAGTTCTGGACACTGCGGATTGGACGCTGCGGCTGTATGCAACGTACAATCCGCAGCAAATATTGAAGGAATATGTTACGAGTGGCGGAAGGCACTAAAAAAAATAAATAATTAAAGTGCCTTCGCCACTCGGGGTCCACCATGCGGCAGATGGCAAAACCGCTGCTAAGGGAGGCAGTGCACTACAGCGGTAGTGTGCACAGGGTTCTAAATCACCCAAGTGCAAAAGAGGCACTCTCTGTTATGGGACACAGAGCTGCGCAGAAAAATAATAAAGAAAAGGTAACGCTGAGCCTGTTAAACGCACAGGGACACAGCAGCACACGTACGGTAGCCGAGCACAGGAGTAGTTAAAGTGGCACTATAACCAAACGGACTTACCGTAAATGAGCGTGTGCACGGCGTCGCAACTGCGAACGCCACAGAAGTCTGCAACCGCAATAACGCAAGCGCGATGCAGGACGCTTTGCTTGTGAGATGGCAGAAGCTTGAGAGCGCTGGCACTAGCGCTGCTACTGGCTGACCCAATCACTCACACACTCGTAATAACCGAGGGAAGGGGTTTCATAATAAGTCATCCACCAGACCAAGCATCCATCAACAAACATACAGCAGCAAGTATCAGAAAATACTAGCGCATGGCATAACGGCCATGCGCACTTTTTATAGTGACCGGGACCTTCCGGAAATCTCCAGAGACCTGAGCTGAACCAATGGAATCAGGAGCAGGACCTGAGCACCTGACCCCTGAACTCCAATGGGAGCTCATTCCAGGAGCATGCTCACAAGCTGGCAGAAAGGACTTAGCCTCTGGAGATGAATGTGAGGATCTGGATCTCTGCATTAGTATGGCAGGACACAGATTCCTAACAGAATACGCCCCGTGGAAAAATACCTTTACAGTTTACCCTTTAACCTATAGATGAATGTGGCGCTCCCAGGAGTATGGTCGCCACAGTGGCATTACCTTCCTCCTAGGGAGTGATGTCATGCTTGGAAGCAATAGGGGATCTCTCTGGCAGTTTACCATAACACACAACACAGCTCCCACTCCATGCCAGCAGAGGGAGCTCTGAACCAAAACTGGGGGAAGAGCTGCTCTCTGGGGGCCAGGAAGGGAAATTAGTAGGTCGTGTGAGGAGGGCAACGTGTGTAGATGTGAAGAGAAGAGCTGGGGGATTGAGCAGAGAGTTCAGGCTCATTCCCAGCTATAGTGCATGATCTGGAGCCCGGTCTCCAAGGCTGTAGGGACACTGACGGTCCTGCAACAGATACCGGAGGAATAGGAAGCTGTAAATGCTCTATTCCCACCTAAGACTCAGAGGCACAACAGCGACGTGTGAGCCAGAAGAGAAAGGCTACAGCTGTCTGCCATACTAGGGAGTTCTAGAGAGGATAAACAAGTGGAACTTCAGTGTAACACAGTACTGCAAGTACCTAAAAGTAAGCTCTAGGAAGGAGACTACACAACCCATCTGCATAGAGTGATTCCTGAGTTGCTTCCAGGCTAGCCAGCTCATGTGCCATCTGTAATCTGGACCCTGGACTGCATTTGCCAAGCAAAGGTAAAGAAACTGCACCCTGCTGTGTCCTTGCCTTCTTCCTGCAAACTCCCCAGCGCTGCTACATCTCTGTGCCAAACACTACACCCTCTTCCTCAACACTCATCCTCTTCATCTACTCTGCCCTGGCACTGCAGCCCTGCCTGTGGAGGGCTACAACATCATTGCTGCACCACACCATCTGTCCCAGAGGATCTGTCTGCAGCGTCGGCTTAACATCTCCATTACCGAACACCACAGGTGGCGTCACGAATCATTCACTCATAAACTTTATTCCAGCACTTAACCCCTTTTTCATGGACGCCTATTGCCACAGACCTGGTCACCGCTACTGTGACACTTCCCTCTGAGATACCGGCCCGGTATCGAGTGCCCCACAGCCCTGGGAGGGCGACCCATTTTGGCGTCACAAGCAGGATTTACGGAGCCCGGTACCCCCCGGGTCCTGTGTGCCAGAGACTGTGTTGTGTGCAGTTGCCGCCATTACCCCGCCGCTTGGCGTGCGCGGGAAGCAACAGGGGTGGGCCGTCGTGGGCGGAGCCAGCCGAAAAGCGCAAAAAAGTGAAGTGCCGCGCGGGAAGAGGGCAGCGCGCGGGAAGTGAGAAGTTGAGGCCTGCAGCCCCGGCGTCCCCCGATTATCCAGCCTGCAAAGCGGCAACCGGTAATCCAGTGCAACCCAGGGCCTGGCCAATGTTAACTAGGAGGGGAGGAGAATGTCAAAGGAAAGAGCAGTTGCAGTGGTGTATGCCACCGCACCCCCGACAGCGCAGCAGGATGCAGGGGCCAGGGCAGCTGCGGCCCCAATGGCACCACAGAATTCAGCAGCCAGCGCTGCCTCCAGGGCACCGAAAGAATCAGCGCCCACCGCAGCGGTCCCCATAATGCCACTGTCCATGCCCTATATATCGGGAGTGGCCTGGCTACCGCAGTACTCAGGGGAGTCACATACCCTGAGTGAATTTAAAGAGAGACTGTGTAGTTTGTTTGAGGTGTAACCTCTGTCTGAAAGCCAGAAAGTGAATATCCTTATTGGGCATCTAACTGGTGCAGCGCAAAGGGAAGTAAAAGCCTGGCAGGACACTGACAAAGAGACTGTTAAAAAGATCCTGGCTAAGCTAAGAAGCACCTTTGACACTAGCACTGAAGCTGAAATAAAAATGAGATTCTTTGGGTATAAGCAGAGAGCGCAGGACAGTACTGTATATGGGACTATGCTCTTAACCTGCAGGAGGCACTGCGAGCCATAAAGCAGATTGACCCAGACAGTGTGAAAGATGGAGATAGACTGTTAAAGGAGCAATTTATTGAGGGACTCCTATCCAGTACTCACAGAGCACAGCTGCGCATCATAACCCTACAGAACCCTGACCTAGACTTTGCAGACTTCAAGGACAGGGCTATTCGGGTGCTGCATGAACCAACTGTCAGCCGCCCAGCGCCCCCTAGGCGCCCGGCGATCACATACCACCAAGAAGCAGCATCTTTCCCTCTCAGCCCTGTGGAGGCTGATGTACAGACTCTGGACAAAGACCCTTCTGCCGAGCTGCGTCTTCAGGTCCAGGAGCTGACGCTGACCAAAAAAATGGCTGCACTTGCCAAAACTGTGCAGTCCCTGCAGGTGTCATCCAAGGAGAAGATCCAGCTGGCCTCCAGCCCAGAGGATGTCCCATGGCTACGGAAGAAGAGGATCACGCCACGCCAGGCCCGGATTGGTAATATAACCAACTGGGCATTTTCCCGCTGGGCCGCTGTCATGAGGGCTGCGGGCGGCAGTGCCAGATCATCTGGCCACTTGCCAGCTGATGCGGCCACTGGCCTGGCTGATGCTCCTGCCGCCGGCCCTCTGCGGGCACAGCGGTTATTGTTTCCAACCCTCCCGCACTGCAGGGAGATAAGCCGCCACTCCATGCCCCTGCTCCATCCTCGCTGTAGCATGAGACCTCCCCCGCCCCCCCGCAGCCACTCACAGCGTCACTTGCCTGCTCTCTTCCCTGTTCACAGGACGTGTGATGAGGTCACAGGATGGGAGGAGTCAGGGGGTCACATGATCAGGAGCCTTTGTCCAGACCCCTGATCATGTGACCCCTGACTCCGCCCCCTCCTGTGACCTCATCACAGGTCTTGTGCGCTCAGCCTTGCCTCTTGGTGTCTGCAAGACTCTGCTGTGCTGTTGTCATGGTGCTGGATGAGGTAAGTATGCGTGGGGTCAGGAGGGGTTTACAGGGTAGATGTAGCAGACCTGTATGTGTATGAGGTGTACGGAGCGGAGCCGTGTGTGTACGAGGTGTACGGAGCAGAGCCGTGTGTGTACGAGGTGTACGGAACGGAGCCGTGTGTGTACGAGGTGTACGGAGAGGAGCCGTGTGTGTACGAGGTGTGCGGAGAGGAGCCGTGTGTGTACGAGGTGTACGGAGCGGAGCCGTGTGTGTACGAGGTGTACGGAGCGGAGCCGTGTCTGTACGAAGTGTATGGAGAGGAGCCGTGTGTGCATGAGGTGTACGGAGCGGAGCCGTGTGTACGAGGTGCACGGAGCGGAGCGTGTACGAGGTGTACGGAGCGGAGCCGCGCGCGTACGAGGTGCACAGAGCGGAGCCGTGTGTGTATGGGGTATACAAAGCGGAGCCGTGTGTGTACGGAGTGGAGCCATATGTGTACGGGATGTACAGAGCGGAGCCAAGTGTGTACGAAGCATACAAAGCATACAAAGCAGGCTTTTCCCATGGACACAGGAGTACATGGCGGAGCCCCGAGGAGCATTTTAAAACACACCCAATGACGTTCCACCTGAAGTGATGTGCTGGAAGCTGACCGGAAATGAGATAATTTCTTGAGGAGATTGTGACGGAACCAGGAATGCTTCAGATCCATCACCATGTCCTCCTCCGACAGCGCAGACAGCAGGATCGCCTTGGAATCGGGGATGCCGGCCATGTGAGCGGATCATGACATGTCCTGCACCGGGAGGCTCAGGTGGGCACTACAATGGGAGCCAATCTGCTATAGTATCTTTATAGAATCTTTCTTTATTTCTTTCTCTCTTTCTTTCTTTCTCTGTTCTTTCTTTCTCATTCTCTGTTCTGTCTTTCCCTCATTTTCTTTCTTTCTCTCTCTAATCTTTCTTTTTTCTTTCTCTCTCTCTGTTCTTTCTTTCCCCTCTTTCTTTTTCTTTCCTCTCTTTCTTTCTCTCTGTTTGTTCTTTCTTTTCTTTACTTCTTTCTTTCTCTCTCTGTTCTTTCTGTCTCTCTCTGTTCTTTCTTCTTTCTCTCTCTGTTTTTTCTTTCTCTCTCGCTCTCCTTTCTTTCTCTCTCTTTTTTCTCTCTGTTTTCTCTCTTCCTTAGTGCCAGTCAGTGTGCCCATAATGCCAGCCACTGTGCCCTCAGTACCAGTCAGTGTGATTAGCAGTGCTAAATGGGGTGCGATTAGGCGTGGACATGGGTGTGACTAGTTGTGAAATGGGTGTGGCTGGGGTATGGCCGCAGTCTTTGTCCCTCTTGCCCTTCTTCGAAAGTTGGGAGGTATGATAGGGGCAGCTATGACCAGGGGGTCTGGTTGCCCAATGGATAGCAGTTCTGCCAGAAATTCTGTCACCGTGCGTACAAAAGGGGACAGAGCTTTGAGAGGAGTACTGTACCTAAAAGCAATAAATAGGACTGAGCTGAAATACTGGGCACAGCTCTGACTACATGTTATATAGTCGTGTTAATCTCCTCTCACGTCTTGTAACCTACAAGTGTACAAAGATATTATATAGTCACCATGTGACTAGTGAGCCTGTGTAACTTCAAATGCCAGGGCTGAATTTTAGTCCCAGTCCGGCCCTGTGCCACGCCGAGGGAGAGACAATGATTGCTATGACCTGAACGGACGTCCCATCTGTCGTCACTGCCACAAGGCAGGCCACATTGCAAGGTTCTTTTATTTAAATGAGCAACCCCTGGGGCAGAGGGCCAACCCCCAGGAGTAGGACCACAAGGCCCAAAGAACTGGCGAGCCAAGTATGTGGGAGGGCGACCGGTCCTCCCAGTGGTGATTGACGGCATCCCCATGAACGCTTTGCTGGACACTGGCTCTCAAGTGACAACTATGCCATATATCCTTTACAAGCGGTATTGGGCTGACTCTGAACTTACCCGTGGCCCAGTTGATGAACTGACAGTAGTGGCCAGCAATGGTCAGTCTTTGCCGCAAGTAGGATGTAAAGAGATTACTATTAAAGTGAGCCGAGTAGAGTTAAAATCTCAAGGTCTGATAGTTGTAGACATTGATCAACGAGAATGTAACCCAATGATGACCTTAGGTACTAATGTGATTGAAAATTGTCTTGCCGAGGTTATTGTTTTGTTGCAACAGGTGGCTGAGACTGCTGGTTCCAGTGAACAATGACTCCTGCAGAAGTAGATCAAGGCCCTGATGCAAAGACAGCAGGTAGAACTCTCTGACGGAGAAATTGGCAGCGTCAGAGAGAGTGATTCTTTCCCCATTGCGATACCCCCCAGATGTGAAATCTAAATTTAGTGTCGGGCAGCCATAGGCCTCAGAGGAAAAGATTACCAAGCACTGGTAGAGCCAGTATACTCTGATAGCTGGCCCACTGTCCTGACAGCCAGAGGGGTAGTTGATGTCAGCAAAGGGAAAGCACCGGTAAGCCTCTTGAATTGTGGGGAGGAGGAGGCCACCATAACTCGGTATGCCACAGTTGCTAAGCTGCTTACTGTCAATAACAACGCCATACAGGCCGCAGAGCCCTTGGTCTCATCCGACCAGGTGGAGGACAATGGCTCTGTAAAGCAACTGGAGGAGTGGTGTCAGCAGCTGCATGTGGGAACTGACTCCACCCCTTCATACCAAAAGAATGGGATTTACCGAGTGACTCAGGAGTATGAGTGAGTATTCAGTAAACACTTTCTAGACTTTGGGAAGGCAAAAGGGGTTCAACACCAAATCCCCACTGGCGATCAACCACCCATTAAAGAAAGGTACCGACCTATACCCCCAACACAATATCAATGTGCCAAAAGTATGTTGCTGGAAATGAAGGAAGCTGGGGTGATCAGAGACAGTTGTAGCCCCTGGGCAGCCCCAATAGTCTTTGTGAAAGAGAAAGATGGTACCATGAGAATGTATGTTGATTACAGAAAAATTAACAGCATTACACATAAGGCTGCCTACCGATTACCCAGAATTGAGGAGTCATTAGCTGCACTTAAAACTGCTAACTAGTTTTCCACCTTAGATCTCACTAGTGGGTATTGGCAGGTTCCCGTGGCAGAGGCAGACAAGGAGAAAACAGCGTTTACTACACCAATGGGTCTCTGCGAGTTCAACTACATGCCGTTCGGGCTCTGCACCGCCCCAGGGACATTTCAACGGCTAATGGAGTGCTGTCTTGGACACAAGAACTTCGAGACAGTCCTGTTGTACCTTGATGATGTCATTGTTTTCTCCAAGACTTATGAAGACCATCTGGAGCACCTGGCTGAGGTGTTTGAAGCCTTGTCCAACTTTGGCCTGAAAGTACCTCGGTCATGTGGTGAGCGCAGAAGGTGTGGCACCGGATTATGGCAGCACGGTGGCTCAGTGGTTAGCCACCTGGGTTCGAATCCCACCAAGGACAACATCTGCAAGGAGTTTGTATGTTCTCCCCGTGTTTGCGTGGGTTTCCTCCGGGTACTCCGGTTTCCTCCCACACTTCAAAGACATACTGATAGGGAATTTAGATTGTGAGCCCCCATCGGGGACAGTGATGAAAATGTGTGCAAACTGTAAAGCGCTGTGGAATATGTTAGCGCTATATAAAAATAAAGATTATTATTATTATTATCCTGACAAAGTCACTTTCATCCGAGACAGGCTGAAGCCCAGCAACCTCCATGAGGTACGTCAATTCCTCGGGTTGGTAGGCTACTACCGAAGGTTCATCAAAGGCTTCACTGAGATAGCCACCCCTATGCAAAATCTTCTGATGGGCCAGCCCAAGAAAGCCAGGAAGAAGAGTCCTACATTTGAATGGAATGAGGAATTGGAGAGGTCCTTCACTCGACTGAAAATGGCTCTCACAGGAGATGAAGTTCTGGCCTACCCAGATTATGACCAACCATTTGTTTTGTATACTGATGCCAGCAACGTGGGACTGGGAGCAGTACTGTCACAGGTACAGAATGGCAAAGAAAGAGTGATCTCCTACGCCAGCAGGAAGTTTCGTCACACTGAAAGGAACCCTGACAACTACAGTTCCTTCAAACTGGAGTTCCTTGCCATAGTCCGGGCTGTGACTGAATGATTCAAGCATTACCTAGCTTTAGACAAGTTTACCATCTTCACGGACAACAACCCGTTGGCTCACTTGGAAACTGCAAAACTAGGTGCACTGAAGCAGCGATGGATGGCCCGGCTGTCTAACTATGAATTCACCATCAAGTACCGAGTGGGACACAAGAATGCCAATGCTGATGCGCTGTCCAGAATGCCTAATCTGCCAGATGCAGGAGAAGACCCTGAGGCACTCGAAGAAATAGAGTTACCTGCCTTCCACCGGCCAATTGCGGCCCAGCGTGCTCAATTTTTTTCCAGGAATTCTGTAACTTGTACGGTTGCAAGAAGATCAGGACAACACCATACCATCCACAGACCAATGGCATGTGTAAAAGATGAATCAGGTGGTGATCGATCTACTGAAGACCTTGCCTTTGGAAGAAAGGAATCTGTGGCCAGAGAAGTTGCCAGATCTTGTAGACCTCTACAATCACATTCCTGTGAATTCCACCAACTGCACTCCAGCCTACCAAATGAGAGTGAGGCCTGGCAAGTTGCCTATTTATTTTGATATGGGAGTCCTTACACCTGAGGTGACATCGCCAGATGCTGACTGGGATACAGAGCGGCAGCAACAGTACCGTAGAATACAAGAGTGTGTTGAAAAGAGTCTAGCTCAGGCGAGACAAAAACAAGAAAAGACCTACAATCAACATGCACCTGCAGTTCCCTTGTCACCAGGAGAACAAGTCCTAAAGAGGAAAAGAAGGATGCATAAATTGGATGACCAATGGGAAGCTGAACCCTACACCTTCTTACCATCAAACTTCGACAACACCAAAGTGTGCCTTATCAGTAAGTATGGAGGAGAAACCTCATCAGCAGTATTGAGAGATCATCTGAAACTGTGCCCTGACCAGCTAAAGGAAAGGATGGAAGAACAAAGCAACCTTCAACCATAGAAGAAGAAGAAGAAAAGGTCAGCACTGTACTCAGAGAATTTCCTGCAAACTGGACAAGAATGGATCAAGCCATCGTAGTTCCTGTTCTAATCTTTCCCCAACCTACTGCAACTGAAGTAGCAGAGACTCAAGAGAACTCTGAAAATCAGGAAGTTCAGGCAGCTGATGTTACACCAGCAGTGGAGCCAGAGAACCTTTGCCCTGCCAGTGGTGAATCTGTCATGCCCACAGTGAGTCTAAGAGTTTGCAGACGGCTACTACCCAGTTTACTCACACCAGTGCTACGTAGGTCTGTCCATAGTACCCAAGGTATTCCACCCCTAAAGTTCCGTATATAAATAATTAATGTAAATGTTAAAATGTAAATATGCAACGTGTCAAGTTTTTGTGCCTACAGAGACTCTGTAAGAACCCTTTTTGAAGATATTTTATTTTGTTTTAATGGAAAGCAGGACCACAGGACTGTGTGTGCTCAACACTCTTCTTGAAAATAGTTCACCAATTGCTCAGGAATTGCACCATGGACATTGACGCATGGACTAATCGTCATAGGACTCTTTTTGAGCTTTGGGTTTTGTATTTTTCACTTTTTGAAATCTTGTAACATTTATATGTGTTAATATGTTTACATGTTTTTCCCTTTAGTCTGGGAGTACTGAATTGCACTAGGGGGAATGTGGCGCCCCAGGAGTATGGTCGCCACAGTGGCATTACCTTCCTCCTAGGGAGTGATGTCATGCTTGGAAGCAATAGGGGATCTCTCTGGCAGTTTACCACAACACACAACAGCTCCCACTCCGGGACAGCAGAGGGAGCTCTGAACCAAAACTGGGGGAAGAACTGCTCTCTGGGGGCCAGGAAGGGAAATTAGTAGGTCGTGTGAGGAGGGCAACGTGTGTCGAAGTGAGGAGAAGAGCTGGGGGATTGAGAGTTCAGGCTCATTCCCAGTTATAGCGCGTGATCTGGAGCCCGGTCTCCAAGGCTATACGGACACTGACGGTCCTGCAACAGATACCAGAGGAATAGGAAGCTGTAAATGCTCTATTCCCACCTAAGACTCGGAGGCACAACAGCAACGTGTGAGCCAGAAGAGAAAGGCTACGGCTGTCTGCCATACGAGGGAGTTCAAGAGAGGATAAACATGGAACTTCAGTGTAACACAGTACTGCAAGTACCTAAAAGTAAGCGCTAGGAAGGAGACAACACAACCCATCTGCATAGAGAGATTCCTGAGTTGCTTCCAGACTAGCCAGCTCCTGTGCCGTCTGTAATCTGGACCCTGGACTGCATTTCCCAAGCAAAGTAAAGGTAAAGAAACTGCACCCTGCTGTGTCCTTGCCTTCTTCCTGCAAACTCCCCAGCACTGCTACATCTCTGTGCCAAACACTACACCCTCTTCCTCAACACCCATCCTCTTCATCTACTCTGCCTTGGGACTGCAGCCCTGCCTGTGGAGGGCTACATCATTGCTGCACCACACCATCTGTCCCAGAGGATCTGTCTGCAGCGTCGGCTTAACATCTCCATTGCCAAACACCACAGGTGGCGTCACAAATCATTCACTCATAAACTTTATTCCAGCACTTAACCCCTTTTTCATGGGCGCCCAGGGCCATGGACCGGGTCACCGCTACTGTGACACTTCCCTCTGAGATACCGGCCTGGTACTGAGTACCCCACAGCCCTGGGAAGGCGACCCATGAATGTCAGCAAATAAGGCTTAGGGGCAGTGCTTTTTCAGATTCAGGCCAGAACTCAAAGGGTTCTTGCCTATGTCAGTCACTAAATAAGAGAACCAGAGCAAAATGATCAGCACTATCGCTCCTTCAAGCTGGAGTTTCTAGCCCTGGGCTAGGCAGTTACTGAGAAATTCAAGGACTATCTGGCTGTGTCAAGCTTCACCGTATAAACGGACAACAAACCATAGGTGTCAGGTGTCCAAAGACCAGGGGCTCTTCCTCTGTCCCTAACATAAGGGAGCGCCCTAGCTCACCCTGCTTGCCGGATTACTTCTGATGGTGAAGATGCCGGGGCCACATATTTTTGCTTAACTTCTGAATCCGCCCTCCATCTGTACCCTTCCCCCACCCAGGGAAAAGGGGAGTAGTAGTGTACCGCAATACACCAACCACACTTAACAATGTACTACAAACAGGGGTAACTAAAAATACCAAACATACAAATATATTCATACATATAACAGAGGTTTGCACCAGGGAGTGGAGGATAGGGCTAAACCGAAGTAGAAGAAGAAAGGGAATTATCACACATCCAAAACCAAGCAACAATCACATATAAATTCACCAACTGCCTACTTAAATAACCAACAACCTCCAAGCGTTGCAGCAAATGATGTGACTGTCAGGACCCAGAATACATAGGAGATGGGAGTGGCCAACAGCGCTCAGCTGACAGCCTTAGCTCCAAGAGCTCTCAACAGAGCAGATTAACCCCTGCACTGCCCAAATAAATTTACACCAATTAATATGAAGGTGTAGTGCTATTCAGTGGAGGAGTAGGAGAAATGTATTTATTTTTATTTATTTTACTCTTATATATAGCGCCATTAATTCCACAGTGCTTTGCAGACATTATTGGCAATCAAACACTGTGATCTTCTGGCTCATCTCTGTCATGGTAAAAGCGTGTCATGCCCACTTTTTATACCCAGTTCGCCCGACAGGAGGCCCTGCATATCACACAGCAGATTCCTAGGACTATTAGTGCTTCCCAGCCAGACAATCTTCTACCTCCCGTTGAAAAGGAGCTCTACAAGAATCTCCAGGCTGGGAGCAGAGATATTGAGAACTACTGGATTACTTTTCCAGTAGGAGGGTGCCAGAAAAAGTGAGAAGGAAGAGGGCTGATGCAGAGCTGTGATGTCTCTGATGACAGAGAAAGCGCCTCTTCCTCCAGCAGAGCCTATTGCATCAAAGAATCTTGGATCCAGTCACTTATGAGAGTATCTTCCAAGTGATGGTTCCCAGAAGAGACAATAAAATAGTTCTGGACATATATCAAAACCAGTCTGGTCACTTTGGGATCCAGAAGACCAAGGCCACCATCAGGCAACGGTTCTATTGGATCAACATGAAAGCTGACTTCGAGACTAGGTATCGAGATTGCCCCACCTGTGCTGTGGCCAGTAGAGTTGAGCGACTTTTGCTTTTTTAGGGTCGCGTTTCGTTTCGTGAAACCCGACTTTTCCAAAAGTCGGGTCGAGCAAGATCGTCCGATTATAGGGAAAAGTCGGGGTCGTCCCGAAACACGAAACCCAATGTAAGTCAATGGGGAATAAAAGTCGGCAGTGAGAGGAGGACAGGAAACACACCTACAGTGCCCATTTGAATGCCAAAAGCATCAATTCTTCTTACTTAAGCTTGTCAACCTTAATTAACTTCATAATACAAGTTACGCACTGAAAAATGGGGGTTATTTGGCTAAATTTGTGGGGGGGGGAGGGCTGGCTGCAGGTTTTCATGTGCCCTGGGCGAAAGAGCGCCCCTTTAACACATACCACAACTCATCATGCTCCGATACGGCAGAGAAATAGCGGTATAGTACAATGAAAAATACCTCACTTTTTACATCTCATGACGAGGCCCATCTATTTCTCCATACAAAATCATTGGTCCCATATAATGTTTGAAACAGTATATGATGAGCTCCACATAATGCTACAGAATATGTTGGTCCCCATGGATGAAGCTCCACTGTCTTATGGGCCCAAATAATGCTCCAAACATAATGGGCCCCATTTCTAATGCTCTAGTGTATAATGGGCCCTGTAAATGCTGCTCCAGTGTCTGATGTCCACCTTTGGAATGTTCCAGTGTATGGTGGGCCCCATCTATCATTCTCCAGAGTATAGTGCTCCCCAAAAATTGCTGTCCCAACATTGAAAACAATCAAATAAGTCTCCTCGCTAGGGAATCCCTGTACTTGTCTGGACAGGTGCTGTAGCTTGCTTAACGGCTCGCCAGCCGTTCTCACGCCCAGTATGGATTGCACGTGATTGCACAAAGGTTAGAAAGGGTACCGTATCCCTGGATAACATGTATGGATAGCGTACACATTCAAAATATATGTCTATACAGCATGAGGCAGGCTCAGACGGTGTTAGGCCCAGTATGGATTGCACGTCATTGCACAAAGGTTAGAAAGGGTACCGTATCCCCGGATAACATGTATGGATAACGTACACATTCAAAATATATGTCTATACAGCATGAGGCAGGCTCAGACGGTGTTAGGCCCAGTATGGATTGCACGTCATTGCACAAAGGTTAGAAGGGGTACCGTATCCCCGGATAACATGTATGGATAGCGTACACATTCAAAATATATGTCTATACAGCATGAGGCAGGCTCAGACGGTGTTAGGCCCAGTATGGATTGCACGTCATTGCACAAAGGTTAGAAAGGGTACCGTATCCCTGGATAACATGTATGGATAGCGTACACATTCAAAATATATGTCTCAGGAGGCAGGCTCAGACGGTGTCAGGCACAGTATGGATTTGACGGCCCAGATTACACAGCGGAGCAGGGAGAGGTAAAGATTGCAAATGCTGGGGCCCTGGCCAAGCAAGGGGGGCCCACTCGTGGGCGTCGGTACTGGCACTGGGCCCCTCATAGTACAGCGGTGTGTCTGACGGCGGGTGTGCACCACCACCATCAGAGACACTTGATTGCACTATGAGGGACCCTGTGCCAGTGCCCGCGCCCAAGAGTCGGCCTACCCACTTGTCCAGGGCAACGGCACTCGCACGGTGTCATGCGGTAGGTGGTGACCCCGGCCATGTGGGGGGAGGCAGCACAGTTATGGAGTTTTAGAAGTGGCATATGTTGATGTTGGACATTCAGCTGATGCAAAAGGCGAAATAGGTGAAGTACCAGGAAGAGGTGGACCAAAGCAAGCCATTTTTCTGTCACCCTATGTGTCATCAGGGGAAGGTGGGACAAAATCCTTGGAAACCCATGCGTGGTTCATTTTCATGAAGGTTAGATCATCCACATTTTGGGTTGACAGACGGGTCCTTTTTTCTGTCAGGATTGATCCAGCTGCACTGAAGACTCTTTCCGATAGCACACTTGCAGCTGGGCAAGCGAGCTCCTGTAAGGCATATTGGGCCAATTCAGGCCAGGTGTCCAGTTTAGCGGCCCAATAGTCAAAGGGGAATGACCTGTGTGGGAGAACATCGATATGGGAGGAAAAGTAGTTTGTAACCATAGTTGACAACTGCTGTCTCCTGTCACTTTCCATCGATGCAGTATTACCAGTTGTGTGAGCGGTATTTGAAAAATCAGTCCACAACATTGTCATGAAACCCCTGTCTCCAACGCCACTTCTGCTGTGTGCACCACGAACACCTCTGCCAAGCTGCCCCCGGCCCGTACGGCTCTTGTGAGAACCATCACCGCTGCTGTGTGCTGGGAATGCCTCAAGCAACCGATTTACCAGAGTTGCTTGTTTATTAGCCAATATTAGGTCAAGGTTCTCCTGTGGCATGATGTTTTGTAATTTGCCTTTATAGCGTGGATCCAGGATGCTGGCCAACCAGTAGTCGTCATCGTTCATCATTTTGGCAATGCGGGGGTCCCTTTTTAGGATCCGCAAGGCATAATCTGACATGTGGGCCAATGTTCCCAGTGTCAATGATGCACTGCGAGTGCTGGGTGGAGGAGCACTTTCTGGCAAATCCACATCCCTCCAGTCACGCACAAACCCTGTACCAGACCTTGCCACGCCAACATTTTCACTTGCCCCACGAGATGCATCCTCCTCCCCTAAGTAATCATCCCCATCATCCTCCTCCTCCTCCTCCTCTTCTTCCTCCACCTCGTCCAGGAGAGGTCCCTGAGCAGACAATGGCTGAATGTCATCAAGGATTCCCTCCTCCTCTTCCTCCTCATCAACATTGGCTGCAGACGCCTGCTCCTTAAGGTGCATCAAAGTTTGCATGAGCAGACGCATAAGTGGGATGCTCATGCTTAGGATGGCGTCGTCTGCGCTTACCAGCCGTGTGCATTCCTCAAAACACTGAAGGACTTTACAAAGGTCTTTCAGCTTCGACCACTGCACGCCTGTCAACTCCATGTCTGCTCTCAAAGTGCCTGGCCGTGTATCCTCCCACAAATGCATTATGGCCTGCCTCTGCTCGCACAGCCGCTCCACCATGTGCAGGGTGGAGTTCCACCTTGTTGCAATGTCGATAATGAGGCGGTGGTTGGGAAGGTGGAGCAATCACTGCAGCTTCTGCATACGAACGGAGTGTACAGGCGACCGGCGGATGTGCGCGCACAGTCTTCGCACCTTCTGGAGCAGGGCTGTTAACTCCGGATAATTTTTGAGGAAGCACTGCACCACCAGGTTCAAGGTGTGAGCCAAGCAAGGTATGTGGCTGAGTTTTGAAAGGGCTATGGCTGCCACAAAATTACGGCCGTTATCACTAACTACCTTGCCTGCCTCAAGATGTACACTGCCCAGCCATGACTCAGTTTGTCGCTTCAAGTACTCGGCCAGCACCTCGGCGGTGTGTCTGTCGCCCAAACACATCATCTGCAACACAGCCTGTTGACGCTTTCCACTAGCTGCTCGATAGGGGGACACATCGTGTGCAACAGTGGCAGCTGCAGATGGAGTGCTCGTACGACTGCGCTCTGTGGACGAGCTTTCGCTTCTGGAGGAGGAGGAGGAGGAGGAGGGTCGAACGCCTACAGCCAACTGTTTCCTATACCGTGGGCTAGGCAGCACTGTCCCACCACCGATGTCCCCTGTGGACCCTGCATCCACCACATTAACCCAGTGCGCAGTGATGGACACGTAACGGCCCTGGCCATGCCGACTGGACCATGCATCAGTTGTGAGGTGCACCTTTCCGCTCACTGACTGCTTGAGTGCATGGACAATGCGGTCTTTCACATGATGGTGGAGGGCTGGGATGGCTTTGCGAGAGAAGAAGTGGCGACTGGGTAGGTCATAGCGTGGTACTGCATAGGCCATGAGTTCGCGGAAAGCTGTGCTTTCCACCAACCGAAAGGGCATCATCTCAAACGAGATTAGTTTGGCAATGTGGGCGTTCAAACCCAGTGTACGCGGATGAGAGACTCAGTACTTTCTTGACCTACTCATAGTGTCTGGGAGGGTGAGCTGGACTTGAGAGCTGCATATGGTGGAAGTAGCGGTGGGCAGGGCGGACTGAGAGAGGGTTGATGATGGTGATGGAGTTGGTGTTCTTTCTGATGGCCTAGAATCAGTCTTTCGTTGATAAAACAGTGGGATTCCCTGACTGCTGTGGCCTTGCAACGACACCTCAACATTTGCTGCTGTGCTAACCGGTGGGCTTACAGTGGGGGAAACAATGTAGCGTTGCTGACTACCTTTGTTGTGATCAGTTGCACATGTGGCACTTGAGGTTTGGTGTTGTGTCCACGCTTGCAAGTGCATGCTGGTTAAATGTCTAAGCATGCAACTGGTATTCAAATTTTTCAGATTTTTCCCTCGGCTAAAGGTCTTTGCGCACTTCTTACAGATAACCTTGGCCTGATCATGAGGATTTTGTTCAAAAAACTGCCACACTGCACTCTTCCTACTTTGGCAGACATTTTGCGGCCTAGCACGCTGTGATCTTTTGACCCTCTGGACAAGCTGTCCAGCAACTCTTTTGATGTTTGGAACCTGTCTTTGGAGTGCTCCGGGCCTGCCAGATAACAGCTGTTGCGATGTCGATGTCTGCTGTGGATGCTCCTCATCTGAGCTATTGGAAGCAGCACCCTCTTCCCCCAATGGATGCCAATCTGGGTCAACAACTGGGTCATCCATCACCTCCTCTTCTATGTCATGTGCACTTTCCTCTGTGTCACCGTGTATGGTGGTATAGTGTGCGGGAAGGGGCACCTGAATCTCATCAGGGTCAGAATCTGGCTCTGTACACTGCGAGGACAATGTAGTGCTCTGAGTGAATGTACCAGCAGAATCATCCATAGCGGCTGTGCATCAGTGCACTCCATGTCAGATTCATCTTGGCCTGGGTAATTCACCATTTCACTTGATAATCCAGGCATGGTATGTGAAAACAGCTCCATGGAGTAATCAGTAGTATGGCCTGCGTCATCCTTCAATCTTGGTTGGGGTGAAGGACACAAGGAAAGGTGTGGTTCATGAACATGAGCCTCCAATGACGACTCAGTGCTTTTACTTTTTACAACTGAAGAAGAGGAGGCGATAGAGCTGGAGGCTGAGTCAGCAATGTAAGACAAAACTTTTTCCTGATGCTCTGCCTTTAAAAGCGGTTTGCCAACTCCTAGAAAACTAAGCGTTCGAGGCCTTATGTAGCCAGACGATGACGCAGGGTCAGCACCTTCTGCATTCGGTCCTATTTTGCTCTTGCCACTACCATCAGATCCACCACCAACACCATCATTACCAGCTGCCAACCCCCGCCCAATTCCACGGCCTCTTCCACCAGCCTTCCTCATTTTTGGTAGAAATGTAGACAAAATCCAACAAACTATATAGTAATGTAAAACAAGGTACAAGGTGTCTATAGGACAGGGGAGTTTTAGAATTTCTGCACACACTTGTGGACAGTGGACACTTGTGGATTGTGTGAGGCCCACTGATATCTGAGCGCTATGTGACACGCTCGATGGCACAGCTGCCTGTGACCAAAGTGACGAGAGGATAATGGAGATTTTGAATCTCTGCGTACACTTTTGGACACTGGACACTTGTGGATGGTGTGAGGCCCACTGATATCTGAGCGCTATGTGACACGCTCGATGGCACAGCTGCCTGTGACCAAAGTGACGAGAGGATAATGGAGATTTTGAATCTCTGCGTACACTTTTGGACACTGGACACTTGTGGATTGTGTGAGGCCCACTGATATCTGAGCGCTATGTGACACGCTCGATGGCACAGCTGCCTGTGACCAAAGTGACGAGAGGATACTGGAGATTTTGAATCTCTGCGTACACTTTTGGACACTGGACACTTGTGGATGGTGTGAGGCCCACTGATATCTGAGCGCTATGTGACACGCTCGATGGCACAGCTGCCTGTGACCAAAGTGACGAGAGGATAATGGAGATTTTGAATCTCTGCGTACACTTTTGGACACTGGACACTTGTGGATGGTGTGAGGCCCACTGATATCTGAGCGCTATGTGACACGCTCGATGGCACAGCTGCCTGTGACCAAAGTGACGAGAGGATAATGGAGATTTTGAATCTCTGCGTACACTTTTGGACACTGGACACTTGTGGATTGTGTGAGGCCCACTGATATCTGAGCGCTATGTGACACGCTCGATGGCACAGCTGCCTGTGACCAAAGTGACGAGAGGATAATGGAGATTTTGAATCTCTGCGTACACTTTTGGACACTGGACACTTGTGGATTGTGTGAGGCCCACTGATATCTGAGCGCTATGTGACACGCTCGATGACACAGCTGCCTGTGACCAAAGTGACGAGAGGATAATGGAGATTTTGAATCTCTGCGTACACTTTTGGACACTGGACACTTGTGGATGGTGTGAGGCCCACTGATATCTGAGCGCTATGTGACACGCTCGATGGCACAGCTGCCTGTGACCAAAGTGACGAGAGGATAATGGAGATTTTGAATCTCTGCGTACACTTTTGGACACTGGACACTTGTGGATGGTGTGAGGCCCACTGATATCTGAGCGCTATGTGACACGCTCGATGGCACAGCTGCCTGTGACCAAAGTGACGAGAGGATAATGGAGATTTTGAATCTCTGCGTACACTTTTGGACACTGGACACTTGTGGATGGTGTGAGGCCCACTGATATCTGAGCGCTATGTGACACGCTCAATGGCACAGCTGCCTGTGACCAAAGTGACGAGAGGATAATGGAGATTTTGAATCTCTGCGTACACTTTTGGACACTGGACACTTGTGGATGGTGTGAGGCCCACTGATATCTGAGCGCTATGTGACACGCTCGATGGCACAGCTGCCTGTGACCAAAGTGACGAGAGGATAATGGAGATTTTGAATCTCTGCGTACACTTTTGGACACTGGACACTTGTGGATGGTGTGAGGCCCACTGATATCTGAGCGCTATGTGACACGCTCGATGGCACAGCTGCCTGTGACCAAAGTGACGAGAGGATAATGGAGATTTTGAATCTCTGCGTACACTTTTGGACACTGGACACTTGTGGATGGTGTGAGGCCCACTGATATCTGAGCGCTATGTGACACGCTCGATGGCACAGCTGCCTGTGACCAAAGTGACGAGAGGATAATGGAGATTTTGAATCTCTGCGTACACTTTTGGACACTGGACACTTGTGGATGGTGTGAGGCCCACTGATATCTGAGCGCTATGTGACACGCTCGATGGCACAGCTGCCTGTGACCAAAGTGACGAGAGGATAATGGAGATTTTGAATCTCTGCGTACACTTTTGGACACTGGGCACTTGTGGATTGTGTGAGGCCCACTGATATCTGAGCGCTATGTGACACGCTCGATGGCACAGCTGCCTGTGACCAAAGTGACGAGAGGATAATGGAGATTTTGAATCTCTGCGTACACTTTTGGACACTGGACACTTGTGGATGGTGTGAGGCCCACTGATATCTGAGCGCTATGTGACACGCTCGATGGCACAGCTGCCTGTGACCAAAGTGACGAGAGGATAATGGAGATTTTGAATCTCTGCGTACACTTTTGGACACTGGACACTTGTGGATTGTGTGAGGCCCACTGATATCTGAGCGCTATGTGACACGCTCGATGGCACAGCTGCCTGTGACCAAAGTGACGAGAGGATAATGGAGATTTTGAATCTCTGCGTACACTTTTGGACACTGGACACTTGTGGATGGTGTGAGGCCCACTGATATCTGAGCGCTATGTGACACGCTCGATGGCACAGCTGCCTGTGACCAAAGTGACGAGAGGATAATGGAGATTTTGAATCTCTGCGTACACTTTTGGACACTGGACACTTGTGGATTGTGTGAGGCCCACTGATATCTGAGCGCTATGTGACACGCTCGATGGCACAGCTGCCTGTGACCAAAGTTACGAGAGGATAATGGAGATTTTGAATCTCTGCGTACACTTTTGGACACTGGACACTTGTGGATTGTGTGAGGCCCACTGATATCTGAGCGCTATGTGACACGCTCGATGGCACAGCTGCCTGTGACCAAAGTGACGAGAGGATAATGGAGATTTTGAATCTCTGCGTACACTTTTGGACACTGGACACTTGTGGATGGTGTGAGGCCCACTGATATCTGAGCGCTATGTGACACGCTCGATGGCACAGCTGCCTGTGACCAAAGTGACGAGAGGATAATGGAGATTTTGAATCTCTGCGTACACTTTTGGACACTGGACACTTGTGGATGGTGTGAGGCCCACTGATATCTGAGCGCTATGTGACACGCTCGATGGCACAGCTGCCTGTGACCAAAGTGACGAGAGGATAATGGAGATTTTGAATCTCTGCGTACACTTTTGGACACTGGACACTTGTGGATGGTGTGAGGCCCACTGATACCTGAGCGCTATGTGACACTCTCGATGGAACAGCTGCCTGTGACCAAAGTGACGAGAGGATAATGGAGATTTTGAATCTCTGCGTACACTTTTGGACACTGGACACTTGTGGATTGTGTGAGGCCCACTGATATCTGAGCGCTATGTGACACGCTCGATGGCACAGCTGCCTGTGACCAAAGTGACGAGAGGATAATGGAGATTTTGAATCTCTGCGTACACTTTTGGACACTGGACACTTGTGGATGGTGTGAGGCCCACTGATATCTGAGTGCTATGTGACACGCTCGATGGCACAGCTGCCTGTGACCAAAGTGACGAGAGGATAATGGAGATTTTGAATCTCTGCGTACACTTTTGGACACTGGACACTTGTGCATTGTGTGAGGCCCACTGATATCTGAGCGCTATGTGACACGCTCGATGGCACAGCTGCCTGTGACCAAAGTGACGAGAGGATAATGGAGATTTTGAATCTCTGCGTACACTTTTGGACACTGGACACTTGTGGATTGTGTGAGGCCCACTGATATCTGAGCGCTATGTGACACGCTCGATGGCACAGCTGCCTGTGACCAAAGTGACGAGAGGATAATGGAGATTTTGAATCTCTGCGTACACTTTTGGACACTGGACACTTGTGGATTGTGTGAGGCCCACTGATATCTGAGCGCTATGTGACACGCTCGATGGCACAGCTGCCTGTGACCAAAGTGACGAGAGGATAATGGAGATTTTGAATCTCTTCGTACACTTTTGGACACTGGACACTTGTGGATGGTGTGAGGCCCACTGATATCTGAGCGCTATGTGACACTCTCGATGGCACAGCTGCCTGTGACCAAAGTGACGAGAGGATAATGGAGATTTTGAATCTCTGCGTACACTTGTGGACAGTGGACACTTGTGGATTGTGTGCGGCCCACTGATATCTGAGCGCTATGTGACACGCTCGATGGCACAGCTGCCTGTGACCAAAGTGACGAGAGGATAATGGAGATTTTGAATCTCTGCGTACACTTTTGGACACTGGACACTTGTGGATGGTGTGAGGCCCACTGATATCTGAGCGCTATGTGACACGCTCGATGGCACAGCTGCCTGTGACCAAAGTGACGAGAGGATAATGGAGATTTTGAATCTCTGCGTACACTTTTGGACACTGGACACTTGTGGATGTTGTGAGGCCCACTGATATCTGAGCGCTATGTGACACGCTCGATGGCACAGCTGCCTGTGACCAAAGTGACGAGAGGATAATGGAGATTTTGAATCTCTGCGTACACTTGTGGACAGTGGACACTTGTGGATTGTGTGCGGCCCACTGCTATCTGAGCGCTATGTGACACGCTCGATGGCACAGCTGCCTGTGACCAAAGTGACGAGAGGATAATGGAGATTTTGAATCTCTGCGTACACTTGTGGACAGTGGACACTTGTGGATTGTGTGCGGCCCACTGATATCTGAGCGCTATGTGACACGCTCGATGGCACAGCTGCCTGTGACCAAAGTGACGAGAGGATAATGGAGATTTTGAATCTCTGCGTACACTTGTGGACAGTGGACACTTGTGGATTGTGTGCGGCCCACTGATATCTGAGCGCTATGTGACACGCTCGATGGCACAGCTGCCTGTGACCAAAGTGACGAGAGGATAATGGAGATTTTGAATCTCTGCGTACACTTTTGGACACTGGACACTTGTGGATGGTGTGAGGCCCACTGATATCTGAGCGCTATGTGACACGCTCGATGGCACAGCTGCCTGTGACCAAAGTGACGAGAGGATAATGGAGATTTTGAATCTCTGCGTACACTTTTGGACACTGGACACTTGTGGATGGTGTGAGGCCCACTGATATCTGAGCGCTATGTGACACGCTCGATGGCACAGCTGCCTGTGACCAAAGTGACGAGAGGATAATGGAGATTTTGAATCTCTGCGTTCACTTTTGGACACTGGACACTTGTGGATGGTGTGAGGCCCACTGATATCTGAGCGCTATGTGACACGCTCGATGGCACAGCTGCCTGTGACCAAAGTGACGAGAGGATAATGGAGATTTTGAATCTCTGCGTACACTTTTGGACACTGGACACTTGTGGATGGTGTGAGGCCCACTGATATCTGAGCGCTATGTGACACGCTCGATGGCACAGCTGCCTGTGACCAAAGTGACGAGAGGATAATGGAGATTTTGAATCTCTGCGTACACTTTTGGACACTGGACACTTGTGGATGGTGTGAGGCCCACTGATATCTGAGCGCTATGTGACACGCTCGATGGCACAGCTGCCTGTGACCAAAGTGACGAGAGGATAATGGAGATTTTGAATCTCTGCGTACACTTTTGGACACTGGACACTTGTGGATGGTGTGAGGCCCACTGATATCTGAGCACTATGTGACACGCTCGATGGCACAGCTGCCTGTGACCAAAGTGACGAGAGGATAATGGAGATTTTGAATCTCTGTGTACACTTTTGGACACTGGACACTTGTGGATGGTGTGAGGCCCACTGATATCTGAGCGCTATGTGACACGCTCGATGGCACAGCTGCCTGTGACCAAAGTGACGAGAGGATAATGGAGATTTTGAATCTCTGCGTACACTTTTGGACACTGGACACTTGTGGATGGTGTGAGGCCCACTGATATCTGAGCGCTATGTGACACGCTCGATGGCACAGCTGCCTGTGACCAAAGTGACGAGAGGATAATGGAGATTTTGAATCTCTGCGTACACTTTTGGACACTGGACACTTGTGGATGGTGTGAGGCCCACTGATATCTGAGCGCTATGTGACACGCTCGATGGCACAGCTGCCTGTGACCAAAGTGACGAGAGGATAATGGAGATTTTGAATCTCTGCGTACACTTTTGGACACTGGACACTTGTGGATGGTGTGAGGCCCACTGATATCTGAGCGCTATGTGACACGCTCGATGGCACAGCTGCCTGTGACCAAAGTGACGAGAGGATAATGGAGATTTTGAATCTCTGCGTTCACTTTTGGACACTGGACACTTGTGGATGGTGTGAGGCCCACTGATATCTGAGCGCTATGTGACACGCTCGATGGCACAGCTGCCTGTGACCAAAGTGACGAGAGGATAATGGAGATTTTGAATCTCTGCGTACACTTTTGGACACTGGACACTTGTGGATGGTGTGAGGCCCACTGATATCTGAGCGCTATGTGACACGCTCGATGGCACAGCTGCCTGTGACCAAAGTGACGAGAGGATAATGGAGATTTTGAATCTCTGCGTACACTTTTGGACACTGGACACTTGTGGATGGTGTGAGGCCCACTGATATCTGAGCGCTATGTGACACGCTCGATGGCACAGCTGCCTGTGACCAAAGTGACGAGAGGATAATGGAGATTTTGAATCTCTGCGTACACTTTTGGACACTGGACACTTGTGGATGGTGTGAGGCCCACTGATATCTGAGCACTATGTGACACGCTCGATGGCACAGCTGCCTGTGACCAAAGTGACGAGAGGATAATGGAGATTTTGAATCTCTGTGTACACTTTTGGACACTGGACACTTGTGGATGGTGTGAGGCCCACTGATATCTGAGCGCTATGTGACACGCTCGATGGCACAGCTGCCTGTGACCAAAGTGACGAGAGGATAATGGAGATTTTGAATCTCTGCGTACACTTTTGGACACTGGACACTTGTGGATGGTGTGAGGCCCACTGATATCTGAGCGCTATGTGACACGCTCGATGGCACAGCTGCCTGTGACCAAAGTGACGAGAGGATAATGGAGATTTTGAATCTCTGCGTACACTTTTGGACACTGGACACTTGTGGATGGTGTGAGGCCCACTGATATCTGAGCGCTATGTGACACGCTCGATGGCACAGCTGCCTGTGACCAAAGTGACGAGAGGATAAGGGAGATTGGATTGCTTTTAAAAAAGCAGTTTGCTTAGCAGTGGGTAAACAGCAATGCCAGCGTGTCAGGAAGCCTTAAAAGGCAGCCCAACAACCAACACCACTGATACACCACAATATAGCCTCCCCTTGCACTGCACACACAGTGACTTGTGTGTTGTGCAGGCCAAATCGCTAGCAGCAGAAGCAGTTTTTTTGTCTTCTTCCCTGCCTAACGCTCTCCCTACAGAATCAGCAGCAACCTCTCCCTATACTAAGATCGGCAGAAGTAAGATGGCGGTCGGCGTGCACGCCATTTTATACCCCCTGTGACGCCCACCAAAGCAAGCCAATCACTTGCATGCCCTTCTGAAAGATGGTGGTGACCCGTGCCTATGTCATCACGTTGCCCACAGTGTCCGTGGATCCTGATTGGCTGAAAAAGAGCGCAAAACAAACTTTTGAAACGCGACTTTGGTGCGTAAGTCGCCGACCTCGTGGCCGACCTCATCCTAGGGTCGGGTTTCGTTTCATGAAACCCGACTTTGCCATAATCAGCATGCTCCTCTTCATCCCATGATGAGCAAGAGCCCCTTGGAGCTGGTAGCCACTGACAATGTCAAACAGGAGCCTAGTTGTTCTGGGTATACATATGCTATGACGGTCATTGAACACTACACAAAGTACGTGGTGGCCATCCCCGTGAGAGACCTCATCACCAGGATATCCATGGCCACCTTGTGGAAAAGTTTCATTTTACCCAAGGGTCGGCCTTTGAGTCTCAGTTGTTTCAGGAGCTATGTACACCATATAATTGCAAGAAGCTGAAAGCTACAGAATTGAAAAGCCCAACATAGACAAAAGAAAAACTTTGACTTCCATGCCAGTTCCAAGCCCTTGTAGTCTGGGGAACAAGTGTAGCTAAAGTATAATCACCCTATCAGTAAACTACACAGCAGATGGGAGCGTGAGCCATAGGTAGTTAAGGACTGTCTCTTTCCTAAAGTTCACCATAACCTCCTAAAAATTTGTCTGCAAAAAACAATTCCTCAGCAACTATCAAGAGAAAGTGAGCCATCTGGACCATCTTCATCTTCAAGTGGGTCTCCCTTCAACATGTCAACTCACTTCAATTCTCTTTGTTGCCGCAGATCCTGGTGAGGATACCTATACCGACAACCACTGTTCTGGCGGGGTAGGTCTCCAGAAACATCTTGCCCCTTCTCCACCTTCAATTAAGGATATTGTCTCTCCAGAGAACTGGGTTGCTTCACTTTGAAACTCTGAACCTGCAAGAAATACAGTTCTGTGGAGAATTCTAAGGACACTATGCGAAAGTCTTAAAGGAAGAAGAAGGGAGGACTTCCCTCTTATCTGTAGAGTTATGAGTTGTCCTAAAAAGAAAGCTTCTATTCCTCCAAAGAGTAGACCCAAAGTCTAGAGTCACCACTTCTATAATAAGAACCTCACCCTACTGCTGTATAACATTTGAAGCTGGGAAAGGAACTCAGAGGAATATTTGAGCTTCCCGTGATCATGTATTCACTGGAAAGTACCTTGTTCATACGTCTTCTGGTTTTACACGTTAAGTTATATAGTTATTCTGTTCAAATACTTGTGCCCATTGTGTGGACTCCTTCTGTCATTTGGGAGCCACAATGTGATGGTTTTCACACTATTGCACTGCACCAAAGGACTCTTTGCACTAAAAGATGGGACTCACATTTCTTAAAAATATAGACTTTTTGATAACTATGGGTTTTGTTGAATAAATAGGCTTTGCAGGTCCTAAAGACGAAACCATGGTTCCAGTGCTGATTGTCTCAAGTGTTCCAGAAAGCTACTCCCACAGAAAAGCCCTGCCTCTGATGATAGACGTGTAATGGTTTTATTTCACTGAGTAGCTAGAATTTTAGGAAATGTACTTATGTTGCATATACTCTTAACCAGAGGTCTCTTTCAATGGAGCTGGAGCAAACAGATGATGTGTCTTCTTGGGTAATTTATGTTGTGCACCAGTGAGACCTACACACTAGGTTTCAAGCAGGCACAAATATACACTAGAAGACATCAAGGTGATGAGCATTCAGAGTAATTACAGGCTTTGATGGGCCTGAAGGGATAACTGTATTATGACACCCATCTAAAGGTAGATTGGTTCAACTGGTTAAGTGGTTGGGATAACCATGCCCCCAGGCTCCTTATTGATTCATAAGAGCATGTGGAATAAGCCATGCTTTGACGTATTGTCTGGTGTCATTCTGTCAGATTAAATGTAAATTGTTGCTCTGTAATACCACTGGAGACCAGCATGTGGAGGTATAAGGGTCAGCAAGAGACTGTATTGGAGGATGGCTGATTAACATCCGCTATATATTGGTCACTATCTTGACTAGAGGTTGTTGGCAGTGAGCAGTTGGAGAGAGTCAAGCCCGACTAGAGTTGAGGAGTGACGGGTTTACTGCGACAGAGAGGAATCAGAAGACCACAGCATCTGATTTCTCCTTCTCCTGCACTGTTTAGAAGTACTTCAGCTTCATATTAAATGATGCAGGTTTCTTGAAAGTTTCCTGCATTAAGGTTCTCAGCTGTCACTGTTTTCCACTCCATCTCCAATATAATCTGGACTCTGGCTAGCACTTATTGCCAGAGTTAGCTTATGCTGCATGGTTAGGAGATGGTGGTTTGTGGTTCTTGTTTGAGAAGGTGTTTGGTAAATTTATCTGAGACTGTTGCTAGGTTTTGGGTGTGTTCTAATTCCCCTCCTTCTCCTACTTTGGTTTTACCCAATCCTCCACTCCCTGGTGTTTACCTCTTTTGTTTGTGAGTATTTTTGTATGATTGGTATTTTCCTTTATCCATGTTTTTATTACCTTGCTATTCTAGTTGGTGTATTACGGTACACTACTACTCCCATCTTCCTTGGGTTGGGGAAGGGTACAGACTGAGGGCGGATTCAGAGGCTAAGGCAAGGTATGTGGCCCTGGCATCTACACCATCAGAAGTAATCCAGGGAATAGGGCGATTTAGGGCTCCCCTAGCAATAGGAACAGGAAAGGAGCCCCTGTCCCAGGACCCCCTTCAACAGAGTTGTGACATTAATTCTGGCCGAAACTGTTTTTTGATCTATTATGGTACTCTCTCTGCTTTGACAGGACAGCTGCAGCTAGTCAGCCTGGAGGTGGCAGATCTACGCACTGTTGTATTTCAGCACTCTAACACATCAGGTTTGGGGACCTTGACTCCCAGGCAACCATTAGTGGAACCCAAGTTCGCTTTGTCTGACAGGTAGGTTCTCTGGGGGAGTGACAAGTTTGTTGTTTTCAAGGAGGCCTGTAAGCTATACTTTAGGTTATGTCTTTGTTCCTTAGGAACTGAGGAGCAATTGGTGGCAATAATAACCTCTCTCCTTTAGGGTGACCCCCAAGCATGGGCATTCTCTCTTCTGACTGACACCCAGTCACTCCGGACAGAGAAGGATTTTTTTCTGACGCTGGGTACGTCAGCTTTAGCAGGAAAACTGGCAGGCAGAGAAATACTGCTCTGAGTTTTGGAGGTGGGCCACTGATGCTAAGTGGAATGACCCCGCACTCCGTAGCCAGTTTTGTCAAGGGTTATCAGTAAGGGTGAAGAATGCCTTAGCTCTGTATGAGACTCCAGTTTCCCTTGAGGTGGCCATGTCTCTGGCTATTTGGGTGGATCGCAATCTTCGCCAGGGACATAAAGAGACACCCCAATGTGCAGGCCAAGGGAAACCTGGTCTAAGTCATCTTAGAAACTCATGCAGATGGGTGGGGTTACAAGTTCTGGGAATCAAACTGTAGTACGGAGTAAAGGGGGAGTGCATTTTTACTGTAGGAAAAAAGGCCAATTTATGGGTGCATGTCCTTCCCTACCTCACTATAAACAGCCACGGGAAAACTATGGAGCCCAGGATGTGGGGAGGTTAGCAACTCGGGTGTACATATCTCACATAGGACAAAATTTTTTGTACCTGCTGAAATCCATCTGGGTAAAATAAGGTGGTTATTTCTGCCTTTCTGGACAGTGGGGCGGGGTTTAATTTGATCGACGCTAGTTTCGTCCAGGTCTAGGGCCTCAAACCACATACAATGTCCAGACCTATACCCATAATATTCATCGACTCTGCACTCTTGAGATGGGAAACTGGGTCTGAGCAGAAAAAGTAAATTAATGTGCATGCAAAATGAAATTGCATATGAACACATGACCTTTACACAGAGAAAACCAAAAGCAAAACACAAAACAAATATCCTGGAATAAAAAAGTAAAAAAATATTGCAAAAATTGCATGAAGGTAGTAATAATAGTAATAATAAGGGTATTTAGTTAACATAATTTTGATCAAAATAATGTAGAAGCCATCCCGCCACGTCACGGCAACCCTTGTGGGACAGTCCTAACTCTTGTATTTAAAACCTTTCCACTTGTCAAGTGACGTAAATGTGAACAAGGACAGAGGGACTGAACCACCAGTAATAGTATAGGCCAGACAGGATGGATTTTCCAACTCAGAAACAGGGCGGTCACACCCTTATATGCACAGAATGCACAATGAAACAAATGAGAAACTGGGTCTGAGCAGAAAAAGTAAATTAATGTGCATGCAAAATGAAATTGCATATGAACACATGACCTTTACACAGAGAAAACCAAAAGCAAAACACAAAACAAATATCCTGGAATAAAAAAGTAAAAAAAATATTGCAAAAATTGCATGAAGGTAGTAATAATAGTAATAATAAGGGTATTTAGTTAACATAATTTTGATCAAAATAATGTAGAAGCCATCCCGCCACGTCACGGCAACCCTTGTGGGACAGTCCTAACTCTTGTATTTAAAACCTTTCCACTTGTCAAGTGACATAAATGTGAACAAGGACAGAGGGACTGAACCACCAGTAATAGTATAGGCCAGACAGGATGGATTTTCCAACTCAGAAACAGGGCGGTCACACCCTTATATGCACAGAATGCACAATGAAACAAATGAGAAACTGGGTCTGAGCAGAAAAAGTAAATTAATGTGCATGCAAAATGAAATTGCATATGAACACATGACCTTTACACAGAGAAAACCAAAAGCAAAACACAAAACAAATATCCTGGAATAAAAAAGTAAAAAAATATTGCAAAAATTGCATGAAGGTAGTAATAATAGTAATAATAAGGGTATTTAGTTAACATAATTTTGATCAAAATAATGTAGAAGCCATCCCGCCACGTCACGGCAACCCTTGTGGGACAGTCCTAACTCTTGTATTTAAAACCTTTCCACTTGTCAAGTGACGTAAATGTGAACAAGGACAGAGGGACTGAACCACCAGTAATAGTATAGGCCAGACAGGATGGATTTTCCAACTCAGAAACAGGGCGGTCACACCCTTATATGCACAGAATGCACAATGAAACAAATGAGAAACTGGGTCTGAGCAGAAAAAGTAAATTAATGTGCATGCAAAATGAAATTGCATATGAACACATGACCTTTACACAGAGAAAACCAAAAGCAAAACACAAAACAAATATCCTGGAATAAAAAAGTAAAAAAATATTGCAAAAATTGCATGAAGGTAGTAATAATAGTAATAATAAGGGTATTTAGTTAACATAATTTTGATCAAAATAATGTAGAAGCCATCCCGCCACGTCACGGCAACCCTTGTGGGACAGTCCTAACTCTTGTATTTAAAACCTTTCCACTTGTCAAGTGACGTAAATGTGAACAAGGACAGAGGGACTGAACCACCAGTAATAGTATAGGCCAGACAGGATGGATTTTCCAACTCAGAAACAGGGCGGTCACACCCTTATATGCACAGAATGCACAATGAAACAAATGAGAAACTGGGTCTGAGCAGAAAAAGTAAATTAATGTGCATGCAAAATGAAATTGCATATGAACACATGACCTTTACACAGAGAAAACCAAAAGCAAAACACAAAACAAATATCCTGGAATAAAAAAGTAAAAAAATATTGCAAAAATTGCATGAAGGTAGTAATAATAGTAATAATAAGGGTATTTAGTTAACATAATTTTGATCAAAATAATGTAGAAGCCATCCCGCCACGTCACGGCAACCCTTGTGGGACAGTCCTAACTCTTGTATTTAAAACCTTTCCACTTGTCAAGTGACGTAAATGTGAACAAGGACAGAGGGACTGAACCACCAGTAATAGTATAGGCCAGACAGGATGGATTTTCCAACTCAGAAACAGGGCGGTCACACCCTTATATGCACAGAATGCACAATGAAACAAATGAGAAACTGGGTCTGAGCAGAAAAAGTAAATTAATGTGCATGCAAAATGAATTTGCATATGAACACATGACCTTTACACAGAGAAAACCAAAAGCAAAACACAAAACAAATATCCTGGAATAAAAAAGTAAAAAAATATTGCAAAAATTGCATGAAGGTAGTAATAATAGTAATAATAAGGGTATTTAGTTAACATAATTTTGATCAAAATAATGTAGAAGCCATCCCGCCACGTCACGGCAACCCTTGTGGGACAGTCCTAACTCTTGTATTTAAAACCTTTCCACTTGTCAAGTGACGTAAATGTGAACAAGGACAGAGGGACTGAACCACCAGTAATAGTATAGGCCAGACAGGATGGATTTTCCAACTCAGAAACAGGGCGGTCACACCCTTATATGCACAGAATGCACAATGAAACAAATGAGAAACTGGGTCTGAGCAGAAAAAGTAAATTAATGTGCATGCAAAATGAAATTGCATATGAACACATGACCTTTACACAGAGAAAACCAAAAGCAAAACACAAAACAAATATCCTGGAATAAAAAAGTAAAAAAATATTGCAAAAATTGCATGAAGGTAGTAATTTTTGCAATATTTTTTTACTTTTTTATTCCAGGATATTTGTTTTGTGTTTTGCTTTTGGTTTTCTCTGTGTAAAGGTCATGTGTTCATATGCAATTTCATTTTGCATGCACATTAATTTACTTTTTCTGCTCAGACCCAGTTTCTCATTTGTTTCATTGTGCATTCTGTGCATATAAGGGTGTGACCGCCCTGTTTCTGAGTTGGAAAATCCATCCTGTCTGGCCTATACTATTACTGGTGGTTCAGTCCCTCTGTCCTTGTTCACATTTACGTCACTTGACAAGTGGAAAGGTTTTAAATACAAGAGTTAGGACTGTCCCACAAGGGTTGCCGTGACGTGGCGGGATGGCTTCTACATTATTTTGATCAAAATTATGTTAACTAAATACCCTTATTATTACTATTATTACTACCTTCATGCAATTTTTGCAATATTTTTTTACTTTTTTATTCCAGGATATTTGTTTTGTTTTTTGCTTTTGGTTTTCTCTGTGTAAAGGTCATGTGTTCATATGCAATTTCATTTTGCATGCACATTAATTTACTTTTTCTGCTCAGACCCAGTTTCTCATTTGTTTCATTGTGCATTCTGTGCATATAAGGGTGTGACCGCCCTGTTTCTGAGTTGGAAAATCCATCCTGTCTGGCCTATACTATTACTGGTGGTTCAGTCCCTCTGTCCTTGTTCACATTTACGTCACTTGACAAGTGGAAAGGTTTTAAATACAAGAGTTAGGACTGTCCCACAAGGGTTGCCGTGACGTGGCGGGATGGCTTCTACATTATTTTGATCAAAATTATGTTAACTAAATACCCTTATTATTACTATTATTACTACCTTCATGCAATTTTTGCAATATTTTTTTACTTTTTTATTCCAGGATATTTGTTTTGTGTTTTGCTTTTGGTTTTCTCTGTGTAAAGGTCATGTGTTCATATGCAATTTCATTTTGCATGCACATTAATTTACTTTTTCTGCTCAGACCCAGTTTCTCATTTGTTTCATTGTGCATTCTGTGCATATAAGGGTGTGACCGCCCTGTTTCTGAGTTGGAAAATCCATCCTGTCTGGCCTATACTATTACTGGTGGTTCAGTCCCTCTGTCCTTGTTCACATTTACGTCACTTGACAAGTGGAAAGGTTTTAAATACAAGAGTTAGGACTGTCCCACAAGGGTTGCCGTGACGTGGCGGGATGGCTTCTACATTATTTTGATCAAAATTATGTTAACTAAATACCCTTATTATTATTACTATTATTACTACTTTCATGCAATTTTTGCAATATTTTTTTACTTTTTTATTCCAGGATATTTGTTTTGTGTTTTGCTTTTGGTTTTCTCTGTGTAAAGGTCATGTGTTCATATGCAATTTCATTTTGCATGCACATTAATTTACTTTTTCTGCTCAGACCCAGTTTCTCATTTGTTTCATTGTGCATTCTGTGCATATAAGGGTGTGACCGCCCTGTTTCTGAGTTGGAAAATCCATCCTGTCTGGCCTATACTATTACTGGTGGTTCAGTCCCTCTGTCCTTGTTCACATTTACGTCACTTGACAAGTGGAAAGGTTTTAAATACAAGAGTTAGGACTGTCCCACAAGGGTTGCCGTGACGTGGCGGGATGGCTTCTACATTATTTTGATCAAAATTATGTTAACTAAATACCCTTATTATTACTATTATTACTACCTTCATGCAATTTTTGCAATATTTTTTTACTTTTTTATTCCAGGATATTTGTTTTGTGTTTTGCTTTTGGTTTACTCTTGAGATGGGTATTGTTCTCAAGTCATCTGAGGGTTACATCTACAGGTAGAGGCCATGCACTCAGAAGGTATTAAATGTTATATGTTAGAGAATCTGCTCCATCCTGTGGTTCCTGGACTACCTTGACTCAATCAGCACAGTCCTGTGGTAGACTGACAGACTCGGGAGGTGGTAATGTGGAGTGAGTATTGGCACCCTGCTTGCAAGAGTGGATACCCAGTCTGTGCCTAAATACCTATCTCACTTTAAGGATGTGTTTTCGGAGGAGGAGAGCCAAGAACTTTCTCCCCATCATTCTTATGACTGCGCTGTTAATCTTGTCCCTGGGGCCAAGCTGCCAAGGAGCCGACTATATACATTAATATCACTGATCCAGAGAGGCAGGGCAAGAAGGACTATATCATGGACGTCGAAGGGTCATATCAGACTATCCTCATCCCTCCATTGCTGCAAGGTTTTTCTTTGTAAAGAAGAAAGAGAGGGGATATGCCCCTGCCTAGATTTCCGCAAACTCCATCAGATCACAGTTCGGGATCTGGATCCACTCCTATTCAAGCCGGACCTTCTTAATCAGATTGTAGGCGCAAAATGGTTTTCTAAACCGCATCTCAGGGGGGGCGTATAATCTCAATCATATTAAAGAGGAGGATGAGTGGAAAACAGCTTCCAATATGCCTGAGGGACACTATAAGAACCTTGTCATGCCATTTGGGTTGACTAATGCTCTCGCCGACTTTCAGCACTTTGTAAATGACACCTTTAGTCACCTGGTAAGTAGATTTGTTCTAATCTATCTTGATGACATATTCATTTATTCACTTGACCTTGAGACACATCAAATACATGTCAGGCAGGTCTTACAGATACTCAGAGACAATAAGTTATTTGTCAAACCAGAGAAATGTTCTCGGTTGAGGAGATCTCTTTTCTAGGATATGTTTTATTGTCCACCGGTTTTCACATGGATACGGCAAAAGTCCATTCAGTATTAGATTGGGATCATCCTGAGGATTTGAAGGTGTTACAAAGGTTTTTGGTTTTGACAACTATCGTAATTTTTTTAAAAACTTTTTAGTTGTGGCCAAACCTCTGACGCATATGACCAGAAAAGGAATAGACTGTTCCAAATGGTCCAGTCTGGCCATGGAGGCATTTGATACTTTGAAGGAGTGTTTTGTGCCTGTTTCTCATACAGCCTGACATCACTCAGCCATTTATTGCAGAAGTTGATGCGTCTAAAGTGAGGTTGGGGGCAATATTATCGCAAGAAGAGTCTCCTGGTAAATGGAGTCCATGTCCATACTTTTCAAAAAATTGTCATCTGCCGAGAAAAATTATGACATTGGTAATAGGGAACAATAGTGGGCCTTTGAAGAATGGCAACATTTTATGAAGGAGCAGTTCATCTAGATATGATAATCATGGATTAAACAAATCAGGTATATCTCGAGTCTGCAAAATGTCTAATGCCTAGACAGGCAAGATGGGCATTGCTCTTCACCAGGTTTAACTTTTTTGTTACATGTACGCCAGGGAACAAGAACATTAAGGTTGATGCCTAATCTCATTGTTTTCCTAGGGGTGGGGATAATTGTGAACTGTTTCCTATACTACAAAAAGGAGTGGTTACTGAATCTACAAGTGCTTCTCACAAAATTAGAATATCATCAAAACGCTAATTTATTTCAGTTCTTCAAAACAGAAAGTGAAACTTATATATTATACAGAGTCAGTACAAACAGAGTGATCTATTTCAAGTGTTTATTTCTGTTAATGTTGTAATTCTGACATGGAGAAGGACTTAGGGATCATAATTAATGATAAACTTACCTGGAGCAGCCAGTGCCAGGCAGCGGATGCCAAGGCAAACAGGATCATGGGGTGCATAAAAAGAGGTCTGGATACACATGATGAGAGCATTATACTGCCTCTGTACAAATCCCTGGTTAGACTGCACATGGAGTACTGTGTGTAGTTTTGTGCATCAGTGCTTAGAAAGGTTATAATGGAACTAGCCCCTTCACTACCAAGGGTGGTTTGCACCTTAACTACCGGGCCAATTTTTACAATTCTGACCACTGTCCCTTTATGAGGTCATAACTCTGGAACGCTTCCATGGATCCCGGTGATTCTGTCATTGTTTTCTCGTGACATATTGTACTTCATGTTAGTGGTAAAATTTCATTCATATAACTTGCATTTATTTGTGAGAAAAACGGAAATTTGGCGAAAATTTTGAAAATTCCGCAATTTTCCAACTTTTAATTTTTATGCCCTTAAATCACAGAGATATGGCACACAAAAAAGTTAATAAGTAACATTTCCCACATGTTTACTTTACATCAGCACAATTTTGGAACCAAAATTTTTATTTGTTAGTAAGATATAAGGGTTAAAAGTTGACCAGCGATCTCTCATTTTTGCAACACCATTTTATTTTTACGGACCACATCACATTTGAAGCCACTTTGAGGGGTCTATATGATAGAAAATACCCAAAAGTGACACCATTCTAAAAACTGCACCCCTTAAGGTGCTTAAAACCGCATTCAAGGAGTTTATTAACCCTTCAGGTGCGTCACAGGAATTTTTTGAATATTTAAAAAAAATTAACATTTAACTTTTTTTCACAAAAAAAATTACTTCAGGTTCAATTTTTTTTATTTTACCAAGTGTAACAGGAGAAATTGGACTGCAAAAATTATTGTGCAATTTGTCCTGAGCACGCTGATACCTGATATGTGGGGGGGAACCACTGTTTCTGCGCATGGCAGAGCTCAGAAGGGAAGGAGCGCCGTTTGACTTTTTCAATGCAAAATTGGCTGGAATTCTGATCAGACGCCATGTCGCGTTTGGAGAGCCACTGATGTACCTAAACAGTGGAAACCCCCCACAAGTGACCCCATTTTTGAAACTAGACCCCCTAAGGAACTTATCTAGATATGTGGTGAGAACTTTGAACCCACAAGGGCTTCACAGAAGTTTATAATATACAGCGGTACAATTAAAAAATCATATTTTTTCCACAAAATGATCTTTTCAACCCCAATTTTTATTTTCCCAAGGGTAACAGGACCCTAAAAGTTATTGTGCAATTTGTCATGAGTACGCTGATACCCCATATGTGGGTGTAAATGACTATTTGGGCACATGGCAGAGCTCGGAAGGCAAGCAGCACCATTTGACTTTTTTGGCTGGAATTGAGATCGGACACCATGTCGCGTTTGGAAAGCCCCTGATGTACCAAAACAGTGGAAACCCCCCACAATTGACACCATTTTGGAAACTAGACCCCCCAAGGAACTTATCTAGATGTGTGGTGAGAACTTTGAACCCCCAAGTGCTTCACAGAAGTTTATAACGCCCAGGCGTGAAAGTAAAAAAAAAATTTTTTCCCACAAAAATGATATTTTTGCCCCAAAATTTTTATTTTGCTAAGGGCAACAGGAGAAATAGGACCCCAAAAGTTGTTTTGCAAATTGTCCTGAGTAGGCTGATACCCCATATGAGGGGGTAAAACACTGTTAGGGTGCATGGCAGAGCTTGGAAGGGAAGGAGCACCATTTGACTTTTTCAACGCAGAATTGGCTGGAATTGAGATCAGACGCCATGTTGCGTTTGGAGAGCACCTGATGTGCGCAAATAGTGGAAACCCCTAGCCCTAACCCTAGCCCTAACCCTAGCCCTAACCCTAGCCCTAACCCTGGCCCTAACCCTAGCCCTAACCCTAACCCTAGCCCTAACTCCAATGGGAAAATAGAAATAAATACATTTTTTTAATTTTATTATTTTTCCCTAACTAAGGGGGTGATGTTGTGAGTTCATTTTCCCCTTCACTTCTGAGGCCCGAGGAACTCCCTCTTCTGGTGAAGAAAGGTAGTGAGCCTGATTGTCAAACACCTGGGGCTGATGATGATGACTGGCTGAGTGGAGTTAATGACTGGATATAAGGCTGCCGACGCCCTTCTGGCCTGCGGGTGATTTCTCTGTGGACTTCTAGGAAACCAGTCTGATTCCTGCTCATCTAAAGCTAAGATTTCTGCTTTGCCTTTTTGCATTAGTGTTTTGTTTTCCTTGCTTTTCTGGATTCTGCCATTCCCTGCTGGGGTGAGCTGAATCTCCTTTTGCCTGTTGCTCTGTCTTCAGAATATTCCTGAGTACTGACATAGCTTTTTTGAAGCCTAGCGTCTTCAGGGCCTTTTTTACTGTCAGTTTGTTGGCTCTTATTTTCATAGGGGTTTTCACGGATTGCAGACAGCAGCCTTCCTGTCCTTTCCTATCTAAGCTAGCGTGGGCCCCATCTTTGCTCAGTCTATCTTTCTGTCTGTGTTTTGTTCTTTCTTCTTGCTTCACCGTCATTATATGTGGGGGGCTGCCTTTTACTTTGGGGTCTGCTCTGGGGCAGTTTAGATTTCCCTTTCTGTCTTTAGGCTATGTAGTCCTCCGGCTGTGATCGAGGGGCCTAGGGCATCGTAGGAGCCCCCCACGGCTACTGCTAGTTGTGTTGATAGGTTCAGGGGTCTGCAATCCGATAGCTGCCAACTTCTCTGGTTTTCTGGACTTAGCTAGCATTTCTATTTTTGCCTCCTACGGTGACTCAATCATAACAGGGTGATAACGGGGGGTTTGATTTACTATTTATGGCGGTTTTTATGTTTGGCGGCTGTCGCACGCTAAAAGACGCTTTTTATTGTAAAAATAGTTTTTGCATCACCACATATTGAGAGCTATAATTTTTCCATATTTTGACCCATCGAATCATGTGAGGTCTTATTTTTTGCGGGACGAGTTGACGCTTTTATTGGTATCATGTTCGGGCATGTGACATTTTTTGATCGCTTTTTATTTCGTTTTTTGGGACACAGAATTTACAAAAACCAGCCTTTCATGAATTTCTTTTGGGTGGTGCGTTTACGCCGTTCCGGGTGCGGTAAAATTTATAAGGCGGTTTTATTCTTCAGGTCAGTATGGTTACAGCGATACCTCATTTAGGTCGTTTTTTTATGTTTTGGCGCTTTTATGCAATGAAAACAATTTTATATTAAAAATAATTATTTTTGCATCGCTTTATTCTGCGAGCTATAACTTTTTTATTTTTTCGCTGATGATGCTGTATGGCAGCTCGTTTTTTGCGGGACAAGATGACGTTTTCAGCGGTACCATGGATATTTATATGCGTCTTTTTGATCGCACGTTATTGCACTTTTTGTTCGGCGGTATGATAATAAATCATTATTTTTTGCTTCGTTTTTTATTTTTATTTTTTAAGGGGTTCACTTAAGGGGTTATCTATTGGGACAGTTTTATAGGGCGGGTCGTTACGGACGCGGCGATGCCTAATATGTGTACTTTTATTGTTTTATTTTTTTATTTCCAAAAAATGAATTTATTGGGGAATGTTTTTTTTTTTTTAATTTATTTAGCGATTTTTTTAAATTATTTTTACACTTTTTTTTTATTTTTTTTTTACTTTATTACAATGTCCCAGGGGGGACATAACTGTCCTGTGACAGATTGCTGATCTGTCACATCACAGATCACTGTGACAGATCAGCGATCTGTCACAGGCACTGCAAAGGCTTCCTTATGCCTGCGCTTTGCAGGCACTGAGGAAGCCAGCTTCCTGCAGGCCCCCGGAGGTCCCCGTCGCCATATTGGATCCGGGGACCTGCAGGAAAGGAGACCCAGCAGCGCTGCACATTGCGCTGCCGTGGGGGGCTCAGGGAAGCACAGAGGGAGCCCCCTCCCTGCCGATGCTTCCCTTTAACCCCGGTACACCGCGATCGTGTTTGATCACGGTGTGCAAGGGGTTAACGTGTCGGGGGTGGTCCGTGACCGCCCCTGACACAATGTGCCGGGTGTCAGCTATGATAATTAGCTGACACTCGGCCGCGATCAGCGGCGCTCACCACGTGGGCGCCTCTGATCGCGATGACGTAATATTCCGTCCATGGTAATTAGGTCCATGGTCACATGGACGGAATATTACGTCAATTGTAGGTAAGGGGCTAGAGCGAGTACAAAGGAGGGCGAGAAAATGAATAAAGGGGATGGGGGAACTACAAAACCTAGAGAGATTAGCAAAATTAGGATTATTTACTCTAGAAAAAAGACGACTGAGGGGCCATCTAATAACCATGTATAAGTATATAAGGGGACAATACAAATATCTCTCTGAGGATCTGTTTATACCAAGGAAGGTGACGGTCACAAGGGGGCATTCTCTGCATCTGGAGGAGAGAAGGTTTTTCCACCAACATAGAAGAGGATTCTTTACTGTTAGGGCAGTGAGAATGTGGAATTCCCTGCCTGAGGAGGTGGTGTTGGCGAACTCAGTCGAGGGGTTCAAAAGAGGCCTGGATGTCTTCCTGGAGCATAACATTATTGTATCCTACAGTTATTAGGTTCTTTAGAAGGACGTAGATTTGGGATTTATTCTGACGGCATATAGGCTGAACTGGATGGACAAACGTCTTTTTTCGACCTTGCTAACTATGTTACTATGATTATGGCTTACAGCCAATGAAAACCCAAAAGTCATTATCTCAGTAAATTAGAATACTATAAAACACCAGCTTGAAAAATGATTTTAAAACTCGAAATGTTGGCCTACTGAAATGTATGTTCAGAAAATGCACTCAATACTTGGTCGGGGATCCTTTTGCATCAATTACTGCATCAATGCAGCGTGGCATGGAGGCGATCACCCTTTGGCACTGCTGAGGTGTTATGAAAGCCCAGGTTGCTTTGATAGCAGCCGTCAGCTGGTATGCATTGTTGGGTCTGGTGTCTCTCATCTTTCTCTTGACAATACCCCATAGATTCTGTATGGGGTTAAAGTTAGGCGAGTTTTCTGGTCAATCAACCACAATGATACTGTGGTTTTTAAACCAGGTATTGGTACTTTTCATAGTGCCAAGTCCTGCTGGAGAATGAAATTTCCATCTCCAAAAAGCTTGTCAGCAGAGGGAAGCATGAAGTGCTCTAAAATTTCCTGGTAGACGGCTGCACTGACTTTGGTCTTGGTAAAACACAGTGGACCTACACCATCAGATGACATAGTTCTCCAAATCATCACTGATTGTGGAAACTTCACACTAGACCTCAAGAAGCTTGGATTGTGGCCTCTCCACTCTTCCTCCAGACTCTGGGACCTTGATTTCCAAATGAAATGCAAAATTTACTTTCATCTGAAAACAACACCTTGGACCACTGAGCAACAGTCCACTTCTTTTTCTCTTTGGCAGTATATGTGTTTGTCTGTTTTTTTTATATTTACTATTGTAGGCAAGATTTGGACAGTATAGTCCTCCATACAGTATTATGGGCATCACATAGTCCTCCACACCGTATTATGGGCACCACAGAGTCCTCTATACAATATTTTTGACACCATATAGTCCTCCATACAGTATTATGGGCACCATATAGCCCTCCATACAGTATTATCGACACCAAATAGTACTTCATACAGTATTATGAGCACCCCATAGTTCTCCATACAGTGTAATGGGCCCCATATAATGCTCCATACAGTATAATGGGCCCCATATATTGCTCCATACAGAATAATGGGCCCAGTATATTGCTTCATACATTATAATGGGCCCCAAATATAGCACACAAGTTGATTGGGGTACATATTGTACCTTAGATTTTCATGGAGACAGTCAAAAGTTTTATTTTAGACACCTAAAAAAATTGCTATTTTACAAAATATGAGTATATGAGTATATGACTATAATCAAATACCTCCATAATGTAGCAAACCAGGCTATATATATATATATATATATATATATATATATATATATATATATATATATAATGTGTGTGTATTTTTACACTTTGCTTAAGGGTACCCTACTGTCTCCTTCCCCATTACATACACTGCAGGGCCCTCTCCTTTCTATACCAGTCTGTCGATATTAGTTTGTTCACCGTGTTTCATATTCTGTATGTAACCCTCTCTCAGGTACAGCATCATGGAATAAATGGTGCTCAAAAAAGAAATAATAATAATAGTTGTAATAAATGGAAAAATAATTATTCAGTATTAATTTGTACTTAATTTTTTTCAGGACTGCAATACCCATGTATTCCCAGAAGGGGGAGCTACTTACAGGTGGTTCTTCCACAAGGCTGCTCCAAACTTGGCATTGCTTCACCTTCTGCTGAACAGCTTATAGCAGGCCTGATGATGACCTAGTCCGACTCTACCAGTTCACACCAGTTATTTATGACCCTGCTTCCCCCCCATTTCAGGCTGCCGCACATTTAAAGGTCTATGCTCTGAAATCTGATATGGAAAAATGGGATTTCCAGACAATCAGATGGTGTCAGCAGGTTCCTTCACAGGTTATTGACCTGCCAGCGGCCCAGGAATGGCAGTGAAGCCTATATTCCGAAAATCTAAATTGTCTTCTAATTTTCTGTTCAAACATTTCTCAATCTCGTCTCCCCAATAAGTAACAGATGCTGGGAGACAATGACAACCACTGTGAGCAGTGTGTACAAGGCTCTACCCTAAGAAGCTGGGAGACAACAACCACTGTGAGCAGTGTGTACAAGGCTCTAACCTAAGAAGCTGGGAGACAACAACCACTGTGAGCAGTGTGTACGCTCTAACCTAAGAAGCTGGGAGACAATAACCACTGTGAGCAGTGTGTACAAGGCTCTAACCTAAGAAGCTGGGAGACAATAACCACTGTGAGCAGTGTGTACAAGGCTCTAACCTAAGAAGCTGGGAGACAATAACCACTGTGATCAGTGTGTACAAGGCTCTAACCTAAGAAGCTGGGAGACAACAACCACTGTGAGCAGTGTGTACAAGGCTCTAACCTAAGAAGCTGGGAGACAATAACCACTGTGAGCAGTGTGTACAAGGCTCTAACCTAAGAAGCTGGGAGACAACAACCACTGTGAGCAGTGTGTACAAGGCTCTAACCTAAGAAGCTGGGAGACAATAACCACTGTGAGCAGTGTGTACGCTCTAACCTAAGAAGCTGGGAGACAATAACCACTGTGATCAGTGTGTACAAGGCTCTAACCTAAGAAGCTGGGAGACAACAACCACTGTGAGCAGTGTGTACAAGGCTCTAACCTAAGAAGCTGGGAGACAATAACCACTGTGAGCAGTGTGTACAAGGCTCTAACCTAAGAAGCTGGGAGACAATAACCACTGTGAGCAGTGTGTACAAGGCTCTAACCTAAGAAGCTGGGAGACAATAACCACTGTGAGCAGTGTGTACAAGGCTCTAACCTAAGAAGCTGGGAGACAATAACCACTGTGAGCAGTGTGTACAAGGCTCTAACCTAAGAAGCTGGGCGACAAGAACCACTGTGAGCAGTGTGTACAAGGCTCTAACCTAAGAAGCTGGGCGACAACAACCACTGTGAGCAGTGTGTACAAGGCTCTAACCTAAGAAGCTGGGAGACAACAACCACTGTGAGCAGTGTGTACAAGGCTCTAACCTAAGAAGCTGGGAGACAACAACCACTGTGAGCAGTGTGTACAAGGCTCTAACCTAAGAAGCTGGGAGACAATAACCACTGTGAGCAGTGTGTACAAGGCTCTAACCTAAGAAGCCCTGACTGAAATCAGAATTCTCTCCTCCCTGCTTGTGTCAGTTTTCACTGCAGTTGTTGCATGCTATTCCAAATGATGAGTTATGTGCCCACTTCCAGCCCTGATGGCACAATTTATTTGCAGTGCAGGGCCTCTTTAAATCCAGACGTAACAATAAAAATAATTATGATAATTAATAAAATAGAGTCGCAAAGTTATATTAACAGTGCCACAAAGCTGACAAGGCTCTTAAAGGGACAGTCCACCTTGATTTCTGTGCATTTTCAATTTCTGGGGTGTGATGGTATATGATCGCATGATAAATATGTCTATAACTGAGAGCAGAAAAAATCCTCCGGGATTCTGTCTAGGTTAATCGTGTACCTTCCACTCTCACAAACAAAGGGAAATAAAGAAATCCGCCAACGAACAGATAATACAGGTAACTTGTGGCTGTTAGCCATAGCGCTAGTGGCTGATAATGTAGTGCAAGGGTGCCCCTCAGTGGAAGGTTTTGTTAATGCAATTTGCATTCACTCCACTCATGTATTTGGTCTCTAATATGCGCATACAGAAGTTTATAAGGGAAATTATTTACAGGAAGGAACTTAATTCTGTTTTCTAACCCTGACAATTCTAGATCTGAGTATGGTCACCCTCATTGACCCCTCCGCTTTTCTTGTAGATGAACAAGGGGGCATTTATTTCTGTGTGGTTGCTGACGTTCAGTTGCTCAGTACCAGGGGGTACATAACGCAACCCTACTGCTGGTGGTCGCTCCTCTCCAGTGTGACTGCAGTTAGTGTGCACCTTTTTGTTGGCCACATGTGGCTCCCGAGAGCCCATCTCTGTGCCAAAGATTCCGTGAGACCATGCTGGATTCTTGGCACATTGTTTTTTTGCTAGATTTGTCTTCTCCTTGACTGCAAAAATTGGATCAGGAAGAGCTACATGTACAGTGCTTTGAAAAAGTATTCATATCCTGTGAACTTTCCCACATTTTTTTCACATTACAACCACAAGCAAAAATATATTTTGTTGGGATTTTATTTTATACCAACACAAAGCAGCAAGTATTTGTCAAGTGTAAAGGAAATAATACATGGTTTTCTGAATATTTTAGAAACATAAATCTGAAAATTGACTATGGCTGTGTTCACACGTTGCGTATTTTCTGCGGTTTTTTTTAATGAAAATTTTAAGCTGCGTTTTACAGCACCAGCAAAAGTTATGAGATTTCAGAAATCTCCCGCACACATATTGTTTTTTTTTTTTGACTGAATTGGAAAACTGCTGCGTTTTTTAAAACTGCAGTATGTCACTTTTTTCAGCGTTTTTGCAGTGTTTTTTTCACCCATAGAAAGCACTGAGTAAGTGGAAAAACGCAGGTCTCAGATTTTGCTCATTTTTGGTGCAGAATTTTCAGGAACAACAGGCACTAAACTGTATCAGCATGTACAAGAGAAAAATGTACATGAAAAACTCAGCAAAAAAACGCTGCAAAAAATGCACCAAACCTGTTTTTTTAAGCAGCTTCTTTCCTGCCAAAAGAGCAGGTTTTGCCTGCAGAAAAAACACACAGCAAAAACGCTATGTGTGAACATAGCCTAAAGGCCCTTTTACATTTAGTGATGCACCAGCGATCCTGACCACGATATGACCCGGTCAGGATCGCTGGTGCATTGCTACATGGTCGCTAGTGAGCTGCCACACAGGCAGATCTCACAGCGATGCAGCAGCGATACAGCGGTCGTTACTTACCTTTCAGACGCGGCGATCCAGACGTCCTCCCGCCCGCGTCCACACGTCACTCGTCGGCGCCACAGGAAGCCCAGCAGGAGGCGCCCGACGAGAAATGGAGCTGCGCGATCTCGCGCAATCAACGACAGACAGCGGGAGAGCCAGTCGGAGGTAAGTATCAGACATAGCGATATCGCTAGCGATATCGCTGCTGCGTCACAACATCGGTGATGCTTTAGCGATATTGCTAGTGATATCGCTATGTGTAAAACCCCCTTAAGGCCGGGGTCACACTGGCGAGGAATACGGACGAGTGAGAGGTGCAAAAAGCACACATTACACACGGACAAATGATTCTCTATGGGGTCCCTCGCACCAGCCGTATATTTCTCATCCGTATTCTACGGTCCGTGCCAATCGCAGCATGCTGCGATTGTCAGCGTACTACAGCCGTAGTACGCCAATGCAAGTCTATGGGTGCGCAAAAAATACGGATTACACACGGATCAGACGTGTGACCTGCGAGCAATACGCAGGTCTTTTGGCTGGTGACAGGAAATGGGCCAATCCATCATCAGGAAGCCTAGACATGCAAATGAGCTCAAAAAGCGCTCCATACATCCAGGAAGTACGCCTCCACGGAGTACAGCAGCATCATGGCGTCCACTTACATTAATGTGGAAATGTTAATAGTCCTGGTGCAGGAGCGTCCCGAACTCTGCGACCAACGTGATGCCCATTATTCCAAGAAAGGAGGCGTCATGGAGGCGTATATGTAGGCAGATGTTCCATGACTTTGGTGATCGACCACGTGAGGAGCAGCATAAAATTTGTAAGTACAAGCCAAAACATGAGTAACCTTAGCGCACAACAAAAAAGGAATATAGAATCAGCACCCCCCTTCCTGTGCTTGTACTTTTTTCCTCATGAGGCCGTTAGATTTAGATGTGACACGTGGATTCACACAGCCATAATTTGGGTTTAGGCCACAAGCTCCTCATCCTCCTAGACAAACCAATTATTAAGTGTAGCTATTTGATACATCAACTAACGAGACCCTGTGTATCTGCCCAATTAGATATGCCACCATGGGTAGAAAGCACACACTAGAAGGCCCCATGCCTAGACTACTGGTAGCAAATGTTACCTATCAAATATGTGATTTTGACAATATTTCCTGTCACATTGCAGTGGAAGATGTGATGAGATGCTGGCGAAGCATCCGGGACCAATACCGCCGGGAAAGCCAGCAGCGGTCCAGGAGTGGGGATGCTGGCTACGTTAAAGAAAATATATATATTACGACCGCCTCTCCTTCCTCGCCCCAATTCTGGATCTGAGACCGTAAGTAGATACCTCACACCACATTACACAGATACTTTACAGGGCCAAAAATAGGTATTTATTTTTGGCTCTGTTCTATTTCTTCACAGAACTCAGTCCAACCTTACGGACAGAGGCACTGGCTCAGATACAGAGCCCATCATTGATCCTGGGTCTGCAGGGGAAGAGGTGGCTGGCCCATCTTCTCCCCCTACTAGGAGCAGGGGTGAAGACTCGAGTCAGGATGTGCCATTGCCTGCGCCCCAAAGCCCACCACCAGGACCATCTGGTGCTGCTGCTGCATCAGCACCAACAGAGGATCAGGGCAATATCTGCAGCAGCCCAACTGGCCACATCCGGGGCTCCCCTCAGCCTGCTGCCACATCCCGGTGAGGAAGAAGCCGAATACGGCAAATACCTGCCCCTGATACCCGCACTAATGTGGACACTGGGGTCCTGAATTATTTAGCCAGAGTTAACACTGATGATGGGGAGGAGGCATACTCTCGCAGCCTGGCCAATTATCTCCGTGCCCTTTCCCGTGAGGTCAGGCTCCATATTAGAGGATGCTTTCAGATCCTGCTTGATGCCTGCACATACCCCAATACGCCCTACGAACTATTTGAATACATTGAGAGGTGGCAGCTTTCACCATGAAATCTCATGCGCCTTAGGCACCCCCCACAAATGCAAGCTCAAGCAGGATCTGAGGATCCTCAAATACGTGGGCCTACACCTCACCCCCTTCCTCCCACTACCCAACCTTCTATTCAGCAGCCACAAATGTCAGCCTCTAGCCAACCCCACCAATATGGCCACTTGTACCCACCCAGTGTTGGAGGTTGGTCCCAACCTGGTTGGGGACGATATGGCTATCTTGGTGGGTATGAGCCACGTGCCTACCACAGCCAACAAGATGCCCCTCCCCATCATTACTCTGGCCAGTACCCCCAGCATTCCCAGGAGGCAGGACAATTCCCACATCATGGGCAACAGTATGGCCCCACACAGGGTGATGTTGGCCACAGTGTCCAGCAGCACCCACAGGCTGCTCTTCCACGTTCCCCTTCCCCAACCTATGAGGATTTATAAGTCTGATGGCCGGAGATGTCCAGTGCGGTTTCACTGGTGCTCCAAATACAAAGGAAAAAACAGGTGGTCTCCATCACCAAACTTTGTTAAAAAATTTAACATTCAAATTTTTTAACAATGTTTTCCAATCATATTAAGAATCCATCATGACAGGCAAGGCTACCTCACGCCTTTCAGACAGATATTACATGTCTGTACAAAAGAGAATATTTAAATGCGCTATACTGTAAAGTCAAAGGATGAAAATACACTACTCACTTGCTAATGCCTAGGAAAGGCGTGCTGGCCTTAGTGAAGTAGTCACCTTTTTTGCTAGCAATCTATAGTAACAAATCAAGGCGACCAGCCTTCAGAATATCATGCTCTCTCTATGTCTTAACAAGTGAGTTTTGCTTTTTCATCCTTTCCAGTATAGCATGGTTAAATATTCTCTGTTGTACAGACAGGTAATATCTGTCTGAAAGCCGTGAGGTAGCCTTGCCTGTCATGGTAGAATATTTCTATGATTGGAAAACATTCTGAAGAAATGTGAGTGTTATCTTTTAGCATTAATTTTGTTTATGGAGATCACCTATTTTTTTCCTTTGTATTTAAATATTCTCATGCAGCAATGTTGTTATTGCCTAATGTTTTTTTGGGTTATGTTATATAATGTTACTTTTCAAAAAAGTTTAATAATGCATAAAGGGCAATTTTGCCTATTGCCAAAATTTTCATATGGCAATATTATGTTTGCCTTTAAGATAAAAAACAGCAAAAAGGCAAAACTAAAAATTTGTCTACTACCTACACTAACATACACTAACCAATGCAATGAAACAGTCATAGAATCATAATGGGTTGAGTAATATATATTTAGACACACTTAAAGAAACAAATTATAACATAGACACAGCATGCTCTTGCCAAGAAGTTGCCCCCTCAGGTGAGATAAAGTAATTAGTGAAAATATCACGCACTTTGAGGCCAGAGAGCGGTCTACGTTGAGGGTTCATAGGTGGTCTCACCCTGCGCACATTGTCTGGCCTACGCACAACACCAGCAGAGGAGGAACAATCATGTATCCTGGTGAAGTTATGAAGAACCACACAGGCTTTCACAACTTCATTAACATTCTGTTCACTCAACTGAATGGCAGACTGGATTTCCCACCATTTGGCACAAAGAATGCCAAAGGAACACTCCACCAGTTGCCTAGCACGTGATAGGCGCAAGTTAAAAATTCTGCGCCTGTGGTCAAGGTTTCGCCGGGGATATGGCCTCATGACATTGCGCGATAACTTAAACGCCTCATCTACCACAAGGACATAAGGGACTGATTCTTCAGTGGAGGCTGGTAGCTGGCGTGGTGGTGGTAGATCCAACTGGTTGGTGCGTAGCTGCCGAGCCATTATGGAAGTATTGAAGACTCTAGAGTCTCCCATCCTTCCATAGGCCCCAATGTCAACAATTATAAACTTGTATTGAGGGTCTACAAGAGCCAACAATACAATGGAAAAGTATTGTTTATAATTGAAGAATTGGGAGCCAGAGTTCGGCGGCTTACGCACCCGGATATGTTTGCCATCCAGGGCCCCAATACAATTAGGAAACTGGCAGTCCTCCTCAAAGTCCCTTGATATCCTCAACCAGTCTTCCATCCTGGGCTCGGGCATGACCACTTGATGGAGTCTTGTCCAGATTTCTGTACATGTAGACCTCACTATGCCAGAAATGGTAGATCTTCCAATGAGAAACTCATGGTGGAGGGCGGCATAAGACAGGCCAGTGGACAGGAAGCTGTAGAACAACAGAAATTGATAATTTTAGAATGCAGAAAGTCCAAAAACATCTGTTACATGCCGACCAAACTTGGTAGGAATTGAGATAGAATAACACACACATATTTGGTTGCACAATGACTAAGTGATATGCAGTACATATTAGAGCTAACATTCTGTTGTGTAAGTTGAACTATATTTTGAGTAAGATGAGGGCATTAAACTTAGTCCAAGAAGGCAAAAAAACATACTTTAGCCCACACATTATGAACATAGAGAATGTGGTTGTGTAGTACATACCGTATTGTGAGTAGAAGTCGCTCCTCTGCAGATATAACTTTGCGCATCCTTGTGTCCTGAAAGGTTATCCCAGGGCGCACTGTCTCCAAGAGTCGATCAAATGTGGAAATGCTCATGCAACAGTATTGGTAAAATTTCAGTGGATGCTCCCGCTGAGAAGAATAGAGGCGGTGAAAATGACCTCTTGTGAGTCGTTGCCTCAAAAGTGGATGTACCCACATGCGTCTCCTCCTCCGCGGATGCAATATCACTGGGTATGGTTGCCCAAAGCGCCGTGACAAAAGCCAGTTGAAGAGAACCTGCTCAGTTGTATTGAAACTCAGACCCTCTGCCATGTTGCACATACAACACCAACACACCTAGTGAAGGCAAGGTCACAAATGGACTCTGTCCTGGGCCCTGTATTGTTCAACATCTTTATCAACGATTTAGATGAAGGAATTGAGGGTAAACTGATTAAATTTGCTGATGACACAAAGCTAGGAGGGATAGCTAATACTAGAGAAGAGAGAGAGAGGATTCAAAAAGATTTAAATAAACTGGAGAAGTGGGCAGCAACTAACAGAATGGTTTTTAACAGGGAGAAATGCAAAGTACTACATCTGGGCAATAAAAATGAAAAAAGCATATATAGAATGGGAGGAATAGGGCTAAGTGACAGCACATGTGAAAAAGACTTGGGTATACTAATAGATCACAGACTGAATATGAGTCAACAGTGTGATGCAGCAGCAAAAAAGGCAAATGCAATTCTAGGATGTATTAACAGAAGCATACAGTCTAGATCACGTGAAGTAATTATTTCCCTCTACTCCTCTTTGGTCAGACCTCATCTGGAATATTGTGTCCAATTTTGGGCACCACATTTTAAAAAAGACATCAACAAACTGGAGCAAGTTCAGAAAAGAGCGACCAGAATGGTGACCGGTCTGCAAACCCTGTCTTATGAGGAAAGGTTGCAGGATTTGGGAATGTTTAGTTTGCAAAAGAGAAGACTGAGAGGAGACTTAATAGCTGTCTACAAATATCTAAAGGGCTGTCACATTGTAGAAGGATCAACTTTATTCTCATTTGCACAAGGAAAGACTAGAAGCAATGGGATGAAGCTGAATGGGAGGAGACACAGATTAGATATTAGAAAAAACTTTTTGACAGTTAGAGTGATCAATGAGTGGAACAGGCTGCCACGAGAAGTGGTGAGTTCTCCTTCAATGGAAGTCTTCAAACAGAGGCTGGACAGACATCTAACTGGGATGATTTAGCGAATCCTGCTTTGAGCAGGGGGTTGGACCAGATGGCCCAGGAGGTCCCTTCCAACTCTACGATTCTATGATTCTATGAGGCAGCCACCTGTTCCTGAGCCAATAAATAGGGTGGAGGCTAATGATTTAAATTGTTAGCAGGCCTCAAAACCGTTAAATGTCCATTTTGCAAGGCTGCGAGAAAATCTCGCCATGCGGATTGCATACGGATGCCATACGGATTACATACGGATGCTCAAATGCGCAAAATACGTGACCGCACCTTGCTTACGGATGACCTACGGACCAGTATTTAGAGGTCATTCATCTGTATTACGCCTGTAAACTATGGACCGTATTTTGCGCAGGTTAGTGTGACCCCAGCCTTAAGGCTTGTTTCACACGTCAATGTATATATACCACTATTTCCAGACTGTCCTCCGCTCTCCTGACCTGAATTCAATACCTAATTTGTGCATATGAGGCTTCTCAGTTTGGGTTAGGTGACCAGTCCGTAAACCCCAATTCATACACGGATCATGAACCTCAAGTGTATAAAACCAATTTAACATCTTCCACTGTCCAAACTCACATTCCCAAGATTTCTTTTGTGCTGCACTACTTCTCTGGAATGCTCTACTCCAGAAAATTAGATTAATTCTTAATGGTCACAGTTTGAAAGAGAATCTGTCCTCAGGTTGTTGCCGCCTAATATGAGAGCAGCATAATAACAGAGATCCCGATTCCAGTAACTAATCAGGAGATTATCACTAGAGGACTAGTAACCCTGCTGCCATGTGGTCATCAATATTCATGACCTCTGTACAAAATCCCTTCATTTAAAAGCCTATTCATTTTTTTACATAATACACTGGATCCTTTTTTAGAGAGAGCTATGGGAGGGTTAGTAGATCATGTGATTGCCTTTAGAAAAATAAATAAAGCTGGACACTTTAACATAAGCAAACGTAAATCAATACATTTGCATCAGTATCGTAGCTACGGGGGGAGTCAGGAGCAAATAGAGGGCCCAACCCGGAGCGACCTCCATACTTCACTGCATCAGCAAGCGAAAGCATGCTGATACAATTGAACTTGGCAGTAGAGCATGGAGTCATTGTCTCACTGCAGTTCTGTAGGCCACAACTCACTTTAGGCCTGTGGCCTACAAAACAGTGGGGGTTCGCACTTGAAGTCAGTGTCCTGATGCAAGTGGCGTAATAATGTCACCGTGTCATTTCTCCCATGCCAGCACATTGTGCCAGCAGACTCTCCAGGGTCCAGGGTTAGGAGAGAAGATAAATGATTTTTTTTCTGGAGCACTATTGCTATTTTTGTGGAGGATGTATGTGTATGAGGGGAGGACTCAGAGGACATCCATTACTGTATGTAAGGAGGACTCAGAGGACATCAATGAGGACATCATTAATCTATGTGGGGAGGACTAAAAGGACATCATTACTGTATATGAGGAGGGCTCAGAGGACATAATTACTGTATGTGAGGAGGACTCAGAGGACACCATTGCTGTATGTGGGAAGGACTCATGGGACATCATTACTGTATGTGGGGAGGACTCAAGACATCAATACTGTATGTGAGGAGGACTCAGAGGACATCATTACTATATGTGTGAAGGAATCATGGACATCATTACTGTATGTGGGGAGGACTCACAGGACATCACTACTGTATGTGAGGAGGACTCACAGGGCATCATTACTATATGTGTGAAGGAATCATGGGACATCATTACTGTATGTGGGGAGGACTCACAGGACATCATTACTGTATGTGAGGAGGACTCACAGGACATCATTACTATATGTGTGAAGGACTCATGGGACATCATTAAGTATGTGGGGAGGACTCAGAACATCATTGCTGTATGTGGGAAGGACTCACAGGACATCATTACTGTATGTGAGGAGGACTCACAGGACATCATTACTATATGTGTGAAGGACTCATGGGACATCATTAAGTATGTGGGGAGGACTCAGGACATCATTACTGTATGTGAGGAGGACTCAGAGGACATCATTACTGTATGTGAGGAGGACTCAGAGGACATCATTACTGTATGTAGGGAGGACTCAGAGGACACCATTACTGTATGTGGATAGGGATCAAGGGACATCATTACAGTTTATGGGGAGGACTCAAAGGACATCATTACAGTATGTGGGGAGGACTCAGAGGACATCATTACTGTATGTAGGGAGGACTCAGAGAACACCATTGCTGTATGTGGGAAGGACTCATGGGACATCATTACTGTATGTGGGGAGGACTCAGGACATCATTAATGTATGTGAGGAGGACTCAGAGGAGATAATTACAGTATGTGAGAAAGACTCAGAGGACATCATTATTGTATGTAGGGAGGACTCAGAGGACACCATTACTGTATGTGGGGAGGGATCAAGGGACATCATTACAGTATATGGGGAGGACTCAGAGGACATCATTACAGTATGTGGGGAGGACTCAGAGGACATAATTATTGCATGTGGGGAGGGATCAAGGGATGTCAGCAAGTATGAAGTCTTTTATTTGAAATAAAAACTAAACACACTTTTCATTTTTTAGTTAAAAACAACAAACACAGTTATACTCACATAACACCCATTCCATTGAATCCCTCGTCTCCTGTAATAAAACAAAAATAAAAAACAACAATATCTTTCACCTGTCCGTCGTTCTGTCCCATGCCGTAATCCATGTCTGGGGATAAATAGTTTTCAAACTGGATGATTCCAAGATGCGATCATCCAGGCTGAGAACCACTGATGAATGAGCTGCTGCAAGCACACCATCAGTTGAGCAGCGGTGACCTCATCGAGGTTACCTCCGGTCACTGAGACTGGTTCCCAGCTGGGCTGAACTGCGGTGACCTCACTATGGTGAGAGGTGAGGTAGTCCCATCAGCCTGCGATAGTGATCGGGGGTAAACTTTTTACCTCCGATCACAGCGACGGGCTCACGCTGTCACTTGTAATGATTTTACCGCCAATCAAAAAAAGTGTTTGTTGTGCTGTCATGCACATGACAGTGCAACAAACACCCAGTGTTTGACGGGCCGAACCCAAACAGTAACATGGACTTCCTGGTGAAGTCTGTGTTTGTTGTCTGTGCCTGAACAGTGGGTGTTTGTTACGGACACCGAACTTTAATGTTCGGGTTTGCACATCTCTACTTTGGACTGGCTCTGTTCCGGCAGTGTCTCATTATTTTAGGAGTCTTTTTAGTGGACAAGTGTGAGCGGTCACAGATCTGTGCACACTTAAAAAGTTGGATACCACAGGAGCAAACGCCAAACGGAGTACAAAGTGTCTCCATCTGCCTCATTAGAGTGAGTGGTTCTGTCGGAGGTTTCGTCTTAATGGCGTGCTTGTGGGATTTGCATGGGATCCCCAATGTAAGTGCTCAGTGTAGAACACAGGAATGTCATCTTAGCCTTATTCTGAAAGTGATAAAAAAAATATTATGTACCCCAAAATGTTACGTTACCAATAAAACCCTTAACTTATTCCGTGTAAAACCGGCTCCCACAGAGGTCCATCATCTGTCACTGGAAGTATAAGGGGTTCCATGTTACTGGTAGAATAAAGACTCTTAAAAAGCAAATTGGCTCCTTCAAATAAAATCCAGTGAAATCTGCGCTTCCAAATTCAAATGCCCCTCTCCTTCTAAGCACCACTGTGCCTAAACAGCATTAAGCGGCCACATTTTTGGCATTACTGTAGTGGGGAAAGCCCAATTAACTATTTACGGGGTGCTGGGCGCAATGTATGGGGGTGATACAATATATAGGGGCTCTACGCTGTATAGGGGCACAATGTATGAGCAGCACTAAATTGCCAGATTTGCAATTCCCTAGAATAAAGCATGGTGTGGATGTTACAAAATAGTCACTGCTGCCGTAGATGAATTCATTGAGAGATGCAATATCTACAAAGGGGTTATTTGTTTTTTCTGCTGTTTTGGCACCTTAGGGTCTCAGCAAATTTCACTCGCAAACTATTCTAGCATATCTGTGTTCCAAAAGCTAAATAACGCTCCTACTTTCGCCGTGATGTGTGGTTTCTGATGACATACAGTTGTGTCAAAAAGTATTGACACCCCTGCAATTTTGTCAGATAATACTCAGTTTCTTCCTGAAAATGATTGAAAACACAAATTCTTTGGTATTATTATTATCTTCATTTAATTTGTCTTAAATGAATAAACACAAAAGAAAATTAAGCAAAAAGCAAAAATTGATCATTTCACACAAAACTCCAAAAATGGGCCAGACAAAAGTATTGGCACCCTCAGCCTAATACTTGGTTGCACAACCTTTAGCCAAAATAACTGCGACTAGAGTTGAGTGACTTTGCCATTTTTTGGGTCGAGTCGGGTTTCATGAATCCCGTCTTTCACAAAAGTCGGGTCGAACGAAATCGGCCGATTTTTGTGAAACGTCGAAGGCCGACTGAAACACGAAACCCAATGCAAGTCAATGGGGAAGCAAAGTCGGCAGGGAGTGGAGGCCAGGAAACACACCTACAGTGCCCTTTTGAATGCCAAAAACATCAAATCCTATTACTGAAGCTTTTCAACCTTAATTTACTTCATAATACTAGTTACGCACTGAAAAATGGGGGTTATTTGGCTAAATTTGTGGGGGGGTAGGGCTGGCTTCAGGTTTTCATGTGCCCTGGGCCAAAGAGCGCCCCTTTAACACATATTACAACTCATGATGCTCCGATACGGCAGAGAAATAGCGGTATAGTATAATGAAAAATACTTCACTTTTTACATCTCATGACTGATATCCATTTTAAATTCTTCAAAAGCTCCAAAAACGGACAGTATCTTACTCCATACAGTATTATGGCCACCGCATAGTGCGCTATACAGAGTAATGAGGCCCATATATTTCACCATACAGAATCATTGGTCCCATATAATGTTTGAAACAGTATATGTTGGTCCCCATGGATGAAGCTGCACTGTCTTATGGGCCCAAATAATGCTCTATATATAATGGGCCCCATTTCTAATGCTCTAGTGTATAATGGGCCCTGTAAATGCTGCTCCAGTGTCTGATGTCCACCTTTTGAATGCTCCAGTGTATGGTGGGCCCCATATATTATTCCCCAGAGTATAGTGCTCCCCAAAAATTGCTGTCCCAACATTGAAAACAATTAAATAAGTCTCGTCAAATAAGTCTCCCCGCTAGGGAATCCCTGTACTAGTCTGGGCGTACAGACGTGATGTCATTGCGCTCTCTGATCAGAATATCACTGTCAGGAAACGCGGAAGACGTCATGGCGGTGGAGCAGGGAGAGGTAAGTATTTCAACTTTGCAAGTGCTATGATCCAGAGCAAGCAGGGAGGGCCCACTCGTTGGCGACGGCACTGGCACAGGGCCCCTCATAGTACGGCGGTGTGTCTGACGGCGGGTGGGCCGAACCTGCACTTTCAGCTGCACCTTCTTTTTTGTCACCGTGTAAGGTGGTACACTATATGGGAAGGGTAACCTGAGTTTCATCTGGGTCACATTCAGGCTGTGTAGAGTGCAAGGGGAATGTAGTGGTCTGGATCAATGTACCAGCAGAATCATCTAGCAGTGGCTGGGCCTCAGTGCACTTGTGGCGCCCCCAGGAGTACGGTCACCACAGTGGCATTACCTTCCTCCTAGGGAGTGTGATGTCATGCTTGGGAGCAACGAAGGATCTCTCTAGCAGTTAAACCAACACACAACATATTTCCCACTCCAGGCCAGCAGGGAGACCTCTGAACCTGACTGCTGAGGAGCTGCTGTCTGTGGTCGGGAGGAGGTAAGTTAGGGCAGTCTGTGAAGGGAAGGGGAAGTGTGTGGACGTGAGAAGGGGAGCTGGAGGATGAGCAGAGTTAAGGCTCACTCCTAGCTTGAGTGCATGGTCCGGATTCCGGTCTCCGAGTTTGTAGGGACACTGACGTTCCTGCAGCAGAAACCGGAGGAAGTACCAGCTGTAAATGCTCTGTACCCAACTAAGGCTCGGAGGCCCCAGCAGCGACGTGTGGGAGCCAGAAGGAAAAGGCTACGGCTGCCTGCCATATGAGAAAGTTCCAAGAGAAAGTCAACAGGGGGAACTTCATTGAACTCAGCACTGCGAGTACCTCAGATAAGCGCTAGAACGGAGGCCACACTACCTATCTGCAGAGAGAGAATTCCAAATTGGCTTCCAGGCTGACCAACTACTTCTCCATCTGTACTCTGGGTCCTGGACGGCACTTACCAAGTACAGGTAAAGGAACTGCACGACTGTGTCTGTCCTCTTTCTCCTGCACCTGGCGCACGGCTCTGCTACATCCTGCACTGCACACCATCTACCAACTCTTTCATGTGCCCTGCTACAACGGCCATACCTGGGCAGGGCTTCTACATCTTAGCTGCACCACAACTTCTGTCCCAGAGAAGCACAACTGCAGCGCTGGTCAATCTACTCAGAAACCACAGGTGGCGTCACGTATCATTCACCTCTAAACGTAATTCACCCCTTTGCATGGATGCCTAGGGCAACGGAACGGGTCACCACCACTGTGACACATCCCAGGGAGACACCGTCCCGGTAACGATTAACCCCACTGCCCTGCCTGGCCACCCACACTCCATGTCAGATTCATCTTGGTTGGGGAATTCACGATTTGACTTGATAACCCATGCATGGTTTGATAGAAAGAGCTACATGGACTAATGTGAAGTTTGGCCTGCTGCATCATTCACTTTGGGTGGGGGTGCAGGACACAAGGAAAGGGGTTCTTCCTGACCAGGAGCCAGCACTTGACGACTCAGTGCTTGCATTTTGCATATTTGCTGGAGTCTGTTTCGGCAATGTAAGCCCAAACCAGTTCCTCATGCTCCGGCTTTAAAAACGGTTAACCTACTCCCAGAAAAGGTAGCCTTCCAGGCGTTCCGTAGACAGACCATGACGCAGGCTCAACACCTCCTGCCTTAGCTGCTATTGTGCTTTTGCCACTACCAGCAGATGCACCACCACCATCAGCACCAGCTGGCCCTCCCACGCCCACGTCCGCGGCCTCTTCCACCAAACTTCCAAATTTAGCACAAAATAGACACAAAATAACATCACATATATGGTACTGTATCAGAAGCGTACAGCTCTATTCAGTCAAAGGATAATTGTCAATCTACATATATATATTACATCAGTCACACAGAGACACTACCAGGCTCAGTATGGATTAGACAAGAATATAAAAAGTAGACAAAGTGTACAGTATCATCAGATAGCAGGTATATATAGCATAGTTTAAACATTAACAATGTATGTCTATATAACATGAGTAGTGTTGAGCCACCCCGCTAGTGTTTTGGTTCGTCGCACAGGAGGCAAGTTCGTCGAATGTTCGTCAAACCACACTGAAAACAATGGCAGGCAAACACAAACACATACTAACACATAGAAAACAATTACAAAACACCTTAAAAGGTGTCCCAAAGCCGACAAAATGCTCAGAAGACAAAAATAACATATGGAAAAGGGCAACTACATTTACAAAAGAGGTGGAGGAGTAAAAGGAGGAGGTGGAGGAAACACAGATCTAGGCTTGTCATGCCCTTATGAAGTCGAGAAAGTCTGGTCTAAAAATGTAAAAACCAAACCCAAAAAAACAAAATCTGAAAACAAACACGATCATATACCATCGTACTTCCCACCAATAAATTATGGCAACTGGCGATCGGGCGGTGTTATTCCCATAAACCTCCAAACAGCGTCCATGAAGCCAAAGTGTTTGCTTTTCGGGGGCAGTATGATTGCAAAGCTGAACCTTAAAGGAATGTCCAAAAGGGCACCACCAGGAGTGGAGCCTGCAGCTTAATTGGACTGCACCCGGGAAATCACAACCATGCCACTTCAAAAAAAGATGCACACAATGAAAGCTTTGTCGATTGCGTGTGTGTGGTGTGGTATGTCCGTTTGTAGTTGTGCTAGCGATTTGTCAGCTTTATTCCGTTAACGAACGAGACTCCGGTATGCCTGTTGTGAGTTCATTTTCCCCTTCACCATTGAGGTCTGATGAACTCCCTCTTCTGGTGAAGGAAGGTAGTGAGGCTGATTACCAAGCACCTGTGCAGGATGATGATGACTGGGTGACTGGAATTGCTGACTGGATATAAGGCAGCCGACGCCCTTCTGCCTTGCGGGTGATTTCTCTGAGGGATTCTAGGAGACCAGTCTGATTCCTGCTCCTCAAAAGCTAAGTTTTCTGCTCTGCTTTTTGCATTTGTGTTTTGGTTTTGTTTTGCCTTGTTTTTCTGGATTTCTGCCATTCCCTGCTGGGGTGAGCTGAATTCCTTTTTGCTCTGTCTTCAGAAAATACCTGAGTACTGATATAGTCTTTTTGAAGCCTAGCGTCTTCAGGGCTTTTTTCCCTATCAGTCTATTGGCTCTTGTTTTGATAGGGTTTTGGGCGGATTGCAGACAGCAGCTTTTCTATCCTGTCCTATTTAGTTAGCTTGGGCCCCATCATTTGCTCAGCCTTTCTTTCTATCTGTGTGAGTGTTTTTTCATCTTGCTTCACCGTCATTATATGTTGGGGGCTGCCTATTGCTTTGGGGTCTGCTCTGGGGCAGTTTAGATTTCCCTTTCTGTCTTTAGGCTATTTAGTTCTCCGGCTGTGATCGAGCAATCTAGGGCACCGTAGGAACCCCCCACGGCTACTGCTAGTTGTTGTTGATAGGTTCAGGAGTCTGCAATCCGATAGCTGCCAACTTCTCTGGTTCTCTGGACTTAGCTAGTATTTCTGTTTTTGCCTCCTACGGTGACTCATTCATAACACATGCCCCTGCGGTACGCGTAAAGCTTACTAGAGGGATACGCGAGGCTCTGGCATGCGAGATCGAGCAATAGCAGGGCTATCATGGCCTTCCATGTCCAGGGCTACATGCGCGCTACACTGAAAGGACCATCTTTTGTCGCTTACAGGTGCAGATAACCCGCTGAACACCGTTAGTGATGGGGATCTGGGATTCCAATTATTCGCCGTGAACGATGATTTCCCAGTAAGTGCAGGTCAACAGCAATTCCTGATTTCGGCCTAACCGCCATTCCAGAAAAAATGCAAAACATTATGTGTCCAAACCACAGGTGCTGTAGCTTGCTTAACAGCTCTGCAGCCGTTCTCATGCCCCGTTTGGATTCTACAAGATTCGAGAAAGTTGATAAAGGGTACAGTTTCACCGGATAACACGTATAAATGTTGCATAGTTTACACATTAAAAACCTATGTGTATCGATCAGGAGGCAGGCTCAGACGGTCTCAGGCCCAGTATGGATTAGACCATTTTGTACAAAGTTGAGATAGGGTACATTATCACTGGATAGCAGGTATATAGAGCATAGTTTAAACATTTAAAATCTCCGTGTTCTCTGCATGGATTACACAACAATCTAAAAACTAGAAAAAAGGAAATGTATTTCAAGCGTACACCATGATACACTTTTGGTGGTATTTTTAAATCTTCATTTATATTTCTGTCTCAGTAAGACAGCCCAGACTCTCTGCAATAGGAAATTAGATGCATACAATTATTTACCTAAAGTCTAGTGATTGCATAAATCTACGAATTACTATTCACGGGAATAACTTCCGTCACAATTCTCAGAGGCGATGCTGACCCTCAATTAATTAGTGTGTGGACACAGAAAAAAACTTTCTTTGTGAAGAAAGTGTTGCTGTATCGCAGTACCGTTGATCCCATCGCCGTTACTCATATCCATCCAATTTTGATCACAGGGAGAGAAGTAAACATGGTGCTCACTGCCTATCATGATCTGTCACGTAACTTTGGAGTGCAAAACACAGAAGCCACAGGCCGTAGGCGATTCAATTGGATTGGCATGAGAGGGAGGGCACATTTAAGAATGTGCGCTGGAATGTCACACGTCTGTGGGTAGGAAAACTGTTAAAGCTGATGTGAAACCACCACTGCATCTCATTGTGAGTCAACGTCCATAAGAAATGGAAGCCATTGATCATCTGAAGCTGGATCCCGGCCAGCGGGACAGGGCATAGTTACGTCTTAACCATCATCTTCTATCAGTTCACCAAATTTGAAGTGCCAGTCCCAGTGATGGATTTGACAGCCCAGACTACACAGCGGAGGTGCAGGGAGAGGTAAACATTGCAAATGCTGGGGCCCTGCCCAAGCAAGGGGGGCCCACTCGTGGGCATCGGCACTGGCACTGGGCCCCTCATAGTACGGCGGTGTGTCTGGCGGCGGGTGTGCACCACCACCGTCAGAGACACTTGATTGCACTATGAGGGACCCTGTGCCAGTGCCCGCGCCCACGAGTCGGCCCACCCACCTGTCCAGGACAATGGCACTCGCACGGTTGCGTGCACTCTGTGGTGACCCCGGCCATTGGGGGAAGTAGGCTGCCCAGTTAGGGAGGTTTAAAAAATGCCATATGTTGATGTGGGACATTCACCTGCTGCTAAAGGCGAAATTGGTCAAGTCCCAGGAACAGGCGGACCAAAGAAAACAATTTTTCTGGCAACCTATGTGTCATCAGGGTAAGGTGGGACAAAATCCTTGGAAACCCATGCCTGGTTCATCTTAATGAAGGTTAGATCATCCACATTTTGGGTCGACAGACGGGTCCTTTTTTCTGTCAGTATTGATCCAGCAGCACTGAAGACTCTTTCCGACAGCACACTTGCAGCTTGGCATGCAAGCTCCTGTAAGGCCAATTCAGGCCAGGTGTCCAGTTTAGCGGCCCAATAGTCAAATGGGAATGACCTGTGAGGGAGAACATCGATATGGGAGGAAAAGTAGTTTGTAACCATACTTGACAAGTGCTGTCTCCTGTCACTTTCAATCGATGCAGTATTACCAGTCGTGTGAGCGGGACTTGAAAAATCAGTCCACAACATGGTCATGAAACCCCTGTCTCCAACGCCACTTCTGATGTGTCCACCACCAACACCGCTTCCAAGTTGCCCCCGGCCCCTACGGCTCATGTGAGAACCTTCACCGCTGCTGTGTGCTGGGAATGCCTCAACCAACCGGTTTACCAGATTAGCTTGTTTGTTAGCCAATATTAGGTCAAGGTTCTACTGTGGCATGATGTTTTGGAATTTGCCTTTATAGCGTGGATCCAGGATGCTGGCCAACCAGTAGTCATCATCGTTCATCATTTTGGCAATGCGGGGGTCCCTTTTTAGGATCTGCAAGGCATAATCTGACATGTGGGCCAATGTTCCTGGTGTCAATGATGCACTGCGAGTGCTGGGTGGAGGAGCACTTTCTGGCAAATCCACATCCCTCCAGTCACGCACAAACCCTGTACCAGGCCTTGCAAAGCCAACATTTTCTCTTGCCCCACGAGAAGCATCCTCCTCCCCTAAATAATCATCCCCATCATCATCCTCCTCCTCTTCCTCTTCTTCCTCTACCTCGTCCACGACAGTTCCCTGACCAGACAATGGCTGACTGTCATCAAGGCTTCCCTCCTCCTCTTCCTCCACATCAACCTCGGCTGCAGACGCCTGCTCCTTAATGTGTGTCAAAGATTGCATGAGCAGACGCATAAGTGGGATGCTCATGCTTATGATGGCGTCGTCTGTGCTTTCCAGCCGTGTGCATTCCTCAAAACACTGATGGACTTTACAGAGGCCTTTCAGCTTCGACCACTGCACACCTGTCAACTCCATGTCTGCCCTCAAAGTGCCTGCCCGTGTATCCTCCCACAAATGCATTACGGCCTGCCTTTGTTCGCACAGGCACTCAACCATGTGCAGGGTGGAGATCCACCTTGTTGCAACATCAATAATTAGGCGGTGGTTGGGAAGGTGGAGCAATCGCTGCAGCTTCTGCATGCGACTGGAGTGTACCGGCGAACGGCGGATGTGCGAGCACAGTCTTTGAACCTTAAGGAGCAGGCCTGTTAAATCCGGATAATTAGTGAGGAAGCACTGCACCACCAGGTTCAAGGTGTGAGTCAAGCAAGGTATGTGTCTGAGTTTTGAAAGGGCTATGACTGCCATAAAATTCCGGCCGTTATCACTAACTACCTTGCCTGCCTCAAGATGTAGACTGCCCAGCCATGACTTAGTTTGTCGCTGAAAGTAGTTGGCCAGTACCTTTGCGGTGTGTCTGTCGCCCAAACACATCATCTGCAACACAGCCTGCTGACACTTTCCACTAGCTAATCGATAGGGGGACACCTCGTTTGCAACAGTCAACTGCGGATGCAGTGCTCGTGCGACTGCGCTCTGTGGACCAGCTTTCGCTTCTGGAGGAGGAGGAGGGTCGAACGCCTACAGCCAACTGTTTCCTATACCGTGGGCTAGGCAGCACTGTGCCACCACCGCTGTCCCCTGTGGACCCTGCATCCACCACATTAACCCAATGCGCAGTGATAGACACGTAACGGCCCTGGCCATGCCTACTGGACCATGCATCAGTTGTGAGGTGCACCTTTCCACTCACTGACAGCTTGAGTGCATGGACAATGCGGTCTTTCACATGAAGGTGGAGGGCTGGGATGGCTTTGCGAGAAAAGAAGTGGCGACTGGGTAGTTTATAGCGTGGTACTGCGTAGGCCATTAGTTCGTGGAAAGCTGCGCTTTCAACCAACCGATAAGGCATCATCTCTAACTAGATTAGTTTGGCAATGTGGGTGTTCAAACCCAGTGTACGCGGATGAGAGGATGAGTACTTTTTTGTCCTACTCATAGTCTCTGGTAGGGTGAGCTGGACTTGAGAGCTGGATATGGTGGAAGTAGGGGTGGACATGGCAGACTGAGAGAGGGTTGTTGATGGTGATGGAGTTGGTGTTCTTTCTGATGGCCTAGATTCAGTCTTTCGTTGCAATAACAGTGTGATTCCCTGACTGATTTGCCCTTGCGAAGACAACTCAACATTTGCTGCTATTGGTGTGCTAACAAGTGGACTTACAGTGGGGGAAACAATGTTGCGTTGCTGACTACCTTCTTTGGGAGCAGTAGCACATGTGGTAGGTGAGTTTTGGTAGTCTATCCATGCTTGCAAGTGCATGGTGGTTAAATGTCTTAGCATGCAACTGGTATTCAAATTTCTCAGATTTTTCCCTTGGCTAAAGGTCTTTGCGCACTTCTTACAGATTACCTTTGCCTAATCATTAGGATTTTGTTCAAAAAAGTGCCACACTGCACTCTTCCTACTAGGGAAGTCAGTTTGAGGCCTTGCACGCTGTGCTTTTTTGACCGTCTGGCCAAGCTGTCCTGCAATTTTTTTGGTTTTTGTAACCCGTTTTTGGACTGCTCCGGGCCTGCCAGATAACAACTGTTGCAATGTCAATGCCCGCTGCGGATGCTCCTCCTCCTCTTCTGAGCTATTGGCAGCGGCACACTCTACCCACAATGGATGCCAATCTGGGTCAACAACTGGGTCATCCATCACCTCCTCTTCAATGTCATGTGCACCTTCCTCTGTGTCACCGTGTTTGGTGGTATAGTATGCGTTAAGGGGCACCTGAGTTTCATCTGGATCAGATTCTGGATCAGTACACAGCGAGGACAATGTAGTGCTCTGAGTGAATGTACCAGCAGAATCATCTATCAGTGGCTGTGCATCAGTGCACTCCATGTCAGATTCACCTTTGCCTGGGTAATTCACGATTTGACTTGATAACCCAGGCATGGTATGTGAAAACAGCTCCATGGAGTAATCTGTAGTGTGGCCTACCGCATCCTTCAATTTTGGTAGGGGTGAAGGACACAAGGAAAGGTGTGGTTCATGACGATGAGCCTCCAATGACGACTCAGTGCTTTTATTTTTAAAAACCTCAGAAGATGAGGCGATAGAGCTGGAGGCTGAGTCAGCAATGTAAGCCAAAACTTGTTCTTGAAGCTCCGGCTTTAAAAGCGGTTTACCTACTCCCAGAAAAGGGAGCCTTTGAGGCCTTGTGGAGCCAGACAATGACACAGCCTCAACACCTCCAGTATTAGGTGCTATTTTGCTTTTGCCACTACCAGCAGATCCACCACCAACACCAACACCATCATTACCAGCTGCCAATCCCCGCCCACTTCCACGGACTCTTCCACCACACTTCCTCATTTTTTGGAAAAATTTACCCAAATTTACACCAACTCTCTGGTACTGTAAAACAAGGTACAAGGTGTATATAGTACTGGGGAGAATTGGAATGTCTCTACACTTCAGGACCCATGGGATTCAGTCAGGCCCTGTTTATTTAACACCGCAATATGACAGGAAGATTCTGTATGCTGTTAGAAGGGTGTATAGAGGACTGAGGAGAATTGGAATGTCTCTACACTTCAGGACACAGTGAGATTCAGTCAGGCCCTGTTTATTTAACACCGCAATATGACAGGCAGATTCTCTATGCTGTTAGAAGGGTGTATAGAGGACTGTGGAGAATTGGAATGTCTCTACACTTCAGGACACTGTGGGATTCAGTCAGGCTCTGTTTATTTAACACCGCAATATGACAGGCAGATTCTCTATGCTGTTAGAAAGGTGTATAGAGGACTGTGGAGAATTGGAATGTCTCTACACTTCAGGACACTGTGGGATTCAGTCAGGCCCTGTTTATTTAACACCGCAATATGACAGGCAGATTCTCTATGCTGTTAGAAAGGTGTATAGAGGACTGTGGAGAATTGGAATGTCTCTACACTTCAGGACACAGTGGGATTCAGTCAGGCCCTATTTATTTAACACCGCAATATGACAGGCAGATTCTCTATGCTGTTAGAAGGGTGTATAGAGGACTGTGTAGAATTGGAATGTCTCTACACTTCAGGACACTGTGGGATTCAGTCAGGCCCTGTTTATTTAACACCGCAATATGACAGGCAGATTCTCTATGCTGTTAGAAGGGTGTATAGATGACTGTGGAGAATTGGAATGTCTCTACACTTCAGGACACTGTGGGATTCAGTCAGGCCCTGTTTATTTAACACCACAATATGACAGGCAGATTTTCTATGCTGTTAGAAACGTGTATAGATGACTGTGGAGAATTGGAATGTCTCTACACTTCAGGACACTGTGGGATTCAGTCAGGCCCTGTTTATTTAGCACCGCAATTTGACAGGCAGATTCTCTATGCTGTTAGAAGGGTGTATAGAGGACTGTGGAGAATTGGAATGTCTCTACACTTCAGGACACTGTGGGATTCAGTCAGGCCCTGTTTATTTAACACCGCAATGTGACCGGCAGAAATTGCCTAGTGTATGACAAACTACAAGGTGTATATAGAATTGGGCAGAACTGGAATCTCCCTAGAGTGTAGGTCTGTAAGAACAGAACAACTCCTCGACTTATCCTTACAGAGTCACACACAGATAGCTTCACTGTGGCCGTGATAACAGCCGTTACACGGTACTGAGAGAGGAGCATGCACGTACACCGCTGTCCAGTGTGTGTAAAATTGTCAAGGTCCGTGTTTTAGTATACGGACTTGCACACTGTCTCTCTATAGTTTTGAATGTAATCAAACAGCAAATATACTAAACTGTTTGAAAACCTGACAGAACTATAAGGTGAAGGTCTGTAAGAATGCAACAACTCCTCGACTTATCCTTACAGAGTCACACACAGATAGCTTCACTGTGGCCGTGATAACAGCCGTTACACGGTACTGTGTGAGGAGCGTACACCGCTGTACGGTGTGTGAAAAATGAATGCTCTGTAACTCACAAGGACAAAACAATAAAATCTGGATTGCTTTGAAAAAAGCAGTTTGCTCAGCAGTGGGCACACAGCAATGCAGCAACCAGGTAGCCTTAAAAGGCAGCCTAATAACCAACAGAGCTGATGCACCAAAATATAGCCTCCCCTTGCACTGCACAGTGACTGGTGTGTTGTACAGGCAAAATCGCTAGCCGCAGAATCAGTTTTTGTATCTTCTTCCCTGTCTAACACTCTCCCTACAGAATCAGCAGCAGCAGCAGCTCTCCCTATTCTGAGATCAGCATGAGTAACATGGCGGTCGGCGTCCCCGCCCTTTTATACCCCCTGTGACGCCCCACAAAGCAAGCCAATCACTTGCATGCCCTTCTCCAAGATGGTGGTGACTGCTGCCTATGTCATCACGTTGCCCACAGTGTCCGTTCTTCCTGATTGGCTGCAAAAAGGGCGCTCAAGCATCTTTTGAAATGTGACTTTGGCGCTAAAGTCGCAGACCTCGTGGCCGACCTCACGCTAAGGTTGGGTTTCGTTTCATGAAACCCGACTTTGGCGAAAGTCGGCGACTTTTCAATTTTTTTGACCCGTTTCGCTCAACTCTAACTGCGACCAACCGCTTCCAGTAACCATCAATGAGATTCTTACAATGCTCTGCTGGAATTTTAGACCATTCTTCTTTGGCAAACTGCTCCAGGTCCCTAATATTAGAAGGGTGCCTTCTCCAAACTGCCATTTTTATATCTCTCCACAGGTGTTCTATGGGATTCAGGTCTGGACTCATTGCTGGCCACCTTAGAAGTCTCCAGTGCTTTCTCTCAAACCATTTTCTAGTGCTTTTTGAAGTGTGTTTTGGGTCATTGTCCTGCTGGAAGACCCAGCTTTCTCACACTGGGCCCTACATTATGCTGCAAAATTTGTTGGTAGTCTTCAGACTTCCTAATGTCATGCACACGGTCAAGCAGTCCAGTGCCAGAGGCAGCAAAGCAACCCCAAAACATCAGGGAACCTCCGCCATGCTTGACTGTAGGGACCGTGTTTTTTTCTTTGAATGCCTCTTTTTTTCTCCTGTAAACTCTATGTTGATGCCTTTGCACAAAAAGCTCTACTTTTGTCTCATCTGACCAGAGGACATTCTACCAAAACGTTTTAAGGCTTTTTCAGGTAAGTTTTGGCAAACTCCAGCCTGGCTTTTTTATGTCTCGGGTAAGAAGTGGGGTCTTCCTGGGTCTCTTACCATACAGTCCCTTTTCATTCAGACGCCGACAGATAGTACGGGATGGCACTGTTGTACCCTCGGACTGCAGGGCAGCTTGAACTTGTTTGGATGTTAGTCGAGGTTCTTTATCCAACATCCACACAATCTTGCGTTGAAATCTCTTGTCAATTTTTCTTTTCTGTCCACATCTAGGGAGGTTAGCCACAATGCCATGGGCTTTAAACTTCTTGATGACACTGCGCACGGTAGACACAGGAACATTCAGGTCTTTGGAGATGGACTTGTAGCCTTGAGATTGCTCATGCTTCCTCACAATTTGGTTTCTCAAGTCCTCAGACAGTTCTTTGGTCTTCTTTCTTTTCTCCATGCTCAATGTGGTACACACAAGGACACAGGACAGAGGTTGAGTGAACTTTAATCCATGTCAACTGGCTGCAAGTGTGATTTAGTTATTGCCAACACCTGTTAGGTGCCACAAGTAAGTTACAGGAGCTGTTAATTACACAAATTAGAGAAGCATCACATGATTTTTCGAACAGTGCCAATACTTTTGTCCACCCTCTTCTTTATGTTTGGTGTGGAATTATATCCAATTTGGCTTTAGGACAATTGTTTTTGTGTTTTTTCATTTAAGACTAGAGTTGAGCGAAACGAGTCGAAAAAATTCAAAAGTCGCCGACTTTTGGCAAAGTCGGGTTTCATGAAACGAAACCCGACCCTAGGATGAGGTCGACCACGAGGTCGGCGACTTACGCGCCAAAGTCGCGTTTCAAAAGTTTGTTTTGCGCTCTTTTTCAGCCAATCAGGATCCACGGACACTGTGGGCAACGTGATGACATAGGCACGGGTCACCACCATCTTTCAGAAGGGCATGCAAGTGATTGGCTTGCTTTGGTGGGCGTCACAGGGGGTATAAAAGGGCGTGCATGCCGACCGCCATCTTACATCTGCCGATCTTAGTATAGGGAGAGGTTGCTGCTGATTCTGTAGGGAGAGCGTTAGGCAGGGAAGAAGACAAAAAAACTGCTTCTGCTGCTAGCGATTTGGCCTGCACAACACACCAGTCACTGTGTGTGCAGTGCAAGGGGAGGCTATATAGTGGTGTATCAGTGGTGTTGGTTGTTGGGCTGCCTTCTAAGGCTTCCTGACATTCCTGCATTGCTGTTTACCCACTGCTCCGCAAACTGCTTTTTTAAAAGCAATCCAATCTCCCTTATCCTCTAGTCACTTTTGTCACAGCTGTGCCATCGAGCCTGTCACATAGCGCTCAGATATTCATTGGGCCTCACACAATCCAAAAGTGTCCAGTGTCCAAAAGTGTGTGCAGAGATTCAAAATCTCCCTTATCCTCTAGTCACTTTGGTCACAGCTGTGCCATCGAGCCTGTCACATAGCGTTCAGATATCAGTGGGCCTCACACAATCCAAAAGTGTCCAGTGTCCAAAAGTGTGTGCAGAGATTCAAAATCTCCCTTATCTTCTAGTCACTTTGGTCACAGCTGTGCCATCGAGCCTGTCACATAGCGCTCAGATATCAGTGGGCCTCACACAATCCAAAAGTGTCCATCCAGTGTCCAAAAGTGTGTGCAGAGATTCAAAATCTCCCTTATCCTCTAGTCACTTTGGTCACAGCTGTGCCATCGAGCCTGTCACATAGCGCTCAGATATCAGTGGGCCTCACACAATCCAAAAGTGTCCATCCAGTGTCCAAAAGTGTGTGCAGAGATTCAAAATCTCCCTTATCCTCTAGTCACTTTGGTCACAGCTGTGCCATCGAGCCTGTCACATAGCACTCAGATATTCATTGGGCCTCACACAATCCAAAAGTGTCCAGTGTCCAAAAGTGTGTGCAGAGATTCAAAATCTCCCTTATCCTCTAGTCACTTTGGTCACAGCTGTGCCATCGAGCCTGTCACATAGCGCTCAGATATCAGTGGGCCTCACACAATCCAAAAGTGTCCATCCAGTGTCCAAAAGTGTGTGCAGAGATTCAAAATCTCCCTTATCCTCTAGTCACTTTTGTCACAGCTGTGCCATCGAGCCTGTCACATAGCGCTCAGATATCAGTGGGCCTCACACAATCCAAAAGTGTCCATCCAGTGTCCAAAAGTGTGTGCAGAGATTCAAAATCTCCCTTATCCTCTAGTCACTTTGGTCACAGCTGTGCCATCGAGCCTGTCACATAGCGCTCAGATATCAGTGGGCCTCACACAATCCAAAAGTGTCCATCCAGTGTCCAAAAGTGTGTGCAGAGATTCAAAATCTCCCTTATCCTCTAGTCACTTTTGTCACAGCTGTGCCATCGAGCCTGTCACATAGCGCTCAGATATTCATTGGGCCTCACACAATCCAAAAGTGTCCAGTGTCCAAAAGTGTGTGCAGAGATTCAAAATCTCCCTTATCCTCTAGTCACTTTGGTCACAGCTGTGCCATCGAGCCTGTCACATAGCGCCCAGATATCAGTGGGCCTCACACAATCCAAAAGTGTCCATCCAGTGTCCAAAAGTGTGTGCAGAGATTCAAAATCTCCCTTATCCTCTAGTCACTTTTGTCACAGCTGTGCCATCGAGCCTGTCACATAGCGCTCAGATATCAGTGGGCCTCACACAATCCAAAAGTGTCCATCCAGTGTCCAAAAGTGTGTGCAGAGATTCAAAATCTCCCTTATCCTCTAGTCACTTTGGTCACAGCTGTGCCATCGAGCCTGTCACATAGCGCTCAGATATCAGTGGGCCTCACACAATCCAAAAGTGTCCAGTGTCCAAAAGTGTGTGCAGAGATTCAAAATCTCCCTTATCCTCTAGTCACTTTTGTCACAGCTGTGCCATCGAGCCTGTCACATAGCGCTCAGATATTCATTGGGCCTCACACAATCCAAAAGTGTCCAGTGTCCAAAAGTGTGTGCAGAGATTCAAAATCTCCCTTATCCTCTAGTCACTTTGGTCACAGCTGTGCCATCGAGCCTGTCACATAGCGCTCAGATATCAGTGGGCCTCACACAATCCAAAAGTGTCCATCCAGTGTCCAAAAGTGTGTGCAGAGATTCAAAATCTCCCTTATCCTCTAGTCACTTTTGTCACAGCTGTGCCATCGAGCCTGTCACATAGCGCTCAGATATTCATTGGGCCTCACACAATTCAAAAGTGTCCAGTGTCCAAAAGTGTGTGCAGAGATTCAAAATCTCCCTTATCCTCTAGTCACTTTGGTCACAGCTGTGCTATCGAGCCTGTCACATAGCGCTCAGATATCAGTGGGCCTCACACAATCCAAAAGTGTCCATCCAGTGTCCAAAGGTGTGTGCAGAGATTCAAAATCTCCCTTATCCTCTAGTCACTTTGGTCACAGCTGTGCCATCGAGCCTGTCACATAGCACTCAGATATCAGTGGGCCTCACACAATCCAAAAGTGTCCAGTGTCCACAAGTGTCTGCAGAAATTCAAAATCTCCCCTGTCCTATAGAGACCTTGTACCTTGTTTTACATTACTATATAGTTTGTTGGATTTTGTCTACATTTCTACCAAAAATGAGGAAGGCTGGTGGAAGAGGCCGTGGAATTGGGCGGGGGTTGGCAGCTGGTAATGATGGTGTTGGTGGTGGATCTGATGGTAGTGGCAAGAGCAAAATAGGACCGAATGCAGGAGGTGCTGACCCTGCGTCATCGTCTGGCTACATAAGGCCTCGAACGCTTAGTTTTCTAGGAGTTGGCAAACCGCTTTTAAAGCCAGAGCATCAGGAAAAAGTTTTGTCTTACATTGCTGACTCAGCCTCCAGCTCTATCGCCTCCTCTTCTTCAGTTGTAAAAAGTAAAAGCACTGAGTCGTCATTGGAGGCTCATGTTCATGAACCACACCTTTCCTTGTGTCCTTCACCCCAACCAAGATTGAAGGATGACGCAGGCCATACTACTGATTACTCCATGGAGCTGTTTTCACATACCATGCCAGGATTATCAAGTGAAATGGTGAATTACCCAGGCCAAGATGAATCTGACATGGAGTGCACTGACGCACAGCCGCTGATGGATGATTCTGCTGGTACATTCACTCAGAGCACTACATTGTCCTCGCAGTGTACAGAGCCAGATTCTGACCCTGATGAGACTCAGGTGCCCCTTCTCGCACACTATACCACCATACACGGTGACACAGAGGAAGGTGCACATGACATAGAAGAGGAGGTGATGGATGACCCAGTTGTTGACCCAGATTGGCATCCATTGGGGGAAGAGGGTGCTGCTTCCAATAGCTCAGATGAGGAGCATCCACAGCAGACATCGACATCGCAACAGCTGTTATCTGGCAGGCCCGGAGCACTCCAAAGACAGGTTCCAAACATCAAAAGAGTTGCTGGACAGCTTGTCCAGAGGGTCAAAAGATCACAGCGTGCTAGGCCGCAAAATGTCTGCCAAAGTAGGAAGAGTGCAGTGTGGCACTTTTTTGAACAAAATCCTCATGATCAGGCCAAGGTTACCTGTAAGAAGTGCGCAAAGACCTTTAGCCGAGGGAAAAATCTGAAAAATTTGAATACCAGTTGCATGCTTAGACATTTAACCAGCATGCACTTGCAAGCGTGGACACAACACCAAACCTCAAGTGCCACATGTGCAACTGATCACAACGAAGGTAGTCAGCAACGCTACATTGTTTCCCCCTCTGTAAGCCCACCGGTTAGCACAGCAGCAAATGTTGAGGTGTCGTTGCAAGACCACAGCAGTCAGGGAATCCCACTGTTATATCAACGAAAGACTGATTCTAGGCCATCAGAAAGAACACCAACTCCATCACCATCATCAACCCTCTCTCAGTCCGCCCTGTCCACCGCTACTTCCACCATATGCAGCTCTCAAGTCCAGCTCACCCTCCCAGACACTATGAGTAGGTCAAGAAAGTACTCAGTCTCTCATCCGCGTACACTGGGTTTGAACGCCCACATTGCCAAACTAATCTCGTTTGAGATGATGCCCTTTCGGTTGGTGGAAAGCACAGCTTTCCGCGAACTCATGGCCTATGCAGTACCACGCTATGACCTACCCAGTCGCCACTTCTTCTCTCGCAAAGCCATCCCAGCCCTCCACCATCATGTGAAAGACCGCATTGTCCATGCACTCAAGCAGTCAGTGAGCGGAAAGGTGCACCTCACAACTGATGCATGGTCCAGTCGGCATGGCCAGGGCCGTTTCGTGTCCATCACTGCGCACTGGGTTAATGTGGTGGATGCAGGGTCCACAGGGGAAAGCGGTGGTGGGACAGTGCTGCCTAGCCCACGGTATAGGAAACAGTTGGCTGTAGGCGTTCGACCCTCCTCCTCCTCCTCCTCCTCCAGAAGCGAAAGCTCGTCCACAGAGCGCAGTCGTACGAGCACTCCATCTGCAGCTGCCACTGTTGCACACGATGTGTCCCCCTATCGAGCAGCTAGTGGAAAACGTCAGCAGGCTGTGTTGCAGATGATGTGTTTGGGCGACAGACACACCGCCGAGGTGCTGGCCGAGTACTTGAAGCGACAAACTGAGTCATGGCTGGGCAGTGTACATCTTGAGGCAGGCAAGGTAGTTAGTGATAACGGACATAATTTTGTGGCAGCCATAGCCCTTTCAAAACTCAGCCACATACCTTGCTTGGCTCACACCTTGAACCTGGTGGTGCAGTGCTTCCTCAAAAATTATCCGGAGTTAACAGCCCTGCTCCAGAAGGTGCGAAGACTGTGCGCGCACATCCGCCGGTCGCCTGTACACTCCGTTCGTATGCAGAAGCTGCAGCGATTGCTCCACCTTCCCAACCACCGCCTCATTATCGACATTGCAACAAAGTGGAACTCCACCCTGCACATGGTGGAGCGGCTGTGCGAGCAGAGGCAGGCCATAATGCATTTGTGGGAGGATACACGGCCAGGCACTTTGAGAGCAGACATGGAGTTGACAGGCGTGCAGTGGTCGAAGCTGAAAGACCTTTGTAAAGTCCTTCAGTGTTTTGAGGAATGCACACGGCTGGTAAGCGCAGACGACGCCATCCTAAGCATGAGCATCCCACTTATGCGTCTGCTCATGCAAACTTTGACGCACCTTAAGGAGCAGGCGTCTGCAGCCAATGTTGATGAGGAGGAAGAGGAGGAGGGAATCCTTGATGACATTCAGCCATTGTCTGCTCAGGGACCTCTCCTGGACGAGGTGGAGGAAGAAGAGGAGGAGGAGGATGATGATGGGGATGATTACTTAGGGGAGGAGGATGCATCTCGTGGGGCAAGTGAAAATGTTGGCGTGGCAAGGTCTGGTACAGGGTTTGTGCGTGACTGGAGGGATGTGGATTTGCCAGAAAGTGCTCCTCCACCCAGCACTCGCAGTGCATCATTGACACCGGGAACATTGGCCCACATGTCAGATTATGCCTTGCGGATCCTAAAAAGGGACCCCCGCATTGCCAAAATGATGAACGATGACGACTACTGGTTGGCCAGCATCCTGGATCCACGCTATAAAGGCAAATTACAAAACATCATGCCACAGGAGAACCTTGACCTAATATTGGCTAATAAACAAGCAACTCTGGTAAATCGGTTGCTTGAGGCATTCCCAGCACACAGCAGCGGTGATGGTTCTCACACGAGCCGTACGGGCCGGGGGCAGCTTGGCAAAGGTGTTCGTGGTGCACACAGCAGAAGTGGCGTTGGAGACAGGGGTTTCATGACAATGTTGTGGACTGATTTTTCAAATACCGCTCACACAACTGGTAATACTGCATCGATGGAAAGTGACAGGAGACAGCAGTTGTCAACTATGGTTACAAACTACTTTTCCTCCCATATCGATGTTCTCCCACACAGGTCATTCCCCTTTGACTATTGGGCCGCTAAACTGGACACCTGGCCTGAATTGGCCCATTATGCCTTACAGGAGCTCGCTTGCCCAGCTGCAAGTGTGCTATCGGAAAGAGTCTTCAGTGCAGCTGGATCAATCCTGACAGAAAAAAGGACCCGTCTGTCAACCCAAAATGTGGATGATCTAACCTTCATTAAAATGAACCACGCATGGGTTTCCAAGGATTTTGTCCCACCTTCCCCTGATGACACATAGGGTGACAGAAAAATGGCTTGCTTTGGTCCACCTCTTCCTGGTACTTCACCTATTTTGCCTTTTGCATCAGCTGAATGTCCAACATCAACATATGCCACTTTCTAAAACTCCCTAACTGTGCTGCCTCCCCCCCCATGGCCGGGGTCACCACCTAGCGCACAACACCGTGCGAGTGCCATTGCCCTGGACCGGTGGGTAGGCCGACTCTTGGGCGCGGGCACTGGCACAGGGTCCCTCATAGTGCAATCAAGTGTCTCTGACGGTGGTGGTGCACACCCGCCGTCAGACACACCGCTGTACTATGAGGGGCCCAGTGCCAGTACCGACGCCCACGAGTGGGCCCCCCTTGCTTGGGCAGGGCCCCAGCATTTGCAATCTTTACCTCTCCCTGCTCCTCCACTGTGTAATCTGGGCCGTAAAATCCATACTGTGCCTGACACCGTCTGAGCCTGCCTCCTGATGTATAGACATATATTTTGAATGTGTACGCTATCCATACATGTTATCCGGGGATACGGTACCCTTTCTAACCTTTGTGCAATCACGTGCAATCCATACTGGGCCTAACACCGTCTGAGCCTGCCTCCTGAGACATATATTTTGAATGTGTACGCTATCCATACATGTTATCCGGGGATACGGTACCCTTTCTAACCTTTGTGCAATCACGTGCAATTCATACTGGGCCTAACACCGTCTGAGCCTGCCTCCTGAGACATATATTTTGAATGTGTACGCTATCCATACATGTTATCCGGGGAAACGGTACCCTTTCTAACCTTTGTGCAATCACGTGCAATCCATACTGGGCCTAACACCGTCTGAGCCTGCCTCCTGAGACATATATTTTGAATGTGTACGCTATCCATACATGTTATCCGGGGATACGGTACCCTTTCTAACCTTTGTGCAATCACGTGCAATCCATACTGGGCCTAACACCGTCTGAGCCTGCCTCCTGATGTATAGACATATATTTTGAATATGTACGCTATCCATACATGTTATCTGGGGATACGGTACCCTTTCTAACCTTTGTGCAATCACGTGCAATCCATACTGGGCCTAACACCGTCTGAGCCTGCCTCATGAGACATATATTTTGAATGTGTACGCTATCCATACATGTTATCTGGGGATACGGTACCCTTTCTAACCTTTGTGCAATCACGTGCAATCCATACTGGGCCTAACACCGTCTGAGCCTGCCTCCTGAGACATATATTTTGAATGTGTACGCTATCCATACATGTTATCCGGGGATACGGTACCCTTTCTAACCTTTGTGCAATCACGTGCAATCCATACTGGGCCTAACACCATCTGAGCCTGCCTCCTGAGACATATATTTTGAATGTGTACGCTATCCATACATGTTATCTGGGGATACGCTACCCTTTCTAACCTTTGTGCAATCACGTGCAATCCATACTGGGCCTAACACCGTCTGAGCCTGCCTCCTGAGACATATATTTTGAATGTGTACGCTATCCATACATGTTATCCAGGGATACGGTACCCTTTCTAACCTTTGTGCAATCACGTGCAATCCATACTGGGCCTAACACCGTCTGAGCCTGCCTCCTGAGACATATATTTTGAATGTGTACGCTATCCATACATGTTATCTGGGGATACGGTACCCTTTCTAACCTTTGTGCAATCACGTGCAATCCATACTGGGCCTAACACCGTCTGAGAATGATAGATGGGGCCCACCATACACTGGAACATTCCAAAGGTGGACATCAGACACTGGAGCAGCATTTACAGGGCCCATTATACACTAGAGCATTAGAAATGGGGCCCATTATGTTTGGAGCATTATTTGGGCCCATAAGACAGTAGAGCTTCATCCATGGGGACCAACATATACTGTAGCATTATGTGGAGCTCATCATATACTGTTTCAAACATTATATGGGACCAATGATTCTGTATGGAGAAATAGATGGGCCTCGTCATGAGATGTAAAAAGTGAGGTATTTTTCATTGTACTATACCGCTATTTCTCTGCCGTATCGGAGCATGATGAGTTGTGGTATGTGTTAAAGGGGCGCTCTTTCGCCCAGGGCACATGAAAACCTGGAGCCAGCCCTCCCCCCCCACAGTCTGTAGCCAAATAACCCCCATTTTTCAGTGCGTAACTTGTATTATGAAGTTAATTAAGGTTGACAAGCTTAAGTAAGAAGAATTGATGCTTTTGGCATTCAAATGGGCACTGTTGGTGTGTTTCCTGTCCTCCTCTCACTGCCGACTTTTATTCCCCATTGACTTACATTGGGTTTCGTGTTTCGGGATGACCCCGACTTTTCCCTATAATCGGACGATCTTGCTCGACCCGACTTTTGGAAAAGTCGGGTTTCACGAAACGAAACGTGACCCTAAAATACCAAAAGTCGCTCATCTCTATTTAAGACAAATTAAATGAAGATAATAATACCAAAGAATTTGTGTTTGCAATCATTTTCAGGAAGAAACTGAGTATTATCTGACAGAATTGCAGGGGTGTCAATACTTTTGGCCACAACTGTATGTGAGGTATCTGCGTGCTCCAAAGAAACTGAGCAACAAGTTTTTTAGTCCGTTTTCTCGTGCAATCCCTTGTAAAAGTGAAAAAATTGGGGCTAACGCAACTTTAGAGGAAAAATTACAATGTATTTATGTTATAAGTATTTGAGGGGTGTGGATATCACTTCCATCTGCGAGAATGCCTTCATAGCAATTGTTTTTTCTTACACTGATCTCCTGATTAACCCCTGATACAAGAGGGGGGAAACGTGTTGGAAGTTGGGATGCACATCAGAATAGGAACAATAAGAACCTTATAGACATCATTCATATGTCTTTTATGAACTATCAGCTATGAGATTTCATTGGGTTCCTGTGTTTTAATATGCAAGTCTTGGGAGATACTATATCTATATTGTTGAATTGTTTAAGGTGCAGTTTACCTTTATTTGTTCCCAAAGGATTATACAGGATCAAACCCCAGACATTATCTAGTCTGTGTATACTGATCAGTGCTCACAATACTAACTGTTTGGATAATAAGGTGTATCTGATATACTTACAATTGTTTGACTAGTAAGGCAGAGGTGATATACTCACATTCTGGAATAGGATTATCTCCCCGTATGCATTTTTGGATGTTAGCCTTTGGGTCACTTTTTTAGGTCACACATACCTGTTTTTTGCTATTTAATTGTTCATGGTGGTGCTGTTTCTTTGTAGTGTATAACCGGGTCATTGATGGCAAGCCAACGTTGAGCGGGGGGGTGCCATATCACTCTTTATGGTGCCAACTAGAGCACCAAGCACAAGCACTAAAATGTTCAGGTTTTGGTTGTTTGAACCAAGCAGTTCCTAATACTCACATGCTCGTTTTGGGTAACGAGCATAATGGGAGTCAATGCGATAGCCAAGCTTTTTTCCTGTAGACCCTACAAAGAGGTCTAGGGGGGCAATGAAAATGTTCAAATGCATGATAAAAGTGCTGAATGAAAGGAAACAAGAACTGCCAAAAATAAGGGACTCAAATACACCCTGTATTAGACATAAAGGAGGGCCTCATACACAATCTGTTCAAATTGTCATGTACTGGTACTCCTAGTCTCTAAAGGCTATACACTTTTGAGGGTTATATACCAACGAAATGTACTCCAGACCACGGAATAGTCTGTGGGTGAGCAATATATTACTGATACGGCTATGTGCACACATTGTGTAAAATTTCTGCACCATTTCTGTATCTCTTGGCAGGAAAAACGCTTTAGGTTTCACATTCACTTTGCTGGCAACAGGTTTTTCTTCAAATTTTGTCAGAAATCCACATAGAAAAAAAAGCGACAAAAATTCACCAAATTGGCAATCTGTACACACAGTCTAAATTTTTTAACACGTTTTTTGAGGGTTATATACCAACGAAATGTACTGCAGACCACAAAATAATCTCTGGAGGAGCAATATAATAACAGTTTGAACAAGTCTTTTGAGGCTTATAAAGCAACAAAATGTACCCAAGAAGATGTTATACCTTATGGGTAAGCAATATAATTCATATAAATTTTGAACAAGTTTTGTGAGGTTTATATACCAGTAAAATGTATTCCAGACCACAGAATACCCTATGGGTGAGCAATATAATACAAATAAATTTTGAACAAGATTTTTGAGGTTCATATATGTTAGGCGTCAGGTTCCTGTCGCTGCACAGCAGGAATCCCAAGCCCTGCTTCCAGCGGTCTCCCATTCCTCACAGAGGAGGTTGCTCAGCAAACTCGTCTGTCCCAGCGCTCTGCCCAGACCAGCTCCGTGGGTTTGCTTGTTGCTGCCATCTCTGGCACAGCTTTGGCAATGCAGGCTGCTCAGCAGCGAGATTCTCCAGGGACTAAGCCAGGCCACTGAGCATGCCCATGTAGTGAGCTCCCATTGGAGATCGAAGGTCACGTGCTCAGGTCCTGCTCCTGTTTGGATTGGCCCATCCGAGAAGCCAGGAAGGTCCCGGACGCTCGCGGTTATAAAAGGTTCGCATGGCCGCTCGGCCATGCGCTAGGATAGACTGTATTTTCAGACTATGAGGAGTGAGTGGTGTATGCACGTATGAATGTCTGTGGTGACTGACGCATTATGAAACCGCTACCCTTGGTACGCATGTGTTGTGCAGCCTAGCCTGCTAGCGCCCAGGCTTAGGCGTAGGTAGGTCAGAGTTTGAGTCAGGCATTAGCCATCATCAGTGACTCGGCACGCCTCCGTGCCCCGTGCTCCACACTCCATAGCCATCTCCATAGCTACTGGAACAACACGTCTACCTTGAACTGTCCTCCCATCTCTCTTCTTGCTCCCTCTTCGACCGCTTACAATCTGGCTTCCGGTCACACCACTCCACTGAAACTGCCCTTACTAAGGTCACCAATGACCTCTTAACTGCCAAGAGCAAGCGACACTACTCTGTCCTCCTCCTCCTGGACCTGTCGGCTGCCTTTGACACAGTGGACCATTCCCTATTATTACAGACCCTCTCATCCCTCAGCATCACAGACTTGGCCCTCTCCTGGATCTCATCATACCTAACAGACCGGACATTCAGCGTCTCCCACTCACACACCACCTCCTCACCTCGCCCCCTATCTGTCGGAGTCCCACAAGGTTCAGTCCTTGGGCCCCTGCTGTTCTCTATTTACACCTTTGGCCTGGGACAGCTCATAGAATCTCATGGCTTTCAGTATCATCTTTATGCTGATGACACACAGATCTACATCTCTGGACCAGATATCACCTCTCTACTAACCAGAATCCCTCAATGTCTGTCCACTATTTCATCCTTCTTCTCCACTAGATATCTGAAACTCAACATGGACAAAACAGAATTCATCATCTTTCCCCCATCTCACGTGACCCCCCCTACGAACCTATCAATTACAGTAAATGACTGCCCACTCTCCCCAGTCCCACAAGCTCGCTGCCTCGGAGTAATCCTTGACGCTGATCTCTCCTTCAAACCACATATCCAAACCCTTTCCACTTCATGCCGACTTCAACTCAAAAATATTTCACGCATCCGTTCATTCCTCACCCAAGAATCTGCAAAAACCCTAGTCCATGCCCTCATCATCTCTCGCCTTGACTACTGCAACCTCATGCTCTGTGGCCTCCCCTCAAACACTCTCGCACCCCTCCAATCTATTCTAAACTCTGCTGCCCGACTAATCCACCTGTCCCCCCGCTATTCCCCAGCTTCTCCCCTCTGTCAATCCCTTCACTGGCTCCCAATTGCCCAGAGACTCCATTACAAAACCCTAACCATGACATACAAAGCCATCCACAACTTGTCTCCTCCATACATCTGTGACCTCGTCTCCCGGTACTTTCCTGCATGCAACCTCCGATCCTCACAAGATCTCCTTCTCTACTCCCCTCTTATCTCCTCTTCCCACAATCACATACAAGATTTCTCTCGCGCATCACCCCTACTCTGGAACTCTCTACCACAACATATCAGACTCTCACCTACCATCGAAACCTTCAAAAAGAGCCTGAAGACCCACCTCTTCCGACAAGCCTATAACCTGCAGTAACCACCGATCGACCAAACCGCTGCACGACCAGCTCTACCCTCGCCTACTGTATTATCACCCATCCCTTGAAGATTGTGAGCCCTCGCGGGCAGGGTCCTCTCTCCTCCTGTACCAGTTATGACTTGTATTGTTTAAGATTATTGTACTTGTTTTTATGTATACCCCTCCTCACATGTAAAGCGCCATGGAATAAATGGCGCTATAACAATAAATAAGAATAATTAGCCATCATCAGTGACTCGGCACGCCTCCGTGCCCCGTGCTCCACACTCCATAGCCAGTGTCTATAGCGGCACTCGTGGCAGTGACGCCGCATGCTCATTTGGCCTAGAAGGACTCTAACCCCGTGTCCTTGGGGTAGAATTCTGTGGCCGCTTGCTGTGCGCTCCTTTGCCGGGCTCTGTGAGTTAAACAGACTCCGGCATCCATGTTCAGCGGCTGTGCGGCTCGGTGAATTAACAGAGTCTGCTCCTGTTCACATTGGGTGACGTAACCCACGTGTGACTGTTTTTACACCGCTCTATTCTTCTGCCATTACCTAGCAGCAGTGTACCACCTCTGCACGGTGGACCCCAGGCTGCGAACGCACCTACTATTATTTTATAATTTGGTGTGTTCCGCCAGCCCTAACAATATACCAATTAAATGTATTCCAGACTATGGCATACCCTATGGGTGAGCAATATAATACCGATAAATTTTGAACAAGCTTTTTGAGGCTTATATAGCAACGAAATGGATCCAAGAAGATATAATACCCTATGGGTGAACCATATAATACTGATACATTTTTTAACAATCTTTTTGAGGCTTATATAGCAACAAAATATACCAAAGAAGATGTAATACCCTAGGGGTGAGCAATATAATACCGATTCATTTTGAATACTTTTTTTGATGGTTGTATACCGAGGAAATGTACTCCAGACCACAGAATAGTCTATAGGTGAGCAATATAATACTGATTTTTTAACAATTTTTTTTGAGAGATATATACCAACTAAATGTACTGAAGAATACATAATATTGTATGACTGAGAAATGTAACCCAGCGAAAGTTTTTTTTGAGTGCTATATATCACAAAAATGTACCCCAGAACACAGAATAGTGTATGGGTAAGAAATGTGTGCAAACAAGCAAAATTTTCAAGCTCTTTTGCATGAAATGTGACAGAAGCATGTAATACTGTATGGATGAGTACCGAATATACTCGTGTATAAGCCGAGATTTTCAGCCCATTTTTTGGGGCTGAAAGTCCCCCTCTCGGCTTATACACAAGTCATATACCTGGAGGTCAGCGGGGGAGGGGGGGCGGGGTGTCACAGATCATACTCACCCATCCTGGCACTCTCTGCAGCCCCCTCACTTTTCCACTGTCTCCCTTCCTGCCTTCAGCGGTCACGTGGTACCGCTCATTAAACTCATGAATATGCGCATATTCATGAGTGTAATGAGCGGTATCACGTGATCGCTGAAGGCAGGAAGGGAGACAGTGGAGAAGCGAGGCTACAGAGATGTTCCAGGACGGGTGAGTATAGCGTTATTCACCTGTCCTCGTTCCCACGCTGCTCACCGCTGCCTGCTGCTTCCTGTGTCCGTGATGTTTAGCCAACAGGGGGCGCGGTGACGTGGTTAGTGCGCGCCACTCCCTCTGCTGGCTGAACAGTCACTGACAGAGGACTTGCAGACAGTGGTGAGCAGTGATGGACCCCGGACAGGTGAATATCACAGGTGCCGGGGTCCTGAGCAGGAGAGTTGAGTATGGCATTTTTTTTTGCAGCAGCAGCATATGGGGGCATAATATATGGGGCAGCATATGGGGGCATATTCTATGGAACATCATATGGGGGCATAATCTATGGAGCAGCATATGGGGGCATATTCCATGGAGCAGCATATGGGGGCATAATCTATGGAGCAGCATATGGGAGCATATTCTATGGGGCAGCATATGGGGGAATATTCCATGGAGCAGCATATGGGGGCATATTCTATGGGGCAGCATATGGGGGCATATTCTATGGAGCAGCATATGGGGGCATAGTCTATAGGGCAGCATATGGGGGCATAGTCTATAGGGCAGCATATGGGGGCATAGTCTATGGGGCAGCATATGGGGGCATAATCTATGGAGCAGCATATGGGGGCATATTCTATAGAGCAGCAAATGGGGGCATATTCTATGGAGCAGCATATGGGGGCACATTCTATGGGGCATTTTATGGGGGCATAATCTATGGAGCATTTTAGGGGGGCATAATCTATGGAGCATTTTATGGGGGCATAATCTATGGAGCATCTTATGGGGGCATAATCTATGGAGCATCTTATGGGGCCATAACCTTTATGGAGCATTATATGGGGCATATTATTCTATGAAGCATCTTATGGGGCCATTATTAACCTTTGTGGAGCATTATATGGGGCTCCTGATTCAATATGGATATTCAAAAACATTTAACCTACTGATGTCTCAATTAATTTTACTTTTACTGGTATCTATTTTTATTTTAGAAATTTACCAGTAGCTGCTGCATTTTCCACCCTAGGCTTATACATGAGTCAATAAGCTTTCCATGTTTTTTGTGGCAAAATTAAGTTTGTTGGCTTATACACGGATCAGTATATACACGAGTATATACGGTAATCTAATCCTGAAATATTTTTCTACACTTTTGGTAAGTTTTACATACCACCGTAATACAACAATAACCATGTTAAACTGCCATTGAATCCATAAAAACATTTAGAACTAAAATATTTTGAAAGTGTAGCTGATGTTTTTATACAGTCATAAAGGCTTTGCAGAAAGTGCACAGCCAGACAGAAATTATAAATAGAGTCATCCATAGACCCCTGAATGTCCACAACTGGTAGGCCTAATTAAAATATTGATTATTACAAACACTTTGTGTCCTGCTGTTATCTGATAGTGTGGAAAAGTGTAAGCTAATCCAGGCTTTGTTCATTTTTATGAGTGAGCCTGCTGCACTCTCTGTTGATAGGCATAAGTGCCTGTCTGTTATGATCTCCCCGACAGCACTAAAAACCCGCTCAGACAAGATGCTAGTGGCAGGGCAGCACAACACCTCCAAGGCATGGAGGGACAGCTCATGCCTGGTGTCCATCTTTGAGACTGAATAGTTGAAAGTCGCAGAGGAATTAGAAAGTACAATGGTTTGGTCAGCCATGTATTGCTTAAGATCTTTAAAAACTTTTCCCTACTTGTCAAAAATACCCGGTCATCAAGCTCTAAGCACTGGGTTGGTGTCATGAATATGGCCCACACCTTTAACAGTGTACCCCTGGGTAATGAAGCTTTCCTCCCTGCTTCTAGCATTGTCTGATGGTAATTTTTTTAAACATATTTTCCACAATGGCGTTCTGGTTTAGCACCATTTTAGAAGACCTCTCCACCTGAGGCAGAAGAGATATATAAAAGCAAGACAATGGGACCCTCAGCCACACCCAACATGCCACCCAAGCCAAGAACCAGGAGCAGGAGAAGGCAGCAGACATCTGCAGCAGCAGCACCATCAGCACCACCCCAAATGGAGCAGCATGCTGAACGGGAGGGGAGTCCAGAAGCAGATGAGAGACGGTAATTATCAAATCCCCCATTCCTCCAAACTAGGGCCATGGAATATCAAGATATTCATTGGCCCTTTGTTTCTCTTTATTCAACAGCCGCCAAAGAGATGCAGCAGCAGCAGCAGAAATGGCATCACTGGCAGCAGCAATACCCACAGCCATGGAGTCTGGCCATCAACAGGACAGCACATCTTCTTCTGGGAGCCCTCCCTCGCATCGTCAGCGTTTGACGGTAAGTTTTTATTTCCAAAATCCATCATCTCTGTAATATATGTCTATTCATTGCCTTTTATTTCAAAACAGGAATCACAAGATGAAGAGGAGCTCCCAGAAGAAGAAGGAAGGGGTGGACAGACACCTGGAGTGGGCTCACAATTGGTAAGTTTTTTGCATCAAACGCAGAAACACAACATCACACTACACACAACACATAGAAAACAATGTTCTGCAGACCACACACAGCAAACAAATGCCTACATCCAAAGACATAACATTTTTTGTTTTCTTCTCTAGTCTTCCCAATCTGGTGCTCGGCCAAGAGGTCCTCGCAGTGCCTCCCAGGGTCGTCGGCGACAGCAACGCGGCGGTCACCAGCGTGTAAGTATAAATATTTTTGCTTTGTTTTTTTGCACTTTTTATTTCATTTCTTTTGTGGAGGCTAATTATGTTATTTTTGTCTTTTTCTTTAACAGCCTTCACAGCGTGCTCCCGACTCTGACGGTGAGGATGGAGGGATTGATGTGGACCGCCTCATCGATCTCGTCAGAGAAAGGGAGCCGCTCTGGAATATGGCTGACCGCCGCCACGCTGACCTGATCATTACCCGACGACTCTGGGAGGAAATCTGTTCTCTCCTTGTGGGCCGCTGGGAGGACCTCGAAGCTCGGGCCCAGATTAAAGAGCGTAAGTATATACAGTACCGGTTGCTTGATGTAAACCAGTGTTTCCCGAACTCCAGTCCTCGTGGTCCCCACGGATCATGTGTTCAGGATTTCTATTTACTATGGAAATCCTGAAAACATGACCCCTGGGGACCATGAGGACTGGAGTTTGTGAAACACTGATGTTGTATACTAACCACTCCTTTCTCGTTTCAGGGAACAGAATTGTGAATCGGTGGTGGTCTGTGAGGGATCGTTTCAAGAAGGAGTTCAATAAAGAGATGCGGGCCCCGAGTGGATCTGGAGGACGCAGGAGCAAGTACAAGTACGCACAAGCCCTGTCGTTCCTCCGGGAAACAATGCTCACCAGAAAGTAAATATTACACACCACATGTGAAAAAAATGTTAGATGTAACTTTTTTTTTTCAGCCAGGGCCATACCATGTCAGTATTTTAATTGTTTTTTTTTCTCTTTATTACACAGCACGGTGAGCAGCACTCGGGAGCCTGCACGATTGGACCCTTCTGAGGCGATCCCTGAGGAGACCGGCACCGAGGGACACTTCGACCGCCCCGGTACATCTGCACCTTCCCAGCCTTCCCACACATTCGACCCATCTGTCCCATCCACCAGCACAGGAGCATCGTGGCCGCCTACATTACATGAAGCTGCTGGTGAGGAGATCGCTTTCCCTTTACCCCACCCTTCTGCCCCTGCCGCCTCTAGTACACCTGCGGGTACTGGGCGGCAGCGGCAGAGGGGTCAGGAAAAGAGTTATGCGCAAGAGTTATTGCATCTGAATGCATCTTTCCAGAACTGTCTCAAAGTCTTGTCAGAGCAAATCTCCGCAGGCTTTCAGCAGATCAACTCCAGCATTCTGGAGGTGAAGACACTTCTGCAAACCATGCATTCAGAAGCAAGATCTTCGCCAAACCACACCTTTTTCAGGTCTGTTGTGGAGCGCATGGCAACACTATCTCCTACCCAGCAGATGCATGTAATGCATTCGTGCCACGGTGCTCTACAGCAGGTTACCTCCCAACCTCCACCTCCCACCACTGTAGTTCCTCCACCTGCACCCCCTCCAGCCACTTTCCATCCTCCCCCTCCTATTACATCTGCACCCCCTCCAGCCACTTTCCATCCTCCCCCTCCTATTACATACCAGCAACCTCACCAGTACCAGACATCTCCCCACTTCCAGCAACCTGCCCCGTACCAAACTCCTTCGCCGTACCAAACTCCTTCCCCGTACCAAACTCCTTCCCCATACAACTTTCCATCAACATCATCTGCTCCTACAGTCCCTGCCCAACCCTCCACTCCACCGCCCACCACCTCTTCTGCCTCCCACATGTCCACCCATTCTGTAGCTTTTTCCACACCTTCACCTCTAACTGTTCCTTCCCCACCACGATCCCAGTCCTCTCTCCACACACCCAGTGTCGAAGTGTCCCGCAGCCCCTCCAGCAGTATTTCCACCCCACAGTACACAGATTTGTAATGTTTTTTTGTTGTAATAAAAATGCCCATTGGGTTTAAAACCTTTATTAAAAAAGTTTTTTGCACTTTAAAAACATAAAAAAAAAAAAAAATTTAAATAAAAGTTAAATTATCGTTTCACAATGGTTGTCTGTCATTTCTTTCTGCGGCGAACTATGTTTTAAAAAAAGGTTAAATACAGGGTATTTCAAAGGTAAAAAGGTATTCAAAACCAGGTATATAACTGTGGGTAAATTTTAGCTTTTTGCCACAGTTGTGTTCCTGGTTGTGTTTGAAGCAAAGTATTTCACCTAAAAAGTTGTGTTTATTGTTGGTGATTTCCTACCAATGTACACAACTTTTGTTAAAAGGTGAAATACTTTGCATAAAACACAACCAGGTACACACCTGTGGCCTAAAGCTAAAAATAGTAAGACCATGACAAGATAGCCAACTTTGGTTGGCAAAGGTATATACTGTTGGTCCAGAAGGTACACAAGTTTAGGGCACAAATCTTTCACACTCTGTCATCCCAGTGTACTCTGCCTTGAGGTGACATAAAGTATAGTGGAAAATTGTCCCTGAAACCGTCACAGAACTTCTAGTGGTAATATTTCCAATGACAACATCCATCTTCGCCAGCAACTTGCTCTTCTCTCCAACCTGCACTTTCTTCTCTACAACCTGTCAAAGAAGGGCTGTAGGAACATGCTATATCTAGTTTTCCAGTAGCCAATCCCGTTCGGAAGGCCACAAGGGTCAATTTTAAAAACCGGATCCGGCGTAATCTGTCGAAAAACGGATAGAAAAACGGATGAACCGGATGAGACGGATCCGGTTTTGTCTGTCAAGAACAAGACGGATCCGGCAGAAAACCGGATCCGGCACTTCAGGTTTTACAAAACATTTGCCGGATCCGGCATTCCGGCACGACGCCGGATCGCGCCTGATGCCGAAAACCTGATGTGTGAAAGTAGCCTAAGTAGGCACAGAAGCGAGATAGTTGTGCTGACTTCATCACCGCTCACCACCTTTGTGGAGTCCTGAAAGTCTTGGAGTACCACACCAATTTCAGATATCCTTTCCCACTCTTCAATGTTTTTTGTGTGGAGGCTGACCAGAATACCAACAGGCGCGTTGGAGCTTGTACTCAACCACTGGCTTCTTTTACTCACAAAGCCTTGCCAGCATGTGCAGTGTGGAGCTCCAGCACTGGAGAATTTTCATACCAGTCGGTGAGCTGGCACTTGCATGCGCCGCTACAGCACTGTCACAGTGGCAGCAGCTGTTTCTGACTTGCAGACATGCTCACTGACATGGCGTACCTTGACCAGAAGCTATGGCAACTGCTAAACTACCAATTTGAGCACATGTGCCAAGCATGGTACATGTGTGAGCTTGCCAAACTTCACAGCCGCCACCAGGTTACACCCATTATCACACACAACCATGCCTGTTTGGAAGTTCAGCAGCAAAAACCACAGATCTGTCTGGTGAGTTATTCCTTTAAGTAATACTGCTGTGGTGTGCAGTTTGACTCCTAGACAAATTACCTTCAGCAGAGCCTGTTTCCGTGTCACTGAGGCAGTGTGAACAACGTGCTCTGAGATACCACATCGGAGATGGAGGATGAGGAAGAACAGGAAGTGGTGCAGTAACTGTTGTAGGAGGTGTTTGAAACCCAGATAGAAGTAGGGCCCGCAGTTCTCAGCATCGGGAGCACATGCGCTGTGCCATTGTGTGACTCAGCCGCAGCCTCCACAATGTTCACCCAGTGTGCCGTCAGGGAAATATAGCGTCTCTGGCAGTAAGAGCTTGTCAAGTGTCAGTCATTAAGTGGACAATGCCGGTAAGTGAGTTGGTAAGGACACGGGTGATGTCCCTGGACACATGCTGGTACAAGGCAGGGATGGCACATTGGGAAAAAAAGTGGCCACTGAGGACCAAGTACCGAAGGATGGCTGCTGTCATGAGTTGGCGGAAATCCTCTGCGTCTACCAGCCTAAAAGGCAACATTTTCACCGCAAGCAGCCTGGAAATGTGCCCGTTTAACATTTGGCCCTATGGGTGGGAGACTTGGAACTTTATTTTTTGTTCCAAGGCCTGAGGTAGGGACAGCTGAACGCTGTGCTGGGACACTGATTTGGAAGTGCCTGATGATAGTAATTCAGAATGTGCAAGGAAAGATGCAGGGCAGGAGGCATCTGCGCCAGTGTTTTGGGCAAGGTATTGGGAAGCACCTTGCACAGGGGAAGAGACAGTGGTGTCACCCAATGACACCAATCATGGACCCAGGTGTTCGGCCCATCAAGTAGGATGCTTGGATGACGTGCCTGATCATGCTGGTGGTGGTTAGGTTCTTTGTGGTCAGGCCCCTGCTGATTTTGACATGGCACACATTGTAAATGGCCACTGTGTTTCTCTCAGAATTCGTTTTAATAAATTTCCAGATTGGGGAACACCTAACTCTTTGACGGAGAAATTTAGAAGTGTTGGAGCTCTGTGGAACAGTGGCCCGCCTTCTCCCTCTGGTTACCCTACTGCTTCTTCCTGTCTGTTTCAGCGCTGTCGATCACTCCCTCTCAGAGCTGCTGGCCTTGCTCTGCAAGCCAGTTTCCCTGGTTGGGTCAGTGATGTCTTCATCCACCACCTGGTTTTCCACCACTGCACCCTGGTCGTCCTGACTTTGTGACTTAACAACAAGAACAGCAACTGCATCATCTTCCTCATTTTCCCAAATTTGCCGTTCCCCACCGTCATGTTCTTGTGGCCGTGGCTGCTCTAAGGTTTGTGCATCACTAAACAGCATGTCCTCCTGTGCCTCTTGGAGCATGCAGGTAAAAAGAGGCCACAATCAAGAAATTATGTTGTAAAGAGCTCCGCGGAGTGTCCTAATGTGAGATCACTAGTCTCCTGGGACTCAACATGGTGGGAGGAAGAAGGAACAGGACGAGGATTAAATGATCCAGACTTTAGGCTGGCGAGACTGGATCGTGTGGAAGACTGGGTCGTGGTGCCAAGCCTTCTTGAAGCATTATCTGCTAACCAACCATCTGTTTGCACTGCTCTGGCTTCAGAAGTAGTGTACGGTGCCTCCCTGCAAAGTGGGACAGGAACCTATGTGTCATGGATGGGCCTGTTTCTTGTGCTCCAAGTATAGAAGTAGTCACACCTGCCCCTCAGCAAAAAAAATGTCTCAATGCTTTTTTTTTTTAGGTTTAGAAGCATATAAATTTTTTAAAAGCTTTTTCTCAGGTTTAAAGAACAGAGAAATATTCACAGACTAAATTACACTGTATGGCTGAGAAATGGAAGCCTAAAAATTTTTAAAAGCCTTTTCTCTGTTTTATAGATCACAGAAATGTACTACACACTGTGGAATAGTGTATGGCTGAGAAATGTAGCCCAGGAAAATGTTTCAAGGATTTTTTGGTGTGTTACATAACACAGAAAAGCACCTCAAAGCACGCAAGACTTGATGGATCAAAATATATTACAGCTATATATTTGCCAACGGACAGCACAGGCCTAATCCCTGTCTACAGACTGGATTCTGTCACTTTCCCTGCTCCTGCGACTCTCCCTCCCTATGCTAAATGCAGATTGTATGTGATATAAACAGCAAAGCAAATGATTAGCCCTTAGAAAGGCTGTTAGTATGATGGCTCAGCTTCAGCACCAGTATCAAGACTACAGGCCTCTGATTCATTAAACTATGCACACACAGGCCTAGACAAGCACTCTCTACCTCCAATATGAAGTGTCACAGAGCTGTGCCATGGAGTCAGCGTTCCGAGCCGGGCGGCGCTTCTCCTTTTATAATTCCTGATTATGTCAGATGGCCAGCCAATCACAGAAATGCCACAACCAAGATGGCTACAGCATTACAGTGACTCACAGTTTGAACTCGAGCACCGCCTATTACACGCCGAATAAGAAGCACATCCAAGCACTGTGATACTCGAGTGATGGCCGAGTATCACCGAGCACGTTTGCTCATCCCTAGTGCCGACCTCTGCGGCAAGGTAGGGAAACAATTTGGCCAAACTAGAGCCAGAATCCCTATCCATCATCTATGTGACCTACCCCTGCTTGGTAAAGCCACCCTTTTTAACATTTATTAATTAAAGTTGCTGTAAATAGTAGGAGGTTCTGATTTATTTGGGACCTTTTTATTTATTTGATTCATGTTTTTCTCCACGTTCACCCATTATATTCAATGTGAACGTATACATTGGAACACAGCTGTTCTGATAAAAACTTCTATATCCAGGAGCTTTATGTATATTACCCTATTTATTTAAAAACATATGTCTGGCCCTTTTCACCTTTTCTATCACCCCTATCTTCTCATAGATTGTAAGCTCTTGTGAACCCTGAGGCTGTGTGCCCCCGTAGCGATTTTTAAGCGTTTTTGCCGCGATTTTCGGAGCAAAAACGCAGCGAAAACGTTTAAAAATCGTGTACAGAACGCCCCCCATGCATTCCTATGGCATTCGCACATACTGTGCTAATGCTGCGCTTTTTTCCGCGGCGGAATCGCATCGCAGAAAAAAATCGCAGCATGCTCATTCTTTCGTGCGGAATCGCAAAGAATTGCCGCGATTCCGCACCCATAGGAATGAATGAGAATCGCTTACTTCCCGCATGTGGCTATGCCCACCATGCGGGAAGTTAAGCGTCTCATATGCCGTTGGTACCCACGGTGTGGAGGAGAGGAGACTGTCCTCCAGGCCCTGGGTACCATACCCCTGTAAAAAAAAGAATAAAAAATAAAAAATCGGGGTATATTTACCTTCCGGCGTCCCGCGCTGCATTCCCGGCCTAAGCGTTCCCAGTAATGCCTTGCGGCAAGGTCCTGTGATGACGTAGTCTCGCGTGACTCTAGCGGTCTCGTGAGATCACTATAGCAACACGAGACTACGTCATCACAGGTCTCGCAAGGCATTACTGGGAACGCTGTGGCCTGGGAATGCAGCGCGGGACGCCGGAAGGTAAATATACACCGATTTTTTTATTTTTTTTAGCATTTTAACATTCTATCTTTTACTATTGATGCCGCATAGGCGGCCTCAATAGTAAAAACCTGGTCACACTTGTCAAACACTATGTTTGACGAGTGTGACCAACCTGTCAATCACTTTCCAAGCGATGCTTCAAATTGGCTTGGAAAGTGCTTGAATATCGCACACGAAAATCGCGGCAAAATCGCGATATAATGGCGGTAAAATCGTGGTGAAATCGCGCGGAAAAAACCGCGAGATTTCTGGGAAGGAGTCCGGTTTTTGGTGTGCGTTTTAACACGCACCGTGGGCACATAGCCTTAAGGCTGTGTGCCCATGTTGCGCTTTTTTAAGCGTTTTTGATGCGTTTTTCGGGGTCAAACCGCATCAAAAACGCTTAAAAGAAGCATCCCATTCATTTTAATGCATTTTGGCCTTTTTGTGCCAATGGATGCGTTTTTTACCGCTAAGGAAATGCTTAGCGGTAAAAAACGCAGCATGCTCATTAATTTCCACTTAGGTCCACGTTTTTGGCTATCTCCAATAGTCCAAAAGACGCGCGGAAAAAAACTCATCAAAAACGCGCGTTTTTTTCGCAAAAAACGCGCGTTTTCTGGGAAGGAGACCCGTTTCCTGAGCATTTAAAAACGCTACTGTGGGCACATAGCCTTACTTTTTGATTAATTTGTTTCATTCATTGATTAATTTATTAATCAACTAATGGATTAATTGATTAATGTGTCACTCTGTAATGGAGATTATAAGTTATCCCTGTGCTTGTGTGGGTTTCCTCCAGGTTCTCTGGTTTCCTCCCATAATCCAAAGACATACTGAAGTTACAGTAAATTGTGACCCGCCATGGGGACAGTGTGAATGTCTGTTAAGCGTTGCGGAATATGTTAGCGCCATTTCAGCAAGTGTAATAAATGTCGGATGTTGTTTCTACATATCCCCCTGAAGGGTAAAGTGCTATGGAATATGTTGGTGTTATATTGATGTATATTGGGAATAATCTAGACAGGACACAGTTGTGACAAACTCTCAGCTGATTGTGAAGGACAGCTGAAAACCTGTATTAGGTTGAAAAATTATTGAAATCCCATTTCAGTAGACCATGCTGGACTCCCGTGTCTTTCAGAGGAGACTCCAGTGCCAAAATCCCACTGGTTGTCCAGTACTTTGCACATTGATTTTATTCCTTGTGGTGGCAGGTGACTTGATACTCTTTTATAAGCACAAAGATCAGGGATGTAATGGTTCTGTGTGGTCTTGCAGTGCCTTCTAGTGGTTATTGGCGACAATCGCAGAAGTTACACTGAGCAGCAGAATATCGACATTATTTTGTAATATGAGAATGAAAAGCTGGATAACTGAAAAAAAGTGATTCAGAAGGACACACTGACAGGGGTGTAGCTCCAGCTTTTTCGCCTAATTTACAGTTACATACTTTGAAAATAGGTACATCACTATCACCCTTTCTCAACCAATTATAAATTTGCTCTCACTAAATTATCTATAACCCACAATGCTATTTGTGCTGTTGAAAGCATCCACCCCTTTTTTAAAAGCTGTTATAGTGCCTGCCATTGCTAACTCTAGTGATAAGAGATTCCACAGTTTGACTGCTCTAACTGTAAAGAACCCTTTCCTATTTTGCAACCAGAATCTTCTTTCTTCACCTTAGTCCTTTGTATGGTCTTTGGAAGGAATTAGTCATGTGCCAGTCCTTTGTTTTGACCACACATGTGTGTGTATATATATATATATATATATATATATATATATAAGATCGTCCCCGAGACGTCTTTTTTCTAAGCTTTTCCATACCTCTTAATAATCTAGTTGCTGCCTTTGAACTGACTCTGATTTCCAAATATCCTTTTTCAAAAGACAAGCACAAAACTGGAACCCATATTCTAGATGTGGCTTCGCAACCACAGTTCAGAGAAGAGCTACCAGGAAGGTGAGCGGACTGCAAACTATGTCTTTCAAGGAACGGTTAAAGGATGTGGGAATGTTTACCTTGAAAAAAAGAAGGCTAAGAGGAGACTTAATAGCTGTCTACAAATATCTGAAGGGCTGTCACAGTGTAGAAGGATCATCCTTATTCTCATTTGCACATGGAAACACGAGAAGCAATGGGATGAAACTGAAAGGGAGAAGATACAAATTAGATATTAGAAAAAAACTTTTTACAGTGAGGATAATCAATGAGTGGACCAGGCTGCCATGAGAGTCTGGGCAGACTTCTGTCTGAGATCGTTTAGTGAAGCCTGCATTGAGCAGGGGGTTGGACATGATGATCCAGGAGGTCTCTTCCAGCTCTAACATTCTATGATTTTACACATTAACAAGGGCCAGCTTTCATGCTGCCATAGTCACTTTAAGTGGTCACGCCACTTACAGATAAGTCATCCTATGAATATGTGCACATGACATCTATTAAAGGCAGACCTGCTTTGTAATCCGCCTGAAAAAGCGCTAATTAAACACTAAAAAGAATGAACATCTGGACTTACTGCACATATGTTCAGTCTTTTAAGCTCCTTTTAACAGTTTCAGGTTTTCAAAGAAGCCAAGAGGTTAAAATAGGTGACCTAACCATTTTACCGCTAGGAAGCCGCTCTGACAACTCTGACACATGGTAAGGTTTTTAATATTAGATATAGGACCATCCCAATCAGAGTCACTTTGTAATGGTGGGATGGCTATTTTTGATCGAAAAAAGTATTACTAAGAACTCTGTATTATTTAAATGCACTTTTGCTTTTTACTTATTTAGTTAGAGCAGGGTTTTTGCTCATTTGTCTCTTGTAGGTTTTGTATGTTTTATGGCCAATGTGAACATGCGTTTATGTGCTGAATGTGTACCAACTCAAACCAATCTCCAGTTTTGTGTTTTTTCTTTGTATTTTTGCATTCTGTGCAAGCTGGGGTGTGGCCTCCCTCTCCTGAGCTGGAAATTGTATATAAAGGCTTCCCCAGACTAGTGTTCACTGGTTGGGACCCAGTCCTTGTCTGCCCTTATTCACACATTGAGGTCAACTCTGACACACGGTAAGGTTTTTAATATTAGACAGTGTAGGACCGTGACATTTCCGCAGCATTTCTGCAACGAGGGCACTTAGCCTAAAAGTTTACATACCCTTTAGATAGTAGTTAATGCACTCACACAAATTAGACTAAAGCTGGCCAAATCCAGAAATAGATGGGTTCAGCCGACAGTCTAATGATTGTCAGGAAAATAAGGATCCCAAATGTCCAGATTCAGACTGAAGATCCTTTTGATCACAAAAAGATAAGAACACCGCCAGATAGGCCTTGTAGCAGGTCTCTTTTAGAGAAGGCAAGAGCACTCAACAAAGTGAGTGCTCCTATGTATGGGAGAGTCGGTGAGAAGCTGGGACAGCTGTCTATAGTGTATGGGGGCTTTAGTCAAACACTTGTTCAGCTGACATATTTGGCCTCATTCAGATGGCTATATTTTTAGTCTGGCACACTGACCCTATAATGATCTACTAACAAGTCTAATAAATTAAATATTGCTACCTCTACATGACTACAACACCAGAACCACCGTCAGTACATGACTACATCACCAGTACCACCGTCTGTACATGACTGCATCCCCAAAACCACTGTCGGTACATGACTGCATCCCCAGAACTAGAGTTGAGCGACTTTTGGTTTTTTAGGGTCGCGTTTCGTTTCGTGAAACCCGACTTTTCCAAAAGTCGGGTCGAGCAAGATCGTCCGATTATAGGGAAAAGTCGGGGTCGTTCCGAAACACGAAACCCAATGTAAGTCAATGGGGAATAAAAGTCGGCAGTGAGAGGAGGACAGGAAACACACCTACAGTGCCCATTTGAATGCCAAAAGCATCAATTCTTCTTTCTTAAGCTTGTCAACCTTAATTAACTTCATAATACAAGTTACGCACTGAAAAATGGGGGTTATTTGGCTAAAGTTGTGGGGGGGGAGGGCTGGCTGCAGGTTTTCATGTGCCCTGGGCGAAAGAGCGCCCCTTTAACACATACCACAACTCATCATGCTCCGATACGGCAGAGAAATAGCGGTATAGTACAATGAAAAATACCTCACTTTTTACATCTCATGACGAGGCCCATCTATTTCTCCATACAGAATCATTGGTCCCATATAATGTTTGAAACAGTATATGATGAGCTCCACATAATGCTACAGTATATGTTGGTCCCCATGGATGAAGCTCCACTGTCTTATGGGCCCAAATAATGCTCCAAACATAATGGGCCCCATTTCTAATGCTCTAGTGTATAATGGGCCCTGTAAATGCTGCTCCAGTGTCTGATGTCCACCTTTGGAATGTTCCAGTGTATGGTGGGCCCCATCTATCATTCTCCAGAGTAGAGTGCTCCCCAAAAATTGCTGTCCCAACATTGAAAACAATCAAATAAGTCTCCTCGCTAGGGAATCCCTGTACTTGTCTGGACAGGTGCTGTAGCTTGCTTAACAGCTCGCCAGCCGTTCTCACGCCCAGTATGGATTACACGTGATTGCACAAAGGTGAGAAAGGGTACCGTATCCCCAGATAACATGTATGGATAGCGTACACATTCAAAATATATGTCTCAGGAGGCAGGCTCAGACGGTGTTAGGCCCAGTATGGATTGCACGTGATTGCACAAAGGTTAGAAAGGGTACCGTATCCCTGGATAACATGTATGGATAGCGTACACATTCAAAATATATGTCTATACAGCATGAGGCAGGCTCAGACGGTGTTAGGCCCAGTATGGATTGCACGTGATTGCACAAAGGTTAGAAAGGGTACCGTATCCCTGGATAACATGTATGGATAGCGTACACATTCAAAATATATGTCTATACAGCAGGAGGCAGGCTCAGACGGTGTTAGGCCCAGTATGGATTGCACGTGATTGCACAAAGGTTAGAAAGGGTACCGTATCCCTGGATAACATGTATGGATAGCGTACACATTCAAAATATATGTCTATACAGCATGAGGCAGGCTCAGACGGTGTTAGGCCCAGTATGGATTGCACGTGATTGCACAAAGGTTAGAAAGGGTACCGTATCCCCGGATAACATGTATGGATAGCGTACACATTCAAAATATATGTCTCAGGAGGCAGGCTCAGACGGTGTTAGGCCCAGTATGGATTGCACGTGATTGCACAAAGGTTAGAAAGGGTACCGTATCCCTGGATAACATGTATGGATAGCGTACACATTCAAAATATATGTCTATAGAGCATGAGGCAGGCTCAGACGGTGTTAGGCCCAGTATGGATTGCACGTGATTGCACAAAGGTTAGAAAGGGTACCGTATCCCCGGATAACATGTATGGATAGCGTACACATTCAAAATATATGTCTCAGGAGGCAGGCTCATACGGTGTTAGGCCCAGTATGGATTGCACGTGATTGCACAAAGGTTAGAAAGGGTACCGTATCCCTGGATAACATGTATAGATAGCGTACACATTCAAAATATATGTCTATACAGCATGAGGCAGGCTCAGACGGTGTTAGGCCCAGTATGGATTGCACGTGATTGCACAAAGGTTAGAAGGGGTACCGTATCCCCGGATAACATGTATGGATAGCGTACACATTCAAAATATATGTCTATACAGCATGAGGCAGGCTCAGACGGTGTTAGGCCCAGTATGGATTGCACGTGATTGCACAAAGGTTAGAAAGGGTACCGTATCCCTGGATAACATGTATGGATAGCGTACACATTCAAAATATATGTCTATACAGCATGAGGCAGGCTCAGACGGTGTTAGGCCCAGTATGGATTGCACGTGATTGCACAAAGGTTAGAAAGGGTACCGTATCCCCGGATAACATGTATGGATAGCGTACACATTCAAAATATATGTCTCAGGAGGCAGGCTCAGATGGTGTTAGGCCCAGTATGGATTGCACGTGATTGCACAAAGGTTAGAAAGGGTACCGTATCCCTGGATAACATGTATGGATAGCGTACACATTCAAAATATATGTCTATACAGCATGAGGCAGGCTCAGACGGTGTTAGGCCCAGTATGGATTGCACGTGATTGCACAAAGGTTAGAAAGGGTACCGTATCCCCGGATAACATGTATGGATAGCGTACACATTCAAAATATATGTCTCAGGAGGCAGGCTCATACGGTGTTAGGCCCAGTATGGATTGCACGTGATTGCACAAAGGTTAGAAAGGGTACCGTATCCCTGGATAACATGTATAGATAGCGTACACATTCAAAATATATGTCTATACAGCATGAGGCAGGCTCAGACGGTGTTAGGCCCAGTATGGATTGCACGTGATTGCACAAAGGTTAGAAGGGGTACCGTATCCCCGGATAACATGTATGGATAGCGTACACATTCAAAATATATGTCTATACAGCATGAGGCAGGCTCAGACGGTGTTAGGCCCAGTATGGATTGCACGTGATTGCACAAAGGTTAGAAAGGGTACCGTATCCCCGGATAACATGTATGGATAGCGTACACATTCAAAATATATGTCTCAGGAGGCAGGCTCAGACGGTGTTAGGCCCAGTATGGATTGCACGTGATTGCACAAAGGTTAGAAAGGGTACCGTATCCCTGGATAACATGTATGGATAGCGTACACATTCAAAATATATGTCTATACAGCATGAGGCAGGCTCAGACGGTGTTAGGCCCAGTATGGATTGCACGTGATTGCACAAAGGTTAGAAAGGGTACCGTATCCCCGGATAACATGTATGGATAGCGTACACATTCAAAATATATGTCTCAGGAGGCAGGCTCATACGGTGTTAGGCCCAGTATGGATTGCACGTGATTGCACAAAGGTTAGAAAGGGTACCGTATCCCTGGATAACATGTATAGATAGCGTACACATTCAAAATATATGTCTATACAGCATGAGGCAGGCTCAGACGGTGTTAGGCCCAGTATGGATTGCACGTGATTGCACAAAGGTTAGAAAGGGTACCGTATCCCCGGATAACATGTATGGATAGCGTACACATTCAAAATATATGTCTCAGGAGGCAGGCTCAGACGGTGTTAGGCCCAGTATGGATTGCACGTGATTGCACAAAGGTTAGAAAGGGTACCGTATCCCTGGATAACATGTATGGATAGCGTACACATTAAAAATATATGTCTCAGGAGGCAGGCTCAGACGGTGTTAGGCCCAGTATGGATTGCACGTGATTGCACATAGGTTAGAAAGGGTACCGTATCCCTGGATAACATGTATGGATAGCGTACACATTCAAAATATATGTCTATACAGCATGAGGCAGGCTCAGACGGTGTTAGGCACAGTATGGATTTGACGACCCAGATTACACAGCGGAGGAGCAGGGAGAGGTAAAGATTGCAAATGCTGGGGCCCTGCCCAAGCAAGGGGGGCCCACTCGTGGGCGTCGGTACTGGCACTGGGCCCCTCATAGTACAGCGGTGTGTCTGACGGCGGGTGTGCACCACCACCGTCAGAGACACTTGATTGCACTATGAGGGACCCTGTGCCAGTGCCCGCGCCCAAGAGTCGGCCTACCCACCTGTCCAGGGCAACGGCACTCGCAAGGTGTCGTGCGGTAGGTGGTGACCCTGGCCATGGGGGGGGAGGCAGCACAGTTAGGGAGTTTTAGAAAGTGGCATATGTTGATGTTGGACATTCAGCTGATGCAAAAGGTGAAATAGGTGAAGTACCAGGAAGAGGTGGACCAAAGCAAGCCATTTTTCTGTCACCCTATGTGTCATCAGGGGAAGGTGGGACAAAATCCTTGGAAACCCATGCGTGGTTCATTTTAATGAAGGTTAGATCATCCACATTTTGGGTTGACAGACGGGTCCTTTTTTCTGTCAGGATTGATCCAGCTGCACTGAAGACTCTTTCCGATAGCACACTTGCAGCTGGGCAAGCGAGCTCCTGTAAGGCATATTGGGCCAATTCAGGCCAGGTGTCCAGTTTAGCGGCCCAATAGTCAAAGGGGAATGACCTGTGTGGGAGAACATCGATATGGGAGGAAAAGTAGTTTGTAACCATAGTTGACAACTGCTGTCTCCTGTCACTTTCCATCGATGCAGTATTACCAGTTGTGTGAGCGGTATTTGAAAAATCAGTCCACAACATTGTCATGAAACCCCTGTCTCCAACGCCACTTCTGCTGTGTGCACCACGAACACCTCTGCCAAGCTGCCCTCGGCCCGTAAGGCTCGTGTGAGAACCATCACCGCTGCTGTGTGCTGGGAATGCCTCAAGCAACCGATTTACCAGAGTTGCTTGTTTATTAGCCAATATTAGGTCAAGATTCTCCTGTGGCATGATGTTTTGTAATTTGCCTTTATAGCGTGGATCCAGGATGCTGGCCAACCAGTAGTCGTCATCGTTCATCATTTTGGCAATGCGGGGGTCCCTTTTTAGGATCCGCAAGGCATAATCTGACATGTGGGCCAATGTTCCCGGTGTCAATGATGCACTGCGAGTGCTGGGTGGAGGAGCACTTTCTGGCAAATCCACATCCCTCCAGTCACGCACAAACCCTGTACCAGACCTTGCCACGCCAACATTTTCACTTGCCCCACGAGATGCATCCTCCTCCCCTAAGTAATCATCCCCATCATCATCCTCCTCCTCCTCTTCTTCCTCCACCTCGTCCAGGAGAGGTCCCTGAGCAGAAAATGGCTGAATGTCATCAAGGATTCCCTCCTCCTCTTCCTCCTCATCAACATTGGCTGCAGACGCCTGCTCCTTAAGGTGCGTCAAAGTTTGCATGAGCAGACGCATAAGTGGGATGCTCATGCTTAGGATGGCGTCGTCTGCGCTTACCAGCCGTGTGCATTCCTCAAAACACTGAAGGACTTTACAAAGGTCTTTCAGCTTCGACCACTGCACACCTGTCAACTCCATGTCTGCTCTCAAAGTGCCTGGCCGTGTATCCTCCCACAAATGCATTATGGCCTGCCTCTGCTCGCACAGCCGCTCCACCATGTGCAGGGTGGAGTTCCACCTTGTTGCAATGTCGATAATGAGGCGGTGGTTGGGAAGGTGGAGCAATCGCTGCAGCTTCTGCATACGAACGGAGTGTACAGGCGACCGGCGGATGTGCGCGCACAGTCTTCGCACCTTCTGGAGCAGGGCTGTTAACTCCGGATAATTTTTGAGGAAGCACTGCACCACCAGGTTCAAGGTGTGAGCCAAGCAAGGTATGTGGCTGAGTTTTGAAAGGGCTATGGCTGCCACAAAATTACGTCCGTTATCACTAACTACCTTGCCTGCCTCAAGATGTACACTGCCCAGCCATGACTCAGTTTGTCGCTTCAAGTACTCGGCCAGCACCTCGGCGGTGTGTCTGTCGCCCAAACACATAATCTGCAACACAGCCTGCTGACGCTTTCCACTAGCTGCTCGATAGGGGGACACATCGTGTGCAACAGTGGCAGCTGCAGATGGAGTGCTCGTACGACTGCGCTCTGTGGACGAGCTTTCGCTTCTGGAGGAGGAGGAGGAGGAGGAGGGTCGAACGCCTACAGCCAACTGTTTCCTATACCGTGGGCTAGGCAGCACTGTCCCACACCGCTGTCCCCTGTGGACCGTGCATCCACCACATTAACCCAGTGCGCAGTGATGGACACGTAACGGCCCTGGCCATGCCAACTGGACCATGCATCAGTTGTGAGGTGCACCTTTCCGCTCACTGACTGCTTGAGTGCATGGACAATGCGGTCTTTCACATGATGGTGGAGGGCTGGGATGGCTTTGCGAGAGAAGAAGTGGCGACTGGGTAGGTCATAGCGTGGTACTGCATAGGCCATGAGTTCGCGGAAAGCTGTGCTTTCCACCAACCGAAAGGGCATCATCTCAAACGAGATTAGTTTGGCAATGTGGGCGTTCAAACCCAGTGTACGCGGATGAGAGACTGAGTACTTTCTTGACCTACTCATAGTGTCTGGGAGGGTGAGCTGGACTTGAGAGCTGCATATGGTGGAAGTAGCGGTGGACAGGGCGGACTGAGAGAGGGTTGATGATGGTGATGGAGTTGGTGTTCTTTCTGATGGCCTAGAATCAGTCTTTCGTTGATATAACAGTGGGATTCCCTGACCGCTGTGGTCTTGCAACGACACCTCAACATTTGCTGCTGTGCTAACCGGTGGGCTTACAGTGGGGGAAACAATGTAGCGTTGCTGACTACCTTCGTTGTGATCAGTTGCACATGTGGCACTTGAGGTTTGGTGTTGTGTCCACGCTTGCAAGTGCATGCTGGTTAAATGTCTAAGCATGCAACTGGTATTCAAATTTTTCAGATTTTTCCCTCGGCTAAAGGTCTTTGCGCACTTCTTACAGATAACCTTGGCCTGATCATGAGGATTTTGGTCAAAAAAGTGCCACACTGCACTCTTCCTACTTTGGCAGACATTTTGTGGCCTAGCACGCTGTGATCTTTTGACCCTCTGGACAAGCTGTCCAGCAACTCTTTTGATGTTTGGAACCTGTCTTTGGAGTGCTCCGGGCCTGCCAGATAACATCTGTTGCGATGTCGATGTCTGCTGTGGATGCTCCTCATCTGAGCTATTGGAAGCAGCACCCTCTTCCCCCAATGGATGCCAATCTGGGTCAACAACTGGGTCATCCATCACCTCCTCTTCTATGTCATGTGCACCTTCCTCTGTGTCACCGTGTATGGTGGTATAGTGTGCGGGAAGGGGCACCTGAGTCTCATCAGGGTCAGAATCTGGCTCTGTACACTGCGAGGACAATGTAGTGCTCTGAGTGAATGTACCAGCAGAATCATCCATCAGCGGCTGTGCATCAGTGCACTCCATGTCAGATTCATCTTGTCCTGGGTAATTCACCATTTCACTTGATAATCCAGGCATGGTATGTGAAAACAGCTCCATGGAGTAATCAGTAGCATGGCCTGCGTCATCCTTCAATCTTGGTTGGGGTGAAGGACACAAGGAAAGGTGTGGTTCATGAACATGAGCCTCCAATGACGACTCAGTGCTTTTACTTTTTACAACTGAAGAAGAGGAGGCGATAGAGCTGGAGGCTGAGTCAGCAATGTAAGACAAAACTTTTTCCTGATGCTCTGGCTTTAAAAGCGGTTTGCCAACTCCTAGAAAACTAAGCGTTCGAGGCCTTATGTAGCCAGACGATGACGCAGGGTCAGCACCTCCTGCATTCGGTCCTATTTTGCTCTTACCACTACCATCAGATCCACCACCAACACCATCATTACCAGCTGCCAACCCCCGCCCAATTCCACGGCCTCTTCCACCAGCCTTCCTCATTTTTGGTAGAAATGTAGACAAAATCCAACAAACTATATAGTAATGTAAAACAAGGTACAAGGTGTCTATAGGACAGGGGAGATTTTGAATTTCTGCAGACACTTGTGGACACTGGACACTTTTGGATTGTGTGAGGCCCACTGATATCTGAGCGCTATGTGACAGGCTCGATGGCACAGCTGTGACAAAAGTGACGAGAGGATAAGAGAGATTTTGAATTTCTGCACACACTTGTGGACAGTGGACACTTTTGGATTGTGTGAGGCCCACTGATATCTGAGCGCTATGTGACAGGCTCGATGGCTCAGCTGTGACAAAAGTGACTAGAGGATAAGGGAGATTTTGAATCTCTGCACACACTTTTGGACACTGGACACTTTTGGATTGTGTGAGGCCCAATGAATATCTGAGCGCTATGTGACAGGCTCGATGGCACAGCTGTGACAAAAGTGACTAGAGGATAAGGGAGATTTTGAATCTCTGCACACACTTTTGGACACTGGACACTTTTGGATTGTGTGAGGCCCACTGATATCTGAGCGCTATGTGACAGGCTCGATGGCACAGCTGTGACAAAAGTGACTAGAGGATAAGGGAGATTTTGAATCTCTGCACACACTTTTGGACACTGGACACTTTTGGATTGTGTGAGGCCCACTGATATCTGAGCGCTATGTGACAGGCTCGATGGCACAGCTGTGACAAAAGTGACTAGAGGATAAGGGAGATTTTGAATCTCTGCACACACTTTTGGACACTGGACACTTTTGGATTGTGTGAGGCCCACTGATATCTGAGCGCTATGTGACAGGCTCGATGGCACAGCTGTGACAAAAGTGACTAGAGGATAAGGGAGATTTTGAATCTCTGCACACACTTTTGGACACTGGACACTTTTGGATTGTGTGAGGCCCACTGATATCTGAGCGCTATGTGACAGGCTCGATGGCACAGCTGTGACAAAAGTGACTAGAGGATAAGGGAGATTTTGAGTCTCTGCACACACTTTTGGACACTGGACACTTTTGGATTGTGTGAGGCCCACTGATATCTGAGCGCTATGTGACAGGCTCGATGGCACAGCTGTGACAAAAGTGACTAGAGGATAAGGGAGATTTTGAATTTCTGCACACACTTGTGGACAGTGGACACTTTTGGATTGTGTGAGGCCCACTGATATCTGAGCGCTATGTGACAGGCTCGATGGCACAGCTGTGACAAAAGTGACTAGAGGATAAGGGAGATTTTGAATTTCTGCACACACTTGTGGACAGTGGATACTTTTGGATTGTGTGAGGCCCACTGATATCTGAGCGCTATGTGACAGGCTCGATGGCACAGCTGTGACAAAAGTGACTAGAGGATAAGGGAGATTTTGAATCTCTGCACACACTTTTGGACACTGGACACTTTTGGATTGTGTGAGGCCCACTAATATCTGAGCGCTATGTGACAGGCTCGATGGCACAGCTGTGACAAAAGTGACTAGAGGATAAGGGAGATTTTGAATTTCTGCACACACTTGTGGACAGTGGACACTTTTGGATTGTGTGAGGCCCACTGATATCTGAGCGCTATGTGACAGGCTCGATGGCACAGCTGTGACAAAAGTGACTAGAGGATAAGGGAGATTTTGAATTTCTGCACACACTTGTGGACAGTGGATACTTTTGGATTGTGTGAGGCCCACTGATATCTGAGCGCTATGTGACAGGCTCGATGGCACAGCTGTGACAAAAGTGACTAGAGGATAAGGGAGATTTTGAATCTCTGCACACACTTTTGGACACTGGACACTTTTGGATTGTGTGAGGCCCACTGATATCTGAGCGCTATGTGACAGGCTCGATGGCACAGCTGTGACAAAAGTGACTAGAGGATAAGGGAGATTTTGAATTTCTGCACACACTTGTGGACAGTGGACACTTTTGGATTGTGTGAGGCCCACTGATATCTGAGCGCTATGTGACAGGCTCGATGGCACAGCTGTGACAAAAGTGACTAGAGGATAAGGGAGATTTTGAATCTCTGCACACACTTTTGGACAGTGGACACTTTTGGATTGTGTGAGGCCCACTGATATCTGATCGCTATGTGACAGGCTCGATGGCACAGCTGTGACAAAAGTGACTAGAGGATAAGGGAGATTTTGAATTTCTGCACACACTTGTGGACAGTGGACACTTTTGGATTGTGTGAGGCCCACTGATATCTGAGCGCTATGTGACAGGCTCGATGGCTCAGCTGTGACAAAAGTGACTAGAGGATAAGGGAGATTTTGAATCTCTGCACACACTTTTGGACACTGGACACTTTTGGATTATGTGAGGCCCAATGAATATCTGAGCGCTATGTGACAGGCTCGATGGCACAGCTGTGACAAAAGTGACTAGAGGATAAGGGAGATTTTGAATCTCTGCACACACTTTTGGACACTGGACACTTTTGGATTGTGTGAGGCCCACTGATATCTGAGCGCTATGTGACAGGCTCGATGGCACAGCTGTGACAAAAGTGACTAGAGGATAAGGGAGATTTTGAATCTCTGCACACACTTTTGGACACTGGACACTTTTGGATTGTGTGAGGCCCACTGATATCTGAGCGCTATGTGACAGGCTCGATGGCACAGCTGTGACAAAAGTGACTAGAGGATAAGGGAGATTGGATTGCTTTTAAAAAAGCAGTTTGCGGAGCAGTGGGTAAACAGCAATGCAGGAATGTCAGGAAGCCTTAGAAGGCAGCCCAACAACCAACACCACTGATACACCACTATATAGCCTCCCCTTGCACTGCACACACAGTGACTGGTGTGTTGTGCAGGCCAAATTGCTAGCAGCAGAAGCAGTTTTTTTTTCTTCTCAGCAGGACAAAAAAAAAAATTGGGATTGCTTTTAAAAAAGCAGTTTGCGGAGCAGTGGGTAAACAGCAATGCAGGAATGTCAGGAAGCATTAGAAGGCAGCCCAACAACCAACACCACTGATACACCACTATATAGCCTCCCCTTGCACTGCACACACAGTGACTGGTGTGTTGTGCAGGCCAAATCGCTAGCAGCAGATGCAGTTTTTTTGTCTTCTTCCCTGCCTAACGCTCTCCCTACAGAATCAGCAGCAACCTCTCCCTATACTAAGATCGGCAGAAGTAAGATGGCGGTCGGCGTGCACGCCCTTTTATACCCCCTGTGACGCCCACCAAAGCAAGCCAATCACTTGCATGCCCTTCTGAAAGATGGTGGTGACCCGTGCCTATGTCATCACGTTGCCCACAGTGTCCGTGGATCCTGATTGGCTGAAAAAGAGCGCAAAACAAACTTTTGAAACGCGACTTTGGCGCGTAAGTCGCCGACCTCGTGGCCGACCTCATCCTAGGGTCGGGTTTCGTTTCATGAAACCCGACTTTGCCAAAAGTCGGCGACTTTTGAATTTTTTCGACCCGTTTCGCTCAACTCTACCCAGAACCACTATCAGTACACGACTACATGACCAGAAACACCTTCAGTACATCACTAAGTTTAGCACAGTGATCAATTGCAATGTCAGATCAGCCAATATACAATTGCATTGCATGAAGTTTTGCTCCCAATATGTCTTTAACAATGGTAAGGAGATACTTGGAGTTGTTGTTACCAGACATCAGAGTGGAGACCATGAAGGAACAACAGTGATGATGAGGTGCAGGCAGTAGCACTATTAAACAATTAAACAGTTAACCCCCGGAGGTATTTTCGCTTTTGCATTTTTGTTTTTTACTCCCCTTCTTCCCGGAGCCATAACTTTTTTATTTTTGGGTAAATATGGCCATGTGAGGACTTGTTTTTTGCTGGAAGAGTTGTACTTTTGAACAACACTATTGGTTTTAACATATCATGTACTGGAAAGCGGAAAAAAATTCCAAGTGCAGTGAAATTGCAAAAAAAAGTGCAATCCCATAGTTGTTTTTGTTTTGTTTTTACCATATTCACTAAATGCTAAAACTGACCTGCCATTATGATTCTCCAGGTCATTTCAAGTCCATAGACACCAAACATGTCTAGGATCTTTTTCTCTAAGTGGTGAAAAAAAATTACAAGGTTTGCTAAAAGAAAAAAAAGTTCCATTTTCGGATACCCATAGCGTCTCCATTTTTCGTGATCTCAGGTTGGGTGAGTGCTTATTTTTTGTGCGCCGAGCTGATGTTTTTAATGATACCATTTTGGTACAGAGACGATCTTTTGATCGCCCGTTATTGCATCTTAATGCAATGTTGCAGCGACCAAAAAAAAGTGGTTCTGGCGTTTTGACTTTTTTTCTCATTACGCCGTTTAACGATTGGGTTTTTTTCTTTTTTTTTCTAAACGCGGTGATACCAAATATGTGTATGTGCATTTTTTTTATTGTTTTATTTTGAATGGGCGAATGGGGGGTGATTTGAACTTTTATTTTTTTTTAAAAAACATTTTTTTTAGCTTTGACATGCTTCAATAGTCGCCATGGGAGACTAGAAGCTGCACTTGTCCGATTGGCTCTGCTACATACAGGCGATACCCTTTATGTAGCTATCCATCAGTGACAACCATAGATGTCTGTTTTAGAGAAAGGCAGGCGCCGATATGCGCGTCGGGATGGACGCATCCACAGGACAACAGACGACCCCCCCCTCTCGAACTCTTCAGCAGGTACTATTCAACTTGGTATATTTGGCAGCATGTTATTGTACTACACTACTTCAGTGCTAATTTTTTTTTATACATCATGCTGTCCATATTGGTTTGATGAGGTATTACATGCACAGGAACCTTATATATCTTTTTTGAATTATACCCTCTGACATACTTTTTTTCTGCCTGCCATATCTGGTTCGCTATTAACTTGCACTAATTCATCAATTTTTTATAGTTAGCAAGCACATATGCACTTTTTACAATTTTCCATCTATAACATTGTTGTGATTTACTTTGCTGCTATTATCTTACTCCAGCACGTGATCTCAGCTTGTCCCTTGTGCATTGCGTCCGTTTCTTCCTTGGTTATTTGTTTCCACTTGCACCTTATTTTAATGTATTTTTTGTAATTAATAAAACTATTATTTTTCCTACTCACTCTGGGTTTCAATAAATTTGGTTTCTTTCTCCGTTCGTGATTTATCCTTACCCATATGCCCCATGCTATGTATAAACATGTGGTGGTGAATATATATTCTCTCTGATTTATCGGCTATCACCACCCATTATAATCACAAACTAAGACTTATACATGTGTACTTTGTGTTTGAGATTTTTCTCATTAAACTGCAAAAATCATATAAAGTTTAGCTTAAAGGGGTTGGCCGGTCTAGAATTACAAGTCTGCAGTCATTTGATGTGAAAGCAGACTTGTCAGTCTTCCCAATGGACGCACTGTGGCTGTGTGCGCATACTGATGTCAGATTCCTGCTTGCCTGTGGCCACCACTTGGTGCCCCTGATGAGTAGCAAGCAAATGCTGTATGCTCATTCACAACACCCCTCTTCTTTACTGAAGCCATTCAGAGGGCAATCAAAGAGACAAGAATGAGCCTGCGGTCACGCATGCACCCACACTGACACTTGGAACACGTTGCTGCGCTTGTCCAGTTTCCATGTGCAAGCACAGAATTGCGAACTGATTTTAGACAGCCCTCACTTTTACCAACAGAGCGCTGTCAATAAAGAGAAAAGGCTGGCTTGAATCTACAAATAGGAGGACATAACAGTCCACCAAAGCACCCTCATTTGCATAATAAATAAAAGTAGATTTTTCTGCAAATATTAAAATGCATTCCAGTAGTTTTTTCCCCTATACCTGTGTAAACCATCTCCTCTTAAATATTATACCACTACACTGTCCTCCCTTGTGTACCATTGTAAGCAGGTACTGGGATGCAGGAGCGCAGGGAATGCAGAGCAAAGGTTAACAATAATGTAATTTGACTATAACAATAGGGAAAACTTGTAGGGAGACAACAGGTAATTAACAAATGGAATTGCAGTATAACACAGCAGTCTTGTTATTAAACTTATCATGACTCCAATGTTCCTCAGCCGCATGCAGTCTGAAGGTTATAGTACCAGCAACGGCCAGTACGGCACCTTCAGGTGTTACCTGCCAACACACGAACAAGTTTCTGGCGGCAACGGGCAATCTCCGGTTTTACCCATTGAACCCCTAGTCCATCAATCCATAGAACCGAAGGGGGTAACACTGTGGAAGTCTCTACCCAGTGCGTGCTCCTCCGCACGCCTGTCCACACAGGGGGATACAGCTCAAGATCTGGCACCTGGCACCCATTCCTTACTTCGAGCATCTCACACTGTGTGGCAGTGCGCCCAACACTTTGAGTGCTTCCTGTTCCCATGAGTCCCTTACGTAACCCCGAATGGATCTCAGCCCCGTGCTCCCCCTGTGTCTGCAGAGAGCGGCACACACTTGTCTCTACTCTCTTCCGGCAGGAAACTTCTGACTCTTCCTGTGCTTCCTGCTCTCTCCTCACCTGCTCACCACGCCCCCTCTCACCAGGTCATCAGTCTTGTCTGGATCCCCATCCTTTCCCCAGGCAACACTGGACGCAGCCTTGACAGTTCCAGACCCGACATCATACAGGTACCCGCAGCTCGATCTTCCTCCTTACACTATGACACTGTTCTCCCTTTTAAATTATACCCACCCACCACACCTTCCTGAATTATGAACTGTGATCTCCACACTGTCCCCACATCATGCTGCCCCCTCTTCTCAATGTCCCACTCATGCTGTCTGTTCTCCATATTGCTCCCTCCACGCTGCCCCTCTCCATACTCTGCCCTCACACTGCCCCTCTCTATGCTGAACCCACTATGCTGCCTTTACTCCATACTGAGCTCCCCATGTTTCCTCTTTTCTATAATAAGACTTTTCACGCTGCTCCAAAATGAGACCCCTGTGCTGCCTCTGATCTATACTGCAACCCTTCACACTGCCCCAATTTTCATACTGAGTCCCCTACATTGCCACTCTCCACAGTGAATCACCCATGCTGCCCTCTCTCCATACTGTCCCCCACCTTACTGAGCCCTTACACTATCCCCATCCATTTTGTCCCTTGCATTATCCCCTCACTCTGTAAGCCCTCTTACCTCCAGTCAACAGTAATAGTCCCCTTAAACCACAGTCAACAGTTATTGACCCCCTAAGCCCCAGTCTACAGTAATAGCCCCCCTGAAGCCCTGTTTATAGTAATAGTCCCTCCTAAACCCCAGTCTACAGTAATAGCCCCTCTAAACCACAGCCTAGAATAATAGCTCCCCTAACCACCAGTCTACAGTAATATCCCTTCCCATCCCCAATCTAGAGTAAGAGCCCCCTAATCCCCAGTCTACAGTAATAGCCCCCTTAGGCCCCAGTCTACAGTAATAGCCCCCTAACCCCTAGAGTAAATTAATATCCCCTTAAACCCCAGTGTACAGTAATAACCACCCACTATCCCCAAGTGTACAGTAATAGCCCACATTAACCCCAAGTCTATAGTTATAGCCCCCACTAATCCCAAGTCTACAGTAATAGCCCCCACTAACCACAAATCTACAGTAAATGCCCCCACTAACAGTGAGAAATAACTATTTGATCCCCTACCCACTTTAAGAGTTCTGGCTCCTACAGACCAGTTAGACACTCCTAATCAACTTGTTACCACCATTAAAGACAGCTGTCTAAGGCTACTTTCACACATCAGGTTTTCGGCGTCAGGCGCGATCCGGCGTCGTGCCGGAGCGCCGGATCCGGCAAATATTTCATAAAACCGGATGTAACGGATCCGTTTTTCTGCCGGATCCGTCTTGTTCTTGACAGACAAAACCGGATCCATCTCATCTGGTTAATCCGGTTTTTGTTCCGTTTTTTGACGGATTACGCCGGATCCGGTTTTTAAAATTGACCCTTGTGGCCTTCCAAACGGGATTGGCTACTGAAAAACTATATATAGCGTGTTCCTACAGCCCTTCTTTGACAGGTTGCAGACGAGAGAAGAGCAAGCAGGTTGGAGAGAAGAGCAAGTTACTGGCGAAGATGGATGTTGTGATTGGAAATATTTTGAAGAATTTGGCGGATTTTACAGCGGAGGCGAATCGTTTGAGGGTGATTGTTCTGGAGAAGGAGAGAGCGAGACAGCAGCGCATCAGGCATCGTAGACGACATTTGTGGATCCACCCCATCACAGCCAAGAGAATGACGCGTGGGGTCTATTCTACACTCTGCATGGACCTTAGACGAAACCCGGATACATTTTTTGGATATGTTCGGATGAAAATGGAGAATTTTGATTACTTGGTGGAGCGCATTGCACACCTCATAAGAAAAGCAGACACCTATTGCCACTTCTCTGTTTCACCCGCAGAGCGTCTGATGGTGACTTTAAGGTAAGCCACATTTATTGGATATGCTCACATCAGAGCACACTTTCACTGCAATCTTGTTGGTGGTAGTTTGTATCTACAAGTGTTATAGCTGAGTTTTGGTATGTAATGCTGTGATTTTAAACTAATTGATTGTTTTTTAATTCCCCACAGTTTTCTTGCAACTGGAGAATCCCTTTCGTCACTGCATTTCCAGTACAGACTTGGGATTTCCACCATATCTGGAATAGTGAAGTACACATGCCGTGCACTGTGGGACTCCTTAGCTGAAGAGTTTTTACCAGAGCCCACAACAGAGAGGTGGATTGAAATTTCTGAAAAGTTTCAACAGATATGTCAGTTTCCGAACTGCTTGGGCGCTGTGGACGGGAAACATATCCGCATTGTAAAGCCAGCCGGATCGGGATCGGAATATTTCAATTACAAGAAATATTTTTCCATTGTCCTCATGGCCATCGCTGACGCGGAATACAAATTTATTGCTGTTGATATTGGGGCCTATGGCCGCTCCAATGACTCTCAAGTTTTCAAACTGTCTGCCATGGGGCGTAAACTGTATGGAAACACCTTCCAGTTCCCACCCCCTAGACCGCTGCCGCAAACATCTGGTCCACCTATGCCATTTGTCTGTGTAGGGGATGAAGCCTTCCAGCTGTCAGAACACCTTTTGAAACCGTACGGTAGCAGAGGATTGACAAGAACAAAACGCATTTTTAATTACCGCCTCACAAGAGCAAGAAGAATGGTTGAATGTACCTTTGGTATTCTGACAGCCAAATGGCGGGTCCTATTGACTGCGATCAACCTCAAGACAGAAACTGTGGACGAGGTGATCAAAGCTTGCGTGGTACTCCACAATTTTGTTATCTGCAAGGAACCCATTTCCATTGAGGACACCTCTGAAGAAACCACCTTGCAAGATTACCATGACATTACCACTAGAAGTTCTGTGACGGTTTCAGTAATGAGGGACAATTTTGCACTATACTTTATGTCACCTCAAGGCAGAGTACACTGGCAGGATGACAGAGTGTGAAAGATTTGTGCCCTTAACCAAACTTATGTACCTTCTGTACCAACAGTATATACCTTTGCCAACCAAAGTTGGCTATCTTGTCATGGTCTTACTATTTTTACCTTTAGGCCACAGGTGTGTACCTGGTTGTGTTTTATGCAAAGTATTTCACCTTGTAACAAAAGTTGTGTACATTGTTAGGAAATCACCAACAATAAACACAACTTTTTAGGTGAAATACTTTGCTTCAAACACAACCAGGAACACAACTGTGGCAAAACGGTAAAATGTACCCACAGTTATACCTGGTTTTGAATACATTTTTACCTTTGAAATACCCTGTATTTAACCTTTTGTTTAAACATAGTTCGCCGCAGAAAGAAATGACAGACAACCATTGTGAAACGATAATTTAACTTTTATTTAAAATATTTTTTTTTAGTAAAATGTTTTTAATGTGCAAAAAACTTTTTTAATAAAGGTTTTAAAAACAATAGCCATTTTTATTAAAAAACACATTACAAATCTGTGTAGTGTGGGGTGGAAACACTGCTGGAGGGGCTGCGGGACACTTCGACACTGGGAGTGTGGAGAGAGGACTGGGATCGTGGTGGGGAAGGAACAGTTAGAGGTGAAGGTGTGGAAAAAGCTACAGAATGGGTGGACATGTGGGAGGCAGAAGAGGTGATGGGCGGTGGAGTGAAGGGTTGGGCAGGGACTGTAGGAGCAGATGATGTTGATGGCAAGTTGTATGGGGAAGGAGTTTGGTAGGGGGAAGGAGTTTGGTACGGGGCAGGTTGCTGGAAGTGGGGAGATGTCTGGTACTGGGGAGGTTGCTGGTACTGTGGAGGTTGCTGGTACTGGGGAGGTTGCTGGTACTGGGGAGGTGGCTGGTGCTGGGGAGGTGGATGGTATGTAATAGGAGGGGGAGGATGGAAAGTGGCTGGAGGGGGTGCAGGTGGAGGAACTACTGTGGTGGGAGGAGGAGGTTGGGAGGTAACGTGCTGGAGAGCACCGTGGCATGAATGCATTACATGCATCTGCTGGGTAGGAGAGAGCATTTCCATGCGCTCCACAACAGACCTGAAAAAGGTGTGGTTTGGCGAAGATCTTGCTTCTGAATGCATGGTTTGCAGAAGTGTCTTCACCTCCAGAATGCTGGAGTTGATCTGCTGAAAGCCTGCGGAGATTTGCTCTGACAAGACTTTTAGACAGTTCTGGAAAGATGCATTCAGATGCAAGAACTCTGGCGCATAAGTCTTTTCCTGACCCCTCTGCCGCTGCCGCCCAGTACCCGCAGGTGTACTAGAGGTGGCAGGGGCAGAAGGGTGGGGTAAAGGGAAAGCGATCTCCTCACCAGCAGCTTCATGTAATGTAGGCGGCCACGATGCTCCTGTGCTGGTGGATGGGACAGATGGGTCGAATGTGTGGGAAGGCTGGGAAGGTGCAGATGTACTGGGGCGGTCGAAGTGTCCCTCGGTGCCGGTCTCCTCAGGGATCGCCTCAGAAGGGTCCAATCGTGCAGGCTCCCGAGTGCTGCTCACCGTGCTGTGGAATAAAGAGAAAAAAAAACAATTAAAATAGTGACATGGTATGGCCCTGGCTGAAAAAAAAAAGTTACATAGAAACATTTTTTTTCACATGTGCTGTGCAATGTTTACCTTCTGGTGACCATTGTTTCTCGGAGGAACGACAGGGCTCGTGCGTACTTGTACTTGCTCCTGCGTCCTCCAGATCCACTCGGGGCCCGCATCTCTTTATTGAACTCCTTCTTGAAACGATCCCTCACAGACCGCCACCGCTTCACAATTCTGTCCCCTGAAACGAGAAAGGAGTGGTTAGTATACAACAACAGTGTTTCCCAAACTCCAGTCCTCATGGTCCCCAGGGGTCATGTTTTCAGGATTTCCATAGTAAATGGAAATCCTGAACACATGATCTGTGGGGACCACGAGGACTGGAGTTCGGGAAACACTGCTTTACATCAAGCAACCGGTACTGTATATACTTACGCTCTTTAATCTGGGCCCGAGCATCGAGGTCCTCCCAGCGGTCCACAAGGAGCGAACAGATTTCCTCCCAGAGTCGTCGGGTAACGATCAGGTCAGCATGGCGGCGGTCAGCCATATTCCATAGCGGCTCCCTTTCTCTGACGAGATCGATGAGGTGGTCCACGTCAATCCCTCCATCCTCACCGTCAGAGTCGGGAGCACGCTGTGAAGGCTGTTAAAGAAAAAGACAAAAATAACATAATTAGCCTCCACAAAAAAAATGAAATAAAAAGTGCAAAAAAAAAGGAAAAATATTTATACTTACACGCTGGTGACCGCCGCGTTGCTGTCGCCGACGACCCTGGGAGGCACTGCGAGGACCTCTTGGCCGAGCACCAGATTGGGAAGACTAGAGAAGAAAACAAAAAATGTTATGTCTTTGGATGTAGGCATTTGTTTGCTGTGTGTGGTCTGCAGAACATTGTTTTCTATGTGTTGTGTGTAGTGTGATGTTGTGTTTCTGCGTTTGATGCAAAAAACTTACCAATTGTGAGCCCACTCCAGGTGTCTGTCCACCCCTTCCTTCTTCTTCTGGGAGCTCCTCTTCATCTTGTGATTCCTGTTTTGAAATAAAAGGCAATGAATAGACATATATTACAGAGATGATGGATTTTGGAAATAAAAACTTACCGTCAAACGCTGATGATGCGAGGGAGGGCTCCCAGAAGATGATGTGCTGTCTTCCTGCTGGCCACACTCCATGCCTGTGGGTGGTGTTACTGCTGCTGCCAGTGCTGCCAGTGCTGCCACTGTTGCTGCTGCTGCATCTCTTGGGCGGCTGTTGAATAAAGAGAAACAAAGGGCCAATGAATATCTTGATATTCCATGATCCTAGTTTGGAGGAATGGGGGATTTGATAATTACCATCTCTCATCTGCTGCTGGACTCCCCTCCTGTTGTTCAGCATGCTGCTCCATTTGGGGTGGTGGTGGTGCTGATGGTGCTGCTGCAGTGGTCTCCTGCCTTCTCCTGCGCCTGGTTCCTGTCTTGGGTGGCATGTTGGGTGTGGCTGAGGGTCCCACTGTCATGCTTTTATATATGTGTCTTGTGGGCAAGGCTACTGAGCATGCTCAGACCAAAAAAAACGGATCCGGCGCATTGCGGCGCTCATAGGCTTTCATTGTTTGAAAAAGCCGGACGCGCCGGATCCGGTGTGTCCGGCTTTTTCGCCGGAGACAAAAAACGTTACAGTAGCCGTTTTTTCCAGCCGCCGGATTGCGACACATTGCCGGATCCGGCGAAAACCGGATGAAACGCATGGCCATCCGGCGCGATCCGGTGCAAATGAAAGTCAATGGGGGGGAAACCGGATCCGGCATTGCATTTTGCCGGATCCGTTTTTTGTCAAAAGCGCCGGATTGCGCCTGACGGCGAAAACCTGATGTGTGAAAGAGGCCTTACATTGTCAGATTTATAAAAGACTCCTGTCCACAGACTAAATTAATCAGTCAGACTCTAACCTCTACAACAATAATAATAATAATAATAATAAATTGTATTTTTATAGCGCCGACATATTTCACAGCACTTTACATTTCAGAGGGGATTTGTACAGACAATAGACATTACAGCATAACAATAATCACATACAGTAGATTATAACAAATACCAAGAGGAAAGAGGGCCCTGCTCGCCAGCTTACAGTCTATGAGGAAAGAGGTAGACACGAAAGGTGGGTGGTAACAGTTGCCCTGATTGTATGGACCAGCCATAATGTTAAGTGTGTAACAATACAGACACAGATGCATAAAGCATGTGGGAACATGATGCGGGAAATCTGGTTATGGTAAAACTTTTGGCTGTGCCACACAGGGATAGATTAGGTTAATGCGTTGAGGCAATAGGCCAGTCTGAATAAATGCGTTTTCAGGGCACGCTTAAAATTGTGGGGATTGGGGACTAATCGTATTGACCTGGGAAGTGCATTCCAAAGAATTGGCACGGCACGTGTAAAGTCTTGGAGACGGGAGTGGAAGGTTCTGACTATTGAGGATACTAACCTCAGGTCATCAGCAGAATGGAGGGTGCGGGTAGGGTGGTATACTGAAACAAGGGAGGAGATGTAAGGTGGTGCTGAGCTATGGAAGGCTTTGTGGGTGAGGGTAATAAGTTTATACTGAATTCTGGAGTGGGCAACATGGGCAAGACCAAAGAGCTTTCTGAGGATGTCAGGGACAAGATCATAGAGCTGCACAAAGCTGGAATGGGCTACAAAACCATATTTAAGGCGCTGGGTGAGAAGGAGACAACTGTTGGTGCAATAGAAAGAAAATGGAAGAAATACAAAATGACTGTCAATCGGCATTGATCTGGGGCACCATGCAAAATCTCACCTCATGGGCTAGCCTTGATGATAGTCTATAGTAATATCCCCCCTATCCTTGTCTACAGTAATAGCCCCCGTCACTGGGGACACACCACCTATCTACAGACAATGCTGGCAACAAACTGAAAGCGAGCCATCTTCATGGACTGACAGAGGAGTACTAAGTGCTCTCCTGTGTTTTCTGAATTCCCTCAAGCATTTTACTGGGCACATCCCTGACCCTGTGATGGAGAAAATCACCACTCTACAACCTTTTTCTGCCTGATCCGTCTTCGATAATCAAATAGCTAACTTGATCTGATCACCATATAAGTCCACATCTTCCCTTAACAAACCCCCTCTTTTGCTTTTTGAGGGACTGACTAAGTCCCCCATCCTCAAGGCTGCAGAGAAGGCCAAAGAAAAAGCGAGCTTAAACAGGCAAATCTCCCACAGGGATTTGCAAACCACCTCCACTTTACTTTCTAAGAGTAATAATTCATACAAATCTGGTCGTCTTCTATCGGATACTTTCCGGCCCTTCCTCCGTCCCCTTAAATGCTGCACCACTAGAAATAATTTTGACTTATCCTTCACGCCTCTAACCATAAAACCAAATGCTAAGCCAGCCATAAACATGGTAATTTTTGGGACCGACCATTTTTCTTCCCAGCAATGACTTATTAATAGCAACAACAAATCTTCCTCGAAAATACTATCACCAAGGGAGACCTTTAAGTCCTCCCAGACCTTCTAAGCTAGAGAATACCCGACCTGATAAAGATGAAATCAGTCCCCTTGCCACTCAAATTGCAGATGCCCCAACTCCATTGGGCACCTCAAGTCTGTTGCCTCCGCCAAAGTTGCCAATTCCCAAAATCGCTCCCACTTTGAAAGAGAAATGTAGTAAACTATCAAGTTCTTAACACCTGGGACAAATTCTGCCACTACCCACACATTCTATTACAAACCCAACAATACCAACTGCTGTAAGGCCAGGTTCACATTGCGCTAGTGCAGTCCGTTCAGCGCATGCATTAAATGGACTGCGCTAACGCAAGTGCCTTTTAAAGATCGCGTTATGCAATTGTGCTAGCGCAGATGCTCCATCTGTGCTAGCAGTGACGGACTCTCGAACGCTGCACACCGCGTCCAAGGGTCCGTCACAGAATAACGGCACATCGCTAACACATGCCAATTATGACATGCGCTAGCGATGCGCTACATAATGGCAGTCTATGGGTGCATTAACGCACCCATTACATAGCGTTAAACGCAGCCCCCTAACGCAATGTGAACCCAGCCTAAAAACCTAACCAAGAGGGGGAGATAACACCAATATTAATTGTGGACTCAACCCCCACATTATCACAGAACTTTATTTTTTTTTTTATTCCTGAACCTGCCCCCACCCCCAGATTGCCAATGACACTACAATGGAAAACAGTTTGAGTAATGTTAGATTTTTGACCAAACTTTGATCATACCATTTCTCTGGCCATTTGACAAAAGCCCAACTACCCTGGCAGTATGCTCCAAAACAATGCTGTCCGTCTGTATCTGTGAGCAGCTTCAATTCTCGAGTGTTAATTACCAGCTCCATCCACAAGGATCTCCCATTATATGTTCCTAAAAATTCAGACCAAACTCGCGAGTCATCTCTTAATTCCTTTTTCAATCTCACAAAATGATGTGGGGCCTTGACTCAAGCCGTTGCCATCGCTAACCTCCGGCAGAAAACCCTACCCATCCACATAATGCGACAAGCGAAATAAAGTTTGCAGAACTTTGATCATTTCACACAAAACTCCAAAAATGGGCCAGACAATTCCAGCAGAGCATTGTAAGAAACTCATTGATGGCTACCAGAAGCGGTTGGTCGCAGTTATTTTGGCTAAAGGTTATGCAACCAAGTATTAGGCTGAGGGTGCCAATACTTTTGTCTGGCCCATTTTTGGAGTTTTGTGTGAAATGATCAATGTTTTGCTTTTTGCTTCATTCTCTTTTGTGTTTTTTCATTTAAGACAAATTAAATGAAGATAATAATACCAAAGAATTTGTGATTGCAATCATTTTCAGGAAGAAACTGAGTATTATCTGACAAAATTGCAGGGGTGTCAATACTTTTGGCCACAACTGTAAGTATAGTTTCATCAATATACAATACAAAATTTAAAAGTTCTATATTATCCTATATTATTGTAAAACCAGTCATGGTGTACAAATTAAGCGCATAAATATCACTACCCCAAGTGGTAGAACCTGCCACCACACATAGTATATACTGGATATATTAATAACATAAAGTAAGTTCGCTACATATTGTTACCTTTCTGACTGGTCAATAGCAAAAGTCCGCCCAGGTGTACCCCCCCAACGCACGTTTCGGCTGGATGGCCTTTATCAATAGTATGCAACAACAAAGAACACTCTAAAGAGTCCGCTGGGCCTATGCATAAAAAATTATCCAGGTAGTGTAGCAGAGACTTTACCCCAGAAACATCCTTCACTACCCTTTCCAAAAAGGTTCTAAAAGATTCAAAATAAGCATAAGTCAATGAACATCCCATCAGGAGACAGCAGTCAACAAAGAAGCTCCTTTTCAAAAACAGCCCAACAGGTGTATACCATCAGGGTGCACCAGTAATAGTCTGAACGACGTCTCAATGTCAGTTTGTGCTAGCAATGCCCCTTTTCCAAATAACCGTACCCACTGAATTGCTGCATTGAATAACGTGTAAACTACTGAACACAACTCCAGGTCTATGCCATCATTCACTGACATGCCCCTTGGAAAGGATAAGTGGTGAATCAGACGAAAATTATTTGGCTTCTTTCTTGGCACAACCCCTAAGGTGATACCAATTCTCAAGGGGAATTACCAGAAAAGGCTCATCCAATCAACCCAAAGAAACCTCCTTTCTCATTTTTTCTGTCACTAGCTCAGAAAATTGCAGCGCTAAACCACCCTTGCCTCCCATAGACCCTTTATTTCTCTTCTATAGCAACCATATAGCAGAAGAGAGGCGGACAATTTTCTGGTGCCTTTTCCCAATTACATTAGCCAAAATGGTGAACGCTTGCAAACAATTGGAGAAGGCACGTGCAATTAAGCGGTACCTTCTCTTGTCCTCATCATCTTTTTTAGTGTCATCCTTTTTCAGTCTATCCAAGTTGAGGAATTCATATGGTAAAAGTGAGAAAATATCCGCATACTCATTTTTCCATATATTTTCTCTATTTTCCTGTCCTAAATTCCTGTCCAATAGTGGCCCTTAAGAACACATAGACTTATCCCTTTACTGAGTCATCTAGCCTAATCATATCCTCCTTCTTTTTTACCTTTTCCCCACCAGCATACTGGAACTGCAGAAACGCCTCCATTGGTGTTTGCCACCGTGCCCCCTGGTCCTGAAGCTAAAACTCCCATCCCAGTGCCCCCTACCTGCTGCCATACATAAACCTGAACTTGAAATGCCCATCTTTGCTAATGATGGTGAAACCCTGCCTTGTACTCTCCCAGGCCACAATACTGCCGCTAATTCACGTAACCACTATAACAACACGTTCACGCCTCCTCTGATCCCTGGCCCAATTTTCTCAGACATGCCCCCTATCTCAGATAGCGGAGAACTATAGTAAACATTTGTGTGTTCTCATCTAACTGCCTGGGTGCTGTGCCCCCAGCAGCTACAGATCAGGAAGCCGGGCAACAATGATCCTCCTCTGGTGCTGTGGAGCTTCTCTCTGCCAGGAGGGGAGTGCGATGCGAGCAAATCAGTATTTTAAAAGTAAGGGGTGGGGCCATCAGGCTGCTGCCCATACTCATCCTGGCGCAGAGAGGCCCCAGGCTGGGACCCCTGCTCCTGCTCTGATCTGCATATATTACGCAGGCCCCGCTGATGTCACTGTCCATTGAAAGGGAGGCTGCTGGATTCCTCCCAGGCCTGGAACAGTGGGAGAGGGCAGGTCGGACCATGACCCAACCTAGAGGGACACTGGGGTTTACCTGTGGACTCAGGGACGCCGCAGGCCTAATCATCCACAGCCGGTGAACTTCAAGCAGTGATTGAGCTTGATCACCCCCAGCCCCTGTAGCAGGCTCTGAACAGCCACTTGCAACCAATCTGGTCCCAGAATTCCAGTGGAGCTTCTCAGCTGCTGGAGCGCGGCATCTACGGACTCCATCTTCCTACAGACCAGGTAAGTGTACCCTAAGATTGCTTGTTCCAGGGATGTCTAAAAAGGCTGCCTTCTCCTAAAGGACATACCCATATGAAACCCACCTTGTTCTCTCCTCTTACCCTACTAACTCTGTGTTAGGGCTGGCAGAACGCACCAAATTTTAAAGTAGTAGTAGGTGCGTTCGCAGCCCGGGGTCCACCGTGCAGAGGTTACATCACCCAGTGTGAGCAGGAGCGGACTCTGTTAATTCACAGAGCCGCACAACCACTGAACGTGGATGCCGGAGCCTGTTTAGCTCACAGAGCCCGGCCAAAGTGCGCACAGCAAACGGCCACAGAACTCTACCCCAAGGACACGGGGTTAGAGTCCCTCTAGGCCCACTGAGCGCATGGCATCAATACCACGAACGCCACTATAGACGCTGGCTATGGAGTGTGGAGCACTTGCACTGAGGCGTGCCGAGTCACTGATGAAGACTAAAGTCTGACTCAAACTCTGGCCTACCTATGCCTAAGCCTGAGCGCTAGGAGGCTAGGCTGCACAACACATGCGTACCAAGAGTAGGGGTTTCCTAATGAGTCAGTCACCAGAGACATTCATACGTCCATACATCACTCACTCCATATAGTCTGAAAATACAGTCTATCCTAGCGCATGGCCGAGCGGCCATGCAAACTTTTTATAGCAGCGAGCGTCTGGGACCTTCCTGGCTTCTTGGATGGGCCAATCCGAACAGGAGCAGGACCTGAGCACGTGACCTTCGACCTCCAATGGGAGATCACTCCACGGGCATGCTCAGTGGCCCGACATGGGGACTTAGTCCCTGGAGAATCTCGCTGCTGAGCAGCATGTACTGCCATAGCTGTGCCAGAGGTGGCAGTAGCAGAGCGCCGGGACCGACGAGTTTGCTGAGCAACCTCCTCTGTGGCCGGAGAGGAATAGGAGACCGCCGGAAGCAAGGCTCGGGATTCCCGCTGTGCAGCGACAGGAACCCGACGCCTAACATTACCCCCCCTCCTAGGGCCCCCTCCTCTCTGAGCCCCACTCCGCTCAAATTCCACAATGAGAAGAGGAGCGTGGATGTTCTCCACCGGCTCTCAGGTCCGAGCCTCTGGACCATGACCCTTCCAATCCACCAAATAAAATTTTTTGCCCCGCATCATCTTGCATCTCACGATGGCATTGACCTCAAACTCGTCTGATGACAGGTCTGATGTCCCGGCAGATGGCTCAGAAAACCGGGACATGTGACCCGGCTTAAGGAGAGACACATGAAATGTCCGAGATGGCCAAATGTGGTGGAAGAGCCAGGCGATAGACCACAGGGTTGATCTGCTCGAGGACCTTGAAAGGACCAATATAGCGCGGTGCGAACTTAGCGGATTCCACCCGCAAGCTGATGTTTCGAGCGGAGAGCCACACCAAGTCGCCAGGGGTGAAGGTCAGAGCCGGGCGCCGGCGAGTGTCAGCGGAGGACCTCACTCTCTCCTTGGAGGCCCGGATAGCATCCTGCATGCGATCTCAAATGTCACGTGCCTCCACCACCCAGTCTGCCACCCTAGAGTCGGTGGACGACACAGGCATGGGCACGGGGACGCGCGGATGCTGGCCGTAGTTTAAGAGGAAAGGGGTCTGACCGGTGGAGTCGGCCACAGCATTGTTCAAGGCGAACTCTGCCCATGGCAGCAAGGGTGCCCAATCATCCTGCCTAGCCGAGACAAACTGTTGCAGATAGTCACCAGGGTCTGGTTGGCTCTCTCCACCAACCCGCTCGTCTCGGGATGATAGGCCGAGGCGAGATTTAGCTCAATGCTGAGCAGAGAACAGAGCTCTCTCCAGAACCGAGATGCAAACTGAGGACCCCAGTCACTGACTATCTTATCCGGCATGCCGTGCAGGCGGAAAACATGTTTAATAAACAACGCTGCCAGACCCCGTGCCGATGTTAGCCGAGAGAGTGGTACCAGATGCACCATCTTGGAGAGATGATCGGTGACCACCCAAATGACCGTGATGCCGCTGGACTTTGGCAGACCCACCACAAAGTCCATACCGACCATCTCCCAGGGCTTGTCCGCAACCGGCAGAGGATAGAGTAACCCAGCGGGCCGCTGCTGAGAGGACCGATTCTGGGCGCAAGAGACGCTCGCCCGAATATAGTCCCTGACTTCACGGGCCATATGCGGCCACCAGTATGTCCTCGCCAGGAGTTCAGAGGTCCATTTGATCCCGAAATGGACACCCACCCTGGATGAATGGGCCCAAGAGAGGACCTCCGGTCGCAGATGGGCAGGGACCAAAGTCTTGCCCAGCGGTACAGACTCGAGAGCAACCGGAGCCACGGTCCTCAGGCTCTCTGATGGGACTATCAACCGAGGCTCCTCCTCCGATGACACCATGGAGCGTGAAAGAGCATCGGCCTGGACGTTCTTCTCCCCGGTGAGAAAATGCAGTGTGAAATGGAATCGGGAAAAGAACAAGGACCATCTGGCCTGGCGAGAATTCAGCCGCTGGGCTGTCTGTAAAGAGACCAAATTTTTGTGGTCGGTGAACACCTGGAATGGGTGGCAAGCCCCCTCCAGGAGGTGTCTCCACTCTGAGAAGGCCAGCTTCATTGCTAGCAACTCCCTGTCCCTGATGGAATAATTCTTCTCCGCTGGTGTGAAGGTCTTAGAGAAGAAGAAGCATATGTGCTTCCGACCTTGCGAATCCTTCTGAAAAAGGACCGCTCCAGCACCGATGGAGGAGGCATCCACCTCCAGCATGAAGGGCTTATCTACATTAGGGCGATGTAGAATGGGAGCGCTAGCAAAGTGGGACTTAATGGAGGCGAAGGCCTTGGAGACAGTCTCCGACCACAGTTTGGGATTTGCACCCTTCTTGGTGAGGGCTACCAAGGGCGTGACCAAAGTTGAGAAATGGGGAATGAATTGGCGATAGTAATTTATGATCCCCATAAAGCGCTGCACTGCTTTGAGAATGGGGTTCCTGCCAATCCATCACTGCCTGTAGCTTGGCAGGATCCATGGCCAAACCCTGGGCTGAGATGATGTAGCCCAGGAAAAGCAAGGACTCCTGCTCAAACACACATTTCTCCAATTTGGCATAAAGAGAGTTGGCCCGCAGGAGATCGAAAACTTTGCGAACATCTCTCTGGTGGGAGTCAATATCTGGAGAATAAATGAGAATATCGTCCAGATAGACTACTACCGTGGTGGCAAGCATATCCCGGAAGATGTCGTTCACAAAGTCTTGGAAGACGGCTGGAGCGTTACATAGCCCGAAGGGCATCACCAGGTACTCATAGTGCCCGTCTCTGGTGTTAAAAGCCGTCTTCCACTCGTCCCCCTCATGGATGCGAATCAGGTTATAGGCTCCCCGCAGATCAAGCTTAGTAAACACTCTCGCTCCCCGTAGCCTATCAAACAGTTCTGATATCAGGGGCAGAGGATACTTGTTCTTAACGGTTATGGCTTTAAGGCCCCTGTAATCATAGAATCATAGAATCATAGAATCGTAGAGTTGGAAGGGACCTCCTGGGCCATCTGGTCCAACCCCCTGCTCAAAGCAGGATTCGCTAAATCATCCCAGTCAGATGTCTGTCCAGCCTCTGTTTGAAGACTTCCATTGAAGGAGAAGTCACCACTTCTCATGGCAGCTTGTTCCACTCATTGATCACTCTAACTGTCAAAAAGTTTTTTCTAATATCTAGTCTGTGTCTCCTCCCATTCAGTTTCATCCCATTGCTTCTAGTCTTTCCTTGTGCAAATGAGAATAAAGTTGATCCTTCTACAATGTGACAGTCCTTTAGATATTTGTAGACAGCTATTAAGTCTCCTCTCAGTCTTCTCTTTTGCAAACTAAACAATCCCAAATCCTGCAACCTTTCCTCATAAGACAGGGTTTGCAGACCGGTCACCATTCTGGTTGTTCTTTTCTGAACTTGCTCCAGTTTGTTGATGTCTTTTTTAAAATGTGGTGCCCAAAACTGGACACAATATTCCAGATGAGGTCTGACCAAAGAGGAGTAGAGGGAAATAATGACTTCACGTGATCTAGACCGTATGCTTCTGTTAATACATCCTAGAATTGCATTTGCCTTTTTTGCTGCTGCATCACACTGTTGACTCAAATTCAGTCTGTGATCTCTTAGTATACCCAAGTCTTTTTCACATGTGCTGTTGCTTAGCCCTATTCCTCCCATTCTGTATATGCTTTTTTCATTTTTATTGCCCAGATGTAGTACTTTGCATTTTTCCCTGTTAAAAACCATTCTGTTAGTTGCTGTCCACTTCTCCAGTTTATTTATATCTTTTTGAATCCTCTCTCTCTCTTCTCTAGTATTAGCTATCCCTCCTTGCTTTGTGTCATCAGCAAATTTACCCAGTTTACCCTCAATTCCTTCATCTAAATCATTGATAAAGATGTTGAACAATACAGGGCCCAGGACAGAGCCCTGTGGTACCCCACTTGAGACATTCTTCCAACTGGATGTGCAGCCATTTACGACCACTCTTTGGGTCCGATCACTAAGCCAGTTATGAATCCACCTAACAGTTGCCTTGTCCATTCCATACTTAGTCATCTTTTCAATAAGGATTGAATCATAGAATCATAGAATCGTAGAGTTGGAAGGGACCTCCTGGGCCATCTGGTCCAACCCCCTGCTCAAAGCAGGATTCGCTAAATCATCCCAGTCAGATGTCTGTCCAGCCTCTGTTTGAAGACTTCCATTGAAGGAGAACTCACCACTTCTCGTGGCAGCCTGTTCCACTCATTGATCACTCTAACTGTCAAAAAGTTTTTTCTAATATCTAATCTGTGTCTCCTCCCATTCAGTTTCATCCCATTGCTTCTAGTCTTTCCTTGTGCAAATGAGAATAAAGTTGATCCTTCTACAATGTGACAGCCCTTTAGATATTTGTAGACAGCTATTAAGTCTCCTTAATATTTAAGATACTTTGTCAAATGCTTTGCTGAAGTCAAGATATACTATATCTACAGCATTTCCTTGATCCACCCAATCAGTGATTCCGTCATAGAAGGCAATTAAGTTAGTCTGACATGACTTATTTGTTACAAACCCATGCTGACTCTGTTTAATCACTTCATTCTTATCCAGGTACTGACAGACATGTTGTTTAATAATTTGTTCAAAGATCTTTCCTGGTATAGAAGTCAGACTCACCGGCCTATAGTTGCCTGGGTCCACCTTCTTCCCCTTTTTGAAGATAGGAACAACATTTGCTCTTCTCCAGTCTTCTGGGACTTCTCCTGTTCTCCAAGAATTTTCAAAGATTATGGAGAGGGGTTCAAAAATTTCTTCTGCTATCTCCTTCAGTACTCTGGGGTGTAATTCATCTGGACCTGGAGACTTGAATTAATTTAGGTTAGCTAAGTGTTTCCTCATTATCTTTCTGTTTATAGATATCCTGGATTCTTCTATTCCCTTAATAGGACAGTGAAGAACAGTTGATGTTACATTTCCTTTCTGAGAGAAAACAGATGCAAAATAGGAATTTAAAAGTTCGGCCTTCTCAACATCCTGTCTTACCATTTCATCATTTTCATCCTGTAAAAATCCTATAGCATCTTTGACTTTTCTTTTACTTTTGACATATCCCCAAAATCCTTTATTATTGCTTTTGACATCTCTTGCAAGCCTCAATTCATTGTCAGCTTTAGATAATCTGATTTGTGCCCTGCAGGTTCTGCAGACAGCATTATATTCTTCTTTAGATAAGCCTCCCTCTTTCCATTTTATAAACATTTTTTTCTTCCTTTTTAGCATGTGCTTAAGTTCTGTGTTCATCCATCCTGGCTTCCTTAAATGCTTCCTATTCTTCCCTCTTTTCGGAATTGTTAACAATTGTGCTTTGAGAATTTCATTTTTCAAGATTTCCCATCCTTCCTGGACATTTTTGTCTTTAAGGATATCCAGCCATTGGATACCTCCAATTCTCTTTCTGAATCCCTTAAAATCTGCCTTTCTGAAATCTAACCTTGACGTCTGAGTCTTCACAGGTCTTCCTCCTCTAGTTATTCAAAATTCTAAAATAGCATGGTCGCTACCTCCTAGGGTCCCAGCCACTTTTACCTCATCAACCATTTCCTCCCTGTTTATAAGGATTAGATCCAAGGTAGCAGTTCCCCTTGTTTTCTCCCCTACCTTTTGGAAGATAAAGTTGTCAGCAAGAGAGGATAAGAATTTCCTTGACCTGTTAGTTTTGCCTGAGAGAGATTCCCAACAAATGTCTGGATAGTTGAAATCTCCCATGACAACTATGTCATATTTTTTGGAGAACTTGGCCATTTGATGCATAAAGAGTTCATCCCTATCTTCAGCTTGCACAGGCGGCCTGTAGTAAATGCCTACAATGGTGTCCTTTCCATTTTTCTGTCCTTGTATTCTTACCCAAACAGTTTCCACAGAACTCCCAGTCTCTGAAGTTTCAATCTCTGTGCAGATATACGCGTTTCTAACATACAATGCGACACCTCCTCCTCGTTTATCAAGTCTGTTTCTTGCAAATAAGTTGTATCCTTCTAGTCTTGTATTCCAATCATGTGTATTGTCCCACCAAGTTTCAGTGATTCCAATGACATCATATTTCTTTTCCTGTGTTAGTAGTTCCAATTCTCCTTGTTTGTTGCCCATGCTTTGTGCATTAGTATAGAAACATTTTAGTTTGTGATTGGTTTCTCTTTCTCCAATATTTTTATTAATTAGATTCTTTTGTCTTTGTTCTTCCTTTCCACTTCTAATAGCAGAGTTCTCAATATCATTTGTCAGGTGTATGGCTTTTTCTGGTCTTTTGCTTCCCTTCCCATGTTGTTCTAGTTTAAAGCACTCCTTACAAGTGTAGCAAGGCGACTTCCAAATACATGTTTTCCAGTCTTCGTAAGGTGCACCCCATCTCTAGCAAGTAGTCCATCATAAAGGTAATTCACTCCGTGATCCATAAATCCAAATCATTGCTGACGGCACCATCGATGTAGCCAGTTGTTCACCTGCAGAATCTTATTCCACCTCCTTGTTCCATGGCCATCCACTGGGAGGATGGAAGAGAAGACCACCTGTGCTCCCAGTTCTTTCACTTTCTTGCCTAAGTCTTCAAAGTCTCTGCAGATGGTTTCCAGGTCATTTCTTGCGGTGTCATTTGTCCCCACATGTAGTAGCAGGAATGGGTAGTCATCTGTAGGTCTGAAGAGTCCTGATATCCTGTCAGCCACATCTTTAATTTTTGCACCTGGAAGAGAGCACATTTCTCTTGAAGTTATATCCGGTCTGCAGATAGCGGCCTCTGTTCCTCTCAACAGGGAATCCCCCATGACCACCACTCTCCGTTTCTTCTTCACAACATTCTTCTTTCTCCATCCAGGAGGATTCTGAAGGCGTACAAGGTTGCTGATTGTGGGCAAAGTCTTATCCTGATGTATTTCTTCATCGATTTCCTGCATGAGAGCCTGGTACTGGTTCCTGAGAAGTGTGTGTGCTGACTGCCTTCTGATCCTCCTGCTTCTCTGGGTCACATGTCTCCATTCCTCTGTTTCTTCAGGTGCACTTTGAATTTCTTCTCTTTCTGTAACATGAAGAGATAATTCTGCTCTGTCTAAGAACTCTTCACCTTCCTTAATGATCTTCAACGTAGTTAACCTCTCTTCGAGATTTTGCAACTTTTCCTCCAACAGGGACACAAGCTTGCATTTGTGGCATGTGAAGTTTGGCTTTTCCACTGGTAAGTCTGTGAACATGTAGCAAGAAATGCAGCTCACCAAATGGCTCCTGGCCTCTTCCATATTGAGATTTCTTAAAAACGATGAAAGATGAGCCAAAATTTCCGCGCTGACAGGCGCGTGGTTTTCCGATTTCCTCTTTTCAGCTGCAGCGGCCAAAACCCAGTGATCGTTGAGCTCGCGGAGACTCTTCACTTATCCCAGAAGGCACTGGGAATATGCAAATGATCTCCTCAAGACTCTTCCCCTGGTTTTCCGATTTCCTCTTTTCAGCTGCAACGGCCAAAACCCAGTGATCGTTGAGCTCGCGGAGACTCTTCACTTATCCCAGAAGGCACTGGGAATATGCAAATGTTCTCCTCAAGACTCTTCCCCTTGGACGTAATTCTCCATTCTTCTTTTGGACAAAGAAGAATATTGCTCCCGCCGGTGACACCGACTTCCTAATGAATCCTCTTGCCAGATTCTCCCTGATATACTGAGACATGGCCTCTGTCTCTGGGAGAGATAGGGGATATACTCGACCCCGGGGAGGCTCAGCACCGGGCAAGAGGTCAATAGGACAGTCGTAAGGGCGGTACGGCGGAAGGGTCTCTGCCGCCTTCTTGGAGAACACGTCTGCATACTACTGATATGGCTTGGGAAGCGAGGAGAGATCTGCAGGAACCTCAGAAGTAGCGACCTGTACGCAGTCCCTCAGACACCTACCCTCGCAGGACTTGCTCCAACCGAGGATTTTCCCCGAAGACCACTCTATGTGGGGAGAATGAGATCGTAACCAGGGAACCCCTAGGAGGACCTGCTCGATCCCTTCAGGCATAACAAGGAGAGACAGCATCTCCTGATGAAAAGGACAGAAAGAGAGTCTCAGTGGAGCCATCTGGTGGGTGATTTGGGACGGGAGTGTCGCTTCATTCACCACTCTGATGGTGACTGGTTGAGGGAGTAAGACCAGGGGGATTGCGTGTTGTTGAGCGAAGGCAGATGACATGAAATTGCCCTCTGCCCCAGAGTCCATGCAAACCTCCACAATCAGAGTGGAAGAATTGAACTCTAACGCCCCTTTAAACAGGAGCTTGGAGGAGAAAGTTGCGGTGTCTAGTAGGCCCCCTCCGATAACCACTAGATGGGAGCGTTTCCTAAGCACTGTGGGCACTGGTTTGCAAGGTGCCCAGTCTGCTGACAGCGGAAGCAGACTGGAGGTACCCACGCGGTCTGGGCCCTGGACCCCGTGCGGGACACCTCCATGGCCTCTGGAGGCTCGGGGGTCTGACTGGGAGGTTCCAGTGGTCTAGCAAAATTTGGAGCCAACTTATATCGTTGGCGGGACCTCCAGCCCTCGCTCAGCGAAGAGAATGTCAATTCGGGTGGAGACCGTAATGAGCTCCTCTAAAGTGGTGGGCACCTCCCTGGTGGCCAGGGCGTCTTTGACATGATCAGCCGGGCCTCTCCAGAATACAAGTATGAGAACCTTATCTGGCCACTCCAGCTCCGAGGCCAGAGTTCTGAAGAGGATGGCATACTGGCTGACCAGAGGCGCACCCTGGGTTAGAACCAGCAACTGAAGTGCGGTATCGTGCGTGAACCGAGGGCCCAGGAACACCTGCTTCAGAGCGACCAGGAAATGGGTGGCATTCTGTACCAGGAGATCCCCACGCTCCCACAGCGGGGTGGCCCACTCCAGGGCCCTGCCCGACAGGAGGGAGATGATAAACCCCACCTTGGCCTGCTCGGAGGGAAATCGTGTGGCCAGCAACTCCATGTGAATGGAACACTGACTCCCGAAACCCCTGCATGAAGCACTATCTCGCGAGAACTTCTTGGGCAGCGGAGGGCGGGACAAGGTCGGGGCAGGACTGGCCATGGAGACACGGGCGACAGCCTCTGTAGCTGCTTGGACGGCGACCGAGGTAACATCCGCAGCTGAGGTGGAACGCTCTAGCGCTGCCAACTTACCCTCCAGCTGCTGGATGTACCTATGTAGTCGCTGTTCATTTGTTTTATTACTAACCAGACCCTGGTGCTAGGATGATGTTAGTGCTGGCGGAACGCACCAAATTATAAAATAGTAGTAGGTGCGTTCGCAGCCCGGGGTCCACCGTGCAGAGGTGGTAAACTGCTGCTAGACAATGGCGGAAGAATAGAGCGGCGTGAAAACAGTCACACGTGGGTTACATCACCAAGTGTGAGCAGGAGCGGACTCTGTTAATTCACAGAGCCGCACAACCACTGAACATGGATGCCGGAGCCTGTTTAGCTCACAGAACCCGGCCAAAGAGACGCTGGCTATGGAGTGTGGAGCACTTGCACTGAGGCGTGCCGAGTCACTGATGAAGACTAAAGCCTGACTCAAACTCTGGCCTACCTACGCCTAAGCCTGGGCGCTAGCAGGCTAGGCTGCACAACACATGCATACCAAGGGTAGGGGTTTCGTAATGAGTCAGTCACAACAGACATTCATACGTGCATACATCACTCACTCCATATAGTCTGAAAATACAGTCTATCCTAGCGCATGGCTGAGCGACCATGCAAACCTTTTATAGTCGCGAGCGTCCGGGACCTTCCTGGCTTCTTGGATGGGCCAATCCGAACAGGAGCAGGACCTAAGCACGTGACCTTAGATCTCCAATGGGAGATCACTCCACAGGCATGCTCAGTGGCCTGACATGGGGACTTAGTCCCTGGAGAATCTCACTGCTGAGCAGCATGTACTGCCATAGCTGTGCCAGAGGTGGCAGCGCAAGCAAACCCATGGAGCTGGTCTGGGCAGAACGCCGGGACCGACGAGTTTGCTGAGCAACCTCCTCTGCGGCCGGAGAGGAATGGGAGACTGCCAGAAGCAAGGCTCGGGATTCCCGCTGTGCAGCGACAGGAACCCGACGCGTAACACTCTGACCTGCCCCCTCTGATGTATCACAATGACCTCTCCTAATACTTTTAAGCCTTCCTGCACCTAATCCCTCATTCCACTTTATTACAGTCACAAACCATGTCATATTGGCGTCCTTTTTATGGCAGGCCCCAGTACGGTCTTACTGGATCAGTAGAGATTCCCGTTCCTGGACCTCATTGATCAATATTTAGAGTGGGCCTGCACTGCGATTTGTATCACGTGAAAGAGATTCTCAGACAAGTCATAAAACTAAAACCATTTGTGCTACTTGTCTGCGACTTGCTGTTACACGTCTTCAATGTGTGCACAATCATTAGGTAAGTGATGACTATATCATTATTTTAGACAGATTTTCCAACTTTTTGCTGTATAAACTTAAATGCTTAGTGGATGAATCAGATTAGGTGATGTGGATTTTTATCATGAGGGAGGGTGAGGCCTAAAGAATACAATACCCTTCATCAAGGTGTACAAAATTTTTAGGTAGCTTGCTTTCCTAAGGCAAAATGGGTCAAAAGAGATTTAACTGACTCGAAAAAGTAAAAAATTGTTACAAGTCTTATAGAGGAAGGCAGCACTCTTGAAATTACTAAGATATTGTACCGTGATCACAGAACCATCAAACATTTTGTTGCAAATAATCAACAGGGTCGCAAAAAACATGTTAAGAATAAAAGACCCAGACTAACTACCAAAGGTCTGAGTAGAATCAAACATGAAGCGACCAGGAAGACATTACTCTCCATTGCTGCCATATTCCAGAACTGCAACCACCCTGGAGGCCCAGAAGTAGAAGGTGTTCAGTGCTCAGAGACATAACCGAGGTGAGGAGGCTGAACCTGACCGCCACTGATCAAGACACAGAAGCGCAAGGTCTTCAGTGCTCGGAGACAGGGCTGAGGTAAGGCTGAAGCCAGACAACTGAGTAAAACACAGAAGTGGAAACGTTAAGCCTGGTCCAACAAATATCTGAAGAACGATAATCAAAGGTTTAATGTCTGTAACTTACAGTTGTGGCCAAAAGTATTGACACCCCTGCAATTCTGTCAGATAATACTCAGTTTCTTCTTTGGTATTATTATCTTCATTTAATTTGTCTTAAATGAAAAAACACAAAAAGAATGGTCCTAAAACCAAATTGGATATAATTCCACACCAAACATAAAAAGAGAGTGGACAAAAGTATTGGCAGTGTTCGAAAAATCATGTGATGCTTCTCTAATTTGTGTAATTAACAGCACCTGTAACTTACCTGTGGCACCTAACAGGTGTTGGCAATAACTAAATCACACTTGCAGCCATTTGACATGGATTAAAGTTGACTCAACCTCTGTCCTGTGTCCTTGTGTGTACCACATTGAGCATGGGGAAAAGAAAGAAGACCAAAGAACTGTCTGAGGAGTTGAGAAACCAAATTGTGAGGAAGCATGAGCAATCTCAAGGCTACAAGTCCATCTCCAAAGACCTGAATGTTCCTATGTCTACCGTGCGCAGTGTCATCAAGAAGTTTAAAGCCCATGGCACTGTGGCTAACCTCCCTAGATGTGGACGGAAAAGAAAAATTGACAAGAGATTTCAACGCAAGATTGTGTGGATGTTGGATAAAGAACCTCGACTAACATCCAAACAAGTTCAAGCTGCCCTGCAGTCCGAGGGTACAACAGTGTCAACTCGTACTATCCGTCGGCGTCTAAATGAAAAGGGACTGTATGGTAGGAGACCCAGGAAGACCCAACTTCTTACCCCGAGACATAAAAAAGCCAGGCTGGAGTTTGCCAAAACTTACTTGAAAAAGCCTAAAACGTTTTGGAAGAATGTTCTCTGGTCAGATGAGACAAAAGTAGAGCTTTTTGGGCAAAGGCATCAACATAGAGTTTACAGGAGAAAAAAACACGGTCCCTCCAGTCAAACATGGCGGAGGTTCCCTGATGTTTTGGGGTTGCTTTGCTGCCTCTGGCACTGGACTGCTTGACCGTGTGCATGGCATTATGAAGTCTGAAGACTACCAACAAATTTTGCAGCATAATGTAGGGCCCAGTGTGAGAAAGCTGCGTCTCCCTCAGAGGTCATGGGTCTTCCAGCAGGACACTGACCCAAAACACACTTCAAAAAGCACTAGAAAATGGTTTGAGAGAAAGCACTGGAGACTTCTAAGGTGGCCAGCAATGAGTCCAGACCTGAATCCCATAGAACACCTGTGGAGAGATCTAAAAATGGCAGTTTGGAGAAGGCACCCTTCAAATATCATGGTCGTGGAGCAGTTTGCCAAAGAAGCATGGTCTAAAATTCCAGCAGAGCATTGTAAGAAACTCATTGATGGTTACCGGAAGCGGTTGGTCGAAGTTATTTTGGCTAAAGGTTGTGCAACCAAGTATTTGGCTGAGGGTGCCAATACTTTTGTCTGCCCCATTTTTGGAGTTTTGTGTGAAATGATCAATGTTTTGCTTTTTGCTTCTCTTTTGTGTTTTTTCATTTAAGACAAATTAAATGAAGATAATAATACCAAAGAATTTGTGCTTGCAATCATTTTCAGGAAGAAACTGAGTATTATCAGACAGAATTGCAGGGGTGTCAATACTTTTGGTCACAACTGTACAAGAGAACCATGATTTTTATGTTTGATAATGTACCTTCATAGCATCGAAACCTCCACTGCTCAGCTGCAAGTAAAGACCTTAAAGGTGAAAGAATAATAACACAACCCATTCCTCATCTGACCTAAATCCTACTGAGAGATTTATGATGAAGAAATACGTTCACCTCACGGAACAGTGTTTGGGAGGCTGTGATTGGTGCGGCCCAAAAAGTTAATAGTCAACAGACAAAGAAACTGACAGGCTCCGTGGATGGATCTTATGCCTGTTATTGAAAGGAAGAGTGTCTATATTGGTCACTGATATTGTTTTTGAAATGTCAGAAATGTATTTTGCACACTGTGTGTTTATAGAGCTGTAATTATACTGTAAAAAAAAATAACAAAACGCAGAGAAGTACACAAATTGCATTTAAGTTGCATTGAAGCCTACAGCAAAAATGTCACGTGACTTGTGACCAGCGACAGAAAACACAACACATTTGGAAACATTTGCGACTCTGTATCACTGTAACTCACAAGTTGCAAAGTGACACTATACAAAATAATTACTTGCAATGTTGCTATGAGACACATGTAACGGAGCTCTGCTTATCACCAATCTGGAGCAGCCCTTTTTATTTAATAAAGGAATGGCAAACTTATGTTGGTGATTTTTCTAAATATCATGTTAAAAAATGCTTGGAAGGGTCCCTAATATTCCAAGGAAAGGCCACACTTTTAGCAAAAATTGGGTCTGAACCAGGTTGTGGGATCCTGGCATACATTATAGTGAACCCTCACCCAGCACTCCCAGTGAAAAAGAGATCTCACAAAATCTACCTCTTTGTTATTATCAAGAGCTGCCACTACTACTGAACAGTAACCGCTCTCCATTGGGCAACAGCTTATTAAAATACCCACCAGTGCTCAGTTAGGGCATAGAGCGACATCTTGCGAAATTTTGCTTTTTCACTTCGTGGGATCCCGCAACATAGAAGTTCTAATCTTCAAACTTTTGTTTGAAAGTCATGCTCTTTTTGGGGATGATAGGGACTCTTCTAAGGAGTTTTGTTTTGGTATTTAGAAAAAAATATTCAATCTGAGGCTGCTCATTCTTTTAAGAATGATTTTTGTCACAACCGCTTAAATTTTGGAGGTTTGCCAAGTTATGCACATGCTGAGGCTGCACCCATAATACACTGTGTGGACAAAGGTCTTAATCATTGAATTCAGGTTTTACATTCAGTCCGAGTAGAACTTCTGGCCCATGACCATGCAGTCTGCCTTTACTTACATTTATGACAGAATAGTTCTGGAGCGATGGAAGGGTATTCTGTGGAATTACAGATCACACAACTCTCTCTGGCATCTGATGGACGAGTCTAGGTTTGGTGAATGCCAGAAGAACATTACATAATTGACTGTGTTATGCCCAGTGTAAAGTTTGGTGAAGGATGGCAATGCTATTCTTCAGAGCTTGGCCTAGATAGTGAAGGTAACTTGATGCTTCAAGACATATTGGACAATTATACAGTTCCAACTTTGTGGGAACAGTTGGAGGGGGGGGGGGGGGGGGAAGACCCATTTGTATTTCATATGACTGTGCCCAGTGCACAAGGTCCATAAGAACATGGTTGGGGGAGTTTGGTGAGAAGTACCAAAAACGGCTGTTCACAGAGCCCAGACTTCAACCCAATCCAACACTTTTGGGATGAACTAAAACACAGAGTGTGATCCTGGCCCTCTTCTCCAGCAGTCTGACCTCACAAATGCTCTTCTGGATATAGGGGAAAAATTTAGAGTCACCCTTCAAAATCTTGTAGAAAGACTCCTCAGAAGAGTTGAAGCTGCCCAGGAAGGTTCGTTTCATGATAATCGGGCATATAAATAGGCTGCCGATCAGCTGATGAATGAGCAAAATGTTTGTTCATCGGTTGAAATGACTTTTATATTTGCATAAAAAGAAATAAAATAATCATCTCAACAGAACATCGGCCTGTGTAGGCGGTCTATTACGGTTCGTTCTGTGCGCTGCTGAAATGGAGTGAGCTGATCAGCAGCCTTTTAACACCACCAGTCGACTGGAGTGAACCTGGGCCTTAGAATGGGATTTCATAAAAGGTGTTGCGTCGGCTTCCTCCTACTTTTTACCATATAGATAGCGCATGTGCTAGGTCAGGACTGTGAGCAAACTAATGACTTTTAACTGATCTCATTTATTTATCCAAGTTAGGCTAGGTGAAGTGTTTGTTGGTGCAAAGGTATATGCTAGAAAAAAAATGTTCGGTATACACTTTTTCATTCCCTTAGGCCTTCATTCACAAGGTAGAGGCAAAAATGTGTCCCTTACTATTCACATAACAAGTATGTGCCTTGTAGAAAACCACATTCTTTTACAGCAGGTCATAATCTTTCTACACAGTGTACAGTATGTGTAATATATATATATATATATATATATATATAATTTGCAATGAGTCGCTGTGGTGAATGGAAAGCACATACATAGTACAAGCTTCTTTGGAAGAGATAATGTACCTATTGGGAAATCCTTTTGAAAAGGTTTATTTCCACTACATAAAGTGAGATCATAGTGGTCCAATATGCTATTGCTTTCCGATCAGTTGAGATCTGACTGCGGAACCTACAGTAAAATGAACCTTGAATTGACACAGACAGAAGAACAGTATATACGCACCATTCAACAGCTCATTATAACGCACAATTCCACCTGTTTTGGAGGTGGTAGTGGCCCCCTTACCTCTTGGGCTCCTGTGCAGCTGCCCAAGTTACAGCAATGGTATATCCGCCACTGCATTCAGTAAAGGGGATAGACCCCAGTAGTGCTCCCAGCTACCGGTTGTGAAGGGAACAGTTGCAGTGCTTGTGGCCAAGCCAAAGCTCTACGGATATGGATGAAAGTGATACTGTGAAGGTAAATGCTGGGAGTATTGCGCAGCCCTGCAACCCCTTTTGCATAAATAGCAGTGGGTGTCCTAACAAAGCAAAAAGTGATGAAAAATACCTCTGAAAACCCCTCTGCTCTGCAAATTTCTGATCGATCAATAACACCACAAACACTAAAATAAATGCAAATCACCGCAAACTATATTTACAAACCACAAAAAAATTCACATGGCAGAAAACATAACTTAAAAAATAAAATAATGGAAAATAAATAGAACGATCTGGAACAGAGTCATGAAATAAATACAATGTCAATATGAATAACAGGCATGTGAGGAACACAGTGGAGGGAGGGGGTCCCAAATATTAATACTGAGTGATCACGACTGATAAATACGGAAGGGGCAGAAGCCATGTAAACCTGCCCCCCTCTCCTCAGTGAATCGGCACGTGTCGCTATAGGGATGGAGAGAGATTCGACCTGTAGAAATGTACTTAAATATATCTCATTTTAAAAAGTCAAGGAAGAGCAATGGAGAGGTTACAGGAGGAATTATTTTTTTCTACCACGACGTTGATGTTAGTTCTGATCTTGGCTCAATTCGATGATATATAACAGTCTGTCCGAAATGAAGAAAGCGACATTGGGTATGTCCACACTTATCAGAAATGCTGCAATTTTCAGTGAAGAATGGGTACATTTTCTGCAACTTACAGGAGGATTCACAACGGGGTGTGTACCGACCCTTAAAAGTCCTGTATATTTAGCGACCAATTAAAGATGGGTAGGTAGCAAATGGCATCCATACGGCATTTGGAGTAGTGCAAGAAAGAAAAGTCACATAACCTTTCACAGTGTGTTCGTACATAGTGGGGAGAAGGAGTTCATTCCAGATCTTCAGCTTGCATTGATGTATAAAAAGGACATCTCAGTTCAGAGCATTGCAGTGTACCCCAACATACACCAGCCGTACATAACGGCGCAAACATCCAAGAATAGTCATTTCCACAGTATACCTGAGGCTTTAACAATTTGTGGGGAAGATCTTCCAGATACACATCCAGTGCAGACACATTTCCATTGCTAAATCATTAGCAGGTGTATAAAATCCATAGTTTTTTTTTTGTTTTTTGTTTTTTATAATAGTTGAAATAAAATTAAAAAAGAAAATACAAAGATATAAAAAAGTGACCATGTGAAACAAAACTGATGGGAATTCCATGGAAAACAAGTCTAGAACAAAGTCGGATTAAGGCAAGAATGTGCGTTGAGGAAGGGGCGATGCAGCACTTAGGGTATGTGCACACGTTGCAGATTTGGCTGCGGATTTTGCTGAATTCGCAGGTAAAATGACCTGCATTTTACCTGCGGATTTATTGCAGATTTCCTGCGGATTTTGCCTGCGTTTTTACACCTGCGGATTCCTATAATGGAAGAGGTGTAAAAACGCTGCGGATTCTGCACAAAGAATTGACATGCTGTGGGAAAATAAACCACAGCAAATCTGCGCAGAATTTTCTGCATCATGTGCACAGCGGATTTGGTACTGTACACCGCATGGAAAACTGCTGCAAATCCGCAGCTAATTCCGCAACGTGTGAACATACCCTTAGAGGTAACCTATGTACACAGGGGCTCAAGAGAAACAAAACCATCCGTCTGAGGTCTTCGCCATTAATTATGTGGCAAAAAAAACAGTACAGAGATGTGAAAAAAAAAAAAATTATAATAATCCCGGCCATTCACACACGGGAAAATAAAGAAGCCCTAATAATAAAAAAAATTAATTCCAAGGGCTTCTTAAGTAAATATCAGACTCTCGCTGTATTTGGTCCTTGAGGATAAATCAGTCAATGCCAAAAATATAAATCTGTATACAAAAGAACATTCCTGAAGTTTCAGCTACAGTATATTAAAAGGAGAGGAAAAAAAAAAAAAGTTATAGCGTCACTCGAAAATACATTCACAGTTTCTGTAGAGTTCACGGACACTTTTCAGACGATATGTAGCAGCTTGTGAGCATTTGGTGGATGCTTCAGGAACCTCCAGGGCTGAAACAAGAACAATTTTACACTTAGACAAAAACATAGGGTGGATATTTCATCAAAGTTAGACAAGGGCTACACCATGACATAAAAATGGCAATTTCACATGTTGTGACCCCACTGCTACAGTTAAAAACAAAAAAAAAGTCCACTAAATCTGTAGGCTATTTTGGTCAAAGGTCGCACACAGCAATACAAGTAGTAAAAGACTAACATGGCTGTTTCTTTACAGCCAATGGCAGCTCTAAGACATTCATGTGCCAAAAAGTCACAAACAAGTCAGATTAATGTATTTTGCGGTCAAATATTTACCCCATTATAAAATTGTAATTTTTTAATTACAGAAGAGTTATTAGGCCGGGGTCAGACTTGTGAGAAACTCGGACGAGTCTCACACATCAATATCCGGCTCTGCCGCCAGCACTCGGATCGGAACGTTCAGCTGCATGTATTTTTATGTAGCTTAACACTCCTCCGATCCAAGTGCCGGCAGCAGTTCTGGGTATTGACTTGCAAGACTCGTCCAAGTTTCTCACAAGTCTGATCCCGGCCTTACGCAAAGCCCCAATCTACTTCTATATCTCCCTTTACAACTCAGGGACCTTGTTCCTATTAAAGAGAAGTTTGCACTTACGAGTTGAAACTCTGTTAAGGTCTTTTCTCATTTGGTCCAACACCTCGCTTGGCTATCCGCCGATTTGCATTCGGTTTTCCTGCAGGTAAGGACATAGATATTACACAAAAATCCATTTGGTTTCAAGTATAAATCATTATCAATAATATAAACTGTCTATAGGATGGGTGATAACTTTCTGATTGTAGAACCCTTTGGACCCTGACTAAACCTAAAAAAGTAGCACAGAGATGTACTCTTTAATATCTGGCAGCCCTACAAAGAAAGGAGCGGCAATGAGATTCCTTTAGGCCACATTCACATGTTCAGTATTTTACATCAGTATTTGTAAGCCAAAAATCAGGATTAGGTGAAATATGCAGAAGTGGTGAAGTGTTTCTATTATACTTTTCTTTTGATTGTTCCTCTCCTGATTTTGGTTTACAAATACTAAATGGAACAATCTGTTTCTGGTTTTAGTGGCGGTCCCAATAGTAGGACCCCCAATGATCAGCAAGTTATCACCTATCCACAAAGATGGGAATACAACATTCATTTTAATAATATACACTAATTAATTTCATTATTATGTCTTCATTAAGTGAAATAATGGAGATATACCACAGTGAATACCTACATAATACTAGAACATTCTAAGACACTACAGGGCAGCAGAAGAATCTACGGCTGTGCCCATGAGTCCAAATGTAGGATTAATATGGGGTATAATATTACCTTCAGAAGACGAATCAGATCCCTGGTTGACTGGAGGACCCTGGTTGACTGGAGGATTGCTGACAGCGAGTGGTGCTCCAGCTGGTGTTGGTGGCTGCTCGTAAGGCTTAAAGAGGTTCCAAAGAGGATTTATCCCACATGGATACAGCACATTATTGGTCAGTTCTGATGGACCTGACTTGATAGAAGGCCTCTCCAGGTTTTGCATGTTGACATGACTAGGGTGAAGTCTCCTGAGTATGTCAGCATTGGTGTAATTGCTGCTAGAGGCAGGCAGTGACAAACCTTGTGCAATTCTCTTTGCGACGAGGCTGATTTCCCCCGGAGATCTGGTAAATGGGTTTCCACCAAACAATGATGGCATCATTTGAGAAGGGTGCTGGGAGCCATTCACGTTTCCACTGCTGGTCTGGGGGTTTGGTGGCCAGGGAAAACTCTTTTGTTCAGGTTGCGGCATCCTTTCTAATAAGTTGGAGATGCTCTGAAGATCGGCCTGCAGGTACCTATAGCTGCCAACCTGCTGGCCACTTTGAAATTTATTCTCTTGCCCAACGCTTTTACAGTCAGTTTCTGATTTAGTTACCTTGTTCGACTGTGCAGGCACCCGTTTGGGTTTCTCGTGGTTGGGGGTCTTTGTACTGGCCGATGCAGATGTTTTTATCCTAGCACCGTCCAGCGGCATAGGAGACACATCCTTCCCTTTTAAAGCTGAGGGACAACCGGTGCGCCTCATTTTTAGGACATGTCCTGGGTTTTTACTCCTGCTACCATTTATGTGAAGGAGATCAAGGTTTTGTTTGTGGGACAGTTTCTGGTGTAAGATCAACACCTCAGGGTATAAGGTCTTGTAAGTACAGTCCAGGCAGGTATGCACCGGGAATAAGGCACGGTTATAAAAAGTGGCAGGTGTGTTCTGTATTTTCACAGACAAGTCCAAAGGAACAGGTTCAAGATCCTCTCGTGTGTGAGGTGCAGAGACTGGACTTTCCTCAGAGATCTTCTTTTCATTTGAACACATTTCCGGGTCTAAGGTTTCCTCACAAGCTAGTGAAATCTCCCCCATATTACTGGGTGACCTTGGCTGCACTTCCTCTGGTTCTTTCTTGACGGTGTCAAACTGCTCCCATTTGGTTTGCTCCCAGAGTTGGTTTGCATTCACCAGTTTATTGCGCAAGGCCGACATCCTTCTGGGAGGTTTGGCAGACAGAATGTCCTCTTTGGTACCAGTGATGAGTTTCTTGGGCATCTTGCTTACTTGGACATTGGTCTGAGGAGGATCTGGGGACTTCTTATTTAATTGTAAACTCTTACTGATGCTTCTCACACGGGCATTAGATTCTCCAGGCTTAAATTTGTGATGTCTCTCCAAGTGATACCTCAGGGAAGTTTTCTGTGCAGCAGCATAATCACAAAAGTCACATTTGTACGGCTTTTCACCTGTCAAAGAATAAAATTGTTAGAAGGCAAACACTTGGCAAGTACAAATGACAAACATAAATCTTCAGCCAGCAAAAGACAAGCATTTATGAAGTGCTAGCATCTTACTTAGGGCAATCCTAAATTAACTGGTACTTTTGTGGCAAAAATTGGTTCTGAATTATTGGATTGCATACTGCAAACTATGCTACCATCAAACTGGAGAAAAACACATTATGCATGGTTTTTAATAGAAGAAATTTCTACTACTAAAAGTCAGCAACTGAAGCCGCTTTGTAGAAATAATAAGTGCTGATTGATAGCAGTCTGATGACTGGGACACCATTGATCACAAAAAGGGGGTCCCCTAATGTAGTGATGATGTGCTACTCCTCAGAGCCATCAATTCTTACACTTTGGCTGGTCCGAACTACAAAAGCAATTGTTACCATCCACCTTTCGTGTCTCCCCTTTTCCTCATAGATTGTAAGCTTGCAAGCAGGGCCCTCATTCCTCTTGGTATCTGTTATGATCTATGTGATTATTGGTATGCTGTAATGTCTATCATCTGTACAAGTCCCCTCTGAAATGTAAAGTGCTGCGGAATATGTCGGCAATATAGAAATAAAATTATTATTCATGCACTCATTGACCTAATTTCTTGTGATCAGTGGTTGTCTCCATTTTTGCACTCCAATAATCAGACACTAAGCACACGTCAACAGTAAACTTAAGGGTCTGATCACAAGAGCAAAGAGGAGTGGTAGAGCTCATGGTTGTCCACCAATCCTTTCACAATTTATGGGAGTGCCAAAGAGCTGAATAGCACACAGCTATTATTGACAAAACAGTGAGGCCGGGTGCACACTATCTGGAAGAGCGCTTTGAACGCCGTGCATTTTCAATGCTGCCGTCAATTGATTCTATTGGTGAAATTAACACGCTGTGGTCTGGAAAGACGCGCCGCATGTTAGATTCTGCAGGTGATCCACAGGTGTGTGTGTACGCATAGTGAACAAAGGATTTCTTGAAATCCACTACGCTGTAACAGCTGGCCGCTGCAGGTTTGACACTGCACAAGTATGCAGCGTCCAACCCACAGCAATTCCGGATGGTGTGCACATACGCTGAAGTGTGGTGGACTCATATGTTCACTAACACTCCACTCATGCAGTGGATTCTGGAACACCTATTTTCATGATCAATGCGCCTACAAGTTATCAGACACTCATCTTTCCTGTGGATAGGCGATAAGTTTTGAATATGGGGAAGCCACTTTACAAAGCCATTTACCTGTATGGGTCCTGAGATGAATGTTGAGGTAATAGTTTGAACGAAAGCTCTTTCCACAGAAACTGCATTCCCTAGAAGTCTGAAGGCCTTTGGTTTTCAGTATGGTTTGTCCATCGTCCATTTTCTCTTCTAATTTAGAAAAAAAAAACAAAAAAAAAAAAACAAAGACATAAGCGTATTAAAAGGGATTCCTAATTTTCACATGCCTCAAAAATAATAACAGAATAATAAAATAAAAATTATTGCCAGCCAATCCTAGAACAGAAGTACAGGAGCCAACAGAAAGATATAAAGTTAATACTAACAGGGGTGCAATGCTATTATTTGGCGATTCTGGTAAATATATATATATATATATATATATATAGCCTATGGATGAAGTATACCCACTCACACACTCTTTTTATTTAGTGGGCCACATATTAAGAAAAGAAAAAAAAAAAAAACCACCACTACTATAGTATATGAAGAATCCCATGAACTATAATGGCCATAGATAGCACTTGTACAAGAATCACAGGTGACTGAATGAGGCCTGATAATGCATTTTTGTTAAGTGCTTCAACAGGTATTACGTTTACCCACATGCACCACTAGGGGACGATCTAAGCATCTAAATGATTAACATGGAAAAGGTGACAAAGCAGAACGTGGATGCTTCATTGTTACGGAAATATCTGGGATTTCCTTCTTTAGTTTATAAAATCTAAATAAGACCTACACAGCTCACGTCCAGAGTGCATTAAGTATTTTGAGTGAGGAGTCATGTGAGAGACAGATGCCACAGTACTAGCATTGCATAGTTTCTTACCACTCATTAGGTCATCTCCTCCCACACCATTTGATTCAGACACTTCCTCCATCTTGGCAATCTCCCGGTCCTCCACACTGGCTGGAGTATCTGGAGAGCTTGTAGACAGCAATCCTTCAATGTGACCAATGGATGATGATTCAGAATCGCTCCTATCCTTTCTGTGGATACGAGAATGCACCACCGTCTGTTGGTAGGTCCTAAACACCTTCCCGCAGTCAGCGCAGTCCAGCCTTTTATCCTTCTCGCTTTTGACCTTCACTTCCTCTTGTCTTTTTGAGGTTTCAGGCTCTACCAGATCTTGTGAAGAAGATGCTTTAGCACAGTCCTCACTTTTGGCAGTGTCCAGATTACTGGGGGGAACAGACTGACTCATCTTTCCTTTATTGCAGTTATCAGTGATCTCATCCTTCTCAGAATCAGTTTCCATGTTGGCTTCAGCGGATGTCTCCTTCACACAACCAAAACTTATAGCCACTTTGCCTTTTGTTGCCAGCTGCCAAGCTTGGTAGGTGATGAAGGGGTCCAGTTCTTTGATCGATTTGTTGGATGACTCAGGCTTTTTGGCATTTGGCTTTAGATTTAGGAAATCCGCAAATTCTGCCTTCTGGACATTTTCTTGTTCTTTCTTGGTGGCAAACTCTGTACGACTCTCCATGTTCACTCCTTTACAGTGCATCTTATTATGCTCCAACAGGGATTTTTTATCATGGAAGTGGAAACCACACACCATGCAGATCTTATAGGATGAGGTGACATTTTTGACCACCTGATCTTGGACAACCTCGTTTATTGTAGTGGGAGTCTCCAGAACCGCTAGTTTATTTTTCCCTCCTGTTCGGGTGGAATGAGTGCGCTTATGATTTTTTAGAAACCATGGCTCTTTGAATCTCCTACTGCAAATATTGCATGAGAATAAGTAGGATTCTTTGTGCTTCTTCATGTGGGCTTTCAAGTCGGCTAAGTCAGTAAATGTCTCATCACACACCTTGCAGTTAAACACTTCACTGTCATCCTTTTTATCCTGCATTGTAGAACCCGTCACAATCTTTCTGCGCTTATCCTTGGGGCCAAGATACTCCTCGTCAACACAAAGGACAGTGGGTTCAATCAATGTTATTTTATGACAGGTCAGAATATGTGTTCCAAGTTCCTTGTGAGTCTTATAGGTCTCATTGCAAAACATACAATCAAAAGCCTCTTCTCCTTCGACTCGTATCAGAAAGCCCTCCTGGGAGAGGTGCCGCTTTTTAAATCGAATTGTACGGGCACTTTCCATATTGGAGCAGACAGCACTGGTGATGACTTCAGGACTGTCCGTAAATTCAGTCATAGACTGATTGGGCATTGTTGGTGCCAGTTTTAAAATGAAATATGGCAATTTTGCCCTTTTAGATCAATACAAAAGATATGGGCAACACATGGATCGAGAGGGACACAAGTGTCACTACTAAGGCACAAGTCAGAGATAGGTCATTCCTGGGCCACAAATGGATAAGAGAGAATGGTCCATAGTCAATAGAGACATTTCCAGCAAAGGCCAGGTGAAAAATCAATGAAAAAATAATCCATTAACAGCCAGACCTGTAAAGATAGAAATCAAAGAGGTTAGTACAGGAACCTCAGTTTGTCCAAAAACAAAAACAAATATTAAATATAAATATTTTTTTTGTGTGTTTTAACGCTGCTACCTTTTATTGGTATTTGTTGGGACACATATACAGATTTGTTAATGTAAAATCTACACACATGTATACCTACCTGTATATAACTTCTGAAACAGAAGTGTTCATATATGTATAGATCCATACATGAACACACTATAGATATATACAAACTTCTATTTCAGAAATGATCTGTCTGTATAAAATTTCTATTTTTTGTAATATATATATACATACACACATATCAGAAATTGTATATAGATAAATAATTTCTAAAACACAAGTGTGCGTGTTTTACAGAAAAAAAAATTATAAAATAAACATTTAAAAAAAAAATATTTTCGATAAATTTTCTGATATATGTGTGTAATCATACATATATATATATAATGGCCCACCCAGGTCTAACCTTATAAATGGCCCACCCTGTGTGTGAACAAGCTTGAGAAAGGTCCACATCTTGAGATATATATATAAATATATATCTCAAAAAGCAGTGCCAAAACAATAGGTGCAAAAATCCTTCCAGGTATGTACCGAACCTCATGCTATAGTCCAAAAAAATTGAAGTCAGCACTCCAATAGCAAAAATAAGTGTGATTTATTGGCCCATGTGTAACATTTCGGTCCAAAATGTGGACCTTTCTCAAGCTTGATCACACACAGGGTGGGCCATTTATAAGGTTAGACCCGGATATATATATATATATATATATATATATATATATTTTAGACATACACACTTTGTACCAGAAATTTTATAGACAGATAATTCCTAATACAGAAGTGTGTGTATATATATATATATACACACACACACACACACATACATGAACACTTCTGTTTCAAAAATTATTTATATATAAATAAAATATATAGTTTTTATAGATACATTAACAAAATCTGTATACTTGTCCCCACAGATATGCAAATACTCAATAAAAGGTAGCACAAGCACAAGGCAAGGGCTGGTGCACAAGAAGTAGCCACCATAACAACAATGTCCTTTTTCTGAAGATACTGTGTGAAGAGAATTTTCTTTGAAATGTCATGTTTGTTGCCACAGCTTCCATGGACCCCCTCTCCCCCTGCCAGAATTAACATATGCTTGGAGGCCTCTCCACTCCCCTCATAGGTTGCTGAATGAGACAATCTTTCCACCATTTCTATAGATACTATCAGTAGTAGCAGGCTGGAAGTATGTACGAACATAAATATTATATGTGCCATGCATTAGCTAGCTAAATATATTCTCAGACTATACCATAATGTCACATTATTGAGTTCTATCACATGTAAAAGCCAGAAGTGCGCACTTTCCCCAATTTCCTAATAAACACCAGGGCTACAATTGGGAAACACCAAAGAGAAACCACCCCACACACAGCTCACAGGAAAATGGCTTCCACCTCCAAGCTGCCACTAGCCAAGGCTCTACTCCAGCAAACTTTTCTTCCAGCTCAGGAGATAATGGAGTCCGATGTCAATGAAGGAGGTGTGAGGTGGTTTCCCTTTGTGAGTCACTAGATGGAAGGTAGAAGAACAGCAGAAAAAGGGAAGAAACAGAAACTAGTGCAAGCCACGTAGTAATGAGAGCCGAAATTACCAAAATGTATCAACCCCCGCTCCTTTCCCTTCCTCTCTCCGCACACTGCTGAGGGCAGAAGTGGCTCCAGGATTGGCAGACATATTGCAGAATAGTATGTGAAGGGACCGGGCTAATCAGTCACACTGACCCCAGTGGGGGCAGATCACTATTCTGCATGTGTGAAAGAAGAGCTGGAACAGCCAAATCCCCCCCCCACCAATTACTCACTTATTACTGGTCTCCTGGGTCAGCACCAACCCAGCTAAGAACTGCAACTCCCAGCAGCTCAGTGAGCGCAGAACTCCCCAATCCAAACCTGCCCAAATCAAGTGCTAATTACAGACGCCACTGAGGAGGAGGCTGCGCCGCTCGGGCTTCCTGTTGATCTCTTTCTTCCAGAGGACACTAGAAGAAGCCTTCACTTCCCAATGCCACCAACCTCCTCCATTGTGCTCTATACATACTGGGGAGGCAAAACTTTATCTGTTGGTCGCCTAATTACCGCCCCCACTGCGCCCTGATGGGGAGAAGCGCTATACACAGCGGTATAGCGAGCAGGCGGTATATGGCCGCCGCATACAAGTGGTGGGAGAAGTGCAGCCAGTGTGGATGCTGGGATTACCTGCTCGGTGCCGGCTACCTGCGGCAGCTGCGTCCTCCTCCTCCTCCTCCTGCTGTTCTTCTTCTCACATTGGGAGGCTGCTCGGTGTCTTCCTGGCTGTAGAGCTCTACTTGTACTTCTATGTCTCCACCCCCTCCTCATCATCATCTTCCTATTCTGTACCCCTTCCCTGCCAATCATGAAGGACCAGGTGTGTTGTGCATACTGTGTGTGCACCATGGGGGGCTACCTGCTGAAACTGGTAGAGAATTGCCACTATTTACATATGCATACTGTATATGTACAGATCGATCGATCATCTCTATATCGATCAATCGATCATCTTCTATTGGTGGGTAAAGCAAAAATAGCCCAATATGTGGAGTTGTTTTCTTTAAAAAAAACTTTTTTTTTTATAAAGATTTCTCTCTCCCAATATATTACACACAGCAATGTTTTATTATGGAGGGTTTTTTATTTTATTTTTATTTATTTTTTTTTGCTCAATCGTACATTTTTTCTATTTTTTTTTTCACTTTTTTTTTCTTTTAAATACAGGAAAAAAGTAATGGAAGCAGAACAGCTCCCAAGAACGCGAGGAAAATATTCGTGAAATTCATGTGGTTTTTTTTTTTTCCAAGAGCAAAAAAAAAAAAAAATGATGAAAGAAGAAGGTTCAGGCCAGAAATGTTGTAATTTTTTTTTTTTTTTTTTTAATGGCGGACGTGATTTCATCATGAACACTCGTTCCCACCAAAGCTTTTAAAGGCGTTGCAGAACTGCAGTTTTGGCGTTTTTTTCCCCCCTCCGTAAACTGATAATGGGAGCAATGCAGGAGGCTGGAGGGATATTAATAAGGGAGGAATGCTACATTGGAAAAATGCAATCATTCTTATTATTCAGATGACTGTTGGAGAGGAAATCTTCATACTGATCGGTTACACAATGCTTTACATGTGCTACATCCTGTACCTCGTTTTTGATCAATTATCTGATATCTAAAATGCTAATCTATCCCCAAGTGTGACTAACCCCTCTCTGACCCACAGCTAATAATCCTATTCCCAATTGTAGTGACATTCCTTTCATTCAGCATTGGATAAACCAACACTAGAAATGGTATTTTGCAAAACCAGAAGTGAGAAACCTCAGTCCCAGGTTTAAGAATTTATCTACATGTGTGAAATGACCTAAAGGAGCTTAAGCCATAAATAAATAATATCACTTCTAAGGAGGAGACATTGTCTGTCTTCTATAATCAACTCTGTGTAGACCACGTGCCACTAGCTGCAGACCCCCAAGAGACCTTGCGCTGTTAATAATAATAATAATAATCTTTATTTATATAGCGCCAACATATTCCGCAGCGCTTTACAGTTGAACAGTTTCAAACACAGCAGTCATAGGTAATAACGTTAACAATACAATAATTAAAGCGAAATAAGACAACCCTGCTCGTGGGAGCTTACAATCTACAATGAGGTGGGGGCGATACAAAGCACAGGTTTGTATTTACAATGATGTATTTACAATGATGGTCCAGCCGTCTTCAGGGGGTGGGGGATAGATGGAGATAGTGAATGGGCTACACACACACAAGCATAAAATGACTTTGAATACTGAATGAATCATAGAATCATAGAATTGTAGAGTTGGAAGGGACCTCCTGGGCCATCTGGTCCAACCCCTGCTCAAAGCAGGATTCGCTAAATCATCCCAGTCAGATGTCTTTCCAGCCTCTGTTTGAAGACTTCCATTGAAGGAGAACTCACCACTTCTCGTGGCAGCCTTTTCCACTCATTGATCACTCTAACTGTCAAAAAGTTTTTTCTAATATCTAATCTGTGTCTCCTCCCATTCAGTTTCATCCCATTGCTTCTAGTCTTTCCTTGTGCAAATGAGAATAAAGTTGATCCTTCTACAATGTGACAGCCCTTTAGATATTTGTAGACAGCTATTAAGTCTCCTCTCAGTCTTCTCTTTTGCAAACTAAACATTCCCGAATCCTGCAACCTTTCCTCATAAGACAGGGTTTGCAGACCAGTCACCATTCTGGTCGCTCTTTTCTGAACTTGCTCCAGTTTGTTGATGTCTTTTTTAAAATGTGGTGCCCAAAACTGGACACAATATTCCAGATGAGGTCTGACCAAAGAGGAGTAGAGGGAAATAATGACTTCATGTGATCTAGACTGTATGCTTCTGTTAATACATCCTAGAATGTGATAGGCCGCTCTGAACAAATGTGTTTTGAGCGAGCGCCTAAAACTATGCAAATTGTGGATGGTCCTAATATCTTGGGGTAGAGCATTCCAGAGGATTGGCACAGCACGGGAGAAGTCTTGGAGTCGGGAGTGGGAGGTACGGATTAGGGCAGAGGTTAGTCGAAAGTCATTTGCAGAGCGCAGTGGTCGGTTAGGCCGATAGACAGAAATGAGGGAGGAGATGTAAGGGGGTGCCGCACTGTGGATAGCTTTGTGGGTGAGAACAAGTTCTTTGAATTGTATCCTGTAATGAATGGACAGCCAGTGTAACGACTGGCGAAGAGCGGACACGTCCGAGAAACGATTAGCCAGATGGACAACCCTGGCTGCTGCATTAAGGATGGGCTGGAGAGGGGAGAGTCAAGTGAGGGGGAGGCCAATTAATAGAGCGTTACAGTAGTCCAGGCGGGAGTGGATCAGGGTGACAGTGAGGGTTTTTGTTGTTTCCATGGTGAGAAAAGGGCGGATTCTAGAGATGTTCTTTAGGTGTATGTGGCACGAGCGGGCAAGAGATTGTATATGGGAGGTGAAGGAGAGATCGGAGTCAAACATAACACCCAGACAGCGCGCCTGCTGTCGGGGTGTTATTATGGTGCCACCCACGGAGAGGGAAATGTCAGATTTAGGGAGGTTAGTAGATGGCGGGAGCAGAAGAAGTTCAGTTTTGGAGAGGTTGAGTTTCAGATAGAGAGCAGACATGATGTTGGAGACTGCAGACAGACAGTCAGTGGCGTTCTGTAATACAGCGGGGGTAAGGTCAGGGGATGATGTGTATAGTTGTGTGTCATCAGCAAAAAGATGGTACTGAAAGCCAAATCTGCGTAGAGAGCGAAGAGAAGGGGGCCAAGGACTGAGCCCTGAGGTACCCCGACAGTGAGAGGAAGAGGAGATGAAGTAAAGCCAGAGATCAGAACAATGAAGGAGCGGTCAGAAAGATAGGAGGAGAACCAGGAGAGAGCAGTGTCCTTAATGCCTAGTGACTGGAGCCTAGAGAGTAGGAGAGGGTGGTCAACAGTGTCAAAAGCTGCAGAAAGGTAGAGAAGAATGAGCAGAGAGTGGTCACCGTTACGTTTTGCTGTCAGAAGGTCATTGGTCACTTTGATGAGTGCAGTTTCTGTTGAATGTAGGGGGCGGTAACCGGACTGTGAAGGGTCTAGGAGGGAGTGAGTGGAGAGCTAATGGGTAAGGCGGGAGTATATCAGGCGCTCCAAGAGTTTAGAGATGATGGGGAGATTGGAGACTGGTCTGTAGTTGTTTGTGCAGGATGGGTCGTGGGTGGGTTTCTTTAGTAATGGAGTAATGATAGTGTTTGAAGGAGGAGGGGAAAATGCCAGAGGAGAGGGAGAGATTAAAGATTGTAGTTAGGTGAGTTGTGACGACTAGAGAGAGAGAATGGAGGAGATGTGAGGGAATGGGGTCGGTTGTGCATGTAGTCGGACGAGAAGAGGAGAGGAGCCTGGAGACTTCTTCTGTGATGGGATCGAATGTGGAGAGTGAGCCAGGGGAAATGCAGGGAGGGATGGGAGTCACTGAACTTGGTGATTTGGAGCGGATTTCCTGGTGGATATTGTCTATTTTCTCTATAAAGTGGGAGGCCAGGTCATCAGCACAAATGTCTGTGATAGGGGCTTGAGCTTTTGGCCTGAGGAGGGAGTGAAAGGTGTCAAAAAGTTTCTTGGGGTTGTTGGATAGTGAGGAGATCAGGGTGGTGAAGTAGGTCTGTTTGGCGAGGTGAAGGGCAGAGATATTTGTCCTTAACATAAATTTAAAGTGTATGAAGTCTTCTGGTGTGCGTGTTTTCCTCCATAAGCATTCAGCACACCTAGAGCATCGCTGGAGAAATCGGGTTTGTGATGTGAGCCAGGGCTGTTTCTCTCTGTGTTTGGAGGTTCTGAGGGTGAGGGGAGCTATTTTGTCAAGGGTGCTTCTAAGAGTGTCATTGAAGTGATGTACAGCCAGATCAGGACAGGACAAAGAAGAGATTGGGTACAATAATGAGTGTAGGGAGTCTGAAAGTGTATGAGGGTTAATGGCTTGTAGATTTCTGACAGAATGGTAGGTAGGAGGGTGCTGGGGTGAGAAAGGACTTGTGAGTGTAAAGGAGAGAATGTTGTGGTCAGAGAGGGGAAGCGGTGAGATATCTAGGTAGGAGATTGAGCAGAGCCGGGCGAAAACCAGGTCCAGGTTGTTACCGTCTTTGTGTGTTTCAGAGGTTGAGAGCTGTGAGAGGCCTAGAGATGCGGTTAGTGATAGAAGCTGGGATGCAGATGTGGAAGTGGGGCTGTTAATGGGGATGTTGAAGTCTCCCACCCAGGATAAGGGTTGGTAGTTCTGAGGACATGAAGTGCGGCAGCCAGGTAGAGAAATGGTCCAGGAAGTGGATGGGTGAGCTTGGGGGCCGGTATATGACCGCTACTCTTGCTCAGACAGCCCCCATTGTCTCCTTGTGAAGCTGATTATATTAGTCTGGTATCAGTCTGGATCATTGTTGTACATCACACACTGCCCACTGTCTGCTTAATTTTATCATCATTATTGCTGCCTGCCACTAATGGAGCAGTGGACTATCTAATTATGTGTATTAGGTGTTCAGCTGGGTCCAGGGGGGGTATATTTGACTGACTGGGGGGGTCTTAAAATTTATATATGCCTACAAGATAGTTTGGGTTAGGAGACCAGTAGTAAGTCGTGCCATTGAGGTGCACAATATGGACCATGAAATACGGCCACCTGAACGTGGCTTTTCCGTGGACATTCTAGCAGCAGAGAGAGAGAGAATGGATGGGATATGTTGAATTTGTTCTATCTTTTGTTCTCAGGGGAGATAAGCCAAAGCCACAAGATGTCTGCCTTCTTGCCATTCAAAATACATGTACCCTCGGATGAACTGAGCTTGCAGTGGTTACGGGGTCTTAAAATAAGAAGAATTTAGGCCACAGACACATATTATAATGATAAAACAACCTAGGATTTCAACTTGGCCCATAGTTTGTTTCTTGGACATGAGTGTAGCTACAGGGGGTGCAGAAGTAGCAGTCACACCCAAGCCTTGGTGCCTGAGGGGGGGTCTGGAATTCTCTCTGCTACATAACAAAACACCAGTACTATAAATGGTACACAGCAGGTGAGGACCCTGTGCTAGATTTTACATTACATTGGGGCCTAGGGGTTTCAAGTTTAACCCCTGAATATAAGCAGTACCAGAGGTGTCTGACGGCAACTTGGCCCTCTCTCCATGGCATTAAGCATGTTGCTGGTCATAGGGTATCATGTATAGAAGTAATACCACTCCTCTATGAAATATGTAACACATGTGATAAAAACATACCATGACATATACAGTACATGGTTTGTGCAGTGCTAGTATATTTATACACATGCACATACTAATAATAATATGCATTTATGGTGGAGTGCTGTATGCTAAATTTATGTACACTTAATAAAGATATATATATATATATTAATTATACATCAATTTAGCACACAGCACTCCACTGTAAATGCATAAATAAATAAATATATATACATATAGATATATCCATCTATGAATAGATAGATAGATAGATAGATAGATAGATAGATAGATAGATAGATAGATAGATAGATAGATAGATAGATAGATAAGTGTGCTACTGTGCTCTGTGCACTAAATCCACCAAATTCTGGTGGAAGCATCTTGATCTACTTGCTCCTAGAGACACTGCTCCTCCTTGTGATACAAAGAAGAACAAAGGATTTACTCCATACCCAGAACAAACAACCATTCAGCTCCAATAATGAGCCGAACGAGTCCAACAACTTTTCAGCTTGAAGAAGGCTCATTGGAGCCGAAACGTCATTTACCATATTTGTTAATTATTCTAATTTACTGGGATAATGACTTTTGGGTATTCATTGGTTGTAAGCCATAATCATTAACATTAACAGAAATAAACACGTGAAATAGATCACTCTGTTTGTAATGACTCTATATAATATATGAGTTTCACTTTTTATATCGAAGAACTGAAATAACTTCACTTTTTGATGATGTTCTAATTTTGTGAGAAGCACCTGTGTGTGTGTGTGTGTATATATACACACACACACACACACACACACACACGGTGGGCCATTTATATGGATACACCTGAGTGGGCCATTTATAAAGCGCGATCCAAAATGGCCAACTTCAAAATGGCCACCATGGTCACCACCCATCTTGAAAAGTTTTCCCCCTCCCATATACTAATGTGCCACAAACAGGAAGTTGATATCACCAACCATTCCCATTTTATTTAGGTGTATCCATATACATGGCCCACCCAGGTGTATCCATATAAATGGCCCACCCTGTATATATACACTCATATATTTGCGCACATATATGTATACATATATATACAAATATCCCCATGATGTGTATGTCTGTGATATATATATATATATATATATATATATATATATATATATGTGTGTGTGTGTGTCTTGCCAACATCTAGATTCGGTATGTCAAATTTTCGATGACAGATTTATTTTTTTCTCAACAAGATAAGGAGTTACCTGGAAGAGGTTCTCTCATAGAGAACACAGGAGCATTCGGGAGGGCAAGCACCTTTGTATAAGGAGGAGTCAGGAAAGATTGCTGCCAGCCAAACCATTAGTTGCAGGAAGATTGGAGGGCACTTGGTCAAAGTGTCGAGGTGCAGGTGGAATGGGGCCTTAGACCCCACGAAGAAAGCTAGAGAGATTCACAGCTCACTCTGTTTTTTGGTGATGTAAGTTTCTTTATTTTGTGCAAACAAACAAAATTAATTGTGACTTTGAAGTATGCAACAAAGTAAGGACGTTTCGACCCCACTGGGGACTTTATCACAATGTCGTTCGGTACTTGAAATGGAAGGGATGTATTTGAACGGGAAAAGTTGCAGTTGTTGCTGTGTTGTCTTAGTTTCCTTGGTGCTCCTGCGCCTATGCTTGCTGGTGTGGTCCAAATCGTTAAGTCATCAGTAGGGAATCGGGATGAGCGGACCCATGGAAGTTTGGATTTTTGTACCAGACCAGAACTTTAGTCCAAAGTTTGGTTTGGGTACCATTACTGTATCCTCCCCAGAACTCAAAACATTTTCCGGAACTCAAAACATTACCTGAGACTCCAAACATTGCCTGAGACTCCGAACACTGCAATTGAGCAGAGACCCTTTTTACGAGTCAAGAAGAACAATCTCTCCCGATCATGGGCCTGTTTAAACATGGTGCTGGAAGGAGCAAAATGGTAATATCTTGAGTGATTGGTTTATGCTGGCCAAAAAATTGTTGTCAGCAGCACAATGACGGAAACATCTGCTGTATGGGGGGACAGAAAGATCACCTTAATAATTTTGTGACGGCAAGCAATAATCAACTTGTTTAAAATAGGTGTTAATAACAGGAGAAACAAAAGAGCATGCAAGTCAATTTTATATATAAAAAATACAAAAGTTTTTTTATTAGGTTACAACAATCCAAGACAAATAATAAAGAAGTGCTCAATAAGTGTGGACAATATGTCCCATGGAACAACCCCTCACATTCCCCTAGATGGAAAACCCAATAAGCAACACACATGGGAAAAATATCTAAATCAAGATGCCATATCAGCATCTAAGGGGTAAATCGCTGCAACAGCGGTCACAGAATAGGAAACAAGAACTGCCTACTAGCAATAGTGGTAAAAATGTGCCCAATGCTAGTTAAATACTGAAGCTGGAGACAGATACCCATAGAGCGACTTACCCGGGAGGGGAAGGAGAGGAAGTTCAGCAGTGAGGCCTCTGACGCGCGTTTCGTGACGTCCCCTGCCGCTTTATCAAGGAGGAAAGTAGTTATAAGAGTCCCAGTAGGGCCTTCAAATAGCCCTTGACCCCGGTCACATGACCAGCGTCCACCAATAATAATGGCACTTGCGGCGCATGCGCCATGGTGTCTGCAGGTCCAACACTGTAGCACGGTGTCACACACACTGCGCATGCGCCGGGGGACCCAGAGCAGAGCGCAGCATGCTGAAAGACGCCGGCCAGAGCATGGAGCCACACAATGTGGCGATGCGCACAGCCATAAATAAACAGTGGATCATGGGAACAGATGTATATAACCTAAAATCAGAAATCTATGAGGGGCCAAAATGGTATATAGATTAACCCAGTGTCACAGTGCTATACTGCATACAACATAGGTAAAGGCCACCGCACTCTTACACATAGAATGACTTTGATTAGGGAACGTGATAGGCTGCTCTGAACAAATGTGCACCTGAAACCATGCAAATTGTGGATAGTCCTAATTTCTTGGGGTAGAGCATTCCAGAGGATTGGCGCAGCATGGGAGAAGTCGGGAGTGGGAGGTACGGATTACTGTACTGTCACACTTAGCGATGTACCAGCGATCCCGACCACCGATATGACACGGTCAGGATCGCTGGTACATCGCTAAGTGGTCGTTAGTGAGCTGCCACACAGGCAGATCTCACCAGCGACATCGCTGGGGACAGGGGTCGCTACTTACCTGTCACACTAGGCGATCCTGCGTCCTCCCGCCCGGCTCCACGCTCGTCTCTCCACAGGAAGCGCCGCAGGAAGCTGATGACGAGAAACAGTCCTGGACGTTCTCGCGCGATCAGCGATAACCAGCGGGGGAGCGGTCGGTGGTAAGTAACACACACAGCGATATCGCTAGCAATATCGCTATAACGTCACAAGTTATAGCGATATCGCTTAGTGTGACAGGCCCTTTAGTGCAGAGGGTAGTTGAAAGTCGTTTGCATAGCGCAGCGGTCGGTTAGGCCGATAGACAGAGATGAGGGAGGAGATGTAGGGGGGTGCTGCACTGTGGAGAGCTTTGTGGGTGAGATCAAGTACTTTGAATTGGATCCTATAATGAATGGGCAGCCAATGTAAGGGACTGGCGAAGAGTGGACATGTCCGAGTACCGATTAGCCAGATAGATGACCCTGGCTGCTGCATTAAGTATGGACTGGAGAGGGGCTAGTCGAGTAACGGGGAGGCCAATTAATAGAGTGTTGCAGTAATCCAGGCGGGAGTGGATCAATGCTACAGTGAGGGTTTTTGTTGTTTTCATGGTGAGAAAAGGGCAGATTTTAGAGATGTTCTTTAGGTGTAAGCGGCAAGAGTGGGTAAGAGATTGTATATGGGATGTGAAGGAGAGATTGGTGTCAAACACAACACTCAGACAGCGTGCCTGCTGCCGGGGTGTTATTGTGGTGCCACCCACGGAGAGGGAAATGGCAGATTTAAGGAGGTTAGTAGACGGTGGGAGCAGAAGAAGTTCACCTTTAGAGTGTGTGCACACATTGTGGATTCTGCTGCGGATCCACAGTGGATTTGGTCCTGCGGGGTGTACAGTACCATTAAAACAATGGAAAATGAAAACCACAGAGCACACGGTGCAGATTTTTCCACGCGGATTTGCTGCGGTTTCAACACCTCAGCATGTCAATTCTTTGTGCGGATTCCGCAGCGGTTTAGCACCTGCTCCATGACAGGTGTCAAACCACAGGGGAAAACTGCAGGCTAAACCGCAGAAAATCTGCAGATAAACCGCAGGTCTTTTGACCTGCGGATTTAACTGCGGATTTAGACAAATCCGCGCGAAAAATTCCGCAGCAGAATCCGCAACGTGTGCACACACCCTAAGGGTATGTTTATTATTGGAGGGGATTTTATGAAATCCCATCTCCACTATGCATGCAAACGCAGGCGACAGACCTGCGTAAGGCCTCTTTCACTCTTCAGTTTTTTGTGTCAGTTAAAATCCGCCAAAAAGGCGGAGAAGCAGATCCGTTCCTAACTGATGTGAACGGATGCCACAGGATCCGTTTTTTGATGGATCCGCAAAACGAGGAAATTTAAAGGAACCGTTGGCCGGGAAAGAGAGAGAGAGAGAATGAGAGAGAGAGAGAGAATTTTTATTTTGGTCCGGCACCCAGACAGAATTTTGGGTTAAATCAGTGTCTGGAGGATCCGCCGCCCAAAAAAACGTTGCAAGCTCCGTTTGGAAATCTTTGAGGATGTTGACGGACACCAACATTGTGGTGGATCCTCACAAAAACGGATGCAACGGATGGCAATCCGTCAAGATCCGCCAATAATGAAAGTCAATGGGGAAAAAAACGGATCCGCAAAGAAAAATGGCGGATCCGTTTTTTTTCAAAATTGGCGGATCTTGACTGATTGTCAAAAACGGAAGTGTGAGGCCTAACCGGACATGCGGCGTGTCTTTATAGACTGCTGCATGTCTATTTATCTTGCGGAGACGCTCTGTCTCTGCAAGATAAATAACAGTCTATGAATAGGATCCGGTGATTCCGCATGTGTTCAATGAACACATGCGGTATCACCGCACGTACAACGGGGCGGCGCTTTGGTCGGAGCGGGGTATCCGCTGCGTCCAAAGCGCAGGGATTCCGGATCGTGGACACATACCCTTACATGCATATTCTTATATTTCCCTTTATGAACCCATTACAGAATTGTGTGATCCGTCATCAGCATCTGTGAATTTTCCCTCAGCTATACGGCAGTCACATGGCATAATTTCTGCTCTCTCTATGCTGCTATATGCGTCCATCTTTAGTCTCACACCTATAGTAAATTACATAATGGCTGATACTTATCAGTAATAGCACCTCAAGCTGTGTATCTAATAGGAAAATCCCTTTAATTTGATCTAATAATACAGCACCAGTTTCCAGAAAAAAAATAAGTGCATGATGGCAGCATAATCTGTGGTAGCTGTTTTTTTTATTTGTGTGTCTTTCTATCCTTATTATCTTTATATTAATTTCTATGGTAGTCCATAATTTAGCGCACGATGATGGACTATAGGAAATTTACTCTAATGTCTATCTCTGTACTAATAGGTCACCTTGACAAGGGGCGATAATGGAGTAAATAAGGCATGATAATAGCGCGAGTTGCAAGACACATTGTTCACTTTCTGTATTTATTTAGCTATGACAGGAGCAGAACTATACACAGTCCAATACCCAAAAGGGAACAAAATGGCTGCCGCTCTCCATGGTCAAACTGAGGATAACTAGATAAAGCCAGTCATAGAAGTCGTCTAATTTTTTGTTTTTATTTAGATGATACTCGGGTTATAAAATAACCATATATTATAATATTCCAGCTAAAAATAAAAGCCAAAATGGGCTTGCAAACAGAATAAAGATATTCTGACAGAAAAACAAAATAAATACATATATTGGCACTTTTGTGAGGAGAAATTATCTCATTTTATGGCCGGAGTCACACTAGACAGAAATACAGACGAGTGCTATGCGAGAAAAAAAATCGCATAGCACTCGGACCAATGTAACTCTATGGGGCAGCTCCCATCATTCGTTTTTTTCTCACCCGTATTATACGTGCGAGAGAAATCGCAGCATGCCGCGATTTCCACCGTATCTCGGCCGAGACTCGCCAAAGCAAGTCTCTGGGGGCAAGAAAAATACGGATTACACACGGATCATGCGTGTGACTTGCGAGAAATAGAGAAATACGCACCAGGGCCATTCCATGGTAACTTACGTTACATTCACAAGCCAAAAACTGAGTTAATAATGGCTACAGACTGTTCTTTGAAGGCAGGCACAAAAATGAGTGAATGTATATTGTACATTACACTATTCTCAATAGATTTCAACAATACAAATTAAATGCAAAATACAGTGTTATTACTTGGCAACTTACGTTACACAAAAAGGAAAGGCAATTGTAAATATCATGAGACTGACAAATTTTCTGTTCTGGTGAACACGGGAGAAGCACTATTTTTATTGTATTAAAACACTATAGTCCAAGCAACCTTAACAAATTTATTTTAACCTCTCAAGTTAAATGCAACAGTTTTTATTACAAGAAATGTAGCTAACTAACGTTACAACACAATATAGTAACTTGCGTGAGAAAACAAAGAATGTGTTCAACTTTGTCAGTGTTCATATTTGAGAAGGCAATTCAATGGTGTGAACTACATATGTAGACTAAAATTTTTTATTATTATTATTTATTTATATAGCTCCATTAATTCCATGGTGCTGTACATGAGAAGGGGTTACATACAAAGTTATAGATATCGTTAACAGTAAACAAGTTTCCACAACAAATGATAGACTGGTACAGAGGGGAGAGGACCCTGTCCTTGCAGACTTACATTCTATTATAAAAATGAAATCAATGAATGGTAGAGTTGGAAGGGACCTCCTGGGCCATCTGGTCCAACCCCCTGCTCAAAGCAGGACTGACTAAATCATCCCAGACAGATGCCTGTCCAGCCTCTGTTTGAAGACTTCTATTGAAGGAGAACTCACCACCTTTCGTGGCAGCCTGTTCCACTCATTGATCACTCTAACTGTCAAAAAGTTTTTTCTAATATCTAATCTGTGTCTCCTCCCATTCAGTTTCATCCCATTGCTTCTAGTCTTTCCTTGTGCAAATGAGAATAAAGATGATCCTTCTACAATGTGACAGCCCTTGAGATATTTGTAGACAGCTATTAAGTCTCCTCTCAGTCTTCTCTTCTGCAAGCTAAACATTCCCAAATCCTGCAACCTTTCCACGTAAGACAGGGTTTGCAGACTGGTCACCATTCTGGTCGCTCTTTTCTGAACTTGCTCCAGTTTGTTGTTGTCTTTTTTAAAATGTGGCGCCCAAAACTGGACACAATATTCCAGATGAGGTCTGACCAAAGAGGAGTAGAGGACAATAATGACTTCACGTGATCTAGACTGTATGCTTCTGTTAATACATCCTAGAATGGCATTTGCCTTTTTTGCTGCTGCATCACACTGTTGACTCATATTCAGTCTGTGATCTATTAGTATATCCAAGTTTTTTTCACATGTGCTGTTGCTTAGCCCTATTCCTCCCATTCTGTATATGCTTTTTTCATTTTTATTGCCCAGATCTAGTACTTTGCATTTTTCCCTGTCAAAAACCATTCTGTTAGTTGCTGCCAACTGCTCCAGTTTATTTATATCTTTTTGAATCCTCTCTCTCTCTTTAGTATTAGCTATCCCTCCAAGATTTGTGTCATCAGCAAATTTAATCAGTTTACCCTCAATTCATTCATCTAAATCATTAATAAAGATGTTGAACAATACAGGGCACAGGACAGAGCAATATTCATTCTTCATACTTCAGTTGTCAACATTTTTGCAGAGAGGAAATTTTGATTACAAAATATGAACGTTGATCAATTACATAATGTAGACTAAATTTTAATCTAGGCCTACATATGTGGTCCAGTCCAATGAATTCAGACACAGTCTGATCACTGGTCACTACTGAACATGTACATAAAGTGCAGCACAGATTCATCTCAACTACAACTCCACAGCACGTCACCACTGAGCATGTGCATAAAGTGCAGCATAGATTCATCTAATCTCAGACTCCACAGCACTGGTCACTACTGAGCATGTACATAAAGTGCAGCACAGATTCATCTCATCTATGACCCCACAGCACTGGTCACTACTGAGCATGTGAATAAAGTGCAGCACAGATTCATCTCATCTACGACCCCACAGCACTGGTCATTACTGAGCATGTACATAAAGTGCAGCACAGATTCATCTCAACTGACCCCACAGCGCTGGTCACTACTGAGCATGTACATAAAGTGCAGCACAGATTCATTTCAAAACTGACCCCACAGCACTGGTCACTACTGAGCATGTGAATAAAGTGCAGCACAGATTCATCTCATCTACGACCCCACAGCACTGGTCACTACTGAGCATGTACATAAAGTGCAGCACAGATTTATCTCCACTATGACTCCTCAGCACTGGTCACTACTGAGCATGTACATAAAGTGCAGCACAGATTCATCTCATCTCTAACTACACAGCACTGGTTGCTACTGAGCATGTACATAAAGTGCAGCACAGATTTATCTCACCTCTGACCCCACAGCACTGGTCACTACTGAGCATGTACATAAAGTGCAGCACAAATTAATCTCAACTATGACACCACAGCACTGGTCACTACTGAGCATGTACATAAAGTGCAGTACAGATTCATCTCAACTACAACCCCGCAGCACTGGTCACTATTGAGCATGTACATAAAATGCAGCACAGATTCAGCTCACCTCTGACCCCACAGCACTGGTCACCAATGAGCATGTTCATAAAGTGCAGCACAGATTCATCTTATCTACGACTCCCAAGCACTGGTCAATACTGTGCATGTACATAAAGTGCAGCACAAATTCATCTCAACTAGGACCTCACAGCCCTGGTCACTACTGAGCATGTTCATAAAGTGCAGCACAAATTCATCTAATCTACAACTCCCCAGCACTAGTTACTACTGTGCATGTACATAAAGTGCAGGACAGATTCATCTAATCTACAACTCCACAGCACTGGTCACTACTGAGCATGTACATAAAGTGAAGGACAGATTAATCTCAGATCAACTCCACAGCACTGGTCACTACTGAGCATGTGCATAAAATGAAGCACAGATTCATCTCCACTAAAAACCAAGATCCTGAGATTAGGAACAGAACAGACATTTATAGGACATTTCATAACTTTCCCAAATTCTTATGAAAATATTTACAGCACATTCTGCATTGTATACTGTTGTCTCTTCATCTTTTCAGCTGGTGTTAATATCATTGTGACTCTAAAAATACAAAGAATGGCCTTATAATATAAAGTAAAATGAACATCAAAATTATGATAGTATTTAATTATTTCAAAAGATGACTGTAAGTGTTGTCCAAAAATTGAAATTCAGGTAACTTACATTGAAAAGCTGAAGTAACTTACTTTACAAAGCTGATGGTAACTATGTTACAATAAGTTTAATTCATACAGAAACTGTGAAACTTTTAGCAGCAACATGAAACTTAGTGAATAGTTAATACATTATGCAATATAAGACTCTCCAAGTTACAACTTAATTTATGCTTAGTTCTCAATTCTACAAAAACTTTTTATCTTTTTGGTAACTTACGTTACTGAGAAAATATGTGCAAAATTTCTGGTAGACAATAATCTTACAGAACCAAAGATATTATAGTATTTTTGTTTCCTAACAGTACATCTTTTATATTTACTGAACTTATGCATGCTGCTAGTTAATAGTAATCCACTTACCAATATAGCCTGTTACTGTATGATTCCAGTAAGAACAGTAGGTGTTCACATGCAACCCTCTGCCATCTTGGAAATATATGGAATTTGAAAGAAACAGTGTTGCCACCTTATGCCATGTGAAATGAAGTACCAACTTTCAAAAAATTAACTATTTCCAAAATATTTGAAAATTTTGAAAATATTCCTTCTCAGCATGGAACTGCCCACCAGTGTCCTTTAGAAAAGCTGGCAATTCAGTGCGCTATACTGTAAAATCACACTGACAGGTTAAAATAGAAAAGAAAGAATACATGTATACACATAGTATAGATATATGTCAGTGATATATATATATATATTTCATAGAAATACAGACAGCAGAATAGGTTAAAATTCAATTGTCAGCATCTGTAAAATCATTACAGAACCCGACAGGATATGAAACATGGTTTACATATAGTAAACCATTGCATATCCGTTATTTTCTTATACAGTCATGGCCAAAAGTATTGACACCCCTGCAATTCTGTCAGATAATATTCAGTTTCTTCCTGAAAATGATTGCAAACACAAATTCTTTGTTATTATTATCTTCATTTAATTTGACTTAAATGAAAAAACACAAAAGAGAATGAAGCAAAAAGCAAAACATTGATCATTTCACACAAAACTCCAAAAATGGGCCGGACAAAAGTATTGGCACCCTCAGCCTAATACTTGATTGCACAACCTTTAGCCAAAATAACTGCGACCAACCGCTTCCGGTAACCATCAATGAGTTTCTTACAATGCTCTGCTGGAATTTTAGACCATTCTTCTTTGGCAAACTACTCCAGGTCCCTGATATTTGAAGGGTGCCTTCTCCAAACTGCCATTTTTAGATCTCTCCACAGGTGTTCTATAGGATTCAGGTCTGGACTCATTGCTGGCCACCTTAGAAGTCTCCAGTGCTTTCTCTCAAACCATCTTCTAGTGCTTTTTGAAGTGTGTTTTGGGTTATTGTCCTGCTGGAAGACCCATGACCTCTGAGGGAGACCCAGCTTTCTCACACTGGGCTCTAAATTATGCCGCAAAATTTGTTGGTAGTCTTCTGACTTCATAATGCCATGCACACGGTCAAGCAGTCCAGTGCCAGAGGCAGCAAAGCAACCCCAAAACATCAGGGAACCTCCGCCATGTTTGACTGTAGGGACCGTGTACTTTTCTTTGAATGCCTCTTTTTTCTCCTGTAAACTCTGTGTTGATGCTTTTGCCCTAAAAGCTCTACTTTTGTCTCATCTGACCAGAGAACATTCTTCCAAAATGTTTTAGGCTTTTTCAGGTAAGTTTTGGCAAACTCCAGCCTGGCTTTTTTATGTCTCGGGGTAAGAAGTGGAGTCTTCCTGGGTCTCCTACCATACAGTCCCTTTTCATTCAGATGCTGACGGATAGTACGGGTTGACACCGTTGTACCCTCGGACTGCAGGGCAGCTTGAACTTGTTTGGATGTTAGTGGAGGTTCTTTATCCAACATCCGCACAATCTTGCGTTGAAATCTCTTGTCAATTTTTCTTTTCCGGCCACATCTAGGGAGGTTAGCCACAGTGCCATGGGCTTTAAACTTCTTGATGACACTGCGCACGGTAGACACAGGAACATTCAGGTCTTTGGAGATGGACTTGTAGCCTTGAGATTGCTCATGCGTCCTCACAATTTGGTTTCTCAAGTCCTCAGACAGTTCTTTGGTCTTCTTTCTTTTCTCCATGCTCAATGTGGTACACACAAGGACACAGCACAGAGGTTGAGTCAACTTTAATCCATGTTAACTGGCTGCAAGTGTGATTTAGTTATTGCCAACACCTGTTAGGTGCCACAGGTAAGTTACAGGTGCTGTTAATTACACAAATTAGAGAAGCATCACATGATTTTTCGAACGGTGCCAATACTTTTGTCCACCCTCTTTGTTATGTTTGGTGTGGAATTATATCCAATTTGGCTTTAGGACAATTCTTTTTGTGTTTTTTCATTTAAGACAAATTAAATGAAGATAATAATACCAAAGAATTTGTGTTTGCAATCATTTTCAGGAAGAAACCGAGTATTATCTGACAGAATTGCAGGGGTGTCAATACTTTTGGCCATGACTGTATGTCCCCCACTAATAATGTTAGTAGTGTATGTGTGTTAAAATTTGGAGCTGTAGGTGTTAAATTAAAGGATTAATTAACGGAAAAAATCTGGCGTGGGCTCACGCGCAATTTTCTCCGCCAGAGAGGGCAAGGCAGTGACTGAGGGCAGAAATTATTAGCCTATAGAGGGACCATTGTTTTTGGCCCCACGGGCTAAAAAAATTTGCTCCCAGCCACCCCAGAAAAGGCGCTTACCCGCTCTCTTCCCATTGTCCTGTAGTGGTGGCATGTGGGGTAATAAGGAGTTAATGTCACCTTGCTATTGTAAGGTGACATTAAGCCTGGTTAATAATGGAGAAGTGTCAATAAGACACCTATCCATTATTAATCCACTAGCCTGAAAGGGTTAAAAAAAACACACACACATTAAGAAAAAAGACTTTTAATGAAACAAAATAAACACATTTTTTTCAATCTTTATTTCACTCCTAATCCATTTGAAGCCATCGCTCTGTAAAAAATCCAAAATAATAAAGCAACAATATCCCATACCTGTCCGGCGTACAGTCAAGTCCCACGCCGCAATCCATCTGAAGGGGTTTAATAGTTTACACCGGGAGAGGTGCTAATATGACCGGCCCAGCTAAAAACCACGGAGGAATGAAGGAAAAGCTACCTGCGCAGCCTCCCCGCCTGACTGGAGATGATCTCATTAGCGTGGGAAAGTTTCTGAATACTTTCCCACACTATCAGTTCACCTTGGGTCAGGAGGGTGTCTGTGCAGCCTAAGTGACGTCAGCGGTAGTTACCGATTGGATTAATTATTGTCATATTTTGATAGATTGGGCGTTTTGAACTTTCATTTTTTTATTTTGTTAATATTTTTAAAAACTTTTTTTTACTTTTTACATGCTTCAATAGTCATCATAGGAAATTTGAAGCTGCGATCTTCTGATTGCTTGTGTTACACAGATCAGGGCTTCACTCCTGCTATGTATAGCAGAAATGATCATCTGCTGTCAACGCCTGCCATGGGCCAGCGCTCATAGCAGATCGGCAATGATAAGCACAGGGGTATCCTGCAGACCCCCGGTTGTCGTGCTAACCATTATTTGACAGGGGTGCAGATAGGCAGGATTAGTGCCGCCCACAGAGACTGATTTCATATTAAACAATTGATACCTACATTTTGCTAAAATAAAATGTGTGAATTATTTTGCCTTCATCTCTTAGATGTATGGCCAGTACATTCATGGGTGGATTTTATGCTTGAGTGAAACATTTTGACTCATTTCTCATAACCATAACATCAATTTCTATGCTGGAAAAGTCAGCAAGTGGTTGAGATGTCTAAAAGTTTATCCATTTGTCTTATACAATGTGTATTTTACCTGCACTAAGGCTGGCTTTACTTGTCCTGATATTTCCGGTACTGGAAAAAACGATACCGAAGATATCAGTGTCTGTGTGTGTACTACGTGCGGCACACGTATGGCAACCGTGTGCCACCCATGTGCCGCATCAGGATCACACGGACGGCCGCAGGGGAGGAAGCGCTACTGTAAGCCGCCGCTGTCCCCTGGTGGCTGGTGCTGAAGCCAGCTGTCATTCTCCCCATCTCTGCCGCAATCAGTGCGAGCATAGGAGAATGAATGAATGAATGAATGAAAAACTGATCTGCTGTGACCTCAGGACTGTTGGAGAATGCAAGTGATGAGGTCACTGTGTCAGAGCTTGAACTGCCATGACCTCATCACTTGCATTCTTCCACGGTCCTGAGGTCACAGCAGGTCAGTTTTTCATTTATTCATTCTCCTCTGCTTGCCGGCAGAGTAGGGAGAATGGATGAAAGCCGCGTTCAGCATCTGTCGCCGGGGAAAAGCTTCTTACAGTAGCGCTACTTCCCTGGCGGCAGTCCGTGTACACGGAGGACTTTGTGCACGTGTGTGGGACGTTTTGTGGCCCTTGCGTTCGGGAGGAAATGGACATGTCAGCGTGTTTTGCACACAGACACACGGTCCGTGAAAACACGCTAACATCTGCATAAACCCACTCATTTGAATGGGTCTACATGTGTCAGTGTCTCTGGTACGTGAGAAAACTGTCACCACACGTACCGGAGACACTGACATGTGAAGCTGGCCTAAAACGGGAAAAGTTTGCCACAGCTTCATACTGTGTGGGCTTGCACTAGAATGTGTTTAAACCCAGGATTTTTAAGCGGATCATACCTTAAGAGCTCATACCCATTTGCGAGGAAAATTCGGTCCGATTTCCAGACCCAAAAAAACGGACGATTGCTATGCGAGTGTCATGTGATTTCTGTGTGATTTTTAAACGCATGAACCATATGACATCCGCATGACATGCGTATGCAATCCGTATGCAATGCGATTTTAACATGAGCTTTTACACACAGCAGTTCTCTATGTCATTTACACATCGTCTTCAAAGGAAATATTCCTCAAAACTATATAACTATATATATATATATATATATGTATATATATATAGTTTTGACCGGATAGGATCGTCCATCTATAGTTGAACTAGTTTCTATGATAAGGGCATAAGCTATTGCTGGATGCCGGTTTTTGGTGCAATGTGTCAGGATGGGGTGAGTCATGATGTATGACTATGCACAGCTGGTCTTAATGATCAATTACTTTATATACATGTTTTGTATGTTATATTATATATTTTTGCACGATATTTTGCACTGTGTCACTTTATATCACTGAGCTATATTGCACTTTTGTATAAATTATGTGAAATTATCACAATGTTACACATTGTATAAATTGCTACTAAGTACTTGTTATTTGGGTTGCCTTAAATACTGAGCATATGCACTATTGTAACTGCTTGAGAAAGGTCTGCACTTGAGACCGAAACGTCGCCACATGGGCAATTAAAAAGCACTTTTTTTTATATCATATGGTGTGCTGCCTCTTTCTTTTCTGATTGTCTATTTACAAGGACTGGTATGTACCTGAGAGGCTTTGCACCCTACTTTTTCCTGTGCTGTTGTTTCTATTATATACACTCACTGGCCACTTTATTAGGTACACCATGCTAGTAAGGGGTTGGACCCCCTTTTGCCTTCAGAACTGCCTCAATTCTTCGTGGCAGAGATTCAACAAGGTGCTGGAAGCATTCCTCAGAGATTTTGGACCATATTGACATGATGGCATCACACAGTTGGCGCAGATTTGTCGGCTGCACATCCCTGATGCGAATCTCCCGTTCCACCACATCCCAAAGATGCTCTATTGGATTGAGATCTGGTGACTGAGGAGGCCATTTGAGTACAGTAAACTCATTGTCATGTTCAAGAAACCAATCTGAGATGATTCGAGCTTTATGACATGGCGCATTATCCTGCTGAAAGTAGCCATCAGATGTTGGGTACATTGTGGTCATAAAGGGATGGACATGGTCAGCAACAATACTCAGGTAGGCTGTGGCGTTGCAACGATGCTCAATTGGTACCAAGGGGCCCAAAGAGTGCCCAGAAAAAATTCCCCACACCATGACACCACCACCACCAGCCTGAACCGTTGATACAAGGCAGGATGGATCCATGCTTTCATGTTGTTTACGCCAAATTCTGACCCTACCATCCGAATGTCGCAGCAGAAATCGAGACTCATCAGACCAGGCAACGTTTTTCCAATCTTCTACTGTCCAATTTCGATGAGCTTGTGCAAATTGTAGCCTCAGTTTCCTGTTCTTAGCTGAGAGGAGTGGTACCCAGTGTGGTCTTCTGCTGCTGTAGCCCATCTGCCTCAAAGTTCGACGCACTGTGCGTTCAGAGATGCTCTTCTGCCTACCTTGGTTGTAACGGGTGGCAATTTGAGTCACTGTTGCCTTTCTATCAGCTCGAACCAGTCTGCCCATTCTCCTCTGACCTCTGGCATCAACATGGCATTTCCGGCCACAGAACTGCCGCTCACTGGATTTTTTTTCTTTTTCGGACCATTCTCTGTAAACCCTAGAGATGGTTGTGCGTGAAAATCCCAGTAGATCAGCAGTTTCTGAAATTCTCAGACCAGCCCTTCTGGCACCAACAATCATGCCACGTTCAAAGGCACTCAAATCACCTTTCTTCCCCATACTGATGCTCGGTTTGAACTGCAGGAGATTGTCTTGACCATGTCTACATGCCTAAATGCACTGAGTTGCCGCCATGTGATTGGCTGATTAGAAATTAAGTCTTAACACACAGTTGGACAGGTGTACCTAATAAAGTGGCCAGTGAGTGTATATATATCTACAGTATATAAAATTGAAAGCCGGCAAATAATCTGCCGCATACAGTAAAATCACACTGACAGGTTGGAATAGAATAGATAGGATAGATATATACAGATAGAATGGATGTATATATATATATATATATATATATTTGCCTTAAATTGTCCATCATCCACTTCCGTCTGGATGTCCCAGAATCCCACAATCCACTGCGCAGACCGGAAGTACGCCGACCGCCATATTGAAATACCCCAGTGATGGGTGTTCCAATATGGCGCCTGCTGGTGGTACCAGGACCACCAGCGGGACACTGACGGGACCCCCCGCTGATGCCGGAACCCCCCGCCGCCGATGGACCCTCCCGCCACTGCCTGCCCACCCACCTCCGTCACAGCCGCCAGGAAAGTCTTTCCTGTCAGCTGGCTGCCGCCAGGACCCCCCCACCGGGCCCGCCGATGCCCTCCCACCCACCTCCGTCATAGCCAGCAGGAAAGACCGCGGCTTTCCTGCCGGCTGGCCGCTGCCAGCACCCCCCCACCGCTGGACCTGCCGCCGCTGAACCCCCCCACCGCCGCCTGTACTCACATACATATACACACGTATTCACATACATACACACACGTATTCACATACACACACATGTACTCACATATACACACACACATACTCACACACATATTCACATACACACACGTACTCACATACACACACACGTATTCACATGCACACACACATATTCACATGCACACACACATATTCACATACACACACTTCCATCCCAATGCGATAGCATCGGCACACCTCTAGTATATATAATATATATATACTGCTCAAAAATATAAAGGGAACACTTGAACAACAGAATATAACTCCAAGTAAATCAAACTTCTGTGAAATCAAACTGTCCACTTAGGAAGCAACACTGATTAACAATCAATTTCACATGCTGTTGTGCAAATGGAATAGACAACAGATGGAAATTATTGTCAATTATCAAGACACCCTCAATAAAGGAGTGGTTCTGCAGGTGGGGACCACAGACCACATCTCTGTACCAATGGTTTCTGGCTGATGTTTTGGTCACTTTTGAATGTTGGTTGTGCTTTCACACTTGTGGTAGCATGAGACAGACTCTACAACCCACACAAGTGGCTCAGGTAGTGCAGCTCATCCAGGATGGGACATCAATGCGAGCTGTGACAAGAAAGTTTGCTGTGTCTGTCAGCATAGTGTCCAGTGGCTGGAGGCGCTATCAGGACAGGCCAGTACACCAGGAGACGTGGAGGGGGCCGTAGTAGAGCAACAACCCAGCAAAAGGACAGCTACTTCCACCTTTGTGCAAGGAGGAACAGGTGGAGCACTGCCAGAGCCCTGCAAAATGACCTCCAGCAGGCCAAAAATGTGCATGTGTCTGCACAAACGGTTAGAAACCGACTCGATGAGGATGGTCTGAGGGCCCAACATCCACAGATGGGGGTTGTGCTCACAGCCCAACACCGTGCAGGACGCTTGGCATTTGTCACAGAACACCAGGATTGGCAAATTCACCACTGGCACCCTGTGCTCTTCACAGATAAAAGAAGGTTCACACTGCGCACATGTATCAGACGTGACAGAGTCTGGAGACGCCGTGGAGAGCGATCTGCTGCCTGCAACATCCTTCAGCATGACCGGTTTAGCAGTAAGTCAGTAATGGTGTGGGGTGACATTTCTTTAGAGGGCCACACAGCCCTCCATGTGCTCTCCAGAGGTAGCCTGACTGCCATTACGTACTGAGATGAGATCCTCAGACCCCTTGTGAGACCATATGCTGGTGTGGTTGGCCCTGGGTTCCTCCTAATGCAGGACAATGCTGGACCTCATTTGGCTGGAGTGTGTCAGCAGTTCCTGCAAGATGAAGGCACTGAAGCTATGGACTGGCCCGCCCGTTCCCCAGAACTGAATCCGATTGAGCACATCTGGGACATCATGTCTCGCTCCATCCACCAATGTCACGTTGCACCACAGACTGTCCAGGAATTGGCAGATGCTTTAGTCCAGATCTGGGAGGAGATCCCTCAGGAGACCATCCGCCACCTCATCAGGAGCATGCCCAGGCATTGTACAGTAGGGAGGCCATATAGGCACGTGGAGGCCACACACAATACTGAGCCTCATTTTGACTTGTTTTAAGGACATTACATTCCACTTTAATTTTGTGTGTTACTCAAAATCCAGGCCTCCATTGGTTTATTAATTTGATTTCCATTGATGATTTTTGTGTGATTTTGTTGTCAGGACATTCAACTTTGTACAGAACAAAGTATTCAATGAGAATATTTAATTCATTCAGATCTAGAATGTGTTATTTGAGTGTTCCCTTTATTTTTTGAGCAGTGTATATATCTTTATATTTCATAGAGAGATAGATAGAAGAATAGCCAGTAATTCATTTGTTGGCTTCTGTAAAAGGAGCCAATAGGATAGAAGACATGGTTTACATACAATAAATAGATGCAGAATAGGTAGATATATAGAAATTAGTGACCAATACAATTAGTAGTGTGTGTGCAAATTAGGGGACATTTATGTAATTAATAAAACAAAATGGCGTGGGCTCCTGCGCAATTTTCAGAATCAGCAGAGGGAAAGCTAGCGCCTAGGGGCTGATAATAATAGCCTAGGAAGGGACCATGGCTATTGCCCTCCCCCCTGCTCTCAGCTGCCCCAGAAAAGGAGCATCTTTGTAGTGGTGGCAAGTGGGGTAATAGTTGTGGGGTTGATGTCACCTTTGTTTTGTAAGGTGACATCAAGCCCATGGCTTAGTAATGGTGAGGTGTCAATAAGACACTTAAGGGGGTTTTACACTAAGCAATATCGCTAGCAATATCGCTAAAACGTCACTGGTTTTGTGACGTTATAGCGATATTGCTAGCGATATCGCTATGTGTGATACTTACCAACGACCGGCTCCCCCGCTGCTCATCGCTGATCGCGCGAGAATTTCCGGCTCCATTTCTCGTCGGGCGCTTCCTGCTGAGACTTCCTGCTGTGACGTCCAGCGATGCGTGGAGGCGGGCGGGAGGACGCAGGATCGCTGTGTGTGAAAGGTAAGTATCGTGCGCTGCGTCGCTGCTGCATCGCTGTGAGATCTTTCTGTATGAAAGCTCACTAGCGATCATTTAGCGATGCACCAGCGATCCTGACCGGGTCGGATCGCTGGTTGGATCGCTGGTGCATCGCTAAATGTAAAAGGGCCTTTATTCATTACTAATCTTATAGTTGTTACATGTTAAATAAAGACACAGCTAGAATAAAGTCTTTTAATGAAATAAACCTGTTGGAGTCTGCAAAAGACCTAAGACTGGGACGGAGATTTGTCTTCCAACAAGAAAATAATCCCAAACATAAAGCAAAATCTACAATGGAATGGTTCACAAATAAACGTATCCAGGTGTTAGAATGGCCAAGTCAAAGTCCAGACCTGAATCTAATCGAGAATCTGTGGAAAGAGCTAAAAACTGCTGTTCACAAACGATCTCCATCAAACCTCACTGAGCTCGAGCTGTTTGCCAAGGAAGAATGGGCAAGAATTTCAGTCTCTCGATGTACAAAACTGATAGAGACATACCCCAAGCTACTTGCAGCTGTAATCGCAGAAAAAGGTGGCGCAACAAAGTATTAAGTTAAAGGGGCCAAATAATATTGCACGCCCCACTTTTCGACTTTCCACCAAAATTTTAAATAACCAATAAATTTCGTTCAACTTCACAATTGTGTCCCACTTGCTGATTCTTCATCAAAAACTTACATTTGGTATCTTTATGTCTGAAGCATGATATGTGGGAAAACGTTGAAAAGTTCCAGGGAGCCAAATACTTTCGCAATGCACTAATATATATACACACACACACAGACACTCTATATATATATATATATATATATATATATATATATATATATATATACACACACACACACATACACACAGTACAGACCAAAAGTTTGGACACACCTCATTCAAAGAGTTTTCTTTATTTTCATGACTATGAAAATTGTAGATTCACTCTGAAGGCATTAAAACTATGAATTAACACATGTAGAATTATGTAATTAACAAAAAAGTGTGAAACTACTGAAAATATGTCTTATATTCTAGGTTCTTCAAAGTAGCCACCTTTTGCTTTGATTACTGCTTTGCACACTCTTGGCATTCTCTTGATGCGCTTCAAGAGGTGTTCACCGGAAATCGTTTTCACTTCACAGATGTGCCCTGTCAGGTTTAATAAGTGGGATTTCTTGCCTTCTAAATGGGGTTGGGACCATCAGTTGTGTTGTGCAGAGGTCTGGTGGATACACAGCTGATAGTCCTACTGAATAGACTGGCAAGAAAAAAGCAGCTAAGTAAAGAAAAACGAGCAGCCATCATTACTTTAAGAAATGTTTCACACAAAGTAGTTTCACACTTTTTTGTTAATTATATAATTCCACATGTGTTAATTCATAGTTTTGATGCCTTCAGAGTGAATCTACAATTTTCATAGTCATGAAAATAAAGAAAACTCTTTGAATGAGAAGGTGTATCCAAACTTTTGGTCTGTACTGTGTGTGTATTTATATATATATATATATATATATATACACACACACACACACACACACACACACACACACACACACACACACACACACACACTACCGTTCCAAAGTTTAGGGTCACTTAGAAATGTCCTTATTTTTGAAAGAAAAGCACAGTTTTTTCCAATAGAGCTGACATTGAATGATTGAGAAATACATTCTATACTTTGCTAATGTGGTAAATGACTATTCTAGCTGCAAATGTCTGGTTTGTAATGCAATATCTTAATAGGTGAATAGAGGCCCATTTCCAACAACCTTCTCTCCAGTGTTCTTATGGTACTTTGTGTTTGCTAACTGTGTAAGAAGGCTAATGGTTGGTTAGGATACCCTTGACTTGAAAACCCTTGTGCAAATATGTTAGCACAGCTGAAAACAGTTTGGCTGATTAGAAAAGCTGTAAACTCAGGGCAGAGTGGCAAAGAAAAAGCCTTATCTGAGACTGGCTAATAAAAGGAAAAGATTAATATGGGCAAAAGAATACAGACATTGGACAGAAGAAGATTGGAAAAAAGTGTTATGGACAGACGAATCCAAGTTTGTGGTGTTTGGATCACACAGAAGAACATTTGTGAGAAACAGAACAACTGAAAAGATGCTGGAAGAGTGCCTGACGCCATTTGTCAAACATGGTGGAGGTAATGTGATGGTTTGGGGTTGCTTTGGTGCTGGTAAAGTGGGAGATTTGTACAAGGGAAATGGGATTTTGAATAAGGAAGGCTATCACTCCATTTTGCAATGCCATGCCATATTCTGTGGACAGCGCTTGATTGTAGGATGAAATTGGCTCCAACAGGATAATGACCCAAAGCACACCTCCTAATTATGCAAGAACTATTTAGGGAAGAAGCAGGCAGCTGGTATTCTATCTGTAATGGAGTGGCCAGCGCAGTCACCTGATCTCAACCCCATTGAGCTTTCACAGAAGCAGCTTGCCCATCAAGCCAAACCAACTTGTGGGAGGGGCTTCTGGAAGCATGGGGTGAAATTTCTCCAGATTATCTCAGCAAATTAACTGCTAGAATGCCAAAGGTCTGCAATGCTGTAATTGCTGCAAAGGAAGCATTCTTTGATGAAAGCAAAGTTTGAGGGAGAAAATTATTATATCAAATAAAAATCTTTTTTTATTTCAAACCCTGACAATGTCTGGACTAGATTTTAACCCCTTACCTACAAATGACGTAATATTCCGTCCATGTGACCATGGACCTAATTACCATGGACGGAATATTACGTCATCGCGATCAGCGGCGCCCACGTGGTGAGCGCCGCTGATCGCGGCCGAGTGTCAGCTAATTATCATAGCTGACACCCGGCACAATGTGTCAGGGGCAGTCACGGACCGCCCCGACACGTTAACCCCTTGTACACCGCGATCAAACACGATCGCGGTGTACCGGGGGTTAAAGGGAAGCATCGGCAGGGAGGGGGCTCCCTCCGTGCTTCCCTGAGCCCCCCACAGCAGCGCAATGTGCAGCGCTGCTGCGGGGGGCTCCTTTCCTGCAGGTCCCCGGATCCAAGATGGCGACGGGGACCTCCGGGGGCCTGCAGGAAGCTGGCTTCCTCAGTGCCTGCAAAGCGCAGGCATGAGGAAGCCTGTGCAGTGCCTGTGACAGATTGCTGATCTGTCACAGTGATCTGTGATGTGACAGATCAGCGATCTGTCACAGGACAGTGATGTCCCCCCTGGGACATTGTAATAAAGTAAAAAAAAAATAAAAAAAAGTGTAAAAATGATTAAAAAAAATCGCCAAATAAATTAAAAAAAAAATAAATATTCCCCAATAAATTCATTTTTTGGAAATAAAAAACAAACAAACAATAAAAGTACACATATTTGGTATCGCTGCGTCCGTAACGACCGGCCCTATAAAACTGTCCCAATAGTTAACCCCTTAAGCGAACCCCTTAAAAAATAAAAATAAAAAACGAAGCAAAAAATAATGATTTATTATCATACCTCCGAACAAAAAGTGCAATAACACGCGATCAAAAAGACGCATATAAATATACATGGTACCGCTGAAAACGTCATCTTGTCCCGCAAAAAACGAGCCACCATACAGCATCATCAGTGAAAAAATAAAAAAGTTATAGCTCGCAGAATAACGTGATGCAAAAATAATTATTTTTTATATAAAATTGTTTTCATTGCATAAAAGCGCAAAACATAAAAAAACGACCTAAATGAGGTATCGCTGTAACCATACTGACCCGAAGAATAAAATCGCATTATAAATTTTACCGCACCCCGAACGGCGTAAACGCACCACCCAAAAGAAATTCATGAAACACTGTTTTTTGTAAATTCTGCGTCCCAAAAAACGAAATAAAAAGCGATCAAAAAATGTCACATGCCCGAACATGATACCAATAAAAGCGTCAACTCGTCCCGCAAAAAATAAGGCCTCACATGACTCGGTGGGTCAAAATATGGAAAAATTATAGCTCTCAATATGTGGTGATGCAAAAACTATTTTTACAATAAAAAGCGTCTTTTAGCATGCGACAGCTGCCAAACATAAAAACCGCCATAAATAGTAAATCAAACCCCCCGTTATCACCCCCTTAGTTAGGGAAAAATAATAAAATTAAAAAAATGTATTTATTTCCATTTTCCCATTAGGGTTAGGGCTAGGGTTAGGGCTAGGGTTAGGGCTAGGGTTAGGGCTAGGGCTAGGGTTAGGGTTAGGGTTAGGGCTAGGGTTAGGGTTAGAATTGGGGGTTTCCACTATTTGCGCACATCAGGTGCTCTCCAAACGCAACATGGCATCTGATCTCAATTCCAGCCAATTCTGCGTTGAAAAAGTCAAATGGTGCTCCTTCCCTTCCAAGCTCTGCCATGCACCCAAACAGTGTTTTACCCCCTCATATGGGGTATCAGCCTACTCAGGACAATTTGCAAAACAACTTTTGGGGTCCTATTTCTCCTGTTGCCCTTAGGAAAATAAAAATTTTGGGGCAAAAATATCATTTTCGCGGAAAAAAAAATGTTTGTTATTTTCACGCCTGGGCGTTATAAACTTCTGTGAAGCACTTGGGGGTTCAAAGTTCTCGCCACACATCTAGATAAGTTCCTTGAGGGGTCTAGTTTCCAAAATGGGGTCATTTGTGGGGGGTTTCCACTGTTTTGGTACATCAGGGGCTTTCCAAACGCGACATGGTGTCTGATCTCAATTCCAGCCAAAAAAGTCAAATGGCGCTGCTTGCCTTCCGAGCTCTGCCATGTGCCCAAATAGTCATTTACACCCACATATGGGGTATCAGCGTACTCAGGACAAATTGCACAATAACTTTTAGGGTCCTGTTACCCTTGGGAAAATAAAAATTGGGGGTGAAAAGATCATTTTGTGGAAAAAATATGATTTTTTAATTGTACCACTGTACATTATAAACTTCTGTGAAGCCCTTGTGGGTTCAAAGTTCTCACCACATATCTAGATAAGTTCCTTAGGGGGTCTAGTTTCAAAAATGGGGTCACTTGTGGGGGGTTTCCACTGTTTAGGTACATCAGGGGCTCTCCAAACGCGACATGGCGTCCGATCAGAATTCCAGCCAATTTTGCATTGAAAAAGTCAAACGGCGCTCCTTCCCTTCTGAGCTCTGCCATGCGCAGAAACAGTGGTTCCCCCCCACATATCAGGTATCAGCGTGCTCAGGACAAATTGCACAATAATTTTTGCAGTCCAATTTCTCCTGTTACACTTGGTAAAATAAAAAAAATTGAACCTGAAGTAATTTTTTTTGTGAAAAAAAGTTAAATGTTAATTTTTTTTAAATATTCAAAAAATTCCTGTGACGCACCTGAAGGGTTAATAAACTCCTTGAATGTGGTTTTAAGCACCTTAAGGGGTGCAGTTTTTAGAATGGTGTCACTTTTGGGTATTTTCTATCATATAGACCCCTCAAAGTGGCTTCAAATGTGATGTGGTCCGTAAAAATAAAATGGTGTTGCAAAAATGAGAGATCGCTGGTCAACTTTTAACCCTTATATCTTACTAACAAATAAAAATTTTGGTTCCAAAATTGTGCTGATGTAAAGTAAACATGTGACAAATGTTACTTATTAACATTTTTTTGTGCCATATCTCTGTGATTTAAGGGCATAAAAATTCAAAGTTGGAAAATTGCGGAATTTTCAAAATTTTCGCCAAATTTCCATTTTTCTCATAAATAAACGCAAGTTATATGAATGAAATTTTACCACTAACATGAAGTAGAATATGTCACGAGAAAACAATGTCAGAATCTCTGGGATCCACGGAAGCGTTTCAGAGTTATGACCTCATAAAGGGACAGTGGTCAGAATTGTAAAAATTGGCCCGGTAGTTAACGTGCAAACCACCCTTGGTAGTGAAGGGGTTAAATTAATTTGGCAACTCATTTGATTAATAAAGGAATAAGTTTTCATGGAAAGCACAAAATTGTCTGGGTGACCCCAAACTTTTGAACAGCAGTATATATATATTATATTTTAATTTTATGTGTATATATCTATTTTTTTTAAGCTGTCAGTGTGATTTTACTGTACACCACACTGAATTGCCGGCTTTTCAAAGCACACCGATGCATAAAAATCAGACAGCACTAACATTTCAGCTGAAAAAAAAAAAATCACAAATGAGATGTCACCCATTGAATAACATTGGTCCGAGTGCAATCCGATTTTTTATCGTATTGCACTTGTCCATTTTTCTCGCAAGTGAGTATGAGTCCTAAGGCTGTGTGCCCACAATGAGTTCTTTGCGACTTTTTGATGTTGCAGATTTTCCGAAGCATTTCTGCACCAATTAGGTTATTTGCGAGTTTTTTTACACAAGTTTTTATCACGATTTTCGGTCTTCGGTACAACATGTATTAAATAAAGATTTTTTTTATCCTTCCTGGTATTTACATTTGACAACATTCTATGTGCGGATTGCATGTGTTTTTTGTGAATTTTTTACCTACAGATTTTTGTCATCTAATGAAGGACTATAGGGAAAACTCAGCACATCCGCAAGAGAAATTGCAGACTTGAAGCATGCACCGCAGGTCAGTTTACACTGCGTAAAGAAAGAAGTGGGCAAGAAATTTCTATAAATTTCACAGTCGGCAGGGATTTTCTATAAATCCTGTATGCTTTGCTAGAACTGTAAGGATGTGTTCGCACGTTGCGTTTTTTTCATGCAAATTTTCAGCTGTAGCATGTCATATGTTCAGTCTTTTGATCGCTTTTCTTCTGCCATAGGTTTTGTAAGATAGAACAACACAACCCCAGGATACAATGTCTCAGGACAGGAAGACAAATATGCTAGGAATATATTAAAATATATGATTTTTATTATAAACCTGCATCATTAAAATAAATTGAAAACAAAGTCATTTCTCAAGTGTAGCAACCAGTATCAAACTGAACTTCATATTATAATATGCATACTAGAAATGACAAAAATATTGCAAGAATTTAAATAAGGAATGGGAAAAATATAAGGGTGTGTGCACACGCTGCGGAATGCTCTGCGGATTTGTCCGCGCAGATTTAGTAAAATCCGCAGGTCAGAAGACCTGCGGTTTACCTGCGGATTACCCTGCAGTTTTGCCCTGCGATTTATCATCTCTTCAATGGAGCAGATGGCAAACAGCAGCGGAATCCGCAGAAAGAATTGACATGTCATTTCTTTCCGCGGATTCAAAACCTCAGCAAAACCGCGCGGAAAAATCTGCACTGTCCACACTGCGGTTTTTGTTTTCCATAGGTTATAATGCTACTGTACACCGCAGCAGAAACTGCTGTGGTTCCGCAGGGCCAAAACCACTGCGGGTCCGCAGCAGAATCCGCAGCGTGTGCACACAGCCTAAATGTCAATACCGATGAGAGAATAAGATGCACAGGTGCATGACTAAGTAAATAGGCAAGCCCGGACGCCTGCCCCAAAGGGGCTACAGGGAGGGCACACATGACTAAGGAGGGATGCTAGGCCTGAGGGTTAGTGAAGGGTAAGGTGTAGTGCTTTTGTGTTTGTGGGGAAGGTGTGGGTTGGAGCTATGGGGCTTATGGTGCAATGTGAGTTGGCAGGGAGTGGTCAGTAGTAGAGTTGAGCAAAACGGGTCGAAAAAATTCAAAAGTCGCCGACTTTTGGCAAAGTCGGGTTTCATGAAACGAAACCCGACCCTAGGATGAGGTCGGCCACGAGGTCGGCGACTTACGCGCCAAAGTCGCGTTTCAAAAGTTTGTTTTGCGCTCTTTATCAGCCAATCAGGATCCACGGACACTGTGGGCAACGTGATGACATAGGCACGGGTCACCACCATCTTTCAGAAGGGCATGCAAGTGATTGGCTTGCTTTGGTGGGCGTCACAGGGGGTATAAAAGGGCGTGCACGCCGACCGCCATCTTACTTCTGCCGATCTTAGTATAGGGAGAGGTTGCTGCTGATTCTGTAGGGAGAGCGTTAGGCAGGGAAGAAGACAAAAAAACTGCTTCTGCTGCTAGCGATTTGGCCTGCACAACACACCAGTCACTGTGTGTGCAGTGCAAGGGGAGGCTATATAGTGGTGTATCAGTGGTGTTGGTTGTTGGGCTGCCTTTTAAGGCTTCCTGACAGGCTGGCATTGCTGTTTACCCACTGCTCCGCAAACTGCTTTTTTAAAAGCAATCCCAATTTTTTTTTTTTGTCCTGCTGAGAAGAAAAAAAAACTGCTTCTGCTGCTAGCAATTTGGCCTGCACAACACACCAGTCACTGTGTGTGCAGTGCAAGGGGAGGCTATATAGTGGTGTATCAGTGGTGTTGGTTGTTGGGCTGCCTTCTAAGGCTTCCTGACAGGCTGGCATTGCTGTTTACCCACTGCTCCGCAAACTGCTTTTTTAAAAGCAATCCAATCTCCCTTATCCTCTAGTCACTTTTGTCACAGCTGTGCCATCGAGACTGTCACATAGCGCTCAGATATTCATTGGGCCTCACACAATCCAAAAGTGTCCAGTGTCCAAAAGTGTGTGCAGAGATTCAAAATCTCCCTTATCCTCTAGTCACTTTTGTCACAGCTGTGCCATCGAGCCTGTCACATAGCGCTCAGATATCAGTGGGCCTCACACAATCCAAGAGTGTCCACTGTCCACAAGTGTGTGCAGAAATTCAAAATCTCCCTTATCCTCTAGTCACTTTTGTCACAGCAGTGCCATCGAGCCTGTCACATAGCGCTCAGATATCAGTGGGCCTCACACAATCCAAAAGTGTCCAGTGTCCAAAAGTGTGTGCAGATATTCAAATCTCCCTTATCTTCTAGTCACTTTTGTCACAGCAGTGCCATCGAGCCTGTCACATAGCGCTCAGATATCAGTGGGCCTCACACAATCCAAAAGTGTCCACTGTCCACAAGTGTGTGCAGAAATTCAAAATCTCCCTTATTCTCTAGTCACTTTTGTCACAGCAGTGCCATCGAGCCAGTCACATAGCGCTCAGATATCAGTGGGCCTCACACAATCCAAAAGTATCCAGTGTCCAAAAGTGTGTGCAGATATTCAAAATCTCCCTTATCCTCTAGTCACTTTTGTCACAGCAGTGCCATCGAGCCTGTCACATAGCGCTCAGATATCAGTGGGCCTCACACAATCCAAAAGTGTCCAGTGTCCAAAAGTGTGTGCAGATATTCAAAATCTCCCTTATCCTCTAGTCACTTTTGTCACAGCAGTGCCATCGAGCCTGTCACATAGCGCTCAGATATCAGTGGGCCTCACACAATCCAAAAGTGTCCACTGTCCACAAGTGTGTGCAGAAATTCAAAATCTCCCTTATCCTCTAGTCACTTTTGCCACAGCAGTGCCATCGAGCCTGTCACATAGCGCTCAGATATCAGTGGGCCTCACACAATCCAAAAGTGTCCAGTGTCCAAAAGTGTGTGCAGATATTCAAAATCTCCCTTATCCTCTAGTCACTTTTGTCACAGCAGTGCCATCGAGCCTGTCACATAGCGCTCAGATATCAGTGGGCCTCACACAATCCAAAAGTGTCCAGTGTCCAAAAGTGTGTGCAGATATTCAAAATCTCCCTTATCCTCTAGTCACTTTTGTCACAGCAGTGCCATCGAGCCTGTCACATAGCGCTCAGATATCAGTGGGCCTCACACAATCCAAAAGTGTCCAGTGTCCAAAAGTGTGTGCAGATATTCAAAATCTCCCTTATCCTCTAGTCACTTTTGTCACAGCAGTGCCATCGAGCCTGTCACATAGCGCTCAGATATCAGTGGGCCTCACACAATCCAAAAGTGTCCAGTGTCCAAAAGTGTGTGCAGATATTCAAAATCTCCCTTATCCTCTAGTCACTTTTGTCACAGCAGTGCCATCGAGCCTGTCACATAGCGCTCAGATATCAGTGGGCCTCACACAATCCAAAAGTGTCCACTGTCCACAAGTGTGTGCAGAAATTCAAAATCTCCCTTATCCTCTAGTCACTTTTGTCACAGCAGTGCCATCGAGCCTGTCACATAGCGCTCAGATATCAGTGGGCCTCACACAATCCAAAAGTGTCCAGTGTCCAAAAGAGTGTGCAGATATTCAAAATCTCCCTTATCCTCTAGTCACTTTTGTCACAGCAGTGCCATCGAGCCTGTCACATAGCGCTCAGATATCAGTTGGCCTCACACAATCCAAAAGTGTCCAGTGTCCAAAAGTGTGTGCAGATATTCAAAATCTCCCTTATCCTCTAGTCACTTTTGTCACAGCAGTGCCATCGAGCCTGTCACATAGCGCTCAGATATCAGTGGGCCTCACACAATCCAAAAGTGTCCACTGTCCACAAGTGTGTGCAGAAATTCAAAATCTCCCTTATCCTCTAGTCACTTTTGTCACAGCAGTGCCATCGAGCCTGTCACATAGCGCTCAGATATCAGTGGGCCTCACACAATCCAAAAGTGTCCAGTGTCCAAAAGTGTGTGCAGATATTCAAAATCTCCCTTATCCTCTAGTCACTTTTGTCACAGCAGTGCCATCGAGCCTGTCACATAGCGCTCAGATATCAGTGGGCCTCACACAATCCAAAAGTGTCCAGTGTCCAAAAGTGTGTGCAGATATTCAAAATCTCCCTTATCCTCTAGTCACTTTTGTCACAGCAGTGCCATCGAGCCGGTCACATAGCGCTCAGATATCAGTGGGCCTCACACAATCCAAAAGTGTCCACTGTCCACAAGTGTGTGCAGAAATTCAAAATCTCCCTTATCCTCTAGTCACTTTTGTCACAGCAGTGCCATCGAGCCTGTCACATAGCGCTCAGATATCAGTGGGCCTCACACAATCCAAAAGTGTCCAGTGTCCAAAAGTGTGTGCAGATATTCAAAATCTCCCTTATCCTCTAGTCACTTTTGTCACAGCAGTGCCATCGAGCCTGTCACATAGCGCTCAGATATCAGTGGGCCTCACACAATCCAAAAGTGTCCAGTGTCCAAAAGTGTGTGCAGATATTCAAAATCTCCCTTATCCTCTAGTCACTTTTGTCACAGCAGTGCCATCGAGCCTGTCACATAGCGCTCAGATATCAGTGGGCCTCACACAATCCAAAAGTGTCCAGTGTCCAAAAGTGTGTGCAGAGATTCAAAATCTCCCTTATCCTCTAGTCACTTTTGTCACAGCAGTGCCATCGAGCCTGTCACATAGCGCTCAGATATCAGTGGGCCTCACACAATCCAAAAGTGTCCACTGTCCACAAGTGTGTGCAGAAATTCAAAATCTCCCTTATCCTCTAGTCACTTTTGTCACAGCTGTGCCATCGAGCCTGTCACATAGCGCTCAGATATCAGTGGGCCTCACACAATCCAAAAGTGTCCACTGTCCACAAGTGTGTGCAGATATTCAAAATCTCCCTTATCCTCTAGTCACTTTTGTCACAGCAGTGCCATCGAGCCTGTCACATAGCGCTCAGATATCAGTGGGCCTCACACAATCCAAAAGTGTCCAGTGTCCAAAAGTGTGTGCAGATATTCAAAATCTCCCTTATCCTCTAGTCACTTTTGTCACAGCAGTGCCATCGAGCCTGTCACATAGCGCTCAGATATCAGTGGGCCTCACACAATCCAAAAGTGTCCACTGTCCACAAGTGTGTGCAGAAATTCAAAATCTCCCCTGTCCTATAGACACCTTGTACCTTGTTTTACATTACTATATAGTTTGTTGGATTTTGTCTACATTTCTACCAAAAATGAGGAAGGCTGGTGGAAGAGGCCGTGGAATTGGGCGGTGGTTGGCAGCTGGTAATGATGGTGTTGGTGGTGGATCTGATGGTAGTGGCAAGAGCAAAATAGGACCGAATGCAGGAGGTGCTGACCCTGCGTCATCGTCTGGCTACATAAGGCCTCGAACGCTTAGTTTTCTAGGAGTTGGCAAACCGCTTTTAAAGCCAGAGCATCAGGAAAAAGTTTTGTCTTACATTGCTGACTCAGCCTCCAGCTCTATCGCCTCCTCTTCTTCAGTGGTAAAAAGTAAAAGCACTGAGTCGTCATTGGAGGCTCATGTTCACGAACCACACCTTTCCTTGTGTCCTTCACCCCAACCAAGATTGAAGGATGACGCAGGCCATACTACTGATTACTCCATGGAGCTGTTTTCACATACCATGCCTGGATTATCAAGTGAAATGGTGAATTACCCAGGCCAAGATGAATCTGACATGGAGTGCACTGATGCACAGCCGCTGATGGATGATTCTGCTGGTACATTCACTCAGAGCACTACATTGTCCTCGCAGTGTACAGAGCCAGATTCTGACCCTGATGAGACTCAGGTGCCCCTTCCCGCACACTATACCACCATACACGGTGACACAGAGGAAGATGCACATGACATAGAAGAGGAGGTGATGGATGACCCAGTTGTTGACCCAGATTGGCATCCATTGGGGGAAGAGGGTGCTGCTTCCAATAGCTCAGATGAGGAGCATCCACAGCAGACATCGACATCACAACAGCTGTTATCTGGCAGGCCCGGAGCACTCCAAAGACAGGTTCCAAACATCAAAAGAGTTGCTGGACAGCTTGTCCAGAGGGTCAAAAGATCACAGCGTGCTAGGCCGCAAAATGTCTGCCAAAGTAGGAAGAGTGCAGTGTGGCACTTTTTTGAACAAAATCCTCATGATCAGGCCAAGGTTATCTGTAAGAAGTGCGCAAAGACCTTTAGCCGAGGGAAAAATCTGAAAAATTTGAATACTAGTTGCATGCTTAGACATTTAACCAGCATGCACTTGCAAGCGTGGACACAACACCAAACCTCAAGTGCCACATGTGCAACTGATCACAACGAAGGTAGTCAGCAACGCTACATTGTTTCCCCCACTGTAAGCCCACCGGTTAGCACAGCAGCAAATGTTGAGGTGTCGTTGCAAGACCACAGCAGTCAGGGAATCCCACTGTTATATCAACGAAAGACTGATTCTAGGCCATCAGAAAGAACACCAACTCCATCACCATCATCAACCCTCTCTCAGTCCGCCCTGTCCACCGCTACTTCCACCATATGCAGCTCTCAAGTCCAGCTCACCCTCCCAGACACTATGAGTAGGTCAAGAAAGTACTCAGTCTCTCATCCGCGTACACTGGGTTTGAACGCCCACATTGCCAAACTAATCTCGTTTGAGATGATGCCCTTTCGGTTGGTGGAAAGCACAGCTTTCCGCGAACTCATGGCCTATGCAGTACCACGCTATGACCTACCCAGTCGCCACTTCTTCTCTCGCAAAGCCATCCCAGCCCTCCACCATCATGTGAAAGACCGCATTGTCCATGCACTCAAGCAGTCAGTGAGCGGAAAGGTGCACCTCACAACTGATGCATGGTCCAGTCGGCATGGCCAGGGCCGTTACGTGTCCATCACTGCGCACTGGGTTAATGTGGTGGATGCAGGGTCCACAGGGGACAGCGGTGGTGGGACAGTGCTGCCTAGCCCACGGTATAGGAAACAGTTGGCTGTAGGCGTTCGACCCTCCTCCTCCTCCACCTCCTCCAGAAGCGAAAGCTCGTCCACAGAGCGCAGTCGTACGAGCACTCCATCTGCAGCTGCCACTGTTGCACACGATGTGTCCCCCTATCGAGCAGCTAGTGGAAAGCGTCAGCAGGCTGTGTTGCAGATGATGTGTTTGGGCGACAGACACACCGCTGAGGTGCTGGCCGAGTACTTGAAGCGACAAACTGAGTCATGGCTGGGCAGTGTACATCTTGAGGCAGGCAAGGTAGTTAGTGATAACGGCCGTAATTTTGTGGCAGCCATAGCCCTTTCAAAACTCAGCCACATACCTTGCTTGGCTCACACCTTGAACCTGGTGGTGCAGTGCTTCCTCAAAAATTATCCGGAGTTAACAGCCCTGCTCCAGAAGGTGCGAAGACTGTGCGCGCACATCCGCCGGTCGCCTGTACACTCCGTTCGTATGCAGAAGCTGCAGCGATTGCTCCACCTTCCCAACCACCGCCTCATTATCGACATTGCAACAAGGTGGAACTCCACCCTGCACATGGTGGAGCGGCTGTGCGAGCAGAGGCAGGCCATAATGCATTTGTGGGAGGATACACGGCCAGGCGCTTTGAGAGCAGACATGGAGTTGACAGGTGTGCAGTGGTCGAAGCTGAAAGACCTTTGTAAAGTCCTTCAGTGTTTTGAGGAATGCACACGGCTGGTAAGCGCAGACGACGCCATCCTAAGCATGAGCATCCCACTTATGCGTCTGCTCATGCAAACTTAGACGCACCTTAAGGAGCAGGCGTCTGCAGCCAATGTTGATGAGGAGGAAGAGGAGGAGGGAATCCTTGATGACATTCAGCCATTGTCTGCTCAGGGACCTCTCCTGGACGAGGTGGAGGAAGAAGAGGAGGAGGAGGAGGATGATGGGGATGATTACTTAGGGGAGGAGGATGCATCTCGTGGGGCAAGTGAAAATGTTGGCGTGGCAAGGTCTGGTACAGGGTTTGTGCGTGACTGGAGGGATGTGGATTTGCCAGAAAGTGCTCCTCCACCCAGCACTCGCAGTGCATCATTGACACCGGGAACATTGGCCCACATGTCAGATTATGCCTTGCGGATCCTAAAAAGGGACCCCCGCATTGCCAAAATGATGAACGATGACGACTACTGGTTGGCCAGCATCCTGGATCCACGCTATAAAGGCAAATTACGAAACATCATGCCACAGGAGAACCTTGACCTAATATTGGCTAATAAACAAGCAACTCTGGTAAATCGGTTGTTTGAGGCATTCCCAGCACACAGCAGCGGTGATGGTTCTCACACGAGCCGTACGGGCCGGGGGCAGCTTGGCAGAGGTGTTCGTGGTGCACACAGCAGAAGTGGCGTTGGAGACAGGGGTTTCATGACAATGTTGTGGACTGATTTTTCAAATACCGCTCACACAACTGGTAATACTGCATCGATGGAAAGTGACAGGAGACAGCAGTTGTCAACTATGGTAACAAACTACTTTTCCTCCCATATCGATGTTCTCCCACACAGGTCATTCCCCTTTGACTATTGGGCCGCTAAACTGGACACCTGGCCTGAATTGGCCCAATATGCCTTACAGGAGCTCACTTGCCCAGCTGCAAGTGTGCTATCGGAAAGAGTCTTCAGTGCAGCTGGATCAATCCTGAAAGAAAAAAGGACCCGTCTGTCAACCCAAAATGTGGATGATCTAACCTTCATTAAAATGAACCACGCATGGGTTTCCAAGGATTTTGTCCCACCTTCCCCTGATGACACATAGGGTGACAGAAAAATGGCTTGCTTTGGTCCACCTCTTCCTGGTACTTCACCTATTTCGCCTTTTGCATCAGCTGAATGTCCAACATCAACATATGCCACTTTCTAAAACTCCCTAACTGTGCTGCCTCCCCCCCCATGGCCGGGGTCACCACCTACCGCACGACACCGTGCGAGTGCCGTTGCCCTGGACAGGTGGGTAGGCCGACTCTTGGGCGCGGGCACTGGCACAGGGTCCCTCATAGTGCAATCAAGTGTCTCTGACGGTGGTGGTGCACACCCGCCGTCAGACACACCGCTGTACTATGAGGGGCCCAGTGCCAGTACCGACGCCCACGAGTGGGCCCCCCTTGCTTGGGCAGGGCCACAGCATTTGCAATCTTTACCTCTCCCTGCTCCTCTGCTGTGTAATCTGGGCCGTCAAATCCATACTGTGCCTGACACCGTCTGAGCCTGCCTCCTGAGACATATATTTTGAATGTGTGCGCTATCCATACATGTTATCCAGGGATACAGTACCCTTTCTAACCTTTGTGCAATCACGTGCAATCCATACTGGGCCTAACACCGTCTGAGCCTGCCTCATGCTGTATAGACATATATTTTGAATGTGTACGCTATCCATACATGTTATCCGGGGACACGGTACCCTTTCTAACCTTTGTGCAATCACGTGCAATCCATACTGGGCCTAACACCGTCTGAGCCTGCCTCCTGAGACATATATTTTGAATGTGTACGCTATCCATACATGTTATCCAGGGATACAGTACCCTTTCTAACCTTTGTGCAATCACGTGCAATCCATACTGGGCCTAACACCGTCTGAGCCTGCCTCATGCTGTATAGACATATATTTTGAATGTGTACGCTATCCATACATGTTATCCAGGGATACGGTACCCTTTCTAACCTTTGTGCAATCACGTGCAATCCATACTGGGCCTAACACCGTCTGAGCCTGCCTCCTGAGACATATATTTTGAATGTGTACGCTATCCATACATGTTATCCGGGGATACGGTACCCTTTCTAACCTTTGTGCAATCACGTGCAATCCATACTGGGCCTAACACCGTCTGAGCCTGCCTCCTGAGACATATATTTTGAATGTGTACGCTATCCATACATGTTATCCAGGGATACGGTACCCTTTCTAACCTTTGTGCAATCACGTGCAATCCATACTGGGCCTAACACCGTCTGAGCCTGCCTCATGCTGTATAGACATATATTTTGAATGTGTACGCTATCCATACATGTTATCCGGGGATACGGTACCCTTTCTAACCTTTGTGCAATCACGTGCAATCCATACTGGGCCTAACACCGTCTGAGCCTGCCTCCTGAGACATATATTTTGAATGTGTACGCTATCCATACATGTTATCCAGGGATACGGTACCCTTTCTAACCTTTGTGCAATCACGTGCAATCCATACTGGGCCTAACACCGTCTGAGCCTGCCTCATGCTGTATAGACATATATTTTGAATGTGTACGCTATCCATACATGTTATCCAGGGATACGGTACCCTTTCTAACCTTTGTGCAATCACGTGCAATCCATACTGGGCCTAACACCGTCTGAGACTGCCTCATGCTGTAAAGACATATATTTTGAATGTGTACGCTATCCATACATGTTATCCAGGGATACGGTACCCTTTCTAACCTTTGTGCAATCACGTGCAATCCATACTGGGCCTAACACCGTCTGAGACTGCCTCATGCTGTATAGACATATATTTTGAATGTGTACGCTATCCATACATGTTATCCAGGGATACGGTACCCTTTCTAACCTTTGTGCAATCACGTGCAATCCATACTGGGCCTAACACCGTCTGAGCCTGCCTCATGCTGTATAGACATATATTTTGAATGTGTACGCTATCCATACATGTTATCCGGGGATACGGTACCCTTTCTAACCTTTGTGCAATCACGTGCAATCCATACTGGGCCTAACACCGTCTGAGCCTGCCTCCTGAGACATATATTTTGAATGTGTACGCTATCCATACATGTTATCCAGGGATACGGTACCCTTTCTAACCTTTGTGCAATCACGTGCAATCCATACTGGGCCTAACACCGTCTGAGCCTGCCTCATGCTGTATAGACATATATTTTGAATGTGTACGCTATCCATACATGTTATCCAGGGATACGGTACCCTTTCTAACCTTTGTGCAATCACGTGCAATCCATACTGGGCCTAACACCGTCTGAGACTGCCTCATGCTGTATAGACATATATTTTGAATGTGTACGCTATCCATACATGTTATCCAGGGATACGGTACCCTTTCTAACCTTTGTGCAATCACGTGCAATCCATACTGGGCCTAACACCGTCTGAGCCTGCCTCATGCTGTATAGACATATATTTTGAATGTGTACGCTATCCATACATGTTATCCGGGGATACGGTACCCTTTCTAACCTTTGTGCAATCACGTGCAATCCATACTGGGCCTAACACCGTCTGAGCCTGCCTCCTGAGACATATATTTTGAATGTGTATGCTATCCATACATGTTATCCAGGGATACGGTACCCTTTCTAACCTTTGTGCAATCACGTGCAATCCATACTGGGCCTAACACCATCTGAGCCTGCCTCATGCTGTATAGACATATATTTTGAATGTGTACGCTATCCATACATGTTATCCAGGGATACGGTACCCTTTCTAACCTTTGTGCAATCACGTGCAATCCATACTGGGCCTAACACCGTCTGAGCCTGCCTCATGCTGTATAGACATATATTTTGAATGTGTACGCTATCCATACATGTTATCCGGGGATACGGTACCCTTTCTAACCTTTGTGCAATCACGTGCAATCCATACTGGGCCTAACACCGTCTGAGCCTGCCTCCTGAGACATATATTTTGAATGTGTACGCTATCCATACATGTTATCCGGGGATACGGTACCCTTTCTAACCTTTGTGCAATCACGTGCAATCCATACTGGGCCTAACACCGTCTGAGCCTGCCTCCTGAGACATATATTTTGAATGTGTACGCTATCCATACATGTTATCCAGGGATACGGTACCCTTTCTAACCTTTGTGCAATCACGTGCAATCCATACTGGGCCTAACACCGTCTGAGCCTGCCTCATGCTGTATAGACATATATTTTGAATGTGTACGCTATCCATACATGTTATCCGGGGATACGGTACCCTTTCTAACCTTTGTGCAATCACGTGCAATCCATACTGGGCCTAACACCGTCTGAGCCTGCCTCCTGAGACATATATTTTGAATGTGTACGCTATCCATACATGTTATCCAGGGATACGGTACCCTTTCTAACCTTTGTGCAATCACGTGCAATCCATACTGGGCCTAACACCGTCTGAGCCTGCCTCATGCTGTATAGACATATATTTTGAATGTGTACGCTATCCATACATGTTATCCGGGGATACGGTACCCTTTCTAACCTTTGTGCAATCACGTGCAATCCATACTGGGCCTAACACCGTCTGAGCCTGCCTCCTGAGACATATATTTTGAATGTGTACGCTATCCATACATGTTATCCAGGGATACGGTACCCTTTCTAACCTTTGTGCAATCACGTGCAATCCATACTGGGCCTAACACCATCTGAGCCTGCCTCATGCTGTATAGACATATATTTTGAATGTGTACGCTATCCATACATGTTATCCAGGGATACGGTACCCTTTCTAACCTTTGTGCAATCACGTGCAATCCATACTGGGCCTAACACCGTCTGAGCCTGCCTCATGCTGTATAGACATATATTTTGAATGTGTACGCTATCCATACATGTTATTCGGGGATACGGTACCCTTTCTAACCTTTGTGCAATCACGTGCAATCCATACTGGGCCTAACACCGTCTGAGCCTGCCTCCTGAGACATATATTTTGAATGTGTACGCTATCCATACATGTTATCCAGGGATACGGTACCCTTTCTAACCTTTGTGCAATCACGTGCAATCCATACTGGGCCTAACACCGTCTGAGCCTGCCTCATGCTGTATAGACATATATTTTGAATGTGTACGCTATCCATACATGTTATCTGGGGATACGGTACCCTTTCTCACCTTTGTGCAATCATGTGTAATCCATACTGGGCGTGAGAACGGCTGGCGAGCTGTTAAGCAAGCTACAGCACCTGTCCAGACAAGTACAGGGATTCCCTAGCGAGGAGACTTATTTGATTGTTTTCAATGTTGGGACAGCAATTTTCGGGGAGCACTATACTCTGGAGAATGATAGATGGGGCCCACCATACACTGGAACATTCCAAAGGTGGACATCAGACACTGGAGCAGCATTTACAGGGCCCATTATACACTAGAGCATTAGAAATGGGGCCCATTATGTTTGGAGCATTATTTGGGCCCATAAGACAGTGGAGCTTCATCCATGGGGACCAACATATACTGTAGTATTATGTGGAGCTCATCATATACTGTTTCAAACATTATATGGGACCAATGATTCTGTATGGAGAAATAGATGGGCCTCGTCATGAGATGTAAAAAGTGAGGTATTTTTCATTGTACTATACCGCTATTTCTCTGCCGTATCGGAGCATGATGAGCTGTGGTATGTGTTAAAGGGGCGCTCTTTCGCCCAGGGCACATGAAAACCTGGAGCCAGCCCTCCCCACCACAGTTTGTAGCCAAATAACCCCCATTTTTCAGTGCGTAACTTGTATTATGAAGTTTATTAAGGTTGACAAGCTTAAGAAAGAAGAATTGATGCTTTTGGCATTCAAATGGGCACTGTAGGTGTGTTTCCTGTCCTCCTCTCACTGCCGACTTTTATTCCCCATTGACTTACATTGGGTTTCGTGTTTCGGGACGACCCCGACTTTTCCCTATAATCGGACGATCTTGCTCGACCCGACTTTTGGAAAAGTCGGGTTTCACGAAACGAAACGCGACCCTAAAAAACCAAAAGTCACTCAACTCTAGTCAGTAGTGCTTTGTGCTTGTGGGGAAGGTGTGGGTTGGAGCTATGGGGCCTATTGTGCAATGTGAGTTGGCAGGGAGTGGTCAGTAGTGGGATGGAGATATAGGGCAGAACTGTGGGGGGATGGTCATTCCTTACCTTGCAGACGTCGGGTTACCCCTGGTGGTGCAATGGTATACTTGGTTAAGGTGGGTCCCAGCTGTGCTGGGTCACAGCGGGACATGTTAACGTGGGACCCTGCTGTGCTCGGTCACAGCAGGGCATGTTAACGTGGGTCCCTGCTGGGCTGGGTCCCAGCAGGACATTGGTTGGGCAACACTCGGCTGGGTGTCCTCGAGCCGGTGTGGTGCGGCTGAGGGCACGTGGTGGAGCTGGTGTTGCAATCATGTACAATGGGTTTTGCAACACTCGGCTGGGTGTCCTCGAGCCGGTGTGGTGCGGCTGAGGGCACGTGGTGGAGCTGGTGTTGCAATCATGTACAATGGACTCTTCATTTACCCCCCCTCCTTTTGCTGGTGGTTATGTTTATGGAATATTTCTACGTTTATGGATAAAATGTTATTGCTTGTTTGGTGTTAATAAACGGGGCTGCTGTGGCCTTTTACATCCAATGTCACGCAGTCGTGTCTTATTTAAGTTAAGAAGGGGTAAGTGTGGGTTTTGGGAGGGGTCATTACAGTGAAGCCGTCAGTCAGACTTTCCTAAGTCAAGGCAAGCCCGGACGCCTGCCCCAAAGGGGCTACAGGGAGGGCGCGCATGACTAAGGAGGGATGCTAGGCCTGAGGGTTAGTGAAGGGTAAGGTGTAGTGCTTTTGTGTTTGTGGGGAAGGTGTGGGTTGGAGCTATGGGGCTTATTGTGCAATGTGAGTTGGCAGGGAGTGGTCAGTAGTGCTTTGTGCTTGTGGGGAAGGTGTGGGTTGGAGCTATGGGGCTTATTGTGCAATGTGAGTTGGCAGGGAGTGGTCAGTAGTGGGATGGAGATATAGGGCAGAACTGTGGGGGGATGGTCATTCCTTACCTTGCAGACGTCCGGAATCGTCCCGCCCTCCCGCCCTAATTTTAGGATCTTCTGGAGATCGACATGGTGAAGAGAAGAAGAGGTTTGACGTTGTCGCAGCAGTCGGCGGAAAGGAGGGGGGTATTTGAAGTCGGTGGATTGCACAAAGAGCGGGGGGGTGAACCCAGTGCAGGAGCGGGTTACCCCTGGTGGTGCAATGGTATACTTGAATAAGGTGGGTCCCAGCTGTGCTGGGTCACAGCAGGACATGTTAACGTGGGACCCTGCTGTGCTCGGTCACAGTGGGGCATGTTAACGTTGGTCCCTGCTGGGCTGGGTCCCAGCAGGACATTGGTTGGGCAACACTCGGCTGGGTGTCCTCGAGCCGGTGTGGTGCGGCTGAGGGCACGTGGTGGAGCTGGTGTTGCAATCATGTACAATGGGTTTTGCAACACTCGGCTGGGTGTCCTCGAGCCGGTGTGGTGCGGCTGAGGGCACGTGGTGGAGATGGTGTTGCAATCATGTGCAATGGACTCTTCATTTACCCCCCCTCCTTTTGCTGGTGGTTATGTTTATGGAATATTTCTACGTTTATGGATAAAATGTTATTGCTTGTTTGGTGTTAATAAACGGGGCTGCTGTGGCCTTTTACATCCAATGTCACGCAGTCGTGTCTTATTTAAGTTAAGAAGGGGTAAGTGTGGGTTTTGGGAGGGGTCATTACAGTGAAGCCGTCAGTCAGACTTTCCTAAGTCAAGGTGAAGTAAAGTGCAAGTGCTTCTACAGTATATTAAAAAAAAGGGCCCACCATCTGAAAGTGTATGCCTTCTTGGGTTTAAACAAGTGTTAATTAGGTTTTGAAAAATGCTTTATGGGTTAGGCTGTGTGTGCACGTTGCGGATTTGCTTGTGGATATTTCTGTGCAGATTCTGCATCTCTTAGGAGAAAATGCAGTGGAAATTCTGTGCTTTTTTTGTGCGTATTTCATGCGGTTTTGATGCGGATTTGTATGTGGCTTTGTTTGCTCATTAAAGATATATGACTGTAAAAACAAAAAGTCATTTTCAAGTCCAACCTCCATTGTTGACGTGCTTCTGCTAGAATAGGCTCAAATCTTGAATCTTTGCCCACACACACTCTTCCTCCTTCTATCATTTCCTTTTTAAAATCCACAGCGTTTGAGTCAAATCCGCATCAAATCCGTACCAAATCCTCAGTAAATCCGCAAACCTTTCTACACCAGCTTTTTTGCTGCAGACTTACATGACTCAAATGGAAGTCAATGGGTGAAAACCACTGCAGATCCACAAAAAGAATTGACATGCTGCGGAAAAAACCCGCTGCGGAATCAGGATGGAATTTTCCGCATCATGTGCACAGCAATTCTGGATTTTCATTGATTAACAATGCTTTAGGAATCCTTTGTGGATTTGGCGCAATTCCAGGGAGAAAAAAACGCTGCGTATCAACAAGAAATCTGCATTGTGTGCACATTTTGTTAAAAAGAAAGTGCATGTAACTTGTTGGAAGCAACTCCTGATGATAAGTGCTCCAAACTAGGCACTGTCCAAGAAAAAGGATGCAAAAAGTCGAGTCGAACGAAATCGGCCGACTATAGGGAACAATCGGGAAAAGTCGTGAAACACGAAACCCAATGCAAGTCAATGGGGAAAAAAAAAGTCCGCAGTGAGTGGAGGACTGTAAACACACCGGGCATGAATTTTAACACTAGAGGCGGCGAAATCTCTCTCTCTTCCCTCTCCCGCTCTCTCTCCCTCTCCAGCTCCGCTTCTCTCATTGGCTGAAAAAAGTCACGTGCAAGCATTTCGCGAAACCCGACTTTGGAGCTTGGGTCGCCGACCGCATGGCCAACTTCACACTGTGGTCGGGTTTCGTTTCATGAAACCCGACTTTGGCGAAAGTCGGCGACTTTTGAGTCTGACCGACCTGTTTCGCTCAACTCTATATGGGAGGTTTCAAATTTATTTATTTATATGACAAAATCACCAATGAAACCTTGATATTAATGCCTTCATGACCTATGTGTATGTACATCATAGGTCGTGTCTTGGCATTTGATGCGGGCTCCAGCTCTGAGCTTGCATCTATTCCAGCACGTAACAGCTGTCCTGATGAGTTGCTATGTGCCCTTAACAGACTTGTGTGGAATTGCGATCTACCCGCGGCTGTTAACATGTCTGACAGCTGCATTTAACTTGCGCATAAGCGCATCACTATCTCCGTCCACCAGCTCCCCTGTCACGTGATGGTGGGGCACAGATGAGTTGCTATGACAGCCGGGGGTCTGCAGAAGACCTCCATGCTTGGCACTGCAGATCTCCTATGGATGCTGGTCCATAGGAGATGATGATTTTTGCTATACATAGCAGGGTTGAAGCCCTGCTATGTTTAGTACAAGCGATCGGCTGATCGCAGCTTCAAGTCAAATGTTTTTTAAGAAATATAAAAGTTCAAATCATCCCCCTTTTGCCCTATTCAAAATAAAATCATTTAAAAAATGCACATTTGGTATCTCCATGTTCAGAAACACCCGATCTATCAAAATATAAAATAAATTAAATCGGTAAACAGAGTAACGAGAAAAAAATAGAAAAACCAGAATTACATTTTTTCGTCCACCGCAACATTACAATAAAATGCAATAACAGATGATCAAAACATCCTATCTGCACCAAAATGGTATCGATAAAAACGTCAGCTTGGCTACTGGTCTTAGAAAATAATAATTTTTTTTTTTTTTTTACAAACTTTGGATTAATTTTTCAACCCCTAAATAAAAAAGAACTTAAACATGCCTGCTATCTGTGAACTGATGACAGGTCAGTTTTAGCTTATAGTTAACATGGTAGAAAAAACTGTTTTGGAATTGCCCTTTCTTTTGCAATTTCACCGCACTTGGATTATTTTTTTCAGTTTTCTAATACACTAACTGGCAAAATCAATAGTGTCGTTCAAAAGTACAACTCGTCCTTCAAAAAAAAAAACAAAAAAAAAAAAACAAGCCTTCATATGGCTAGATTGACGGAAAAATAAAGAAAAGTTATGGCTCTGGGAAGAAGGGATGCAAAAAACGAAAACTGAAAATCCCAAGGTCGTGAAGGGGTTAAAAACTGAAACACTGACCAAACACAGATGAAACGGGGATCTAAAACACTGATAAACAACTCTTGTGTTTTTATGAACTGATAAACAACTCTTGTGTTTTTATGAACAATGAAAGTGCGTTATACAGACTAGTGCGGTGTAGTTCTTTTAGTTCTTGTTCTAAAACAATCTTGGTTATCAGTGTCTGAACTCTGTGATCATATAAAGGAAAGGATAGATTCCTTCTTCTTGTCCTGTCCTGCATTGTGTTTTTCTTATAGTTTTGATTCTTAAAAGAAAAAGCATTGAATATACATTCTGCTATATTTGGGAAAAGTGCTGTTTGTGTGTACAGAATGCTTTTTATATCTCGCACCCTAGAAGAAAATACACATGTAGTGACGGCGCTACTAGTCTCCGCAACAGAAATTTCCACAATAGAATGTGTTAGGGTACCGTTACACCTAGCGATGCACCAGCGATCCCGACCAGCGATATGACGCGGTCAGGATCGCTGGTGCATCGCTAGGTGGTCGCTAGTGAGCTGCCACACAGGCCGATCTCACCAGCGACATCGCAGGGGTCGGGGGTTGCTACTTACCTGTCAGACGCGGCGATCCTGCGTCCTCCCGCCCGGCTCCACGCGTCGCTCGTTGGCGCCACAGGAAGCCCAGCAGGAAGTGGCCGACAAGGAATGGTCCAGGACCTTCTCGCGCGATCAGCGATAACCAGCGGGGAAGTCGGTCGGAGGTAAGTATCACATGCAGCGATATCGCTGCAACGTCACAAAATCGGTGACTTTACAGCGATATTGCTAGCGATATCGCAGTGTGTAACGGGGGCTTTAGTGTTAAATGATCACACGCGGATTTAAGTGTGTGATTGAATACGTTGCATCCAAAGCACTGCTATTTCCTGATCGTGGGCACGTACTGTAATTCATTGCAGACTACATTTCAGTGTCTGTCTCGTTAGCAATCAACATCTTAGTAATTGAAAATATATAGGATTGAGGGATCATTGAGCGGTGTATGCTGCCTGCTTTACAACCTAGCTGCCTAGGATTATCAAATTCAGGTTAACAACACTCTCCTAATTTAATTATCTACAAATCACGTCTTCATAGAGTATGCAAATTGCCTCTTCAGAAAGAAAGAGGACTTTTACTCTACAGCGCCACCTATTGGTAGTAGCGATCCTACAAGTCACAATCAACCCTTTAACGAGTCTTGTAGTATGACTAAAGGCCCTTTTACATTTAGCGATGCACCAGCGATCCAACCAGCGATCCCACCCGGTCAGGATCGCTGGTGCATCGCTAAATGATCGCTAGTGAGCTTTCATACAGAAAGACCTCACAGCGATGCAGCAGCGACGCAGCGCACGATACTTACCACTCACACACAGCGATCCTGCGTCCTCCCGCCCGCCTCCACGCGTCGCTGGACGTCACAGCAGGAAGTCTCAGCAGGAAGCGCCCGACGAGAAATGGAGCCGGACATTCTCACGCGATCAGCGATGGACAGCGGGGGAGCCGGTCGCTGGTAAGTATCACACATAGCGATATCGCTAGCAATATCGCTATAACGTCACAAAACCAGTGACGTTTTAGCGATATTGCTAGCGATATCGCTTCGTGTAAAACCCCCTTTATAAGAAATGGGACTTGGAGTCGTCCTACCTTGTTTTGTGCACTGGCATTGGGAAGAAAATAGGTCTCACTAATAATAATGCCCAGTGTAGGTATTCCCTCTGTATTCTGGATATAGCTATAAGATTTTAAGCTATATATCTTTATAGTAGATTTTTATTTCTACTCTGCACATACATAAGTCCTGCCACTCACTGCAAGGGTCAAGCAGCAGCGTAAAGGTCACGTTTACACAGGCTGCCTTCTGTCTTTTTTTCTCTTGTGAAGAGACCTGTTAGGCCATGTGCACACATTGAGTATTTGGTGAGTTTTTTACCCCAGTATTTGTAAGGCAAAACCAGGAGTAGGACAGTCAGAGGAAAAGTATAATAGAAACATTTGCACCCCTTCTGCATTTTTCACCCACACCTGGTTTTGGCTTACAAATACTGGGGTAAAAAACTCAGCAAATACTGGATGTGTGCATGTTGCCTTACCTGTGAGTGCTTGGGAAAATCAGTCTGATATTGGACTGCAATGCACAGATTGACCGTGGGTTTCTTGACCCAAGCATCACTAGCTTCATACTTTTCTATGAGGCTGTCACGCCTTAATGGGAAAGGCCTCCCCCCCGACGGTCTGGCTGTTTTTTTAAATTGACCTTAGCCAATCACGGGAAAAAAAACTTGCGTTGTGTATTTAGTCCGCACAGAAACTCTAACTCATAACACAGTACCAGCTAAGTAGACAAGATTACAAGAAATCTCATCTCGACCTTGTGGATTTTTTGTAAGCATAATTTTTAATCCTCAGCCTATTAATGTGCACATATTCAGTGGGAATTTCATTCTTTGCAATGGATAGATAGGGTGAAATCTACCAAAAATCACCAGCAAAATCCGCTTACTGCTCACTCAGACTTTGCACAGAAGGGTGTGTAATATTCTTTTTTTTTAGTGGTCTGGGGACTTTAGGCTACGCTCAAAATGGAAATCAAATATGCAGATTTTTTTTTTTTTTTAACGTAAGCCAGAAGTGGATTCAGCAGGAAGAGTCATTAGTGTATTTGGAATATAATATGTATATGAACTTACCTGTATACTTACCCTAAGGCTGTGTGCACACACTGAGGAATCTGCTGCGGATCCGGCCCCGCGGATCCGCAGCAGTTTCTGCTGCGGTGTACAGTACCATTATTCCCTATGGGAAATGGAAGCCACAGTGCAGATGCTGCAGAATTTTCCACGCGGATTTTCTGCAGTTTCTAAACCGCAGAAAGAATTGACATGTCAATTCTTTCTGCTGATTCCGCAGCGGTTTACCATCTCCTCCATTGTGGAGATGGTAAAACCGCAGGATAATCCGCAGATAATCCGCAGGTCTTTTGACCTGCAGATTTTGAAAATCCGCAGCATGTGCACACAGCCTAACTATTCCCCTCCCTTCACATACCGCTGATCTTCTGGTTCCACAGCTGCTTCTCATTGACAGTGCTGGATGATTTGTTATCCATTGTGATTAGCTGCAATATTTGCATGGCATCAAGTCATTATGGATAGCACATCCTCGCACACTATAGTCGGGCACTTTGGATAGATTAGATAGAAACTAAGATGATCTCGAGAAAATCTGAATCCCGGAGATGCTGAATACAGATATATCTACGTTTCCTCCTGACTCAGCGGACTTCTCAGGGCAGTATTAGTAATTTGATCTTCCTGGATTAGTCAGCATCATTAGACGCAGTAGAGAACACAGACACATATATAACCTTGCGGTTTAGGATGGTTACTCTGATTCGGGGCTCAATGTATCTCTATGAACCTTAAAAGATTCCTGGTATCATTATTGAGTTTCTACGACATCTGTTTTTATCCTTGTGTCCTCGTCCTCTTTCCCAATGACGTTCCTTGTACTGCTTCTACAGAAATGAACTAAGAAAACTCGTTGCTTATTATTTTCATTACTTCGTCCTGCTATTTAATAATCTATAACAGGACAGATATCTTCTCTAGAAATTAATTCTCCTGTCTTCCTCTATTTTTTTTTCATGTTATCTGCTTCTTGGAAAGCTGAGCCCGCCCCGTTATAAGATAGTCATCCGATTTCTCATACTTTTTGGATGCCAAATTTGATCCAGAGGCCCTTATTTTTTTTCTGATGAAGGAAATTTCTCAACCAGGTGAAGGCAAAGTGATAACCCATTGTGAGCTGTATTTGCGGCCATGTTGATATTCAGAAAGATTCCCCAATACTTGAAATAAATATGAAATACAAGTCTAAAATATCAATAGATAAGGATGACAATGTTTTTTTTCTTAATTTCTATAGCAAATGTAAGAAAAAAAATCTTCATCCTCCGCTGGAATACCTTTCAGCATTACCGGAGTTTAGGGTTCTGTCTGGTATATAAGTAACCTTTTCGTTGATAATGAATAGCTAGATTATAAAAGTTTGTAATAAATAAAGGGTCCTCTGAAAAATGCAGAATGTCTATTTTCTGCAAACTAACAGGGCAGACAAGGCAGCTTACCCAGAAAAGAATGGGATTCTTGCTCCTCCCTGTACTCAGGACCATGGGACATAACATGGAGTCAGAAGATTTTCAGATAATAGACATGAGAAAGCTGTCTGCATGGATCCTGCACTTCTAAATTTGTCACACTCAGACATACAGTGTAGTTGTTTAATTAAAAAAAATCAGTTAATCTACATTTTTGGACTGCCATAGGAAATCAGAGAACACAGGGAGCCCATGTAGATGTGGCTCCTGATCATAATAACACTAGAGGCAGGGCCGGCTCCAGGTTTTCACGGGCCCAGGGCGAAAGAGTCTCAGTGGGCCCCTTTAATATATACCACAATTCATGATGCACAGATACAGCAGAAACATATAGTTATAAGTACAATGCCAAAGATTTTACTTCTTACATTACATGAAGTGCTCCATACAGAAAAATGAGCCCCATATATAACTCCATACAGTATTATGGGCACCACATAGTGCTCCATAAAAAAATGATGGACTCCATATATTTCTCCATACAGAATAATGAGCCCCATTAATTGCTCCATACGGTATAATGAGCCCCATATAATGCTCCATATGGTATAATGAGCCCCATAGAATGCTCCATACAGTATATGATGGGCCCCATATATTGCTCCATACAGAATGGGGCCCATATAATGCTCCATACAGAATAGGCCCCATATAATGCTCCGAACAGTATATGATGGGCACCTTATAATGCTGTAGCATATTATGGGCCCCATATATTGCTCCAAACAGAATGGACCCCATATAATGCTTCAAACAGTACAGACCAAAAGTTTGGACACACCTTCTCATTCAAAGAGTTTTCTTTATTTTCATGACTATGAAAATTGTAGATTCATTCTGAAGCCATCAAAACTATGAATTAACACATGTGGAATTATATAATTAACAAAAAAGTGTGAAACAACTGAAAATATGTCTCATATTCTAGGTTCTTCAAAGTAGCCACCTTTTGCTTTGATTACTGCTTTGCACACTCTTGGCATTCTCTTGATGAGCTTCAATAGGTAGTCAACGGAAATGGTTTTCACTTCACAGGTGTGCCCTGTCAGGTTTAATAAGTGGGATTTCTTGCCTTCTAAATGGGGTTGGGACCATCAGTTGTGTTGTGCAGAAGTCTGGTGGATACACAGCTGATAGTCCTACTAAATAGACTGTTAGAATTTGTATTATGGCAAGAAAAAAGCAGCTAAGTAAAGCAAAACGAGTGGCCATCATTACTTTAAGAAATGAAGGTCGGTCAGTCTGAAAAGTTGTTTCACACTTTTTTGTTAATTATATAATTCCACATGTGTTAATTCATAGTTTTGATGCCTTCAGAGTGAATCTACAATTTTCATAGTCATGAAAATAAAGAAAACTCTTTGAATGAGAAGGTGTGTCCAAACTTTTGGTCTGTTCTGTATATAATTGGACCCATTATATGCTCCATATGTAATTGGCCCCATATAATGCTCCATATGTACTTGTCCCCATATACCTTCCATATGTAATTGGCCCAATATACTGCTCCATATGTAATTGGCCCCATATAATGCTCCATATGTAATTAGCCCCTTATACTGCTCCATATGTAATTGGCCCTATATAATGCTCCATATGTAACTGGCCCCAATAAGATGCTCCAAACATTACAAAAAATTAAAAAAAGAAACACTCCCCTCTCCTCGCTGGGGAGCCGGAGCAAGCAGGGGAGCCCACTTGCATGTGCACTGGCACAGGCACCGGGCCCCATAGCGCGCTGGTTTCCCCAAAGACTAGTGGGCCCCTCGCCTGCTCAGGGCACCGGCACTTGCCTGGGTGAGCCTAGTGCTGACACCGGCTCTGAAATGAGGTACCGCATTGACCTTAGACTTGCTTGATGAAAATGAAGGATTTCAAGCATAACAATTGCACCTCTGGTTAAACTTTGCATACTTTTTCACAATGATAAATTACTGAGTTTTTGATGTTGCAAATTTTCTGCAGCATTTCTGCACTTATTACATAAATGAGGTTACGTGCGCAATTTTTTTCATTGCATTTTTGAGTGCTGTTTTTACCGCTTTTTTGACTCTGCAGTTTTTTGTCTCTTTTTGGTATGTCATGATTCAAACTAAGCTGCTTGGCTTTTCATACTTCTTGGTATTTGGCTTTGATAAAACTTTATATAGTCATGTATGGATTACATGGATTTTTATTGCATGTCTGCAGTTGCATATTCATTTTTTAGCTGCAGGTATCTTCATATTTAATGCAATTTTATGGGTAAAATCAGCACAGTAAATTTGTTGTACTTGCAAGAGATATTGACATGTTGAATTTTCATACACACACCCCAGGTCAGTTAATGCAACTTAAAAAAGCATTGTTGGAATGAGATTTCTATAAACCACATCTTCTTTGCTGTAACCGTAAGATCAGCTATACACATTAGATGGCTGTCGGACGAACATTTGGCCAGAAGCTGACAATCCCATACACAGGAGCGCTCACTTGACCAAGCGAGAAAGCCACCGACTGACGTGTCGGCCGGCAGATTATCTCAGGAGGAACAACGTGATTGGCAGTCCAAAATCGGACATGCATGATGAACATCTCTCCCAGCCATAAATCGACCGATTCACCCATACACATTAGACCATCATCTGAACCTGTCAATATAAGCAGGTTCAGTTGACATTAGTATGTGTATGGTGGCCTTAAAACGCTGTGCTTTTTGTTTGTGCAGTGAAAATATACAGCATCAAAAGCTTACCAAATGCTCAGTGTGGGAGCGTAACCTTAGGGCCCCGTCACATATAGCGACTCACCAGCGATCCTGACAACAATATGAACTTGTCAGGATCGCTGGTGTGTCGTTACATGATCACTGGTGAGCTGCCAAACAGGCAGATCTCAGCAGCGATCAGGACAGTGACACGCGGGTAACAAGCGACGCACGTCGCTTAGTTACCCGCAGTGTACATTAAGATACCAGCTGGTAACCAAGGTACACATCAGGTTTCTAAGCACCGCGCGGCGCTTAGAAACCCGATGTGTACTTTGGTTACCAGCTACCTGCACCAGCGCGCTGGTATCTAACGTACACATTGGGTTTCTAAGCGCCACGCGGTGCTTAGAAACCCGATGTTTACCTTGGTTACCAGCTCCAGCTCGCTGGTCTCCCGCCTGCCACACGCAGCGATGCGTGCTGGCCAGCGGGAGACCAGCGATCAAAAAAATGTCCTGGCCATTCGAGGACGATCAGCGCTACCCGGCAGGGGGGCCGATCGCTGATAAGTGTCACACACAGCGATCTCGCTGGTGAGATCGCTGTTGCATCACAAAACTTGTGACTCAGCAGTGATCTCGCTAGCGAGATCGCTGTGTGTGACGGGGGCTTTAGAATGAATGAGCATTTTAGCAGAACGATCACAAACAGTAACGAAAACTATAAAGATCGTTTCTTTGTTCATTCATTGCTCAATGTCATCTAGCAAGTATGGCCAAGGTAAGCTAATGTAATAGTCACTAATGACTAAAAAGTGTATGACTGTTTGTGTGACTGATCATGTAACTGTAAAAGCATTACAGGGTTGTGATATGAAATATATTTATTGCCTATTCAAGGAATGCTCTTTTCTGGTAAGTCCTGTACTGTACGAAGAGGACTTCAGATAATTGTCATGCAAATGAAAGTTGTACTCTGTACTCTATACTGCCTTGTAGGATGGGGGAGGGGGAGGGTCAGTGGAACAGAGTGGCTGGAGGTGTAATAGAATTGGATGAGTAGAGAGCTTGTGACCCTGCCTTCCTTCCTTCCCTTCATAAAATCTCTGCTGTATCCAATGAATTACCATGGGGCTTACAATGTTTATTATCTATTTATTTATGTGTTACTAAATTATCAAACACTATAAAACAATATTGATAAAATAACAGACACCAAAATTTGATAACTGTCAAAAACACCCCTTTAGGGTGTGTGCACACGCTGCGGATTTTGCTGCGGTTCCGCAGCAGATTTGGCCGCTGAGGACCCGCAGCAGTTTTTGCTGCGGTGTACAGTACCATGATTCCCTATGGGAATCAAAAACCACAGTGCAGACGATGCGGAATTTTCCGTGCGGATTATCTGCGGTTTTCAATCCGCAGAAAGAATTGACATGTCAGTTCTTTCTGCGGATTCCGCTGCGGTTTACCATCTGCTCCATTGAGCAGGTCTTTTGACCTGCGGTTTCACCTGCGGATTTTACAAAATCTGCACGAATGAATCCGCACCCCAATCCGCTGCGTGTGCACACACCCTTAGTGTAGTCATACTATGTGGTCTTAAAGAAGCATAATACAACATCTTTCATAATATAACAATCAAATAAGTGGGTATAAATCATTTATACACAAAGTGGTAATGCATCAACCAGTTTAACCAGTATAGCCAACCAGTCAAACAATACAATTGTGAAACCAGGACTAAAAAAGGGGACCTTAGATATGACATCAACCGATCCAGTGTAGATAGACCTCGTGACACAAACTTCCAAGTACACCAAGGCATGTTTGTGTCACACAGCCTATTTACACCGGTTCTGTGGGTATCATACCTAAGGTGATATCATGAACAAACTGGTGCACAAGTGAAGTGTGAAATGTTTCTTTATTAACGATGAGTGAACTTGCACTGTGAAATTCGGTTATCACTTTAGTATCACGGTGCTTGGATGTACTCATAACTCGGCGAGCAATCAAACTTGAATCCTTGCCCAGCATCTTTGGCGTATGTTACACAGCCAATAAGCATGCGGGGATTGCCGGGGAGTCACTGTAATGCCATAACTATCTTGGTTGTAGCATTACTGTGATTGGCTGGCCGTCTGAAAAAAAGCATTGAAACGTTTTTCTGTATTGAATTTGATTGTTATCGATACACATTTGCATTTGCATTCTTTCTGTTACATTACGGTAGAGTAAACTCCCCAAAACCGCTTTGATTGCTGCAGGTGACCATTTTTTTGCTTTTATTAAAAATAAACTTGGTTTCAAGAAACCTAGCAATTATAAAATGCATAAGGCGTGCTTTAACAAATGGTAAATTGGAAGTGCTGATGATGGTGCACACAAATTCTGAGAAGTGGGGAAGGTGCGACTATGCCTGTTGCGGGAACACAATGAACATGCCCATCCACGACACATAGGTTCCTGTCCCACTTTGCAGCGGGCACAACACACCACTTCTGAAGCCAGTGTAGTGTGAACAGGTGGTCGGTTGGATAGCAGATAATGCTTCCAGCAGGCTTGGCAGCACCACCCAGCCTTCAACACAATCTAGTCTCACCAGCCTAAAGTCTGAATTACTTAATCCTCACCCTGATGCTCCTTCCTCCCAACATGTTGAGTCCTAGCAGACTAGTGATCCCACACTAGGACACTTCGAGGAGCTCTTTACAACATAATTTCTTGATTATGACCTCTCAACTTGCATGCTCCAAGAGGGATACAAGAACATGACGGTGGGAAATTTGGGATAAGGAGGAAGATGAGGTGGTGGAATACGAAGTCACCAACCAACCTGGAAATCTGCCATGCAGAGTGAGGCCAGCAGCGTTGAGGGTGAGAGATTAGTAGCACTGAAACAGACAGGAAGAGGCAGTGGGGTGACTAGGGGAACAAGGCGTAAACTGTTCCGCAGAGCACCGACACTCATGCATTTCTCCATCAAAGAGTTAGGTGTTCCCCAGCCTGGGACTTTTTTAAAGAGAATACTAACAAAATGGCCATTTGCAATCTGTGCCAAGCCAAGATCAACAGGGGCATGACCAATATGAACCTAACCACTACAAACATGATCAGGCACATGTCATCTACGCACATGACAAGGTTGGTCAAACACCTGGGTTCACGATTGATGCCATAGGGCGACACCACAGCCTCTTCCCCTGTGCTAGGTTCTTCACACACGAACCATGTTTGGTACATATGTTCAACTTGGTAGTTCAGCGGTTTGTGAAAACATACATTTGCCAGTGCTTCTTGTTAAGGTACTCCACATCAGCGCCCATTTCTGCAAGTCGGCTACAGCTACAGCTGCCGCTGCTCTGGCAGTGATGCATTAGCGCATGCAAGTGCCTGCTCACCAACTGGTGAGTGATATCACCATGCACAAGAACTCCCCACTGCACATGCTGGCAAGGCTTTGTGAGCAGGTCATTGGTTGAGTAGCAGCTACAACACACCCATCGGTATTCTGATCAGCCTTCGCACATAACTGAAAAGTAGGCATACATTTCTGACATTTGTGCAGTTCTCCAAGACTTTGAGGACTCCACAAAGATGGTGACCGGTGATGATGCCATAGTGAGCGCAACCATACTCCTTCTGTGTCTAATTAAACAGTTGTTGCTCACAATTAAACATGAAGCTTTGTATGCAGACCAGGTGGGAATGGAGGAAATGGTGCTATACCAGAAGGCCATTTTGGAAAATATGCTGAAAAAATTCCCATCAGACAACGCTAGCAGCAGGGTGTAAGCTTCCTTGTCCAACCAAGGAGGTGAGGCCAGGGAGACACAAAGCAGAGGCAGGGTATACTGTCAAAGGTGTGAGCCAATTTAATGACACCAGTGCAGGGCCTGATGACCGGATATTTTTTGTCAAGGACTGAAAAGTTTTTAAAGATGGTCAAAGATACCTGGCTGACCAAACCAGCGTACTCCCTAATTCATCTGCATCTTTCAGCTATTGGGTCTCAAAGCTGGAATGCTGGCATGAGCTGTCCCTCTATGCCTTGGAGGTGTTGTGCTGCCCTGCCACTAGCATCTTGTCTAAGCAGGTTTTTAGTGCTGTCGGGGGGGGGGTCATAACAAGAAGGCACTTTCACCTGGCAATTCAGAATGCAGACAGGCTCACTCTCACAAAAATTATTAAAGCCTAGATTAGTCCACACTTTTAATAAGTGCTATACGAACATATATTTATTTGTTTTTAAGCAGTAGATAAATGTAACCACCATTTCAATGTTACAAAAAGCATAATAGTCTAACAAAGAGTTGTTACCTTAGTCGTTGGGAGTAGGTTGCTCGCTGTTTGAGAAAGCTGGGTAGCAGTCACTATTTAGATAGGTTGTGTGCATATGCTTATTGAAGGAAGTAGTACGCAAACTCTGTCAGAAGAACTGGGTGCCACGGCTCCGTCAAAGGGAAAGCTGTATGTAGCTATGGCAATCCGATCCTGCAGCGATAGTATTGCCTGGGTGTCCTGTGCTCTCCTGTTGCTAGATGCCTTGCCGCTATCTGTCCCCCAGTCATTAGGGGATGTGCTGTATTAAATATGGCAGGATAAGGAGGAAATGGGGGAACCCCCCTCCTCTTAGTTGGCTACTGGCAGTCGGGTTGACAGGCTGAATGGATTGCGGTACAGCCCCAATAGATGATATCAGATGCTGCTGTGCTGTCATGCCACCCTCCAACCATCTCATGTTCCCAGATGCACCCCCTAACTGCTGGGGAGCCAAGGGATTAACCCCTTGTAAAATCGGTTCCCCCAATACTGCAGCTCCTGCTTCTTGTGAAGAAAAGGATGAGCCATGTGCTCCCCCATCCCATATGGTCCTCTCTGACGAGCCCCTTGTGTTTTTTTCAGGTGGTGATTGTTGAAATACAGTTCCCCTGTAGGCTGGGGCCGGAGAATGTGATGAACTAAAGTGCCCCAAGCCTGGCGAAGTGCTTCCCCCCCATGAGGCTGACCGTCTCCCGCAACCGAGGTAAGATGGGCAGCTTCATCCTGTCTCGGAGCGTGTGCAGTTGATCTGTGCATGCTCCACTTTGAATTTATTGGTGGGATCAAATGCGTTGGAGGCCGGGTTGCTCTGTGAGGTCGCCGATTACCGGGTGCTGATGTTTGAGTCTCAGCAGGGAAGGAGCACCTTCCAGCTAAATGCGATGTTAGCCAAGCGCAACCTTCCCTACTGATTCTGTCTATCACCGCAGCTTGGAGCGGGTCCATGGAGCCGGCTGCCCAAAAGGTCCGGGTGTCTTGGAGGGACCGATGTGCTGCCAGTCACGGGGTTAAGCATCACAGCGGGGCGGGGACATCCCCTTGAGGTGGGATAATTCCTCCATTGGCATCACTGCATGGGAGATCCTATTACAGCCTGAAAAGGGGCCCAGCAGTCAGAGGACAGCATCCAAATATGCCACAATGTCCCTTAATATGATCCTGGGGCTGGCAGTACAGTCGGGGCAGTGCGTGCGGTTGAAATACACGTGGCGCCGGTAAGCGTGTCTTGTGTGTCAACGCGTGGGCACAGTCAGCCGGGCACAGAGGAGACAGGTGACAGAAGTTGGAAGATCACTCGCTACAGACATAAAGGAGGCACGGTCTGTAATGTGAATGTCTGAGTATCTAACGATAGGCAGCACTCGTTATAGAAGAAACCTGCCACTGACCTGCTAGTGTCTGTCCGTGATGGCAGGTATAGAGGGAGTTCAGAGATGTCGAGCAGGACTGAAGTGAGCAGTGACAGTGAGAGGAAAAAAATCAAACGCTGCCTTGGGCGGTGGCAAGCGTAAAAGGTCACTGCCAGTAAACCTAAGCGGTGATACCATCTCTGAATTAGGGTAGTGACATCACTCCCGTACTAATAGTTGGGTCTATGAGAGGGATAGTAGAATTCTAATCCCTAATTTCCACTCAAGTACTTGCTCTATATGTCAAGTACAGCTCTAATCTCTGTCATTGGCTTTAATTATCTTATTCATTAACCCTCTTATTGTGTGCAGTCATTTAATTTTGACACTGGTCACGTGACCGTCCTGACTTATTGTCCATGGTATTTAAGCGTTCACCTTAGTAGAATCACAATATCCCTGATGAAGGAAGCCGTTATAGCTCCTGAAACGCGTTGGTTTAGGATTCTACTATCCCTCTCATAGACCCGACTATTAGTACAGGAGTGACGTCACTACCCTAATTCAGAGGCGGTATTACCGCTTAGGTTTACCGGCAGTGACCTTTTATGCTTGCCACCGGCCGGGGCAGTGTTTGATTTTTTTCATCTCACTGTCACTGCCCAATTCAGTCTCTGAACTCCCTCCGTACCTGTCATCACGGACAGACACTAGCAGCGCGTGATCTTCCAACCTCCATCACATGCCTCCTCCGTGCCCGGCGGCCTGTGCCCACGCATTGACACACGAGACACGCTTACCGGCACCACGTACATTCCAACCATGCGCACTGCCCCGACTGTACCGCCAGCCGCAGGATTGGATTGCCATCGCTACGTCCAGCTTTCAGGGATCTATGGATGACCCTCCTCATAATTTCTGTCGAGGTTTGCACTTTCTGCAAAGCCTTAATGACTTTATAAGTACATCAACTACACTGTCAAAATATTTTTGTTAAAATTATTTTTATTGATTCAATGACTCATCCATACAGTTTAACACGATTATTGTTGCATGATGGTGATATGTAAAACTTACAAAAAGTGTAGAAAAATATTTCAGGATTAGATTGCTCATCCATAGAGTATAACATGCTTTCTGTTACATTTTGATGGTATATAACAGTGCAAAAAAGTGCTTGAAAATTTAGCTTGATTGTTCACATTTCTTACCCAATCACTATTCCTGTGTACTGGGGTATATTCTTGTGATATATAACACTAAAAGAAACGTTTAAAAATTTTACAGGGCTGCGTTTCTCAGCCATGCAGTATTATGTATTTCTGGGTACATTTAGTTTGTATATAACCCTCTAAAAACTTTATCGATATTATATTGCTTACCTGTAGACTATTTTGTTGATATATAGCCCTCAAAAAAGTGTTCAAAATTAATTGGTATTATATTGCTCATCCGTGGTCTGGAGTACATTTTGTTGCTATATAAGCTTTAAAAAACTTGTTAAAAATTTTATTACAATGGGGAAAATAAGTATTTCATACACTGCCGATCTTGAAAGTTTTCCCACCTACAAAGAATGGAGAGGTCTGTAATTTTTATCGTAGGTATACTTCAACTGTGAGAGACAGAATCAAAAAATAAAAAAACAAAAAATCACATTGTATGATTTTGAAATAATTAAATTGCATTTTATTGCATGAAATAAGTATTTAATCACCTACCAACCAGCAAGAACTCTGGGTCTCACAGACCTGTTAGGCTACTTTCACACATCAGTTTTTTGCCGTCAGGCAGGATCCGGCTATTTTTAGAAAAAACGGATCCGGCATCAATTTTGGAGAACTGTAGAAACGGATCCGTTTTTCTGCTGGATCCGTCTAGCAGGTTATATCTGTTTCCTGGGGTTTGGCCAATTGGATCTGAGCATGCGCAGACTTAAAAAAACGGATCCGGTGGCTGGATCCGTCTTTTTCTGGATCCGGCGCATTCCGGCGCCCATAGACTTTCATTGTGGCAAAAAGCCGGAAGCATCGGATCCGGCGCTTCCGGCTTTTTCGCCGGAGACAAAAAACGTTACAGTAGCCGTTTTTTCCAGACGCCGGAATGAGACAAGTAGCCGGATCTGGCAAAAAATGGATGAAACACAATGCCATCAGGCGCGATCCGGCGCTAATGCAAGTCAATGGGAAAAAACTGGATCCGGCATTGCATTTCGCCAGATCCGGTTTTACAAAAAAAAGCCGGATCGCGCCTGACGGCAAAAAACTGATGTGTGAAAGAGGCCTTAGTTTTTCTTTAAGAAGCCCTCCTACTCTGCAATCATTACCTGTATTAGTTGCACCTTTTTGAACTTGACCAAGATCAAAGAGCTGCAAAAAACAAAAGTGTAGGCTAGATCTCGTGCATATATCTTTGTCCTTGCAGAGTGCTGCTGTACTTCTTTTTTTGTATGTTATGCAGTCATTTCAGCTTGCACCTGTTCACGCTATATTGAGGTACTCGTCAGGTTTTTTGTTTTATTTTTTTTGCAGTATGTCATTGGAGGTTGTGACTGCCGCCTTTATGACTCTGCACTGCTCGCATCAGCCCAAGGGTGCTTTTAATTAGTGCTGGTTCCTACCTGTCCATTTAAAATTGTAGATTTATATCCAGAGAGAGGCATGTTTGTCCATTTAAATTGTAGGCTTATAGATCAAGAGAGGCATGTTTAGGATGAAAGGACCCATCAGAGAAGTGTCACCTTGCCGTGGTTGATGGGCACACATGAATTGGCCAATTTCTGTGCAAAGAACCTTCATTTTTGTAAGTACTTCATTTTGTTAATACATTTAATTCAGCAGCAGTGTAGTCTAGATCTCGTGTTTGCATATATCTTGGTCCTTACAGACTGCTGCTGTGCTCCTGTTTCTGCCAGATCAAAGAGCTGTCTAAGGACACCAGGGACAAAATTGTAGACCTGCACAAGGCTGGGATGGGCTATAGGACAATAGCAAGCAGCTTAGTGAGAAGACAACTGTTGGCACAATTATTAGAAAATGAAAGAAGCACAAGATGACTGTCAATCTTCCTCAGTCTGGGTCTCCATGCAAGGTCTCGCCTCATGGGGTAAGAATGATTCAGAGAAAGGTCAGGAATCAACCCAGAATTACATGAGAGGACCGGGTCATTGACCTAAAGAGAGCTGGGTCCACAGCTTAAAACATTATCGTTAATAACACATTAAATAGTCATGGATTAAAATCCTGCAGGGCATGCAAGGCCCCCCTGATCATGCCAGCACATGACCAGGCCCATTTGAAGTTCACCAATAACCATCTGAATGATCCAGAAGAGGCATGGGAGAAGGTCATGTGGTCAGATGTGACCAGAATAGAACTTTTTGGTATCAACTCCACTCGCCATGTTTGGAGGAAGAAGAAGGATGAATACCACCCTAAGAACGCCATCATCAATCATAAAGCATGGTGGGGGAAACATCATATTTTGGGGGTGCTTTTCTGCAAAGGGGACAGGACAATTGCTCTTTATTGAAGGAAGATGGATGGGGTCATGTATCGTGAGATTTTGGCCAACAACCTCCTTCCCTTGGTAGGAGCATTGAAGATAGGTCATGGCTGGATTTTTCAGTATGACAATGACCCAAAACACACAGAGCAACTAAGAAGTGGCTCTTTAAGAAGTATTTCAAGGTCTTGGAGTGACCTAGCTTCTCTCCAGACCTGAACCCAATAGAAAACCTTTGGAGGGAGCTGAAACTCAATGTTGCCTAGCAACAGCCACGACACCTGAAAGATCTGGAGAAGATCTGTAAGGAGGAGTGAGCCAAAATCCCTGCTGCAGTGTGTGCAAACTTGCTCAAGAACTACAGGAAACATCTGACCTCTGTAATTGCAAACAAAGATTTTTCTACCAAATATTAAGTTCTGTTTTTCTAACGTATCACATACTTATTTCATGCAGTAAAATGCAAATTAATTCTGCAAAAATCATACAATGTGTTTTTTTTTTTTTTAAAGATTTTGTCTCTCACAGTTATAGCGTGTCTACAATAAAAATGACAGACCTCTTCATTCTTTGTAGGTGGGAAAACATGCAAAATCAGCAGTGTATCAAATACTTATTTTCCCCACTGTATAGTGCTCCTCCATCGACTATTCTTTGATATGGAGTACATTTTGTTGTTATATAACCCTCAAAAAACTTGCTTAAAAATGTGTCCGTCTTATATTACTCATCTATAGAGTATTACTTTGGTCAGACCTCATCTGGAATACTGTGTCCAGTTTTTGGCGCCACATTTTAAAAAAGACATCAACAAACTGGAGCAAGTTCAGAAAAGAGTGACCAGAATGGTGACTGGTCTGCAAACCCTGTCTTATGAGGAAAGGTTGCAGGATTTGGGAATGTTTAGCTTGCAGAAGAGAAGACTGAGAGGAGACTTAATAGCTGTCTACAAATATCTCAAGGGCTGTCACATTGTAGAAGGATCAACTTTATTCTCATTTGCACAAGGAAAGACTAGAAGCAATGAGATGAAACTGAATGGGAGGAGACACAGATTAGATATTAGAAAAAACTTTTTGACAGAGTGATCAATGAGTGGAACAGGCTGCCACGAGAAGTGGTGAGTTCTCCTTCAATGGAAGTCTTCAAACAGAGGCTGGACAGACATCTGTCTGTGATGATTTAGCGAATCCTGCTTTGAGCAGGGGGTTGGACCAGATGGCCCAGGAGGGCCCTTCCAACTCTACGATTCTATGAAAATTATACACATATTCTTGGATACATGTCGTTGGTATAGAGCCCTTCAAAAACCATGCTAAAAAAATTAGGCTATGTGCACATGTTGCAGATTTGGTGCATTTTTGTCGCGTTTTTTTTTTCTGTGCGGATTTGTGATAAAACTTTATGAAAAATGAGAAACCTGACTTGCAGATTTGGAACAGAAAATAATCAGCGGCATGTCAATTCTCTGTGCATTTTTACCCTGCGTTTTTTTTACCATTTACTTCACTCAAATCAATCAAAAACACACAAAAAATGAATGTTTTTGCAGCTGTGTTTTTTCTACCAAGAAATGGTGCAGAAATCTTACTCAACGTGTGCACATATCCGTATCGGTATTATATTGCTTGCCCATAGACTATTCCGTGATCTGGGGAACATTTCCTTGGTATATAACCCTCAGAAATGCATAGCCTTTATGAGTCTAGGAGACCAATACATGACATGGCCCTCCTTTATGTCTAATACAGCGTGTATCTGAGTCCCTAATTTTTTGCAGTTCTTGCTTCCTTCATAAATTAAACTGAAATTTCGAATAAAAGAGAAGGTACCGTGCTTATATAAGGACGCTAAAAATGTGGCTGGGTCAGGTTGAAGTAGAATCACAAAAAAATTAATAAATCACAATAACAGTGATGGTGTACTTTAGCTAGGCTAAGTATGTACACAGAACAATTAGTGAACTGCAGAACTGGCACCCATCCCAAATACTAACAGTTGCTGAAATGAGTGGTTGCCTATAGTGGAAACGGGTGGTATAAGTGGTGGCGGCCTGATCGTGCAAAAGGTGCGGGCTTACCTCGACTGTGACTGATCAACAAGTCCCCGTCCTGGTGAGAGGTCAAATGCACGGAGTTGGCAGGTGGATGCTATTCAAGAGTAAGCGGTGATGGTTGTGCACACAGGTGTCGGGATAATGGAGTCAGAGAAAGCCGGGCAGAGCCAGAGACGTTCCGACCGGTGGCAACCTGGGTGCGCGGCAGGAAAAAGGCCGATACTGTGTAACAGCGTGTGACGTGACGTCACTAAGGCAGGCTACGGAGCCTGGCTGGGCCCAAAAACAACCAACGCTTTTCAAAGGCAAGTAACTCCTATTGTACACTGGAATTTCCTAATTTTTAATAAAAAAAAAAAAATCTATTTTGGCATACTTAAATGATATATTTTTTAAATTCATTTTAAATTTTGCCTTCTTTGCATGTCAATATACAGGAAAAAAATGTTTCTTAACTTTTCTTTTCCCCATAAAATGCAATTTCTCGTCGGCTTGGAATGTTTTATTGTCAGTCCTTAGAGTGGAGCAAAAGTGAGACAACATTGTTCTCAGCAACGATCTGGGAGTCAGAGATGCATCCAGAGGTCTTCCCCATGCTGTTCTCCTTCCATTCAGAACTTTTCCCATCCATTTCAATATTTTCACTGCCCCAGACCTCTTTGTAGGGTTTGCCGTAAAAACGCTCGGCTTTCTCATTGCCTCCCATTACATTCAATACGAGCATGCGAGTATTAGGAATTGTTCGGTTCCAGCAACGAACACCCGAGCATTTTTGTGCTCGTTCATCTCTATTCCTTATATATACAGGGTGGGCCGTTTATATGGATACACCTAAATAAAACGGGAATGGTTGGTGATATCAACTTCCTGTTTGTGACACATTAGTATATGGGAGGGGGAAAACTTTTCAAGATGGGTGGTGACCATGGCGGCCATTTTGAAGTCGGCCATTTTAGATCCAACTTTATTTTTTCCAATGGGAAGAGGGTCATGTGACACATCAAACTTATTGAGAATTTCACAAGAAAAACAAATGGTGTGCTTGGCTTCAACGTATCTTTATTTTTTCATGAGTTATCTACAAGTTTCTCTTTGTTTACAGCCATTGACATGTTGCTGAGCGGCTAGAAATTGTGTTGATGTCTGATGAACACAGTACCCGGGTCATTGCAGAAGATTTCAAGGCAAGACACCCTACGCAAGAAAACTGTCACCATTCCCATTTTATTTAGGTGTATCCATATAAATTGCCCACCCAAAAAGTTTGCCTCATCACTGAACATAATGTTCTGTGTAAACTGAGGGTCCTGTTCCAATTTTTGTTTTGCCCATTCTGCAAATTCAGTACGTCGATCTGGGTCACCAACCATCCCCATACAGAGGAGGCTCATGGAGAAAGCCTATTGGTAACACCTCTTCTCCATAGAGAAATAATTTTGTAATTATGTTATCTAAGGTCCCCTTTGTTTGGTCCTGGTTTCACACTGATATTGTCTGACTGGTTGGCTACAGTGATTATAATGGCTGATTCAATTATATACTATTAATCTTATTATCACTGTGTGTGTAAATGATTTGTACCCATCTATTTGATTGTTATATTTACTATGACAGATATTGTATTTTTCTTCTGTAAAACCACACTACCCTCTTTGGGATTTTTTGGGCTATTTTTAAAGTTTTTTTTAAAAAACAGCTGGCTATTTTTCACATGAACCCCTATAGAAAACCAGTCAGACAATAAGGGCGATATCAAGACCAAACAAAAGGAGACCTTAGTGTGATACCAACCGCCCCCCCCACCCTCCACCATGTAGATAGATCCTCATCACACAAACTGCCCAGCACCATGACGTGTGTTTGGGTTTGTTATCTTACCTTAGGTCATATCATGTACAAACTGATGCCCACGTGAAGTCTTAAATGCTTCTTTATATATCTAATCATGTCCAATATATATCCCATGGTGTGTTAATAAAGTCTCTTATTTTGTGATCGCTGTCTGGTCCAAGGGTAATTTATGGGTTATTGTTATTTACTATTGGTGACCTGTACTAGTCGATAAAGTTGTAATTTTGTTTGGGGATTATGGCCTATGATAAGAAACTGCTATATCACTGAATTAGATTTGCTCTGCAGATTCAATTCCATTCCAATGTATGGAAGAGATTTTTTTTAACAGATCTGCCATTTATGATCATACCTAATTGCTCTATAAATTGTTTGTTTACAGCCAGGCACGGATCAGATTGGGTCCTGTAAAGGGGTCTTTACACATAGCGATATCGCTAGCAATATCGCTAAAGCGTCACCGATTTTGTGACGCAGCAGCGATATTGCTAGCGATATCGCTACATGTGATACTTACCTCCGACCGGCTCCCCCGCTGGCTATTGCTGATCACCCGAGAACGGCCTGGGCCGTTTCTCGACGGCGGCTTCCTGCTGGCTCCGACGAGCGACGCGTGGCCGCGGGCTGAGGACTTTATCATCGCCGCGTCTGACAGGTAAGTAACGACCGCTGCTGCGTCGCTGGTGAGATCTGCCTGTTTGGCAGCTCACTAGTGACCATTTAGAGATGCACCAGCGATCCTTACCAGGTCGTATCGTGTTCGGGATCGCTGGTGCATCGCTAAATGTAACGGAGCCCTAAGACTTGGGAAGCCTTTGGACAACTTTACTGATTACACATAATGGGATCCAGATAAATATACAGTTCTTGCATAAAGACTTATAGGAGGCCATACTCCTTAACTTGCTGAGCCTGAGCGTTTCATCAACAACTATTCTTCACCCAATTGTGATCATCAGCAGTCCGAAATCAGACATGCGCTATCTACATCTCTCCTGACTATCAACTAGCTGGTGACCCCATACACATTAGACTGTCAGCTCAACTTGTCAACATCAATTAGTCTTATGTGTATGGGACCTTTAAAAAGTAAATGTTGTTTTAGTTTTTACTTCATAAATCAATAGTACACATGAAAAGACTAAACTTTCTAGTATATATTATCATATAAATCTACTTCTTTCTCCTCCTGGACTAATTTTTCATTTTCAAAATTCTCAATTCACAGGTAAAATCTGCATTCAATGAAAAATGATTTTTACATTACTGATATAGGAGATGAGAGCTACTGCTGATAAGATTTTATACAAATGGGAGGGGGAATAAAGCGACAAGATGTGTGCTTCTTATCCCTCCTCCTCACCCTCCCCTCTACATAGAAGATTACAGTTACTACTAATAAGAGTTTATCCTAGTAATTTAACAATATGTTTGACTCTTCACTGAATACAGATTTTCTCCAGAAATTGAGAATTTTGAAAATAAATGATCAGTCCTGCCAGAGAACCAATCAGATTTCTGTGATAAAATATATTTAAAAAGTTTCTTATTTTCACATGTACTATTAATTTATGCAATAAAAAATTAAAATGAAGGTTACTTTTTAAGCATATAACTGCAGCTTATTTCACCTAAGAACAAAAGGATTGAGCAAAGAAATTCAACCTGCCTGATCCTTCTTTTGCCTGACATAATCTGTCAATGGAAAATTTAGATGATCCCCATAAATCATAGAATCATAGAATGTTAGAGTTGGGAGGGACATCAAAGGTCATCGTGTCCAACCCCCTGCTCAATGCAGGATTCACTAAACCATCTCCGACAGATGTCTGGTCCAGCCTCTGTTTGAAGAATTCCATTGACGGAGAACTCACCACCTCTCACGGCAGCCTGTTCCACTCATTGATCGCCCTCACTATCAAAAAGTTTTTTCTAATATCTTATCTGTATCTTTTCCTTTTCAATTTCATTCCATTGCTTCTCGTGTTTCCATGTGCCAATGAGAATAAGGATGATCCCTCTACACTCTGACATCCCTTCAGATATTTGTAGACAAGTATTAAGTCTCTTCTTAGCCTTCTTTTTTGTAAGCTAAATATTCCCAGATCCTTTAATTGTTCCTTGTAGGACATACTCTGCAGTCCGCTCACCATTCTGGTAGCTCTTCTCTGAATTTTCTCCAGTTTTTCAATGTCTTTTTTAAAATATGGTGCCCAGAACTGGACACAGTATTCCAGATGAGGCCTGACCAATAAGGAGTAGAGGAGGATAATTACGTCATGTGATCTAGACTCTATGCTTCTCTTAATACATCCTAGAAGTGTGCTTGCCTATTTTGCTGCTGCGTCACACTGATGACTCTTGTGTAGTCTGTGATCTATTAGTATACCTAAGTCTTTTTCACATGTGTTGTTGCTTAGTTCTAATCCTCCTATTCTGTAGATGTAACTTTCATTTTTCTTGCCCAGATGTAGAATTTTGCATTTCTCTCTGTTAAATACCATTCTATTTGTTGCTGTTCATTGTTCAACCTTATTTAGATTCTTCAGAATCCTTCCTCTGTCTTCTCTAGTGTTAGCATATCTAAATCCCTTATCTAGATCATTTATTAAATGTTGGCCAACACTGGGGCCAGAACAGAACCTTGTGGTATTCCACTTAAAACATTCTTCCAACTGAATGTGCAACCATTTATTACCACTCTTTGAGTACGATCACTGAGCCAGTTATGAATCCACCTAATCGTAGCCTTGTCAATCTCATACTTGGTCATTTTTCAATAAGGATAGTATGAGATGCTTTCGCAAATGCTTTGAAGAAGTCGAAATATTCTATATCTACCGCATTTCCCTGATCCACCCAGTCAGTGATTCCATCATAGAAGGAAATTAGATTAGTCTGGTATGACTTTTTTGCTACAAACCCATGCTGACACTGGGTTTGTATAGGATAGTTTGCGGATGTGGCCAACTTTTACCTAATATGTAAGGACACCTTAAGACATTCACAGCTCAAATCCTCTCGATGTTTTGGACTTCAGGTATATAGCTCTTGCTTATGTTGAATACACACCAGGACTTTGTCAGGATAACATAGTAACATAACATAATTAGCAAAGCCGAATAAAGACATTTGTCCATCCAGTTCAGCCTATGTTCAGTCAGAATAAATCCCCAGATAGTTTTTAGCTTCTCAACATTAGCAACAAGCAATCATGAAAATATGAAGGATCAGAAAGGTAAATTAGACATTTTCAGTACTTTTTATTTTACAATGGTTACATTATATGACTGGACTGTTCCTTGAATTGTAGCACAATATATTAGGTCAAAAATGTACTGATTTTACTAGGAGACCTGCTTTTCTTGCCACCTTGAATGCAAATTTAGTTTTCCTTTTACAGCTTTCTTACAGATGTATATGACCTATTCTTCTGTAGTTATTATAATCAGTAGTTCTTTCATTCTCATATGAGGCCTTTTCTGCTTCTAAAAGTTTCACTGTTTAGACAACACAGAAAACAAAGCCAGGCAGAGGCCAGAGCTCAAGGTGCAGACCCGAACACTTGTCTGCATATTGCACTTTCTCTTTTATATGTAAATGTTCTTTAGCAGAACCAGATAGTGGGGATCAGCATGGTAATAACACAGCTTATACATCCACCCTCTTTTTAATCATTCAAGGAATCTGACAGGGCTCAGAAATTCAAGAAGGGAAAAATACTATCATCCTGTCTTACAAGATGTTTCATAATGAGTGCAATATCCTGTCCCAGCACAGGAAACTTTCCATTCAGTAAGACTCCAGAAGTCGTGTAACCCGGATCGGCATTGACAGAGTCAGGGGGCTCAATCAGTCATAGCACAGGAGCCTTGTACATTGGTTATTTTTACTGAATACAGACTTCAGGATATAACATTGTTAATGACGGTACAATTATATTAACTTTTTTGTGTTGGAAGTATCGTTATCGTGGTCTTTACTTTAAAAACAAATCCACTTTTTAGTTATTCTTTCCCCCGAGGAATAGCTGATTGCTGACGCCCCACCAATGGACCACATTTAACTCACTGACCTATTTGCTAATTTTTAGAATCCTAAAAATTGCCTCACTCTAAGCATCCATTTCAATATTCATAACGCGGACAGGTTACGTAAACTTTTATCGCACGGTAGTCATTTTAAAATAAAGTTTACAAGGACAGATAAAAAGGAAATGATGAGGACTGAGCTCAGTGTGCATAGACTGCTGTAATTCTTGGCAGTGCGAGTCCTATCTACACAGAAAGATACTCTGCCAAGAACGATGATCTTTTGAGCTGCGCAAAAGATCATTTCTCCTGATGAATGAGTGGCAGCATGTTTATATGGTGAAAAAAATCATGAAACGAGTGTTTTTAACAACACTCGTTCATTATCTTGCAGCATAAATGCAGCTGAACAGTCCATGTCAGACTTGCTTTAAGGACTTAACTACACGTCTAAATTTGAACTATTTTTTCTCTGTTGCTTTGACAGAACATGTACTTATTTTAGTTTATGTTGCTGTTCACATTCCGAAGTACCCAAATAAACCAGTGCAAATAATAAAACTCCCCTGACGAGTCCCTCGCTACAGATGGATGAAAAATTAGAGCCATTTATAGTGGGGCAGGCCCATACTTGGGTACTGTCCTTGTTAGCACGGGTGACCACACATGGGGCATGACAGGGAATCTAAGAATACCTGTATGGCCATTGTCCCCTCCTGAATCCATGGATGTTCTCCTCTGATATCATTAAGGGTGATATCGAACCATTTTATTATTTGAACCAGATTATTTGGGCACTTGATGAGTGTCTTTTCTCAACCCTATTTATTATACTTAAGGGGGTTTTACACTAAGCGATATCGCTAGCAATATCGCTAAAACGTCACTGGTTTTGTGACGTTATAGCGATATTGCTAGCGATATCGCTATGTGTGATACTTACCAACGACCGGCTCCCCCGCTGTCCATCACTGATCGCGCGAGAATGTCCGGCTCCATTTCTCGTCGGGCGCTTCCTGCTGAGACTTCCTGCTGTGACGACGAGCGATGCGTGGACGCGGGCGGGAGGACGTCAGGATCGCTGTGTGTGAAAGGTGAGTATCGTGCGCTGCGTCGCTGCTGCATCGCTGTGAGATCTTTCTGTATGAAAGCTCACTAGCGATCATTTAGCGATGCACCAGCGATCCTGACCGGGTCGGATCGCTGGTCGGATCGCTGGTGCATCGCTAAATGTAAAAGGGCCTTTACTTATATAGTGCTATCATATTTCACAGCACTTTACTGATATTGTCATCGCTGTCCACATTGGGGCTCACAATTTAAATTTACAGTGCTAACCACTGAGCAACCCTACAAACTATGTAACTAGGTAGCATAGGTGCAAATCGAAAATCCTCTTTGTCTATATCAAGTGTCAGAGATATTGGGAAATGCTGTTGGGGAGAGTGTAAAAAGAAATATCTAAAGTAGACTTCGGCTAAGTGCGGCCTGTGGGCTTCATGCAGCCCATTGGCTATTCCAATGTGGCCCGCGGATCGGGACAACCACAGGGCTTTATACAGTGGTGTCCCGCACCTTGCAGCCACCCTCCTCTCAGTGTCTCATTTTCACCTTTTCATCCTTGGGACACAATCAATGATGGAACAGGGAGCCGTTAGCTACTTCTTCGATCATTGCGCCAGTGTGTCTGAGAGTTCAACAGGCATGGTGATGTCACTACCTCGTGCCAACTGTGTTTCAGTACATAGTGCAGAGTGGAGCAGTGGGGGAACGGAGTTAGGTCAGTATTTTTTATTATCACCACTCTATGGTGGGTAAGGTTCTGCGTTGGGACATAATACTGTGAAAGGTGGTTGTATGGGGACGTAATAATGTGTAAGGAGACTGTGTGTAGATATTATTCTGCATTGGTGGCTGTGGGGATATACCACAATGCTATGTAGTGAGGCTGTTTGGGGACATTATGCTTCATGAGGTGTTTTATGGTGACATCATACTGTTTGGAGGACTTTGTAGTGATATACTGTGTGAAGGAACATTGTGGCTACATCATACTGTGTGTAGGGACTATAGGGCCATCATGTTATATATGGAGCTGTTGATCAAGAACAAGGGCTAAATAACATGAGCAGTATGATTTACGTCTTTGTATAAACTTTATAGAAAGCAGTAAATTATATGGTTTTGATTTACTGCTACTGGAAAGAATACACATTACAATAAGCTCTATCATAATATGTATAAGCAGTAATAACTAGTCAACAGACTCAATTCTGTTCAATATCAAGTGATAAAAATGAATAAAAACAAAATAATACGCAGAATTAAGTTGGGGGAATGGTTTGGTCTGCCACAACACAGTATTTCATTTGGCCCCTTGGGAAAATTCATTGCCCACCCCTGATATAAAGGGTAATTTAACGTGTAGTTTTTCTGTTGCAGATTTTTCAGTTGATCTGGGACATCCTTACCATAATCTGTAACAAAATCTGCATGAGTTACATTCAGAGATACTGTGAATTTTGTCATAAATTTAATTTTATGCGTTGCAAGGAGTGAGATCCATGGTGGAAATCCACACCATAATTTGACTTGCTGTCGATTGTTTAATTACAGATTTGACAAAACCTCGTCCACTTTGTTCCTTTTGTAACCTATAACACCTGCGGGTTCCCATGGAAATTCTGCTGTGTATCTGTCAGATGTGAACACATCCTGAAAGTTTCTCTACTCCAAACTACATAGCGTGAATGAGGTTACTATGTGGAATATTTCTGCAACAGACTAAACATGCTGAATATCTGCACATTTCAGCTGCAGACCTGTAAATAGGAAGCATTGTTTTTTTACTCCTCAAGACCCATGCACACAGTTAGATTCTAACATTAACGACCTATTGTTCGCAATAATTGTGTAACTGAACAATGTGTCCATTCATCTTGCATGAAATTGTTTAGCTGAATGAAAAATTTCTTGTTAAATTTCTGAAAAATTAGGTAAATGGAGATCGTTCGCTCGTTGAGTGATTTCACTGACAAAAAGGAGGACTGAAGATTCAAGTCCTAAGGCCCCCGTCACACACAGCGATCGCAAGTTTTGTGACGCAACAGCGATCTCACCAGCGAGATCACTGTGTGTGACACTTACCAGCGACCGGCCCCCCTGCCGGGTATCGCTGATCGCCCTGGAATAGCCAGGATATTTTTTTGATCGCTGGTCTCCCACTGGCCGGCACGCATCACTGCATGTGGCAGGCGGGACACCAGCTATCTGCGAGCTGGCGCTGGTAACTAAGGTACACATCGGGTTTCTAAGCGCGCATTAGAAACCCAATGTGTACCTTAGTTACCAGCGCGCTGGTGCAGGGAGCTGGTAACCAAGGTAGACGTCGGGTTTCTATGTGCCGCTTAGAAACCCGATGTGTACCTTGGTTACCAGCTCCATGCACCAGTGCGCTGGTAACTAAGGTACACAGTGGGTAACTAAGCGACGTGTGTCGCTGGTGCTAATCGCTGGTGAAGCTGTCTGTTTGGCAGCTCACCAGCGATCATGTAGCGACATGCCAGTGAACCTGACAAGGTCATATCGTTGTCGGGATCACTGGTGCGTCGCTATATGTGACGGGGCCCTAAATTGGTTTCACCGTGTTCTAAAACAATAGGTAAGTATCAGTTAAAGCATTGAAACAATTACATATTTGCAGATGACGCGAGTACATATTCATAATTAGCGAAAACCTTTTTGCTTCATTAAATAATCTTTTTTTACAATATCAACGGAGATGTTTATACAAAAGTTTATGATTTCTTGTATTCAAAACATTTTTCATGTTATGATATAATGATCACTTTTCAATAGTGATGATGAGTGAACGGGCATTATCCGAGTATCTTGGGCGTGCTCAGATAATATGTTTGAGCCCTCTCGCCTACATGTCTCGCAGCTGTTAGACAACTACAACACATGGAGCCACAGAGACTCTAAAGGGCCTTTTACACATAGAGAGATCGCTAGCGATGTCGCTAAAGTGTCACTGATTTTGTGACGCAACAGCGAAATTGCTAGCGATCTCACTACATGTGACACGTACCTGCGACCGGCCCGCACGCTGGATATCGCTGATCGCGCTGGAACGTCCGGGGCCATTTTCTTCTCGTTGGCGTCCCGCTGGCGCCGACTATCGACGCATGGACGCAGGCGGAAGTCGGCATCATCCCTGCCGTGTGACAGGGAATAGCGACCGCCGAGCATCGCTGGATCGTTGCTGCATCACTGGTGAGATCTGCCTGTTTGGCAACTCACTGGCAACCATTTAGTGATGCCCCAGCGATCCTGACCAGGTCGTATCGTTGTCGGGATCGCTGGTACATTGCTAAATGTAACGGGACCCTTACATATTATCCGAGCATGCCCAAGGTACTCTAATAACACCAGAGCATGCTTGGATAACACATCATCTGAGTGCGTTCGCTCATCACTATTATTCAACCATTTCATTCACAACTGTTGTCCCGTGTGTACACTTGTCTTACTTCTTGTGCACACTTCTCTTACATCGTCAGCATTGCAAACTTTATTTTTTTGGGGGACAGCTTATCAAAATTTAATGGACACGCAATTTTTACAGACACATTGAAAAACAATAATAAATCATTATGATTATAAGTGATACACATGTACAGCCCATAATTCTGGTATTAAGACATTGCCTGCATTCACTCTGAACCATAAAATTATAATTACGGTCATAATAATCTGTATGAGTTTCATCAGCTTAATAAAAAAAAACATGCACACCTTTACTTTTTTTTTTTTTTTTCGGGCAGGGCAAAAAAGTTTGCTAGTGTATTGTTCATCATTTAAAAGATTAATTGCTTTTTTTTTAAATGAACCTTTGGGATCCGTTTATACAGACTGATCGGCGGCTTCATATGACCGCCGATCGCTAATCTTTTGAATGCCTTTTTACACAGGTAGACCAAAGTAGATAATGTGCACTGGTCGATAAATACTAGATCGCTCAGTGCACATAGGCTGAAATAGTTCTCAGTAATCCAAGTTCTGTCTACACAGGATGATGCGCCGTTGAGAACGATGATCCTTCATGCTGTGCAAAAGATCATTTCACCTGAAGAATGAGCGCTTTGCTCCTTCATCTTGTGATCAGCGGCCTGTTTACATGGCAAGATAATTGTGTTAACAACACTCATTCATCCTTATCTTGCAATGTAAATGCCTCTTTAGGATGATTTAATTAAAAAGCTAAATTTGCGTCCTCCAGTATATTTCGTCTTCTCAGCTTTGTTGTACTTGCTTCAGGAGAGTTTCCAGCCAGGACACTGGCAGTTCATAAAGTCGTGAGTCAGCACACAAGTTCGCTCAGTAAACAAGCAGAAGTGGCTGAATGCATGCTCAGCCGACCACATGCATAAGTATAGAGACTAGACGCTACACGGCGAACATCACAGCAGAGACACTCTTGGGGTGTATGTACGCGCTGCGGATTCTGCTGCGGTTCCGCAGCGGATTTGGCCGCTGCGGATCTGCAGCAGTTTTTGCTGCGGTGTACAGTACCATAATATCCTATGGGAATACAAAACCGCAGTGCAGACGGTGCAGATTTTTCCACGCGGTTTTTCTGCGGTTTTGAAACCGCAGAAAGAATTGACATGTCAATTCTTTCTGCGGATTCCGCTGCGGTTTGCCATCTCCTCCATTGAGGAGATGAAAAACCACAGGGCAAAACCGCAGAGCAATCCGCAGGTAAAACCACAGGTCTTTTGACCTGCAGATTTACCTGCGGATTTTACAAAATCCACACGGCCAAATCCGCACCCTCATCCGCAGCGTGTGCAGAAGCCTTATACTTTATCTGCTTGCTTCCAGAACTGGAAACATTACTTGCAATGCCTGCTGATTTTCTATAACATCTACTGTATGTGATTGTGTATACTTTGATAATAATACCCTTTGCTACGCATAATCTATCCATCAGATGACGGGATGGGCCTGTATCTCCTGGTTACTAGCTGCTCACTCATTGTTTGCAAGGGAAAAGGAAAATTTAAACACAACGCATAATTCTGACTCACAAGGCAAACAACAATGGCACATATTTATCAAAACTATCCGACTTTTAGACATGCATCACTAGACGACTGCCACCCTATCCTCAGATGCGCGCCCCACAATCTGTAATAGATCTTTCAGTGCACATGGTCTGCTGTTGCTCCACCGGCACGACAGGTCCTGGCTACAGAGGGCGATGTTCTGCGGAGAACCATGATGTTTTGTCCAGACCAAAAGACCATTTCACCCGACGAACAAGCTTTTTCCTAAATTCATCGGGTGATCAGTGCTTAGACGGCACAATTCTCCTGATTTGGGATTTGCTGGAAACACTCGTTTATGATATTCATGCAGTGTAAATGATAGTGTTAAAATGTGTCAGATTTATGATAGTGGCTCACTCAGTAAATCTGGTGCCTCTTTAGATTACGCCACCTGATACTTGGTTTACCTGATGCCAAAAATTTGGTGAAAATTTTGACAAATTATTTGGCACTCTGTGTTCCATTTTAAGTAATGACCCTTCTTTAAAAACCACATCCCTTTTCATCAAAGCATTTTGGATATGTCGCAGAAAACGTCTGAGCAGAAGACAGATAATCGCTAAAGAATTGTGTGAAAATATAGAACTTTGCTAATTATATTGAATCCCAAGAAATAATATTTGATGACAAGTAGATTAGGGCGACACGGTGACATCTGTCTCGTTGCATTGCAAAATCCCATCTAATGTCATATTGCGATTTCCAACCTTGCCTGTGAAACGGTCACAAATGTGTCCAAATGTGTTACATTTATACGCACGACTCACTTGTTGACTCCACTGCAAGTCGCATGTGACTTATCTGTGATTCGACTGTTTTTTTTGTCTTTTATATACAGCAAAATCGCAGCTCTAAAACAAGACAAGGTGCAAAAGCCTTATTCCCCAGGTGCAATGAGGAAAAAATCCCCCAAAAGATGGGAGGCTCAATGTTGTTACCCTAAACAACTTGACATTGATATTTACAAGTGATGCAACATAAAAAATCAAAAAACCTTTTATTGGTGTAAATAGCGATGCATAGTGCTACAATTCAGTTATTCCCATTGATTTATGCAGTATTTGTAATCGTGACATTTACAGGTCCAAAGAAATAAAGACCGTAGATTAAGTGAATACACAAAATACCAGATGTAGACAGCACAGGATAATATGGGGTGGTAATAATCCCTTTAGCGTCTAGACTTCTACAGAGTACTAGGCTATGTTCACACGTGTCATTTTTGCAATGTTTTTCTCTGCAGAAAAGGAGCTGCATTTTACAGTAGAAGCAAAAATTGCGCAATTTCAGAAATCTAAAAACTTTTTTTTCCCCTGCCTGAATTTGAGCACTTTTGAGATTTCTGAAAATCTGCAACAAACCAATTCTTTTTTTTATTGCAGCATTTTTTCACAATTAGAAATAAATGATAAAATGCAAAAAAAAAAATGCAGCATAATTCTGCTGAGCTTTAGGTGAATAAAACTAACTTTATTACTATGTACTGAAGACAAAATCACACATGTAATCCACCTGAAAACACAACTGAAAAAGCTACATGTTGAAGTACCCTTTAAGAGGATTAAAAAACTGCTGAATGCTTGTTTTCTAGGGAACTGAACTGCATCCTAGTCCTACGTGTGTAAGTGGGATGTCCATTTATTGGTTATTCCTGATATCTTTATGTCTCTACAGCAGCATGTAAAAGTTTGTGCATCCCTGGTCAAAATTACTGTTATTGTGAACAGGTGAGTTTAAGATGAAATGATCTCTAAAAGGATTAAAGTTAAAGATGACAAATGTAATTTGTATTTTAGGCAAAAAAGATATACTGTGTGTGTGTGTGTGTGTGTGTGTGTGTGTGTGTGTGTGTGTGTATATATATATATATATATATATATATACCGTATATATTTTGCCATCTTTTTCATTTTTAAAAATTACCAAAAGGAAAATGGGCTGATGCATAAGTTTGGACACAGTGCATTTTTAGTACCTTGCAGCACCACCTTTTGAAAGTATCACAGCTTGTAAGTAGTGTTGAGCGATTCGGTTCCAAATACGATCGGCAGCGAATATTGCTTTTGCAATATTCGTCGAACACAGCCGAACCTCATTAGAGTCAATGGGAATAGAAATTTCAGAATATGAACCGATCATCAAACATACATTTGGTACAAATAGACTACCAAAAAGAGCAAAAATGAAGGACAAAGATCCAATTTGTAAAAATGTAGAAATTCAAATTTTATTATCTCATAAAAACTACATGTAACAATACAATTAGATAGAGTACCAAATAGTAGGGACCTAATATCAAAGAAGCACACAGGAGGTATAGCCCAAGAAGGATATTAAATGCAAAGGTATGTGCCAAAAGATAAGATGCATAAATACCCAAGCTGCCCAATAAGCATACAAAAAAAATTGTATGCTTATTGGACAGCTTGGGTATTTATGTATCTTATCTTTTGGCACATACCTTTGCATTTAATATCCTTGTTGGGCTATACCTCCTGTTTGCTTCTTTGATATTAGAGTACCAAATAGTAGGGACCTATCTAATTGTATTGTTACATGTAGTTTTTATGAGATATAATAAAATTTGAATTTCTACATTTTTACAAATTTGATCTTTGTCCTTCATTTTTGCTCTTTTTGGTAGTTGAATTATGTGAAGGGATCCTAGCAATTTGTGAGGACTTTTTTCTGTGATTTGGTACAAATAGGGTAACTTCAAATTCGGTGACTGAATCCAAACAAATTCACTCAACTCTATTTGTAAGTGCTTTTTGTAGCCAGCCAAAAGTCTTTTAATTCTTAAGCCCCCGTTACACACTGCGATATCGCTAGCAATATCGCTGTAAAGTCAACGATTTTGTGACGTTGCAGCGATATTGCTAGCGATATCGCTGCATGTGCTACTTACCTCCGACCGGCTCCCCCGCTGGTTATCGCTGATCGCGCGAGAAGCTCCTGGATCATTCCTCGTCGGTCACTTCCTGCTGGGCTTCCTGTGGCGCTGACGAGCGAGGCGTGGAGCCGGGCGGGAGGACGCAGCATCGCCGCATCTGACAGGTAAGTAGCGATCCCCGACCCCAGCGATGTCGCTAGTGAGATCTGCCTGTGTGGCAGCTCACTAGCGACCACCTAGCGATGCACCAGCGATCCTGACTGCGTCATATCGCTGGTCGGGATCGCTGGTGAGTCGCTAGGTGTAACGGTACCCTTATTTGAGGGATTTTCATCCATTCTTCCTTGGAAAATTCTTCCAGTTCTATGAGATTCCTGGGTCGTCTTGCATGCACTGCTATTTTGAGGTCTAACCACAGATTTTCAATAATGTCAAGATTAGCGGACTATGAGGGCCATTGTAAACCTTCAGCTTGCAAGCTGTTGAGGTAGTCTGTTGTGGACTTTGACATGTGTTTAGGATCATTATCCATTTGTAGTAGCCATCCGCTTTTCAACTTCAGTTTTATTTTATAGATGGTGTTATATTTATGTAAAATTTTTAAATTTCATTGAATCCATTCTTCACTCTAGTCATGAAATGTTCCCTATGCCATTAACCACAAAGCATGATTGATCCACCCCCATTCTTATTGGTAGGCGAGGTGCGCTTTTCCTGAAATTATGTGCCCTTTATTTCTCCACATATACCTTTGATCATTGTGGCCAAAGTGTTCTATTTTACTTGTTTCCAAAGTGCATAAAAAGCTTGTTTAGATGTTATTTTGCATACTTTTGCCAATTAATTTTATGGTGAGGACGCAGGAGAGGTTTTCTTCTATTGACTCTTCTATGGAGGCCATATTTGTGCATATCTCTGTACAGTAGAACAATGTATCACAACTCTAGTGTCTGCTAAATCTTTCTGAATGCCTTTTGCAGTCAAGTGGGGGTTCTGATTTGCCTCTCTAGAAATCCTACCAGCATCTTTTGCTGAAATTTTGCTTTGTCTTCCAGACCTTATCTTGACCTCCACTGTTCCTGTTAACTGCCATTTCTTAACTACATTTTGAACTGAGGAAAGGGCAACTTAAAAACTATTTGCTATATTTGCTTATAGCCTTCTTGTGCTTTGTGAGCCTCCACCATTTTCATTTTCAGATTGCTAGTTAGCTGCTTAGAAGACCCATGGCTCCTGTAAAATATGCCTTTCCTAAAGATGATAGTGAACATGCCATAACCCTAACAGAGTAATTAAGGTCTGAAACCTTGGTCAAACTTATCTGAGCACAAATCTTCAGGGGTGCCCAAACTTTTGCATCATCTCATTTTTCTTGTGGACATTTTTAAAATGTAAAAAAATGACAATATTTTTTGTTGCCTAAAGTACAAAGGAAATGTGTCATCTTTAACTTTAGCGCTTTTACAGATTATTTCATCTTCAACTTGCTTAACTGTTCACAATAACAGTAATATTACCTAGGGGTGACCAAACATTTACATGTCACTATTAGTGTTGAGCATTCCGATACCGCAAGTATCGGGTATCGGCCGATACTTGCTGTATCGGAATTCCGATACCGACTTCCGATATTTTTTCAATATCGGAATTCGGCATCGGAATCGGAAGTTCAGTTGATTGACGGCCTGACGTCATCATGATGCGCGGTGTGTGCGCATCATGATGCGCCGTCATTTCGGGCCTTCCGGGGGTCTCTGCCGGCCTGCCGGGGGGCTGTGCCGGCCTGCCGGGGGGCTGTGTGGACTGCCCGGGGTCTGTACCGGCCTGCCGGGGGGCTGTGCCGGCCTGCCGGTGGTCTGTGCACCCTGTGGGGGTCTGTACCGGCCTGCCGGGGGGCTGTGCCGGCCTGCCGGGGGGCTGTGCTGATGTCCGGGGGTCTGTGCAAGCATCGTCCGATGGGACTACAAGTCCCATCGGGCGATGCCTGCTACCATGACAGTGATTGACACATTAGCCAATGATGGGACAGTAGTAGTCCCATCATCCGGCTAATGTGTTAAATGTTAAAAAAAAAAAAAAAAAAAAAAAATACTACATACATACTACATGCTACATACATACTACATGCTACATACATACTACATGCTACATACATACTACATACATGCTACATACATACTACATGCATGCTACATACATACTACATGCTACATACATACTACATGCATGCTACATACATACTACATATATACTACATACATACTACATACATGCTACATACATACTGCATGCTACATACATACTACATACATACTACATGCATGCTACATGCATGCTACATACATACTCCATATATACTACATGCATGCTACATACATACTACATGCTACATACATACTACATATATACTACATACATACTACATACATGCTACATACTGCATGCTACATACATACTACATACATACTACATACATACTACATGCATGCTACATGCATGCTACATGCATGCTACATACATACTACATACATACTACATGCATGCTACATGCATGCTACATACATACTACATGCATGCTACATACATACTACATGCTACATACATACCACATACATACCACATACATACTACATACATACTACATACATACTACATGCTACATACATACTACATATATACTACATGCATGCTACATACATACTACATGCTACATACATACCACATACATACTACATACATACTACATACATACTACATACATACTACATATATACTACATGCATGCTACATACATACTACATGCTACATACATACCACATACATACTACATACATGCTACATATATACTACATGCATGCTACATACATACTACATATATACTACATGCATGCTACATACATACTACATGCTACATGCATGCTACATACATACTACATACATACTACATGCTACATACATACCACATATATACTACATACATACAATACATTCATACAATACATACATAGACATACAGTACATATAACATAGAGTAACATACTTACCAATACTTGTCACATTGTTCCCCGAAGCCATTGTCTTTTCCGGAATAAATATTAACATAACAAACCACAAAAATACTCACCCACGATCCGAAGCAGTCCACGAGTGTGTCCCACGACGATCTTGGGTAGAGAACTGCAGCATCAGATGATGCTGCCGTTCTCTACGGGCTGCAGGAATCCAATGACGGAAGGTAGGTATCCTTCCGCACTGTATTCCTCCGCCACTTAAAAAAAAAAAAGTCCCTAGTCTCACTTTATGCCATTTCCCACACAGCAATGGCATAAAGTGAGACTAGGGACTTTTTTTTTTTTAAGTGGCGGAGGAATACAGTGCGGAAGGATACCTACCTTCCGTCATTGGATTCCTGCAGCCCGTAGAGAACGGCAGCAACAGCTGATGCTGCAGTTCTCTACCCAAGATCGTCGTGGGACACACTCGTGGACTGCTTCGGATCGTGGGTGAGTATTTTTGTGGTTTGTTATGTTAATATTTATTCCGGAAAAGACAATGGCTTCGGGGAACAATGTGACAAGTATTGGTAAGTATGTTACTCTATGTTATATGTACTGTATGTCTATGTATGTATTGTATGAATGTATTGTATGTATGTAGTATATATGTGGTATGTATGTAGCATGTAGTATGTATGTAGTATGTATGTAGCATGCATGTAGCATGCAGTATGTATGTAGCATGCATGTAGTATATATGTAGTATGTATGTGGTATGTATGTAGCATGTAGTATGTATGTAGCATGCATGTAGTATGTATGTAGCATGCATGTAGTATATATGTAGTATGTATGTAGCATGTAGTATGTAGCATGCATGTAGTATATATGTAGTATGTATGTAGCATGTAGTATGTATGTAGCATGCATGTAGTATATATGTAGTATGTATGTAGCATGTAGTATGTATGTAGCATGCATGTAGTATGTATGTAGCATGCATGTATGTAGCATGTAGTATGTATGTAGCATGCATGTAGTATATATGTGTTATGTATGTGGTATGTATGTAGCATGCATGTAGCATGCATGTAGTATGTATGTAGTATATATGTAGTATGTATGTAGCATGTAGTATGTATGTAGTATGTATGTAGCATGCATGTAGCATGCAGTATGTATGTAGCATGCATGTAGTATATATGTAGCATGTAGTATGTAGCATGCATGTAGTATATATGTAGTATGTAGCATGTAGTATGTATGTAGCATGCATGTAGTATATATGTGTTATGTATGTAGCATGTAGCATGCATGTAGCATGCATGTAGTATGTATGTAGTATATATGTGGTATGTATGTAGCATGCAGTATGTATGTAGCATGCATGTAGTATATATGTAGTATGTATGTTGCATGTAGTATTTATGTAGTATGAATGTAGCATGTATGTAGTATGTAGTATGAATGTAGCATGTATGTAGTATGCATGTTGTATGTATGTAGCATGTAATTTTTTTTTTTTTTTTTACATTTAACACATTAGCCGGATGATGGGACTACTACTGTCCCATCATTGGCTAATGTGTCAATCACTGTCATGGTAGCAGGCATCGCCCGATGGGACTTGTAGTCCCATCGGACGATGCCTGCACAGACCCCCGGAGCCTGCACAGCCCCCCGGCAGGCCGGCACAGCCCCCCGGCAGGCCGGCACAGCCCCCCGGAGCCTGCACAGCCCCCCGGCAGGCCGGCACAGCCCCCCGGCAGGCCGGCACAGCCCCCCGGAGCCTGCACAGACCACCGGCAGGCCGGCACAGACCACCGGAGCCTGCACAGACCCCCTGGCAGGCCGGCACAGCCCCCCGAAAGGCCCGTACAGACCCCAGAGAGGCTGTACAAGGGCAGGAAAGGGTTTTTCTTATTCCGATACCGGAAGTCCCACAGACTTGAATGGGACTTCCGGTATCGGAATCGGCGATACCGATACTTTTTTTAAAGATCGTCCGATACCATCCGATACGATACTTTGAAGTATCGGACGGTATCGCTCAACTCTAGTCACTATATATACAGGGTATATGGGATGAAAGTTGGCTTGAGCTGATCATCTGAAGTGTATGAGACCTTTTGACTATCCTCAGACAGATGTTGTTGGGGAAGAGAGGGATCAGGCTTTTGGAATTTCAATGGCCATTATGTTTACTTTCAGGGGAGATCTCTCCTCTCTCATGTTGAAAACGCATGAATGCTTGGCCGAGAAGAGTCAGGAGAAATAACGCTGCTAAACCAATGTTGCTCAACAGTTATCTTAAGGGTGTGGGCAGCGTTAGTATGGCAGGAATTGCATCTGCAGGTGTCGTATGTGGCACATATTTTCCCCTACAACCAACAATTCTGTGGGAGAAGAGCATGCTGAGAAATATTTTTTTCTGTCTAGCTATGAGTGCTTTTTATTCTCAGAGTTTTTAGAAAAAATGTTTGTTTTTTCAAGAAATAGCACTGTGGCAAGGTATTGACTTTAAGTTAATAGGGCGTTATTAGATGGAACTTGCCACTTGACTCATGCTGTCCAAACCACGTGCAACATAGATCAGATATTGGCTGCACGATTGCAGCCAGGTAGGTTTTTCTCTTAAACGTTCTGGTCTGGTGTTTCAGAGAAGGCATAATTAGAAGATCCAGGGCAAGAGAGCTATCAGTCAACCTCTAGTGGTGCTGGGAAAAGCCTGCCGGGGGTTGGGGATGGGGAGACACCATACCAGTCTCAGACAAAAGGGGGCATTTATGCACATTTAATCGAAGTACATTTGATCAAAGTATGAGGCAGTTATAACATGGATCAATGTGACACGCATCTCTATTCTCTTCATACAGGTAACCAGCTTTTTCAGTCTCTGCTGTGAATCAACTCCTGTGTGTCTCCACTCCATTCAATGTCAGCAAGCAGTTAATCCTGAATACTACATATGTGTTTTCAACTATGCAAGCTTATATCTGGTAACCAGCTTTTTCAATCTCTGCTCTGAATCAACTCTGTGTGTCTCCACTCCATTCAATGTCAGCAAGCAGTTAATCCTGAATGCTACAAATGTGTTTTTAACTACGCAAGCTTATATCTGATATATAGTTTTTTCAACTTACTCTGCTTGTCCCCTTATGTTGTGAGGTCAAGAAACTTTTCAAAGTGCTTTATGATCCATGTAGTGCTGGACATCTGTTTATCAGACCACATTTATTGGGTCCTGCTGTCTCAATTTAGTTTGATTGATTAGCGAGAAGAGATAGAGCAAAACAAAAGGAGATCTAAGCCTTAGTCTCCTATATATTCAGACATAGCTTTGGGAAGGCATTTATGCAGGGGGCATTTATGCACATTTAATCGAAGTACATTTGATCAAAGTATGAGACAGTTATATCATGGCAGTTAGACAGGGCAGGAGACAGGTAAGACAATTATATACATCTACTCCCTGTACATTTGGATTACAACAAATATATACCATATGCATCTGTCTAATTTATACCCTACCCGCTGCATTCACACACATCCACCACTCTGGCATTAACTCTCTACACTCCATCCATATCGGCCCTCACGCCTTTCCTCTCCTATGTATAGCACTCACGCTCTTTTCACATTGCTAAATTGCACAGATCAAGTCAGTCCCACAATTCAACATCAGAGACGCTCTCACAAATCACTTAACCATCTGCTCACTCTTTCGATCCTCCTTCTCCTAGTTGCAGGAGCCATTGTTCCCAACCCTGGTCCCCCATGTTATAGAAAGTCAAACCCCCAACTGCTACACTCAGAAACCCCTCTAATCTTATAAATATTCCCTGCATGCCATCTGTCTCTCTTAATTGTGCCCTTTGGAATTCTCGCTCAGTGTGTAACAAACTCTCCTTCATTCATTACTTCTTCCTTTCTAATTCTCCTAACCTTCTGGCTCTTACTGAAATCTGGATCCAGCAGTCAGACACTACCGCTGCTGCTGCCCTTTCATATGGTGGACTACACTTCTCTCACACCCCAAGATCAGACAATAGAGCAGGTGGAGGCGTTGGTCTGCTCCTATCACCAAAATGTACCTTTCAGGTTATCCCTCAAGTACCCTCACTTGTCATCCCTTCTTTTGAGGTCCATGCTGTCAGACTCTACACCCCCTTCTCCATGCGAGTGGCGGTGGTATATCGTCCTCCTGGCTCCTCCCATCAGTTCCTGGATAATTTTGCCACTTGGCTTCCACATTTTCTCTCCTGTGACATCCCTACCCTCATCATGAGCGATTTCAACATCCCCATTGCTCTTCCCCTCTCCCCATCTGCAACTTACCTTTTATCTCTAACCTCCTCGTTTGGCCTTTCGCAGCTTACTAATTCTCCAACGCATGAAGACAGAAACTCCCTCGACTTGGTCTTCTCTCGGCTTTGTGCAGTGGATGATTTTGCAAACTCCCCTCTCCCGCTCTCTGACCACAACCTTCTTTCATTCTCTATCAAGAACTGCCAGGCCGCTCAGGTCACCTCCACTATCAATACTTATAGAAACATACAGGCCATTAACACCCAGAAACTTATGAAGAACTTGCAGTCTTCATTGGCCCTTATCTCCTCCCTCTCATGTCCTGATTCTGCATTGAAGCATTACAATGAAACACTTCAAAGTGCCCTGGATGAATTTGCACCTCCTATACATAGAACACCACAACACAGACAGCGACAACCCTGGCACACCCTGCAAACACGTTTCCTGCAGTGGTGCTCCAGGTGTGCCGAACGTCTATGGAGAAAATCCAATCTACACGAATATTTCATCCATTATAAGTTTATGCTTAGAGCATACAACACTGCAGTTCACCTCTCAAAACAAACCGATTTCAACATCCTCATCACCTCACTGTCCAATAACCCTAAACGTCTCTTTGACACTTTTCATTCTCTACTCAACCCAAGAGTACAGGCCCCAACCACGGAGCTTTGAGCTGACGATCTGGCCAGTTACTTCAAAGAAAAAATTGACCAGATCCGACAGGAAATTATCTCCCAATCACCTCATACCATGCACTGTCCTCCCTCCCCCACTGTATCTAGCTCACTCTCTGATCTTTAACCAGTCACAGAAGAAGAAGTAAGCAGGCTCCTTGCATATTCTCACCCAACCACTTGCACCAGTGACCCATTTCCATCACATCTCCTCCAGTCCCTTTCCCCTGCTGTCATCCCTCACCTAACTAAAATATTTTAACCTCTCTCTCTCTTCTGGTATCTTCCCCTCCTTATTTAAGCATGCCATCATACATCCACTACTTTAAAAAACCATCCCTCGACCAAAACCGTGCCACTAACTATAGACCTGTCTCTAATCTTCCCTTCATCTCTAAACTCCTGGAACGCCTGGTCCATTCCTGTCTTATCCGCTGTTTCTTTGATGACTCTCTTCTCGACCCTCTCCTTTCCAGTTTCTGCTCTTTACACTCTACTGAAACTGCCCTCACTGAAGTCTCTAATGATCTACTAACAGCTAAATCAAATGGTAATTACTCCATGCTAATTCTCTTGGATCTCTCTGCAGCATTCGACACTGTGGATCAACAGCTCCTCCTCAGTATGCTCCGTTCCATTGGCCTCAAGGACACTGTTCTCTCCTGGTTCTCCTTCTAACTCTCTGACCACTCCTTTACTGTATTTTTTGCTGGTTCCTCCTCCAATCATCTTCCCCTTACTGTTGGGGTTCCTCAAGGATCAGTCCTAGGCCCCCTCCTCTTCTCTTTGTACACTGCCCCTATTGGTCAAACAATCAGTAGATTTGGTTTCCAGTACCATCTCTATGCTGATGACACCCAAATAGGCTAGTTTCACACTAGCGTTTAAACGACGCGCGCATGGCGCCGCTAAGCCACGCCCCCTGCCGGCTCCCTGCTCGCCCCTTCCTGTTATCGCCTCCTCCGAGCGCAGAGGGCTGCATGCGTTATGCGCACCCTATCTTTAGCATAGGGTGCGCAAGCCGTGGGCAACTATGAATATAGCGTGCGCTGCGCATTTTTGGAGGTGCGCCGTGCGCGCCGAACGCAGCATGTTGCATTTTGGCGCGCACGGCGCACATTCAAAAATGCGCAGCGCACGCTATATTCATAGTTGCGCACGGCCTGCGCACCCTATGCTAAAGATAGGGTGCGCATAACGCATGCAGCCCTCTGCGCTCGGAGGAGGCGATAACAGGAAGGGGCGGCCAGGGAGTCGGCAGGGGGCGTGGCTTAGCGGCGCCGTGCGCGCGTCATTTAAACGCTAGTGTGAAACTAGCCTTATACGCTTCCTCTCCTGACATCACGCCTGCCTTTCTAGAAAACACCAGCGATTGTCTAAACGCTGTATCTAACATCATGTCCTCACTGTATCTGAAACTGAACCTGTCAAAGACTGAACTCCTTTTGTTTCCTCCCGCTACTAATGTACCTATACCCGACATTGCCATTTTCGTGTGTGGTTCCACTATTACTCCCCAGCAACATGCCCGCTGTCTTGGGGTCATACTTGACTCTGAGCTTTCCTTTGCCCCCCACATCCGATCACTGTCTCGCTCTTGTTATCTGCACCTCAAAAACATTTCTAGAATTTGACCTTTTCTTACTTTTGACTCCGGAAAAACTCTTACTGTTTCTCTTATTCATTCTTGTCTTGACTATTGTAACTCTCTTCTAATTGGTCTCCCTCTTGCCAAACTCTCCCCCCTCCAATCTGTCTTGAATGCTGCAGCCAGGATCATATTCCTTGCCAATCGTTACACCGATGCCTCTACCTTGTGCCAGTCATTACACTGGTTACCCATCCACTCTAGAATCCAGTACAAACTTATTACCCTTACCCACAAAGCCCTCCATGGCTCAGCACCACCCTACAGCTCCTCCCTTGTTTCAGTATACCACCCTACCCGCGCCCTCCGTTCTGCTGATGACCTGAGGTTAGCATCCTCAATAATCAGAACCTCCCACTCCCGTCTCCAAGACTATACACGTGCTGCACCAATTCTTTGGAATGCACTTCCCAGGTCAATATTATTAGTCCCCAATCCTCACAATTATAAGCGTGCCCAAAAAACGCATTTATTCAGACTGGCCTACCGCCTCAACACTTTAACCTAATCTATCCCTGTGTGGCACAGCCAAAAGTTTTACCATAACCAGGTTCCCCGCATCATGTTCCCACATGCTTTATGCATCCACTAGCCCTCTGTGTCTGTACTGTTACACACTTAACATTATGGCTGGTCCATACAATCAGGGCAATTGTTACCACCCACCTTTCGTGTCTACCTTTTTCCTCATAGATTGTAAGCTTGCGTATCTGTTGTAAGCTTGGTATCTGTTATGATCTATGTGATTATTGTTATGCTGTAATGTCTATTGTCTGTACATGTCCCCTCTGAAATGTAAAGTGCTGCAGAAAATGTTGGCGCTATAGAAATAAAATTTATTATTATTACCTGGCTTCAATCATGCAGCCAGGGTCTGATCTATGCTGCCCTTGGTTTGGGCAACATGAATCAGGTGCCAAGTTCTTTTTAAAGGCACAACAAGCTCGGAATATTTTCACGCAGTGTTATACTTGTCTTTTTTTGTTCCCGTTTTTTTTTTCTTTTTTTCAAAAAAACCCAGCATGCTGTAATTTAGCATTTATTTAATCACTTTAGGGCATTTGTTTCCCATATTCCTCAATTGTTTTTTTGTCTATAGTTGATACATGTTTTTTGTTTTTTAGTGACAGTTTTTTTTGTTCCATTTTACATTAGACTAATTTCATCTGAACCCACCCAGATATCAATGGGTTTGCCCAACAGTATAATATGTATTGGGGCTCCTAGACTCTCCGCCCAGTAGATGATGTCGGGGGAAATAAGAATCTGGCATGTTTGATTTAGTACTGATGATTATTTTATTCTCTATCAGATAAACCACCATTACAGGAGTCTCTCTTGCAGGATACACCGCATATTGGAGAGTTGGGCGAGAGCATTACTGGATGAGTGATTGTTTGGCCAATAACTATTCTAAAGTGTATGGGGAGAGGAAAGCCAGGGGGCTTATCATTTCCATGAGACTCAGTTCTTGGGCCTCAACTGATGCCATAACTGATGTAGAACTTTTTAATACAGAATACTAATAAAAACTTTGATGAAAAGGGCCCAAAGTGTTGCAGTTTCATCAGATACTAGATGAAAATGCCTCTATAATGTTCCTTTTTGCGTCTCTGTACATAAAGCTCGAAACACACGAGATAACTGAATATTCAGGGAGAAAGCCACTGCTAGAGTCGTCTGACAGCATTGTATCTCCCCTAAAAAAACAAACGAGGAGCGAACATTAATACTGACATAAACTACCCAGTCCCATTTTTGAAGAACATCATCTATCAGGAGCATCGAATATCTAGTCGGACCTGCCGAAATTTGTGATTCTAACCGACTTACATTTAAGTTCTCTATGGCCTGGAAAAAAAATAGATTTTTAGGGGAAAACAATTACAGGTCTACAATTTTTTAAGTCCAGTATATACAGTATACTATAAAAAAAACACAAAAAAGCATACGGTAATCAAAACTTCTTCGGTTGAGCATCATAATAAGGGTAAGTTCACCCAAGCATATAAAAAAATTGATTAGAGTTTCATCCAGAAAATTGGGACAGTTTCTCACTTGTCATCCGTGCACAATCCATTTTTTTACAGCAGCTATTAATCATGTAAACGAAAATTTACAGTTTACAGAATTGTAATGTATCAGTAATAATTCAATGCTATTCAGTGGCTCTGTACGGCATCAGATTTTTTTTTTACGCACCCATCGGATGAGTAATCTGATTTACGAAAGAAACGAGTGCGTGGTGAGATTTTCTTCACATGCAGATTCAGTCAGTGTAAAAAATAAAGGTAATCTGCACTGCCCCAATGAATATCATTGGTTCGAGTGTGGTCCGTTTTTCTCACAGACAGCACCCAAACCAAAAATACGGTTGTGTGATCGAGCCCTATGTGAGGAATGGGGCACCTTTTTGAAACACTTAAAATGTCATGATAGGAATTGGCTTGTCTAAACCAGACATTACTTAAGTTTATTGCACAACTGAGTAATCCCATTTTCCTATGTTATTGTTTATTTCTCCAATACATTTACATATTAATATCTCATGGCGAGTTTTTCATGTTTCCATACATTCCTAATCAGTGACATTACAGCGTCTTTCTGTGACACGTGAGGCAAACATTAAATGGAATTGTTCATATTTATTAGTAATGTATGTGAGACACCCAGCATACAGATGACATCAATGTCACATGGTGTGGCAGGAATGCAGTCCTGGCAGTGTTTTTCTTGGCTCCTGAGTTATTAATTCCCAACACGGTACTATGGAATAAGTCTATAGGTTGTGTGACACGGGAGAGGTTGTAATTATAGAGCATCACAGAGCTGCTGCCTCAGAGAAAAGAACAGCCCAGTGTTCCAAGAAAGAGAATATCTATCTATCTCATATCGAAAAACCTACAAAAGACAAAATGAAAAACACCCTGCTATAACTAAATAAGTAAAAAGCAAAAGTGCATTTAAATCATACAGAGTTCTTAGTAATACTGTATTTGATCAAACATAGCATAAAAGCCGTCCCACCATCGACAAGGTGACTCTGTGGTCGGGGCGGTCCTACACTGTCTAGTATTAGTAACCTTATCATGTGTCAAAGTTGACGTCTGTGTGAATAAGGGCAGATAAGGACCGGGTCCCAACCACCGTACACCAGTCACGGGAAGCCTTTAAATACAATTTTCCCTTCACCCATGACAGCACCACATGAGAGAGGGATCCGCCCCGCCAGGACAGGAACCTACTGAGACATAAGGGGCGGCACCTCTCCCCCGCTTCAGTTGGGTTCCTGTCCTGGAAGGAATCCCACTGTGGCGGTGCCTGTCATGGGCGAAGAGAAAGAAGACCCAGGCCCGTCCCGGCGCGGGAAGAACAGGTAGCTTACCTGTAGCGCCGGCCGTCGGGTCCTGGAAGCGCAGTCCCCGGGGTCCCTGGGGCTCCGGGTTCGTGCGGGCGTGGATGGGATCCCGGTGGCTCCGGGAAGCCCCCACCGCGCCGCCCTCCCCTCGCGCACGCCGCATCTCGATCCCCGTGGCAGGGGAGAGACGCTGGCGTCTTCCGGCCGCTGACGTCAGCGGCGCTTGGAATGCTGGGTGCGCCGGCTGACGTCAGCAGAAGGCGACGGTGTAATGGCGCCGGGTGCGACGCCGGCCGGCTTTCTGAAGCGCTGGGCCGGCGGTCGCAGGGGGGAGGGGAGGAAGACGCTCACCAGGCGGAGGCATGCAGATTTAAAGGGGAAGACAGCGGTAGATCGGCGGTGCAAGATGGAGTCCGAGCAGGAACGTTCAGCGTCCCTGCCTCCCTCACAGCCCTCTGGCAGAAAGCATGGAAGCCATTCAAGCAGCAGTCGCCCCAGCCGCAGGTCGGGGCACTCCTCAAGGTCCAAAGAGCGCGGGTCAGGTGCTCCGACGCAGCCTCCAAATCCGGTACCCTTGATTACGGGTGGTGAGTGATCTTCGTGAATGTCAGCAGTATGTTAATAGGGGGTTTTTCTATTGTATGCTTCACCCTGTAGGAAAGGCCCAGAAAAGCAGGAAGCAAGAAGAACAATAGGGATTGTGCTATATGTAAATCTCCCCTAGCAAGAGACTGGCAAAAAGATCTCTGTGCTTCGTGCATTCAGCGAACTATGGCGGAGGAAGCACCTAGTTTCGCAGCCAATCTAATATCTGCCCTCAGGTCAGAAATGGAAGGCTCAATTAAGTCCTTATTGAAAAAAGGGAAAAAAAGCAGGAAGGATTTCCCTAGTTCCCCCTCAGATTCCGCATCAGTATCATCTCAGGCGGAAAAATCATCCTCCTCAGACTCCTCAGATAGTGACACAGGGGGTAAGCCATGTTTCCCTGTAGAAGATACAGATGCCCTCCTAAAGGCCATTAGAACCACAATGGGCCTACAGGAAGAAAGGGCGGCCAAAACCCTAGAGGACGTCATGTTTGGGGGGCTTCAGGAGAGGAAAAAACGAACCTTCCCAGTAAACGCGAAAATCCAGGCGCTTATTGAGAAGGAGTGGAAAAAGCCTGAAAAATCGGGGGCCCTTCCATCCGCTTCTAAGAGGCGATACCCCTTTGAATACAAGGATACGGAAATATGGGACAAAGTCCCAAAAATAGATGCAGCGGTGTCCAGGTCTTCCAAAAGGTCGGCCCTGCCCTTGGAAGACGCAGGGGTTCTTAGAGACCCGCTAGACAAAAAAGCGGACTCATATTTGAGGCACGCATGGGAAGCAACAGCAGGAGGTCTTAAGCCGGCGATAGCGGGCACCTGCACGGCACGCTCCCTCATGATCTGGCTGCAGCAGTTAGAAGAGAAGCTGGCGTCAAGGGTCCCAAGAGAGAAGATCTTATCAGACATGTATCTCTTGCACGGGGCAGCGGCTTTTCTGGCAGATACCTCGGCGGACTCTATGCGATTAACAGCCAGAGCAGCGTCACTATCAAATGCTGCTAGACGCGCGTTATGGCTTAAAGGCTGTCCGGGTGACCTTCAGTCCAAGACCAAATTGTGCTCTCTCCCCTGCGATGGCCGATTCCTGTTCGGCAAAAACTTGGATGATATTCTGGAGAAAGCAGGCGATAAGAAAAAAGGCTTCCCCAGATTCCCTATGGATCAGAGGAGACAGCCCTTTCGGAGGGGAAGATTCAATAGAGGACGTCCTCCCGCTGACAGGAGAAGATGGGAGGATAAAAAGAAGAAAGAATCAGGGTTTATGTTTGGTGGAGGCACCTCCACCTCCAAAAAGTCACCACAGTGACGCCAGTATTCCAGTAGGAGCGAGATTGGCACTCTTTTTCCAGGCCTGGGAAAAGATCTCCTCCAACACCTGGATTCTGAGCATCCTAAAAGAAGGCCTGAAAATCCCCTTTATTCGTCAGCCAAAATCCGTGGTCGTCATCACACCTATCAGGAAGATGACCGAAGAACAACTGGCCTTAGAAACAGAAATCCTGAGCCTGATAGACAAGCGGGTACTGTCCGAGGTGCCACGCTTACAGGAAGGAAAGGGGTTTTATTCACCCCTTTTCCTAATAAAAAAACCGGATCAGTCGTTCAGGACAATCATAAATCTCAGACGCCTCAATCTATGGATAAAGAACCCGACCTTCAAGATGGAATCAGTAACTACGGCAGTGAAGCTGCTACATCAAGATTGCTTCATGGCCGTAGTCGATTTAAAGGATGCGTATTACCACATCCCTATCCATCCAGATTACCAGAAATACCTGAGGGTAGCGCTTTATATTCAGGGCACACTAAGGCACTTTCAGTTCAGGGCTCTTCCGTTTGGCATATCCATAGCCCCGAGGGTCTTCACCAAGGTCATAGCGGAAGTGACAGCCTTTCTCCGGATTCACGATACGGTCATAATACCATACCTGGACGATTTTCTTATAGTGGGCAGTTCAGAGGACCACTGTACAGCACAGCTGACTCAGGTGATCAACACCTTGCAAGAGTTAGGGTGGATAGTCAATTTCAAAAAATCAAAATTACAACCCCTAAAGAAACAGACCTTCCTAGGATTTATACTGGACTCAGAAAGGCAAGAGTGTCTGCTCCCAGAGTCCAAGATAGAGAAGGTGCAAAATCTGGCCTTGGCAGGCCGAAACCAACCATGTATGACATTAAGAAAAGCAATGTCCCTGCTAGGTACCCTAACATCCTGTATTCCGGCGGTCAGGTGGGCTCAGTTTCACACCCGGCAACTCCAGTGGGAGATACTAAGAGCACAAAGATCGCTAAGAGGGCGTTTGGAAGGAAAGCTGGAGCTTTCCTTAAAAACCAGAGACTCTCTCAACTGGTGGTTGAACGAGACAAATCTGACCTTAGGAATACCATGGGACAGACAGGCGACAGATATAATTTTAACAGATGCAAGCTCCTCGGGGTGGGGGGCACACCTAAGGGGCCTCATAGGTCAGGGTTCCTGGACACCTCAAGAAAGGAAGGCATCCTCCAACCTGAGAGAACTGTGTGCAGTGGGCAAGGCCCTAAACCACTTCATTCCGCTACTCCAGGGTCAAGATGTACGCATCATGTCAGACAACAAGGTAGCAGTGGCATACATCAACCACCAAGGAGGGACAAGATCACACTCCTTAATGGAAGCAGCAACAAACATTCTGAGCAGGGCAGAGGATCACCTACACTCCGTGACAGCCCTACACATAAAAGGGGCAGAAAACATAGAGGCAGATTTCCTGAGTCGCAATACCCTGAGGCAAGGAGAATGGGCACTAAACCGATCCATTTTTCAAAAGTTAATTCAGCTTTGGGGGGAACCGGTGATAGACCTCTTTGCAAACAAGCACAACAGGCAAACAGAAAGGTTCTGCTCTCTAAACCCAAGGGAAAACCCATGGGCAGTGGACTCATTGCACATCCAGTGGAACTTCAGACTGGCTTACGCGTTCCCCCCAGTAGCTCTGATCCCGACTGTGGTAAGAAAAATCAGAAACGATCAAGCCAGGGTGATTCTAATAGCTCCATTTTGGCCAAAAAGGCCCTGGTTCGCTCTGCTACGGAAGATGTCCCTCTCCGATCCTTGGGTTCTGCCAGAAATCCCGGACCTACTAGCTCAGGGTCCAATATTACACGCTCAGGTCAAAGGATTCCATCTGACGGCGTGGAATTTGAAAGGTCGCTTTTAATAGATAGGGGGTTCTCCCCTGGGCTGGTGGCCACTCTGCAAAAAAGCAGGAAACCGGTGACTACTAACATCTACGGCAGAACATGGGATAAGTTCCTACAGTTCTTGGGTAAGCCGTTAGGGAAAGAACCTCCGATTAGTGACATCCTAGAGTTCTTACAATCTGGGTTGCAGATGGGGTTAGCAGTAAACACACTTAAGGTTCAGGTGTCGGCACTAGGGGCGCTCTACAATTGCAAACTGGCATCAGATAGGTGGATAGCCAGATTTATTAAATCCTGCCATAGAGCTAGACCTATTCCAATACCTAGAATAGCCCCCTGGGATTTAAACCTGGTGTTAGAAGCCCTTACAAAAGAACCGTATGAGCCATTACATCAGCTACCCCTAAAGTTTTTGACCCTAAAAACGATCCTGTTAGTAGCCCTCACATCAGCCCGCAGGATAAGCGACTTACAGGCTCTCTCAGTAAATCCTCCTTATACGCAAGTCTTTCAGGATAGGGTAGTGTTAAGAACAGACCCCAGTTATCTGCCCAAGGTAGTGTCAGATTTCCATCGGGGTCAGGAAATTGTTCTTCCATCCTTTTGCGAAAATCCAAAAAATCTGGGGGAGGAAAAATTCCATAGTCTGGATGTTAAAAGAGCTCTTGTAGAATATATATCTGCCACTAGCCAGTGGAGGAGGTCACAGTCCCTATTCGTAGCTTTTCAGGGTGCCAGGAAAGGCTATGGGGTTTCAAAAGGGACTATTGCTAGATGGATCAGGGAAGCCATTAGTGTAGCCTATTCAGCTAGTGGTATCCCGATTCCTGACGGCATCAAAGCTCATTCCACCAGAGCCGTGGCGACCTCCTGGGCTGAAAAGGCAGAGGTATCAATCGAACAAATTTGTAAGGCCGCTACCTGGGCCTCACCTTCAACCTTCTTTAAGCACTATAGATTAAATCTATCCTCCTCTGCTGACTTAACCTTTGGTAGAAGGGTGCTGCAAGCGGTGGTCCCTCCCTAAGGTGTTTTGAAGTCTCCAAAAATCTCTCATGTGGTGCTGTCATGGGTGAAGGGAAAACCACCATGGTTACTTACCGGTAGCCGGTTTTTCCGGAACCCATGACAGCACCCGTACATTCCCCCCCTTTTTCACTGTATGGTGTGCACAATTAGTAGGGTGTTTTGAGTGTTGTGGTGTTGGATAAACATGTAACTAACCGGGAAGTCCTCTCAATGCTCTGTAACCCAACTGAAGCGGGGGAGAGGTGCCGCCCCTTATGTCTCAGTAGGTTCCTGTCCTGGCGGGGCAGATCCCTCTCTCATGTGGTGCTGTCATGGGTTCCGGAAAAACCGGCTACCGGTAAGTAACCATGGTGGTTTCCAGCTCAGGAGAGGGAGGCCACACATTACTAAGAACTCTGTATGATTTAAATGCACTTTTGCTTTTTACTTATTTAATTATAGCAGGGTTTTTTTTATTTTGTCTTTTGTAGGTTTTGTATGCTTTTTGGTCATGTGAACATGCATTTATATGCTGCATGTGTACCAACTCAAACCAAGCTCAATTTTTCTGCTTTTTCTTTGTATTTTTGCATTCTGTGCAAGCTGAGGTGTGGCCTCCCTCTCCTGAGCTGGAAATTGTATTTAAAGACTTCCCCTGACTGTTGTCCTAGTGGTTGGGACCCGGTCCTTGTCTGCCCTTATTCACACAGATGTCAACTTTGACACATGATAAGGTTATTAATACTAGACAGTGTAGGACCGCCCCGACCACAGAGTCACCTTGTGGATGGTGGGACGGCTTTTATGCTATGTTTGATCAAATACAGTATTACTAAGAACTCTGTTTGATTTAAATGCACTTTTGCTTTTTACTTATTTAATTATAGCAGGGTTTTTTTCATTTTGTCTTTTGTAGGTTTTGTATGCTTTTTGGCCATGTGAACATGCATTTATATGCTGCATGTGTACCAGCTCAAACCAAGCTCAATTTTTCTGCTTTTTCTTTGTATTTTTGCATTCTGTGCAAGCTGGGGTGTGGCCTCCCTCTCCTGAGCTGGAAATTGTATTTAAAGGTTTCCCCTGTTCCCATGTTCCCACATGCTTTATGCATCCATTAGCCCTCTGTGTCTGTACTGTTACACACTTAACATTATGGCTGGTCCATACAATCAGGGCAACTGTTACCACCCACCTTTCGTGTCTACCTCTTTCCTCATAGACTGTAAGCTTGCGAGCAGGGCCCTCACTCCTCTTGGTATTTGTTATAATCTACTGTATGTGATTATTGTTATGCTGTAATGTCTATTGTCTGTACAAATCCCCTCTGAAATGTAAAGTGCTGCGGAATATGTCGGCGCTATAAAAATAAAATTTATTATTATTATTATTATTCCCGTGACTGGTGTCTGGTGGTTGGGACCCGGTCCTTGTCTGCCCTTATTCACACAGACGTCAACTTTGACACATGATAAGGTTACTAATACTAAACAGTGTAGGACCGCCCCGACCACAGAGTCACCTTGTCGATGGTGGGACGGCTTTTATGCTATGTTTGACCAAATACAGTATTACTATGAACTCTGTATGATTTAAATGCACTTTTGCTTTTTACTTATTTAATTATAGCAGGGTTTTTTTTTCATTTTGTCTTTTGTATGCTTTTTGGCCATGTGAACATGCATTTATATGCTGCATGTGCACCAACTCAAACCAAGCTCAATTATTGTGTTCTATCTCATATCTATTATCTAATATCTATCTCATATCTATTATCTATCTATCTCATATCTATCTCTCAAATCTATTATCTAATATCTATTATCTATCTATCTCATATCTATTATCTATCTCTCATATCTATCTCTTATATCTATCCTTCTATCTCATATCTAGAAAAAGAAAACACAGCAGCATTCTGTATGAGCCAAAATATATGCAAACACTGAAAACATTGAATCTAAACTGTGTTATTACTCAGTAAGATGAACTTTCAAAAATGAAGGTTCTTAGCACATACCATAAATTGGAAAATCTATGTGTGCCCATCAACCACGGCAAGGAGACCTCACTCTGATATCTCCTATCTATGAAGCTATTTATCTATAATAACAATTTTTTTTCTATAGGTCTGTCAACATATCTACAGCACTTTACAATTTGTAGGAGACATGTACAAACAATATATGATAAAATATAGATTATCCATGAATAAGCACTGTGTTACAGTCTGAAAAGCATAGGAAAAAGGTAAAGACACGTTTGAAATTAAATGAATGAAAATACCCAATTTTGTGGGGTAAAGTATATAATAAATCCATCCCCTGTGTATATAATGTTTTATATATTTCACTTTAGACTTTATTGTATCATCAGGAGCCGAAAAAATACCAAGGAAAATGCTCAGTATGTGAGTATTAAGGGATTTGGGAAAAATGGGGGCCAGCTCTGTGGCATGAACGTTTCTCAGAGCCCTGATTTTTCCAGTTGTCAACCATTTTTCAGTGGTAATGTTTCCAGGAGATGAATGATAAGCAGTGGTAACAGTGAGATGACGCTTATCGGCCAATCTTTTTTATTAGAGTATGATCTAATTTCTCATTTGTACTATGATAACAGTGTGACTTCCTATCCGCAGCCGCCTAATAATAAAATGTTGGTATGTGGAGGTTACAAATATGTGATGAATATGGATCCTATTCCGGCTGTGCTGTGATGGATGAGCCTCTGGGTTTTCGGTGTGCAGGTGCTGCTCTTGTCTAGCAGGAATACTGTGTTGGCTCTCATGTTCTCAGCAATTCTGTCTCTTCCCCCTGGAGTTTTGTCCCCCCCTCCCCCATCCTGGTGTCTTCTCTCTCCTCAGTTCTATCTTTCTACATTCTTGCCCACACACACATTTATGTCAAAGTAGCAATGGTGCAGATACAAGAACGAGATGCCGCACCCTGCCAAACCTGCTGCTGATGTCATCAACGATCACAAGTGACACATCAAAAATGAAACCCAGATACAATAACCCGGGCTTGATAGCCGACCTTATTACACGAACCTCTGAGACTTTGTCATTGCTGATTATGAAATGAACTTTTCTAAATACAATATATACTGTATATTATTAGATTCGGCTCGTTTTACTTCTAAATGAGGATTAAGAATATAACAATTTAAGCTCTCGGCTCAGATTTCATTCTCCACCCTTATTGAAAGCGAAGAGTTTTATTATAGAAACCATTTATATAGTAATTGTTACAAACTAACAGCCTGAACCTTTACATCAAAGGCACAGCGTCACTTTCGTGGTAGACGGGCTCATTTACCTCAAGGAGCTGGAAGTAATAACAGGGCTTGGCAGAAAATCTTTTCTCCCATCTCTGTGTTTACTAAAAAGGAAAATGGATTCCGGGGCCGAGACCCATTCCCATTTTAGATAATGATGGATGGGAAATAAGATCTTGCCGATGCCAGCGCCAAGGATGTTAAAGGGGACGCATAGAACTACGTTAGAATGGCTGCTTTTCTCTAGAAACAGTCACATCTGCCTATTGAAGTCAAAATAGCGAAACAGCAGTACTACGTAATGTGTGAGAAACCATGGGACCGATTCATCATTTGCATTTTTTAAGTCGCTTTTCTTTTTTTCATCATAGAATCATAGAATCGTAGAGTTGGAAGGGACCTCCTGGGCCATCTGGTCCAACCCCCTGCTCAAAGCAGGATTCGCTAAATCATCCCAGTCAGATATCTGTCCAGCCTCTGTTTGAAGACTTCCATTGAAGGAGAACTCACCACTTCTCGTGGCAGCCTGTTCCACTCATTGATCACTCTAACTGTCAAAAAGTTTTTTCTAATATCTAATCTGTGTCTCCTCCCATTCAGTTTCATCCCATTGCTTCTAGTCTTTCCTTGTGCAAATGAGAATAAAGTTGATCCTTCTACAATGTGACAGCCCTTTAGATATTTGTAGACAGCTATTAAGTCTCCTCTAAGTCTTCTCTTTTGCAAACTAAACATTCCCAAATCCTGCAACCTTTCCTCATAAGACAGGGTTTGCAGACCGGTCACCATTCTGGTCGCTCTTTTCTGAACTTGCTCCAGTTTGTTGATGTCTTTTTTAAAATGTGGTGCCCAAAACTGGACACAATATTCCAGATGAGGTCTGACCAAAGAGGAGTAGAGGGAAATAATGACTTCACGTGATCTAGACTGTATGCTTCTGTTAATACATCCTAGAATTGCATTTGCCTTTTTTGCTGCTGCATCACACTGTTGACTCATATTCAGTCTGTGATCTATTAGTATACCCAAGTCTTTTTCACATGTGCTGTCACTTAGCCCTATTCCTCCCATTCTATATATGCTTTTTCCATTTTTATTGCCCAGATGTAGTACTTTGCATTTCTCCCTGTTAAAAACCATTCTGTTAGTTGCTGCCCACTTCTCCAGTTTATTTAAATCTTTTTGAATCCTCTCTCTCTCTTCTCTAGTATTAGCTATCCCTCCTAGCTTTGTGTCATCAGCAAATTTAATCAGTTTACCCTCAATTCCTTCATCTAAATCGTTGATAAAGATGTTGAACAATACAGGGCCCAGGACAGAGCCCTGTGGTACCCCACTTGAGACATTCTTCCAACTGGATGTGCAGCCATTTACGACCACTCTTTGGGTCCGATCACTAAGCCAGTTATGAATCCACCTAACAGTTGCCTTGTCCATTCCATACTTAATCATTTTTTCAATAAGGATTGTATGAGAGACTTTGTCAAATGCTTTGCTGAAGTCAAGATATACTATATCTACAGCATTTCCTTGATCCAACCAATCAGTGATACCGTCATAGAAGGAAATTAAGTTAGTCTGACATGACTTATCATAGAATCATAGAATCATCATCATCATGTGATGTTTGTTGATGTTTCTTTTGAACCACAGGTGGTTATGCGCATTTTGTTACATTGTGCCTGTATTTCATCTGTGCTTTATTGTTCTTTTGCTTTGTACCATTTTTAACCCCGTACTGACATCCGATGTACATAGGACAAAAAGACTGTCTGGCACTTCTAAACTAATGTGAACAGGTGAATACTAGGAGCCGCCACATCCATATACAATAAACCAAAAGAGATGCACTCTGTAGTGCTAAAGCATGTCAATATGGAATATATGAAATATGAATAGCAATACTGCTTCTGGATACTAGGAAAAAGTGAGACGCTTAGCACATAATTTTTCCAATTCATACATGCACAGCAACCAATGACAAGGCAGTCTCAAAACGAATGGATCCTAATGTGTCTAATGTGAATACCTCTCTAAGGGCTCATACTCCCTTGCAAGAGACTCGCATGAGTCTCTCGCATGACAACCTGGCACTGCCACCGGCACTTGGACCGAAGCGTGCGGCTTCTTAGAAATACATGCAGCCGCACACTTCGGTCTCGAGTGCCGGGTATTGAGATGCGAAACTCGTGCGAGTTTCTCACAAGTGTGACCCCAGCCATACACTGAGATAATGACTGACACACAGTCAGGATCTGCTTCTGACCACAGCTATTAACCTGTGAAATGCCAGTCAATTTTTGACAGCAGCATTAACAACGTGCCAGCATTGGGGCACAACATTTCATTTCCCTAAATCCCCCCTCCTCCCGTAGCACGATTTTGGGGTGCCGGTGCGTTACCATGTCAGCCAAGAGTCTACTGAAGACCCCCATATTTGTTATCACAGCACTCTGCTGACACGCAGAAGGTGGCTGGACTTTAATGGAGATGGTGATTTTTAGGCTTTGTACCCACGTAAGTGGTTTTTTTTTTGTGTTTTTAAGCGTTTTTACTGGCAAAAATGCTTACAAGAAGCATCCCATTCATTTTAATGAATTCCTCACTTTTTGTGCACATTGATGCGTTTTTACCGCGAAAAAAAAATGCATCGCGGTAAAAAACGCAGCATGCTCATTAATTTTGCGGAAAAATCCGCATTTCTAACTATATTCTATGAGCAGGAGGATACTCCTGTAAAATACACACAAAAAAACACGCAAAAAACTTGCAAAAAATGCGCGTTTTTCCTGGGAAGGAGTTCGTTTTTTTTCTGCATACGTGGGTACATAGCCTTACTGAATACAGCAATACTGAAAGCCTCGGCGTCAGCGATCAGCTTTTGATAGTTTTAAGTCCTCCAGGGGAACTAACAAATACAGTGAAAAGTAAAAAAGAAGATTTAAAAAATATGAAAAAATAAAAAAGCATAAAAATAAAAAAAAACACATTTGGTATCACTGCAACCAAAAAAGTTTCATCAAACTAATTTTGTCCGATCGATAAATACCATAAAACATTTAAAACACCCAAACTGCAGATTTTTTTTCTTGCCACAAACCCAAAAAATTAAATAGCAATTGATAAGTCATATTTAAAAATGGTTACAATAACATCGTCCGTAAAAAAAACAAGAATTTACACTGTTCCATCAGCCGAAAAATAAAAATGTTGTAGGTGTTGGAAAATGGCAACAAAAGAAAAACGTGGTTGGAAAAAAAAACCTCATGTCCCTTGAAAGGAGGAACATAATGTGTTCACCTGTGGGTTTTTTTTTTCTAAGGCCGGGATCACACGCAGCGAGATACGGCCGAGTCTCGCAGGTTAAAACCAAGCTCTGGCACCGGCACTCCGGAGCGGACCGTGCAGCTCCATGTATTGCTGTGCGGCTGCACGCTCCACTCCGGAGTGCCGGCGCTAGAGCTTGGTTTTAACCTGCGAGACTTGGCCGTATCTCGCTGCGTGTGATCTTGGCCTTATGGTTGCAACTGTGGGCGTGATATAGGGTTTCCTTATGTGTTAGCTTGATTAATCATTTTCAACTTTTCAAAAATTTAGCACAGGTGTATTCCAATTCTCCAATAAAGTGGTTTTAAGTACGTCTGTAATTTTTTTCACAAATTTTGGGACATGCAACTTTTGCATTAAGCAGTTGCTAAAAAGGTTGAAGACAAAAGTAAAGGCCAAAAATTAGATTAAAAAACGCAAATCTAATATGAATTGGGCCCCAAGGTTTCCTAATTCTGGACAACACTTTGAAATGTTATGGTGACCACACCATACTAAGGCTATGTGCACACGGTGCGGATTCTGATGCGGATCCGCATGGTTTCTGGTCCTGCAGGTCCGCAGCAGTTTCTGCTGCGTTGTACAGTACCATTGTTTTCAATGGTCAAACCAGAAACGCTGTGCATATGCTGCGGATTTGCTGCGGGTTACAATCCGCAGTATGTCAATTCTTTGTGCGGCATCCGCTGCAGTTTCACACCTTATCCATTGTGAGGTGTGAAACCGCAGGATAATTCGCAGGTAAACCGCAGGACTTTTGACCTGGGGATTTTTCCAAATCCGCACGGAAAAATCCGCAGCTCTCCAAACTACGTGTGCACATAGCCTTAGGATTCACAGCATATTACTCCAGAGGGTTTTTGATCATATGAAATGCTAGTCTTGGTGAAAAGCCCTCTGGAGTAAGGCCATGTGCACACGTACTGGATGGTGCTGCGGATTTTTCAGCGCGGATTTGGAAAAATCTGCAGGTAAATCCACAGGTCAAAAGACCTGCGTTTTACCTGCGGATTAGCCTGCGGTTTGACACCTGTACAATGGAGCAGGTGTAAAACCGCTGCAGATTCCGTACAAAGAATTGACATGCTGTGGATTTGAAACCGCAGCAAATCCGCGTGGAAAAATCCACAGCATGTGGACTGCATTTTGTAGCTACAGAGGTGTACAGCTCCAGTAGCCTCAAACTGTAAAACCAGCATAAAGCAGGCGGCCAGCTGTCCATTATCTAACCATCTGGGATCCTATTTTGCAATATCTAATGACGTTTCACCCTTACAGGCTTCTTCAGGGGAATGAGGCAAATGCAAACTAAAAATGGCCTAACAGACAATTTATAACCTCCCCATCTGACATCAGACCTACCTCATCATTGTGATTCCCAATCTAAGCCTCCACAATGCTGAGCCAATGTGCATCAATCAGAAAAGGGTCAAAGCTATGCATCCATGTCACATGTATGTGTTCTAGCCTATCAGCATGGTGTATTGTATGCAGCCAGTACAGAGCAGGTCGCCATGTGATTACATCATCAGGGCACAGGAAAACATAAAATCATAAGGGTCTCCAAGAAAGTGGTGTCCGCACCATACTATGGGCTTAAAAAGATGGCCGCGACACTCGCACAGAGGAGAGAATGTCACTCAAACCAAATCTTCAAGAAAATGGTGCTGGTCTTATACTTTGGACTTCTTCAAAATGGCCACGAATCTTATGCAATGTGAAAAGACATCAAAATGGTTATATTATACTAAGTGGTCGCTGTCTTTCTAAATGATTCTTCAGGCCATTATCCAAAACAGGTGTATTTTAGTTTATTATTCTCTACTATGCAGGCATTACAGCCATTTTGGAGATGCTCGAAGTGTTATGGTCCCGTTTCTCTTAGCGACGCACCAGCGATCGTGACAATGATACGACCTGGTAAGGATCGCTGGTGCGTCGCTAAATGGTCGCTAGTAAGCTGTCAAACAGCAGATCTGTGCAGCAACCATCCAGTGATCCTCGGCGGTCGTTGGTACTTTGTCACAAAAAGGGTGATTTAATCTTTTTATTTTTATATAGACTTTATTTTTTTTACTTACCCTAGGACACATGACCTTTGTATATGCTGGAAAATTGTGATATATAATAAATTAACATTGTCCTTTGAATTCCAGATGATTGCGTTGCAGGAAACCAATGCGAGCCAGTGCACAAGCACGCTAGCAACCAAGCCATCTAAATACTGCTATCAGTGATTGACAGCAGCAGATATCAGAACTGGCTCAGCTCCTGAGCTCACTACATACATATGCAAGGAGAAGTGCCAGAGCCGGGGTGCCTTTTACATGCTAGTACCGGAACTGCCGGGACTGTCACCCGTGTTACGGGGGGGGGGGGGAGACTACAAGCACAGGACAGACCGGGTCATGTGACTGACTTCAGGAAGCTGGGCAGATATAGCGTGCTGCACGGGAAAGCAGACAGCCCGCGCGGGAAAGCTGTGTAGCGGATCGAGTGCTGCTACTGCTGAGAAGACAGAGCACCCTGACAGACCCCCTGCAGCTGTACTCTCGGCTGATAGGCGATCCACAGACAGATCTCCGCCCTCCTCTCTGACAGCTTCCGAACTGAAGTCACTGACTGGACCGTTAACTAAACGCCAGGAGAGATGCCAGGCGGGGCCAGGTCTTAATAGACCAGAACTGTTATGTGCCGCAAAGCAATGGCTCGTTCTAGTGGCATTTCACATTGGACTAAGTACCGTACCAGATATCGTAAGGCACAGGAAAACTGCCCGTTACACAGAGACTGTGACGAGACAACCTGCGCCGCTGTTGCCGGTGCCACCGTTGGAACCCTGAACCTTCTCACATCTGAAGACTACAGTCTGATAAGTTTAAACTCTTTATTACTGAACTCTTGTTCGTCCCCTACCTACCGTGTAATACTCCCAATTCTGCCCCATACTTTTTCCACCCCCTATCATCCTTTACTCCCTGGAGGAGTATCGTTCTCTTTTCAAATAAATACTTTAACTGTTGATCTGCCTCCTGTCTGTGGTGACATCCCGCGTTCCTGCAATTTCTACACATACGCACCCTGACAGTGACATACAGTTACTACAGGGTGCACCATAGGGGTCATAGTAATTTCTAGTATAAAATATGATGGATGTGTCTTTTTTTTTTTTTTTTTTTTTTAGAAAACTTCTTGGAAAGGTGTACAAATTCTAAAACTGTCGAAAATTTGCAACTTTTATGCACAACAAAACTGACTTAAAGACCTTGATGGAGTTCCCTTTTACATGTTTCAGTTCGTTACCATTTTCCAGATCTATCCTTATTATCACCGATTGGGTTCGTTCACACGGCCATATTTTTGGCCCGAGTACTCTCCGTGAAAAAAAAAAAGAATGCCCTTAGATAAATGTTATTCAATGAGACAGTGCAGATCAGCGATTTTATTCACTGACCAAATCTGCACTAGAGTCTTCCGTAACTGGGATGAGACTCACCCATTCCAGTCTACGGGTGCGTAAAATAAATCTGACGCCGTATGGAGCCGTAGTATGGCATCCGATTATTACGGATACATTGCACTTCTGTAACATAGAAACTGTAAATGATCAGTAGCTGCTGCTATAAAAAAATGGATTGGACACGGACAGCAAGTGAGGAAAAAAATCATCTGAGTTTTCTGGATGAAACACTGAACGATTTTTTCTATACGCTCATGTGAACCTACTCATTGAATGATTGAAAACACTAAGTGCCCAACTGATTAAGTCTTAATTTTTTTGAACATGTTGTCGAATCATGGATCAACCTCTTTCTTCTTCCACATGGACTGATGCCGTGGATCTCGAGCTTCTCCAGGAGAGTGAGCTGGTTCTTTTTGTCTTCGCACCATAATATCGTAAAAATCTTCTGAGGTTTTTGTTATGGATTTTCCCCTTTTTATGATGCATTTTTAGTTTCAAAGATTCCTAATAACTATATGATGCATTTTTTATCTAGATTTGAAGCAACTTTTTTGATCCATTTTTTTAGTACAAAAAACTCAACTGCGTTTTTTACATGCTTTATTTTCACAGGCTTCCCATTGAATCCTATAGAGAAAGACAAGCACCATAAAGTGCACACTTCAACAGTGTCTTTAGACGTACGGTGTGCATGAGTTTCCATGATAACCACGTCCACTCTGTTTGGACAGTTATATGCAGCAGATGTTCTGCAAGAAACAACGCAGTGGAGAAATCGCAGTGTTTACGCTATGTGGGAACACGGCCTTATAATTACTTTTAAACAGCTGCCTTTGTTCTAAATTAATAAAAGCAACATTACTCATCTAATCCTTCCACCACAAAAGCGCTGCAGGAAAGTCCAACACCGGCTTTCATACAGCGCTCTCGATCTTTGTATACGTGCGAAAAGCACAAACCCGCTACAGCTAATCAGTGGCCAGTACATAAACCCTCCACAATTAAGGGAGGGGGAGGAATGTGTATGACAATCAATATTTTAATTTACATTTATATATTCATACATCAAAATAAACAGAAGTAAAAGGATGCCTCATGTCAGAGAGCTGGCAAAGTTTGCTAACCACTCATTGTAAATTGTAAAACTTACCCAAAGCTAAGTGGTTCCATAACTTGCAGGTTTTACTGGATAATAGCAGTTACTATAATAATAATCTTTATTCTTATATAGCGCTAACATATTCCGCAGCGCTTTACAGTTTGCACACATCATCATCACTGTCCCCGATGGGGCTCACAATCTAAATTCCCTATCAGTATGTCTTTGGAGTGTGGGAGGAAACCGGAGTGCCCGGAGGAAACCCACGCAAACACGGGGAGAACATACAAACTCCTTGCAGATGTTGTCCTTGGTGGGATTCGAACCCAGGACCCCAGTGCTGCAACGCTAACCACTGAGCCACCGTGCCGCCCTATGGAGTATACATTGAAAAGACCACCCATACATATCTTGTAACAGTAAATGAATATATACCGTAAATAATTAATAATTCATATAAATAAAGTGCTCTAGTGCAATGAACAAGTATGTATCAGGTAGATACTTAAAGGATGTAAACACTAACCACTATGAAGTAATCCAAGAAAGTGCCACAGTGAATATAAACTGAATTCAACCCAGATTTAGCAGCACGCCCCCAGAAGAAGAAACATCGAAACGCGTGTTGGGGTGGGAGACACGGCGATTTTAGGTTTTCCACCAAGGTTAAAACTTACTTGCACTTACTTTATTTTCATCTGGTTGCCTATGCTGCCTAATCTAGGCTGTAATTCAGGGGGGTCCTGCGCTGTAGATATGAAAATTTTACATTTTCCTAAAAGCTGAAGCCCCCATATAAAACTGCAAAGAGCAAGTATATGCCACATAACGTCTATTGAACTGGAAGAACTATGATTGGGGAAATGTCGCATTTCAGTCTCATTTTCCCAAAAGAAAAAAGTTAACACATTTTAGGGAGTTGGAAACGTTTTATTGCTGTCCATAATATTAACAAGCTAATGGCTTTAATAACAGCAACTTTTCAGGATGCCGCGGGTCTTTTCATCAAGCATTGTATTCTTGCATGATACGTGTACAAAGAGGAGAAGAACCTGGGCTGGATGACTGTCACCCTACACTTATGTACTTATAGGCAGGACATGAAGCAAGGTTTGCATCCTTTACAGCAGCACCCATGTCCTTAGCAACTATATGTGACCTGAAATAATCCCTACCCAACTCGATATGCGCATGTATTTTTCTAGTTTAATCGTGTAGTCAAGATCTCTGCATTTCTCTGTTATCAGCCATTGTGTGGATAAATGCTGACTGCAGTGGATGATATTATTGACAGGAAATAATCTTTACTTCCTCTGCTGTGAGATATCTTCAGCTCCGATACATCTACATGTTTATGATTCTATATTAATAGGAAAAGTACAGAAACTAGCGAAACTCCTATGTTTTACCTTGGTCCGTTTTGTGAGTATACCGTACATTGTATATATGCCACATATAAGTTACATCTGATAGTTTAACGCCTTGTAAAAAAAAAAAAGTTAAATGTGCAAAATAATATTTATTTTACTCCCTTATATAGCCCCATTAATTTCAGACATTATCACTGTCCCCATTGGGGCTCATGATCTAGACTCCCTATCTGGATGTCTTTGTAGTATGAGAGAAAACCCACACAAACAACATACAAACTCCTTGCAGATGTGGCCCTTGATGGGATTTGAACCCAGGACCCCATGCATAGCAGAACAACATTGCTAACCACTGAGCCACTATGCTGTCACATTCAGTGTCAGGCTGAGTGCAGATGGACTTTTTAGCCCTGCGGATTTTTCCGCGCAGAATGGAAGAAATCCGCAGGTCAAATGACCTGCTTTTTTCCTGCAGATTTCTTCCATTTTTCCTGCGGTTTTATTGCGGTTTTTGTGCGGTTTTCCCCCTGTGGATTTGGTGACAGCGGAGGTGGAAAACCGCACAAAAGTAACATGCTGCGGATTTTGTACCGCAGGAAAACCGCGCTGAAAAATCTGCAGCGTCTGCACAGCGGGTTTTTTTTTTTCATTTATTTTAAGGCTACTGTACATCACAATGCGGATATGCAACGTTTCTGCACGGTAAAATCCGCTGCGGATCCGCTGCAAATCTGCATCGTGTGCACACAGCCTCAGACGCTTTCCACCACAATTACATTTATAAAAATTCAACTGATGCCATCATTGGCGATGGGGAATAACATGGAGTAACTACTGTTTTCTGGCTTCAGATAACACCAATCCATTTCTGAGCTAACTGCTTCGTAGAGGCAGTTGCTGTACCCCTTAAATATGGCACTACCCGTGTTGTCCTCCCTGTATTCCATCCTCTTGCTCATCCTTGGGTGTTCTACCTGTGTCTGCACCATGTCTTGACATGATGACAGAGGAAAGTCCATTGTGCTAAGGGAGGTACAACAGTCCTCTCCCTTTCAAAGCTCAGTGACACTATGGTGAGGGGCTCAGTGGTTAACACTGTTGCTTTGGCGTCCTGAGTTCAAATTCCACCAAGAACAACATCTGCAAGGAGTTTGTGTGGGGTTTCTCGTCTGATTTTGAGCCCCAATGGAGACGACGATGATCATGTCTGTAAAGCGCTGTGGAATATGATGGTGATATATAAGCAAACCATAATGAATAACAACAGGGACAGCGTAAGAGTTTTTTTACCATACAAAAATACCAGTCAGAATAGCTCAGCATCTGATAAAATACCACCACCTATGGCAGAAACCAGACGGTCTCCATTATAGTCAGTGGGAACCATTGGACACTCCTTTGTTCTGACATGTGAATGGTCTGTTCCCCCAGATAATTTAGTTGTTCTGTCCCATAACAAGACGGCAAATTTTAAAAATGCCGACATGAACAACTAGACGCTGCATTGAGACTGTGGGCAGAGAGGACTTCCTTCCAAAGTAGAGAAGACAGACTCTAAGGCTGTGTGCAAACGATGCAGAATTACTGCGGATCCGCAGCGGATTTTACCGCTCAGAAATGCTGCGGATCCGCAGTGTGATTTACAGTAGCATGTAAATCAATGAAAAAAAAAACGCTGTGCAGATGCTGCTGATTTTTCCGCGGTACAAAATCCGCAGCTTGTCACTTCTTTTGTGCGGTTTTCCACCTCCCCTGTCTCCAAATCCGCAGGGGGAAAACCGCATAAAAACCGCAAGAAAACCGCATTAAAAATAGAAGAAATCCGCAGGAAAAATGCAGGTCATTTGACCTGCGGATTTCTTCAATTCTGCGTGGAAAAATCCGCAGGGCAAAAAAGTACGTGTGCACTTAGCCTAAGGCTGTGTGCACACGCTGCGGATTCTGCTGCGGTTCCGCAGCGGATTTGGCCGCTGCGGGTCCGCAGCAGTTTTTGCTGCAGTGTACAGTACCATTATTCCCTATGGGAATAAAATACCGCAGTGTAGACGGTGCGGTTTTTTCCATGAGGTTTTTCTGCGGTTTTGAAACCACAGAAAGAACTGACATGCCAATTCTTTCTGCGGATTCCGCTGCGGTTTGCCATCTCCTCCATCGCAGCAATCCGCAGGTAAAACCGCAGGTCTTTTGACCTGCAGACTTACCTGAGGATTTTACAAAATCCACGCGGCCAAATCCGCACCCAATTCCGCAGCGTGTGCACGTAGCCTAATTCTTGGAACTATTAGTAAGGAAATCCCTTCTGTGAAAACTCTCATAATGAATGGATGGTGGGTTACTGTAATAAAAAATTCCTACTTCTCCCAAATGGTGAGAAACAAGTTTTGTGAAAGAGTCATGCAGGGGAAATAACTGAAAGTTCTCCCTTACTGGATAAAGCTCTGACGTTCAGGTTGTCTTAAGCTATATTCACACATTACGTTTTTGCAGCTTATTTTTTGCTGCTTTTTTATGCAAATTAAAAGATGCTTTTTACAGCTATGAGATTTTAGAAAGCTTCAGGCACACACTTAAATTTTTTTCTTGAATGAATTGGAAATCTACCATTTTTGAAAACCGCAGAATATCAATATTGTCAGAGTTTTTGCAGCATTTTTCTCACCATGGAAAAGAATGAAAAACTACTAAAACACTGCTAAAAACACAACAAAGAATTTTTGCTGCATTTTTGGTGAATAAAACTAACTTTGCTAAGCATACAATGCAGGCAAATTATATATATAATTTGTAACAAAAATGCAGCCAAAAAAGCAGCAAAACCTTCTCTTTGTGAGAAGCTTCTTTTCTGCCAAGAGAGCAGGTTTTTCCTGCAGAAAAAAAAACACAACAAAAAGGCCACATGTGATCAAAGCCTTACGGTTTTAGGAAGTGCCATAAATAGACACTCACCATAATACTGGAACCCAGACTAAAATGTCAGTTTTGCCTGGGACTGTGCTCCATTTTGCTATCCAGATAGTGTTGTGCAAGTTGCATGTACACGAGGGTATTGAGATTCTGTCTGCGACATCATCATCGTCTTCCCTTATTTGATGTTGTCAGTCAGCCTGTTACATAGAAACTAGTCTGTCTCTGACTTCTCAGGTCTTCAGCTTTAGGGCATCTACATTATTCAGAGTACTTGTTTATCTGGTTATTGGATGACATAATTAAAATGAGCGTTTTCGCCAGCACATCATCCTGTGTAAACATTTCATGCGCTGCCGATAGCATAATGCTTGATACGGATAGAATGATCATAATGACAATCTTTCTTTGCGCATATAATTCTTGTCGGTCTGTCGAGTCAGGCCATTAAATGATCGAGGATTGGCTAGTATATAGCCGATAGGTAGTCGTTGAACGCTGTGTTTGGCTGATGTAAATACCCCAGTGTCCCAGTGAAGTTTGCAGAACTCGACAACTTAGATACAGAACTACGGAAGAGTAACAACCAAAAGCAGTGTAATTTTCGTTGGGTCAACAATGCCAGGAATTCCCACAGCGCTGTTCGGAGACGATTTCTTCGCCCTGTGCTTTCCAGACACAATATCAAGGCCACCCACGGGTTATCAGAACCCAAAGAAACATAGAAACCTATGGGATAGGTAGTCGTTTAACGCCGTGTTTGGCTGATGTAAATACCCCAGTGTCCCAGTGAAGTTTGCAGAACTCGACAACTTAGATACAGAACTACGGAAGAGTAACAACCAAAAGCAGTGTTATTTTTGTTGGGTCAACAATGCCAGGAATTCCCACAGCGCTGTTCGGAGACGTTTTCTTCGCCCTGTGCTTTCCAGACACAATATCAAGGCCACCCACGGGTTATCAGAACCCAAAGAAACATAGAAACCTATGGGATAGGTAGTCGTTTAACGCCGTGTCTGGCTGATGTAAATACCCCAGTGTCCCAGTGAAGTTTGCAGAACTCGACAACTTAGATACAGAACTACGGAAGAGTAACAACCAAAAGCAGTGTAATTTTTGTTGGGTCAACAATGCCAGGAATTCCCACAGCGCTGTTCGGAGACGTTTTCTTCGCCCTGTGCTTTCCAGACACAATATCAAGGCCACCCACGGGTTATCAGAACCCAAAGAAACATAGAAACCTATGGGATAGGTAGTCGTTTAACGCCGTGTTTGGCTGATGTAAATACCCCAGTGTCCCAGTGAAGTTTGCAGAACTCGACAACTTAGATACAGAACTACGGAAGAGTAACAACCAAAAGCAGTGTTATTTTTGTTGGGTCAACAATGCCAGGAATTCCCACAGCGCTGTTCGGAGACGTTTTCTTCGCCCTGTGCTTTCCAGACACAATATCAAGACCACCCACGGGTTATCAGAACCCAAAGAAACATAGAAACCTATGGGACTGTAACTCTTTTTCTAGTGACCTGAGGGAGGTCTGTGTGTTGTGTCCCGGAGTTCCAAAATCCATGGTCCCCAATCACCATTGTTTGCTTCTTATCGACCATTATCAGTGACTATTATAAAACTAAGCAAAATGTATTATTTCTATTATTTTTTAACAATGTGATATTTTCAAAGATTTCTATATTGTGGATATAAAGCCTCAAGCTGAGTAGAAGACAGGAAGTGAGAGGTCACATCCTGCTAAACCTATAAGAGTAGTAAATTCAGGAACTGACATATAAGTTATCAGACCTTGTCCTGTACAGGCTCCCAGCTATAACTACAGTACGTATGAATATTCACAGTTCCCACCTCGTCTACATACAAAGTGCTGCAAGGAGCAGATGTCCCTGGGGGCTGTAATATAATCCGGAGAGTGATCTAAAGAAGCTCAGAGGGTGGAAACATCATTAGAGGGAAGGTGTTCTGTCTACATGAAGTCGTCAGCCTCAAACCGTAAACGACTATAGAAATCATAGAGATAATAATCATTATTGGACAAAAATAATCTGATCAGCGTTATCGCCAAGATTGCCCTGTGCACATTACAATTTCAGTATAGAGACCAGTAGGGATCCACATATACGTGTGTACAACTTGTGACCGCCAATAACTGGCCTCACTTTTTTATATTACCATCTTGATGTTTGTATTGTGCCAAAGACCGAAATTTACTGCAATGATTGTAATTGAGAAGTTTCAGATCTTCTTTCCCCACAGTTGGGCTTGGTCATAATAAACAGCAGAGAATTCCTTGTTAAAGGGTTTGCATGTGTCAATCATTGAAGTTAAATGTCCAGTGATCGGCTACTTGTATGCTGATTGGTGGATGTTTAATTGTCTGTTTATAGAGGACAGCCACAATTTTATGCGCACACACAATTTTATGCGCACACACAATTTTATGCACATAGAACAATTGCATTGTGAGCAGGATCCCACTCCTGTAACTGGTAACCTATGTGTTACTTTTGTAATGTTTTATCTGTACATGTCCTACATGGGGGAAAATTACTGTACATGAGATTCTTAATTGTAAAACAAATCCTGTACATTAGATTCCATGGGGATACATTACTATCATTGTTCCTAGTTGCCTCTTGTGTATCATGTCCACAGCGCAGCCTATTACTCGATAATTGGCCCCATCTTGACTTGTGTATATATGCCCTTAATGGCCATTTGGCATTGTTAGTTCATTTAGATAAATAGAAGGAAGTTTTTAGATCATCTCATTGAATTGTGGTATTTCTATATTTTTTCGGCCTTATTTTGTGATAATTTTATATGATAATTTTATATAATTATGGATTCTTTTCAGTTTTGTTAGGACTTTAATAATGGTCAGATGATGATCGAGCGGTAAATAACTTTTTAGACAAGCTGGTTATTGTTTAAAACCTGGTGAGAGCGAGTGTAAAAATTTTCACAGATTGCCTGATCTAGTGTTGAGCGATACCTTCCGATATCGGGAAATATCGGATCGGATTGGATTGGACCGATACCCCAAAAATATCGGATATCGCCGATTCCGATATCGGAAACCAATGCAAGTCAATGGGACACAAGTATCGGAATGAAACTAAACCCTTACTTTCCTTGTAGGTTAATTCTACATGAAGGAAAACAACTAAGAATAATGTAGAATGTATTGGGGGAGGTGGAGGAGACATTAAAGGCATAGAGGTTTAGCGCAATCAAATGGAATAGCAGGAATTAATTTTTTTTAAGACATTCGGAGTTACAAAGATATTGACTATGTTAAGCTTTTTTTATATTTTGTCAGATATTTATGTTTCACTACTTCCATGCTCTTCACCTTCTTTTTTACTTCTCCCATACTTTCTCCTTCATCATCCTCTTCAGGGTCATCTTCTTGGTCTTCTTCTGGGTGGTCTTCAGGGTCATCGTTTTCTGGGTTGTCGTCTTCTTCGGGGTGGTCTTCAGGGTCGTCGTTTCCAGGGTCGTCGTTTTCGGGGTCGTCGGCTTCTTCGGGGTGGTCTTCAGGGTCGTTGTCTCCAGGGTCGTCGTTTTCGGGGTTGTCGTCTTCTTCGGGGTGGTCTTCAGGGTCGTCGTCATTAGGGTCATCATCAGGGAGATCCAGAGTGATTACCAAAAACCATTTCCAAAAGCTTGAACTTGGAAATGTAGCAGAAGGTACAAGAAGGCTGAGGAAATGCTGAGAACCAGTTGACGGTACTGGAACCTGGATGGGTAGCCGAAGGTACAAGAGCCAATGGAACTACCGAGGACCAGCTGATGGTACTGGAACCCAGTTACTAAGCAGGAGGTACCTGTGCCAGAAAGCACTACCAAGGACCAGCAGACGTTGGTGGAACTCGGATACCGAGAAGGAGGCACCTAAGCCAAAGGCTCTGCCTGGAACCAGCTGACGTTACTGGAACCCAGGGGGACATATTCAAGATTGACTTCCAAAGAACCAGCTAATGGTACAGGAACTCAGATAGGCAGCAGAAGGTAGACATGAAAAAAAAAGTTGCAAGGCCGCGAGCCGGCCGGAGTTACTAAAATCCACAGTCCTACAGGTGGAGCTTGTCCTATTGGCACTACGGAACCAGCCTTCATTGCCAGATCCCGCAGCCCACATAGGAAGCAGACAGATAAGGGGGATAGTCATGCTGACTAGTGCATCATCTGCACTCGCCATCCGCGTGGAATCATCGAAGGCATGCAAAACATGGCAGATGTCCTTCATAGAGTCCCACTCAGTGGTGGTGAAGTGTGAACGATGCGCAGTGCGACTTGTTTGCGCCTGATGCAGCTGGTACTCCATTACTGCTGCCTGCTGCTCACACAACCTCTCCAACATATGTAACATTGAATTCCACCTGGTGGGTAGGTCACATATGATGCGATGTTCTGGAAGGCGGAATCGGCGCTGCAGAGCTGCAATGCGCGATCTTGCCATGCTGGAAGTGAGCGCACTCTATGCGGACCTTGTGCAGCAGTGCATCAAGATCCGGATAGTCCCTCAAAAAACTCTGCACGACCAAGTTGAGCACATGTGCCAGACATGGGATGTGAGTGAGGTTGCCTAGGCCCAGAGCTGCCACCAGATTTTGGCCATTGTCACACAATACCATGCCTGGCTGGGGATTCGCTGGCACAAACCACATGTCGCTCTCCTGCTTGATGGTATTCCAGAGCTCCTGCGCTGTGTGGCTTCGATTCCCCAAAGAAATTAATTTCAATACAGCCTGTTGACGTTTGGCCACGGCTGTGCTCATATCGGTCGTAACAGGTAAGCGTTCACGGGTCCATGTGGAGGTAGACTGTGACGGCTCCTGCAGCACTGATTCAGAGGAACTGGAGTATGAGGAGGAGTCAATGTGTACAGACTGGATTCCTGCAATCCTTGGAGTTGGAAGAACACGTACAGCGCCACTCTCAAGATCTGTACCCGGCTCCACAACATTTACCCAATGGGCAGTGAGGGAAAGATATCGTCCCTGTCCATGGTTACTGGTCCACGCATCGGTGGTCAGGTGGACCTTGCTACTGATGGTGTTTAGTAGCGCATGTTTAATTTTTCCCTCCACGTGCTTTTGCAGGGCAGGGACGGCGTGCCTGCTGAAATAAAAGCGGCTGGGCACATTGTATTGTGGGACTGCTAATGCCATGAAGTTAAGGAAGTTGTCAGTCTCCACCAGCCTGAATGAGAGCATTTCAAGGGACAGTAGTTTTGCAATGCCAGCATTCAGAGCCTGTGCTCAGGGGTGGTTTGCCGAGTATGGGAGCGCCTTTTCTCCCATGCCTGTGCTACCGATGGCTGTAGACTGGCCTGGGAGTGTGAGGATGACAGGGAACGTGGTGCTGTGGGTGGAATGACACTGTGTCTCTGTACAACAGTGCCAGAGGTTCTTCCATGGCGATCCTGTGAGAAAGCCGAACCAGCTGTGTGTGAGCTGGTGGAAGAGGCTACAACACGAGCTGAAGAGGTGGTAGGTGGCGCTGTAGGTTGGCCTAGGTCTTCAGTGTGTCTTTGTAACTCCACCACATGCTTGGTCCGCACATGTTTCCACATATTTGTGGTATTGAGGTTGCTGACACTTTCCCCTCTTTTCACTTTCTGATTACACAGCTTGCATTTGACAAAGCAAATGTCATCTGCAACTGTGTCAAAAAAGGACCAGGCACTGCAAGTCTTTGGAGCGCCCGTTTTGGGATTTGGAAGAGGCATGCTCCTAATGGGTGCCGAAGTGGAGGCTACAGGCAACCTAGTCTGCCCCCTCCCTTTCCCTCCTTTTTTGGCCATTCGGGGAATCTCTTCCTCAGAGCTGCTCCCCCCACCTTCCTGTACCTCACGCCATGATGGGTCCTCTTCAAATGACTGCTTCTCCTGGGTAGTCTCGACAGCACAGTACGCACCAGAAAGTGGCACCTGAGTCTCATCATCAGATGCGTACTGAGGTGTGCTGACCATAGGCACTGGTCCACCCGCCTCTTCAGATTCAGAGAGACAAAGCTGTTGCGCATCACTGCATACTACCTCTTCTTCAAATTCTCGAATGCTGCTTGGCTGGCCCCCTCTTTCCAAGCCAACAGATTCAGAGAACAGAAGTAGAGATGGCTCCCGTCCAGGGCTCTCTGACTGCCTGGGCAATTTAGCAGGTGGTGAAGAGACAGATGGGTGCTCTTCAGTGGTCTGGACCTGAGAGGATCTGGAACTAATTGAAGTCGATGCGTTAGCTGCCATCCATCCGACAACGGCTTCAATTTGTTCGTCCCGCAGCAGTGGGGTACGGCGAGCTCCTACAAAGCTGCGCATAAAGGACTGTTCCCTGGGAAAACTGGGGGATGCTGAGTCACTGGTGCCCGCAGCAGGCACAGAATCCCCACGTCCTCTCCCTGCAGAAACTCCACACCCACGACCAGGTGCCTTACTCCCTGCCTTCTTCATCTTGGTAGACTGATAAAGATAGGCAGAAAAGTACTAAGGGCTTAGTGTGCTTATTCCTGAACAGCTGCTAACAGGTATAAGAAACACTAATTTTATAAAGTGTGGACTAGACTTTAATATGAGCTAATGTGGCCTACACAACTGTAAAGTGGAGTGTTTGGTGAACTTTATTAACTTTTTTTTTCTCACAAAAAGACACTGGATGTGCCCAAAGAAGTTAAACCGATTATTATCCCAAATTTTTTGTAGCTATTACAATGCAGGAAGGTAACCTACAATGCAATAGATGAGGCTCCAAAAAATAGGCTAACACTAATCTGGCTGGGGCTGCAGGGGACAAGCCAGCAGAAAGGCTCCTCTATCTACTCCTATATAGTATTTTCAAATATTCTACCTGGATACGGATGGAACCACACTAATAGGAGAAATCTGGAAAGATGAGCAGCACTAATGCAAAAAAAGACAATGTATGAGGCTGTGACGCATGCTGAGTGGACTACAACAGGAGGTGGCTGGCTGCAGACAGCCGTGAACAACGCTGCAAGGCAAAAGAAAGCTACAGCAGTTGATAAAGTAGCCTGGGTAAAGCACAATATAGCAAATGGCTAGGTCACACTGTCCCTCAGAACAGCAGCGTCCTATCCCCAACTGAATTCACAGCAGAGTGAACCCAAAATGGCAGTGGCGGCATTTATAGTGCATCATGACATCATTTCAGCAGCCAATCACAGCCATGCCTGTAGTTACATGCCTAATATGCTCTAACAGGATGTGCCCACACTTCTTAGGATCCTCATTGGCTGAATAAAATCAAACTGGCTCATTGCATTATGGGAACTTCCGATTCCAGTATTCGATATACTAAAAGTATCGGAACTCAGTATCGGAATTCTGATACCGCGAATATCGGCCGATACCCGATATTGCAGTATCGGAATGCTCAACACTAGACTGATCAGCGACAAATAGCTTGCTCGCTTTTATAACAGCCTAAAGATTATTATCTGTTGGCTTTATATTCGTTCCTGTACACTAGTACACGCTTGTCAATAGTGGAGAGTAGAGGAAAGACAAGCAATGTCAAAACTAATAAAAATTACAAAACACAGTGTATTTTTCCATAAAATTATGAGTTGTTTGAACCTTAACAACTTACTATGTTGTGAATTTATGTGATTGGGCACATCTATTTTCCTCGATGGACATAGGTCACTTCTAGATGGTAAATGTCTGACCACAGGGTCCCCCACTATCACGGGTTCCCCACTATCACTAAAACGAGAGATCCCAAACTCTGTTCCGCGGAGGAGTTAGTGCTAAATGAGTTGGAGTCTGATTGGTGTGGTTGTCCAGTCCTACAGAGGGGGATAACATTCAGTTCTGGGCCCCTTCATAAATAGCTGATTACAGTACGTGTCCAAAGTTAGACTTCCATCAATCACATATCCGAAAGTTAGGCTATCAATTTTAAAAACACTAGATTACACCTTTAAGGAATTAAATCATGTTCTGTGGATTTCTTTTTGGCTGGGCATTGTGGCAGATGTGGTTGACATTTCTGTGTTTCGGGGAAGTCTTCTTGAGTTCCCAGTACTTTGTTCAATCATGAAGCAGAGTTCTGTCAGTGTTTCCAGCCTCCTCCTCCTCCCCCTTGATGATGATGGTGACCTGCAGCACAAAGAGCCGGCGAGGCAGACTCACAATACACAACACTTACATCCAGAATTGCAGGAAACATCTCGGATGACACAAAACTTGTCCGGCTGCAACATTATGAAATGCACAAGTTGATACATAAGAAATCTTGTCCCAAAAGCATGTCTATGAAATAATTCACTGTTTCTGCAGTAAACACTATACCACATGTCTACTGAACATCTACTGAGAATACCATTGTGCCTACCAGAATAAAATAATAATAATAATAATAATAATAATAATATAATAGTACAGTAAGCATGCGTATATCTGTACCATCAGTAGACAGTGTCAATAAAATACAAGGGACCTTGTAAGCCCCTTCACCTATCACCCACTTTATTCTCTGTAAATGATAACAAGGATAGATAACAGTGGTTGCAAATCTCTGCCATGGAGAATAGGCATAGTAGGGATTCTATATATATAATTGCCTTAAATTGTCCGTTATCCACTTCCATCTGGATGTCCCCGTATCCCACAATCCACTGTGCCGCACCGGAAGTACGCCAACCGCCATTTTGGAACACTCCAGTGATGCCGCTCGGATCCAGACCGCCACTGTGATCCCAACCACCACTGCGATCCTGACTGCCGCTGGGATTTCAGCCACTGCTTGGATCCCAGCCACCGCTCGGATCCCAGCTGCCACTCAGATCAAGGCCACCGCTGCGATCATAAGGCTGTGAAAGGGGTGTAATGAAGAGGGTATAATGAGAGGGTGTAATGAGGTGGGAGTAATGAGAGGAATGCCGCCGCCGGACCCCCGCCAGGACCCACCACCTGACTACACGCACCGGATGCCAGCAGCACGGTGGCTGAGTGGATAGCACTGCAGCCTTGCAGCACTGGAGTCCTGGGTTCGAATCCCACCAAGGACAACATCTGCAAGGAGTTTGTATGTTCTCCCCATGTTTGCGTGGGTTTCCTCTGGGTACTCCGGTTTCCTCCTGCATTCCAAAGACATACTGATAGGGAATTTAGATTGTGAGCCCCATTGAGGACAGTGATGATAATGTGTGCAAACTGTAAGGCGCTGCAGAATGTTAGCGCTATATAAAGATTATTATTATTATCCCGTCGCTGCCTGCCCACCCACCTCCGTGCAGTCACAGTCGGCAGGTAAGTCTGCGGTTTGAGGCCTGTGCTGGAGATTGGGTACGGCCACCCTCTGGTGGCGCGGCACACCATCTCCAGCACAGGCCGCAAAACACCGTCTTTCCTGCTGGTTGTGACTGCACAGAAGTGGGTGGGCTGCCACCCCCAGTGCGACGAAGCTGCCCCTATCGTGATGTTACTTCACACATCTAGTATATAAATATAAGCCACCACTGAAAGGGACAGCATCTGTGCAACTGGTTGGTCCTATAGGCTTCTAACTACTAACCAGTAGAGGGGCAAACCCGAAAAGAAATGTTCGGGGTTCGTACCGGATAGTGACTGGTCGAGCCTGAATGCCGAACACAAACTTTATGCTGAAGTCCGGTGCAGTGTTCGGGTAAGTCTGTGGTGGCGCAGGACAGAGATATTTTTTTTATCTTTTCTTACCAGTTCGGGTAATTACATTTTCAATGAGGTTTGGATTCTGGTGAAAGTTCAGCTACTGTTCTGGTAACCAAACTGAACTTTCTAAAAAATTCGGGTCAGGTACCAGAACCCTAACTTTCACCGGTCTTCCCATCTTGACTAACCAGTTAATGTGGCTTTAGGTATACGAGGAGTGAGTACGGTAAATAGTACAGAATTGGTGACATGTTTCTTTATTCTTTTCCTCTGATTGTTCCACTCCTGGTTTTGGCTTGCTGAAGTAAAATACTGACCAAATACTGAAAGTGTGAACATGGCCTAACCCAGTAACTTGTGTAGGTTGACAAACTCCACTCTGCTACAATATTTCATAATTTACATATTTGTTTGTTTTGTAAAACTGGGATCTTGAATTCAAATTCGACCAAAGAAAAAATCAGCATGGAGTTTGTATGTTCTCCCATAGATTTCCTCCCAGACCTTAATGCCCCGATCCTTTAAACATTTTTTTTCAGAATTCTGAAGTAAACCTGTTTGAAACGTCTCAATATTTTTTTGTGCAACTCATCTGGTGAATTTTTTAAAAATGTGCAGATTAGTGAGCAGCATGGTGGCTCAGTGGTTAGGCTAGGTTCACATTACGGTTAGGCAGTCCGTTAGACTGCGTTACACCGCGGTGTAACACAGTCCGTTAACGCTGCCATTCAGCCCCATTGTCGGGCTCATCGCGACACATGCACGCGTTCGTGATGTGCCGTCATTCACTGACGGAGCCTTGGACGCGGGCTGCAGCGTCTGAGGCTCCATCACCGCTAGCATAGATGAATCATCTGTGCTCACCGCTAGCGCAGATGAATCATCTGTGCTAGCGGGTATAGCATAACGCGATCGTGTTATGCTATACCGTTAACACAGCCCGTCAACACTATGCGTTGAACGGGCTGCTTAACGTAATGTGAACCTAGACTTAGCATTGTTGCCTTTCAGCTCTGGGGTCCTGGGTTGAAATCGCACCAAGGACAACATCTGCAAGTGTGGTGCCCCTGAGGCTTCAGTCGCCACAGTGGTACTGCACCTTCTCCTAAGGTGTAGTGCCCCACCATCCAGGTAAGGTGGGAACTCCTGACCACACTCCACACCTGCATTCCACACACAGGATAGTTCAGTGGGGCCACCTAACAGCTTCAGGCTGGGGGTTAGCAGAGCACCCCTCGTGGAAGCCTGCTTCGTAACACGAGATGTGCTGGGAGGCAGGTGGAGAGAGATGATACAAAAGAGTGGGAAGAGTGAGAGTTAGTTGGTTAGTTGGAGAGAGGGAGAGAAGATGGGTGTCTGAAGGACGTGCTGCAGCAGGTCCCAGTGATCTGGGCTGCTGGCACGAGAAAGACCAGAGAAAGAGACTGATAAGATTGACAACCTAAAGCCCCCGTTACACACTGCGATATCGCTAGCAATATCGCTGTAAAGTCACCGATTTTGTGACGTAGCAGCGATATTGCTAGCAATATCGCTGCATGTGATACTTACCTCCGACCGACTCCCCCGCTGGTTATCGCTGATGACGCGAGAAGCTCCTGGACCATTCCTCGTCAGTCACTTCCTGCGGCGCTTCCTGTGGCGCCGACGAGCGACGCGTGGAGCCGGGCGGGAGGACGCAGGATCGCCGCGTCTGACAGGTAAGTAGCGATCCCCGTCCCCAGCGATGTCGCTGTTGAGATCTGCCTGTGTGGCAGCTCACTAGCGACCACCTAGCGATGCACCAGCGATCCTGACAGCATCATATCGCTGGTGGGGATCACTGGTGCATCGTTAGGTGTAACGGTACCCTTAGTCCAGATCTAAATCACATTGAACACCTGTGGAGAGATCTTAAAATTGCTGTTGTGAGAAGGCACCCTTCAAATATTAAAGACCGCAAGCAGTTTGCAAAAGAAGAGTGGTCCAAAATTCCAGTTGAAAGGTGTAAGAAGGTTGTTGATGGTTATAGGAAGCCACTGATTGTAGTTATTTATTCATAAGGATGTGCAACCAAATATTAAGTTGAGGGTGGTAAGCTGGTTGAAGAAAGATGGAGAACCCTTCCAGTCCAGAGCGCAAAGGCCGGGGCCTGGTTCCCGAGGTTGATTGGATCTTTATGTCTGGCAACAGACACCGGAGAAGTAGTGAGCCGCTAACGCCTTGCTCCCATCATAGACTTGGGACACAACAGCAACTGAATAGAGAGCCGGGACGCAGTGAGGAGTCCCCGAAGCAGGCTACAGCTGTCTGTCATACAAGTAGAGACTAGGAACACCTAGAGAGAGGCATTCCAGGGTAACTAAATACTGGAGTGCTAAAGGCGCATTGGAGGAGTCGTTCAGTAAGGTACATATTGGCGGAGTGTGGAGGGGAGAATCCTATCTGGCCTGGAGGTTGGCTGGAGCCCTGGCCTGGAGAACACAGTACGAAGGCAGGCGTGTGTGTAAACTGCAAACAGTGAGTAAAGCCTTGGAACCGCACACCCTGGTGTCCTCCAGTTATTCCAGCACCGCTACACCTGGGTAACAACATCTATACCATTCTGCGCCTCTCCTCATCCATTGCACCTACACTGCCCTGGGACTACAGCTCCACCTGTGGGGAGCTACACCATCTTTGCTGCACCACATCATCAGTCCCAGCGAATCTGCACGCAGCGTTGGCTCAACATCTTACTTGCCAAATACCACGAGTGGCGTCACAAACTATCCATATAAACTATATTACAACATCACCGCCATTGATATTGGGCGCCCAGGGCCACGGACCGGGTCACAGCTGCCGTGAAACTTTCCCCCCTGACACCGGCCCGGTACCGAGTATCCCGCTGCCCTGGGCGAGTGAAGGCGACCCACAAGTTTATACATTCTCCCTAAGTTGGTGTGAGGTTCCTCCGGGTACTTCGGTTTCCTCCCGCACGCCAAAGACATACTGATGGGGAATTTAGATTGTGAGCCCCATCGGGGAAAGTGCCGATAATGTCTGTAAAGCGCTGTGGAATTAATGGCTCTATTTAGTCAAAGCATAATAACAATATTAAGCTTTGTCGGGAGAGGGCACGATCATAAAATCCAACATGACTACGATTGTACTCCACTACCTGATTGGAGAACACTTCTTTCGGTGGCGTATGGCAGCTAGAAGATGCACAAAATCCGTATACTCCTTATAATGAAATTGGCCCATCTTTCTCCATCGCACATTATGCAGAACTCCAATCTTAATGAATCGGGGCCTAAAGAAATATTGAAAGGGAATTTAGATTGTGAGCTGCAATGGGGACAGAGAATAATGATAATGTCTTTAAAACTCCATGGAATATGTTGTTGCCATATAAGCAACAGTAAGAAATAAATTAATATTTATAATGTTTTGAATATGATCATTCAAAGCCCAGACACATGTAATTTTACCGTTATCTCTTTTTTTCTACAGGAAGTGAAAGCACATGGGCCTCACATGCACCGACCCCTGAACCGGCCATACACACAGCAGAACTTCTCTGATTTTCACACTAAAACAATAATCTTGTTAAGGGCCGGCAGCGACCTTATAGCAGAAGATCATTTCTTAAATAGTCAAGTGGGACAATGGCTTCCTTTGTAGAGAAATAACCCAAGGAGGATCTTGTGCTTGAGGTTCTCTTTGATCAGTAAATAGGCATGAGAGATTACATTTACCATCCCCCAACTAGCAAGAATTTGCCTCACTCCTTGCTATCTAACCAGCACACATCCAACCGATCTTCTGCTGTCTACTACACAAACAAGTGTTCTTGGTTTATTCTGCACACAGAAGGAATCATATGATGAGGGCCAGACAAACATAGGCTTCAGGCCGTTAATGATAATTTTATGGATTGAAGCAGTAACCTGGTATATATACAAAATTTATCCAAATATCCCATGTTCCCCTGAAAGCTTCTGCTGCCTAGGGTTGGATTACGTCTGTTCACTATTTTTGTACTGTATACAAGAGAGTACTCCACACAGTAAGGCCACGTTCACACGTTCAGTATTTGGTGAGTTTTTTACCTCTGTATTTATAAGCCAAAACCAGGAGAGGAACAATCGGAGGGAAAGATACTAGAAACACATCACCACTTCTGTATTTATCACCCACTCCTGGTTTTGGCTTACAGATACTGAGGTAAAATACTGACCAAGTACTGATAGTGTGAACGTGGTCTAAAGGCCCCTTTACATTTAGCGATGCACCAGCGATCCCGACCACGATACGACCCGGTCAGGATCGCTGGTGCATCACTAAATGGTCGCTAGTGAGCTGCCACACAGGCAGATCTCACCAGCGATGTAGCGATGCTTGGCGGTCGTTACTTACCTTTCAGGCGAAGCGATGACCGCCGACTTCCGCCCGTGTCCATAGCTCGCTCGTCGGCGCCAGCAGAAAGCCGACGACGAGAAATGGACGTGGACGATCTCGCGCGATCAGCGATAGCCAGCGGGGGAGCTGGTCGGAGGTAAGTGTCACATGTAGCAAAATCGGTGACGCTTTAGCGAGATCGCTATGTGTAAAGCCCCCTTAAGAAAGCCATACTGCGTGTGTAACAGACAGTGGTGGATTATAATGAGGTCAATTTGGGCAGTTGCCCCGGGCCCAGTGGGGTTAAGGGGCCCACAGCCCAGGCCAGTAAATTGCCCCATTATAATCCGCCACCGCGCAGGGCCGGATTATAGGCAGGGCAGGCGGGGCTTCAGCCCCGGGGCCCCCACCACAAGAGCTTCTAAGGGGGCCCCCACCACATTCCTGCTGGCTGCTGCAATGGCACTCCATCTTCTCCCCACCTAAAAGTGAGTGACCGTGGGGGCGGCATTATGTGCTCTGCTACCAGCAGCATCTACAAGTAGCGTGAACGCTGGTGCTGCTGGTAGCGTGCAAAGGCTTGTGATGAGATCACAGGAGGGAAGGTGTCAGGGCCCCCGATCATGTGACCCCTGTCTCCTCCCCTCCTGTGACCTCATCACAGGTCCTGTGCGCACAGCACTGAGAGCAGCCATGTATGTGGAGTGCGGCTCTGCGGGTGGAGGTCGGTGCTGGAGGCCCCATTATTCTCTATGTGGAGTGCGGCTCTGCGGGTGGAGGTCGGTGCTGGAGGCCCCATTATTCTCTATGTGGAGTGTGGCTCTGCGGGTGGAGGTCGGTGCTGGAGGCTCCATTATTCTCTATGTGGAGTGCGGCTCTGCGGGTGGAGGTCGGTGCCGGAGGCCCCATTATTCTCTATGTGGAGTGCGGCTCTGCGGGTGGAGGTCGGTGCCGGAGGCTCCATTATTCTCTATGTGGAGTGCGGCTCTGCGGGTGGAGGTCGGTGCCGGAGGCTCCATTATTCTCTATGTGGAGTGCGGCTCTGCGGGTGGAGGTCGGTGCTGGTGGCTCCATTATTCTCTATGTAGAGTGTGGCTCTACGATTCGTGACCCCCGTCACGTGACGAGGGGTGCCCACAGAGTCTGAACTGCCCCGGGCCCTGGCTACCCTTAATCCACCCCTGGAACAGATGTCATTGTACGGCTATACAGAGGTGTGTCACAGACACATCAGCAAATCCTCCCTGTCCTATACGTCAGGCAGACACGGCAGACACAATGATGAATGCACTGTATTTCCATAGCACCATAAGCAATAACAAATGCACAAAATAAGGCAACATGCCATGCAGTCCTGAAATGCGCGGTTATAATATACGCTGCTATGTGAGAATTAATAAAGTCATCCCACAATAGTAGAATTACTGTAAAAAAAAAAGTAAAAAATTAACTTTTGCATGATTTTGGGAATTCAAGGTCAATTCTAAACTATTGCTCACACTGGGAAGCGACTGACTGTACTGCTACTTAATGTTATGCCATGAAATAAGAAAAAACTTAGACCCTCATAATAAATATTACCTCATGTTTCAAATCTAAGAACCTCCAGAGACATTTACAACTATATATGTGACTGATATCAGCAGTGTCGGACAGGGGTGCCAAAGGCCCATCAGTAACCAACTCCAGGGCCCCACTTTTCAGCTACATGCAAATGTAGATTGGTATATGAATAAGATGCCGCCTTTGTCTGTACTTGCTAATTCAAGTATAATGTGCCAGGTACTGCTCATGTAAGAGGATAGTGGCCCACTCCTGCACAGGGGCCCACCAGAGGATTCTCGTGTTCTGCTGTGGGCCAGTCCAAGCCTGAATGTCAGACATGTTTTTAAGAGTGCTACTGCAGTTTTATAAGACGCAACAGCGATCTCACCAGCGAGATCGCTGTGTGTGACACTTATGAGCGTTGGGAACGGATGCGTGGAGAGGCGGGAAGGCTGCGCGGGACGCCGGAGGGTGAGAATAACAATATTTTTTATTTTTAAATTCTATTTTTTACAGGGATATAGTACCCAAAGCCCGGAGGACAGTCTCCTCCTCTCCTCCGGACCGTGGGTACCATCCGCAATTGTTCTGCTTACTTTCCGCATGGTGTGCACAGCCACATGCAGGAAGTAAGCGGAACAATGCATTCCTAAAGAGTAAAAAAAATGGCAGCACAGGAATCGCTGCAATACTCACATCCCCATTCATTAACATTGGACTCGCTAGACTCGCAACGAATAGCGAGTTTCCGAGTCGGACTCGTTAGAGTCTAGCGATTCCGAGTATTTCAGGATTCGCCCATCCCTAGGTTCACAGCATCTCCCTCCAAAAGCAAATGCCACACCTGGAATCAACTGCAGACCTTTTACCTATTTAATTAATAACGGATTAATTAGGGAATATCCCATTATTGAGCTTTTGAGATAATTGTCCAATTATTTTTGGTCCCTTTAAAAAGAGGCAGCTAGATATTAAAGAGTTGTAATTTCTAACTGCCAACTCCAGATGTGATTACCCTCAAATTAAAGCTGAGCATCTGCACTTTATGCCCATATTGATTATATAACTATTTATTTAGATTGTGAGCCCCATCGGGGACAGTGATGATAATGTGTGCAAACTGTAAAGCGCTGCAGAATATGTTAGCGCTATATAAAAATAAAGATTATTATTATTATTGAATATGTAAGCAGCTAAAATTCCAAACTTTGTGGCATTGCCAAATGTTTCTGTACCTAATTGTAAACCGTCTACACACCCCTCTTAATGTGGCAGGTTTTTGCCATGTAAAAAAAATTATATCAAGAAGAACCAGTAAAATTTTTCCCAATTTTAATCACCCATAATCTGCACACATTAATTGTGAAATTATTTTGCGGGGGGGGGACAATAAAATTAACAAAACTAAAATAATGTTGTTGCAAAAGTGTCAACACGCTCTTATAATTGAGAATGTGGTTGTGTTCAGAATTAGCCAGTCACTAGAGTTGAGCGACTTTTGGTTTTTAGGGTCGCGTTTCGTTTCGTGAAACCCGACTTTTCCAAAAGTCGGGTCGAGCAAGATCGTCCGATTATAGGGAAAAGTCGGGGTCGTCCCGAAATACGAAACCCAATGTAAGTCAATGGGGAATAAAAGTCGGCAGTGAGAGGAGGACAGGAAACACACCTACAGTGCCCATTTGAATGCCAAAAGCATCAATTCTTCTTTCTTAAGCTTGTCAACCTTAATTAACTTCATAATACAAGTTACGCACTGAAAAATGGGGGTTATTTGGCTAAAGTTGTGGGGGGGAGGGCTGGCTGCAGGTTTTCATGTGCCCTGGGCGAAAGAGCGCCCCTTTAACACATACCACAACTCATCATACTCCGATACGGCAGAGAAATAGCGGTATAGTACAATGAAAAATACCTCACTTTTTACATCTCATGACGAGGCCCATCTATTTCTCCATACAGAATCATTGGTCCCATATAATGTTTGAAACAGTATATGATGAGCTCCACATAATGCTACAGTATATGTTGGTCCCCATGGATGAAGCTCCACTGTCTTATGGGCCCAAATAATGCTCCAAACATAATGGGCCCCATTTCTAATGCTCTAGTGTATAATGGGCCCTGTAAATGCTGCTCCAGTGTCTGATGTCCACCTTTGGAATGTTCCAGTGTATGGTGGGCCCCATCTATCATTCTCTAGAGTATAGTGCTCCCCAAAAATTGCTGTCCCAACATAGAAAACAATCAAATAAGTCTCCTCGCTAGGGAATCCCTGTACTTGTACTTGTTCTCACGCCCAGTATGGATTACACGTGATTGCACAAAGGTGAGAAAGGGTACCGTATCCCCAGATAACATGTATGGATAGCGTACACATTCAAAATATATGTCTCAGGAGGCAGGCTCAGACGGTGTTAGGCCCAGTATGGATTGCACGTGATTGCACAAAGGTTAGAAAGGGTACCGTATCCCTGGATAACATGTATGGATAGCGTACACATTCAAAATATATGTCTCAGGAGGCAGGCTCAGACGGTGTTAGGCCCAGTATGGATTGCATGTGATTGCACAAAGGTTAGAAAGGGTACCGTATCCCTGGATAACATGTATGGATAGTGTACACATTCAAAATATATGTCTCAGGAGGCAGGCTCAGACGGTGTTAGGCCCAGTATGGATTGCACGTGATTGCACAAAGGTTAGAAAGGGTACCGTATCCCTGGATAACATGTATGGATAGCGTACACATTCAAAATATATGTCTATACAGCATGAGGCAGGCTCAGACGGTGTTAGGCCCAGTATGGATTGCACGTGATTGCACAAAGGTTAGAAAGGGTACCGTATCCCTGGATAACATGTATGGATAGCGTACACATTCAAAATATATGTCTCAGGAGGCAGGCTCAGACGGTGTTAGGCCCAGTATGGATTGCACGTGATTGCACAAAGGTTAGAAAGGGTACCGTATCCCTGGATAACATGTATGGATAGCGTACACATTCAAAATATATGTCTATACAGCATGAGGCAGGCTCAGACGGTGTTAGGCCCAGTATGGATTGCACGTGATTGCACAAAGGTTAGAAAGGGTACCGTATCCCTGGATAACATGTATGGATAGCGTACACATTCAAAATATATGTCTCAGGAGGCAGGCTCAGACGGTGTTAGGCCCAGTATGGATTGCACGTGATTGCACAAAGGTTAGAAAGGGTACCGTATCCCTGGATAACATGTATGGATAGCGTACACATTCAAAATATATGTCTCAGGAGGCAGGCTCAGACGGTGTTAGGCCCAGTATGGATTGCACGTGATTGCACAAAGGTTAGAAAGGGTACCGTATCCCCGGATAACATGTATGGATAGCGTACACATTCAAAATATATGTCTCAGGAGGCAGGCTCAGACGGTGTTAGGCCCAGTATGGATTGCACGTGATTGCACAAAGGTTAGAAAGGGTACCGTATCCCCGGATAACATGTATGGATAGCGTACACATTCAAAATATATGTCTATACAGCATGAGGCAGGCTCAGACGGTGTTAGGCCCAGTATGGATTGCACGTGATTGCACAAAGGTTAGAAAGGGTACCGTATCCCTGGATAACATGTATGGATAGCGTACACATTCAAAATATATGTCTCAGGAGGCAGGCTCAGACGGTGTTAGGCCCAGTATGGATTGCACGTGATTGCACAAAGGTTAGAAAGGGTACCGTATCCCTGGATAACATGTATGGATAGCGTACACATTCAAAATATATGTCTATACAGCATGAGGCAGGCTCAGACGGTGTTAGGCCCAGTATGGATTGCACGTGATTGCACAAAGGTTAGAAAGGGTACCGTATCCCTGGATAACATGTATGGATAGCGTACACATTCAAAATATATGTCTCAGGAGGCAGGCTCAGACGGTGTTAGGCCCAGTATGGATTGCACGTGATTGCACAAAGGTTAGAAAGGGTACCGTATCCCTGGATAACATGTATGGATAGCGTACACATTCAAAATATATGTCTCAGGAGGCAGGCTCAGACGGTGTTAGGCCCAGTATGGATTGCACGTGATTGCACAAAGGTTAGAAAGGGTACCGTATCCCCGGATAACATGTATGGATAGCGTACACATTCAAAATATATGTCTCAGGAGGCAGGCTCAGACGGTGTTAGGCCCAGTATGGATTGCACGTGATTGCACAAAGGTTAGAAAGGGTACCGTATCCCCGGATAACATGTATGGATAGCGTACACATTAAAAATATATGTCTATACAGCATGAGGCAGGCTCAGACGGTGTTAGGCCCAGTATGGATTGCACGTGATTGCACAAAGGTTAGAAAGGGTACCGTATCCCCGGATAACATGTATGGATAGCGTACACATTCAAAATATATGTCTCAGGAGGCAGGCTCAGACGGTGTTAGGCCCAGTATGGATTGCACGTGATTGCACAAAGGTTAGAAAGGGTACCGTATCCCTGGATAACATGTATGGATAGCGTACACATTCAAAATATATGTCTATACAGCATGAGGCAGGCTCAGACGGTGTTAGGCCCAGTATGGATTGCACGTGATTGCACAAAGGTTAGAAAGGGTACCGTATCCCTGGATAACATGTATGGATAGCGTACACATTCAAAATATATGTCTCAGGAGGCAGGCTCAGACGGTGTTAGGCCCAGTATGGATTGCACATGATTGCACAAAGGTTAGAAAGGGTACCGTATCCCTGGATAACATGTATGGATAGCGTACACATTCAAAATATATGTCTCAGGAGGCAGGCTCAGATGGTGTCAGGCACAGTATGGATTTGACGGCCCAGATTACACAGCGGAGGAGCAGGGAGAGGTAAAGATTGCAAATGCTGGGGCCCTGCCCAAGCAAGGGGGGCCCACTCGTGGGCGTCGGTACTGGCACTGGGCCCCTCATAGTACAGCGGTGTGTCTGACGGCGGGTGTGCACCACCACCGTCAGAGACACTTGATTGCACTATGAGGGACCCTGTGCCAGTGCCCGCGCCCAAGAGTCGGCCTACCCACCTGTCCAGGGCAACGGCACTCGCACGGTGTCGTGCGGTAGGTGGTGACCCCGGCCATGGGGGAGAGGCAGCACAGTTAGGGAGTTTTAGAAAGTGGCATATGTTGATGTTGGACATTCAGCTGATGCAAAAGGCGAAATAGGTGAAGTACCAGGAAGAGGTGGACCAAAGCAAGCCATTTTTCTGTCACCCTATGTGTCATCAGGGGAAGGTGGGACAAAATCCTTGGAAACCCATGCGTGGTTCATTTTAATGAAGGTTAGATCATCCACATTTTGGGTTGACAGACGGGTCCTTTTTTCTGTCAGGATTGATCCAGCTGCACTGAAGACTCTTTCCGATAGCACACTTGCAGCTGGGCAAGCGAGCTCCTGTAAGGCATATTGTGCCAATTCAGGCCAGGTGTCCAGTTTAGCGGCCCAATAGTCAAAGGGGAATGACCTGTGTGGGAGAACATCGATATGGGAGGAAAAGTAGTTTGTAACCATAGTTGACAACTGCTGTCTCCTGTCACTTTCCATCGATGCAGTATTACCAGTTGTGTGAGCGGTATTTGAAAAATCAGTCCACAACATTGTCATGAAACCCCTGTCTCCAACGCCACTTCTGCTGCGTGCACCACGAACACCTCTGGCAAGCTGCCCCCGGCCCGTACGGCTCGTGTGAGAACCATCACCGCTGCTGTGTGCTGGGAATGCCTCAAGCAACCGATTTACCAGAGTTGCTTGTTTATTAGCCAATATTAGGTCAAGGTTCTCCTGTGGCATGATGTTTTGTAATTTGCCTTTATAGCGTGGATCCAGGATGCTGGCCAACCAGTAGTCGTCATCGTTCATCATTTTGGCAATGCGGGGGTCCCTTTTTAGGATCCGCAAGGCATAATCTGACATGTGGGCCAATGTTCCCGGTGTCAATGATGCACTGCGAGTGCTGGTTGGAGGAGCACTTTCTGGCAAATCCACATCCCTCCAGTCACGCACAAACCCTGTACCAGACCTTGCCACGCCAACATTTTCACTTGCCCCACGAGATGCATCCTCCTCCCCTAAGTAATCATCCCCATCATCCTCATCCTCCTCCTCCTCCTCTTCCTCCACCTCGTCCAGGAGAGGTCCCTGAGCAGACAATGGCTGAATGTCATCAAGGATTCCCTCCTCCTCTTCCTCCTCATCAACATTGGCTGCAGACGCCTGCTCCTTAAGGTGCGTCAAAGTTTGCATGAGCAGACGCATAAGTGGGATGCTCATGCTTAGGATGGCGTCGTCTGCGCTTACCAGCCGTGTGCATTCCTCAAAACACTGAAGGACTTTACAAAGGTCTTTCAGCTTCGACCACTGCACACCTGTCAACTCCATGTCTGCTCTCAAAGTGCCTGGCCGTGTATCCTCCCACAAATGCATTATGGCCTGCCTCTGCTCGCACAGCCGCTCCACCATCTGCAGGGTGGAGTTCCACCTTGTTGCAATGTCGATAATGAGGCGGTGGTTGGGAAGGTGGAGCAATCGCTGCAGCTTCTGCATAGGAACGGAGTGTACAGGCGACCGGCGGATGTGCGCGCACAGTCTTCGCACCTTCTGGAGCAGGGCTGTTAACTCCGGATAATTTTTGAGGAAGCACTGCACCACCAGGTTCAAGGTGTGAGCCAAGCAAGGTATGTGGCTGAGTTTTGAAAGGGCTATGGCTGCCACAAAATTACGGCCGTTATCACTAACTACCTTGCCTGCCTCAAGATGTACACTGCCCAGCCATGACTCAGTTTGTCGCTTCAAGTACTCGGCCAGCACCTCGGCGGTGTGTCTGTCGCCCAAACACATCATCTGCAACACAGCCTGCTGACGCTTTCCACTAGCTGCTCGATAGGGGGACACATCGTGTGCAACAGTGGCAGCTGCAGATGGAGTGCTCGTACGACTGCGCTCTGTGGACGAGCTTTCGCTTCTGGAGAAGGAGGAGGAGGGTCGAACGCCTACAGCCAACTGTTTCCTATACCGTGGGCTAGGCAGCACTGTCCCACCACCGCTGTCCCCTGTGGACCCTGCATCCACCACATTAACCCAGTGCGCAGTGATGGACACGTAACGGCCCTGGCCATGCCGACTGGACCATGCATCAGTTGTGAGGTGCACCTTTCCGCTCACTGACTGCTTGAGTGCATGGACAATGCGGTCTTTCACATGATGGTGGAGGGCTGGGATGGCTTTGCGAGAGAAGAAGTGGCGACTGGGTAGGTCATAGCGTGGTACTGCATAGGCCAAGAGTTCGCGGAAAGCTGTGCTTTCCACCAACCGAAAGGGCATCATCTCAAACGAGATTAGTTTGGCAATGTGGGCGTTCAAACCCAGTGTACGCGGATGAGAGACTGAGTACTTTCTTGACCTACTCATAGTGTCTGGGAGGGTGAGCTGGACTTGAGAGCTGCATATGGTGGAAGTAGCTGTGGACAGGGCGGACTGAGAGAGGGTTGATGATGGTGATGGAGTTGGTGTTCTTTCTGATGGCCTAGAATCAGTCTTTCGTTGATATAACAGTGGGATTCTCTGACTGCTGTGGTCTTGCAACGACACCTCAACATTTGCTGCTGTGCTAACCGGTGGGCTTACAGTGGGGGAAACAATGTAGCGTTGCTGACTACCTTCGTTGTGATCAGTTGCACATGTGGCACTTGAGGTTTGGTGTTGTGTCCACGCTTGCAAGTGCATGCTGGTTAAATGTCTAAGCATGCAACTGGTATTCAAATTTTTCCCTCGGCTAAAGGTCTTTGCGCACTTCTTACAGATAACCTTGGCCTGATCATGAGGATTTTGTTCAAAAAAGTGCCACACTGCACTCTTCCTACTTTGGCAGACATTTTGCGGCCTAGCACGCTGTGATCTTTTGACCCTCTGGACAAGCTGTCCAGCAACTCTTTTGATGTTTGGAACCTGTCTTTGGAGTGCTCCGGGCCTGCCAGATAACAGCTGTTACGATGTCGATGTCTGCTGTGGATGCTCCTCATCTGAGCTATTGGAAGCAGCACCCTCTTCCCCCAATGGATGCCAATCTGGGTCAACAACTGGGTCATCCATCACCTCCTCTTCTATGTCATGTGCACCTTCCTCTGTGTCACCGTGTATGGTGGTATAGTGTGCGGGAAGGGGCACCTGAGTCTCATCAGGGTCAGAATCTGGCTCTGTACACTGCGAGGACAATGTAGTGCTCTGAGTGAATGTACCAGCAGAATCATCCATCAGCGGCTGTGCATCAGTGCACTCCATGTCAGATTCATCTTGGCCTGGGTAATTCACCATTTCACTTGATAATCCAGGCATGGTATGTGAAAACAGCTCCATGGAGTAATCAGTAGTATGGCCTGCGTCATCCTTCAATCTTGGTTGGGGTGAAGGACACAAGGAAAGGTGTGGTTCATGAACATGAGCCTCCAATGACGACTCAGTGCTTTTACTTTTTACAACTGAAGAAGAGGAGGCGATAGAGCTGGAGGCTGAGTCAGCAATGTAAGACAAAACTTTTTCCTGATGCTCTGGCTTTAAAAGCGGTTTGCCAACTCCTAGAAAACTAAGCGTTCGAGGCCTTATGTAGCCAGACGATGACGCAGGGTCAGCACCTCCTGCATTCGGTCCTATTTTGCTCTTGCCACTACCATCAGATCCACCACCAACACCATCAGTACCAGCTGCCAACCCCCGCCCAATTCCACGGCCTCTTCCACCAGCCTTCCTCATTTTTGGTAGAAATGTAGACAAAATCCAAGAAACTATATAGTAATGTAAAACAAGGTACAAGGTGTCTATAGGACAGGGGAGATTTTGAATTTCTGCACACACTTGTGGACAGTGGACACTTTTGGATTGTGTGAGGCCCACTGATATCTGAGCGCTATGTGACAGGCTCGATGGCACAGCTGTGACAAAAGTGACTAGAGGATAAGGGAGATTTTGAATCTCTGCACACACTTTTGGACACTGGACACTTTTGGATTGTGTGAGGACCAATGAATATCTGAGCGCTATGTGACAGGCTCGATGGCACAGCTGTGACAAAAGTGACTAGAGGATAAGGGAGATTTTGAATATCTGCACACACTTTTGGACACTGGACACTTTTGGATTGTGTGAGGCCCAATGAATATCTGAGCGCTATGTGACAGGCTCGATGGCACAGCTGTGACAAAAGTGACTAGAGGATAAGGGAGATTTTGAATTTCTGCACACACTTGTGGACAGTGGACACTTTTGGATTGTGTGAGGCCCACTGATATCTGAACGCTATGTGACAGGCTCGATGGCACAGCTGTGACAAAAGTGACTAGAGGATAAGGGAGATTTTGAACCTCTGCACACACTTTTGGACACTGGACACTTTTGGATTGTGTGAGGCCCAATGAATATCTGAGCGCTATGTGACAGGCTCGATGGCACAGCTGTGACAAAAGTGACTAGAGGATAAGGGAGATTTTGAATCTCTGCACACACTTTTGGACACTGGACACTTTTGGATTGTGTGAGGCCCACTGATATCTGAGCGCTATGTGACAGGCTCGATGGCACAGCTGTGACAAAAGTGACTAGAGGATAAGGGAGATTTTGAATTTCTGCACACACTTTTGGACACTAGACACTTTTGGATTGTGTGAGGCCCACTGATATCTGAGCTCTATGTGACAGGCTCGATGGCACAGCTGTGACAAAAGTGACTAGAGGATAAGGGAGATTTTGAATCTCTGCACACACTTTTGGACACTGGACACTTTTGGATTGTGTGAGGCCCAATGAATATCTGAGCGCTATGTGACAGGCTCGATGGCACAGCTGTGACAAAAGTAACTAGAGGATAAGGGAGATTTTGAATTTCTGCACACACACTTGTGGACAGTGGACACTTTTGGATTGTGTGAGGCCCACTAATATCGGAGCGCTATGTGACAGGCTCGATGGCACAGCTGTGACAAAAGTGACTAGAGGATAAGGGAGATTTTGAATCTGCACACACTTTTGGACACTGGACACTTTTGGATTGTGTGAGGCCCAATGAATATCTGAGCGCTATGTGACAGGCTCGATGGCACAGCTGTGACAAAAGTGACTAGAGGATAAGGGAGATTTTGAATCTCTGCACACACTTTTGGACACTGGACACTTTTGGATTGTGTGAGGCCCACTGATATCTGAGCGCTATGTGACAGGCTCGATGGCACAGCTGTGACAAAAGTGACTAGAGGATAAGGGAGATTTTGAATTTCTGCACACACTTGTGGACAGTGGACACTTTTGGATTGTGTGAGGCCCACTGATATCTGAGCGCTATGTGACAGGCTCGATGGCACAGCTGTGACAAAAGTGACTAGAGGATAAGGGAGATTTTGAATCTCTGCACACACTTTTGGACAGTGGACACTTTTGGATTGTGTGAGGCCCACTGATATCTGAGCGCTATGTGACAGGCTCGATGGCACAGCTGTGACAAAAGTGACTAGAGGATAAGGGAGATTGGATTGCTTTTAAAAAAGCAGTTTGCGGAACAGTGGGTAAACAGCAATGCAGGAATGTCAGGAAGCCTTAGAAGGCAGCCCAACAACCAACACCACTGATACACCACTATATAGCCTCCCCTTGCACTGCACACACAGTGACTGGTGTGTTGTGCAGGCCAAATCGCTAGCAGCAGAAGCAGTTTTTTTGTCTTCTTCCCTGCCTAACGCTCTCCCTACAGAATCAGCAGCAACCTCTCCCTATACTAAGATCGGCAGAAGTAAGATGGCGGTCGGCGTGCACGCCCTTTTATACCCCCTGTGACGCCCACCAAAGCAAGCCAATCACTTGCATGCCCTTCTGAAAGATGGTGGTGACCCGTGCCTATGTCATCATGTTGCCCACAGTGTCCGTGGATCCTGATTGGCTGAAAAAGAGCGCAAAACAAACTTTTGAAACGCGACTTTGGCGCGTAAGTCGCCGACCTCGTGGCCGACCTCATCCTAGGGTCGGGTTTCGTTTCATGAAACCCGACTTTGCCAAAAGTCGGCGACTTTTGAATTTTTTCGACCCGTTTCGTTCAACTCTACCAGTCACATCTTAACTCATGATGAATAGAAGTGAATACACAGCTGCCATCATTTACAGTGATTCTGATTAACCCTGTAGAAAGTTTAGTTGTAAAAGTGTGATTTTCTTGAAATTTTTTAGTTGCATTTTTCAACAAAAACAATGGTCCATAATCACCTTACAACACAGCAAAGAGATCTGATTGTAGAATTTTACCAGTCAAGAGAAGGGTACAAAATTATTTCCAAGGCAATAAATATACCATGGAACACTCTGAAGACAGTCATCAAGAAGTAGCTTACATTTGGCACAACAATGACATTACCTAGAACTCAAAAACTGATGAAAAAAACAAGAAGAAAGTTTGCGGAAGAGGTTGCCAATATTCTTACAGCAAAATTAAAGGAGCTGCAGGAATTTTGGGCAAATAATCTTTATTTATTTATACAGCACCAACACAAGTCATAAGTAACAACGTTAAAGATAATACAAAAATTAAAGCAAAATAAGACGATCCTGCTCATGAGAGCTTACAATCTAAAATGAGGTGGGGGGGAAGACACAAAGTACAGGTGCGTATGTACAATGATGGTCCAGCCATCTTGAGGGAGTGGGGGATAGATAAAGGCTGCATTCAGTATTTGTGGAGCTCTTGGGTGCAGTGGAGTTTGATGGAGGGTTATTCTCAGATAGTGAATGGGACACACACACACACAGATACACACAAAATGACTTTGATTAGGGAACATGATAGCATGCTCTGAACAGATGTGTTTTGAGGGGGCACCTAAAACTGCAAGTTGTGGATAGTCCTAATTTCTTGGGGTTGAGCATTCCAGAGGATTGACGCAACACAAGAGAAGTTTTGGAGCTGGGAGTGGGAGGTACGGATTAGAGCAGAGGTTAGTCGAAAGTCGTTTGACTTGTTGTATACTTGATCAAGTATTACAGGTGCTCGAGCGCCATGCTCGAGTCCCCACCCAGCATGTTTTGCAGCTGTTAGACAGCCAATAAACATGCGGAGATTGCTTGCCATACACTGTAATTCTGTAGCCATGTTGGCTACTGACATTACTGCGATTTGCCCACCACATCTTGCCATCGGGTCTTATATAACACCCGGTGACTCAATGGTCATCGTGTGGCCCTCATTCATAATTTTTAGAGGATAAACAGGCAGCCTCAGTCATACCTTTTAGCTAGTTATCAGGTGGTCCTTGCTCATAGTTTTTTAGAGGGTCGCTCTTAATTTTTCCAGTGTGTGTAAGATACCCTTCTTCATAATTTTTATAGGATGTGTTTGAGACCTACAATGAGATCTATAATTTTCTTATATATACACTCCAGGGGTAAATGTTTTTCAGCCCTTGCATTTAGTACATAGGCTGTATCAGTCTAGGAGTTCCACTCCTTAAAAACGTTTTCTGAGGCCCTCTGTATGTCTTCCCAAGTGTACTGCAGTCCCTAATTTTTGGCAGCCCTTTTACTTAGTGCATAGGCTTTATGAGTCTAGGAGTCCCACTACCTAACAATTTGAACAGAATGTGTATTAGGCTCTCCAATACTGGGTGTATCAGAGTCAATACACAGGAAGTAATGTTTCCTAACATTTTTTCCTGTAAAATCCACTATGGCTTGTTATGTTTTTCATTCCGTACAAGTGAAGTGCTACTCTGACAACATTGTTCCCAGCATCGACCTGAGAGTCAGATATGAGTCCAGGCGTCTTCCCTGTGCTGTTCCCATGTCATTTGAGCATTGCTTCCATCCGATTCTGCGATTTTTCTGCCTTCCCGCTCTCCTGTTAGGACTTCTGGAAAGATGCTCAACTTTCTCATTGACTTCCATTACACTTGTTACTCGAGTCGAGCCCATCAAAGCGTCTGAGCGTCAAAGCGTCTGACCTGCTTGATTCGATTACTGATTTTAGTGGTCGCTCACCACTAACTCTTACCCAAAAAAAACTTAATGTGTTCATAAATTTACAGGATGCTTCAATAAAGTATCACTATAGGGCTCGCTCACAGGACCACATAACACTGCTAAGTGTTATGTGATGTTTTATCGGATAGCACATGGCCCAATGTTATACTATGGAGCAGTGCAGGTCAGTGATTTTTTTTTTTCATGCGATTCGCCATGAGAAAACAATCACAGGATGCTGCAAGTGGCTACGAGACTCGGTTTACACGCACCCATACATGTCTATGGGTGTGTGTGAAACATCAGACTGCACTTGGATGTTATCAGTGGACACACACAATGGAGAAGATGGAGAAATTATTTTCTCCGTCTTCTCTGCACCTGTGCTATGATTCTCTCATGTGAGAGAATCAGACCACAGTGCTCTGACACTCGGAAGAAACTCTAAGGCCGGCGTCACACACAGCATATAAAAATACGGACCATATTGTACAGCCGTAATACGCATAAATGGTCCCTAAATAGTGCTCCATATGTCATCCGTTGTCAGGGTGTGGCCGCATATTTTTCCCATGTAAGCATCCGTATGTATTCTGTATGTGATCCATATAGCGTTTTTTTTCCTCGCAACCTTGCAAAATGAACATTTAACGGTTTTGAGGCCTGCACATAATTTAAACCATCATCAGCAACCCTATTTATTGCCTCTCCACCAGGTGGCAACCTCCAATCTGGCCATTTTGTTGCTGGGCTTGTGTTGGTGTCTTGATGGTTGCTAGCAAACATGTCAGACACACTTTAGTTCACCCCAACTGACCGTGTTCTGTTCAACTGGGTTTTGTCCCGCCACTTTGGGCAGCCATACCCAGTGATTGTGGATCCGAGGAGGCGGAGACGAATGTGGGTGCATCCGCATTTGAGACAACGTCTCACTAAAGGCCATTTTCACAGGCTTTATGCAGCTCTGAGGACACATCCCGACAAGTTTTTCCTCTGTTGTCAGATGACCGTTTCTACCTTTGAACCTGATGCTGGACCTGGTGCTGGTGGAGCTTGGGGGTTGCAAATGGTCAGCTCAGAACATGGGCCAGCCACCTCTTCACCTACCCCGGCCGGGTCTATTTTGGCCTCAGAATCCGACCCTGTCTCCCTCTCTGTGAGGTTGGACTGAGTTCTGTTAGGAAATGTAATAAAAAAAAATGTAGCTCTGACCCTAAACAGCATATGTGTCATGTGGTGTGATGTCTGTACTTATGGTCTGAGATCCATAATGGGTGCCAAAAAAGACAAGCGGTCAAAATATATGTATTTCCGCTTGGTCGGTGCTGCTGCCCCACTCCTGGCCCGCTGCTGTCTTTCCCGCCGGTACTGGTCGCGGATGCTGCGCCAGCATCTCATCACATCCTCAACTGCAATGTGAAGGGAAAATGGACTTTAACCTTTGGGAAATGTTCCAAGCAATTTTTCTAACATTTCACATAGTCATGTGGCCTAGTAGGGTGTGCTTGTTTTCATAAATTTACGTTAGCAAACAGGGATACCTACATACACAGTATAGGATATTAGGGGCTACTTTAAAAAAAGGTGACTTCTGGCCTTTAAGATGATTGGTAAAAAAAGGCAATTACTTATGAATTTGTTGTTGCTCCTCACGTGGCCATTGCCCAAACTCGGGAAACATCTGCACACAGATGCGCCTCCATGCCGCCTCTTTTCCGGCCCTGTTGGAATAACGGGTATCCCGTTGGTCCCAAATTTCGGGCCTTTCCTGGACCAAAACAATCAACAGCTCCACATTAATGTGGGTAGACATACTACTGTACTCCGTGGAGGCGTACTTCCTGGATGTCTGGAGCGCTTTTTGAGCTAATTTACATGTCTAAGCTTCCTGATGATGGATTGGCCCCTTTCCTGTCCCAAGGAGAAGTCTTGCGTATTTCTCGCAAGTCACACGTGTTCTGTGTGTAATGCGTTTTTTTGCGCACCCATAGACTTGCATTGGCGTACTACGCTGACAATCGCAGCATGCTGCGATTGTCACGGCCCGTAAAAAATACGCAAAAAAAAAATACGGCTGATGGGAGCTGCCCCATAGAGAATCATTGGTCCGTGTGCAGTGCGTTTTTTTAACGCCTCTCACTCGTCTGTATTTCTCTCTAGTGTGACGCCGGCCTAAGAGTTTGAACCTAGAGTATTTGCATAATCAGCTCCGACTCTCTCGCATCAGAGAATCGACGGTCGTGTGACCCCGGCCTAAGGTGTGCATATGTATGCAACCACATTATTTTAGTTCTTTATTTTTTCCTTTTGTGCCCAAAAAGATTTCAGATTAGTTTTCAATAGAATTGTACAGATTATGGGAGGCATGAAAGGTGGAAAAAGTTCTGAAACGGTTTTTCTTGGTATGATTTTTTTATGTGACAAAAACCTTAGTGTGCAGACTTTTATATCTACTGTAACTCCAGGCTCTGCTCCATAACTAGATATACAGTTAGGTCCATATATATTTGGACAGAGACAACATTTTTCTAATTTTGGTTCTAGACATTACCACAATGAATTTTAATCAAAAAAATTCAGATACAGTTGAAGTTCAGACTTTCAGCTTTCATTTGAGGGTATCCACATTAAAATTGGATGAAGGGTTTAGGAGTTTCAGCTCCTTAACATGTGCCACCCTGTTTTTAAAGGGACCAAAGGTAATTTGACTCCAAGGCTATTTCATGGACAGGTGTGGGAAATCCCTTCATTATGTCATTCTCAATTAAGCAGATAAAAGGCCTGGAGTTGATTTGAGGTGTGGAGCTTGCATTTGGAAGGTTTTGCTGTGAAGGAAACATGCGGTCAAAGGAGCTCTCCATGCAGGTGAAACAAGCCATCCTTAAGCTGCAAAGACAGAAAAAAACCATCCGAGAAATTGCTACAACATTAGGAGTGGCAAAATCTACAGTTTGGTATGCGTTGCCCCCCCAGGGCTGTGGGGTACTCTGTACCGGGCCAGTCTCTCAGAGGGGAATATCACAGCAGCGGTGACCTGGTCCGTGGCCCTGGGCGCCCATGTAAAAGGGGATGAAGTGTTGGAATAAAGTTTATGAGTGATTCGTGACGCCACCTGTAGTGTTCGGCAATGAAGGTGTTAAGCCGACGCTGCAGACAGATCCTCTGGGACAGATGGTGGGGTGCAGCAATGATGGTGTAGCCCTCCATAGGCAGGGCTGTAGTCCCAGGGCAGAGTAGATGAAAGGGTAGGTGTTGAGGAAGAGGGTGCAGTGTCTGACACAGAGATGTAGCAGTGCAGAGGAAGTTGCAGAAAGAAGGCAAGGACACAATGGAATGTAGTTTCTTTACCTTTACTTTGTAAGTGCAGTCCAGGGTCCAGATTACAGATGGTACAGGAGCTGATTAGCCTGGAAGCAACTCAGGAATCTCTCTATGCAGATAGGTTGTGTAGTCTCCTCTCTAGCACTCACTTGAGGTACATTCAGTACTGTGCTACACTGAAGTTCCTCCTTCTTGTTTCCTTTTAGATCTACCTCGTATGGCAGACAGCTGTGTTATGAATGAGTCACCGTAGGAGGCAAAAACAGAAATACTAGCTAAGTCCAGAAAACCAGAGAAGTTGGCAGCTATCGGATTGCAGACCCCTGAACCTAACAACAACAACTAGCAGTAGCCATGGGGGGTTCCTACGGTGCCCTAGACCCCTCGATCACAGCCGGAGAACTACATAGCCTAAAGACAGAAAGGGAAATCTAAACTGCCCCAGAGCAGACCCCAAAGCAATAGGCAGCCCCCAACATATAATGACGGTGAAGCAAGATGAAAAAACGCTCACACAGATAGAAAGATAGGCTGAGCAAATGATGGGGCCCAAGCTAACTAAATAGGACAGGATAGAAAAGCTGCTGTCTGTAATCCGCCAAAACCCTATCAAAACAAGAGCCAACAGCTGATAGGGAAAAAAGCCCTGAAGACGCTAGGCTTCAAAAAGACTATATCAGTACTCAGGTATTTTCTGAAGACAGAGCAAAAAGGAATTCAGCTCACCCCAGCAGGGAATGGCAGAAATCCAGAAAAACAAGGAAAAACAAAACCAAAACACAAATGCAAAAAGCAGAAAAGAAATCTTAGCTTTTGAGGAGCAGGAATCAGACTGGTCTCCTAGAATCCCTCAGAGAGGTCACCAGCAAGGCAGAAGGGCGTCGGCTGCCTTATATCCAGTCAGCAATTCCCGTCACCCAGTCATCATCATCCTGCCCAGATGCTTGGTAATCAGCCTCACTACATTCCTTCACCAGAAGAGGAAGTTCATCAGACCTCAATGGTGAAGGGGAAAATGAACTCACAACACAGCTGTAGCCTTCTATCTCTTCTCTTGGCTCACCCGTTGCTGTTGTGCCTCCGAGTCTTAGGTGGGAATAGAGCATTTACAGGACCTTCAGTATCCATACAACCATGGAGACTAGGCTCCAGATCATGCGCTCCAGCTGGGAACAAGCTATCAACTCCGCTCAGTCTCCCAGCTTCTCCCTCCATGTCTACACATTTCGGCCTCCTCACACTAACTCCTCATTTCCTTTCCTGGCCCTCAGAGAGCACTCCTCCCCCAATTCTGGTTCAGAGCTCCCTCTGCTGGCCCGGAGTGGGAACTGTTTTGCATGTTATGGTTAACTGCTAGAGAGACCCTTCATTGCTTCCAAGCCTGACATCACCCTCCCTGAAGGAAGGCAATGCCAGTGTGGCGACCATACTCCTGGGGGCGCCACAGGTACATCCTGAGAAAGAAAGCACTGGTGAACTCATCAATGCAAAAAGACCTGGGCGCCCAGCGAAGACAACAGTGGTGGATGATCGCAGAATAATCTCCATGGTGAAGACAAACCCCTTCACAACAGCCAACCAAGTGAACAACACTAACCAGGAGGTAGGCGTATCAATATCCAAATCTACCATAAAGAGAAGACTGCATGAAAGTAAAGTAAATACAGAGTGTTCACTGCACGGTGCAAGCCACTCATAAGCATCAAGAATCAAAAGGCTAGACTGGACTTTGCTAAAAAACATCTAAAAAGCCAGCACAGTTCTGGAAGAACATTCTTTAGACAGATGAAACCAAGATCAACCTCTACCAGAATGATGGAAAGAGAAAAGTATGGCGAAGGCGTGGTACAGCTCATGATCCAAAGCATACTACATCATCTGTAAAACATGGCGGAGGCAGTGTGATGGCTTGGGCATGCATGGCTGCCAGTGGCACTGGGTCACTAGTGTTTATTGATGATGTGACACAGGACAGAAGCAGCTGAATGAATTCTGAGGTATTCAGAGCCATACTGTGTGCTCAGATCCAGCCAAATGCAGCCAAACTAATTGGTCATCGTTTCATACTACAGATGGACAATGACCCAAAACATAAAGCCAAAGCAACCCAGGAGTTTTTTAAAGCAAAGAAGTGGAATATTCTTGAATGGCCAAGTCAGTCACCTGATCTCAACCCAATTGAGCATGCATTTCACTTGTTAAAGACTAAACCAGACAGAAAGGCCCACAAACAAACAGCAACTGAAAACCACCACAGTGAAGGCCTGGCAGAGCATCAAAAAGGAGGAAACACAGCGTCTGGTGATGTCCATGAGTTCAAGACTTCAGGCAGTCATTGCCAACAAAGGGTTTTCAACCAAGTACTAGAAATGAACATTTTATTTACAATTATTTAATCTGTCCAATTACTTTTAGTCCTTTTAAAAACAGGGCGGCACATGTTAAAGAGTTGAAACTCCTAAACCCTTCATCCAATTTTAATGTGGATACCCTCAAATGAAAGATGAAAGTCTGAACTTAAACTGCATCTGAATTGTTTTGTTTAAAATTCATTATGGTAATGTCTAGAACCAAAATTAGAAAAATGTTGTCTCTGTCCAAATATATATGGACCTAACTGTATCTCCAGTCTTTGATATACAGGAGAACTACCATAATTAGAGGCAAACACATACAGTCTGTCTTTTATGCAGAACTTAGGCTGGTTTCACACTTGCGTTTTTTTGCGCTGTTTTTTAGCGCAAAAAAACATGTGTTTTTCCCCCTATTTTTTACATGGGTGCGCATAGGTGCGCATACACATGCGTTTGTACGCGTTTGTATGCGCATGCGTTTAATGCATCCTGTTGCATTTTTTGTGCGTCCGACTTGCCCCCAAAAAACGCATGCGCACGCAATGCTTTTTTTTTTTTACAGCAAAACACCCATTATAGTCTATGGGTGCGCATACGTGCGCATTGTAATGCGCACAAAAACGCATGCGTTTTTTTAAAAAAACGCACCAAAACCCGCAAAAATTGCACACAAACGTATGATGCGTTTTTTTCATGCGTTTGTGTGCGCAAAAAAACGCACAGCAAAAAAATGCAAGTGTGAAAGTAGCCTTACGTCCACAAAGGCTGATGATGGTTGCAACTTCCTTTCTCAAGGTGAAGTAGAAATACAAACTAGAGAAGATAGAGATGGTGTAGTATATGAAACACTGTGCAAAGATAAGAGGAACATTCATGAGCTGGTGTCAACAGAGAGCTGCTTAGCATATATATATGTGCAGTAAATATGGAAGTCAGTCTCACAATCCTGCTTTTGTTCTTCATTAAAGGGACAAATTTTTGCATCAGGAGACTGAGCCGATCTGCAGACCCCTGCTGCTCCTCATTGTCTCCCCCCACATCTCTTCTTTAAGGTGTGAATGTTGAGGAAGAACAGGTGGGATTCTGCCTCTATACAGATTGCTGTCTGCTCCTTGCAAATACCCGCACTCAGCTCAGTACAGCAGCACAAATACCACAATATAGAGGCAGAACAGGAAATATATATACATGACGCTCTATCTATCGGAGAATAAGGCAGGGAGCACTCAAAAATGGGAAACTAGCAAACGTCCAGTGAAACAGCTCTGTGGAGTCGAAACGTTGCCTGTTGCACAAATGGATTATTAAAAGTTTCAACAGACTTTTCATAGTTTCTCATTTTTGGGTGCCGCCTGCTTTCTTTATTTTTATATTACCTGGGGTTTGTAGCTACAGCCAGTGTGCTGGCACGTATGCTTAACACTGAAGTTGGCGCTGTGTCAATTTTTTGTATTTATCTTTCTATCTATCTATCGCATATCTACAGTGAAGGAAATAATTATTTGATCCCTTGCTGATTTTGTAAGTTTGCCCACTGACAAAGACATGAACAGTATATAATTTTAAGGGTAGGTTAATTTTAACATTGAAAGATAGAATATCAAAAATAAAATCCAGAAAATCACATTGTATAAATTATATAAATTTATTTGCATTTTGTAGTGAGAAATAAGTATTTGATCCCCTACCAACCATTAAGAGTTCTGGCTCCTACAGACCAGTTAGACTCTCCTAATCAACTCGTTACCTGCATTAAAGACAGCTGTCTTACATTGTCACCTTTATAAAAGACTCCTGTCCACAGACTCAATTAATCAGTCAGACTCTAACCTCTACAACATGGGCAAGACCAAAGAGCTTTATAAGGATATCAGGGACAAGATTGTACACCTGCACAAAGCTGGAATGGGCTACAAAACCATAAGTAAGAAGCTGAGTGAGAAGGAGACTACTGTTGGTGCAATAGTAAGTGTTACCACGGCTGGTCGGGTGAGGATAATCTCCAGGAGTGGACCCTCTGGATCGTGGCACCGAGGGGCCCCGGGCGAGCTGCCAGGTGGAGCTGACCCCTATACAGGGATCATTAGGAGCAGGCCCAGGGGTTTGGGTACGATAGCCGGTACAGAGAGGGGCGGCTCATAATGGACTGGAGTAGGAGCACGAGACTGTAGGAGATAGGACCAGAGTGGGGTTGCGGGACTGGAGTATAGACAGCAGGACGGAGCAGGATAACTGGAGGCAGGACCGGAATAGGACTGCGGGACTGGAGCCTAGACAGCAGGATGGAGCAGGAACACGGGAGGCAGGACCAGAGTAGGACTGCAGGGCTGGAGTTTAGATAGCAGGATGGAGCAGGAACACGGGAGGTAGGACTGCAGGGCTGGAGCATAGATAGCAGGACGAAGCAGGAACACGGGAGTACAGGACTGAGAGACTGTGGCAGGAACACGAGGAAGCAGGACCTAGTGTGCTAGCAAACACAATGATCAGGCACCTCCCTCAAAGGAGGACGGCCTGATATGCCCCTGTCTGAACTGCCATTGGTCCGGTGGTGCTTCCGGGTCAGGGTAATGCCGAAGCATAAGTGACAGGAGGGAGGCGCGGCCGTGGCCTATGGTGCATGCGCATTGCATGCAGAGACACCGTCGGCCGCAGACCTGTCAGAAGGGACTGCCGTGGATGTCGGACGGCGGAGGACTGCGGCGTGGGAGCGGAGGCCGGGTGAGTATACAGTGGTGGCGTGACAGTAAGAAAATGGAAGAAATACAAAATGACTGTCAATCGACATCAATCAGGGGCACCATGCAAAATCTCACCTCATGGGCTATCCTTGATCATGAGGAAGGTGAGAGATCAGCCTAAAAATACACTGTGGGAATTTGTTAATGATGTCAAGGCGGCTGGGACCACAGTCACCAAGAAAACCATTGGTAACACATTATGCTGTAAAGGTTTAAAATCCTGCAGTGCCCGCAAGGTCCCCCTGTTCAAGAAGGCACATGTGCAGGCCCATCTGAAGTTTACCAATATACACCTGGATGATTCTGTGAGTGATAGGGAGATGGTGCTGTGGTCAGATGAGACAAAAATTGAGCTCTTTGGCATTAACTCAACTCGCGATGTTTGAAGGAAGAGAAATGCTGCCTATGACCCAAAGAACACCATCCCCACTGTCAAGCATGGAGGTGGAAACATTATGTTTTGGGGGGGTTTCTCTGCTAAGGGCACAGGACTACTTCTCCACATCAATGGGAGAATGGTTGGAGCCATGTACAGTAAAATCCTGAGTGATAATCTCCTTCCCTCTGCCAGGACATTAAAAATGAGTTGTAGCTGGGTCTTCCAGCAAGACAATGACCCAAAACATACAGTCAAGGCAACAAAGGAGTGGCTCAAAAAGAAGCACATAAAGGACATGGAGTGGCTTAGTCAGTTTCCAGACCTTAATACCATAGAAAACTTATGGAGGGAGTTGAAGCTCCAAGTTGACAAGTGAAAGCCTCAAAATCTTAATGATTTAGAGAGGATCTGTAAAGAGGAGTGGACCAAAATTCCTCCTGCACAAACCTCATCATCAACTACAAAAAACATCTGACTGCTATGCTTACCAACAAAGGTTTTGCCACCAAGTATTAAGTCTTGTTTGCCAGAGGGATCAAATACTTATTTCTCATGGCAAAATGCAAATACCGTATATACACGTGTATAAACTGACCCGAGTATAAGCCGACCCCCCTAATTTTGCCACAAAAAATGGGAAAACTTATTGACTCGCCTATAAGCCTAGGGTAGAAAATGCAGCAGCTACTGGTAAATTTAAAAAATAAAATAGATACCAATAAAAGTAAAACTAATTGAGACATCAGTTCGTTAAATGTTTTTGAATATCCGTATTGAATCAGGAGCCCCATATAATGCTTCATACAGTGCATGATGCTCCATACAAAATACGCCCCATATAATGCTGCTCAAAGGCTAATAAAAATAATATGCTACTCCATAAAGGTTATGGCCCCATAGGATGCTCCATATGCTGCTCCATAGATTATGCCCCATATGATGCTCCATAGATTATGCCCCATATGCTGCCCCATATGATGCTCCATAGTTTATGCCCCATAAAGTATGCTCCATAGATTATGCCCCCATAAGATACTCCATAGATTATGCCCCCTTATGCTGCCCCATAAGATGCTCCATAGTTTATGCTCCATAAGATGCTCCATAGACTATGCCCCCATAAGATGCTCCATAGATTATGCCCCCATAAGATGCTCCATAGATTCTGGCCACACAAGATTCTCCATATGCTGCCCCATAAGATGCTCCATAGATTATGCCCCATAAAATTCTCCATAGAATAATATGCCTGATATGCTGCTGCAATTAAAAAAAATGACATACTCACCTCTCATCGCTGGAGGCCAGGTTCTGGTGTCCTGAGCAGGTGGGGACACTGGCGAGCTAGGGGGGACAGGTGCTGGTGTCACCATTGGCTCAAGGCCCTGGCACCTGAGATATTCACTTGTCTGCCGCCCATCGCAGGGCGCCGCTCTGTCTTCTGGGTCCCCTGTCAATGACTGTTCAGGCAGAGGGCGTGGCGCTCACTAACTATGTCACTGTGCCCTCTGACCTGAAATCACAGACAGAGGACACAGAGGACAGAGCGACGCGCAACAGGGGACCGGGGACAGGTGAATATCACATATACTTGCCCTCTCCTGGCACGGTCTCTGCAGCCCCTCCTGGCGTGGTCTCTGGCAGCTCTTCCTGGCGTGGTAATGTGGTACTGCTCATTAAAGTCATGAATATGTGCATATTCTTGACTTTAAAGAGCGGTACCATGTGACCGCTGAAGGAAGGAGCCTGAGACCGTGGGAGAAGCAGGGGGCTGCAGAGATACACTGGGGGGTAAGTATGATCTGACACCCGCGCTCCCCCTCCCCTGCCGACCCCCTGGCGTATATGACTCGCGTATAAGCCGAGAGGGGGACTTTCAGGCCAAAAAAATGGGCTGAAAATCTTGGCTTATACGGGAGCATATATGGTACGTACATTTACATAATTTATACAATGTGATTTTCTGTATTTTATTTTTGATATTCTATCTCTCAATGTTAAAATTAACCTACCCTTAAAATTATAGACTGTTCATGTCTTTGTCAGTGGGCAAACTTACAAAATCAGCAAGGAATCAAATACTTATTTCCTTCACTCTATCTATCTCATATTTATCTATCTCATATCTATCTACATGTATTTATCTATATATCAATCTATCTAAATAAAAAAAGGGCAGCATTACCAAAATTATACAATTGGTGCAAAACCTAATCAGCAGTGTCCAAACAACCGTGTTAATAAAATTAAAAAAAAAAAAAAAAAAAAAAAGCAGCACTCCAAATTAAATGTGAAAAAAGTGGATACTTTACTGATCCTCAGTGCTGCCTATTTTTTTTATTTTATCTATCTATCTATTTATCTCTCATATCTATCTCTCTATTTATCTATAACAAGAAAAAAGGAAAGCAGAAATCCATTTATTTCAGGTGAATAAGTGGATTTATTCAGACCCACATGGCGTAGTGATGTTTCGGGTCATGGCGTAGTGATGTTCTCTTTATTGAATGCCGGACACAGCGTTTCTGGCGTCCTCTATGTGTGAATCCATAATCTATATCGGATGAGTTAAATCTGTTGCACAGCTGCACTAATAATATAATCATGAGCAATTAAGATGCATCAGGCCATACTGTATGAGCACACATAGCACCTTAAAGCACTAGCACTTCTAGAAAAAATATAAGAGGTAGCACTATTCCACTATGGATTGAAATATGTAGTGTTATGTAATTTTTGTAATGAATATGCAGATTGTTATTAATTGATGATTGTGAATTGTAACTACATATACACTCACTGGCCACTTTATTAGGTACACCATGCTAGTAACGGGTTGGACCCCCTTTTGCCTTCAGAACTGCCTCAATTCTTCGTGGCAGAGATTCAACAAGGTGCTGGAAGCATTCCTCAGAGATTTTGGACCATATTGACATGATGGCATCACACAGTTGGCGCAGATTTGTCGGCTGCACATCCCTGATGCGAATCTCCCGTTCCACCACATCCCAAAGATGCTCTATTGGATTGAGATCTGGTGACTGAGGAGGCCATTTGAGTACAGTGAACTCATTGTCATGTTCAAGAAACCAATCTGAGATGATTCGAGCTTTATGACATGGCGCATTATCCTGCTGAAAGTAGCCATCAGATGCCTGTTCTTAGCTGAGAGGAGTGGTACCCAGTGTGGTCTTCTGCTGCTGTAGCCCATCTGCCTCAAAGTTCGACGCACTGTGCGTTCAGAGATGCTCTTCTGCCTACCTTGGTTGTAACGGGTGGCAATTTGAGTCACTGTTGCCTTTCTATCAGCTCAAACCAGTATGCCCATTCTCCTCTGACCTCTGGCATCAACAAGGCATTTCCGGCCACAGAACTGCCGCTCACTGGATTTTTTTTCTTTTTCGGACCATTCTCTGTAAACCCTAGAGATGGTTGTGCGTGAAAATCCCAGTAGATCAGCAGTTTCTGAAATACTCAGACCAGCCCTTCTGGCACCAACAATCATGCCACGTTCAAAGGCACTCAAATCACCTTTCTTCCCCATACTGATGCTCGGTTTGAACTGCAGGAGATTGTCTTGACCATGTCTACATGCCTAAATGCACTGAGTTGCCGCCATGTGATTGGCTGATTAGAAATTAAGTCTTAACACACAGTTGGACAGGTGTACCTAATAAAGTGGCCAGTGAGTGTATATCCACCTGTAATATTAATTCACTGCTTGAGAAAGGCTCAGTGTGAGCCGAAACGTCGCCGCCACGCCATGAGGATCTGAATAAGGCTGGGGTCACACTGGCGAGGAATACGGGAGAGTGAGAGGCGCAAAAAGCACACATTAGACACGGACAAATGATTCTCTATGGGGTCACTCGCACCAGCCGTATATTTCTCCTCAGTATTCTACGCTCCGTGCCACTCGCAGCATGCTGCGATTGTCAGCGTACTACGCCCGTAATACGCCAATGCAAGTCTATGGGTGCGCAAAAAATACAGATTACACACGGAGCACACATGTGACTTGCGAGAAATACGCACCAGGTGTCTTTTAGCAAAGCCGGCAATTCAGTGCGCGATACAGTAAACTCACACTGACAGGTTTACTAAAGAAACGAAAGAATAGATATACACACATAGAATACATATATATATGCATTCTATGTGTGTATATCTATTCTTTCATTTCTTTATTAAAACTGTCATAGGGCTCCATTATATGTCCATTTTGCAAGCCTGCGAGAAAATCTCGCCCTACGGATGCCATACGGATTACATACGGATGCTGACATGCGCAAAATACGCGACCACACCTTGATTACGGATGACATACGGAGCACTGTTTAGGGGTCTGTCATCCGTATTACGCATGTAAAATACTGACCGCATTTTGCGCAGGTTAGTGTGACTCCAGCCTAAATCTACTGATTTTTTTTCTGAAAAGGAGAAATTGTCAAAATATAAAAAAAAATTGTACTTTCAGACCTCAAATAATGCAAAGAAAACAAGCTCATAATCTTTTAGAAACAACAATACTAATGTTTTAACTCAGGAAGAGTTCAGAAATCAATACTTTGTGGAATAACCATGATTTTTAAAAACTGCTTTCATGCGTCTTGGCATGCTTTCCACCAGTCCAGCACTGTTTTTTTAAAATTTTGACCATTTTTCTTTTTCAGAACAAAAAAAACTAAATTTAGTGCTCGGAAATTCTGAGACATGTTGTCAGAAGTTTATAGACTAACAGAACTATTTACATTTTACTCAAAAATATACCAATAAAGAGAAAAATCAGACAAACTGAACATTTAAAAGTGGCTGTATTTTCATTAAGTAATCCCCTTAACTCTTTATTTAGATCTCTAATTTATATATTTATTCCTGGTACAATTTGATGGTGCAACCTAAATATTTTCATAACTGAGATCTACCTCTTTTTTCTCTTTGGCATAGACTACCTCATATTTATCTATCTATTATCTATCTGTCTATCAATTCCTATAAGTGAATATCACATTCACTCATTTGAATAATATGTTTTTACATAATTTTACATCTATTAAATTGAAACCTTTTTGATTTCTCAAGCGTGCGTCCCCAAACCAAGTATCATCTGCTGTGAGTAGTTTAGCAAGTTACTGTATTCTGTCAATTAAAATTAACCACAGATCAGCGCTGAAAAGAAAGAAAAAACAGTTACTAAATATTGCAATATTTTATATTTAATTAAGGTGACTAGATTTAAGAATCAAGATGATGAATTACAGAAATTCTATATCTTAATGTATTTCATTCTCATTATTTATTCTTTATCTGTTTTTTTTCTTTTTACAAACTAGGGAGGATGCCGCATTACCTCACTTCTCCTGTTTTAATTGATAATGTAGAAATGTACCTGATGACTTCTTTTATTTCCTGCCTCTCTTTTTGCAACAGAGAATAATAAGAGAAAAGGTAAAAAGACCATAGCAGCTGTTTAGTAAAACCACTGACTTTCCATGTGAAAAGCTATTGTATGCATGGCCATTGTTCAGCCACTGGACACAGTAGGTGTGATACAATGAGTCATTGCTCACAGATTTCTGAGTTCTTGCTTCTGTGGGGTCTCTGGAGCCACATTTCTGCTTAACCTGTTACTTTATTTTACAAGTTCAGGAAATATTTCATTTAATCATTCCTCAATCACACTCTGATATCCACTGGCATCCCATCTGTTCTTCATAGAACCATAGACATATCAGCTGCTTTTCATTACCGCAAGTGCTTCTTGTGTTCCATACATGAATATGCATATCTCTGTGTCAGGGACAAAGAAAGAAGTTCCTGTAAAGGATAATTTGTATTATATATTTTGACTGACAAATACTACTTTACGGTACGGCTCATATGTACAAGAATATAGCTACTAAAATACTTCTATGTAGATGAATATAAGTACTATAATACTGCTCCCTATGTCCAAGAATATAACTACTATAATACTGCCCCTATGTATAAGAATATAACTACTATAATACTGCTCCTATGTAGAAGAATATAACTACTATAATACTTCCCCTATGTACAAGAATATAAACACTATAATACTGCCCCCTATGTACAAGAATATAACTACTATAGTACTGTCCCCCTATGTACAAGAATATAGCTACTAAAATACTTCTATGTAGAAGAATATAAGTACTATAATACTGCTCCCTATGTCCAAGAATATAACTACTACAATACTGCCCCTATGTACAAGAATATAACTACTATAATACTGCCCCCCTATGTGCAAGAATATAAGTACTATAATACTGTCCCCTATATACAAGAATATAACTACTATAAAACTGCCCCCTATGTGCAAGAATATAACTACTATAGTACTGTCCCCTACGTACAAGAATAAAACTACTATAATACTGCCCCCTATATACAAGAATATAACTACTATAATACTGCTCCCTATGTACAAAAATATAACTACTATAATACTTCCCCTATGTACAAGAATATAACTACTATAATACTGCCCCCTATGTACAAGAATATAACTACTATAATACTGCTCCTATGTACAAGAATATAACTACTATAATACTGCCCCCTATGGGCAAGAATATAAGTACTATAATACTGTCCCCTATATACAAGAATATAACTACTATAAAACTGCCCCCCTATGTGCAAGAATATAACTACTATAGTACTGTCCCCTACGTACAAGAATAAAACTACTATAATACTGCCCCCTATATACAAGAATATAACTACTATAATACTGCTCCCTATGTACAAGAATATAACTACTATAATACTTCCCCTATGTACAAGAATATAACTACTATAATACTGCTCCTATGTACAAGAATATACTGTAACTACTATAATACTGCCCCTATGTACAAGAATATAACTACTATAATTCTGCCCATATGTACAAGAATATATCTACTAAAATACTTCTCCTATGTAGAAGAATATAACTACTATAATACTGCTCCTTATGTACAAGAATATAACTACTATAATACTGCCCCTACATACAAGAATATAACTACTATAATACTGCTCCCTATGTACAAGAATATAACTGCTATAATACTTTTCCCCTAAGTGCAAGAATATAACTACTATACTACTACCCCCTATGTACAAGAATATAGCTACTATAATACTGCTCCCTATGTACAAGAATATAACTACTATAATACTGCCCCATGTATAAGAATATAACTACTATAATACTGCTCCTATGTGCAAGAATATAACTACTATAATACTCCTCCTGTATGTACAAGAACATAACTACTAAAACACTGCTCCCTATGCACAAGAATATAACTACTATAATACAGCCCTCTATGTACAAGAGTATAACTACTATAATACTGCTCCCTATGTACAATAAAATAGCTACTATAATACTGCTGCTATGTACAAGAATATATGTACAAGAATATAACTACTATAATAATGCTCCTATGTGCAAGAATATAACTACTATAATACTGCCCCTATGTGCAATTTAACTACTATAATACTGCCCCTATGTACAAGAATATAACTACTATAATACTGCCCCTATGTACAAGAATATAACTACTATAATACTGCCTCCTATGTACAAGAAAATAACTACTATAATACTGCTCCTATGTACAAGAATATAACTACTATAATACTGCCCCTATGTACAAGAATATAACTACTATAATACTGCCTCCTATGTACAAGAATATAACTACTATAATACTGCCCCTATGTACAAGAATATAACTACTATAATACTGCACCTATGTACAAGAATATAACTACTATAATACTGCAGCCTATGTACAAGAATATAACTACTATAATACTCCTCCCATATGTACAAGACTAGAATTACTGTAAAGCTAAGTTCACACTAGGTGTTTTGTTGCTGAGCTTTGTATGCTATATTTATGCCAGTTTTCAGCTGCGTTTTACAGTACCAGCAAAGTCTATGAGATTTCACAAATCTCATGCACACACATTGTTTTTTTTGTCATCAGTATTTTGTGATTTGCTGCCAAGAGATCAGGTTGAGCTGATACTGCCCCCATGTTCAAGAATATAATTACTATAATTTTGTTCTTTATGTACATGTACATTTTATTGTGTGGATGGTGTTTCATTTTTCGGAGTAGCCTCACCGTAATAAATAATCATCGTTTTTTGAATGGTGTGTACATTTTCTTAAAATGGGGGAAATAAAATAAGAATAATGACAAACAAGGTTCTCCAGGCAATTGGTTTCACCTGCGTTTACTGTACTCTCTCCCTATATGGTGATGTATGAAGCTGCACTGAAATGTTCTTATTCTTATATAATCCCTTTATCAATTCACTCAATAGCATTTTGATGCTAATCAGGTTTGCTTTCATTTGACCACAGAGGTGTAAATGCCTCCATCCTTTGACTTTCATAAGACCCTGTTTGCTTTAGGTGGGAGAGACCTATGATCTACAAGCCATTTGCTTCTCAATGTGAAGACAATGCATGAGAACCAACCTAAATAACTGCAGATGCTGGGCGACAACAACAACAAGCACTAATGGCTGCCTTTACAGAATTTGTAGGAGTTTGTAAACTAAAGGAGATTCCAATAAAATTTTTTTTAAAGGGCTGGAAAGTGGATGCTGCCGTAGTACACTATCATTTTTAACCCTTTAGTTCTCCCCACTGCTCCAGTGCCCCCTATCGTATAATCCTGCCGAACTTCGTAGTAAAGACTTTTCGCATATTGTCTTCAGTCACTGACCGTGCAGGTAGGGTTATATATTATGTACCAGTAGAGCAGCAGTGGGTAAATTACTCATCCAATGCTTTTATAGACCGATACACTTTTTTGTTCCCATCTTTCACCATATTATTTTAGTAAAAACATTTTGTTTTTCCTTTCCTTTTATTTTGCAGTATGAGAATCAGAATTTTATCCAAGTCCTACACCGGATAATGCAGGAAGGTAATCACGAAGAGGAGATTCTTGCACTTTGTACCTGTTACGTTACTACTTCTGCTTGTATAATGCAGTTTACACAGCGTCTTGGGCAGGTTACTGTGACAAAGTTCTGCCTCCACGTTATCACTGAGTGATTAATCCCCACATCACATTACATGTCTGTATTTTAGGCCCACCATACACTTTAGGTTACTTTCACACTTGCATTAGGAGGCACAGCGTACGCTCGATGTGAAGCTCCGCATGGAGATCCGTATGTAATCCGTTTGCAATTGGATAATGCGATTTCCTCGCATCTAGTATCCGTATGACATCATATGCAATGCAATTTTAACATGAGCTTTTACATACAGCAGATCTCTGTCATTGACACATCGTTTTAAAGCACAATATTCTTCAAAACACACATATATATATATATATATATATATATATATTATATTACTAGATAGATATATAGATAGATTTAAAGCCAGCCAATGTTAATTTTTGGTGAAGAATCAACAACAAGCGGGACACAATTGTGAAGTTCTACAACATTTATTGGTTATTTCAAATTTTTGTGGAAATTCAAAAACTGAAATGTGGGGCGTGCAATATTATTCAGCCCCTTTAACTTAATACTTTGTTGCGCCACCTTTTGCTGCAATTACAGCTGCAAGTCGCTTGGGGTATGTCTCGGTTTTGTACATCGAGAGACTGAAATTCTTGCCCATTCTTCCTTGGCAAACAGCTCGAGCTCAGTGAGGTTGGATGGAGATCATTTGTGAACAGCAGTTTTCAGCTCTTTCCACAGATTCTCGATTGGATTCAGGTCTGGACTTTGACTTGACCATTCTAACACCTGGATACGTTTATTTGTGAACCATTCCATTGTAGATTTTGCTTTATGTTTGGGATTATTTTCTTGTTGGAAGACAAATCTCTGTCCCAGTCTCAGGTCTTTTGCAGATTCCAAAAGGTTTTCTTCAAGAATGGTCCTGTATTTGGCTCCATCCATCTTTCCATCAATTTTAACCATCTTCCCTGTCCCTGCTGAAGAAAATCAGGCCCAAACCATGATGCTGCCACCACCATGTTTGACATTGGGGATGATGTGTTCAGGGTGAAGAGCTGTGTTGCCTTTACGCCCAACATATCGTTTGGCATTATTGCCAAAAAGTTCGATTTTGGTGTCATCTGACCAGAGCACCTTCTTCCACATGTTTGGGGTGTCTCTCAGGTGGCTTGTTGCAAACTTTAAGCGACACTTTTCATGGATATCTTTGAGAAATGGCTTTCTCTTTGCCACTCTTCCATAATGGCCAGATTTATGCCATGTATGACTGATTGTTGTCCTATGGACAGACTGTCCCACCTCAGCTGTAGATCTCTGCAGTTCATCCAGAGTGATCATGGGCCTCTTGGCTGCATCTCTGATCAGTCTTCTCCTTGTTTGAGATTAAAGTTTAAAGGGACGGCCGGGTCTTGGTAGATTTGCAGTGGTATGATGCTCCTTCCATTTCAATATGATCGCTTGCACAGTGTTCCTTGAAATGTTTAAAGTTTCGGAAATCATTTTGTATCCAAATCCGGCTTTAAACTTCTCTACAATAGTATCACGGACCTGCCTGTTGTGTTCCTTGGTCTTCATGATGCTCTCTGTGCTTCCAACAAAACCCTGAAAAGATCACAGAGCAGGTGCATTTATACGGAGACTTGATCACACACAGGTGGATTATATTTATCATCATTAGTCATTTAGGACAACATTGGATCATTCAGAGATCCACAATGAACTTCTGGAGTGAGTTTGCTGCACTGAACGTAAAGGGGCCGAATAATATTGCACGCCCCACTTTTCAGTTTTTGTATTTCCACAAAAATGTAAAATAACCAATAAATGTCGTTCGAATTGTGTCCCACTTGTTGATTCTGCACCAAAAATTTACATTTGGTATCTTTATGTTTGAAGCATGATATGTGGGAAAAGGTTGAAAAGTTCCAGGGAGCCGAATACTTTCGCAAGGCACTGTATATACACATAGAATAGGTGTATATATACATCTGTGGCAAAAATTAAGAGACCACTGCAGTTTTATAAAAATCACCATCTCTACATGTCTGACAGCCATTCATTTCCAATGTCAGTTGAATTCCAACCAGAGTACACATCATTCTACTTAATGTGCTTCTGATTATGTGATAACTGAGCCAAATCTTATTTAACTGAAGGAATGTATAAAAAACCCTGCTGTGGTGTTCACAATCCTCTTGCAATAGGACTAGCTGGATGGCAAAACAAGTACTAATAATATCCCAAAAGTAATATGAATGAAAAAATAACTTTTAACCATGCTAAAGGAGTTGAAAAGAAAAGCCTTTAGTGAGGAAAAGAAGGGCTCAGTTCTGGCTTTACTATTAGAGGGATTCAGTGAACCTCATGTTGCCTCCATCCTTAAAATTTCTAAGATGGCAGTCCATTACAACAAGGTCAAGCAGCAGACATTGGGGACAACAAAGCTACAGACCGGCAGAGGGCAAAAATGACTCTCCTACCGGGATGACGTCATCTTATTCAAATGTCACTCAGCAACCACAGGATGACATCAAGTGACCTACAAAAGGAATGTCAAAAGGCAGCTGGGGTGAAGTGCACGGCAAGAACAGTTTGTAACAGGCTCCTAAAAGTAGGGCTCAAGTCATGTAAAACTGGAAAAAGCCTTTCATCAATGAGAAGTAAAGGAGAGCCAGGCTGAAGTTTGCCAAAGACCATAAGGATTGGACCATAGAGGACTGGAGTAAGGCAATCTTCTCTGATGAGTCTAGTTTTCAGCTTTGCCCAACACCTGGTTGTCTAATGGTTAGACGGAGATCTGAAGAGGCGTACAAGCCACAGTGTCTTCACCCACTGTGAAATTTGTTGGAGGATCGGTGATCTGGGGATATCCTCATATGATATAGATTTATGAGTGGGTTGACCCCACTAAGTTGTTGGTATAAATCTTCTCTGATGAGAATAATTTTCAGCTTTTCGCAACATCTGCCCATCTAATGGTTAGACGGAGACCTGGAGAGGCGTACAAGGCACAGTGTCTTGAACTCCCTGTGAAATTTGGTGGAGGATCGGTGATGATCTGGAGATGCTTCAGCAAGGCTGGAATTGGGCAGGATAATCTTTGCGAAGGACATATGAATCAAGCCGCATACAAGGTTATCCTGGAAAAACAGTTGATTTCTTTCTGCTCAGGCAATGTTCCCCAACTTTGAGGACTGTTTTTTCCAGCTGGACAATGCGCCATGCCACACAGCTAGGTCAATCAATGTGTGGATGAAGGACCACCACATCAAATCCCTGACATGGCCAGCCCAGTCTCCAGACCTGAACTCCATTGACAACCTCTGGAATGTAATCAAGAGGAAGATGGATAGTCACAAGCTATCAAACAAAGAAAAACTGCTTAAATTTTTGTGCCAGGAGTGGAATAAGGTCACACAAAAGCAGTGTGAAAGACTGGTGGTAAGCATGCCAAGACACATGAAAGCTGTGATTAAAATTCAGGGTTATTCCACAAAATATTGATTTCTGAACTCTTCCGGAGTTAAAACATTAGTATTGTTGTTTCTAAATGATTACGAACTTGTGTTCTTAGCATTATTTTAGGTCTGCAAGCACTGCATTTTTTTTGTTCTTTTGACCATTTCTCATTTTCTGAAAATAAATACAAAATGTAGCGCTTTCCCACACTCCAGAGTTCAGCGCGTGTCAGGCTGTGAGGGAACGCAGACTCAGTGACTTCAGCACTAGTCACTGAGGCTGCGCTGGCAGCATCTCCTCATTCCCCAGTGGTTTTTCAGCCGGGACGGTCGCATCTTAGCACCGTCCAGGTTGAAAAATGTATATCCCCCAGATATGGATTACGGCGTGGGACACAATGACAGACAGGTATGGTATATTGTTGCTTTTTTATTTTATTTTTGTTACAGGAGAACGAGGGCTTTGCATGGATTAGGTGTGGTTGTAAGTATGGTTTAATTAAGAATAATAATGGAGTATGTGTCTTTATTTCAGTTAAAGGATTTTTGAATGGGTGTCTGTGTTTTCGTTAGACCGCTAGGTCATCAGAGGTCATTGTCGCAAGGCATCCCTGGGAACAGAAGTTGCCGCCAGTGCCAATGAGGACCGGGAGGACTCCTGGGCCGTCAGATGGTAAGTATATCCCTATTTTTAATTTTAATTCTATTTTTTACAGGGATATGGCAGCCAGGGCAAGGAGGAGAGTCTCCTCTCCTCCAGACCCTGGGTACCATCCGCACATAAAGCGCTCACTTTACGCATGGTGGGCCACATGCGTAAAGTGAGCATTTCAATGCATTCCTATGGCGGCAGAATCGCCGCGATTCCACAGAAATAATGGACATGCTGTGGATTTTACTGCTATATGATTCCGCAGCTGTAAAATCCGCAGCGTTGACACAGCAATTGCGGAATCCCATAGGGTGTATGGGAATGCGCTTTTTAAGCGTTTCTGTGACTGCAAAAACGCGGCGGAAACACTAAATAAACGCAACATGGGCACATAGCCTTATGGTTTGGTACATATCTGTATTCGGGGGGAGACACATGTATGTGTACAATGTATGTGACCTTGTTATTTTCCGGGCTGCAATGATCATTGTGACAAGACGAGTCATTGCTGGGAGATGTCAACATGAAAGTCTGACCAGATGAAGAAAAAACAGGAGAAAGCGGCTCTAATTAGACGAGATTTCAACAGTAAGTGCCTGGATGTAGATATTATTCTGTATCTGCACTGTGTGACATAGAGTGATAATGTTATCTGTAAAATACCTATTCTACATTCTCACATTTGTGCAAAATATCTGTGTGGTTTCAGGTTTTTTTTTATCAGATGGCACACAGAGTTTTATAGGTCCATTCTCACATACATGAAAATCACGGATCTGAGAATGAGATCTGTGAGGGTCAGAGAATGTTCTATTCTGATCCAATTTTGAGGATCAGCATAGGACATAATCAGTGTGTCTGTGAAAGCGGGCAGCACACCAACACTGCACACAGATACAGGGATGTAGCCTTATTATGTATAGCAATCTCTTAGTATATAGTGAACTCCCTCATTATGTCTACCACAGTCCCTTAGTATATAGTGTACTCAATTATTATGTAAAGTACAGTCCCTTAGTATATAGTGAACTGACTTATGTATAGCACAGTCCCTTAGTATATAGTGTTCTCAATTATTATGTACAGCACAGTCCCTTAGTATATAGTAAACTCATTATGTATAGCACAGTCCCTTAGTATATAGTGTACTCACTTATTATGTATAGCGCCGTCCTTAGCTACATACAGTAGTTTCCTCTTTTATGTATAACACAGTCCCATGTTATGTACCATTCTCTCTAGTTATATATGGTGCCAGTCCTTATTATATAGCTCTGCTGTTATGTACAGCACTGTCTCTTACTTAGTGTATTCCTGTCATTTTTGTTATTCACCGCCCCCTCTTTTATTACATAATCCTCTCTTGTTAGAATATAAAACAACTACTGATGGAGCAGTCGGTGACCAGGCGACCAGTCCATCAGTTCCTCCGTTAGAAAGAAGCTTTCCCATGCTCCATCAGCCGTCATTGCATTATGCATATAACAAGACAGGATGGTATGTAATAAAAACAGGGGTCTATATAATCCAATATGTAAGGGATGGTGCTGTACATAACAAGAGAGGGCACTGGATAATAAGGGATGGTAATATACATAATAAAAGAGACTATGTAATATATATGCATGTAATTGTGTGTGGCTATATATATATATATATATATATATATATATATATATGTAGCTTTGTCACCATAAAAGGAGGGGGTCCAAGACACATTTGTCGCACAGGGGCCCCAAGCTGTCAGTGTCTGCACCCAAATTCTAAATTATGCCCTATCTTTGGATAAGTGATATCTTGCTGATCGATCTGGGTCCGACCACTGGGAACCTTAGTGATCCTGAGATGTTCATGCTCTATCTCCTCTCCGTTCATTCTCTAAGGCTGTGTGCACACGCTGCGGATTAGGTGCGGATTCATCCGCGCGGATTTTGTAAAATCCGCAGGTGAAACCGCAGGTCAAAATACCTGCGGTTTTACCTGCGGATTGCTTTGCGGTTTTGCCCTGCGGTTTTTCATCTCCTCAATGGAGGAGATGGCAAACCGCAGGAGAATCCGCAGAAAGAATTGACATGTCAATTCTTTCTGCGGATTGAAAACCGCAGATAATCCGCGCGGAAAATTCCGCACCGTCTGCATTGCGGTTTTTGATTCCCATAGGAAATCATGGTACTGTACACCGCAGCAAAAACTGCAGCGTGTGCACACAGCCTAAGGGCTTGGCTATTTCCAAAAGTCCAGTAGATAATAAATGGAGCATGTGAAACTTTGATCCATTCAAGACAGTTCTGCAGAACTTCTTCTTGGGATTGTCAAACACCCAGCAAGTTTACAAGTTAGATCGTATCCTAAAGGGCATGTCACACTAAGAGATATCGCTAGCAATATCGCTATAACTAGTGACGTTATAGCGATATTGCTAGCGATATCGCTATGTGTGATACTTACCTACAACCCACTCCCCCGCTGGTTATCGCTGATCGTGCGAGAACGTCCTGGACTGTTCCTCGTCGTCAGCTTCCTGCTGGGCTTCAGGCTGTGACGACGAGCGACGCGTGGAGCCAGGCAGGAGGACGCAGGATCGCCTGGTGTGACAGGTAAGTAGCGACCCCTGTCCCCAGCGATGTCGCTAGTGAGATCTGCCTGTGTGGCAGCTCACTAGCGACCACTTAGCGATGTACCAGCGATCCTGACCGCGTCATATCGCTGGTCGGGATCGCTGGTGCATCGCTAAGTGTGACAGTACCCTAAGAGATAATGTTATTTTAGGAAGAAGCCTTTAGTTTTACTCACTGAAATTATTGCCGCATTAGCTGAGTGACAGCTTATTTGGTTTTGCTAATAAACAAAGGGGGGGGGGGTTGTCTGTAAATACGGTAAATATGAATGAAAAAAAGAAATTCTCATTTGCTTTTAGTTTTGGGGCTGGATGAATGCGATTTGACATGTGGGACACAAGCAGAATGTCAGACTAGTTGTGGCCCCTCACTTCTGCCTCTATGGGCCCATTGTTAGGTATCCGAGTCATGTCAACTGTAGGGTGTATAGTAGTGGACTGCAATCTGTCATCCGCTGAGAGTTGTAGCTTCATAGGTTGTAGAGAAGCTGCAGCTCCAGTGCACAGTCCTCCAGCCTGGTAATATGATGCATCTATTGTATCAGCAGCAGTGGTTTATATGGCGGAAGTTACTGCCCAGTCCTCACATCTACAGAGCCTCTCATGAGCCTGATAAAGGACAATCCAGCACATGAGATGCAGGAATTGTGGAGGAAGAGACGATTGCAGAACCCTGCTTGGGAGAACTGTCAGTGGTAGAAGCTACTATGGTTTATCTAGAAGATGCCAGGCATCTTGTGCAAGTTGTATATGATGCAATTTGTCACTGCCGTTGTCCTGTAGCTGAGTGCAACACATACTACACACACAAAGCAATGAGATCAGTGATCCAGAGCCAGCACTGGAAATTATGAAATGTAGGATCGTTGCGCACATTCTGCTGTTGTCTGATTACTCCATATTCAGAAGTTCATAATGAGGAAAGGGGAGAACATTGCTGCCATACACTTCTAGCTGCTGCTTATTTTCCCTGTGCAGAATTAAAATGCACTTGCGTTTTTGATGACTTTTTTTTCCCATGCAATTTTTCCGTTTTTACAGTGTTAGCAAAGTGAATGAAATCTCATGCACATTTTTCTTGCAGATTCAAAGCAGTTTGTGCCGGAGGACAATTCTTTCAGCGTTTTTGCATTTTTCACCCATTCAAACAAAGAGGGAAAAAACACATACAAAAAAGGTGCAAAAACTTGCATATTTTACCCATTTTTTTTTCTGCCAACACATCAGTATTTGCACCAAGTTTCTCTACTGCGAATTCTGAACGTGTGCACGTACCCTTATGCTGCAGTAGTACTAAATAATGCAGTAACGTACTGTTTTCAAATGGAACCTAATATATTGTCAAACAGTGTAGCAAATGTTTATATACAGTTCCCACATAATTACTACATACAGTGACATTATGGCTGGAGTCACACGCAATGTATAAAAATATGGTCCGTTTTACACGGACAAGAATCGCAGAGATGTTACCGGAACAGTTACTGTTTTCAAATGGAACCTAATATATTGTCAAACAGTGTAGCAAATGTTTAGAATCATAGAATCGTAGAGTTGGAAGGGACCTCCTGGGCCATCTGGTCCAACCCCCTGCTCAAAGCAGGATTCGCTAACTCATCCCAGTCAGGTGTCTGTCCAGCCTCTGTTTGAAGACTTCCATTGAAGGAGAACTCACCACTTCTCGTGGTAGCCTGTTCCACTCATTGATCACTCTAACTGTCAAAAAGTTTTTTCTAATATCTAATCTGTGTCTCCTCCCATTCAGTTTCATCCCATTGCTTCTAGTCTTTCCTTGTGCAAATGAGAATAAAGTTGATCCTTCTACAATGTGACAGCCCTTTAGATATTTGTAGACAGCTATTAAGTCTCCTCTCAGTCTTCTCTTTTGCAAACTAAACATTCCCAAATCCTGCAACCTTTCCTCATAAGACAGGGTTTGCAGACCGGTCACCATTCTGGTTGCTCTTTTCTGAACTTGCTCCAGTTTGTTGATATCTTTTTTAAAATGTGGTGCCCAAAACTGGACACAATATTCCAGATGAGATCTGACCAAAGAGGAGTAGAGGGAAATAATGACTTCACGTGATCTAGACTGTATGCTTCTGTTAATACATCCTAGAATTGCATTTGCCTTTTTTGCTGCTGCATCACACTGTTGACTCATATTCAGTCTGTGATCTATTATACAGTTCCCACATAATTACTACATACAGTGACATTATGGCTGGAGTCACACGCAATGTATAAAAATATGGTCCATTTTACACGGACAAGAATCGCAGAGATGTTACCGGAACAGTTATCTGTATTTCTTTCATCCGTGTGCAATGCGAGGATGTGATTTTATCACATCTAAGCATCCGTGTGACATTCGTATGGCATCCGTACAGCGAGATTTTCTCACCGCCTTGCAAGATGGACATATAATGGATCCATGGCCTCAAATATTCGTGAAAACATATATACGGTCATATATACTGTATGTGTGTGTATGTGTGTGTGTATATATATATATATATATATATATATATATATATATATATATATATACGCCTCGAAAAAATAAAGGGAACACTTAAAAGAACAGAATATAACTCCAAGTAAATCAGACTTCTGTGAAATCAAACTGTCCACTTAGGAAGCAACACTGATTGACAATCAATTTCACATGCTGTTGTGCAAATGGAATAGACAACAGATGGAAATTATTGACAATTATCAAGACACCCTCAATAAAGGAGTGGTTCTGCAGGTGGGGACCACAGACCACATCTCAGTACCAATGCTTTCTGGCTGATGTTTTGGTCACTTTTGAATGTTGGTTGTGCTTTCACACTTGTGGTAGCATGAGACGGACTCTACAACCCACACAAGTGGCTCAGGTAGTGCAGCTCATCCAGGATCGCACATCAATGCGAGCTGTGGCAAGAAGGTAATGCCAGCGTAGTGTTCAGAGGCTGGAGGCGCTACCAGGAGACAGGCCAGTACACCAGGAGACGTGGAAGGAGCCGTAGAAGGGCAACAACCCAGCAGCAGGACGGCTACCTACACCTTTTCCAACAGCATGTGAAATTGATTGTCAATCATTGTTGCTTCCTAAGTAGTGTCGAGCATTCCGATACCGCAAGTATCGCGTATCGGCCGATATTCGCTGTATCGGAATTCCGATACTTAGTTCCGATACTTTTTTCATATCGAATACCGGAATCGGAAGTTCCCATAATGCTAGGAGCCCACTCGATTTGATTCAGCCAATGGGGATCCTCAGAAGTGTGGGCACATCCTGTTAGGCATGTAGGCATGTTAACTACTGGCATGGCTGTGATTGGCTGCTGAAATGATGTCATGATGCACTATAAAAACCGCAGCAGCCGCCATTTCTGGTCACTCTGCTGTGAATTCAGTTAGGGACAGGCTGCTGTTGAAGACTGTGAGGGACAGTTAGAAATAGCGATCATCAAACATATCTATTGCTCTACCCAGGCTACATAATCCACCACTGTAGCATTTTTGTAGCCCAGCAGTGCTGTTTTAATAGCTGTCTGCAAGGGCTGTGTGAGTGCAGACCCACGCTGTGTAGTGTGTCCTGCAGGCACGTCTGCTTGTAGGCCGCCCAGCGTGTGTCTCTGCCTCATACACATTTTTCTTTTATTGCTGCTTTTTTCTCTCCTGTATAGTGTGCTTCCATACGTATCCATATACGTTGGTTGCAAACACTAAAGGAGTGGACAGCGGAGCCTTTCAGCAGCCTTTCAGTGCTATAGCCCATTTCTCTGCACTGTTTTTGGCTATCTGATAGGTCTCTCTGTGTGTGAGTGCAGCTCACGTTGCAGTGTGTTCTACAGACACCGCTGGTTGTAGTCCGCTCAGCGTGCGTCACTGCCTCATACATAGTCCTTTTTTTGCAGCAAATTTAGCCAGACTTTTGCTCCTATATTAGTGTGCTTCCATCCGCATACATTGTCATTGGTTGGTTGCAAACACTATATAGGATTAGATAGAGGAGCCTTTTTGCTGGCTTGTGCCCTTCAGGGCCAGCCAGACTAGTATCACCCTATTTTTTGGAGCCTCATCAATTGCATTGTAGGTTAGCTTCCTGCATTGTAATCGCTCCAAAAAGTTTGTGATACTATATCTTTCAAACTTTGGTCACATCCTTTTCTTTCCCCCCCCCCAAAAAAAAAGGAAATAAAGTTCACCAAACACTCCACTTTACAGTTGTGTAGGCCACATTAGATCATATTAAAGTGTAGTACACACACTCTTAGCCAAACTAGTGCTTCTTATACTGGTTAGCAGGTGTTCAGGTATAAGAACACCAAGCCACCCCTTTTTTACTTTTCTGCCTATCTTTATCAGTCTACCAAGATGAAGAAGGCAGGGAGAAAGGCACGTGGTCATGGCCATGGAGTTTCAGCAGGGAGAGGACAGGGGGATTCAGCAGGGAGAGGACGTGGGGATTCGGTGTCTGCTGCGGCCACCAGTGACCCGGCATCCCCCACTTTTACCAGGCAACAGTCCTTCATGCACAGCTTTGTAGGACCTCGCCCTACCCCACTGCTGCGTGACGAACAAATTGAAGCCGTTGTCGGATGGATGGCAGCTAACGCATCCACTTCAATGACTTCCGCATCCTCCCAGGGCCAGAGCACTGAAGAGCAACCATCTGTCTCTTCACCACCTGCCAAATTGCCCAGGCAGTCTGAGAGCCCTGGACAGGAGCCATCTCAATCTTTACTTCTGTTCTCAGAATTTGTTGGCTTGGAAAGAGGTGGCCAGCCAAGCAGCATTCTAGAGCGTGAAGAAGAGGGAGTATGCAGTGATGCGCAACTGCTTTGTCCCTCTGAATCTGAATAGGCGGGTGGGCCAGTGCCTATTGTCAGCACACCTCAGTGCTCATCTGATGATGATGAGACTCAGCTGTCAATTTCTGGTGCGTACGGTGCTGGCGAGACAACCCAGGACCAGCTGGGGCTTGAAGAGGGGAGTGGAGATGAGGTCCTTGACCCATCGTGGCGTCAGCCACAGGAAGGTGGTGGGAGCAGCTCTGAGGAAGAGATTCCCCGAACGGCTAAAAGAGGAGGGAGAGGGCGGGGGCAGACTTGGTTGCCTTGTAGCCTCCACTTTGGCACTCGTGAGGAGCAATCCTCTTCCAAAACTGAAAACGGGCGCTCCCAGGACTTGCAGTGCATGGTCTTTTTTTGACACAGTTGCAGATGACATTTGCTTTGTCAAATGCAAGCTGTGTCATCAGAAAGTTAAACGAGGGAAAAATGTGAGCAACCTCAATACCACAAATATGTGGAAACATGTGCGCACCAAGCACGAGGTGGAGTTACACAGACACACTGAAGATGTAGGCCAACCTTCAGCAGCACCTACCACCTCTTCAGCTCGTGTTGGGGCCTCTTCCTCCAGCTCACACACAGCTGGTTCGGCTTCCTCACTGGAACGCCATGGAAGAACCTCTGCCACTGTTGTCCAGAGACCCAGTGAAATTCCACCCACTGAACCACGTTCTCAGTCATCAGCACACTCCCAGGACACTCACCAGCAATCAGTAGCACAGGCATGGGAGAAAAAGCGGCCATACTCGGCAAACCATCCCTGAGCACTGGCTCTGAATGCCGGCATTGCCAAACTACTGGCCCTTGAGATGCTGTCATTCTGGCTGGTGGAGACTGACACCTTCCGGAACTTGATGTCATTGGCAGTTCCACAATACAATAATAATAATAATAAAAAATTTTATTTTTATAGCGCCGACATATTCCGCAGCACTTTACATTTCAGAGGGGATTTGTACAGACAATAGACATTACAGCATAACAATAATCACATACAGTAGATTATAACAAATACCAAGAGGAAAGAGGGCCCTGCTCGCAAGCTTACAGTCTATGAGGAAAGAGGGAGACACGAAAGGTGGGTGGTAACAGTTACCCTGATTGTATGGACCAGTCATAATGTTAAGTGTGTAACAGTACAGACACAGAGGGCTAATGGAGGCATAAAGCATGTGGGAACATGATGCGGGGAACCTGGTTATGGTAAAACTTTTGGCTCTGCCACACAGGGATAGATTAGGTTAATGTGTTGGGGTGGTAGGCCAGTCTGAATAAATGCGTTTTCAGGACACGCTTAAAATTGTGGGGATTGGGGACTAATCGTATTGACCTGGGAAGTGCATTCCAAAGAATTGGCGCGGCACGTGTAAAGTCTTGGAGATGGGAGTGGGAGGTTCTGACTATTGAGGATGCTAATCTCAGGTCATCAGCAGAACGGAGGGCGCGGGTAGGGTGGTATACTGAAACAAGGGAGGAGATGTAGGGTGGTGCTGAGCCATGAAGAGCTTTGTGAGTGAGGGTAATAAGTTTATACTGAATTCTGGAGTGGATGGGTAGCCAGTGTAATGACTGGCACAAGGTAGAGGCATCGGTGTAACGATTGGTGAGGAATATGATCCTGGCTGCAGCATTCAAGACAGATTGGAGGGGGGAGAGTTTGGTAAGAGGGAGACCGATTAGAAGAGAGTTACAATAGTCAAGACGAGAATGAATAAGAGAAACAGTAAGAGTTTTTGCAGAGTCAAAGGTAAGAAAAGGTCGAATTCTAGAAATGTTTTTGAGGTGCAGATGACAAGAGCGAGCCAGTGATCGAATGTGGGGGGCAAAGGAAAGCTCGGAATCAAGTATGACCCCAAGACAGCGGGCCTGTTGCTGGGGAGTAATAGTGGAACCACACACAGAAATGGCAATGTCGGTTATAGGTACATTAGTAAAGGGAGGAAACACCAGGAGTTCAGTCTTTGACAGGTTCAGTTTCAGATATAGTGAGGACATGATATTAGACACAGCGTTTAGACAATCGCCGGTGTTTTCTAGAAAGGCTGGCGTGATACAATGTGCCCAGCCGCTTTTATTTCAGCAGGCAAGCCGTCCCTGCCCTGCAAAAGCATGTGGAGGGAAAAATTAAAAATGCGCTACTAAACGCCGTCAGTAGCAAGGTCCACCTGACCACCGATGCGTGGACCAGTAGCCATGGACAGGGACGATACCTTTCCCTCACTGCCCATTGGGTCAATGTTGTGGAACCGGGTACAGATCTGGAGAGTGGCTCTGTACGTATTCTGCCAACTCCAAGGATTGCAGGAATGCAGTCTGTACATATTGAGTCCTCCTCCTACTCTAGTTCCTCGGAATCAGCACTGCATGAGCCTGTTAGGCCAGATATGAGCACAGGTGTGGCCAAATTTCAACAGGCAGTCCTTAAATTAATTTCTTTGGGGAATCGGAGCCACACAGCACAGGAGCTCTAGAATGCCATCAAGCAGGAGAGCGATGTGTGGTTTGTGCCAGCGAATCTCCAGCCAGGTTTGGCAGTGAGTGACAATGGCCGAAATCTAGTGGCAGCTGTGGGCCTAGGCAACCTCACTCACATACCATGTCTGGCACACGTGCTCAATTTGGTCGTGCAGAGCTTTCTGAGGGACTATCCGGATCTTGATGCACTGCTGCACAAGGTTCACCTAGAGTGTGCTCACTTGCAGCGTTCCAGCATGGCAAGATCGCGCATTGCATCTCTGCAATGCCGATTCCGCCTGCCAGAACATCGCATCATATGTGACCTCCCCACCAGGTGGAATTCAACGTTACATATGTTGGAGCGGTTGTGTGAGCAGCAGGCAGCAGTAATGGAGTACCAGCTGCATCAGGCGCAAACAAGTCGCACTGTGCGCCGGACACACTTCACCACCACTGAGTGGGCCACTATGAGGGACATCTGCCAAGTTTTGCGTGCCTTCGATGACTCCACGCGGATGGCCAGTGCAGATGATGCACTAATCAGCATGACTGTCCCCCTCATCTGTCTGCTTCAAAAACCTTACAAGCACTAAGTGAGGAGGTTTTTGAAGAGGTCGAGGATGAGGAGTCAGAAATGCCATCTGCTTCTGGCAAGTCTGCGCAACGTGCTTCCACACAAAGGCCCAGGCAGGGGACACTTAGTGAGGAGGATGACGAGGAGTCAATGGAGGAGGAGGAACACATCTCTCCAGAGGAGGGAGGTACACAAGGCTCTAGTAGTCAGTGTGTACAGCGAGGGTGGGGTGATGCTGAGCAGGCAGAGATGCTGCCTCAAGCTGGGGACAGCGTTTCCGGTCCAGTTGGCAGTCTGCAGCACATGGTTGATTTCATGCTGCAGTGCTTGTTAAATGACCGCCGCATCGCCAACATTCTCCACACGGCTGATTATTGGGTGTACACCCTCCTAGATCCTCGCTACCGGGACAACTTACAAAGCCTCATACCACAGTTGAACCGGGAGCGAAAAATGCGGGAGTACCAAGAAACACTTGTGCAGGCCATCATGTTCTCCATTCCCCCCGCAATTGTTGCTGGTAGTGCTTTTCAAAGCAGCCATGTGGGTAGAGGCAGTGGAGGAAGCTCTGCACAAAGAGGTAGCAGAGGCAGTGCCTCAGGACAAGGCAAGGCCAGTATGGCCCAAATCTGGAAAAGTTTTGTGGGACCGCCACAAACGGCTACACCATCACAGACGGCTCCAGTCAGCAGGAGGCAACGTTTCCGTCAGATAGTGACAGACTACTTGTCTTGCCCTGCTAGTGTACTCCCAGACGGCTCTTCCCCGTTCAAGTATTGGGTCTCTAAGCTGGATACATGGCCAGAGCTTAGCCAGTATGCATTGGAGGTGCTGGCTTGCCCTGCTGCCAGTGTATTATCGGAACGTGTCTTTAGTGCTGCAGGTGGTGTGGTAACAGACCGTCGCACGCGACTATCCGCCGATGATGTTGACCGGCTTACTTTTCTGAAAATTTACAAGGCCTGGATCTCACCTGAATTTGCCAGTCCTCTTCCAGAATAAATAAGTGGCTGGCAACAGGATCCAGGTCTCCTGTTGTGTTCATGTTTCTATGACCTGAACTTTATTTCCTGGGCTACAGCAACGCCTGTTGTTGCTCAGAAGTGCTGTCCGCACAGACAAAACACTCGCTCATGTGTAAGTGGGGTTCGGTAACGTCAGCTGATCCCCTGCTGTGTGTACGGCAAACTCTCCTGCTGCCTACAACTTCTGACTACCTCTGATTTAATATGTTCTCTGATTTGCCCTCTGTCTCCACTCTGTTTTGAGTATTTCCTCCGGCCTACAACACCGCCTGTTTCTGCTCTCAAGTGCCGTCTGCACAATCCACACTTGTTCCTGTGTTACCTGGGTCCTGTAACATCTGCTCATCTCCAGAGGTGAGTCCGGCAATGTCTCCTGCTTTGTCTACATTCCCACTACTTGTAGTGGAAAAGTGGACAGAGCAGGAGACATTGCCTGACTCACCTCTAGGGATAAGCTGCTGTTACAGAACCCCAGTAACACAGGAATAAGTATGGGTTGTGCAGACGGCATTTCAGAGCAGCAACTGGCGTGGTTGGAAGCCAGAGGAAATACTCGAAACAGAGTGAAGACAGAGGCCTAATTGGAGTACGTTGACAGTTAGTAGTAGTCTAGAAACAAACAATCGAAAACTGCCACCAAGTAGGCCTCGGCCTACTACCTGATTTTCCCTGGGCTCCGACACCGCCAGTTGGTGCTCAGAAGTGCTGTCCGCACAGACAAAACACTCGCTCATGTGTAAGCGGGGTTCGGTAACGTCAGCTGATCCCCTGCTGTGTGTATGGCAAAGTGTCCTGCTCCCTCCACAGTCAAACAACCTCAGATTTACACCTGGCTCCAAGTAGGCCTCGGCCTACTACCTGATTTTCCCTGGGCTTCGACACCGCCAGTTGGTGCTCAGAAGTGCTGTCCGCACAGACAAAACACTCGCTCATGTGTAAGTGGGGTTCGGTAACGTCAGCTGATCCCCTGCTGTGTGGAGGGCAAACTGCTGCTGCCTCCAAATTGTAACTGATTCAGATTTAAACATTCTCTGATTTGGCCTCTGTCTCCACTCTGTCTCTAGTATTTCCCCTGACCTCCAGCACCACCAGTTCCTGCTCACAGTTGCCGTCCACGCATTCCACACTTGTTCCTGTGTTCCTGGTGTTCTGTTACTTGAGCTGATCCCCCAATGTGTGTCCGCCACTGTCTCCTGCGCTGTCCACCTTCCCACTGCAAGTGGTGGGAATGTGGACAGAGCAGGAGACATTGGCAGACACACATCAGGGGATCTGCTGACATTACAGAACCCCAGTAACACAGGAACGCGTGTGGATTGGGCAGACGGCTACTGTACGCATAAACTGGCAGTGTTGGTGGTCACGTGAAATCCTGGAAACAGAGTGGAGACAGATGCTTAATTGGAGCACGTTGACAGTCTGTTGTAGCCTACAAACAATCTCAAACTACCACCAAGTAGGCCTCGGCTGTCACCATGATTGTCCCTGGGTTCCAACAACGCCAGTTGGTGCTCGGCAGTGTCTTTGGCACGGGTACTCCCTGTTGCCCAGCCTGGTTCCAGCACGCCAGCTGTTTCCGGGTAGTGTCAAGGTCACTATGCCACCAATCCGTTGTCCTGTCGTCTTGCGGCTGGGTTAGCCGACTCTACGGTGCCTGCAGTTTAGGTGACTCCTATGTGGGCTGCGGGAAGTGGCACTGAAGGCTGGATACGTAGTGCCAATGGGACATGGACCCCCTGTAGGACTGTGGGTTTCGGTAACTGCGGCCGGCTTGCGGCCTGGCTACTTTGCTTTGGATGGGTACCTTCTGCTACCCACCCGGGTGCCAGCACTGTCAGCTGGTTCTCGCCAGAGCCTTTGGCCTAGGTGCCTCCATCTCGGTATCCGAAGGTCCAGCACCGTCAGCTGGTCCTTGGTAGTGCTTTCTAGCACAGGTACCTCCTGCCTAGTAACCGTGGTCCAGCAACGTCAGCTGTTCCTCGGTAGGGCCATTGGCTCTTGTAGCTTTTGCTACCCTTCTGGGTTCCAGCACTGTCAGCTGGTTCTCGGCAGTGTCTTTGGCACGGGTACTCCCTGTTGCCCAGCCTGGTTCCAGCACGCCAGCTGTTTCCGGGTTGTGTCAAGGTCACTATGCCACCAATCCGTTGTCCTGTCGTCTTGCGGCCGGGTTAGCCGACTCTACGGTGCCTGCAGTTTAGGTGACTCCTATGTGGGCTGCGGGAACTGGTACTGAAGGCTGGATCCGTAGTGCCAATGGGACATGGACCCCCTGTAGGACTGTGGGTTTCGGTAACTGCGGCCGGCTTGCGGCCTGGCTACTTTGCTTTGGATGGGTGCCTTCTGCTACCCACCCGGGTGCCAGCACTGTCAGCTGGTTCTCGCCAGAGCCTTTGGCCCATCTCGGTATCCAAGGTCCAGCACCGTCAGCTGGTCCTTGGTAGTGCTTTTTAGCACAGATACCTTCTGCTTAGTAACCGTGGTCCAGCACCGTCAGTTGGTCCTCGGTAGTGCCATTGGCTCTTGTTCATTCTGCTACCCATCCGGGTGCCAGCACTGTCAGCTGGTTCTCGCCAGAGCCTTTGGCCTAGGTGCCTCCATCTCGGTATCCGAAGTCCAGCACCGTCAGCTGGTCCTTGGTAGTGCTTTTTAGCACAGGTACCTTCTGCTTAGTAACCGTGGTCCAGCACCGTCAGTTGGTCCTCGGTAGTGCCATTGGCTCTTGTTCTTTCTGCTAGCCATCCGGTTTCCAGCACTGTCTGCTGGTTCTCGCCAGAGCCTTTGGCCTAGGTGCCTCCATCTCGGTATCCGAGGTCCAGCACCGTCAGCTGGTCCTTGGAAGTGCTTTTTAGCACAGGTACCTTCTGCTTACTAACCGTGGTCCAGCACCGTCAGTTGGTCCTCGGTAGTGCCATTGGCTCTTGTTCCTTCTGCTACCCATCCGGGTTCCAGCACTGTCTGCTGGTTCTCGCCAGAGCCTTTGGCCTAGGTGCCTCCATCTCGGTATCTGAGGTCCAGCAACGTCAGCTGGTCCTTGGTAGTGGTTTCTAGCACAGGTACCTTCTGCATAGTAACCGGGGTCCAGCACCGTCAGCTGTTCCTCAGTAGTGCCATTGGCTATTGTTCCTTCTGCTGCCACTACGGGTTCCAGTACTGTCAGCTGGTTCTCGCCAGTTTCTCAGCCTTCTTGTACCTTCTGCTACATTTCCAAGATCAAGCTTTTTGAAATTGTCTTTGGTAATCCTTATTGATCTCCATGACGACGACCCTGAAGACCACACCTGTGACATCGGCGGTTATGCCCGCCGATGCCCCTTCTGCTGCAGCGCGCGCTGCAGCGTTTCCTCACCTGCGCGCTCCCGCCCGGTCACGCGCCCGCCGTCCACTCGTCCTCACGGCGGCTCCTGGCTCCCGCCCCCTGGTTCGCGCTCGCCGCCTCCCGCGCTCTCTCTCCTGCGGTGGGCGGCGCTGAGGGGCGGGCCTGGGTGACGCACTTCCGGGGGTTGCTGTACTTCAGGCGTCCTCGCTGTTAGGAGGACGCCTGATGATTGTGTAGTTTTTCTGCACCCTCTGGCCTCTACAGTTCTCCTGTAGCTCAACCGCTCTCCGCCTGACTCGCCCTGTCGCCCCCTGTCTCGTGTCTCCTTTCCCTTCCAGTCTGCCTGGGCGCTGCCTTCCATCCCCGGTGCCGTCCTCTGTCTCCAGTCCGCCTTGGTCTTTCCACTTGCCTGTCTCCCGTATTGTTTCTTTCCTGCGCCACTGGTCCCTGCTCGTTTTTCGCACCGTTGCCTCCCCTGTCCTTTTGTCCGTGGAGCCGTCCCTCTTGGTTCCGGCTGTCGCGCCTCCGTCCTCTGTGGTCCTGCCCCAAACGATCCCTGTATAGGGGTCGGTCTTCACCTGGCGTGCTCGGCCCAGGGGCTCCGGATCCGCGATCCAGAGGGTCCACTCTCTAACGTAGTTTTCCCCTAAGTATTACAGTATCATCAGGCCATGGACCCCGCCGGTGCCGCGGCTGCCACTCAAAAGGAACTGCTTTTCCTTAGAGAAAATCTGACCCGTATCATGTCGTTCATGAAGTCCATGGACACCCGGCTCTCCGCTCTTCAAACCGCAGACCCAGCACACGCACCTCTCTTAGTCAGTCTCCAGCAGGAGCTCGCACAACAGCGCGATGCTCAGTCTCACATTTTGGGGTATATGGCGTCCGTGGATGATCGGCTGCTTTCTTTGCAGTCCTCTGCGGCCGCTTCCACCCAAGCCCGGGACACCGTCTCTTTTCCTCCCCCCCGTCTCGGTAAACCGCCCAGGTACTGTGGGGACCCAAAATTGTGTAGGGGATTTTTAAATCCGTGCAGATTGCACTTTGATCTGTTGCCCCAACAGTATCCTACGGACCGTGCTAAGGTGGCCTTTATAATCTCCCATCTAGAGGGGGAGGCGTTGGCTTGGGTGAATCCGTTATGGGAGAGGGATGCCCCGGTGGTGACCAACATCCAGTGTTTTTTGGAGACATTCCGTAAGGTTTTTGATGAACCTGGACGCCTTGCTTCCTCTACAGAGGCCCTTTTTAACCTCAGCCAGGGGTCCCTTACGGTAGGGCAATACGCCATCCGTTTTCGGACCTTGTCCTCGGAGCTGGGGTGGAATAACGAAGCCCTGGTTGGTGTGTTTTGGAGAGGCCTTTCTGGTAAAATCAAAGACGAGTTGGCCGGGCGTGACCTTCCCACCACCCTGGAAGATCTCATCTCCCTGGCTACTCGTATTGACCTGCGTTTTCAGGAACGCGCCAGAGAGTCAGCCAGGGAGAGGAGGCCCTTTAGGTTATACCAAGCTCCCATTCCGCGCACCGTTGCTCTCCCTAGTAAAACTGCCCCTGAGCCTATGCAAGTAGATCGCATCAAGCTGTCTGAACAACGGCGTAAGGAGAGGATGACCAAGGGACTCTGTCTCTATTGTGGAGGGGCCAATCACTTCATACGCACTTGTCCTGAGAGACCGGGAAACGCATCCGCCTAGGCCAGGTAGGAGAGGGCCCCCTAGGTGATCCGACCCCCTCTCTTCCACTTACTGTTTCAGCTCTACTTATTTCAGGTCGGGGGCGTAGCTCTGTGGAGGCGTATGTGGACTCGGGCGCGGCAGGCAACTTCATCCACCAGGAGGAGGTTGACAGACTCCAGATTCCCGTGGTCGTCCTAAGTAACCCTCGAGCAATCACCTCCGTTGATGGCAAACCTCTTCCTGGGCTCATCACCACGGTAACCACTGAAGTAAACCTGCAAATTGGCGCACTTCATTCTGAGAAGATTGCCTTTTATGTCCTGCCTCAATTATCCCACGCCATTCTCTTGGGGCTACCTTGGCTTAGGCGGCATGAGCCAGTTATCGACTGGCGCTCCGGAGAGATCCTGCGCTGGGGGCACGCCTGCCATGTAAGCTGTTTACGTACCCTGGTCCGTTCCCATCCTCAGCTCAAGCCTACAGACCTCCCTGGTCTTCCTGTGCCATACCACGCCTATGCTGATGTTTTCTGCAAGAAAGAGGCGGATTCCCTGCCTCCGCACTGGCCTTATGACTGCCCCATCGACCTGATTCCTGTAGCGGTTCCTCCCAGAGGTAGAACATACCCTCTCTCTCCAGCCGAGACCGCTGCCATGACGGAATATATCCACGAAAATCTGTCCAAGGGGTTTATCCGAAAGTCCTCCTCTCCCGCAGGCGCGGGTTTTTTCTTCGTCCGGAAGAAAGATGGATCACTGCGGCCTTGCATTGATTACCGGGGTCTGAACAAAATCACCATCAAAAATCGTTACCCCCTTCCGTTGATTCCGGAGCTTTTTGACCGGCTGAGAGGAGCCCGGATCTTCACGAAGTTAGACGTGCGGGGAGCCTACAATTTGGTCCGAATCCGTGCTGGGGACGAGTGGAAGACGGCCTTCAATACCTGTGACGGGCATTATGAATACCTAGTCATGCCATTCGGCCTTTGCAATGCCCCCGCTGTGTTCCAAGAATTTATCAATGAGGTATTCCGGGATCTACTCTATTCTTGTGTTGTCATCTACCTGGACGACATTCTCGTTTTCTCCCCCGATCTGCCCTCTCATCGCAAAAGTGTACGCTTGGTCTTGCACCGCCTTCGAGAGAACCAACTCTACGCCAAGATCGAGAAATGCCTTTTTGAGCAGTCGTCACTACCCTTCTTGGGATATGTCGTCACCGACTCCGGTCTAAGGATGGATCCCGAAAAACTCGGTGCGGTACTCAAGTGGCCCCGTCCAGTGGGGATTAAGGCCATCCAGCGGTTTCTTGGGTTCGCAAACTATTACCGTCAGTTTGTGCCTCACTTTTCTACGGTTACCAAACCCATCACGGACCTGACCCGTAAGGGAACGAAGCCCATTTCATTCCCTTACCGGGACTACCGTCCGCCCCGAAGTTAGCTGAGATCTTCATCCACCAGGTCTTCAGGCTGCATGGTCTTCCTCAGCGGATTCTGTCGGATCGGGGGGTCCAGTTCACCTCCCGCTTCTGGAGGGCACTCTGCCGGCTTATGGGTACATCTCTCGACTTCTCCTCCGCATATCATCCTCAGACCAACGGGCAAGTGGAGCGAATTAATCAGGGGTTAACCACCTTCCTACGTCACTTCACCAACGCTCATCAGGACGACTGGGTTGCGCTCTTACCTTGGGCTGAATTCTCGCACAATAATCATCCCAGTGAATCTACCACCAGGTCACCTTTTTTTGTGGTAACCGGTCAAAACCCAGGTATTCCGTTGCCTTTCTCCACCTCTACAGGAGTACCCGCAGCCGATTCTCTTGCTAAAGAATTCTCGCAGATTTGGAGAGAGACCAGGGATGCGCTCAAAAGTGCCAACGACCGAATCAAGAAACATGCAGACAAGAGACGGAAGGATGTGCCCCCGTACCATCCAGGTGACAAGGTCTGGCTTTCAGCTCGACATATCCGTCTGAGAGTTCCCTCTTATAAGCTGAGTCCTCTGTACATTGGACCGTTTGAAGTGATTGGACGTATTAATGCCGTGGCTTACAAACTGAGGTTGCCTGCTTCGCTCCGGGTGCCCAACGCTTTCCATGTCTCGCTCTTGAAACCCGTAGTCCTGAATCGGTTCCAACCAGTTTCCATCGTCCCTCCCTCACCTGCTATCTCGGACAACGTCTTCGAGGTCAAGGACATCTTGGCTATGAAAAAAGCCCGGGGTAAGACCCTTTTTCTTATCGATTGGGTGGGTTTTGGTCCCGAGGAGAGGTCCTGGGAGCCTCGGGAAAATATCAACGCCCCTCGCATTCTGAAAAAGTTTTTGGCCAATCTCAGTAAGGGAGGGCGTAAGGGGAGGGGTACTGTGACATCGGCGACCACTGCACAGTTTTATAAAAATCAGCTTCTCAGCTTCTCTACATGTCTGACAGCCATTCCATTCCAGTGTCAGTTGAATTCCAACCAGAGTACACCTCACTCTATTTAATGTGCTTCTGATTAGGTGATCACCTGAACCAAGTCTTATTTAACGAAGGGAAGTATAAAAAACCCTGCTGTGGTGTTCACAATCCTCTTGCAATAACACTAGCTGGATGGCAAAACAAGTGCTAGTAATATCCCAAAAGTAATAGGAATGAAAAAATAACTTTTAACCAAGGCAAAGGAGTTGAAAAGAAAAGTCTTGAGTGAGGAAAAGAAGGGCTCAATTCTGGCTTTACTAGCAGAGGGATACAGTGAGTGTAATGTTGCCTCCATCCTTACAATTTCTAAGACGGCAGTCTAATACAACAAGGTCAAGCAGCAGACATTGGGGACAACAAAGCTACAGAAAGGCAGAGGGCGAAAACGACTCTCCACTGACTGGGATGACCGTCATCTTATTCGAATGTCACTCAGCAACCACAGGATGACATCAAGTGACCTACAAAAGGAATGGCAAATGGCAGCTGGGGTGAAGTGCATGGCAAGACCAGTTCGTAACAGGCTCCTAGAGGTAGGGCTCAAGTCATGTAAAGCTAGAAAAAAGCCTATCATCAATGAGAAGCAAAGGAGAGCCAGGCTGAAGTTTGCCAAAGACCATACGGATTGGACCATAGAGGACTGGAGTAAGGTAATCTTCTCTGATTAAAAACCTTCTAAAATAAGGTGAATTAACCAAGACAAAAAATCCAAATAATGGAAATTTTTAAAATACTTTATTATAGCTTTTATTTAAAAAAAAAAACAGGGAAAATCCAGCAAACAATAGACAAGTATAATACCATAAGAAATAACGTTATATGACATACAAGGGCCATGATACATAAGAACCAATCATACATAATCCTATTAATAATTAATATAAAGTGCATACATTTTCAGCAGATAAATCTGCAATAAAGTACATAAGAAATATAGACAGGATTATAAATACCAGTGGTAAAAGGCCCAACAAATCTCCAGCTCCAATGCACGTTTTGCCTGTTGTGGCTTTCTCAAGGAGTGACACTGGCTTCGGGGAACAATGTGACAAGTGATGGTGAGTATGTACTCTATGTTATATGTATTGTATGTCTATATGTATGTATTGTATGAATGTATTGTATGTAGTATGTATGTAGTATGTATGTATGTTGTATGTATGTAGTATGTAGTATGTATGTTGTATGAATGTAGTATGTATGTATTGTATGAATGTATGTATGTTGTATGTCTGTAGCATGTTGTTTGTATGTAGTATGTACTATGTATGTATGTTGTATGGGCCCCGTACAGACCCACGGCAGCCGGCACAAGCCCCCGGCAGGCCCGTACAAACCCCCGGCAGCCGGCACAAGCCCCCAGCAGGCCCGTACAGACCCCCGGCAGCCAGCACAAGTCCCCGGCAGGCCCGTACAGACCCCCGGCAGGCCCGTACAGACCCCGCCCGCACACACAGACATGCACAGTGTCCGCCCATGCACCGTCCACACTCTTTCCCCCTCCCGAACTGGATGTGCAAGTAAAGAAAGGGTTTTTTTTCATTCCGATATTTCTGTCCCATTGACTTGAATGGGACTTCCGGTATCAGAATCGGCGATACCCGATACTTTTTTTTTGTATCGGGCCGATCCAATCCGATCCGATATTTCTCTATATCGGATGGTATCGCTCAACACTAGTTACGAATCATCTCAATAAAGTTTATCCCCATCACTCTACCCCTTTTACATTGACTGCCTGAGGCCACGGACCAGGTCACTGCCACTGTGACATCTCCCATTAAAATCAACGGGCCCGGCACCGAGTACCCTACTTCCTCCAGGGCGGGTCACAAGCACTGCATTTTTTTTGTTATTTTGACCATTTCTCATTTTCTGAAAATAAATACAAAATTTAGTGCTTGGAAATTCGGAGAGATGTTGTCAGTAGTTTATAGAATAGAGCAATTTACATTTTACTCACAAATATACCTATAAAGATAAAAATCAGACAAATTGAAAATTTTGCAGTGGTCTCAATTTTTGCCAGAGCTGTATATATGTGTGTCAATGACATATACATATATATATATATATATATATATATATATATATATATATATATATATATATATATATACACACACACACATACACAGTACCTATACTATGTGTACACATGTATTCTATCTTTTTTAACCTGTCAGTGAGATTTTACAGTATAGCGCACTGAATTGCCGGCTTTTCTAAAGGACACCGATGCGTATTTCTCGCAAGTCACACTTATAGTCCGTGTGTAATCTGTTTTTTTTCTTGCACCCATAGACTTGTATTGGCGAGTCTCGGGCGTAATACGGTGCAAATTGCAGCATGCTGCGATTTCACCCGCATGTATAATATGGATTATGGGAGCTACCCCATAGAGTTACATTGGTCTGAGTGCTATGCAATTTTTTTCTCGCATAGCACTCGTCCATATTTCTCTCTAGTGTGACTCTGGCCTATGTTACATTTCTGCTTTCTTCTCCGTCCATTCCTGGTTTGGGAGCTGTAGGTCTCTTCTGTCTGACAACACCTGCTTACTTATTGCCACTGATAGGTGCATTATCAACCTGCATCATTGGAAGTTGCAAGCGTGGGAAAGAGCCAGTCACTCCTTTGTACCTACCAATTGGCTTTTTTTCATTCCCAAAAGTGCCCATTAATTACCTCCATGGAGTCAGATAACTGCATTTTAAGCTGCTTGTAGTCCAGGATATTGTAATGTATAATAATTAGATCTGTCTCTTTAAGCAAGCCAGACTTATGGGACTTGGGGGGTGGAGACAAGAGGGATGAGAAGGGAAGTTTCAGTTTCACTTCTGTGTAGCATGGCAATGCAACTGTTATGCTGTGTGCTGGAGGACGAAGAATAAAACATATCTAAAGTTTAATACCTTGAATTCTTCATAACGTGTGGATATTACAACTGGCGACGAGGATGGGATATAATCACCTACTACTGTGAGTACAGACTATATTTTACCGCTTCACACGCCAGCACCACTGAGAGACTCTATCATGGCTGACTACTTGCACACATTCCCACAATTTGATATGACTGATGTCATTAATCTCTCCCATAACTGGAGAAAATGGCTAAACAGATTTGAGAATTTCCTAGAAGCCATGGACATAAAGGAGGAGAAAAGAAAGAGAGCTTTGCTCCTGCATTGTGCAGGCACAGGAGTCTATGACATATACAGTACGTTACCTGTAGCAGAAACAGACACATACAGCAACTGCACTAAAGCTCTCACTGGCTACTTCAACCCCAAACAGAACATCAGATATGAAAGATATAAATTCAGGATTGCCAAGCAGCTTCCAGAAGAGTCCATAGACACTTATGTCACACGACTGAAAGAGTTAGCACATGGATGTGCCTTTACAGATGTAGATGATGAAATCCTAACTCAAATAATTGTGACCTGCTCGTCTAATAACCTAAGGCGTAAGGCTCTGCAGCAGGATATCTCTCTACATGATTTGCTCAAAATGGCCCGTGCTATAGAAATAGCAGATCATCAGGCTACTGTAATGGAGAATGGGGATAAATTACATGTGCATAATCTCAAACAGAAAAATTTACCAGACAAACAAGCCCAGAAATAGAAGAAATGTTATAGATGTGGACAGGATTTCCCTCACCACCAGAACAAATGTCCAGCTATGGGACAAACCTGCAGTAAATGTGGAAAAGGGAATCATTTTGCAGCTGTTTGCAAATCAGCGCACTACAAGCCTCCGCTGCCTATGACAAAATCTGCAGATGTAAAAGTAATAAATCAGGACACAGAAGAAATGTCTGCGACTGAGAACTATGTGTTCACTACCTCTGTCACTGGTTCAGTACAGTCTCCCTGTGTTACACTCTCAATCTGCAACACTGACATTACCTTTACAATAGATACAGGAGCTTCAGTGGATATCATAGATGGCACTACATATGAACGATTGAAAACAAGGCCAGTCTTACAACAAGTGCAGACTAAAATCTTTCCTTATGGATCTAAAACACCTCTAGCTATAATGGGACAATTTGATGCTGAAATTAGATATAAAGAAAACAGGCAGAAAACCACTTTCCACACACAACAAGGATCGGGAGGCTGTCTCCTCAGCTATCACACTGCCTTGGAGCTAGGGCTCATCCAGATTATTCATACCATAACTGACCCTGCGGATATGGATGTACAAACTATGGTGAACAGCTTTCCCTCCCTATTTAGTGGTTTGGGAAAACTAAAGGACTCTCAAGTACACCTTCATGTGGATGACAATGTTCGTCCAGTAGCCCAGCCTCACAGGCGTATTCCATTTCACCTGAGACAGAAGGTAGAAAAGGAACTCCAATTGCTCATGGATGAGGACGTTATTGAAACTGTTACTGGTCCCACTCCGTGGGACTCTCCACTTGTGGTAGTTCAAAAACCAAAGACTCCTGATCAAGTGAGACTGTGTGTTGACATGCGCCTGCCCAACACCGCTATCCAGAGGGAAAGACACATCTCACCTACGATTGATGACATCATTCATTTATTAAATGGAGCCACCGTCTTCTCAAAGCTCGACCTCAATAAGGGATATCATCAATTAGAACTGAGTCCAGAGTCCCGATATTTGACCACATTTTCCACCCATGTGGGCCTCAGAAGATACAAAAGATTGACTTTTGGAGTCTGCTCAGCAGCAGAAATTTTTCAGGATGCAATAAGGAGTGTCATTCAACACATCCCAAATGCCTTTTATTACAGTGATGACATATTGGTTTTTGGTAAAACTCAAGCTGAGCATAATCGTGCTCTATATGCTATCTTCGAATGTCTGCTTTCTGCTGGACTCACTTTAAACAAAGAGAAGTGCGAGTTTGACAAGGGTTCATTAGAATTCTATGGTCACATCTTCTCGGCAAAAGGAGAACAACCAGATCCCAAGAAAGTGGAAGCTATCAGAACAGCCTCAATTCCGCAGGATGCCAGTGAAGTGCGTTCTTTCCTTGGAATGGCAAGTTACTGTGCTAGATATATTCCGAATTTTTCAACAATCAGCAATCCACTACAGGAACTTACAAAACAAAGTTGTATTTTTCAATGGTCCCAAGACTGTCAGACCTCTTTTGAAACAATTAAAAATGAACTCTGCTCGACAACTACTATGGCTTATTTTGATCCAGCTCTTCGAACTAAACTGATTGTGGACGCCAGTCCCGTGGGACTGGGTGCTATTCTAGCGCAGTACAAGGATAACAATCAAAATCCTCACATCATTTCTTATGCAAGTAAGAGTTTAACAAACACTGAAAGAAAATATTCTCAACCTGAAAAAGAAAGCTTGGCAGTTGTCTGGGGATGTGAACACTTTCACTTATTTCTCTATGGAGCTCCCTTCACCATTGTCACAGATCATCAAGCACTTCTTACAATTTTTGGAAATCCCAGAGCTAAAATGCCTGCACGAATTGAACGATGGGGCCTACGTCTACAGGACTACAACTATAACATTGTTCACAAACCTGGAAAATACAGCAATCCGGCTGATTATCTTTCAAGACATCCTACTAATGATGATATACCTGTGCATTCCTCCATTGAAGAATACCTACGTTTTGTTACAGATCATGCCGTGCCAAAAGCACTTTCTCTTGATCAATTTATAAATGAAACATCAAAAGACAAGACACTCTGTGCCCTAATACAAATTATCCAAAATCGAAGGTGGCATGAAATTCAAAAGGAAAAATTTCCTGATTCTGAGATTGATCTGAAAGAGTTAAAACTATTCTCAAACGTACGTGAGGAATTATCAGTCACTGAAGAACACCTCATTCTTCAAGGTAACAAACTAGTTGTACCTAAGACTTTGCGTAACTTAGTCATACAGATAGCACATGAAGGTCATTTAGGAATTGTTGGCACAAAGAAGTTACTCAGAGAAAAAGTGTGGTTCCCAAATATGGATCACTTGGTAGAAGAAAAGATTAGACTCTGTTCTACTTGTCAATTAATCACTCCATCATCAACCTTAGAGCCATTACAAATGTCTCCGTTACCCACTGCTGTCTGGGAGGAAGTGGCAGTCGATATATATGGACCATTGCCAAATGGCCAATACATTCTCGTAACAATTGATGAATATTCTCGATACCCTGTCATTTCATTTATCTCTTCAACATCTGCTAATAATGTTATACCAGAGCTGGACGACATTTTCTCGGCATATGGTATTCCAAGAGTGGTCAAAACAGACAATGGACCTCCATTCAATGGACATGTGTTTACACAATTTTCTGAATACTTGGGATTCAATCACAGGAAAATCACACCTTGCTGGCCGCAAGCCAATGGAATTGTGGAACGTTTTATGCGCACTCTGGGGAAACGTATCAAGGCAGCGAGTCTGGAGCACATCCCACTGAAACAGTCATTATACAAATTCATGCGTAATTACCGCAATACGCCACACTCCACTACTAATGCTGCTCCAGCTCATTTAATGTTCAGCAGAACCCTGCGTATACGTCTCCCTGATGTGACCAGCCATCCCCGACCGAGTGACTCCTCAGTGAGATCCACAGATTTCTCCAACAAACAAGCCATGAAACGTTATGCAGACAGAAGGCGAAGGACACAGTCAAGTGCCATCGAAAGAGGGGATGTCGTGGTGGTACGTCAAAGACCAACCAACAAGACCTCACCTGTATATGGTCCTGCAAAATATTATGTTACTAAAAGGAAAGGCAGCATGATCACAGCTGAACGAGATGGACACTCCATAACGCGAAATTCTTCATATTTTAAAGTCATACCGCAGAATGATGACAATGAACTCTCTTTGGTGGAAGATTTGGTATCCGATGGTGGAGAGGACCAACAAGAGGTAGCTGGTCCATCAATAATGAACCCTCTCAATGAGCCCAGACGTTATCCTACACGAGAGAGAAGAGCTCCATCGAGGCTTATTGAAGAAGTGTAATTACAGTTTTGTTTTGTTTTTTTTTGTTTGTTTTCTCTGGTTTTGGAATTGAACAAATAAGACAAAACGGACATATGATTTCTTTGGACGTTTTCATGTTGTTGCATTTATCAGTAATATGGGTTATTTATAGAAAAAAAAAAAAAGGGGATGATGTAATGTATAATAATTAGATCTGTCTCTTTAAGCAAGCCAGACTTATGGGACTTGGGGGGTGGAGACAAGAGGGATGAGAAGGGAAGTTTCAGTTTCACTTCTGGTAGCATGGGAATGCAACTGTTATGCTGTGTGCTGGAGGACGAAGAATAAAACATATCTAAAGTTTAATACCTTGAATTCTTCATAACGTGTGGATATTACAGATACCATCAATAATAATTGATAAAGTGCCATTAAGAAACACACTGCAGAATGCTTTATAGACTAGATACATAAGGAGAATTAGTCCTGCCCACGAGCTGACAATCTAATGAATAAGATGTATGATCACCGACATCCAAGATGGGGGACTCCATAGAGATCGATGGATGGTGTTACAGAACCGATATATCTTAGGATGGTTCCATTTTTCCTGCTTAATCACACAATACAATCCTGGTAACAAATAAGAAATGCATGTATAATATGTGCTGTAGCAAAAACAGCTGTAAAAAAGTGTAATCCTTTCATTGGGCAGGGTTCACTGCTTTTACTGACCAGCATCCTGAAAAATGTAAGAATACTAAATGGATCCCACATTTGTGACCAGCTGTATTGGTGCCATTAGATAATACCCACGGAGTAAAACTGTCAAAGTGCAAATCCATCCCATTGCAACAAGGTGTACCCAGTCGGGTTGGCACCTAACTTCTAGTTTACCTTACTATTTGTCAGCAGACATCAAAATGGATAATATAGATAATATTTTTGTTTGTACTGTTTTAGTTTTTGTACTTTTCTAAACTCTTCATTTTGATTGTATAGCTTTCCACTGGCAGGTGTCTGAACAGTCGGGAGCTGCTCTTGTTCTTACCTAATTTGGCATCTGCTGACACATAGTGAGGACTACAAGATCTATGGACTGTCGAAACTGGGGTACACCTTGGGATGTCTTTTACGCGTTTTCGAGCAAAGCAGAGTTAAGCAAGTACCCTATATTATTTACATGTACTGTTATTATTTTTTAATTTACTTATCACAGGGTTATTTGCTCATTTTTTTACTTAGATTCTGTTTGATAAATGGCCATAGTGAGAAAGCACACCTAAGGCCTCTTTCACACATCAGGTTTTCGCCGTCAGGCGCGATCCGGCGCTTTTGACAGAAACCGGATCCGGCGAAATGCAATGCCGGATCCGGTTTCCCCCCCATTGACTTGCATTTGCGCTGGATCGCGCCGGATGGCCATGCGTTTCATCCGGTTTTCGCCGGATCCGGCAATGTGTCGCGATCCGGCGTCTGGAAAAAACGGCTACTGTAACGTTTTTTGTCTCCGGCGAAAAAGCCGGACACGCCGGATCCGGCGCGTCCAGCTTTTTCACACAATGAAAGCCTATGAGCGCCGCAATGCGCCTGATCCGGCGAAAGCCGGATCCGGTGGCCGGATCCGGTTTTTTGGGTCTGAGCATGCTCAGTAGCTCTGCCCACAAGACATATAAAAGCAAGACAGTGGGACCCACAGCCACACCCAACATGCCACCCAAGAAAGCAACCAAGCGCAGCAGGAGAAGGCAGGAGACCACTGCAGCACCATCAGCACCACCACCACCCCAAATGGAGCAGCAAATGGAACATGCTGAGGAGGGGAGGCCAGCAGCAGATGAGAGACGGTAATTATCAAATCCCCCATTCCTCCAAACTAGGGCTATTGAATATCAAGATATTCATTGGCCCTTTGTTTCTCTTTATTCAACAGCCGCCCAATAGATGCAGCAGCAGCAATGGCAGCAGCTGGAACACCACCCACAGGCATGGAGTGTGGCCACCAGGAAGACAGCACATCATCTTCTGGGAGCCCTCCCTCGCATCGTCAGCGTTTGACGGTAAGTTTTTATTTCCAAAATCCATCATCTCTGTAATATATGTCTATTCATTGCCTTTTATTTCAAAACAGGATTCACAAGATGAAGAGGAGCTCCCAGAAGAAGAAGGAAGGGGTGGACAGACACTTGGAGTGGGCTCACAATTGGTAAGTTTTTTGCATCAAACGCAGAAACACAACATCACACTACACACAACACATAGAAAACAATGTTCTGCAGACCACACACAGCAAACAAATGCCTACATCCAAAGACATAACATTTTTTGTTTTCTTCTCTAGTCTTCCCAATCTGGTGCTCGGCCAAGAGGTCCTCGCAGTGCCTCCCAGGGTCGTCGGCGACAGCAACGCGGCGGTCACCAGCGTGTAAGTATAAATATTTTTGCTTTGTTTTTTTGCACTTTTTATTTCATTTCTTTTGTGGAGGCTAATTATGTTATTTTTGTCTTTTTCTTTAACAGCCTTCACAGTGTGCTCCCGACTCTGACGGTGAGGATGGAGGACTCGATGTGGACCACCTCATCGATCTCGTCAGAGAAAGGGAGCCGCTCTGGAATATGGCTGACCGCCGCCACGCTGACCTTATCGTTACCCGACGACTCTGGGAGGAAATCTGTTCGCTCCTTGTGGGCCGCTGGGAGGACCTCGATGTTCGGGCCCAGATTAAAGAGCGTAAGTATATACAGTACCGGTTGCTTGATGTAAACCAGTGTTTCCCGAACTCCAGTCCTCGTGGTCCCCACGGATCATGTGTTCAGGATTTCTATTTACTATGGAAATCCTGAAAACATGACCCCTGGGGACCATGAGGACTGGAGTTTGTGAAACACTGATGTTGTATACTAACCACTCCTTTCTCGTTTCAGGGAACAGAATTGTGAATCGGTGGCGGTCTGTGAGGGATCGCTTCAAGAAGGAGTTCAATAAAGAGATGCGGGCCCCGAGTGGATCTGGAGGACGCAGGAGCAAGTACAAGTACGCACAAGCCCTGTCGTTCCTCCGGGAAACAATGGTCACTAGAAGGTAAATATTACACACCACATGTGAAAAAAAATGTTAGATGTAACTTTTTTTTTTCAGCCAGGGCCATACCATGTCAGTATTTTAATTGTTTTTTTTTCTCTTTATTCCACAGCACGGTGAGCAGCACTCGGGAGCCTGCACGATTGGACCCTTCTGAGGCGATCCCTGAGGAGACCGGCACCGAGGGACACTTCGACCGCCCCGGTACATCTGCACCTTCCCAGCCTTCCCACACATTCGACCCATCTGTCCCATCCACCAGCACAGGAGCATCGTGGCCGCCTACATTACATGAAGCTGCTGGCGAGGAGATCGCTTTCCCTTTACCCCACCCTTCTGCCCCTGCCACCTCTAGTACACCTGCGGGTACTGGGCGGCAGCGGCAGAGGGGTCAGGAAAAGACTTATGCGCCAGAGTTCTTGCATCTGAATGCATCTTTCCAGAACTGTCTAAAAGTCTTGTCAGAGCAAATCTCCGCAGGCTTTCAGCAGATCAACTCCAGCATTCTGGAGGTGAAGACACTTCTGCAAACCATGCATTCAGAAGCAAGATCTTCGCCAAACCACACCTTTTTCAGGTCTGTTGTGGAGCGCATGGCAACACTATCTCCTACCCAGCAGATGCATGTAATGCATTCGTGCCACGGTGCTCTACAGCAGGTTACCTCCCAACCTCCACCTCCCACCACTGTAGTTCCTCCACCTGCACCCCCTCCAGCCACTTTCCATCCTCCCCCTCCTATTACATCTGCACCACCTCCAGCCACTTTCCATCCTCCCCCTCCTATTACATCTGCACCCCCTCCAGCCACTTTCCATCCTCCCCCTCCTATTACATACCAGCAACCTCACCAGTACCAGCAACCTTCCCAGTACCAGCAACCTCCCCAGTACCAGACATCTCCCCACTTCCAGCAACCTGCCCCGTACCAAACTCCTTCCCCGTACCAAACTCCTTCCCCGTACCAAACTCCTTTCCCGTACCAAACTCCTTCCCCATACAACTTTCCATCAACATCATCTGCTCCTACAGTCCCTGCCCAACCCTCCACTCCACCGCCCACCACCTCTTCTGCCTCCCACATGTCCACCCATTCTGTAGCTTTTTCCACACCATCACCTCTAACTGTTCCTTCCCCACCACGATCCCAGTCCTCTCTCCACACTCCCATTGTCGAAGTGTCCCGCAGCCCCTCCAGCAGTATTTCCACCCCACACTACACAGATTTATGATGTGTTTTGTAATAAAAATGCCCTGTTGGTTTCAAACCTTTATTAAAAAAGTTTTTTTAACTTTAAAAACAGTTTACAAAAAAAAAATATTTTAAATAAAAGTTAAATTATTGTTTACACTGGTTGTCTGTCATTTCTTTCTGCGGCGAAATATGTTTAAAAAAAAAAGGTTAAATACAGGGTATTTAAAAGGTAAAAAGGTATTCAAAACCAGGTATAACTGTGGGTAAATTTTAGCTTTTTGCCACAGTTGTGTTCCTGGTTGTGTTTGAAGCAAAGTATTTCACCTGAAAAGTTGTGTTTATTGTTGGTGATTTCCTACCAATGTACACAACTTTTGTTAAAAGGTGAAATACTTTGCATAAAACACAACCAGGTACACACCTGTGGCCTAAAGCTAAAAATAGTAAGACCATGACAAGATAGCCAACTTTGGTTGGCAAAGGTATATACTGTTGGTCCAGAAGGTACACAAGTTTGGTTAGGGCACAAATCTTTCACACTCTGTCATCCTGCCAGTGTACTCTGCCTTGAGGTGACATAAAGTATAGTGCAAAATTGTCCCTGAAACCGTCACAGAACTTCTAGTGGTAATATTTCCAATGACAACATCCATCTTCGCCAGTAACTTGCTCTTCTCTCCAACCTGCACTTTCTCCTCTACAACCTGTCAAAGAAGGGCTGTAGGAACATGCTATATATAGTTTTCCAGTAGCCAATCCCGTTCGGAAGGCCACAAGGGTCAATTTTAAAAACCAGATCCGGCGTAATCCGTCGAAAAACTGATAGAAAAACGGATGAACCGGATGAGACGGATCCGGTTTTGTCTGTCAAGAACAAGACGGATCCGGCAGAAAACCGGATCCGGCACATCAGGTTTTACAAAACATTTGCCGGATCCGGCATTCCGGCACGACGCCGGATCGCGCCTGACGACGAAAACCTGATGTGTGAAAGTAGCCTAAGCATTACACTTATACCAACAGGTCCACTGGCTCAATTTTTGGGGTTTTGATCAACAATCCCAAAAGAAAGAAAAACAATAGGGAAGAGCAAAAAATAGGTTTAAATGTGCATGTAAAGAGGGAAGCAGGAAGCCTTTATAATACAAGGAGAGGGGAATTCCTGTCCTTACCTGATATATCTACATACTGTCTGCATATGTAAGCACATGGTGCAGTGTCACTGCCAAATGCTGAGACTTCAGAGATAACAAGTAGAGAGAATTCTCTTTCAGAGGAAGTAATGTTTATTACCAAGCAAGGTCTTCTTCAAGGCTGCAAACCTGTCATAAATGTGGAGACTGGATCTCACATTCAATGTACACTCACAGCCGACTTATTACTGAGATAGGAGAACCTGAGGGGCCCGAGCCGGACAGTCTTGTCCATTCTTGTTCTACTATCATGAGCTAGTTGGTCCTCTCTGTTAAGTAGCCAATATAATGTAATGACACTTTACAATCCAGCTCAGCCACCACCCACCCCCACAGTCAGTAGTGCATGAACTTACACTATGCAAACCAAGTGGAGGAGTGGGTTAAAAAATGAACTGCATCAAGAAAGGGAATCTGTCACCAGGCTTTTCCTACTTCATCTGAAAGCAGTATAATGTAGCAGTAAAGACACTTATTTCAGTGATGTGTCACTTACTGGGCTACTTGCTGCAGTTTTGATAAAATCACAGTTTCTCTACTAAACTGCTTTGGGCAGCACAGTGGCTCAGTGGATAGCACTGCAGCCTTGCAGCGCTGGAGTCCTGGGTTCGAATCCCACCAAGGACAACATCTGCAAGGAGTTTGTATGCTCTCCTCATGTTTGCATGGGTTTCCTCCCACATTCCAAAGACATACTGATAGGGAATTTAGATTGTGAGCCCCATCGGGGACAGTGATGAAAATGTGTGCAAACTGTAAAGCGCTGCGGAATATGTTAGCGCTACATAAAAATAAAGATTATTATTATTACTAAAACCTACCAGTCCTCTGAATGCTGAGCTCTGTATAACCCCACCCACACCATTGATTGGCAGCTTTCTGTGTACACTGTAGGCATAGGCATAAAGCCGCCACTCGGTGGTGGGGGTGGAGTTACACAGAGCTCATTAATATGGTGGACTACATGGCAGCAGGTTTACTTGTCCTCTAGTGATAATCTCCTGCTGATAAAACTGATTTTATCAAACGTTCAGCAAGCAGCCCAGTAAGTGAACACATAACTGCAATCAGTGTCTCTTCCGCTACATTATGCTGTAGAAATTTACCAATGTATGTATTGTATTTTATATTTTGTATCATTAAATTATCACTCTTAAAATTCCTAAAATCAGCCAAAATGAGCCATGCAATGATAGCTTAAAGGGGCTGTCTGGCCTTATATTTATAACCTCTCCTCTTGATAGTGCATCAGTATCAGATTGGTGGGTGTCTGACATCCAGCACCCCCACAGAAAAGCAGTTTCCAGCTCCAGCATCAGAGGGATATAAACAGTGAATGGATCTGAAAGAGCACAACACCGTTCACTCCTGCGAATCTGATCTTAGGTATAGGTCATCTACATCATAAGGCCGGACAACCCCTTTAAAAATCACATGAGCAAAACTGAGAAATAGTCCTACAGTAAAAATAATCACTAACATCAGCCATAGATTTTAGGGCTTATTCACATGTCAGTATTTGGTCAGTTGCTTTGCATCAGTATTTGTATGCCAAAACCTGGATTAGAACTTGCAGAGAAAAACTAGAATTGAAAGACTGACCCCTGTGCTGTGGTTTGAGGATGCTCCTGGTTTTGGCATACAAATACTGATGTGTGAATAAAGCTTTAGGCTGGGTTCACATTTGCGAGAAACTCGCATGAGTCTCGCGTCTCAATACCTGGCACTGCCGCCGGCACTCGGGACTGGAGTGTGCGACTGCCTGTATTTCTATGCAGCTGAGCGCTCCGGTCCTGAATGTCGGCGGCAGTGCCGGGTATTGAGACGCGAGACTCGTGTGAGTTTCTCGCTAGTGTGACCCCAGCCTTAGATAGATGTCTGTCCTGACTCCCTCCCTAAGTTTTCAGCCCACCTACCCCAAAGGAGGACTTCCCTGTAGAAAGGGGGGCATCTGTGCCATTGCTTATCTCCAGTGATGGTTCATGTTTTCCTTGACTGCAGACATCGGGGACCTTTGGGCCACCCTGTAGAGAATGGATTAATGACAGATCCCGCTGGCACCCAGAAGCTAAAGCTTCTATCACCAGGTAATTGTAAGTCAATTTATGTGTCAAAATACAGAGTTGGAAAGTCCAGAAGATTCTGTTAGATTTCCGTAGACCGGCATTGCCAACTTCAAAGTCATGCGTTGCAGAACTGCGAATTCTTGTCTGTTGTCTAATAGCCATGTGCTCCTTCCAGCAAATGGCGGCTATAGACACAATGACAATTCCCCTGACTCAGCTGCTCCCTGCCCTCCCTGAACTCTCTCTTTTCATTACATCCTTAGCTTCCAAATTACTTCACAGAAACCACTGAAGGTGAAGCTGCCACAATAAAACAATGTCGGGATAATGTGCATATTTTTATTTGCACAATTCAGGTTTAACTCAAGTATTTGTTTAAGCAGATGGTTAGCAGTCAGCACTCCACACTCAGGTCTGGTCAATAATCCTTTAGCTAAACGGTTAACCCACTAATTCCAGGAATAGTCATGACTACATTGTTTACAGCATGCTGGAAGCCATAAGCCACCAGTATATATCTAGATTATAAAACTTTTTTTCTACTTGCAGTGCTTTTTTAAGCTTGTAAAATGGCAGAATTTTTTTTATTCACGTGTGTAATTTTTATTCATTTTTCTACCTCTACAGAAAAAATGAAATCACGGTGCCTAGATTATGCTGCTTCTAAAAAAAAAACTAAACAAACAAAAAAAAAAGGCAGAATAAACTCTATACTAAATTTCATATTTCCCACTGACCTGGAACTGATACAGATTTTTCCGAAAACAAAAATGTGAAACCACGATTGATAATGAATTTATTGCGCAGTTATGACAATAAAAAATTATGGGGCAGATGCACTAATTAATGTAAATGCGCCTAAGTTTTGTCAGAAATTGAGCCAGAATTCCAGGTCCCGCATTTATTAAGGGTGTTAGACACTTATGGCTGAAATTTATTAAGACGCAAGTTTTGTACACCCGTTTTGAACCTCTAGCTGCTAGAATAAAGGTGCTTCACGTTTATTGAGAAGTGTGCGCCTCTTAATAAATTTGGGACATCTTTTGGTGGTCTGTGTCCCAGAAATTGAAATCTATTTGCAGACTTACTCTGGTATAGATTTTGACTAAAATGTATGGCAGTTTTCTGGTTTGCCACGTTATTGTGCATGTCTGAGAAAGACGAGTGCTCTCGGTAATGGGACCAGACCATGTCCAAAGGGACTTGATTGACTTTATTCAAGTGAATAGCTCCATCGGGGCTCTGTCAGGTGTTAGGGTGTGTGCACACGCTGCGGATTCTGCTGCTGAATTTTCCGCGCGGATTTTGCAATATCCGCAGGTAAATCCGCAGGTCAAAAGACCTGCGGTTTATCTGTGGATTAGCCTGCGGTTTTCCCCTGTAGTTTGACACCTGGAGCAGGTGTAAAACCGCTGTGGATTCCGCACAAAGAAATGACATGCTGCGGATTTGAAACCACAGCAAATCCGCCCGGAAAATTCCGCACCGTGTGCACTGCAGTTTTTGTTTTCCATTTATTATAATGGTACTGTACAACGCAGCAGAAACTGCTGCGGATCTGCCGGACCAAAACCGCTGCGGACTCGCAGCAGAATCCGCAGCGTGTGCGCACACCCTAAGGCTCACCAGGTGAGGTGCATCGTCTAACACCCGGGTCCATATGGGCATTCAGATCCCAGGCGTTAATGCAGCAGGCAGGAAGGCACATGGGCAAGGAAGACTTGGCACAAGGCACACTCATATCAGAAGAAGAGGGATGGATGACATGGAACCTAGCAGTTAAGAAGGCAAGTAAAAGCACACTATGAAAAGCAGGTGGAGCACAACAAATATAGAGCTCTAGAGTCTCAATCCAAAGACAAAGGTGTATGTCTTAATGGACCTTAAATTGGCCTAGGGAGAGGATATCATTGTTTCACTCTGGGCAACCTGCAAAACCCAACACAATGCGCAGCAGAGAGCAGGGGACCCAAGGGAATAAAACGGAGCATGGGATACCTGGGACAGGTGTGTACCATCGAGGTTACTGTCAAAATACAGCTTTTCAGGAATTCCAACTTGATGTAGTGCTCACTGTAGAGCACAGTATTAATGTGAACCTAGCCTTAAAGAGGTTGTACCAAGTTTGTAAGTTATTCGCTATACATAGTGAAGGGGATAACTTCCCATTCACTGGTATTCTGACTTCTGGGACCCCAACAAATCTAAAATCTAGAGCTCTGAAGAGGTTGATCTGATCCTGTGCATCTCTGCTCTATTCATACTCAATGGAACCACCTGAGATAGCCATGTGCAGCATTCTTCTGGTCTTCATCACTCACATCAGGAATTAATGGAGAGGAAGTTCGCATGATTGACCAAGGGCACCATTTCCACGCGGCTCTTCAGAGCCCCTGTACTCGGAACCCGTGGGGGTCCAAGTGGTCGGACCCTCAACGATCAGGATGTTATCACCTATGCAATATATAGGGGATAACATAGAGGATAACTTGCACACTTGGTAAAACCTCTTCAATGAGCATGCTTATGTTGATCTGAATGGTTGCTGCAAGTTCCTTTTTGAAGTGGGACAGATTTATTATGTTATTATACCCTCAGGCCAGTCTCCACAATTTTTTATTTTGTATTAATTTTTTGCAATCTTCAAGGAAAATGCAGAGCTTTTAATTTTAAGAAATTTAAAAAAGATTTTTACCAGTGAAAGCACAATTATAGTAGATGTAACGGGACAAGAAGTTGTCATGGGAAGCCTAGGTAACTTTAGGCTGAAACCCTGGGGCCCCTGCGGTGTCCCTCAGAATAAGGGAAACCCTGTCTGTCCCTCAACCCAGGGTTTACACTGAAGGTGTGCCTGCCTGGGCCTCCACCCTGTCCTTGTCTCCTGTCCAGCCCTAAGCTGAACCCACCACCCTCCACCCAGTGAGGAGACCAAACACCAGACCCCACAAATAAGTATGGACAGGGATAAAGGAAACGCACCACACCGCGCACACACAGGAGAATACAATAATGTGCAAGGGCAACCAAAAAATACAACACAGGGAGGCAAAATGGCAACAACGGAATATACTACACCAGAAACCGTATGCTCCTTAGACCACCACTCCAGACCGGTAACGCTAGCACAAGGCAAGAGCTATAGTCGGCGACGCCCATAGTCACGCAGGACAATTTAAAGACAGAGGGCATGGCTAAGCCCTCAGCCAGAATGACAACCTGGTTAACCCAATCCATGCCGGATCAGAAGACCAACCAGCGCCGCTGAGAACCAAGTGGTAGGATGGGGTATTACCGCTGTCTGCCAGACACCCTGGTGCGAACAGTGTCCGACATGACAGAAGTAAAAAACATACGCTTGTTTGTAAAACTTTTAGTGCAATGCGCTATGCTGTCAAGTTTCAATAAATGCAAAATCTACAATGAACCAATGTGGTTTACTGATTATATTTTAATTAAAGTTAATCTAAATGTGCAATAATTAAATAAAAAAACAAATACCAGGAGCAAGGGAGCAAAATAATAAAATAGCAGGAGTAAGGGGGCAAAATAACCAAATAGTAGGAGCGAGGGGGCAAAAAAATAAAATAGCAGGGGGTATCACTGAAATACATTGTAAGGCTAGTTTCACTCTAGCGCTTTTGAGCGCAGCGACGGCCTGCGCACAGCCGCCGCTAAGCCCCGCCCCCTGCCGCGCCTCCGCCGGTAGCTCTGCCTACCGGCGCATGATGCTGCATGCGTCCTGCGTCCCCTATCTTTATCACTGGGGGCGCAGTCCTTTTGACGGTGCGCCGACCTGCGCCAAACGCAACCTGCTGCAGTTTGGTTGCGCTTGGCGCACCGACAAAAAGGCGCATGCGCCGCCAAACGCATACTGCGCACGGCCTGCGCCCCCAGTGATAAGGCGTGGCAGGGGCGGGGCTTAGCTGCGGCTGTGCGCAGGCCGTCGCTGAGCTCCAAAGCGCTAGTGTGAAACTAGCCTAAACGTGTTCTTTCTTCTTCAAGGTGGACCAAAGCAGTCAAGAAAAAGTCTCATTCAATCCTTTATCACAAAAAATGTCCCAATAGCAGAGCTCCATTCCTTAAACATAAAAACTCTGACCTATACAGGAAATATCTTTTGCTGAATTTGGGGTTAGTGTACTTACGGTACTTTTTTTTTTTAACATGCACGAGTGCTTCTCACTTAATTAGAATATCATCAAAACGTTAATTTATTCCAGTTCTTCAATACAAAAAGTGAATCTCATATTATATAGAGTCATTACACAGTGATCTATTTCACGTGTTTATTTCTGTTAATGTTGATGATTATGGCTTACAGCCAATGAAAACCCAAAAGTCATTATCCCAGTAAATTAGAATAATTAACAAAAAAACACCTGCAAAAGCTTCCTAGGCATCTAAAAAGGTCCCCTAGTCTGTTTCAGTATGCTCCACAATCATGGGGAAGACTGCTGACTTGACTGATGTCCAGAAGGCAGTCACTGACACTCTCCACAAGGAGGGTAATAATATATGAGTTTCACTTTTTTATTGAAAAATATATTTTTTTGAAGAACTGAAATAAATTAACTTTTTGATGATATTCTAATTAATGAGAAGCACTTGTACCATGTCCTGTTTACAGAATTTAACTAAAATTTATTGCACTTGCAAATAAACAGTATATTCTGTTTGATTGATGATCATTATACTTGTCTTACAGTAATGGCTGAAAGTGTTTATATCCTTTAAATTGTTCCAGAAAATGAAGTATTTTTTCCCAAAAAATTATTGCAATTACACGTTTTGTTATAAACATGTTTATTTCCTTTGTATGTATTGGCACAGCACAAAAAAAAACTGAGGAAAAAAAAGTCAAATTGGACATAATTTCACACAAAACCCCCCAAAATGGGCTGGACAAAATTGTTGGCACCCTCAACTTAATATTTGGTTGCACACCCTTATGAATAAATAACTACAATCAGTGGCTTCCTATAACCATCAACAACCTTCTTACACCTTTCAACTGGAATTTTGGACCACTCTTCTTTTGCAAACTGCTTGCGGTCTTTAATATTTGAAGGGTGCCTTCTCACAACAGCAATTTTAAGATCTCTCCACAGGTGTTCAATGTGATTTAGATATGGACTTATTGCTGGCCATTTCAGAACTCTCCAGCACTTTGATTCCATACATTTCTGCATATTTCTTGAAGTAGGTTTGGGGTCATTGTCCTGTTGGGAGACCCATGATTTACGACGCAAACCCAGCTTTCTGATACTGGGCACTACATTGCAACCCAAAATCCTTTGGTAATCTTCAGATTTCATAATGCCTTGCACATAGTCAGGGAACCCAGTGCCAGAGGCAGCAAAACATCTTTGAACCTCCATCATATTTGACTGTAGGTACTGTGTTATTTTCTTTGTAGGCCTCTTTCTGTTTTCGGTAAACAGTAGAATAATGTACATTACCAATAAGCTCTATCTTGGTCTCATCTGTTTTCATAGCGCTTTTCTATAAGGATTTTGGGTTACTCACGTACATTTTGACAAACTGCAGTCTAGCTTTTTTTATGTCTCTGTGTCAGCAGTGGGGTCCACCTGGGTCTCCCGCCATAGCGTTTCATTTCATTCAAATGTTGACAGATACTACGTGCTAAGGCTAAGTTCACATTAGTGTTCGGGGGTGTACTTCCTCCATTAAGCTCCGCCTACTTCCGCATACTTCTGCATGCATCCTGCGTACCTATCTTTAACATTAGGTACTCAGGACATGTGGATGTATGAGGATGCATTGTTTTTACTCGGCCGCTGACCGCACAGGAACACAACAAGTCAATACGACGCATCCGCATACATCTGCATGTCCTGTGTACCCAATGTTAAAGATAGTTATGCAGGATGCATGCAGAAGTATGCGGAAGTAGGCGGAGCTTAATGGAGAAGTGTGCTCCTTGCTTAGTGTGGCACACGCAGACACACAATGCAAGAGTAAGTCAACTTCTCCCCTCTTTATCTGGTTGCAGGTGTGATTTCCATACTGCTCACACCTGTTACTTGCCACAGGTGCGTTTGGATGAGCATCACATGCTTGAAACAAAGTTGTTTACACACAAGCTTGGAACGGTACCAACAATTTTGTCCGGCCCGTATTTGGGGGTTTGTGTGAAAATACATCCAGTTTGTCTTTTTTTTTAGTTTTTTTTGTGCTGTTCCAATACACACAAAGGAAACAAATGTATGCATAACAAAATATGTGTAATTGGGAGAAATACTTCATTTAACAGAACAATTTCAAGGGGGCCAACACTTTCGGCCATGACTGTATATGATCTCTCATCCTGTTTATTTAGGGATATTGGGGCCGATTTGCCCACACCAGTCCTAATGAAGGGAACACCGGAGGACAATGACCCTAATTACTTTTAGAGGCGCATGCTGCTTAATGATTTTGTTGCATCTGTTAACTGGCGTAACTTTTCATGGATTGGACACCCCATTCTGCCCATGCTACGTCCACATGGGCCTTCGTGCCGTGACTGGCATGTAAATGCTAAATGTTACAATTTTTTTGTGCATCAAGTTTTGCAAGAATATTGCTACTTATTATTTTGTTTTACATCACAATTTTGGAGTAAACACCTTAATGAATTGACTGCGTTGTTTCCAAAACCTTTTCAACCATGTCTGTACTTTTTTTACTTTCTCTCTTCCCTGTTTCCCTACCATGATACAGTTTGGATACTGCATAGCCAGCATTCTCATTTTCAGTTCTCTTTTTTTATTTTGCATTTTCCCTTTACCATTTTTTTCCTGAGGAAGAAAATAAAGAAGGTTATCAAAAAATTACTCTCCACCTCTCTTTCTTTCCATTCTTTATATTTCCCTCTTATATGAGCAATCTTTAGAATATGTTCACACTGCATCTTTTTCCTCTATTTAAAATTATCCGGTTTTTCAAGACTTTTCACTGACTGAAGCATCTTTTTTTTACCTTTTTTTAGTCTTGTCCTCAGTGCCTTTTCAATGTTTTCTTGTCACCGTTTTTTCATAATTTTTGGGGAGTCTTTTAACTGGTGTTTTAGATACTTTTCTTGAAATCAATAACGCAATTAAGAAATTGCGTGTGTTTTTTTTTTTTTAAAAACAAAAATGCTTATATAATGCTCGAAAAGCCTAAGGGGCACCTTCTTTTTAGCCTCCCTATTGACTTGTTTTGTAAAGTATTACGTGAAAAATGCCTGTAGAATGGACATGTCACTTCTATTCAACGCTTGGCTTCTGTGATAGCCTGATGAGTTTACAAGACACCCAAAATCCTGAACATATGAACAGTGAATGAGTAGTTTTTCAAATGAATGTGACAATTCTTTCTTGTGCTTTGTGAGCAATTTTTTAAAGGGCTGTTATGAGCGGACCCGCTCAAAAAATGGTGGAAAAAGATGCAATATGAACATACCCTTTCCTTGTCCTCTTTCCACCCTCTCAATGGCTTAACTAGAAACTGATGGGCCCATGTGGAAACACATTTGTAGTGTTCTTGATCCTATAAAGATATGTGCATTTGCTCCCCCATCATGTAATAATGTCCCTTACCTGGCCTCTTCCTGTAATAATGTCCCCTATCCTTGACCCCTTCCAGGTATGATGTCCCCCATTCTGGGCCCTTCCTGGCATAATGTTCCCTATCATGTAATAATGTATAAGATCCTGGGCCCTTCCAGTGATAATACCCTCCAAACTGGGCCCCTTCCTGGTATAACATTCCCCATCAGGTAATAATGTACCCTGTCCTGGGCCCTTAATTTAATAATGTCCCCCATTCTGGAACCCTTCCTATGATAATGACCTCTAACTTCCAGTAATAATGTTACATCCTGGACCCTTCCAGTAATAATGACCCACATACTGGGCCCCATCCTTTAACATTGTCCTCCATTCTGAACTCCTTCCTGACATAATGTCTCCAATCCTGGGCCCCTTCATGATAGTGAAGAAACACTTAGCTAACATAAATGAATTCAAGTCTCCAGGTCCAGATGAATTACACCCCAGAGTACTGAAGGAGATAGCAGAAGAAATTGTTGAACCACTCTCCATAATCTTTGAAAATTCTTGGAGAACAGGAGAAGTCCTAGAAGACTGGAGAAGAGCAAATGTTCCTATCTTCAAAAAGGGGAAGAAGTTGGACCCAGGGAACTATAGGCCGGTGAGTCTGACTTCTATACCAGGAAAGATCTTTGAACAAATTATTAACACGTATGTAAGTACCTGGATAAGAATGAAGTGATAACCAGAGTCAGCATGGGTTTGTAACTAATAAGTCATGTCAGACTAACTTAATTTCCTTCTATGACAGAATCACTGATTGGGTGGATCAGGGAAATGCTGTAGATATAGTATATCTTGACTTCAGCAAAGCATTTGACAAAGTATCTCATACAATCCTTATTGAAAAAATGGCTAAGTATGGAATGGACAAGGCAACTGTTGGGTGATTTCATAACTGGCTTAGTGATCTGACCCAAAGAGTGGTCGTAAATGGCTGCACATCCAGTTGGAAGAATGTCTCAAGTGGGGTACCACAGGGCTCTGTCCTGGGCCCTGTATTGTTCAACATCTTTATCAATGATTTAAGGGCATGTCACACTAAGCGATATCGCTAGCAATATCGCTATAACTTGTGACGTTATAGCGATATTGCTAGCGACATCGCTGAGTCTGATACTTACCTACAACCCGCTCCCCCGCTGGTTATCGCTGATCGCGCAAGAACATCCAGGACTGTTTCTCGTCGTCAGCTTCCTGCGGCGCTTCCTGCTGTGACGACGAGCGACGCGTGGAGCCGGGCGGGAGGACGCAGGATCGCCTGGTGTGACAGGTAAGTAGCGACCCCCATCCCCAGCGATGTCGCTAGTGAGATCTGCCTGTGTGGCAGCTCACTAGCGACCACTTAGCGATGTACCAGCGATCCTGACCGTGTCATATCGCTGGTCGGGATCGCTGGTACATCGCTAAGTGTGACAGGGCCTTTAGATGAAGGAATTGAGGGTAAACTGATTAGATTTGCTGATGACACAAAGCTTGGAGGGATAGCTAATACTAGAGAAGAGATAGAGAGGATTCAAAAAGATATAAATAATCTGGAGCAGTGGGCAGCAACTAGCCAAATGGTTTTTAACAGGGAAAATGCGAAGTACTACATCTGGGCAATAAAAATTGAAAAAAACATATACAGAATGGGAGGAATAGGGCTAAGCAACAGCACATGTGAAAAAGACTTGGGTATACTAATAGATCATAGACTGAATATGAGTCAACAGTGTGATGCAGCAGCAAAAAAGGCAAATGCAATTCTAGGATGTATTAACAGAAGCATACAGTCTAGTTCACTTGAATTCATTATAGCCCTCTACTTTTCTTTGGTCAAGCCTCATCTGGAAAACTGTTTCCAGTTTTGGGCCCCACATTTTAAAAAAGACATCAACAAACTGGAGCAAGTTCATAGAAGAGCGACCAGAATGGTGACTGGTCTGCAAACCATGTCCCATGAGGAACGGTTACATGATTTGGGAATGTTTATATTGCAATAGAGAACACTGAGAGGAGACTTAATAGCTCTCTACAAATATCTCAAGGGCTGCCACATTGTAGAAGGATCAACTTTATTCTCATTTGCACATGAAAAGACTAGAAGCAATGGGATGAAACTGAATGGGAGGAGACACAGATAAGATATTAGAAAAAAACTTTATGACAGTGAGGGTGATCAATGAGTGGAACAGGCTGCCACGAGAAGTGGTGAGTTCTCCTTCCATGGAAGTCTTCAAACAGAGGCTGGACAGACATATGTCTGAGATGATTTAGTGAATCCTGCTTAGAGCAGGGGGTTGGACCAGATGAGCCAGGAGGTCCCTTCCAACTCTACCATTCTATGATTCTTGGTGTAATGCCCCCCCACCATCTGAGGCCGCCATTGTTTTTCTCCTGCACCTTCTTATATAGCCTTTGTTGCATACTATTTGCGTGAGCTCAGTACAACCATATTGCATATAGCTTTAGATGCTAACCTATATCTCCAATTTGCTTCAACTACTACTGTATTTAGTTGCAGACCAGGTTAATTTTTCACTGTTCAAGCAGTTCGAATTGTCAAAATACTAATGTAAGTATAAAAAATTGTAATAATAAAGGTAATAAATTTTCATTTAGAACATCTCAAAGGCAACTTTTACAACAAATTCACAAGCAAATTTGCATTACTAATTTCGCACTGCAGATCGGCTACAAATGATATACCAATACATGCAAAAGATTTAAAAAAAAAAAAAAAAGTCCTCATATAGAGAAAAAAAATCTATGCTTGAAAACAAGCACGGTGCAAAAGTCCACCATGGATAGTGCTCCAACTTCTTGAGATTTAGCTTGAATTTCTCCCTATTTACTGTAACAAATGATTTCACAATGAGCTGATCCTCCCTGCTGACAGGAGAAACTTTGTGCCCTGCTGTCTGTGATAGTGATGGGTTACTTCTAGTTGGGTAGATAAGTAGACCATTTGGGGTCAGAGGTGAATCACGCCCTTCTGCATTCACTGCTCCTCTTATATTTACTGGTCAATTAACCAGTGCTGAGCAAGGGCAGGCAATGTCATATCGATCTGAAAAATCAAAAAAAATGATTGCTACCGAGAGCAGTCATTCCACGGATGTAGGAACAAGCGCAGTTACATTCTACTTCCTGCAGCTGCAGCTCCTCTAAAATCCTCCTCCCCGCTCTCTTTCAGACAATGACTGTACACAGCAGTTCCTTCTAGCTTACACATTACAACAGCTGTAGAAAAACCCAATGAAATCATCTTCATGACACTGGGAGAACTTTGGGGAATTTTTACCAAGTAGTAATCGCAAAACAAAAAGAACGCAAAAAAATAATGAAATTAAAATGAAGACACGTGCTGAAACATGATTCAATATTATATAGATGTATTTCTTATCTTTAAATATTATTTTATTACGCTTGGGTATGCTGCAGCAACAGGTTCCGCAGAGCTTTCCACACATTGTCTTAACCATTCCCCATTTTCGCTGACAATTTAAGCTCCCTATCAGTATCTCTGTGGATATACAGCCTTGTCTTGTGTATCAAAACACTACTGTGGGCAATATATATGACATAATACAAAATATAACAGACATAAATATAACACCATGTTTACTTATATAATTTGTGATATATATGCTGTGTGTATATTATAAATAAATTATTAAATAAATCAATAATATTGTTGAAATTATATTTTGAAAAAAAAAAAAATATTATTTATACATTGCTGAAAATGTTCTTTCTAATGGGCCTGATAGGCCAGCTAAAATACCCCATGCCCCCCATGTACAAGAATATAGCTAATAATTTTATTTATATAGTGCTAAAATATTCCACAGCACTTTATAATTAATCCGGAATATGTCCAGACAATAAAAACAATACAAAGTAACACATAGTTCAGCAGTTACAGGATAAATGAGGGCCCTGCTCACAAGCTTAAACTATTACTGATATAATAATTTCTCATTTGTACAAGTATTTAACTACTATTATAATACTGCCCCATATGTACAAGAATATAACTACTATAATACTGCCCCATATGTACAAGAATATAACTACTATAATATTGCCCCATATGAACAAGAATATAACTACTATAATACTGCACCTATGCACAAGAATATAACTATTATAATACTGCCCCTATGTACAAGAATATTACTATAATACTGCCCCATATGTACAAGAATATAACTACTATAATATTGCCCCATATGAACAAGAATATAACTACTATAATACTGCACCTATGCACAAGAATATAACTACTATAATACTGCTCCTATATACAAGAATATAGCTACTATAATACCGCCCCCATGTACAAGAATATAACTACTATAATACTGCTCCTATGTACAAGAATATAACTATTATAATACTGCTCCTATATACAAGAATATAGCTACTATAATACCGCCCCCTATGTACAAGAATATAACTACTATAATACTGCCCCTATATATAAGAATATAACTACTATAATACTGTCCCTATGTACAAGAATATAACTACTATAATACTGCCCCCTATCTACAAGAATATAGCTACTATAATACTGCTCTCCATGCACAAGAATATAACTACCATAATACTGCCCCCTATGTACAAGAATATAGCTACTATAATGCTGTCCCTAAGTAGAAGAATATAACTACTATAATACTGCCCCCTATGTTCAAGAATAAAACTACTATAATACTGTCCCTAAGTAGAAGAATATAACTACTATAATACTGCCTCTATGTACAAAAATATAACTACTATAATACAGCCCCCTGTGAACAATAATATAACTACAATAATACTGCCCTCCATGTACAAGAATATATCTACTATAATACTGCCCCTATGTACAAGAATATAACTACTAAAATACTGCCCCTATGTACAAGAATATAACTACTATAATACCGCCCTACATGTACAAGAATATAACTACTATGATACTACCCCTATGAACAAGAATATAACTACTATAATACTGCCCCCTATGTGCAAGAATATAACTACTATAATACTGTCCTTATGTATAAGAATATAACTACTATAATACTGGTCCCTATGAAAAAAATATAACTGCTATACCATGCCATTGCCACCTACATCTTATTTGCAAGCAACTTTTTGCATCTTCATTCGAGTTGCTCCCAGTTTTGGCAAAATAGGTACAGCTGGGTCATGACTGGAGTGTGGCGGAGGCATGACACTACACAATTGTCTAAATCTGGAGCTATGAGGTTCCTTATGCCAGAAATCTTAAGGACCCTTTACACATTACGATATCGCTAAAGCGTCACCGATTTTGTGATGCAGCAGTGATATTGCTAGCGATATCGCTACATGTGATACTTACCTCCGACCGGCTCCCCCGCTGGCTATCTCTGATCGCGCGAGATCATCCCGGTCCATTTCTCGTCGTCGGCTTCCTGCTGGCGCCGACGAGCGAGCCATGGACGCGGGTGGAAGACGGTCACCCTCGCCGTGTCTGACAGGTGAGTACGACCGCCGACCGCTGCTATGTCGCTGGTAAGATCTGCCTGTTTGGCAGCTCACTAGCGACCATTTAGCGATGTACCAGCGATCCTGACCGGGTCATATCGTGGTCGGGATCGCTGGTGCATCGCTAAAAGTAAAGGGCCCTTTACTCCAGTCAGGGACTGGAGTAAGATTTGTGGCTTGGCACTCAGAGGCACATGGCAGTCATCAGATGCTCCTGATTCATTAAGAGGCAAGACTAAACCACACAGCCTTATGAAGATTGGCGTTAAAATTGCCGGTATTGATAAATTGAGGCATAAATGTCTTGGAGAACAAATCCCAGGCGGGTCCTTGACTTCTTTTCTTGCTCCACTTCTCTCGAGGATTCGGCAGCATGGATCTGCTTAGGTTCCTTTTAGTGACGGATTGTTTAACTTGCACGGAGAATATTTCACCTTGGAATCGCTATTCTCTTTTTTTCCAGTGTTCTTCTGTACTTTATGTGGCTGAATGGGTCACATAACTATGACACTGACACGCTCTATGCTCTATGCTGTGCATTCAGCCCCCGTCAGGCATCAACATATCAATAAAATAAAGAATGACAGTGATCGTTATTAAAGTATCACAGCACAAGCAGGGGGAAGAATGAGAGGAACATAAAAGAATTTACAAAACCTGATCACAAGATGAAATGATTAAAGAAATCTAAAAAATACAGCAAAAAAAGAAGCAAAAATATAAGGCGTAAAAAGTAAATAAAAATATTCCTGTATTCCTTTATTCTGCCAACTCAATACTATATGTCTTAATGTGAATGTAAGCATTGTTTTCCACTTTACTTGCTCAGGATGTGAACTTTTTACGTTTTCTATATGTAAAGAAGCCATGGGGTGGGGGTGGGTGGGAGGTACAGCTCCATGCACAGGATTAGGCGGCCCTTGTTCCTGTTTGCTCTGTTGCTTGAATCCTCTTGTGTCGGCCAATCATCGGCTGTTACCAGGTAGGACTGGAGTCTGGTGAGTGACACTGTGGCTGTAGCTTCCCCCTGGGGATTGTGCAGCTACTATCTTTGCTTTCCAGCATTGCTGCACATGACCTGTCACATACTGTCACCTTGTGCTGACATTTACCCTAGTGTATAAATTCGGTCAACAACTAATGATTTCTGCACAGCTAGAGCTCTGTTCACACCAGTGAATTTAAATCCTCTCATCCTGCTCCAGTCATAAAAGCAGAAATACAGAGTTAGGTATATTGGCACATTGCTCTTCTGCTGTGTTTTTGTTTCTGCAGCCAAAACCTGATCTCTTGGCAGTAAAAAAAAATTGTATAATAAAAGTTAAATGTATAATAGTTTTATTCTGGCAGATAGGGAGCAGTAGTATAGTAATTATATAATTGCACATTGGGAGCAATATCATAGCAGTTATATTCCTGTACATAGGGAGCAGTATTATAGTAGTTATATTCTTGTACATAGGAGGCAGTATTATAGTAGTTATATTTTTTTCATAGGGACCAGTATTATAGTAGTTATATTCTTGTACATAGAGACAGTATTATAGCAGTTATATTCTTGTACATAGGAGCAGTATTATAATAGTTATATTCTTGTATATACGGGCAGTATTATAGTAGTTATATTCTTATACATAGGGGCAGTATTATAGTAGTTATATTCTTGTACATAGAGACAGTATTATAGTAGTTATATTCTTGTACATAGAGACAGTATTATAGCAGTTATATTCTTGTACATAGGAGCAGTATTATAATAGTTATATTCTTGTATATACGGGCAGTATTATAGTAGTTATATTCTTATACATAGGGGCAGTATTATAGTAGTTATATTCTTGTACATAGAGACAGTATTATAGTAGTTATATTCTTGTACATAGAGGCAGTATTATAGTAGTTATATTCTTGTACATAGAGGCAGTATTATAGTAGTTATTTTCTTGTAACATAGGAGGCAGTATTATAGTAGTTATATTCTTGTACATAGGATCAGTATTATAGTAGTTATATTCTTGTACATAGAGGCAGTATTATAGTAGTTATATTCTTGTACACAGGGGGCAGTATTATAGTAGTTATATTGTTGTACATAGGAGCAGTATTACAGTAATTATATTCTTGTATATAGAGAGTAGTAATACAGTAGTTATATTCTTGTACATAGGGGCAGTATTATAGTAGTTATATTCTTGTCCACAGGGGGCAGTATTAAAGTAGTTATATTCTTGTACATAGAGACAGTATTATAGCAGTTATATTCTTGTACATAAGGGCAGTATTATAATAGTTATATTCTTGTACATACGGGCAGTATTATTGTAGCTATATTGTTGTACATAGGATGCAGTATTATAGTAGCTACATTCTTGTACATAGGGGGCAGTATTATAGTAGTTATATTCTTATACATAGGGGCAGTATTATAGTAGTTATATTCTTATACATAGGGGCAGTATTATAGTAGTTATATTCTTGTACATAGAGACAGTATTATAGTAGTTATATTCTTGTACATAGAGACAGTATTATAGCAGTTATATTCTTGTACATAGGAGCAGTATTATAGTAGTTATATTCTTATACATAGGGAGCAGTATTATAGTAGTTATATTCTTGTACATAGAGACAGTATTATAGTAGTTATATTCTTGTACATAGAGGCAGTATTATAGTAGTTATATTCTTGTACATAGAGGCAGTATTATAGTAGTTATTTTCTTGTAACATAGGAGGCAGTATTATAGTAGTTATATTCTTGTACATAGGATCAGTATTATAGTAGTTATATTACTGTACATAGGGGGCAGTATTATAGTAGTTATATTCTTGTACATAGGATCAGTATTATAGTAGTTATATTACTGTACATAGGGGGCAGTATTATAGTAGTTATATTCTTGTACATAGAGGCTGTATTATAGTAGTTATTTTCTTGTAACATAGGAGGCAGTATTATAGTAGTTATATTCTTGTACATAGAGGCAGTATTATAGTAGCTATATTACTGTACATAGGGGGCAGTATTATAGTAGTTATATTCTTGTACATAGAGGCAGTATTATAGTAGTTATATTCTTGTACATAGGGGCAGTATTATAGTAGTTATATTCTTCTACATAGGGGCAGTATAATAGTAGTCATATTCTTGTACACAGGGGGCAGTATTATAGTAGTTATATTGTTGTACATAGGAGCAGTATTACAGTAATTATATTCTTGTATATAGAGAGTAGTAATACAGTAGTTATATTCTTGTACATAGGGGCAGTATTATAGTAGTTATATTCTTGTCCACAGGGGGCAGTATTAAAGTAGTTATATCCTTGTACATAGGGGCAGTATTATTGTAGTTATATTCTTGTACATGGGGTAGTATTATAGTAGTTATATTCTTGTACATAGGGGTAGTATTATAGTAGTTATATTCTTGTACATAGGGGCTGTATTATAGTAGTTATATTCTTGTACATAGAGGGCAGTATTATAGTAGTTATATTCCTGTACATAGGAGGCAGTATTATAGAAGTTATATTCTTGTACATAGGAGCAGTATTATAGTAGTTATATTCTTGAATATAGAGAGTAGTAATACAGTAGTTATATTCTTGCACATAGGGGCAGTACTATAGTAGTTATATTCTTGTACACAGGGGGCAGTATTATAGTAGTTATATTCTTGTACATAGGGGCAGTATTATAGTAGTTATATTTTTGTACATAGAGGCAGTATTATAGTAGTTATATTCTTGTTCATAGGGCCAGTTTTATAGTAGTTATTTTCTTCTACATAGGAGGCAGTATTATAGTAGTTATATTCTTGAATATAGAGTGTAGTAATACAGTAGTTATATTCTTGTACATAGGGGCAGTACTATAGTTATATTCTTGTACATAGGGGCAGTATTATAGTAGTTATATTCTTGTAAATAGGGGAAGTATTATAGTAATTTTCTTGTACATAGGAGGCAGTATTATAGTAGTTCTATTCTTGTACATAGGATCAGTATTATAGTAGTTATATTCTTGTACATAGGAGCAGTATTATAGTAGTTATATTCTTGTACACAGGGGGCAGTATTATGGTAGTTATATTCTTGTACATAGGAGCAGTATTATAGTAGTCATATGCTTGTACATAGGGATAGTATTATAGTAGTTATATTCTTGCACATAGGGGCAGTATTATAATAGTTATTTTCTTGTAATTAGAAGGCAGTATTATAGCAGTTATATTCTTGTACATAGGAGCAGTATTATAGTAGTTATAGTCTTATACATAGGGGCAGTATTATAGTAGTTATATTCTTGTACACAGGGGGCAGTATTATAGTAGTTATATTCTTGTACATAGGAGCAGTAATATAGTAGTTATACTCTTGTACATAGGGGCAGTACTATAGTAGTTATTTTCTTGTACATATGAGGTAGTATTATAGTAGTTATATTCTTGTACATAGGAGCAGTATTATAGTAATTATATTCTTGTATATAGAGAGTAGTAATACAGTAGTTATATTGTACATAGGGGCACTATTATAGTAGTTATATTCTTGTACATAGGAGCAGTATTATAGTAGTTATATTCTTGTACATAGGGGCAGTATTATACTAGCTATATTCTTGTACATAGGAGCAGTATTATAGTAGTTATATTCTTATACATAGGAGCAGAATTATAGTTGTTATATTCTTGTACACAGGGAGCCGTATTATAGTAGTTATATTCTTGCACATAGGGGCAGTATTATAGTAGTTATATTCTTGTACATAGGATCTGTTATGCTGCGCTCACCAGGAGGCGGGGCTTCGGCCCCGACGTCACTCCCTCCGGTACGGCGGTCCCTCAGGGGTCCCCGTCGGGTGCGCACGCGCAACTCTCGTCCCCGGGTCTCCTCCTCCATGTCACGTTTGCGCTTGCGCGTTCCTGTCAGTGCTGTATAGGGCTCGGTCCTCTCTATGGTATTGGAGGACCTGACCCGGAACCACTAGTGGTCATGTGCTTTCGGGCCAGGTCCTGACCCGGAACCAGTAGTAGTCATGTGCTATATCAGACGACCTCCCCCTAGGGGAGGTGCCTGATTATTGTTGTGCTTCCTGGCTGGGTCAGCTGTGTCCCAGCCTGGCTGTGTGCTGTTCTCAGGTCCTCTGCTCTGTCTGCTATTCTGTGGTGCTCCTAGCACTTGCTCTGAACCCTTGTTGCTTCATGCTCAGTTGTGCCTCCTGGCACATCCTCTCGTATCCTGTCCCTTGTTTCTTGCTCCGCCGTGCCTCCTGGCATTCACTCTATTCCTGTGTTCTGTTACTTGCTACACGCCTTATGTGCCCACGTGTACCCGTCTAGCACTACCCTGTACTCAGCGCACTCCGGTGTACTCTCCTGTGTTCCCTAGTATCCTGCACCCTCCAGTCACACAGTCTCGTATCTCCTGTGAGCCGGCCACCTGGTGCCAGCAGTCGTGGTATCGTATCCCCTGGGGCTTGCTCCTGACACTCCCTGTATAGGGGGTGGTCCTCACTAGGCCAGCTCGCCCTGGGAGGGTTGGTGCCGCGACCCAGAGGGTCCACTCCAGGAGTCGCTAACACTCTAACACTCTATCAGTATAACAGTATAATCAGGCCATGGACCCCGCTGGTACTGCGGCTTCCGTCCAAAAGGAGCTGACGTTCCTCCGGGAAAACCAGATTAGGATTATGGCATTTCTCAAGTCCATGGAGTCCGGTTTATCTGCCTCTCAGTCCTCTGAGCCTGGGAATGCTGCCCAGTTGGCTAGTCTCCAGCAGGAACTTGCACAGCAACGTGACTCCCAGGCTCAGATTCTCAACTATATAGCGTCGGTAGATAATCGGCTCGTTTCCATACAATCTGCCCAGGCCATGCTTCCACACTCGCTTCCGCGCCTATGTAAGCCACCCCGGTATAGTGGTGACCCTGTGTTGTGTCGCGGATTCCTGAACCAGTGTCGTTTGCATTTTGAGTTTTTGCCGCAGCATTACCCCACCGATCGTGCTAAAATAGCATTTATTGTTTCTCACTTAGAGGGTAAGGCGCTTGCGTGGGTGAATCCCCTTTGGGAGCGTGATGACCCGCTCGTCGCTCAGCTTTCCATCTTTTTGGACACTTTCCGTAAGGTGTTCGACGAGCCGGGTCGCCTTGCTTCCACCACCGAGTCCCTCTTTAATCTTCGTCAAGGTTCTCTATCGGTTGGACAATACGCGATATGTTTTCGCACTTTGTCCTCTGAGCTAGGTTGGAATAATGATGCCCTCGTAGGGGCCTTTTGGCGTGGTCTGTCCGGTCGGATCAAAGACGAACTGGCGGGCCGAGATACCCCTACCAATTTGGAGGATCTTATCTCTCTCGCGACACGCATTGATTTGCGCTTCCAGGAGCGCACCCGCGAGTCAGCCAGAGAGAGAGGGTCCTCTCGCCTCTCTTCGTCCACTCGCAGTTTTTCTCATCCGTTACCCGAGTTATCTGCGGCAGATCCGGTACCTGAGCCTATGCAGGTGGATCGCCTCCAGATAGCTCAACGGCGTCATGTGAAAAGGCAGGCACAAGGGCTCTGTTTCTATTGTGGGGATGCCTCCCACTTTCTACGCTCATGTCCCAAGAGACCGGGGAAGTCTCTCCGCCTGGGACTGTTAAGTGAGGTCTCCTCATGTGTATGTGATTCCTCTCTGCCCCTGACCGTGCCTGTCTCCCTGAATTTTGGTTTCGAGACTGTTGCTGTGAAAGCTATTGTGGACTCTGGCGCAATGGGTAACTTTATTAGTCTCGAGGCAGTTAAGAAGTTTCGCATCCCTGTCAGATCCCTGGAGTCTCCTAGGTCAGTAGTTCCGGTCGACGATAAGCCCTTGCAGGACACCGTTAACCAGGTCACTGTGGAAGTTGAGTTGCAGATTGGCACATGTCATCGGGAGCGGATCTCCTTCTACGTATTGCCGACTTCGCCTCATACCCTTCTTCTTGGCCTTCCTTGGTTACGTATTCATGGGCCGACCCTGGACTGGCAATCTGGTGATATACTCCGTTGGGGACCGTCCTGTCAAAAGAGTTGCCTGTTGTTCATTCATCCGAAGAACCCTGCTTGCTCGTCTTCGACGGTTATAGGTCCGCCGTCCACCATCCCGTCTGTGACTTGTGACATTGTCGAGAAGGAGGCTGAGAGTCAGGCTCCACATCCGTCAAGCATCCCGTCTGTGACTTGTGACATTGTCGAGAAGGAGGCTGAGAGTCAGTCTCCACATCCTTCAAGCAACCGGTCTGTGACTTGTGACATTATCAACAGGGGGGCTGAGAGTCAGTCCCCATCTCCGTCAAGTGACCATCCCAAGGTAATTACCGTGGCTTCCGTCAAGTTGACGCCCCAGCGTCCAGGGGAGACCTTTGTGTCTAAAGGTAACCGTAAAGGTGTGTTATCCTGGGGACATTCTTCTCCGGCTGCCGGTCATGTTGGTGCCAAGAGGACACTCTCCCGTTTATCCCACGATTACTGGTGGCCGTCTATTGCTCAGGACGTCAAAGACTTCGTGGCTGCTTGCCCATCGTGTGCCAAGAAGAGACTTCCCAAGCAACCATCCTCCGACAGCTCGCCTCCTAAGGATGAATTGACTTCCAATGACTGCACCACCACTTTGGTCTCCAAGCATGTCTGTGTGCCTCTGCCGGTTCGACCTGTCTCGGGGATACCTGCCTCAGACTCTCTGTCCGTGGAGTTCTCCAGGGTATGGCAGGAGACCGAATTTTCTCGTATTGAGACTCTGGATCTCATTGGTCCTCATGCAGTTAGGAAGTGTCTGGATCCCGCTCCTAGTGTCAAGGTGCTATTTTCCAGTTCTAGAGAGAGGGGGCTTAAAGGAGGGGGTACTGTTATGCCACGCTCACCAGGAGGCGGGGCTTCGGCCCCGACGTCACTCCCTCCAGTACGGCGGTCCCTCAGGGGTCCCCGTCGGGTGCGCACGCGCAACTCTCGTCCCCGGGTCTCCTCCTCCATGTCACATTTGCGCTTGCGCGTTCCTGTCAGTGCTATATAGGGCTCGGTCCTCTCTATGGTATTGGAGGACCTGACCCGGAACCACTAGTGGTCATGTGCTTTCGGGCCAGGTCCTGACCCGGAACCAGTAGTAGTCATCTGCTATATCAGACGACCTCCCCCTAGGGGAGGTGCCTGATTATTGTTGTGCTTCCTGGCTGGGTCAGCTGTGTCCCAGCCTGGCTGTGCGCTGTTCTCAGGTCCTCTGCTCTGTCTGCTATTCTGTGGTGCTCCTAGCACTTGCTCTGAACCCTTGTTGCTTCATGCTCAGTTGTGCCTCCTGGCACATCCTCTCGTATCCTGTCCCTTGTTTCTTGCTCCGCCGTGCCTCCTGGCATTCACTCTATTCCTGTGTTCTGTTACTTGCTACACGCCTTATGTGCCCACGTGTACCCGTCTAGCACTACCCTGTACTCAGCGCACTCCCGTGTACTCTCCTGTGTTCCCTAGTATCCTGCACCCTCCAGTCACACAGTCTCGTATCTCCTGTGAGCCAGCCGCCTGGTGCCAGCAGTCGTGGTATCGTATCCCCTGGGGCTTGCTCCTGACACTCCCTGTATAGGGGGTGGTCCTCACTAGGCCAGCTCGCCCTGGGAGGGTTGGTGCCGCGACCCAGAGGGTCCACTCCAGGAGTCGCTAACACTCTAACACTCTATCAGTATAACAGGATCAGTATTATAGTAGTTATATTCTTGTACATAGGAGCAGTATTATAGTAGTTATATTCTTATACATAGGGGCAGTATTATAGCAATTATTTTCTTGTACACAGGGGGCAGTATTATAGTAGTTATATTCTTGTACATAGGAGCAGTATTATAGTAGTTATATTCTTGTACATAGGGGCAGTATTATAGTAGTTATATTCTTGTACATAGGGGCAGTATTATAGTAGTTATATTCTTATACATAGGGGCAGTATTATAGTAGATATATTCTTGTACACAGGGGGCAGTATTATGGTAGTTATATTCTTGTACATAGGAGCAGTATTATAGTAGTCATATGCTTGTACATAGGGGTAGTATTATAGTAGTTATATTCTTGCACATAGGGGCAGCATTATAATAGCTATTTTCTTGTAATTAGAAGGCAGTATTATAGCAGTTATATTCTTGTACATAGGATCAGTATTATAGTAGTTATATTCTTGGACATAGGAGCAGAATTATAGTTGTTATATTCTTGTACACAGGGGGCAGTATTATAGTAGTTATATTCTTGTACATAGGGGCAGTATTATAGTAATATTCTTGTACATAGGATCAGTATTATAGTAGTTCTATTCTTATACATAGGGGCAGTATTATAGTGTTTATATTCTTGTACACAGGGGCAGTATTATAGTAGTTATATTCTTGTACATAGGAGCAGTATTATAGTAGTTATATTCTTGTACATAGGGGCAGTATTATAGTAGTTATATTCTTATACATAGGGGCAGTATTATAGTAGATATATTCTTGTACACAGGGGGCAGTATTATGGTAGTTATATTCTTGTACATAGGAGCAGTATTATAGTAGTCATATGCTTGTACATAGGGGTAGTATTATAGTAGTTATATTCTTGCACATAGGGGCAGTATTATAATAGCTATTTTCTTGTAATTAGAAGGCAGTATTATAGCAGTTATATTCTTGTACATAGGATCAGTATTATAGTAGTTATATTCTTGGACATAGGAGCAGAATTATAGTTGTTATATTCTTGTACACAGGGGGCAGTATTATAGTAGTTATATTCTTGTACATAGGGGCAGTATTATAGTAATATTCTTGTACATAGGATCAGTATTATAGTAGTTCTATTCTTATACATAGGGGCAGTATTATAGTGTTTATATTCTTGTACACAGGGGCAGTATTATAGTAGTTATATTCTTGTACATAGGAGCAGTATTATAGTAGTTATATTCTTGTACATAGGGGCAGTATTATAGTAGTTATATTCTTGTACATAGGGGCAATTTTTATTGTAGAAACCAAACAAATACAAATAACATTCCTCCAATAATGCAAAACTAAATTCACCAGGATTGTACATACATTCATTACATATCCAGGTTATACATATCAAATTAACTTAGAGTCCATACTCCTAGTTTGAGGAGGGAAAAAAAAAAAAAAAAAACACTTTGCAAACAGAGCTCATCATGTTCCTACCCAGTGACTCATCCTTACATATCTTAACATTTCCTAATTTCTCCTAATGATTTTCCCTATCTGAGTTTGGACATTATCTGGTTGACAGCGTCACAGATCTGAGTCGGAGTTATTCTGTTCACCACCGGTCTCCATCTCAGACTCTACCCGAGTGCCCTCAGGTAAGGGCTTCCGCTTTGGTGGAGGACAGTCCTCTATGTCCCTATCACACTCTGCGTCAATTCTTTTAAGGTCATCTTCAAAATCGCCGTCAGACTCAGACAGAACATCAAACCTGTTAGATACGACCATTACACCTGCAGAACTGTGGAATTTCTTCCCGGCTCCTTGGCCAGTGTCATACTCCTCAGGTTTACGGGAGGCCTTGTCCTTTTTCTTCCTTTTCTGATTATTACTATACTCTTCAGACACAGATGGTAGCACTCAAGTAATGCCTTCCTGTGACTGCTGCCCCTGAGGTACAACCTCCATACTCCCCTGTTCTCTCTCTGAACCCTGCTGCTCTGGTGTTAGCTGAGTAGACCCTTGGTGGACCTCTGGTCTGGTCAGTATTTCCCCTGACAGTAAAGCTGCCTCCTCCAGAATCTCTGCCCCTGCCACCAAGTCCTCGTCAGGAAAGTCCTTACAGATATTGTGCCAGGCGTCTGGACAGTCCCTTTGAGGGTGACCGATCTTCCCACAGAGGTTGCACCTGATGTTCTGGCAGTCTGCAGCTAGATGGCCGACCTCCCCACACAGGCTGCACTTCACCACAGTACAGGTATTTGCCAGGTGACCTGCCTTGCCACATTTAAAGCACTTACGAGGCTGCCCAGGATAGAAACACACACCCCTCTCCCTCCCAATAAAGAAGGAGTTGGGTAAGTGGGCAGTGATGTTATTGCATTGGCGCAGTTTCACCAAAACCCGCCACCCTCCCGTCAAGATACCATCACTGTCTCTGCTTTTGGTGACGTCAGAGACCAGGTCACAATGCCTCCGGAGCCACACCACAATGTCCTGCGGGGGAACAGACTCATTCCAGAAGATGACATTTACGGTGACAGTATCTGGCTTAGAGATAGGAATAAAGCTGAACTTACTCCAGCCCTCCATGTCTCTAAACTTGGGGAAACTAGACCAGAATCTGTCCAGGTCAGACATGAGCTTAAAGCTGACGTCATAGCCCTGCCTGTCTGGAAGATTAATCACTGCCAGGATGCTGACTGGCACAAACCCCATCTGGTGGCACAAGAGCTCCCTGATGACAAACCTCCTGTCTGGCAGGTCCTCCTTGGCACCTCTGTGCCGGAAACGCACGACGTTTCTCCGTTTAAACGCCTGGCCTGTATAATTGGTACCAGAGGTAAAGGACGGAGCACCACGACTCCAGGCATTACTGGGGGGACCGTGCGGGGTCACACTTGGTTGACTGATGAGGTGAGGGTCTGCAGCAGGGGGGGCAGCCACACCTTGTGTGCTCGAAATTAAAGGGGGGAAATCACAGACATTATCATGCACATTGTTATCATCAATGTCATTATCAGACTGTGCAGCGTCCACCAAAGATACTGTGCTCCCCCAAGCCCCCAACCCCCCAGATACAGTGCGGTTATCCCCAGCATCAGAGCCCTGCTGGGCACCATCAGTAATGACCGGCACATGTCCACCGCCCAACTGTTGTGCTTGGCATTCTGAGACTTGTAGTCCCTCTGCTGGAAAGTGCAGTCCATGCTGCTGCTTGGAATCTGCTGCAGGCTGCTGTGCTTGGCATTCTGAGACTTGTGGTACACCTGCTGGAATCTGCATAACATGCTGCTGCTTGGGGTCTGCCGCAGGCTGCTGCGGCTGCAGTATTTGACCCTTTTGGAAGCAAAAACTTGCAGGCTGCAGCACTGGCCGCACTGGCTTCTGGGGCTCACCTGGGACAATGTCTGAGCTGGAACCTGCAGAGTCCTGCTTGTGTGACATAAACAGTTCCTGGTTCCTATAAGTCTCTGCCAGGGGCCCCATCTTCTCTAGGACACAGTCCATGTCAGTCACCACTTTTGCCAGCTGTATGCCAAGCATGTTCAGAGTCTGGTCACAAAAGGTGTGATCCCCACCAGGATTAGCAGCCTTTACATTATAGCCCATGTCTATTTGTTTCTGCAGCAAGTCTTTGTGCTGCTGTAACTCACCGAGCCTCTTGACCAGTCCTGGGATCTCCTCTGCGGCCTGAAGCTCAGGTGCACAGGGCGTCTCCTCCTGGGATCCTGCTTTCAGCAATGTCCCTGGATGCTTGAAACCAGACGTCTCCTTAACTTTCAACACCGCTGGTTTCGTGGCTCCAGGCTCCACAGCACTTTTACTGCTGCCACCTGACTGCGACCTTGTGCGCCCAGAGCTCGCCATGCTGGCCACCACATGCTTCTGCTGCAGGTTCTCCTGGAGCGTCTGTCTCTCCAGTGAGGTTCTCCTCTGTCTGCTGGGAGTCAGCTGCACACCTGAAGATGGTGATGGCACCTCCTGGGCTGCAGGCTGCTTTCCTCCATTCAGCTTCTCACCAGTAGATTTCTTTTGGATTTCTCCTAGCTGCACTTCACTCTGCTTGCCTTGGCTGGCCGACTGCTTAACTGGAACTTTCTTATCCACAGCCATGGCTTTTCCTTGTTCCGTTACTTTACGTACTTTCACAGCTTCATCTTTCTTGCTGCTGCTGCTACTTCCATTCTGAGCTTTCTTCCCCTCAGAAACAACTTTGGGACTTGCATCCGCCTTAGACACAACTTGAGCGTTACTTCCAAGTGTAGGCCTGGAAGCCTGGGCCTTGCTTGGGGAGTTACCTCACCCAGGGTGGCCTCCCCCTGGGCTTGCTCCAGACATCAGGAGAGCTACAAACACACAACCTCACAGCTAGGAGGCAGTATTATAGTAGTTATATTCTTGTATATAGAGAGTAGTAATACAGTAGTTATATTGTACATAGGGGCACTATTATAGTAGTTGTATTCTTGTACATAGGGGCAGTATTATAGTAGTTATATTCTTGTACATAGGAGCAGTCTTATAGTAGTTATATCCTTTTACATAGGGGCAGTATTATAGTAGTTATATTCTTGTACACAGGGGGCAGTATTATGGTAGATATATTCTTGTACATAGGAGCAGTATTATAGTAGTTATATTCTTGTACATAGGGGCAGTACTATAGTAGTTATTTTCTTGTACATATGAGGTAGTATTATAGTAGTTATATTCTTGTACATAGGAGAAGTATTATAGTAATTATATTCTTGTATATAGAGAGTAGTGATACAGTAGTTATATTCTTGTACATAGGGGGCAGTATTATAGTAGTTATAATCTTGTACATAGGGGCAGTATTATAGTAGTTATATTCTTATACATAGGGGCAATTTTTATTATAAAAACCCAAACATAAATACAATTATAATAAAACAAAAATCATCCAGTATTACAAAACACAAACCACTTAGGTAATATATACGCAGCACTAATGATCAGATCATATTCATAAATAAATTAAAGTGTCCACACCTGGGGATGGAAAAAGAAAGTTAGAGGGAAAAAAACAAAACAAAAAAACATTATCATATTTTCTAACTGAACTTTACGTTTCTCCATAACGTTATGTTTCTTGGACTCCTTCCAACTTCTAGTGATTTTATCCACCGGAGTTCTGACATAACCTGATTGGCTGCAGCGGTGTGATCGAACGGCTCATTGTGCAGTGATAGTATTTGATGACACTGATTATAATGTACATCGTCTCTCTGTTGATGTTACTAACAGTGGAGGGGACACCATAGATTATGTCAGGATACTTTAGAGTCCGCAGTCTGGGGATTTTTAGATTATCTGACACTTCCTCCCAGATCTTCCTCCCTCCCCAGCAATCACATATAAAGTGCTCCATAGTCTCCTCCTGCTGACAACCAAGGGGACAATTCCGATCAGAGACACACAGATGTTTCAGGTTCCCTTTGACAAAGAGCCGACTATGCAGTGAAAGCCAAGTGACATCAAACAGTTTAGGAGGTAGCCGTTTCCCGTTTAGGAACCTAAGGCTTTCCTGCAGGGTGGTGGTGACACAATCTCTCAGGGCCAGTGGAGAGTAGAAGAAAGTCCTACATACACGAGCATACAGGTCTCTTCTCGTACTGCTCTCAATGTAAGACCTCTCCAGTCCCCACCTCCTAACACACTTCAGACCATAGTCCAGATACTGGGGGAGGTGGTCACCTGTCCATCTCCTCCTCTTGAGACTGCCGCCCCGCACCCAAGATTCTGCAAAAGGCAATATCCAGTATCTGATACTATTTACCCACAGGGAGCTACTGTTTGAGTCCATGTTCCCAAAATTCACCTTTAGAAACAAGGAGTCAATGAAAACCCTTGGATTCAACATATCCAGCCCACCCTCTCTCCGCCGTAGGTATGTTATTCCCCTCTTTATCAGGTTCATCCTATTCCCCCACAAGAGCTGGAAGAACAGGCTGAAGAGCCTTGCTGAGAAAGATTCTGGCAAAGGGAAAATGACAGAGACATACAAGAAAACGGGGACCAGGTAAGTCTTCAACATTGTGACCCTTTCTCTGTAGGTCAGCCTCCAGTTCTTCCATCGCTGAACCTTTGCATTTCCAGTTTCCAATTTCTCCTCCCAATTTAGCGTGGCATTATCATCCCTCCCAAATTTAACCCCTAGGATCTTAATATGGGTGGAGGCTTTGGAAAACTGCGGCAGATCAAAGCTGGGCTCAGTAGCTAATGTCCACAGAGCTTGACTCTTTTCAAGGTTGACAAGAGTCCTGGAGGCCTCTGAGTAGCTTCTGATGGACGCAGATAACATCTGCACCTCACAAGGATTGGAGATCACCAGTGTCACATCATCCGCATAGGCAACAACATTCAGAGGCGGGCAGTGGGGGACCGGCACCCCCTGAAAATCGCACTCCTGCAGTGACCTCAGAAATGGGTCTAGGGCAAAAACATACAGGAGCGGACTCATTGGGCAGCCCTGTCTCACCCCCGCCCCAACTCCAAAAGTGTCCCCCTGCCAACCATTAATCAGAGGAAAGCTCACCGCCTCTCTGTACAACGTCTTCAACCAATCCACAAATTGTCCCGGAATACCGTACTTTGACAAAGTGGCCCACAGATAGTCATGATCAACCCTGTCAAAGGCTTTAGCCTGGTCCAGACTAACAACATATCTCCCACACCGCAGAGCTTTACATCTCTCAAACATCTCTCGTATCGAGATGACTGCTCCAGAGATGTTCCGCCCTTTTACTGTGCCAAACTGAGAGCCTGCCAACAGTGCCGGGGACAAACAGACTAATCTAGAAAATAGGATCTTTGCTAGAATCTTCCTGTCCACATTCAAGAGGGCAATCAGCCTCCAGTTCTTGATGTCACTCGGCTCTTTACCTTTAGACAGCAGAATTAACGAGGACACCCTCATGGATGGAGGCATCAGGTGATTTTCTAGACAATTTCTATACACATCCACGAGAATTGGAGCCAGGAGGTCTCTGAATTTCTTATAAAATTCTGCCGTTATACCATCTGGACCTGGTGCCTTCTTCAGATATAACTTATCAATAGCCTCCTTAACTTCTTCCACCGTTAATTCTGCTGTCAAAGGAGAAAAGTCCAGATCATTAGTATCAGGCACTGGAGTTGCCTCCAAGAATTGAGTCATCTTATCTTTATCCAAAACTTTCCTCTGAAACAAGTCAGCATAGTAAGATCTCACCACCTCCAGGATACCCTCCCGTGAATCCTGCAATACACCCTGGGAGTCAATGAGACCCGTGACCATTTTTTTGGCCACCCTCTCCCTGCAATTCTCAAAGGGATCAGGGGCCCCTAAGGACCCATAATCCCGTTCAAGAACCAGGGAGGTATACCTGCTATACTGATACTGCTTTATCTCAGATTTCAGCCGGTCGATCTTCACTTTGTCATCCCCGCCCGCCGAATACAGTGACTCCAATTCTTTGCGCAGCTTTAGGTACTGGCTGTACTTATTCCTCCCTTTATTAACTGACAGTCTCTTTAAGAGGGATCTGATATCCTCCTTGACGTCCTCCCACCAGTCGGTCATGTTGTCATAGAAGTCAACCCTGTCTAGATGAAGCTGGATAAGGGAGTGAACACGGCTCTGAACATAGGCATCATCCAGGAGACTGGAATTGAGCTTCCACAACCCTCTACCAATGTCCGGACGGTTACAGGAACCCAAAGAGAAGCACAAGGCAAGGTGATCAGAGTAAAGGACGACCTTCTCACTCAGGGCGCCGACAGCCTCAGTAGGACTGACAAAAGCAAAATCTATCCTACTGCTCCTGTTGGAACATGAATACGTGAATTTTGGCTGTCGCCCACCCTGTGTGAAAACGTCGGTCAATCCTGCCTGCATTATGACGTTATGTAGGACCTTACCGTCCCTGGTCACTGCCCTGCCCGAGGAGCTGTCACCTGATGTCATTATGGCATTAAAGTCCCCCGCCATCACCACTGGAAGAGAAGTGAAGAGGTAAGGCTTGACGTCATTAAACAGCTGGATCCTGTCCGTCACTGTCTGTGGCCCATAGATGTTAATAAGCCGGAGTCGCCTCCCATGGACAGTGACTTCCAGGACCAGACATCTTCCCATGACCACCTCCGTCATCCTATGCACAGTCACATCATTGGTGTTAAACAGGACAGCGACCTCGGCGTAAGGCTCCACAGCCAGTGACCAGAAAGAAGGACCGGACCGCCATTCCCTCTCAGCCTCTCTCATAAGCCCCAGAGATGTCAGTCGTGTCTCCTGCAGGAAGATGACATCTGTGTCCAGATATTTGAGATGTTCATACACCGTGTGTCTAGTTCTCCTCAGCTTAATGCTATTCACATTGCTCGAGGTCACTGTCAATGAGAACCCCGCCATCACAGCACAATATAGAAGGAGCAGAGTAACAGCCATCATCATGAGTCAGAGATGTTCTGTCCACCACTGGTGTCCATGTCAGACTCTACCTGAGGGTCCACAGATAAGGGCTTCCGATTTGGCGGGGGATGGTCCTCTATGTCTCTGTCACACTCAGCATCAACTTTCCTCAACTCTTCCTCATAATCGTCACCATTGGACTCAGATAAAACTCCATACTTGGACACGACCATCACTCCTGCAGAATTCTGAACCTTCTTACTAGCACTCTGACCAGTGTCATATTCTGCCTCAGGTTTACGGGAGGATGTGTTCTTTTTCTTCCTTTTATTATTATTAATGCTCCAGTCATCAGATACAGACAGCGATGCTGAAGGGGGGGCTATCTGAGGCTGATGGACCTGATGGACGACCTCCATGTTCCCCTCTGCACCCTGCTTCTCTGGTGCTGCCTGAGTGGACTCCTGGTGGCCATCTGAGCTGGTCAACATCTCTCCTGACATTAAACACTCCTCCTCATGTGTCCCTGTCACCACATCCTCATCCTCCTGAGCCTCTGCCCCTGCCATCACTAACTCATCAGGGAAGACTCTGCAGATGTTGTGCCAGGCGTCTGGACAGTCCCTGTGAGGGTGGCCCATCCTACCACAGAGGTTGCACCTGATGTCCCGGCAGTCTGCAGCGACATGGCCAATTGCCCCACACAGACTGCACTTCACCACAGTACAGGCGTTAGCCAGATGACCTTTCCCACCACATTTGAAGCACTTTCGGGGTTGCCCGGGATAATAACACCTTCCCTTCTCCCTCCCAATGAAGAAGGAATTGGGTAAGTGGGCAGTGATGTTATCACATTGCCGCAATTTTACCAAGACCCGCCACCCCATTGTCCAGATACCATCCTCATCTCTGACCTTGGTGAGTCCAGAGACGAGGTCACAGTGTCTCCGGAGCCACACCTCGATGTCCTGTGGAGGAACGGCCTCATTCCAGAACGTGATATTCACTGTGACAGTGTCCGGCCTGGAGATAGGAACCAACACAAACTTATTCCATCTCTGAACTTGGGGTAATTGGCCCAGAATCTATCCAGGTCAGACATGAGCTTGAAGCTGACCTCGTAGCCCTGCCTGTCCTGCAGATTAGACACTGCCAGTATCTCATTTGCCACAAACCCCATCTGGCCGCAGAGCAGCTCTCTCACCACATACCTGCGTTGTGGCAGATCCTCCTTGGCACCTATGTATTTAAACCGCACCACATTAATACGCTTGAATGTCTGGCCGGTATACCTGGCGCTGGAAATGAAGGATGGGGCGCCGCGGCTCCAGGCATTCCTGGGGGGCACCTGCCGGGTCACACTGGGCTGACTGACAGGGAGAGGGCCTGCAGCAGGGGGGGCTGTCACACCTTGTGGACTAGATGGCAAAGGGGGATAATCACACATATCATGCACATTATCATAAGCAGCATCATTATCATCAGACAGTGCGACGTCCATTACAGAATGTGAAACCCCTCCAACCCCCGACCCCATGGGCACAGCATCCCCAGCCACAGTCTGTGCTTCAGCCTCAGCCTCGGCCTCATCAGCACAAACAGTCTCACATACACTGTCCTGCTCCTGTGTGGGGCACTCTGGGACCTGTGGTGCCTCTGCTGGAGTCTGCAGTGTGTGCTCCTGTTCAGACTCGGCTGCCTCAGCCTCATCAGCACAAACAGTCTCACATAAACTGTCCTGCTCCTGTGTGGGGCATTCTGGGACCTGTGGTGCCTCTGCTGCAGTCTGAAGTGTATGCTCCTGTTCACACTGAGCTGCCTGCTGCTGCTGCAGCTGTTTTCCCTCCTGGAAGCAGAAGCGGGCAGCCTGTAACACTGGCCGTGTCCGCTGCTGGGGGGTCCCGTCGTGAACATCAGGGATCCTGGCCTCTACAGCACAGTCCTGCTTATAGGAGGCGAACCGCTCCCGGTTCCTGTAGGTCTCTGCCAGGGGCCCCATGCTCTCCAGTACAGATTCAGTGTCCTGCACAACACTCGCCAGCTGTACACCCAGTGTGTTCAGTCTCAGGTCATACGCATCATTACTGGCAGGATTAGTGGTCTTTAGACTGTAGATGAAGTCTACCTCCATTTGCAGTGCTTTTTTTTGCTGCTGTAACTCACCCAGTTTTCGGACAAGTCCCGGTATCTCATCCGCTAGCTGCAGCTCGGGTGCACGCGCCGGCCCCACAGGCTTAGTCTTGACCACAGGTACAGGGGTTTTGAAGACAGTCTTGTGCGGGTCCACCATGGATGGTTTTGTGGCCCCTTGGCTGGATGCAGGCTCCGCAGCAGGTTTATCGCTGCCACCTGATTGCGACCGTGTGCGTCCTGACCGCGCCATACTGCCATGCTGCTGTAGGTTCTCCTGCATTGTCTGCCTTTCCAAAGACGTCCGTCTCTGCCTGGAAGCAGGAGAGCTGGTCTGCACAGCTGGGGTCGATCTCACCTGTGCACCTGGCAGGAGCTGCTTACTGACTGGGGAGCTACAAGACTTTACATTCAGCTGGTTTCCATCACTCACTGACACATTGCCTTCTGGCTTCTTTGCTGGAACTGGAGAAGGTTTTCCTCCCAAAACTTTACTCACAACTGTTTCCTTCTTCATAGAACTGCTGCAGCTTTGACTCGCTGCATTCACTGGACTCACAGTGGCTTTGGGATTAACATTCCCATTAGAAGCCTGGGAGGCTAGTCCCAGTGTAGGCCGGGAAGCCTGGGCCTTGCCAGGGGAGCTGTCCCGCCCAGGGTGGCCCCTCCCTGGGCTTGCTCCAGACATCAGGAGAACCACTGACACACAACCTCACAGCTAGGAGGCAGTATTATAGTAGTTATATTCTTGTACATAGGGGCAGTATTATAGTAGTTATATTCTTGTACACAGGGGGCAGTATTATAGTAGTTATATTCTTGTACATAGGATCAGTATTATAGTAGTTATATTCTTTTACATAGGGGCAGTATTATAGTAGTTATATTCTTGTACACAGGGGGCAGTATTATGGTAGATATATTCTTGTACATAGGAGCAGTATTATAGTAGTTATATTCTTGTACATAGGGGCAGTACTATAGTAGTTATTTTCTTGTACATATGAGGTAGTATTATAGTAGTTATATTCTTGTACATAGGAGAAGTATTATTGTAATTATATTCTTGTATATAGAGAGTAGTGATACAGTAGTTATATTCTTGTACATAGGTGTAGTATTATAGTAGTTATAATCTTGTACATAGGGGCAGTATTATAGTAGTTATATTGTTATACATAGGGGCAGTATTATAGTAGTTATATTCTTGTACACAGGGGGCAGTATTATAGTAGTTATATTCTTGTACACAGGGGGCAGTATTATAGTAGTTGTATTCTTGTACACAGGGGGCAGTATTATAGTAGTTATATTCTTGTACATAGGGGCAGTATTATAGTAGTTATTTTCTTCTACATATGAGGTAGTATTATAGTAGTTATATTCTTGTACATAGGAGCAGTATTATAGTAATAATATTCTTGTATATAGAGAGTAGTAATACCGTAGTTATATTGTACATAGGGGCACTATTATAGTAGTTATATTCTTGTACATAGGAGCAGTATTATAGTAGTTATATTCTTGTACATAGGGGCAGTACTATAGTAGTTATTTTCTTGTACATATGAGGTAGTATTATAGTAGTTATATTCTTGTACATAGGAGAAGTATTATTGTAATTATATTCTTGTATATAGAGAGTAGTGATACAGTAGTTATATTCTTGTACATAGGTGTAGTATTATAGTAGTTATAATCTTGTACATAGGGGCAGTATTATAGTAGTTATATTCTTATACATAGGGGCAGTATTATAGTAGTTATATTCTTGTACACAGGGGGCAGTATTATAGTAGTTATATTCTTGTACACAGGGGGCAGTATTATAGTAGTTGTATTCTTGTACACAGGGGGCAGTATTATAGTAGTTATATTCTTGTACATAGGGGCAGTATTATAGTAGTTATTTTCTTCTACATATGAGGTAGTATTATAGTAGTTATATTCTTGTACATAGGAGCAGTATTATAGTAATAATATTCTTGTATATAGAGAGTAGTAATACCGTAGTTATATTGTACATAGGGGCACTATTATAGTAGTTATATTCTTGTACATAGGAGCAGTATTATAGTAGTTATATTCTTGTACATAGGGGCAGTATTATAGTAGTTATATTCTTGTACATAGGAGCAGTATTATAGTAGTTATATTCTTATACATAGGGGCAGTATTATAGTAGTTATATTCTTGTACATATGAGCAGTATTATAGTAGTTATATTCTTATACATAGGGGCAGTATAGTAGTTATATTCTTGTACACAGGGGGCAGTATTATGGTAGATTCTTACCGATGCCTCTACCTTGTGCCAGTCATTACACTGGCTACCCATCCACTCCAGAATTCAGTATAAACTTATTACCCTCACTCACAAAGCCCTCCATGGCTCAGCACCACCCTACATCTCCTCCCTTGTTTCAGTATACCACCCTACCCGCGCCCTCCGTTCTGCTGATGACCTGAGATTAGCATCCTCAATAGTCAGAACCTCCCACTCCCGTCTCCAAGACTTTACACGTGCCGCGCCAATTCTTTGGAATGCACTTCCCAGGTCAATACAATTAGTCCCCAATCCCCACAATTTTAAGCGTGTCCTGAAAACGCATTTATTCAGACTGGCCTACCACCCCAACACATTAACCTAATCTATCCCTGTGTGGCAGAGCCAAAAGTTTTACCATAACCAGGTTCCCCGCATCATGTTCCCACATGCTTTATGCCTCCATTAGCCCTCTGTGTCTGTACTGTTACACACTTAACATTATGACTGGTCCATACAATCAGGGTAACTGTTACCACCCACCTTTCGTGTCTCCCTCTTTCCTCATAGACTGTAAGCTTGCGAGCAGGGCCCTCTTTCCTCTTGGTATTTGTTATAATCTACTGTATGTGATTATTGTTATGCTGTAATGTCTATTGTCTGTACAAATCCCCTCTGAAATTTAAAGTGCTGCGGAATATGTCGGCGCTATAAAAATAAAATTTATTATTATTATTATTATTCTTGTACATAGGAGCAGTATTATAGTAGTTATATTCTTGTACATAGGGGCAGTACTATAGTAGTTATTTTCTTGTACATATGAGGTAGTATTATAGTAGTTATATTCTTGTACATAGGAGAAGTATTATAGTAATTATATTCTTGTATATAGAGAGTAGTGATACAGTAGTTATATTCTTGTACATAGGTGTAGTATTATAGTTGTTATAATCTTGTACATAGGGGCAGTATTATAGTAGTTATATTCTTATACATAGGGGCAGTATTATAGTAGTTATATTCTTGTACACAGGGGGCAGTATTATGGTAGATATATTCTTGTACATAGGAGCAGTATTATAGTAGTTATATTCTTGTACATAGGGGCAGTACTATAGTAGTTATTTTCTTGTACAGATGAGGTAGTATTATAGTAGTTATATTCTTGTACATAGGATCAGTATTATAGTAGTTATATTCTTTTACATAGGGGCAGTATTATAGTAGTTATATTCTTGTACACAGGGGGCAGTATTATGGTAGATATATTCTTGTACATAGGAGCAGTATTATAGTAGTTATATTCTTGTACATAGGGGCAGTACTATAGTAGTTATTTTCTTGTACATATGAGGTAGTATTATAGTAGTTATATTCTTGTACATAGGAGAAGTATTATTGTAATTATATTCTTGTATATAGAGAGTAGTGATACAGTAGTTATATTCTTGTACATAGGTGTAGTATTATAGTAGTTAAAATCTTGTACATAGGGGCAGTATTATAGTAGTTATATTCTTATACATAGGGGCAGTATTATAGTAGTTATATTCTTGTACACAGGGGGCAGTATTATAGTAGTTATATTCTTGTACACAGGGGGCAGTATTATAGTAGTTGTATTCTTGTACACAGGGGGCAGTATTATAGTAGTTATATTCTTGTACATAGGGGCAGTATTATAGTAGTTATTTTCTTCTACATATGAGGTAGTATTATAGTAGTTATATTCTTGTACATAGGAGCAGTATTATAGTAATAATATTCTTGTATATAGAGAGTAGTAATACCGTAGTTATATTGTACATAGGGGCACTATTATAGTAGTTATATTCTTGTACATAGGAGCAGTATTATAGTAGTTATATTCTTGTACATAGGGGCAGTATTATAGTAGTTATATTCTTGTACATAGGAGCAGTATTATAGTAGTTATATTCTTATACATAGGGGCAGTATTATAGTAGTTATATTCTTGTACATATGAGCAGTATTATAGTAGTTATATTCTTATACATAGGGGCAGTATAGTAGTTATATTCTTGTACACAGGGGGCAGTATTATGGTAGATTCTTACCGATGCCTCTACCTTGTGCCAGTCATTACACTGGCTACCCATCCACTCCAGAATTCAGTATAAACTTATTACCCTCACTCACAAAGCCCTCCATGGCTCAGCACCACCCTACATCTCCTGCCTTGTTTCAGTAGTAGTTATATTCTTGTACATAGGGGCAGTACTATAGTAGTTATTTTCTTGTACATTTGAGGTAGTATTATAGTAGTTATATTCTTGTACATAGGAGAAGTATTATAGTAATTATATTCTTGTATATAGAGAGTAGTGATACAGTAGTTATATTCTTGTACATAGGTGTAGTATTATAGTTGTTATAATCTTGTACATAGGGGCAGTATTATAGTAGTTATATTCTTATACATAGGGGCAGTATTATAGTAGTTATATTCTTGTACACAGGGGGCAGTATTATGGTAGATATATTCTTGTACATAGGAGCAGTATTATAGTAGTTATATTCTTGTACATAGGGGCAGTACTATAGTAGTTATTTTCTTGTACAGATGAGGTAGTATTATAGTAGTTATAGTCTTGTACATAGGAGCAGTATTATAGTAGTTATATTCTTGTATATAGAGAGTAGTAATACAGTAGTTATATTCTTGTACATAGGAGCAGTATTATAGTAGTTATATTCTTGTACACAGAGGGCAGTATTATAGTAGTTATATTCTTGTACATAGGAGCCGTATTATAGTAGTTATATTCTTTTGTATAGAGAGCAGTATAATAGTAGTTATATTCTTGTACATAGGTGCAGTATTATAGTAGTTATATTCTTATACATAGGGGCAGTATAGTAGTTATATTCTTGTACACAGGGGGCAGTATTATGGTAGATTCTTGTACATAGGAGCAGTATTATAGTAGTTATATTCTTGTACATAGGGGCAGTACTATAGTAGTTATTTTCTTGTACATATGAGGTAGTATTATAGTAGTTATACTCTTGTACATAGGAGAAGTATTATAGTAATTATATTCTTGTATATAGAGAGTAGTGATACAGTAGTTATATTCTTGTACATAGGTGTAGTATTATAGTTGTTATAATCTTGTACATAGGGGCAGTATTATAGTAGTTATATTCTTATACATAGGGGCAGTATTATAGTAGTTATATTCTTGTACACAGGGGGCAGTATTATGGTAGATATATTCTTGTACATAGGAGCAGTATTATAGTAGTTATATTCTTGTACATAGGGGCAGTACTATAGTAGTTATTTTCTTGTACATATGAGGTAGTATTATAGTAGTTATATTCTTGTACATAGGAGCAGTATTATAGTAGTTATATTCTTGTATATAGAGAGTAGTAATACAGTAGTTATATTCTTGTACATAGGAGCAGTATTATAGTAGTTATATTCTTGTACACAGAGGGCAGTATTATAGTAGTTATATTCTTGTACATAGGAGCCGTATTATAGTAGTTATATTCTTTTGTATAGAGAGCAGTATAATAGTAGTTATATTCTTGTACATAGGTGCAGTATTATAGTAGTTATATTCTTGTACATAGGGGCAGTGTTATAGTAGTTATATTCTTGTACATATTGGGCAGTATAATAGTAGTTATATTCTTGTACAAGGTTTTAAGGCAACCAATGCAAGACACAAAATATTTTTGTAAAAAAAAAGCAATTTAATAAAATTATTTAGGGGAAAAGGATTTTTAGGCTTATTAGGTTGTGTGTTTTTAACTTTTAACACATATCATTAATTTAATTATCAGTAATTCATTTAAACTGTGTTTGCAGTGGGGGAAACAAAAGGATTGCTTTTTTTATTTCTTTTTTCGTCTGAAAACAAAGTGACTATTCTGAACAAAAAGCTGGATTCATGTTAGAAGGGCAACCATGAACTAACATCATATGGATACATGAAAGAGCACACAATTGCAATCGTAAACCCAGTGGGGGAAGTAGAATTGGTTTTCATTGTCTGCTTTAACACATCACTAATTTAATTATCACTAATTTAATTAAACTATGCTTAAGGCCCCATCACACATAACGACTCACCAGCGATCCCGACAATGATATCAAGGTGTCAGGAACGCTGGTGAGTCCCTACATGATCACTGGTGAGCTGTCAAACAGACAGCTTCACCAGCGATCAGCACAGCGACGCCGAGCGCGCGGTGTCGCTGTGATGGTTAGTTACCAGCGCGCTGATGCAGGGAACTGGTAACTAATGTACACAAAACTTGTGACTCAGCAGCCGGGGCCCTTAGAGTAGGAAGAAACAAAATGATTGCTTTTTAAAAAAATTATGTGTGAATTACAAGACAGTAAAAAAAAAAATATTAACATCATCCATTCTCATGAACGTGATACCAAGACCCTAATTTATATTTGGTAAAATCGCAAAAATAAATAGGTTTCACATTCTGCTGTACCTGTGTTGTTTTTCACCAAAAAACACTGTAAAGCCAGATTTTGATGAGTTTTTTCAATTACTCATTGTTTTCTATGGGTGAATAAATGGGGCAAAAACGCTGAATTTATTATGGGGCCTGATATATAACAGGATAAATAGCGTAGGACTGTCCTGATTTGGATACACCTTGTTGCGGTGGGATGGGCTTTACATTTTTTTGATTAAAAGTGTTTACTGAGCACTCTATGTTATTTATATGTACTATTACTTTTCTGTATTAGTCATATATATATTTTTATATAGCACCATTAATTCCACAGCACTTTACAGACATTATTCGTTACGAAACACAGAGAGAACATATAAACTTCCTTGCAGATATTGTCAATGGGATTTGAACCCAGGACCACAGCGCTGCCAGGCTGCAGTGCTAACCACTGAGCCACCGTGCTGCCCATGCTACTTACTGTAGTTACAGCAGGGTTTCTGCTCATTTTGTTTCTAGCTTTGGTTATAACTGGAGAAAGTAACGCAGCACTATGTTCTATATTGTCCTATATTTTTGTCCCAATCTGCAAGTGAACCTCCAACAGAGATGTGAGCAGAACCTAACTTTCTCTGTAATATAGGAGATACGGCCCCGTCACACATAGCGACTCACCAGCAATCCCGACAACGATATGAACTTGTCAGGATCGCTGGTGTGTCGTTACTAGAGTTGAGCGATACCGTCCGATACTTCAAAGTATCGTATCGGATGGTATCGGCCGATCTTTAAAAAAAGTATCGGTATCGCCGATTCCGATACCGGAAGTCCCATTCAAGTCTATGGGACTTCCGGTATCGGAATAAGAAAAACCCTTTCCTGCCCTTGTACAGCCTCTCTGGGGTCTGTACGGGCCTTTCGGGGGGCTGTGCCGGCCTGCCAGGGGGTCTGTGCAGGCTCCGGTGGTCTGTGCCGGCCTGCCGGGGGGCTGTGCAGGCTCCGGGGGGCTGTGCCGGCCTGCCGGGGGGCTGTGCAGGCTCCGGGGGTCTGTGCAGGCATCGTCCGATGGGACTACAAGTCCCATCGGGCGATGCCTGCTACCATGACAGTGATTGACACATTAGCCAATGATGGGACAGTAGTAGTCCCATCATCCGGCTAATGTGTTAAATGTAAAAAAAAAAAAAAAAAAAAAAAATTACATGCTACATACATACAACATGCATACTACATACATGCTACATTCATACTACATACTACATACATGCTACATTCATACTACATAAATACTACATGCAACATACATACTACATATATACTACATGCATGCTACATACATACTGCATGCTACATACATACCACATATATACTACATACATAGTACATGCATGCTACATGCATGCTACATGCTACATACATAACATATATACTACATGCATGCTACATACATACATGCTACATACTACATATATACTACATGCATGCTACATACATACTACATGCTACATACTACATATATACTACATGCATGCTACATACATGCTACATACATACTACATATATACTACATGCATGCTACATACATACTACATATATACTACATACATACTACATACATACTACATGCATGCTACATGCATGCTACATACATACCACATACATAACACATATATACTACATGCATGCTACATACATACTACATGCTACATACATACCATATACATACTACATGCATGCTACATACATACTACATGCTACATACATACTACATATATACTACATGCATGCTACATACATACTACATGCTACATACATACTACATATATACTACATGCATGCTACATACATACTACATATATACTACATGCATGCTACATACATACTACATGCTACATACATACTACATATATACTACATGCATGCTACATACTACATGCTACATACATACTACATATATACTACATGCATGCTACATACTACATGCTACATGCATGCTACATACATACTACATGCTACATACATACCACATATATACTACATACATACAATACATTCATACAATACATACATAGACATACAGTACATATAACATAGAGTAACATACTTACCAATACTTGTCACATTGTTCCCCGAAGCCATTGTCTTTTCCGGAATAAATATTAACATAACAAACCACAAAAATACTCACCCACGATCCGAAGCAGTCCACGAGTGTGTCCCACGACGATCTTGGGTAGAGAACTGCAGCATCAGCTGTTGCTGCCGTTCTCTACGGGCTGCAGGAATCCAATGACGGAAGGTAGGTATCCTTCCGCACTGTATTCCTCCGCCACTTAAAAAAAAAAAAAAGTCCCTAGTCTCACTTTATGCCATTGCTGTGTGGGAATTTCCCACGCAATTTTGGTTCCAAAATTGTGCTGATGTAAAGTAAACATGTGGGAAATGTTACTTATCAAGTTTTTTGCAAGCCGTATCTCTGTGATTTAAGGGCATAAAAATTAAAAGTTGGAAAATTGCGAAATTTTCACCAAATTTCCATTTTTTTCACAAATAAACACAAGTTATTTGAATGAGATTTTACCACTAACAATATGTCACGAGAAAACAATATCAGAATCACCGAGATCCATGGAAGCGTTTCAGAGTTATTACCTCATAAAGGGACAGTGGTCAGAATTGTAAAAATTGTCCCGGTCATGAACATGCAAACCACCCTTGGGGGTGAAGGGGTTAAGAGCGGGTTAAACCGCTCGAAGCGTGTTGGTTCTGTACCTCATTTGTTTTTTACTCTACATTCAAAAAAGAAGATTTTATTCTTTACCCATGGGGCTGGACCAAAGATACATTTTTGGATTCTTATATTTGATAACGTATCTTTTAACGTTTTGATAGATACATACAGATATGAAAAACAAAACACGCGGATGACACACGGATGTGAAATACGGATACGCCAATTACACGAGCATGGAGGACAGAAGACATTACGGATGAAAACTCAGACAATTTTTCCAGAAACTCGTCAGATCCTGGCCTTACTTTTAGGCCACATTCCCATGATGAGCTTTTGGTGAATTTTTGATGTTTCAAATTTTTTTCATGCTTGTATTTTTAATTACATTTTTTATATGCCTTTTTAGGATTCGCTCACACTGAGGAGGAGCATCCGTTGATTGTCTAATGCGAGAATCGGATCACCGGTGCAAAGAAGATAGAAAACGTATGAGTTGGCGTATATCGATGTTTTGCACGTACCCGTAGACTTGTATGGTTGCGCGCCGTCTGATATAGGCTGGTAGTCTCAGCATGCAGCCCCATAGTATAACATTGGCCCAAGTGCTATCCGATGAAACATAACATAGCACTCCTCCGAGTTATATGCTGGCTACTCGCCAGTCTGAGCGAGCCCTTATACATTTTTGACTCTACTTTCCTTATTTATTTTTGTTATGTCATGTTTTAAACAAAGCTGCTTTGGTTTTGATATTTACTGTCAAAACGTTACATGATATAGTCATGTGCGGATTACATGCTTATTTTATGTACGGATTTTCCACTTCTAATGCAAGTCTATGGGAAAAATCTGCACATAAAACTAATTTTACCCGCAGGAAAAATTAAATTGATACGGATTTGAAACACGCACTGGGTCAATTTCTGCTTGGTAAAAAAAAGCCCAGTGGGCAGGAGATTTCTATAAATCCCATCCACTTTGCTGAAACTGTAAGACGATGCGTTTATGACACAGCGAAAATATGCAGTGTCAAAAACTCACCAAAAAAACTCATTGCAGGCACACAAGCCTCAGAGTTCATATATATATATATATATATATATATATATATATTATTAATATTAATATCATTTTTGAAGTCTATTCAAAGCTCAGCTCAGATGATCCTACAACAGTGAAACCAAATTTTTCTATTTTACTCTTGTTATATTTAAACATTAACTCATATGGGCTGTGTGCCCACGTTGCGTTTTTTAAGCGTTTTTGCCGCCTCTTTTCCTCAGCGGAAACACTTACAAAACGCTAACAAAACGCATTCCATGAAATCCTATGGGATTCCGCAGTTGCTGTGCCAATGCTGCGGATTTTTCCGCTGCAGAATCGCATAGTGGAAAGATTCGCAGCATGCCCATTAATTTTGCGGAATCGCGGCGATTCCGCAGCCATAGGATTGCATTGATCCGCTTACTTTCCGCATGTGGCTATGCCCACCATGCATAAAGTGAGCGCTTCATGTGCGGATGGTACCCAGGGTCTGGAAGAGGGGAGACTCTCCTCCAGCCCTGGGTACCATATTCCTGTAAAAAATAGAATTAAAATAAAAAATAGTGATATACTCACCTTCTGATAGCCCCCGGAGTCCTTCCCGCCTGTCAGCCACGCTGCCAGCATCTTCCAGTCCCAGGGATGCATTGCGTGAAGCACCTGAGATGACGTCACGGTCTCGCGACCGTGATGTCACAAAGGTCCTGCGCAAAGCATCCCTGGGAAGGGAACATACTGGGAGCGCCACTGAGGAGATCGGGGGCCGTCAGAAGGTGAGAATACCCATTTTTTTAAATTATTTTTAACATCCTATCATTTACTACTAATGCTGCATAGGCAGCATCAAGAGTAAAAAGTTGGTCACACTTGTCAAACACTGTGCTTGATAAGTGTGAACAACCTGTCAATCACTTTTCCAAGCGATGCTACAAATCGCTTGAAAAGCGCAAGCATTTCACAAGCTAAAAACAGTTGTAAAACGGTTGTATTTGCGGGAAAACGCATGCGAAGTCCGCATGCGTTTTACCCGCGGCAGGGACTTGCAGAAATACTGCGCACATTTCTGCAGCATCTCTGCAACGTGGGCACATAGCATTAAGTTGACCGCTGTGTGTAAGGAGATTTCCGTCACTCTCCGATAAGGTGTTCCTAAGGCAGCAATCAGAGACATCAATCCATTTTCCTAGTTGATTTTCATCAATTTTTCTCTGATGGGGCAAAAACGTTTCTCCACCTTCTCCTATCAGTCAGTGAAAAAACGACAGCACACATATAACATGCAATTTTTTTCACCGACCCACGGACTTGCATTGGCAAGTTTGATCTTACAATATCAAAATCGGACATAAACTAACCCCATAAACTATCATAGATACAAGTTCTATCTGGGAAAAACACAGACAACACTCGTATCATAAAAATGGATGTCTGTATGAGGTCTAAAGCCCCCGTCACACACAGCGATCTCGCTAGCGAGATCGCTGCTGAGTCACAAGTTTTGTGACGCAACAGCGATCTCACCAGCGAAATCGCTGTGTGTGACATTTATCAGTGACCGGCCCCCCTGCCGGGTATCGCCGATCGTGCTTGAATGCCCTGGACTTTTTTTGGATCATTGGTCTCCTGCTGACCAGCACGCATCGCTGTATGTTGCAGGCGGGAGAGCAGCGATCAGTGAGCTCCCAGCTCGTATCCAACGTAAACAGCAGGTTTCTAAGCGCCATGTGGCGCTTAGAAACCCTCTGTGTACCTTAGATACTAGCGCGCTGGTGCAGGGAGCTGGTAACCAAGGTAAACAGCGGATTTCTAAGTGCTGCGCGGCACTTAGAAACCTGATGTTTACCTTGGTTACCAGCTCCCTGCACCAGCGCGCTGGTATCTAAGGTACACAGCGACACGAGCGCTCGTTGTCGCTGGTGCTGATTGCTGGTGAAGCTGTCTGTTTGGCAGCTCACCAGCGATCATGTAACGACTAGTGTTGAGCATTCCGATACCGCAAGTATCGGGTATCGGCCGATACTTGCTGTATCGGAATTCCGATACCGACTTCCGATATTTTTTCAATATCGGAATTCGGCATCGGAATCGGAAGTTCAAAGTTGATTGACAGACTGACGTCATCATGATGCGCGGTGTGTGCGCATCATGATGCGCCGTCATTTCGGGCCTTCCGGGGGTCTCTGCCGGCCTGCCGGGGGGCTGTGCCGGCCTGCCGGGGGGCTGTGTGGACTGCCCGGGGTCTGTACCGGCCTGCCGGGGGGCTGTGCCGGCCTGCCGGTGGTCTGTGCACCCTGTGGGGGTCTGTACCGGCCTGCCGGGGGGCTGTGCCGGCCTGCCGGTGGTCTGTGCACCCTGTGGGGGTCTGTACCGGCCTGCCGGGGGGCTGTGCCGGCCTGCCGGGGGGCTGTGCTGATGTCCGGGGGTCTGTGCAAGCATCGTCCGATGGGACTACAAGTCCCATCGGGCGATGCCTGCTACCATGACAGTGATTGACACATTAGCCAATGATGGGACAGTAGTAGTCCCATCATCCGGCTAATGTGTTAAATGTTAAAAAAAAAAAAAAAAAAAATACTACATACATACTACATGCATGCTACATACATACTACATGCTACATACATGCTACATACATACTACATGCATGCTACATACATACTACATGCTACATACATACTACATGCATGCTACATACATACTACATGCTACATACATACTACATATATACTACATACATACTACATATATACTACATACATACTCACCACGTTGGCGCCGCTTATCGCTGAGACGTACTATCCCGTCCATGGGCATAGGGGCCCGGGTCCCATGGACGGGATAGTACTTCTGATGTCAGGAAGGGGTTAATCATAGCATGGCAAATATGGTTTCCTAGGTCAATAATGGCAATATGACCGTACAAATTGAATGCTATACAGATATGTATGGGATCCGATTTTTTTATTTTGTTCACCCATAGACTTAAAAGGGCTGTGGAGTCGGTAAGCCAAACCTGCGACTCCGACTCCTCAATTTCCCTTACACCGACTCCGACTCCCACATATATTGCTTATATTTAAGTGAAAAATTTATTGTAGTACAATGTGAACATCAGACATTTAATCATTTTTATGATATAACTAGCTGAAGAGCCCGGCGTTGTCTGGGCACAGTAACCAACTGTGGTTAGTTATAACAAATTATAATGATTATATTGCACATAAAAACCGTGCATCTAATCCTATTCTGTGTGATTACTGACTGCTGAGCCATGTATCTAATCCTATTCTGTGTGATTACTGACTGCTGAGCCGTGTATCTAATCCTATTCTGTGTGATACTGACTGCTGAGCTGCGTATCTAATCCTATCGTGTGTTACTGACTGCTCAGCCGTGTATCTAGTCCTATCCCGTGTGATACTGACTGCTGAGCCGTGTATCTAATCCTATCATGTCACGAAACAGTCACTGACCTCAGGGAGACCAGTCAAAGAAAACACTGCGGCAGCCGGCAAAGGCGATCAATCAGTGAAATCCTAGGTGCATTGCTCCCTGGGAAATACGAATATGCAAATAAGGCCGTGGAGCCTCATTTAAGAGTATTGTTATTTCCCTTGTCATATCTTTAACCCCTTAATGTCCAATGACGGACACAGTCCGTCATCAGACATTTCCCCTGCTTTGATGAGGGCTCCGGCGCTGAGCCCGCATCAAAGCCGGGACATGTCAGCTGTTATGAACAGCTGACATGTGCCCGCAATAGGCGCGAGCGGAATCGCCGTCCGCCCACGCCTATTAACTAGTTAAATGCCGCTGTCAAAGCTGACAGCGTGCATTTAAATAGCATTTCCGGCCGCTGGGCCGGAAATGACGTCACCGCCGACCCCCGTCACGTGATCGGGGGTCGGCGTCATGTTGCCTGAACAACCAGAGGTCTCTATGAGACCTCTATGGTTGTTCCAGGCATATGGCTTTCAGCGCCACCCGGTGGTCGGCGCTGAAAGCACAGCAGTAAATCTGCCACATATGGGCGATCTGCTCATCGCCCATATGTAGCAGAGCCGATCGGGTTGCGCAAGCTTCTAGCCTCCTATGGAGGCTATGGAAGCATGCCAAAAGTTAAAAAAAAAAATGTTTAAAAATAAAAAAAAATTAAAAAAACCTAAAAGTTCAAATCACCCCCCTTTCGCCCCAATCAAAATAAAACAGTAAAAAAAAATCCCACATACACATATTAGGTATTGCCGCTTTCAGAATCGCCCAATCTATCAACAAAAAAAAGCATTAACCCGATCGCTAAACGGCGTAGCGAGAAAAAAATTAAAAACGCCAGAATTACGTTTTTTTGGTCACCAAGACATTGCATTAAAATGCAATAACGGGCGATCAAAAGAACGTATCTGCACAAACGTGGTATCATTAAAAACGTCAGTCCGGCACGGAAAAAATAAGCCCTCACCCGACCCCAGATCATGAAAAATGGAGACGCTACGGGTCTCGGAAAATTGTGCAATTTTTTTTTTTTTTTTAGCAAACTTTGGAATTTTTTTTTCACCACTTAGATAAAAGAGGACATAGACATGTTTGGTGTCTATGAACTCGTAATGACCTGGAGAATCATAATGGCAGGTGAGATTTAGCATCTAGTGAACCTAACAAAAAAGCCAAGCAAAAAACAAGTGTGGGATTGCACTTTTTTGCAATTTCACCGCACTTGGAATTTTTTTCCCGTTTTCAAGTACATGATATGGTAAAACCAATGATGTCATTTAAAAGTACAACTCGTCCCGCAAAAAATAAGCCCTCACATGGCCATATAAACGGAAAATTAAAAAAGTTATGGCTCTGGAAAGAAGGGGAGGGAAAAATGAAAATGTAAAACCAAAAATACCCCTGGTCATTAAGGGGTTATAAAGAGCTGGATATTGACTTAAAGGGCCACTTAATATGGTGGTAATGGTGGTTTCCAAAAGGAGCCACTCCTTGGCTGGGTCCTTCCCTGGAGGAAGATCTGGCTAGTCCCGTGTTTGAGACTCTAAGGCCGGGGTCACACTAGCCGACGCAAAATATGGTCAGTATTTTACATGCGTAATACGGATGAATGACCCCTAAACAGTGCTCCGTATGTCATCCGTAATCAAGGTGTGGTCGCGTATTTTGCGCATGTCAGCATCCGTATGGCATCCGTATGGCGAGATTTTCTCATCACCTTGCAAAATGGACATATAATGGAGCCCTATGACAGGGTTTCTAACAGAAACCAAAGATTAGATATAGACACATAGAATGCATATATATATATATGCTATGTGTATATATCTACTCTTTCGTTTCTTTATTAAACCTGTCGGTGAGAGTTTACTGTATAGCGCACTGAATTGCCGGCTTTGCTAAAAGACACCTGGTGCGTATTTCTCGCAAGTCACATGTGTGGTCCGTGTGTAATCCGTATTTTTTGCGCACCCATAGACTTGCATTGGCGTATTACGGGCGTAGTACGCTGACAATTGCAGCATGCTGCGATTGGCACGGAGCGTAGAATACGGATGAGAAATATACGGCTGGTGCGAGGGACCCCATAGAGAATCATTGGTCCGTGTCTAATGCGTGCTTTTAGCGCCTCTCACTCGGCCGTATTCCTCGCCAGCGTGACCCCGGCCTTAATCCTATCCTGTGTGATACTGACTGCTGAGCTGTGTATCTAATCCTCTCCTGTGTGATACTGACTGCTGAGCTGTGTATCTAATCCTCTCCTGTGTGATACTGACTGCTGAGCCATGTACCTAATCCTCTCCTGTGAGATACTGACTGCTGAGCTGTGTATCTAATCCTATTCTGTGTGATACTGATTGCTGAGCTGTGTATCTAATAGACGATAACACCTTAGAAATGATAAGAATAATAGGCCTCAGTTACCACAACTGTCTACAAAGAAAACTGTTGCTGATAGCAACCAATCACAGCTCATTTTTCATCTTCCCCTTCGTGACCGGGCCAATTTTTTAAATTCTGACCAATATCACTTTATGTGGTGATAACTCTGGAATGCTTCAACAAATCCCAGTGATTTTGATACTGTTTTTTCGCGGCACATTATAATTTATGATAATAGTAAATTTAGATTGATATGTTTTGTGTTTATTTATAAAAGTATCAGAAACTTGACAAAAATGTAAAAAAAATTGCAGTTTTCAAACTTTGAATGATTATCCCTTTAATCAAGATAGTCATACCACAGAAAAACATGAATAAACCACATTTCCCACATGTCGGCTTTACATCGGCACAATTTTTTAAACTGTAATTTATTTTGATAGCCTTTTAGGAGGTTTAAAAATGTAGCAGCAATTTTTCATTTTTTCAAGGAAATTTACAAAATTTATTTTTTTGAGGGACCTATCCAGGTTTGAAGTGACTTTAGGGGTGCTATATATTGGAAAACCCCAAACGTGATACCATTTTAAAAACAGCACCCCCTGACATATTGAAAACCGCTGTAAGGTAGTTTATTAACCCTTCAGGTGATTTTTAGGAATTAATGCAAAGTGGTATAGCCGGAATGAAAAAGTGTTTGTTTACCACCTAAATGTCGCTAACTTCTGAACTGACCGCTATAGCCGGGAGACTCTAAGGCCGCTATTTGGCCATGAACAGCTATGGCAAACATCAGGATCACACAATCATGATCTCGGTGTGCCAATTAGATTAAAGTGCAAGCCCCCACAATCTTTTAACCATTTATTTGATGTAGTCACTTTTGACAGCAGCAACTAAGGGGTTAAGCAGATATGGACGGTGTCAACACCGATAATTTGTGATGCGGCAAGTTGTCAGATATAGTGGACAGCCGAAAACTGCTGGATTGTCACCTTTATGGGGATGATATTCTCTTATATCTCAGGTCAGTATATATACGTATTGCGGTCTTGAAGAGGTTAAACAGCTCTGGGACAGCGTGGCGAGTTTTGAGTGGCAACTTTTGTGTTCCGACTTTTAATGTGGCGAGGTTGGTGTATGTGTGGTGAAATGTGTGCTGAGGGTGGTATATGTTGAAGCACGTGGTAGTGTGTGGCGCATTTTGTGTGTGTGTTCATATCCCAGTGTGGTGAGTAATCCATGTCAGGGCCCCACCTTAGCAACTGTACGGTATATACTGTTTGGCGCCATCGCTCTCATTCTTTTAGTCCCCCTTTTTCACATCTGGCAGCTGTCAATTTGCCTCCAACACTTTTCCTTTCACTTTTTCCCCCATTATGTAGATAGGGGCAAAATTGTTTTGTGAATTGGAACGCGCGGGGTTAAAATTTCGCCTCACAACATAGCCTATGACGCTCTCGGGGTCCAGACGTGTGACTGTGCAAAATTTTGTGGCTGTAGCTATGACGGTGCAGATGCCAATACATACACTTTTTCCCCATTATGTGGATAGGGGCAAAATTGTTTTGTGAATTGGAACGCGCGGGGTTAAAATTTCACCTCACAACATAGCCTATGACGCTCTCGGGGTCCAGACGTGTGACTCTGCCAAATTTTATGGCTGTAGCTACGACGGTGCGGATACCAATCCCGGACATACATACATACATACATACATACATACATACCCACATTGAGCTTTATATATTAGATAATCTAGATATTTAGATAGAACATAATATATATTTATTGGAATACAACTTTAGAACACAAAAAAACGTAATAAATTGTAAATATATAATACACTATGTAACATCGATTACATATACCGTATATATATATATATATATATATATTAGCTATGAACCCGTTCTACGCCCGGTGGCGAGCATTTTTATTGGTATATGGTCTACTATCCTGCTATGTGCTGCCACCCTCCTATCCTGGTACGCATGGCACCCCTCATTCCTATCCTGGTATGCAAGGTACCCTCCCCCCCAATCATGGTATGCATTGCACCCCATTCTTCATCCTGGTATGCATGGTCCCCTCACCCCCCCAATCCTGGTATGCATGGTACCCCTCATCTCCCAGTATTGGTATGCATAGTCCCCTCACCCCCAATCCTGGTATGCATGGCCCCCTCACCCCTCAATCCTGGTATGCATGGTCCTCTCAACCGCAATCCCGGTATGCATGGCCCCCTCACCCCCCAATCCTGGTATGCATGGCCCCCTCACCCCCCAATCCTGGTATGCATGGCCCCCTCACCCCCCAATCCTGGTATGCATGGCCCCCTCACCCCCAATCTTGGTATGCATGGTCCTCTCACCCCTCAATACTGGTATGCATGGCCCCCTCACCCCCAATAGTGATATGCATGGTCCTCTCAACCACAATCCTGGTATATATGGCCCCCTCACCCTTCAATCCTGGTATGCATGGCCCCCTCACCCCCAATCCTGGTATGCATGGTCCTCTCACCCCCCCCATCCTGGTATGCATGGTGCCCCTCATCCCCCCCTATCCTGGTATGCATGGTACCCCTCATCCCCAATCCTGGAATGCATGGCCCACTCACCCCCAATCCTTGTATGTATGGTCCTCTCAACCGCAATCCTGGTATACATGGCCCCCTCACCCTTCAATCCTGTTATGCATGGCCCCCTCACCCCCAATCCTGGTATGCATGGTCCTCTCACCCCCTAATCCTGGTATGCATGGTCCCCTCACCCCCCAATCCTGGCATGCATGGTCCTCTCACCCCCCAATCCTGGTATGCATGGTCCGATCACTCCCCAATCCAGGTATGCATGGTCCTCTCACCCCCCAGTCCTGGTATGCATGGCCCCCTCACCACCAATCCTGGTATGCATGGCCCCCTCACCACCAATCCTGGTATGCATGGTCCTATCACCCCCCAATCCAGGTATGCATGGCCCCCTCACACCCAATGCTGGTATGCATGGTCCTATTACCCCCCAATCCTGGTATGCATGGCCCCTTCACACCCCAATCCTGGTATGCATGGCCCCCTCACTGGTATGCATGGTCCTCTCACCCCCCAATCCTGGTATGCATGGCCCCCTCACCCCCAATCCTGGTATGCATGGTCCTCTCAACTGCATTTATGGTATACATGGCCCCCTCACCCTTCAATCCTGGTATGCATGGCCCCTCACCCCCTATCCTGGTATGCATGGTACCCCTCATCCCCCCCTATCCTGGTATGCATGGTACCCCTCATCCCCCAATCCTGGTATGCATGGCCCCCTCACCCCCAATCCTGGTATGCATGGTCCTCTCAACCGCAATCCTGGTATACATGGCCCCCCCACCCTTGAATCCCGGTATGCATGGCCCCCTAACCCCCAATCCTGGTATGCATGGTCCTCTCACCCCCAATCCAGGTATGCATGGTCCTCTCACCCCCCCAATCCTGGTATGCATAGCCCCCTCACCCCCAATCCTGGTATGCATGGTCCTCTCAATCACAATCCTGGTATGCATGGCCCCTCACACCCCAATCCTGGTATGCATGGCCCCCTCACACCCCAATCCTGGTACACTTGGCCCTCTCACCCCCAATCCTGGTATGCATGGCTCTCTCAACCGCAATACTGGTATGCATGGCCCCCTCACCCCCAATCCTGGTATGCATTGTACCCCTCTTCCCCAATCCTGGAATGCATGGCACCCTCACCCCCAATCCTTGTATGCATGGTGCTCTCAACCGCAATCCTGGTATACATGGCCCCCTCACCCTTCAATCCTGGTATGCATGGCCCCCTCACCCCCAATCCTGGTATGCATGGTCCTCTCACCCCCCAATCCTGGTATGCATGGTCCCCTCACCCCCCAATCCTGGCATGCATGGTCCTCTCACCCTTCAATCCTGGTGTGCATGGCCCCCTCACCACCAATCCTGGTATGTATGGTCCTATCACCCCCCAATCCAGGTATGCATGGTCCTCTCACCCCCCAGTCCTGGTATGCATGGCCCCCTCACCCCCAATCCTGGTATCCATGGTCCTCTCAACCGCAATCTTGGTATGCATGGCCCCCTCACACCCCAATCCTGGTATGCATGGCCCCCTCACCCCCAATGCTGGTATGCATGGTCCTCTCACCCCCCAATCCTGGTATGCATGGTCTTCTCAACCGCAATCCTGGTATGCATGGCCACCTCACCCCCAATCCTGGTATGCATGGTCCTCTCAACCGCAATCCTGGTATGCATGGCCCCCTCACACCCCAATCCTGGTATGCATGGCCCCCTCACACCCCAATCCTGGTATGCATGGCCCTCTCACTGGTATGCATGGTCCTCTCACCCCCCAATCCTGGTATGCATGGCCCCCTCACCCCCAATCCTGGTGTACATGGTCTTCTCAACTGCATTTCTGGTATAAATGGCCCCCTCACCCTTCAATCCTGGTATGCATGGCCCCTCACCCCAATCCTGGTATGCATGGTCCTCTCACCCCCTCTATCCTGGTATGCATGGTACCCCTCATCCCCCCTATCCTGATATGCATGGTACACCTCATCCCCCAATCCTGGTATGCATGGCCCCTCACCCCCAATCCTGGTATGCATGGTCCCGTAACCCCCAATCCTGGTATGCATGGCCCCCTAACCCCCAATCCTGGTATGCATGGTCCTCTCACCCCCTAATCCAGGTATGCATGGTCCTCTCACCCCCCAATCCTGGTATGCATGGCCCCCCACCCCCCAATCCTGGTATGCATGGCCCCCTCACTGGTATGCATGGCCCCCTCACCCCCCAATCCTGGTATGCATGGCCCCCTCACCCCCCAATCCTGGTATGCATGGACCTCTCAACCACAATACTGGTATGCATGGCCCCCTCACCCCCAATCCTCGTATGCATTGTACCCCTCACCCCCCCTATCCTGGTATGCATGGCCCCCTCACTCCTTATCCTCATATGTTTGGTACCCTCATCCCCCAATCCTGGTATGCATGTTACCCTTCACCCCCCAATCCTGGTAAGCATGGCCCCCTCACCCCCAATCCTGGTATGCATGGTCCTCTCAACCACAATCCTGGTATACATGGCCCCCTCACCATTCAATCCTGGTATGCATGGCCCCCTCACCCCCAAACCTGGTATGCATGGTCCTCTCACCCCCACCTATCCTGGTATGCATGGTACCCCTCTTCCCCCCCTATCCTGGTATGCATGGTACCCCTCATCCCCCAATCTCACCCCCAATCCTGGTATCCATGGTCCTCTCACCCCCAATCCTGGTATCCATGGTCCTCTCACCCCCAATCTTGGTATGCATGGCCCCCTCACACCCCAATCCTGGTATGCATGGCCCCCTCACCCCCAATGCTGGTTTGCATGGTCCTCTCTCCCCCCAATCCTGGCATGCATGGCCACCTCACCCCCAATCCTGGTATGCATGGTCCTCTCAACCGCAATCCTGGTATGCATGCCCCCCTCACACCCCAATCCTGGTATGCATGGCCCCCTCACACCCCAATCCTGGTATGCATGGCCCCCTCACCCCCCAATCCTGGTATGCATGGACCTCTCAACCGCAATACTGGTATGCATGGCCCCCTCACCCCCAATCCTCGTATGCATTGTACCCCTCACCCCCCCTATCGTGGTATGCATGGCCCCCTCACCCCTTATCCTGGTATGTTTGGTCCCCTCATCCCCCAATCCTGGTATGCATGTTACCCTTCACCCCCCAATCCTGGTAAGCATGGCCCCCTCACCCCCAATCCTGGTATGCATGGTCCTCTCAACCACAATCCTGGTATACATGGCCCCCTCACCCCCAATCCTGGTATGCATGGTCCTCTCACCCCCACCTATCCTGGTATGCATGGAACCCCTCTTCCCCCCCTATCCTGGTATGCATGTTACCCCTCATCCCCCAATCCTGGCATGCATGGCCCCCTCACCCCCAATCCTGGTATGCATGGTCCTCTCAACCGCAATCCTGGTATACATGGCCCCCTCACCCTTGAATCCCGGTATGCATGGCCCCCTAACCCCCAATCCTGGTATGCATGGTCCTCTCACTCCTGAATCCAGGTATGCATGGTCCTCTCACCCCCCCAATCCTGGTATGCATAGCCCCCCTCACCCCCAATCCTGGTATGCATGGTCCTCTCAATCGCAATCCTGGTATACATGGCCCCCTCACCCTTGAATCCCGGTATGCATGGCCCCCTAACCCCCAATCCTGGTATGCATGGTCCTCTCACTCCCGAATCCAGGTATGCATGGTCCTCTCACCCCCCCAATCCTGGTATGCATAGCCCCCCTCACCCCCAATCCTGGTATGCATGGTCCTCTCAATCGCAATCCTGGTATACATGGCCCCCTCACCCTTGAATCCCGGTATGCATGGCCCCCTAACCCCCAATCCTGGTATGCATGGTCCTCTCACTCCCGAATCCAGGTATGCATGGTCCTCTCACCCCCCCAATCCTGGTATGCATAGCCCCCCTCACCCCCAATCCTGGTATGCATGGTCCTCTCAATCGCAATCCTGGTATGCATGGCCCCCTCACACCCCAATCCTGGTATGCATGGCCCCCCTCACACCCCAATCCTGGTACGCTTGGCCCTCTCACCCCCAATCCTGGTTTGCATGGCCCCCTCACCCCCAATCCTGGTATGCATGGCACTCTCAACCGCAATACTGGTATGCATGGCCCCCTCAGCCCCAATCCTGGTATGCATTGTACCCCTCATCCCCAATCCTGGAATGCATGGCCCCCTCACCCCCAATCCTTGTATGCATGGTCCTCTCAACCGCAATCCTGGTATACATGGCCCCCTCACCCTTCAATCCTGGAATGCATGGCCCCCTCACCACCAATCCTGGTATGCATGGTCCTCTCACCCCCCAATCATGGTATGCATGGTCCCCTCACCCCCCAATCCTGGCATGCATGGTCCTCTCACCCTTCAATCCTGGTGTGCATGGCCCCCTCACCACCAATCCTGGTATGTATGGTCCTCTCAACCACAATCTTGGTATGCATGGCCCCCTCACACCCCAATCCTGGTATGCATGGCCCCCTCACCCCCCAATCCTGGTATGCATGGTCCTCACAACCGCAATCCTGGTATGCATGGCCACCTCACCCCCAATCCTGGTATGCATGGTCCTCTCAACAGCAATCTTGGTATGCATGGCCCCCTCACACCCCAATCCTGGTATGCATGGCCCCCTCACACCTCAATCCTGGTATGCATGGCCCTCTCACTGGTATGCATGGTCCTCTCACCCCCCAATCCTGGTATGCATGGCCCCCTCACCCCCAATCCTGATGTGCATGGTCCTCTCAACTGCATTTCTGGTATACATGGCCCCCTCACCCTTCAATCCTGGTATGCATGGCCCCTCACCCCCAATCCTGGTATGCATGGTCCTCTCACCCCCTCTATCCTTGTATGCATGGTACCCCTCATCCCCCCCTATCCTGGTATGCATGGTACACCTCATCCCCCAATCCTGGTATGCATGGCCCCCTCACCCCCAATCCTGGTATGCATGGTCCCATAACCCCCAATCCTGGTATGCATGGCCCCCTAACCCCCAATCCTGGTATGCATGGTCCTCTCACCCCCTAATCCAGGTATGCATGGTCCTCTCATCCCCCAATCCTGGTATGCATGGCCCCCGCACCCCCAATCCTGGTATGCATTGTACCCCTCATCCCCAATCCTGGAATGCATGGTCCTCTCAACCGCAATCCTGGTATACATGGCCCCCTCACCCTTCAATCCTGGAATGCATGGCCCCCTCACCACCAATCCTGGTATGCATGGTCCTCTCACCCTTCAATCCTGGTGTGCATGGCCCCCTCACCACCAATCCTGGTATGTATGGTCCTCTCAACCACAATCTTGGTATGCATGGCCCCCTCACCCCCCAATCCTGGTATGCATGGTCCTCTCACCCCCCAATCCTGGTATGCATGGTCCTCTCAACCGCAATCCTGGTATGCATGGCCACCTCACTCCCAATCCTGGTATGCATGGTCCTCTCAACCGCAATCCTCGTATGCATGGCCCCGTCACACCCCAATCCTGGTATGCATGGCCCCCTCACCTCATTCCTGGTATGCATGGCCCTCTCACTGGTATGCATGGTCCTCTCACCCTCCAATCCTGGTATGCATGGCCCCACCCCCAATCCTGGTGTGCATGGTCCTCTCAACTGCATTTCTGGTATACATGGCCCCCTCACCCTTCAATCCTGGTATGCATGGCCCCCTCACCCCCAATCCTGGTATGCATGGTCCTCTCACCCCCACCTATCCTGTTATGCATGGTACCCCTCTTCCCCCCCCTATCCTGGTATGCATGGTACCCCTCATCCCCCAATCCTGGTATGCATGGCCCCCTCACCCCCAATCCTGGTATGCATGGCCCCCCTCACCCCCAATCCTGGTATCCATGGTCCTCTCAACCGCAATCTTGGTATGCATGGCCCCCTCACACCCCAATCCTGGTATGCATGGCCCCCTCACCTCCAATGCTGGTATGCATGGTCCTCTCAACCGCAATCCTGGTATGCATGGCCACCTCACCCCCAATCCTGGTATGCATGGTCCTCTCAACCGCAATCCTGGTATGCATGGCCCCCTCACACCCCAATCCTGGTATGCATGGCCCCCTCACACCCAAATCCTGGTATGCATGGCCCCCTCACTAGTATGCATGGTCCTCTCACCCCCAATCCTGGTATGCATGGCTCCCTCACCCCCAATCCTGGTATGCATGGTCCTCTCAACTGCATTTCTGGTATACATGGCCCCTCACCCTTCAATCCTGGTATGCATGGTCCTCTCACCCCCCCTATCCTGGTATGCATGGTACCCCTCATCCCTCAATCCTGGTATGCATGGCCCCCTCACCCCCAATCCTGGTATGCATGGTCCCCTAACCCCCAATCCTGGTATGCATGGCCCCCTAACCCCCAATCCTGGTATGCATGGTCCTCTCACCCCCTAATCCAGGTATGCATGGTCCTCTCACCCCCCAATCCTGGTATGCATGGCCCCCTCACCCCCAATCCTGGTATGCATGGTCCTCTCAACCACAATCCGGTTATGCATGGCCCCTCACCCCCCAATCCTGGTATGCATGGCTCCCTCAACCCAATCCTGATATGCATGGCCCCCTCACCCCCCAATCCTGGTATGCATGGACCTCTCAACCGCAATACTGGTATGCATGGCCCCCTCACCCCCAATCCTCGTATGCATTGTACCCCTCACCCCCCTATCCTGGTATGCATGGCCCCCTCACCCCTTATCCTGGTATGTTTGGTCCCCTCATCCCCCAATCCTGGTATGCATGGTACCCTTCACCCCCCAATCCTGGTAAGCATGGCCCCCTCACCCCCAATCCTGGTATGCATGGTCCTCTCAACCACAATCCTGGTATACATGGCCCCCTCACCCTTCAATCCTGGTATGCATGGCCCCCTCACCCCCAATCCTGGTATGCATGGTCCTCTCACCCCCACCTATCCTGGTATGCGTGGTACCCCTCTTCCCCCCCTATCCTGGTATGCATGGTACCCCTCATCCCCCAATCCTGGTGTGCATGGTACTCTGAACTGCAATCCTGGTATGCATGGCCCCCTCACACCCCAGTCCTGGTATGCATGGCCCCCTCACCCCCCAATCCTGGTAAGCATGGCCCCCTCACCCCCAATCCTGGTATGCATGGTCCTCTCAACCACAATCCTGGTATACATGGCCCCCTCACCCTTCAATCCTGGTATGCATCGCCCCCTCTCCCCCAATCCTGGTATGCATGGCCCCCTCATCCCCACCTATCCTGGTATGCATGGTACCCCTCTTCCCCCCTATCCTGGTATGCATGGCCCCCTCACCCCCCAATCCTGGTATGCATGGCCCCCTCACTGGTATGCATGGTCCTCTCACCCCCCAATCCTGGTATGCATGGCCCCCTCACCCCCCAATCCTGGCATGCATGGTCCTCTCAACCGCAATACTGGTATGCATGGCCCCCTCACCCCCAATCCTCGTATGCATTGTACCCCTCACCCTCCCCATCCTGGTATGCATGGCCCCCTCACCCCTTATCCTGGTATGTTTGGTCCCCTCATCCCCAATCCTGGTATGCATGGCCCCCTCACCCCCAATCCTGGTATGCATGGTCCTCTCAACCGCAATCCTGGTATGCATGGCCCCCTCAAACCCCAATCCTGGTTTGCATGGCCCCCTCACACCCCAATCCTGGTACGCATGGCCTTCTCACCCCCAAACCTGGTTTGCATGGCCCCCTCACCCCCAATCCTGGTATGTATGGCCCCCTCACCCCCCAATCCTGGTATGCATTGTACCCCTCATCCCCAATCCTGGAATGCATGACCCCCTCACCCCCAATCCTTGTGTGCATGGTCCTCTCAACCGCAATCCTAGTATACATGGCCCCCTCACCCTTCAGTCCTGGTATGCATGGCCCCCTCACCCCCAATCCTGGTATGCATGGTCCTCTCACCCCCCCATGGTATGCATGATCCCCTCACCCCCCAATCCTGGCATGCATGGTCCTCTCACCCCCAATCCTGGTATCCATGGTCCTCTCAACTGCAATCTTGGTATGCTTGGCCCCCTCACACCCCAATCCTGGTTTGCATGGCCCCCTTACCCCCAATGCTGGTATGCATGGTCCTCTCACCCCCCAATCCTGGTATGCATGGTCCTCTTAAACGCAATCCTGGTATGCATGGCCCCCTCACCCCCAATCCTGGTATGCATGGTCCTCTCAACCGCAATCCTGGTATGCATGGCCCCCTCACACCCCAATCCTGGTATGCATGGCCCCCTCACACCCCAATCCTGGTATGCATGGCCCCCTCACTGGTATGCATGGTCCTCTCACCCCCCAATCCTGGTATGCATGTTCCTCTCAACTGCATTTCTGGTATACATGGCCACCTCACCCTTCAATCCTGGTATGCATGGCCCCTCACCCCCAATCCTGGTATGCATGGTCCTCTCACCCCCCCTATCCTGGTATGCATGGTACCCCTCATCCCCCCCTATCCTGGTATGCATGGTACCCCTCATCCCCCTATCCTGGTATGCATGGTACCCCTCATCCCCCAATCCTGGTATGCATGGCCCCTCACCCCCAATCCTGGTATGCATGGTCCCCTAACCCCCAATCCTGGTATGCATGGCCCCCTAACCCCCAATCCTGGTATGCATGGCCCTCTCACCCCCCAGTCCTGGTATGCATGGCCCCCTCACCCCCCAATCCTGGTATGCATGGCCCCCTCACTGGTATGCATGGTCCTCTCACCCCCCAATCCTGGTATGCATGGCCCCCTCACCCCCCAATCCTGGTATGCATGGTCCTCTCAACCGCAATACTGGTATGCATGGCCCCCTCACCCCCAATCCTCGTATGCATTGTACCCCTCACCCCCCTATCCTGGTATGTTTGGTCCCCTCATCCCCCAATCCTGGTATGCATGGTACCCTTCACCCCCCCAATCCTGGTAAGCATGGCCCCCTCACCCCCAATCCTGGTATGCATGGTCCTCTCAACCACAATCCTGGAATACATGGCCCCCTCACCCTTCAATCCTGGTATACATGGCCCCCTTACCCCCAATCCTGGTATGCATGGTACCCCTCTTCCCCCCCTTTCCTGGTATGCATGGTACCCCTCACCCCCAATCCTGGTATGCATGGTCCTCTCAACCACAGTCCTGGTATGCATGGCCCCCTCACCCCCCAATCCTGGTATGCATGGCCCCCTCACCCCCAATCCTGGTATGCATGGCCCCCTCACACCCCAGTCCTGGCATGCATGGCCCCCTCACCCGCCAATCCTGGTATGCATGGCCCCCTCACTGGTATGCATGGTCCTCTCACCCCCCAATCCTGGTATGCATGGCCCCCTCACCCCCAATCCTGGTATGCATGGCCCCCTCACCCCTCAATCCTGGTATGCATGGTCCTCTCAACCGCAATACTGGTATGCATGGCCCCCTCACCCCCAATCATCGTATGCATTGTACCCCTCACACCCCTATCCTGGTATGCATGGCCCCCTCACCCCTTTTCCTGGTATGTTTGGTCCCCTCATCCCCCAATCCTGGTGTGCATGGTACCCTTCACCCCCCAATCCTGGTAAGCATGGTCCCCTCACCCCCAATCCTGGTATGCATGGTCCTCTCAACCACAATCCTGGTATACATGGCCCCCTCACCCTTCAATCCTGGTATGCATGGCCCCCCTCACCCCCAATCCTGGTATGCATGGTCCTCTCACCCCCACCTATCCTGGCATGCATGGTACTCCTCTCCCCCCCTATCCTGGTATTCATGGTACCCCTCATCCCCCAATCCTGGTATGCATGGCTGTTATGAATGAGTCACCGTAGGAGGCAAAAGCAGAAATACAAGCTAAGTCCAGAAAACCAGAGAAGTTGGCAACTATCAGATTGCAGACCCCTGAACCTATCAACACAACTAGCAGTAGCCGTGGGGGGTTCCTACGATGCCCTAGACCCCTCGATTACAGCCGGAGAATTACGTAGGCCTAAAGAAGGAAAGGGGAAATCTAAACTGCCCCAGAGCAGACCCCAAAGCAATAGGCAGCCCCCAACATATAATGACGGTGAAGCAAGATGAAAATACTAACACAGACAGAAAGATAGACTGAGCAAAGACGGGGCCCAAAACTACCTAGATAGGAAAGGACAGGAAGGCTGCTGTCTGCAATCTGCCAAAACCCTATCAAAGACATAAGCCAACAAGCTGATATGAAAAAGGCCCTGAATCAGCTAGGCTTCAAAAACTAAATCAGCACTCAGGTATTTTCAGAAGACAGAGCTAAATGAATTCAGCACACCCCAGCAGGGAATGGCAGAAATCCAGAAAAACAAAGCAAAACAAAGTCAAAGCACCAAAGCAAAAGGCCGAGCAGCAAACTCAGCTTTAGAGGAGCAGGAATTCAGACTGGTCTCCAAGGATCCCACAGAGAAATCACCCGCAGGGCAGAAGGGTGTCGGCAGCCTTATATCCAGTCTGTAACTCCACTCAGCCAGTCATCATAATCAGCCTCAGGTGTTTGATAATCAGGCTCACTACCTTTCTTTACCAGAATAGGGAGTTCCTCGGGCCTCAGTAATGAAGGGGAAAATGAACTCACAACAGTACCTCCCCCTTGAGGAGGGGTCACCGAACCCTCAACTACGCCACCAGGGCGATCAGGGTGAGCCCGATGAAAGGCACGCACCAATCTTTTGGCATGAATATCAGAGGCAGAGACCCAGGAATTATCCTCCTGACCATAACCCTTCCACTTAACCAAATACTGGAGTCTCCGTCTAGCCAGACGGGAATCCAGTACTTTCTCTACCTCATATTCCATGTTACCTTCAACCAACACAGGGTCTGGAGGTGCCACCCCCGGAACAACAGGTTCAACAAACCTCTTCAACAAAGATTTATGGAACACATTATGGATTTTAAATGTGACAGGAAGAGCCAAACGAAAAGAGACCGGATTAATAATCTTCACAATCTTGTAAGGTCCAATAAATCTAGGTTTAAACTTAGGAGAAGCCACCTTCATAGCAATATTTTTTTGATGATAACCACACCATATCACTAACCTTAAACTGGGGACCAATGGTCCTATGTAGGTTGGAAAACCGCTGGGCCTTTTCCTGGGAGAGAGATAACTTATCCACCACTTGGTCCCAGATCTGGTGCATTCTCTCCACCACAGTGTCAACACCTGGGCCGGCAGAGGGCTCCACCTGCCCTGAAGAGAATCGAGGATGAAACCCAAAGTTACAAAAAAAAGGTGACATCAAAGTGGCAGAACTAGCTCTATTATTTAAAGCAAATTCGGCCAAGGGCAAAAATGAAACCCAATCATCCTGATCAGCAGAAATAAAACATCTCAAATATGACTCCAAGGTCTGGTTTGTTCTCTCTGTCTGCCCATTGGTCTGAGGGTGAAAAGCAGAGGAGAAGGACAACTGAATTCCCAGCCTGGAACAGAAAGTTCTCCAAAATCTAGACACAAACTGGACTCCTCTGTCAGATACAATGTTCTCAGGAATCCCGTGCAAACGAACCACCTGTTGTAAAAACAGGGGCACCAACTCAGAGGAAGACGGCAACTTAGGGAGCGGTACAAGATGAACCATCTTAGAGAACCTATCACAAATCACCCAAATAACAGTCATCCTTTGAGAGACAGGCATATCAGAGATGAAATCCATTGAAATATGGGTCCATGGCCTCTTGGGGACAGGCAAAGGCATCAACAACCCACTAGAGCGAGAACACGATTTAGACCGGGAGCACATCCCACAGGACTGCACAAAATTCCTGACATCACGAGACAAGGAGGGCCACCAAAAAAACCGACTCACCAGATCTCTAGTACCAAAAATACCTGGATGACCAGCCAAAGCAGAGCAATGAACTTCAGACATCACTCTCTTCTTCCACTGGTCAGGAACATACAACTTTCCACTGGGACAACGCTCAGGTTTGTCCTCCTGGAACTCTTCCAGAGCACGTCTCAAATCGGGCGAGATGGCAGAAAGAACTACCCCTTCGCCTAAGATGGTAGCAGGCTTGGTCACCACAGGAGAATCAGCAAAGAAGCTCCTAGAGAGGGCGTCTGCCTTGACATTCTTTGTTCCAGGAAGAAAAGAAACCACAAAATCAAAACGTGTAAAAAACAAGGCCCACCTAGCCTGTCTAGGGTTCAAGCGCTTAGCCGACTCTAGGTAAATCAAATTCTTGTGGTCAGTGAGAACCACGACTTGATGCTTGGCTCCCTCCAACCAATGTCTCCACTCCTCAAATGCCCATTTCATGGCTAACAGTTCCCTATTCCCCACATCATAGTTACGTTCAGATGGAGAGAACTTTCGGGAAAAGAAAGCACAGGGATTCATTTTAGATGTTACAGGATCCTTTTGGGACAAAACAGCTCCTGCACAAATCTCAGATGCATCCACCTCTACCTGGAATGGAAGTGAGACATCAGGTTGCCGCAAAACCGGGGTGGAGGTGAATCTTTGCTTCAGCTCCTGAAAGGAAGAAACAGCCTCCGGAGACCAATTTAACACATCAGCACCCTTTTTAGTCAAATCAGTCAATGGCTTGGCAATACTAGAACATTTTGCTATAAATTTCTGATAAAAATTAGCAAAACCCAAAAACTTCTGGAGGGCCTTCAAAGAAGTGGGTTGAACCCAATCGTGAATGGCCTGTACCTTGGCCGGGTCCATTTCAATAGTTGACGGGGACAAAATAAATCCCAAAAAAGAAATCCTCTGTACTCCAAAAAGGCATTTAGATCCTTTGACATACAGGGAATTCTCCCTCAAGATCCGGAACACAGTCCGAATATGTTCCACATGAGAATCCCAATCCTTGGAGAAGATCAAAATATCATCCAGATAGATAATCAAAAATTTATAGACAAAATCTCGGAAAATATCTTTCATGAAGCACTGGAAGACAGAAGGGGCATTAGTGAGCCCAAAAGGCATCACCAGGTACTCAAAATGTCCCTCCAGAGTATTAAACGCCATCTTCCATTCATCCCCATGCTTAATGCGAATAAGATTATACGCCCCCTGAGGTCAAGCTTGGTAAACCAGCAAGCACCTTTAACTCTGGAGAATAGATCAGAAATCAGGGGTAACGGATACTGATATTTAACAGTAATTTTGTTGAGGGCACGATAATCAATACAAGGTCTTAATGATCCATCCTTTTTGGCTACAAAAAAAAACCCGGCACCTAAGGGTGACGAGGATGGTCTAATATGACCCTTCTCCAACGCCTCCTTACTATAGGATCGCATAGCCTCGTGCTCGGGTACAGATAAATTGAAGAGCCGACCCTTGGGAAATTTACACCCCGGGCTCAGTTCAATTGCACAGTCATAACTCCTATGAGGAGGCAGAGACGCAGACTCATTCTCACTAAATACATCATAAAAGTCTGCCAAATAATCAGGAACATCATGCGACTGAGGAGAGGTGGAAAACACCGGAGCCTCACTAAAGGCACACCGACAACCCCAACTCACCACAGACACAGATTTCCAATCCAAAACTGGATTATGAATCTGTAACCAGGGAAACCCCAGAACAATAGTATCATGCAGATTATGTAACACCAAAAATCTGCAATTTTCTTGATGGTCTGGGGCGACCCGCATTACCACCTGGGTCCAAAACTGGGGTTTATTTTTAGCCAAAGGAGTAGCATCAATCCCTGTCAAAGGGATAGGCGTCTGCAGAGGTGTCATCGGAAATCCACAACGTTTAGCAAAATCCAAGTCCATTAGGTTTAGGGCTGCTCCCGAATCCACAAAAGCCTTGGCGGAAAATGTGGACAGGGAGCAGATCAGAGTAATAGCCAGAAGAAACTTAGGTTGAACACCCCCAACAGAAAACGTGTGTGCAAAGCGTTTCTCGCGTTTAGGACAGACAGAAATAATATGCGAGGCATCTCCACAGAAAAAACACCACTTATTACTAGAGTTGAGTGACTTTTGGTTTTTTAGGGTCGCGTTTTGTTTCGTGAAACCCGACTTTTCCAAAAGTCGGGTCGAGCAAGATCGTCCGATTATAGGGAAAAGTCGGGGTCGTCCCGAAACACGAAACCCAATGTAAGTCAATGGGGAATAAAAGTCGGCAGTGAGAGGAGGACAGGAAACACACCTACAGTGCCCATTTGAATGCCAAAAGCATCAATTCTTCTTACTTAAGCTTGTCAACCTTAATTAACTTCATAATACAAGTTACGCACTGAAAAATGGGGGTTATTTGGCTAAAGTTGTGGGGGGGGAGGGCTGGCTGCAGGTTTTCATGTGCCCTGGGCGAAAGAGCGCCCCTTTAACACATACCACAACTCATCATGCTCCGATACGGCAGATAAATAGCGGTATAGTACAATGAAAAATACCTCACTTTTTACATCTCATGACGAGGCCCATCTATTTCTCCATACAGAATCATTGGTCCCATATAATGTTTGAAACAGTGTATGATGAGCTCCACATAATGCTGCAGTATATGTTGGTCCACATGGATGAAGCTCCACTGTCTTATGGGCCCAAATAATGCTCCAAACATAATGGGCCCCATTTCTAATGCTCTAGTGTATAATGGGCCCTGTAAATGCTGCTCCAGTGTCTGATGTCCACCTTTGGAATGGTCCAGTGTATGGTGGGCCCCATCTATCATTCTCCAGAGTATAGTGCTCCCCAAAAATTGCTGTCCCAACATTGAAAACAATCAAATAAGTCTCCTCGCTAGGGAATCCCTGTACTTGTCTGGACAGGTGCTGTAGCTTGCTTAACAGCTCGCCAGCCGTTCTCACGCCCAGTATGGATTGCACGTGATTGCACAAAGGTTAGAAAGGGTACCGTATCCCTGGATAACATGTATGGATAGCGTACACATTCACAATATATGTCTCAGGAGGCAGGCTCAGACGGTGTCAGGCCCAGTATGGATTGCACGTGATTGCACAAAGGTTAGAAAGGGTACCGTATCCCTGGATAACATGTATGGATAGCGTACACATTCAAAATATATGTCTCAGGAGGCAGGCTCAGACGGTGTCAGGCACAGTATGGATTGCACGTGATTGCACAAAGGTTAGAAAGGGTACCGTATCCCTGGATAACATGTATGGATAGCGTACACATTCAAAATATATGTCTCAGGAGGCAGGCTCAGACGGTGTCAGGCACAGTATGGATTGCACGTGATTGCACAAAGGTTAGAAAGGGTACCGTATCCCCGGATAACATGTATGGATAGCGTACACATTCAAAATATATGTCTCAGGAGGCAGGCTCAGACGGTGTTAGGCCCAGTATGGATTGCACGTGATTGCACAAAGGTTAGAAAGGGTACCGTATCCCCGGATAACATGTATGGATAGCGTACACATTCAAAATATATGTCTCAGGAGGCAGGCTCAGACGGTGTTAGGCCCAGTATGGATTGCACGTGATTGCACAAAGGTTAGAAAGGGTACCGTATCCCTGGATAACATGTATGGATAGCGTACACATTCAAAATATATGTCTCAGGAGGCAGGCTCAGACGGTGTCAGGCACAGTATGGATTGCACGTGATTGCACAAAGGTTAGAAAGGGTACCGTATCCCCGGATAACATGTATGGATAGCGTACACATTCAAAATATATGTCTCAGGAGGCAGGCTCAGACGGTGTTAGGCCCAGTATGGATTGCACGTGATTGCACAAAGGTTAGAAAGGGTACCGTGTCCCCGGATAACATGTATGGATAGCGTACACATTCAAAATATATGTCTCAGGAGGCAGGCTCAGACGGTGTTAGGCCCAGTATGGATTGCACGTGATTGCACAAAGGTTAGAAAGGGTACCGTATCCCTGGAAAACATGTATGGATAGCGTACACATTCAAAATATATGTCTCAAGAGGCAGGCTCAGACGGTGTCAGGCACAGTATGGATTGCACGTGATTGCACAAAGGTTAGAAAGGGTACCGTATCCTCGGATAACATGTATGGATAGCGTACACATTCAAAATATATGTTTCAGGAGGCAGGCTCAGACGGTGTTAGGCCCAGTATGGATTGCACGTGATTGCACAAAGGTTAGAAAGGGTACCGTATCCCCGGATAACATGTATGGATAGCGTACACATTCAAAATATATGTCTCAGGAGGCAGGCTCAGACGGTGTTAGGCCCAGTATGGATTGCACGTGATTGCACAAAGGTTAGAAAGGGTACCGTATCCCTGGATAACATGTATGGATAGCGTACACATTCAAAATATGTCTCAGGAGGCAGGCTCAGACAGTGTCAGGCACAGTATGGATTGCACGTGATTGCACAAAGGTTAGAAAGGGTACCGTATCCCCGGATAACATGTATGGATAGCGTACACATTCAAAATATATGTCTCAGGAGGCAGGCTCAGACGGTGTTAGGCCCAGTATGGATTGCACGTGATTGCACAAAGGTTAGAAAGGGTACCGTATCCCCGGATAACATGTATGGATAGCGTACACATTCAAAATATATGTCTCAGGAGGCAGGCTCAGACGGTGTTAGGCCCAGTATGGATTGCACGTGATTGCACAAAGGTTAGAAAGGGTACCGTATCCCTGGATAACATGTATGGATAGCGTACACATTCAAAATATATGTCTCAGGAGGCAGGCTCAGACGGTGTCAGGCACAGTATGGATTGCACGTGATTGCACAAAGGTTAGAAAGGGTACCGTATCCCCGGATAACATGTATGGATAGCGTACACATTCAAAATATATGTCTCAGGAGGCAGGCTCAGACGGTGTTAGGCCCAGTATGGATTGCACAAAGGTTAGAAAGGGTACCGTATCCCTGGATAACATGTATGGATAGCGTATACATTCAAAATATATGTCTCAGGAGGCAGGCTCAGACGGTGTCAGGCCCAGTATGGATTGCACGTGATTGCACAAAGGTTAGAAAGGGTACCGTATCCCTGGATAACGTGTATGGATAGCGTACACATTCAAAATATATGTCTCAGGAGGCAGGCTCAGACGGTGTCAGGCACAGTATGGATTGCACGTGATTGCACAAAGGTTAGAAAGGGTACCGTATCCCCGGATAACATGTATGGATAGCGTACACATTCAAAATATATGTCTCAGGAGGCAGGCTAAGACGGTGTTAGGCCCAGTATGGATTGCACGTGATTGCACAAAGGTTAGAAAGGGTACCGTATCCCCGGATAACATGTATGGATAGCGTACACATTCAAAATATGTCTCAGGAGGCAGGCTCAGACGGTGTCAGGCCCAGTATGGATTGCACGTGATTGCACAAAGGTTAGAAAGGGTACCGTATCCCTGGATAACATGTATGGATAGCGTACACATTCAAAATATATGTCTCAGGAGGCAGGCTCAGACGGTGTCAGGCACAGTATGGATTGCACGTGATTGCACAAAGGTTAGAAAGGGTACCGTAACCCCGGATAACATGTATGGATAGCGTACACATTCAAAATATATGTCTCAGGAGGCAGGCTCAGATGGTGTTAGGCCCAGTATGGATTGCACGTGATTGCTCAAAGGTTAGAAAGGGTACCGTATCCCCGGATAACATGTATGGATAGCGTACACATTCAAAATATATGTCTCAGGAGGCAGGCTCAGACGGTGTTAGGCACAGTATGGATTGCACGTGATTGCACAAAGGTTAGAAAGGGTACCGTATCCCCGGATAACATGTATGGATAGCGTACACATTCAAAATATATGTCTCAGGAGGCAGGCTCAGACGGTGTTAGGCCCAGTATGGATTGCACGTGATTGCACAAAGTTTAGAAAGGGTACCGTATCCCCGGATAACATGTATGAATAGCGTACACATTCAAAATATATGTCTCAGGAGGCAGGCTCAGACGGTGTTAGGCCCAGTATGGATTGCACGTGATTGCACAAAGGTTAGAAAGGGTACCGTATCCCTGGAAAACATGTATGGATAGCGTACACATTCAAAATATATGTCTCAGGAGGCAGGCTCAGACGGTGTCAGGCACAGTATGGATTGCACGTGATTGCACAAAGGTTAGAAAGGGTACCGTATCCTCGGATAACATGTATGGATAGCGTACACATTCAAAATATATGTTTCAGGAGGCAGGCTCAGACGGTGTTAGGCCCAGTATGGATTGCACGTGATTGCACAAAGGTTAGAAAGGGTACCGTATCCCCGGATAACATGTATGGATAGCGTACACATTCAAAATATATGTCTCAGGAGGCAGGCTCAGACGGTGTTAGGCCCAGTATGGATTGCACGTGATTGCACAAAGGTTAGAAAGGGTACCGTATCCCTGGATAACATGTCTGGATAGCGTACACATTCAAAATATATGTCTCAGGAGGCAGGCTCAGACAGTGTCAGGCACAGTATGGATTGCACGTGATTGCACAAAGGTTAGAAAGGGTACCGTATCCCCGGATAACATGTATGGATAGCGTACACATTCAAAATATATGTCTCAGGAGGCAGGCTCAGACGGTGTTAGGCCCAGTATGGATTGCACGTGATTGCACAAAGGTTAGAAAGGGTACCGTATCCCCGGATAACATGTATGGATAGCGTACACATTCAAAATATGTCTCAGGAGGCAGGCTCAGACGGTGTTAGGCCCAGTATGGATTGCACGTGATTGCACAAAGGTTAGAAAGGGTACCGTATCCCTGGATAACATGTATGGATAGCGTACACATTCAAAATATATGTCTCAGGAGGCAGGCTCAGACGGTGTCAGGCACAGTATGGATTGCACGTGATTGCACAAAGGTTAGAAAGGGTACCGTATCCCCGGATAACATGTATGGATAGCGTACACATTCAAAATATATGTCTCAGGAGGCAGGCTCAGACGGTGTTAGGCCCAGTATGGATTGCACAAAGGTTAGAAAGGGTACCGTATCCCTGGATAACATGTATGGATAGCGTATACATTCAAAATATATGTCTCAGGAGGCAGGCTCAGACGGTGTCAGGCCCAGTATGGATTGCACGTGATTGCACAAAGGTTAGAAAGGGTACCGTATCCCTGGATAACGTGTATGGATAGCGTACACATTCAAAATATATGTCTCAGGAGGCAGGCTCAGACGGTGTCAGGCACAGTATGGATTGCACGTGATTGCACAAAGGTTAGAAAGGGTACCGTATCCCCGGATAACATGTATGGATAGCGTACACATTCAAAATATATGTCTCAGGAGGCAGGCTCAGACGGTGTTAGGCCCAGTATGGATTGCACGTGATTGCACAAAGGTTAGAAAGGGTACCGTATCCCCGGATAACATGTATGGATAGCGTACACATTCAAAATATATGTCTCAGGAGGCAGGCTCAGACGGTGTCAGGCCCAGTATGGATTGCACGTGATTGCACAAAGGTTAGAAAGGGTACCGTATCCCTGGATAACATGTATGGATAGCGTACACATTCAAAATATATGTCTCAGGAGGCAGGCTCAGACGGTGTCAGGCACAGTATGGATTGCACGTGATTGCACAAAGGTTAGAAAGGGTACCGTAACCCCGGATAACATGTATGGATAGCGTACACATTCAAAATATATGTCTCAGGAGGCAGGCTCAGATGGTGTTAGGCCCAGTATGGATTGCACGTGATTGCTCAAAGGTTAGAAAGGGTACCGTATCCCCGGATAACATGTATGGATAGCGTACACATTCAAAATATATGTCTCAGGAGGCAGGCTCAGACGGTGTTAGGCACAGTATGGATTGCACGTGATTGCACAAAGGTTAGAAAGGGTACCGTATCCCCGGATAACATGTATGGATAGCGTACACATTCAAAATATATGTCTCAGGAGGCAGGCTCAGACGGTGTTAGGCCCAGTATGGATTGCACGTGATTGCACAAAGTTTAGAAAGGGTACCGTATCCCCGGATAACATGTATGGATAGCGTACACATTCAAAATATATGTCTCAGGAGGCAGGCTCAGACGGTGTCAGGCCCAGTATGGATTGCACGTGATTGCACAAAGGTTAGAAAGGGTACCGTATCCCTGGATAACATGTATGGATAGCGTACACATTCTAAATATATGTCTCAGGAGGCAGGCTCAGACGGTGTCAGGCACAGTATGGATTGCACGTGATTGCACAAAGGTTAGAAAGGGTACCGTATCCCCGGATAACATGTATGGATAGCGTACACATTCAAAATATATGTCTCAGGAGGCAGGCTCAGACGGTGTCAGGCACAGTATGGATTTGACGGCCCAGATTACACAGCGGAGGAGCAGGGAGAGGTAAAGATTGCAAATGCTGGGGCCCTGCCCAAGCAAGTGGGGCCCACTAGTGGGCGTCGGTACTGGCACTGGGCCCCTCATAGTACAGCGGTGTGTCTGACGGCGGGTGTGCACCACCACCGTCAGAGACACTTGATTGCACTATGAGGGACCCTGTGCCAGTGCCCGCGCCCAAGAGTCGGCCTACCCACCTGTCCAGGGCAACGGCACTCGCACGGTGTCGTGCGGTAGGTGGTGACCCCGGCCTTGGGGGGGGAGGCAGCACAGTTAGGGAGTTTTAGAAAGTGGCATATGTTGATGTTGGACATTCAGCTGATGCAAAAGGCGAAATAGGTGAAGTACCAGGAAGAGGTGGACCAAAGCAAGCCATTTTTCTGTCATCCTATGTGTCATCAGGGGAAGGTGGGACAAAATCCTTGGAAACCCATGCGTGGTTCATTTTAATGAAGGTTAGATCATCCACATTTTGTGTTGACAGACGGGTCCTTTTTTCTGTCAGGATTGATCCAGCTGCACTGAAGACTCTTTCCGATAGCACACTTGCAGCTGGGCAAGCGAGCTCCTGTAAGGCATATTGGGCCAATTCAGGCCAGGTGTCCAGTTTAGCGGCCCAATAGTCAAAGGGGAATGACCTGTGTGGGAGAACATCGATATGGGAGGAAAAGTAGTTTGTAACCATAGTTGACAACTGCTGTCTCCTGTCACTTTCCATCGATGCAGTATTACCAGTTGTGTGAGCGGTATTTGAAAAATCAGTCCACAACATTGTCATGAAACCCCTGTCTCCAACGCCACTTCTGCTGTGTGCACCACGAACACCTCTGCCAAGCTGCCCCCGGCCCGTACGGCTTGTGTGAGAACCATCACCGCTGCTGTGTGCTGGGAATCAGTCCACAACCGATTTACCAGAGTTGCTTGTTTATTAGCCAATATTAGGTCAAGGTTCTCCTGTGGCATGATGTTTTGTAATTTGCCTTTATAGCGTGGATCCAGGATGCTGGCCAACCAGTAGTCGTCATCGTTCATCATTTTGGCAATGCGGGGGTCCCTTTTTAGGATCCGCAAGGCATAATCTGACATGTGGGCCAATGTTCCCGGTGTCAATGATGCACTGCGAGTGCTGGGTGGAGGAGCACTTTCTGGCAAATCCACATCCCTCCAGTCACGCACAAACCCTGTACCAGACCTTGCCACGCCAACATTTTCACTTGCCCCACGAGATGCATCCTCCTCCCCTAAGTAATCATCCCCATCATCCTCCTCCTCCTCTTCTTCCTCCACCTCGTCCAGGAGAGGTCCCTGAGCAGACAATGGCTGAATGTCATCAAAGATTCCCTCCTCCTCTTCCTCCTCATCAACATTGGCTGCAGACGCCTGCTCCTTAAGGTGCGTCAAAGTTTGCATGAGCAGACGCATAAGTGGGATGCTCATGCTTAGGATGGCGTCGTCTGCGCTTACCAGCCGTGTGCATTCCTCAAAACACTGAAGGACTTTACAAAGGTCTTTCAGCTTCGACCACTGCACGCCTGTCAACTCCATGTCTGCTCTCAAAGTGCCTGGCCGTGTATCCTCCCACAAATGCATTATGGCCTGCCTCTACTCGCACAGCCGCTCCACCATGTGCAGGGTGGAGTTCCACCTTGTTGCAATGTTGATAATGAGGCGGTGGTTGGGAAGGTGGAGCAATCGCTGCAGCTTCTGCATACGAACGGAGTGTACAGGCGACCGGCAGATGTGCGCGCACAGTCTTCGCACCTTCTGGAGCAGGGCTGTTAACTCCGGATAATTTTTGAGGAAGCACTGCACCACCAGGTTCAAGGTGTGAGCCAAGCAAGGTATGTGGCTGAGTTTTGAAAGGGCTATGGCTGCCACAAAATTACGGCCGTTATCACTAACTACCTTGCCTGCCTCAAGATGTACACTGCCCAGCCATGACTCAGTTTGTCGCTTCAAGTACTCGGCCAGCACCTCGGCGGTGTGTCTGTCGCCCAAACACATCATCTGCAACACAGCCTGCTGATGCTTTCCACTAGCTGCTCGATAGGGGGACACATCGTGTGCAACAGTGGCAGCTGCAGATGGAGTGCTCGTACGACTGCGCTCTGTGGACGAGCTTTCGCTTCTGGAGGAGGAGGAGGAGGGTCGAACGCCTACAGCCAACTGTTTCCTATACCGTGGGCTAGGCAGCACTGTCCCACCACCGCTTACCCCTGTGGACCCTGCATTCACCACATTAACCCAGTGCGCAGTGATGGACACGTAACGGCCCTGGCCATGCCGACTGGACCATGCATCAGTTGTGAGGTGCACCTTTCCGCTCACTGACTGCTTGAGTGCATGGACAATGCGGTCTTTCACATGATGGTGGAGGGCTGGGATGGCTTTGCGAGAGAAGTGGCGACTGGGTAGGTCATAGCGTGGTACTGCATAGGCCATGAGTTCGCGGATAGCTGTGCTTTCCACCAACCGAAAGGGCATCATCTCAAACGAGATTAGTTTGGCAATGTGGGCGTTCAAACCCAGTGTACGCGGATGAGAGACTGAGTACTTTCTTGACCTACTCAGTGTCTGGGAGGGTGAGCTGGACTTGAGAGCTGCATATGGTGGAAGTAGCGGTGGACAGGGCGGACTGAGAGAGGGTTGATGATGGTGATGGAGTTGGTGTTCTTTCTGATGGCCTAGAATCAGTCTTTCGTTGATATAACAGTGGGATTCCCTGACTGCTGTGGTCTTGCAACGACACCTCAACATTTGCTGCTGTGCTAACTGGTGGGCTTACAGTGGGGGAAACAATGTAGCGTTGCTGACTACCTTCGTTGTGATCAGTTGCACATGTGGCACTTGTGTTTGGTGTTGTGTCCACGCTTGCAAGTGCATGCTGGTTAAATGTCTAAGCATGCAACTGGTATTCAAATTTTTCAGATTTTTCCCTCGGCTAAAGGTCTTTGCGCACTTCTTACAGATAACCTTGGCCTGATCATGAGGATTTTGTTCAAAAAAGTGCCACACTGCACTCTTCCTACTTTGGCAGACATTTTGCGGCCTAGCACGCTGTGATCTTTTGACCCTCTGGACAAGCTGTCCAGCAACTCTTTTGATGTTTGGAACCTGTCGTTGGAGTGCTCCGGGCCTGCCAGATAACAGCTGTTGCGATGTCGATGTCTGCTGTGGATACTCCTCATCTGAGCTATTGGAAGCAGCACCCTCTTCCCCCAATGGATGCCAATCTGGGTCAACAACTGGGTCATCCATCACCTCCTCTTCTATGTCATGTGCACCTTTCTCTGTGTCACCGTGTATGGTGGTATAGTGTGCGGGAAGGGGCACCTGAGTCTCATCAGGGTCAAAATCTGGCTCTGTACACTGCGAGGACAATGTAGTGTTCTGAGTGAATGTACCAGCAGAATCATCCATCAGCGGCTGTGCATCAGTGCACTCCATGTCAGATTCATCTTGGCCTGGGTAATTCACCATTTCACTTGATAATCCAGGCATGGTATGTGAAAACAGCTCCATGGAGTAATCAGTAGTATGGCCTGCGTTATCCTTCAATCTTGGTTGGGGTGAAGGACACAAGGAAAGGTGTGGTTCATGAACATGAGCCTCCAATGACGACTCAGTGCTTTTACTTTTTACAACTGAAGAAGAGGAGGCGATAGAGCTGGAGGCTGAGTCAGCAATGTAAGACAAAACTTTTTCCTGATGCTCTGCCTTTAAAAGCGGTTTGCCAACTCCTAGAAAACTAAGCGTTCGAGGCCTTATGTAGCCAGACGATGACGCAGGGTCAGCACCTCCTGCATTCGGTCCTATTTTGCTCTTGCCACTACCATCAGATCCACCACCAACACCATCATTACCAGCTGCCAACCCCCGCCCAATTCCATGGCCTCTTCCACCAGCCTTCCTCATTTTTGGTAGAAATGTAGACAAAATCCAACAAACTATATAGTAATGTAAAACAAGGTACAAGGTGTCTATAGGACAGGGGAGATTTAGAATTTCTGCACACACTTGTGGACACTTTTGGATTGTGTGAGGCCCACTGATATCTGAGCGCTATGTGACACGCTCGATGGCACAGCTGCCTGTGACCAAAGTGACGAGAGGATAATGGAGATTTTGAATCTCTGCGCACACTTTTGGACACTGGACACTTGTGGATTGTGTGAGGCCCACTGATATCTGAGCGCTATGTGACAGGCTCGATGGCACAGCTGCCTGTGACAAAAGTGACGAGAGGATAATGGAGATTTTGAATCTCTGCGCACACTTTTGGACACTGGACACTTGTGGATTGTGTGAGGCCCACTGATATCTGAGCGCTATGTGACAGGCTCGATGGCACAGCTGCCTGTGACCAAAGTGACGAGAGGATAATGGAGATTTTGAATCTCTGCGCACACTTTTGGACACTGGACACTTGTGGATTGTGTGAGGCCCACTGATATCTGAGCGCTATGTGACACGCTCGATGGCACAGCTGCCTGTGACCAAAGTGACGAGAGGATAATGGAGATTTTGAATCTCTGCGCACACTTTTGGACACTGGACACTTGTGGATTGTGTGAGGCCCACTGATATCTGAGCGCTATGTGACACGCTCGATGGCACAGCTGCCTGTGACCAAAGTGACGAGAGGATAATGGAGATTTTGAATCTCTGCGCACACTTTTGGACACTGGACACTTGTGGATTGTGTGAGGCCCACTGATATCTGAGCGCTATGTGACAGGCTCGATGGCACAGCTGTGACCAAAGTGACGAGAGGATAATGGAGATTTTGAATCTCTGCGCACACTTTTGGACACTGGACACTTGTGGATTGTGTGAGGCCCACTGATATCTGAGTGCTATGTGACACGCTCGATGGTACAGCTGCCTGTGACCAAAGTGACGAGAGGATAATGGAGATTTTGAATCTCTGCGCACACTTTTGGACACTGGACACTTGTGGATTGTGTGAGGCCCACTGATATCTGAGCGCTATGTGACAGGCTCGATGGCACAGCTGTGACCAAAGTGACGAGAGGATAATGGAGATTTTGAATCTCTGCGCACACTTTTGGACACTGGACACTTGTGGATTGTGTGAGGCCCACTGATATCTGAGCGCTATGTGACAGGCTCGATGGCACAGCTGCCTGTGACAAAAGTGATGAGAGGATAATGGAGATTTTGAATCTCTGCGCACACTTTTGGACACTGGACACTTGTGAATTGTGTGAGGCCCACTGATGTCTGAGCGCTATGTGACACGCTCGATGGCACAGCTGCCTGTGACCAAAGTGACGAGAGGATAATGGAGATTTTGAATCTCTGCGCACACTTTTGGACACTGGACACTTGTGGATTGTGTGAGGCCCACTGATATCTGAGCGCTATGTGACAGGCTCGATGGCACAGCTGCCTGTGACCAAAGTGAAGAGAGGATAATGGAGATTTTGAATCTCTGCGCACACTTTTGGACACTGGACACTTGTGGATTGTGTGAGGCCCACTGATATCTGAGCGCTATGTGACACGCTCGATGGCACAGCTGCCTGTGATCAAAGTGACGAGAGGATAATGGAGATTTTGAATCTCTGCGCACACTTTTGGACACTGGACACTTGTGGATTGTGTGAGGCCCACTGATATCTGAGCGCTATGTGACACGCTCGATGGCACAGCTGCCTGTGACCAAAGTGACGAGAGGATAATGGAGATTTTGAATCTCTGCGCACACTTTTGGACACTGGACACTTGTGGATTGTGTGAGGCCCACTGATATCTGAGCGCTATGTGACACGCTCGATGGCACAGCTGCCTGTGACCAAAGTGATGAGAGGATAATGGAGATTTTGAATCTCTGCGCACACTTTTGGACACTGGACACTTGTGGATTGTGTGAGGCCCACTGATATCTGAGCGCTATGTGACACGCTCGATGGCACAGCTGCCTGTGACCAAAGTGACGAGAGGATAATGGAGATTTTGAATCTGCGCACACTTTTGGACACTGGACACTTGTGGATTGTGTGAGGCCCACTGATATCTGAGCGCTATGTGACAGGCTCGATGGCACAGCTGCCTGTGACAAAAGTGATGAGAGGATAATGGAGATTTTGAATCTCTGCGCACACTTTTGGACACTGGACACTTGTGGATTGTGTGAGGCCCACTGATATCTGAACGCTATGTGACAGGCTCGATGGCACAGCTGTGACCAAAGTGACGAGAGGATAATGGAGATTTTGAATCTCTGCGCACACTTTTGGACACTGGACACTTGTGGATTGTGTGAGGCCCACTGATATCTGAGCGCTATGTGACACGCTCGATGGCACAGCTGCCTGTGACCAAAGTGACGAGAGGATAATGGAGATTTTGAATCTCTGCGCACACTTTTGGACACTGGACACTTGTGGATTGTGTGAGGCCCACTGATATCTGAGCGCTATGTGACAGGCTCGATGGCACAGCTGTGACAAAAGTGACTAGAGGATAAGGGAGATTGGATTGCTTTTAAAAAAGCAGTTTGCGGAGAAGTGGGTAAACAGCAATGCCAGCGTGTCAGGAAGCCTTAAAAGGCAGCCCAACAACCAACACCACTGATACACCACAATATAGCCTCCCCTTGCACTGCACACACAGTGACTTGTGTGTTGTGCAGGCCAAATCGCTAGCAGCAGAAGCAGTTTTTTTGTCTTCTTACCTGCCTAACGCTCTCCCTACAGAATCAGCAGCAACCTCTCCTTATACTAAGATCGGCAGAAGTAAGATGGCGGTCGGCGTGAACGCCCTTTTATACCCCCTGTGACGCCCACCAAAGCAAGCCAATCACTTGCATGCCCTTCTGAAAGATTATGGTGACCCGTGCCTAGGTCATCACGTTGCCCACAGTGTCCGTGGATCCTGATTGGCTGAAAAAGAGCGCAAAACAAACTTTTGAAACGCGACTTTGGCGCGTAAGTCGCCGACCTCGTGGCCGACCTCATCCTAGGGTCGGGTTTCGTTTCATGAAACCCGACTTTGCCAAAAGTCGGCGACTTTTGAATTTTTTCGACCCGTTTCGCTCAACTCTACTTATTACGCCTTCTGAACTCCTGACGCTGCTCTCTGGAAAAAACTCTATCACATTGCATAGGTTCAGACATTTGTTCAACAGGTGGCAATACCTCTCATGCAGCTTTGCGTTCAACCTGAATGGCTAATGACATAGAATCGTCAAGACCAGAGGGAACAGGAAATCCCACCATAGTATCTTTTACGACTTCTGACAACCCCTTCCGAAAGAGAGCAGCCAAGGCATTATCATTCCAGGTAGTAAGTACTGCCCACTTTCGGAATTTTTGACAGTACAATTCTGCAGAATCACGACCCTGGCTCAATGCCAGCAGGGTCTTTTCAGCCCGGTCAATGGCATTAGGTTCGTCATACAACAACCCCAAAGCTTGAAAGAATGCGTTCACATTAGTCAGAATAGGATCATATGGTTTCAAAGAAAACGCCCAATCCTGGGGATCGCCACGCAGCAAAGAGATGACAATTTTAACCTGCTGCGCGGAGCTCCCTGACGAGTTAGGCTTCAAGGCAAAAAATAATTTACAATTATTTTTGAAATTCAAAAATTTAGACCGATCCCCAAAAAATACATCAGGTGTAGGAATCTTTGGTTCAGCAGCATGTGAATGAGCAAGGTAGGCGGAAATTCCCCGCACTTCCGCAGCGAGCTGCTCCACACGATCAGACAATTGCTTTATCTCCATTGAGAGAAAAAAAAAAATTCCCCCTACGGCCTCAGAGATATAGAGGAAAAAATATACACTTTTTTTTTTTTTTTTTTTAACAATTCTTTCCTGCTATTGAGTACCCTAGAATCTGCGGTATGGCGGGTGATTCTGTTATGAATGAGTCACCGTAGGAGGCAAAAGCAGAAATACAAGCTAAGTCCAGAAAACCAGAGAAGTTGGCAGCTATCAGATTGCAGACGCCTGAACCTATCAACACAACTAGCAGTAGCCGTGGGGGGTTCCTACGATGCCCTAGACTCCTCGATCACAGCCGGAGAATTACATAGGCCTAAAGAAGGAAAGGGGAAATCTAAACTGCCCCAGAGCAGACCCCAAAGCAATAGGCAGCCCCCAACATATAATGACGGTGAAGCAAGATGAAAATACTAACACAGACAGAAAGATAGACTGAGCAAAGACGAGGCCCAAAACTACCTAGATAGGAAAGGACAGGAAGGCTGCTGTCTGCAATCTGCCAAAACCCTATCAAAGACATAAGCCAACAAGCTGATATGAAAAAGGCCCTGAAGCAGCTAGGCTTCAAAAACTAAATCAGCACTCAGGTATTTTCAGAAGACAGAGCTAAATGAATTCAGCACACCCCAGCAGGGAATGGCAGAAATCCAGAAAAACAAAGTCAAAGCACCAAAGCAAAAGGCCGAGCAGCAAACTTAGCTTTAGAGGAGCAGGAATTCAGACTAGTCTCCAAGGATCCCACAGAGAAATCACCCGCAGGGCAGAAGGGCGTCGGCAGCCTTATATCCAGTCAGTAACTCCACTCAGCCAGTCATCATAATCAGCCTCAGGTGTTTGATAATCAGGCTCACTACCTTTCTTTACCAGAAGAGGGAGTTCCTCGGGCCTCAGTAATGAAGGGAAAAATGAACTCACAACACATGGCCCCCTCACCCCCAATCCTGGTATGCATGGCCCCCTCACCCCCAATCTTGGTATGCATGGTCCTCTCACCCCCACCTATCCTGGTATGCATGGTACCCCTCTTCCCCCCTATCCTGGTATGCATGGTACCCCTCATCCCCCAATCCTGGTATGCATGGTACTCTCAACCGCAATCCTGGTATGCATGGCCCCCTCACACCCCAGTCCTGGTATGCATGGCCCCCTCACCCCCCAATCCTGGTAAGCATGGCCCCCTCACCCCCAATCCTGGTATGCATGGTCCTCTCAACCACAATCCTGGTATACATGGTCCTCTCACCCCCACCTATCCTGGTATGCATGGTACCCCTCTTCCCCCCCTATCCTTGTATGCATGGTACCCCTCATCCCCCAATCCTGGTATACATGGCCCCCTCACCCCCAATCCTGGTATGCATGGTCCTCTCAACCACAATCCTGGTATGCATGGCCCCGTCAAACCCCAATCCCGGTATGCATGCCCCCCTCACACCCCAATCCTGGTATGCATGGCCCCCCTCACACCCCAATCCTGGTATGCATGGCCCCCTCACTGGTATGCATGGTCCTCTCTCCCCCCAATCCTGGTATGCATGGCCCCCTCACCCCCAATCCTGGTATGCATGGTCCTCTCAACCGCAATCCTGGTATACATGGCCCCCTCACCCCCAATCCTGGTATGCATGATCCTCTCACCCCCCGCCTATCCTGGTATGCATGGTACCCCTCATCCCCCCTATCCTGGTATGCATGGTACCCCTCATCCCCCAATCCTGGTATGCATGGCCCCCTCACCCCCAATCCTGGTATGCATGGTCCTCTCAACCGCAATCCTGGTATACATGGCCCCTTACCCTTCAATCCTGGTATGCATGGCCCCCTCACCCAAACCACCAATCCTGGTATGCATGGTCCTCTTACCCCCCAATCCTGGTATGCATGGTACCCTCACCCCCAAATCCTGGCATGCATGTTCCTCTCACCCCCCAATCCTGGTATGCATGGCCCCCTAACCCCAAATCCTGGTATGCATGGTCCTCTCACCCCTCAATCCAGGTATGCATGGTCCTCTCACCCCCCAATCCTGATATGCATGGCCCCCTCACCCCCAATCCTGGTATGCATGGTCCTCTCAACCGCAATCCTGGTATGCATGGCCCCCTCACACCCCAATTCTGGTATGCATGGCCCCCTCACCCCCAATCCTGGTATGCATGGCCCCCTCACCCCCCAATCCTGGTATGCATGGTCCTCTCAACCGCAATACTGGTATGCATGGCCCCCTCACCCCAAATCCTGGTATGCATTGTACCCCTCATCCCCCAATCCTGGCATGCATGGCCCCCTCATCCCCCCCTATCCTGGTATGCATGGCCCCTCACCCCCTATCCTGGTATGTTTGGTCCCCTCATCCCCCAATCCTGGTATGCATGGTACCCCTCACCCCCCAATCCTGGTATGCATGGCCCCCTCACCCCCCCAATCCTGGTATGCATGGCCCCCTCACCCCCCAATCCTGATATGCATGGCCCCCTCACCCCCAATCCTGATATGCATGGTCCTCTCACCCCTCAATCCAGGTATGCATGGTCCTCTCACCCCCCAATCCTGATATGCATGGCCCCCTCACCCCCAATCCTGGTATGCATGGTCCTCTCAACCGCAATCCTGGTATGCATGGCCCCCTCACACCCCAATTCTGGTATGCATGGCCCCCTCACCCCCAATCCTGGTATGCATGGCCCCTTCACCCCCCAATCCTGGTATGCATGGTCCTCTCAACCGCAATACTGGTATGCATGGCCCCCTCACCCCAAATCCTGGTATGCATTGTACCCCTCATCCCCCAATCCTGGCATGCATGGCCCCCTCATCCCCCCCTATCCTGGTATGCATGGCCCCTCACCCCCTATCCTGGTATGTTTGGTCCCCTCATCCCCCAATCCTGGTATGCATGGTACCCCTCACCCCCCTATCCTGGTATGCATGGCCCCCTCACCCCCCCAATCCTGGTATGCATGGCCCCCTCACCCCCAATCCTGATATGCATGGTCCTCTCACCCCCCAATCCTGGTATCCATGGTACCCCTCATCCCCAATCCTGGTATCCATGGCCCCCTCACCCCCCCTATCCTGGTATGCATGGCCCCCTCATCCCCCCATCCTGGTATGCATGGTACCCCTCATCCCCCAATCCTGGTATGCATGGTACCCCTCATCCCCCAATCCTGGCATGCCTGGCCCCCTCACCCCCAATCCTGGTATGCATGTCCCCCTCACCTCTCCTATCGTGGTTTGCATGGTCCCCTCACTCCTTTTAAAAGTCCAAAAAAAAGAAATCATTTATGCTCACCCTTCTTTCTTATACTCCAGTGCTGTTCTGCTGGAGACCGGGGCTGGAGTGCGGCCGGAATCGCGCTGCGCATGCGCGTTCCGGCGGCATTTTACTGAAGACACACTCAGTAAAATGCCGCCGGATCGCGCTATGCGCGTGCGCGATTCCGGCCCGGCGCCATATTGCTGAAGACACACTGCAAGTGTGTCTTCAGTGAAATGGCGCTGGATCGCGCATGCGCAGCGCGATTCCGGCCGCACTCCAGCCCCGGTCTTCGGGCGACGAGAAGCGCCGTGGCAACGCTCCTCCCGGACAGGTAAGTATGTGTGTATGGCGCCATACACAATCCTCACCGCTGGCTGGCCTCACTCTGTCTGGAGCCAGACTGTGCAGGCGCGTTGCGCTTGCGCATTCTATAGAGGCTTCAGACAGAGGGACGCTACCCCGATTATATTATAGATATATACAGTTGTGGCCAAAAGTATTGACACCCCTGCAATTCTGTCAGATAATACTCAGTTTCTTCCTGAAAATGATTGCAAACACAAATTCTTTGGTATTATTATCTTCATTTAATTTGCCTTAAATGAATAAACACAAAAGAGAATGAAGCAAAAAGCAAAACATTGATCATTTCACACAAAACTCCAAAAATGGGCCAGACAAAAGTATTATCCCCTTCAGCCTAATACTTGGTTGCACAACCTTTAGCCAAAATAACTGCGACCAACCGCTTCCGGTAACCATCAATGAGTTTCTTGCAATGCTCTGCTGGAATTTTAGACCATTCTTCTTTGGCAAACTGCTCCAGGTCCCTGATATTTGAAGGGTGCCTTCTCCAAACTGCCATTTTTAGATCTCTCCACAGGTGTTCTATGGGATTCAGGTCTGGACTCATTGCTGGCCACCTTAGAAGTCTCCAGTGCTTTCTCTCAAACCATTTTCTAGTGCTTTTTGAAGTGCGTTTTGGGTCATTGTCTTGCTGGAAGACCCATGACCTCTGAGGGAGACCCAGCTTTCTCACACTGGGCACTACATTATGCTGCAAAATTTGTTGGTAGTCTTCAGACTTCATAATGTCATGCACACGATCAAGCAGTCCAGTGCCAGAGGCAGCAAAGCAACCCCAAAACATCAGGGAACCTCCGCCATGTTTGACTGTAGGGACCGTGTTTTTTTCTTTGAATGCCTCTTTTTTTCTCCTGTAAACTCTATGTTGATGCCTTTGCCCCAAAAGCTCTACTTTTGTCTCATCTGACCAGAGAACATTCTTCCAAAAAGTTTTAGGCTTTTTCAGGTAAGTTTTGGCAAACTCCAGCCTGGCTATTTATGTCTCGGGGTAAGAAGTGGGGGTCTTCCTGGGTCTCCTACCATACAGTCCCTTTTCATTCAGACGCCGACGGATAGTACAGGTTGACACTGTTGTATCCTCGGACTGCAGGGCAGCTTGAACTTGTTTGGATGTTAGTCGAGGTTCTTTATCCAACATCCGCACAATCTTGCATTGAAATCTCTTGTCAATTTTTCTTTTCCGTCCACATCTAGGGAGGTTAGCCACAGTGCCATGGGCTTTAAACTTCTTGATGACACTGTGCACGGTAGACACAGGAACATTCAGGTCTTTGGAGATGGACTTGTAGCCTTGAGATTGCTCATGCTTCCTCACGATTTGGTTTCTCAAGTCCTCAGACAGTTCTTTGGTCTTCTTTCTTTTCTCCATGCTCAATGTGGTACACACAAGGACACAGGACAGAGGTTGAGTCAACTTTAATCCATGTCAACTGGCTGCAAGTGTGATTTAGTTATTGCCAACACCTGATAGGTGCCAGAGGTAAGTTACAGGTGCTGTCAATTACACAAATTAGAGAAGCATCACATGATTTTTCGAACAGTGCCAATACTTTTGTCCACCCTCCTTTTTATGTTTGGTGTGGAATTATATCCAACTTGGCTTTAGGACAATTCTTTTTGTGTTTTTTCATTTAAGACAAATTAAATGAAGATAATAATACCAAAGAATTTGTGTTTGCAATCATTTTCAGGAAGAAACTGAGTATTATCTGACAGAATTGCAGGAGTGTCAGTACTTTTGGTCACAACTACTGTGTATATATATATATATATATATATATATCACTATGTAATAAACTATGTAAGTGGCAAAAAACAGTTTTCAACAAAAACATACTAAATAACATTTGTGCAGTCTATGAATTTGTTCTAAGAAATAGAATTGCCTCCATCAGATCCTCCTTCATAGATGACCTCAAATCTGACCTAATAATTTTAAAGCTAGAGAACAACCTCTCTACACTAACTTGGGTTGGAGGAAAAGCTGTAACCACTTGGGCAACATCTCTAACAATTTCCGGGTATAAAGGAATTGCCTCGTGCACAGTCAGTTTTGATGAACGGTTGAATTTTTCTATTTCTTTGAGAGCAAGTGAAACATTTTGCTGAAATATGGTCAATCTGCTTGCTATAGGAGACTGAGTGAAATCTTTTTCCTTGCGGCAATGCTTTGACAAGTATTTGGATGACATGGAGCAGACAAAGTCAAACTCCTCATCTGATTATGAAGATATGGCAGCAGTAGCACTGTCAGGACCCAAGTCCTCTTGCGCCTGGCAGTCCTCCTGTAGGCCACTCATCCTAACTGCTACCTCAGTCAGAGCTTTTTTTCCTTTAGTAAGCTGTTGATCATCAAGCAGTATACGATGACTTGGGTCCACATAAACAACTGCCAGAAAATTTTATTTTCCAATAGCTGTGTCTCTCTCCATTTCATTGAAGCAGCAATGCCATCTGCGATTAAACTTCCTCTTTGGGACAGGCAAAATAGCAAGTTCTTCCACTCCCTTATGAAAATGCCAGATGTTAAATCCTCGGGTTGTAATTTTTTAGTCACTGTAAATGGGTGATTAAGCAATTCCTTCAATTCAGCCACCTGTGTCCATTGACCTTCATTTAGGGTTACCTGAGGGTTCGTCATATCTATAAGAAACAGTTTTAGTTCAAGCAATCGCTCTATCATTAAATAAGTGCTGCCCCACCGAGTGGCTTGATCGACAATTGCCCCTTTCCCAGCACGTCTCTTCAAGATGGAATCAATTTTAGGGGTTCTGGCGGCAATCATTTTCAGCATGTCCCTCTTGCAGACTCTTATTGCCAGCTGCAGCGTGTGCACAACACAGCGCATGTGATGAATACGAAAGTGTTTTGAAGCAGCTTCAACAAGATCATCTATTTCTACAGTATAATTTTGCTGTTCTTCTGTTGTAATACCTGTTTGTTCCTCAGTTAGGGCAGTTTCACACTTCCAGATAATTCCGGTACCGGAAAAACCGGTACCGGAGCTATCCGTGTCCGTGTGCGTACGGAGGTCATCCGTGTGACATCCGTGTGCTATCCGTATGTCCGTGTGTACCATCTGTATGCTGTCCGTGTGTCCATGTCCGTGTTTTTGAAAAATTATTTTTAATGTTAACCCTTTGACTTTTAAAAACGCACACGGATCGCACACGGACAGCACATGGACAGCATCCGTGTGCGGTACGTGTTTACACAGACCCATTGACTTGTATGGGTCCGTGTGATCCGTGCTGTTGCACAAAAACGGACATGTCAGCGTGTTTTGCACACGGACACACGGTCCGTGAAAACACGCTGACATCTGCATAGACACATTCCTGAGAATGTGTCTACGTGTGTCAGTGTCTCCGGTACGTGAGAAAACTGTCACTACACGTACCGGAGCCACTGACGTGTGAAACTGACCTTACATGAACAGCACTGTGGCCTTCCATCTCAAACTTACTGAATCCTAAATTTTCTTCTAGCTGTTGTTCATTACTCTGAATCATCAGTTTAATTGTACTTATCATGTTTGAAGCATTGTCCCTTACAATAGCAAGAACCTGTTCTTGTGTGAATGTAGCCTTAGATCAGGAATAGAACAGCCATTTATAGGACATTTCATAACTTTCCCAAATTCCTATGAAAAAATATTCAGCACATTCTGCATTGAACTACTGTACCCAATTTATTATATATTTTAGGAGTCGGACCATTTTATACCTACTCCGACTCCACCAAAATGAGCCCCGACTCCACGACTCCGACTCCACAGCCCTGCTTAAAAGGACAAGCCTCCATCTAAAATACGGACTGGAACAGTTCATGCTGTAATTTTTCTTTACATTGAGGCAACAGTCGCATGACTGTATTTTCTGTCCAAATGCTGTAATTTTTTTTTATGGTTAACACTTGACCAAAAATTGTTATTTAATAGGGCTGTTCAGATTGCCCAATGTCTGTGTTAGAACAATCGTAGCAGGCACTAAAGATCAACCATCTAGCGTCCGATGTTTATGGGTACATTGCAATTGTATTTGTTCTTGTAAATTTTAATAACTGCTGATGTAGAAAAAATGGATGCCATATGGAGTGTAGGTGGATGACAATTCAGCTAGGGTCACACATCCGTATTTTCAGTCCAACTGCTGGCCGTAAAATAAAATGACAGCACTCGGACCAATGATAGGGCTCAGTAGGGCTGTCCTGATGGACCGAATGCCCGTGTGAAAAGAATTGTAGTGTGCACTAGTCTTTTCTGTTTTTTTTCAGGTGAGACTTACCTGTTCAAGTCTAGGGGTGCGCAGAAAAATTAGGATCCCGTACATACCAACTGTATAGCATCCAAATGTTACAGATACATTGCAATTCTTTAACATGGTCTTATAAATTTAATAGCTGCTGATGTATAAAAACGGAGGCCATACAGCATGCAGCATGTCAAGGTATCACAATACAGAGGCATCTGTCTTTTCTGGATGAAAACTGGATGATTTTTTTTTAAATGTACTCTCCTAAGAGCTCAGCCATAATCGCCAGGTCCCATAAGGCCACATTCACACTATCAGTATTTGGTGAGTTTTTTACCTCAGTATTTGTAAGCCAAAACCAGGAGTGGGTGATAAATCCAGAAGGGGTGACGTGTTTCTATTATACTTTTCCTCTGATTGTTCCCCTCCTGGTTTTGGCTTACAAATACTGATGTCAAATACTGACCAAATACTGAACGTGTTAAAATTACATTGGTCAGTGTCCTTTATGAATTTTACAGTAAAATACACTTGTCGGGACAAGGCCTAAACCTAAGCAGTGAAAAAGATACAACTAAAGACACAAATGTTAGGATTTCAAAGAGCCTCAGAAGTCAGGAAGTTGAGTGTAATGTATGAATCTCTACACAGGAAGTTAATGGTTAAAAGAATGGCAAAGTCTGCATTCAGCCAACGAAATCCCACAACCACACACAGTCCTATATATACACACATGCAGAAACAAATGTGTATGTCGCTACACGCACAGGCACACAGTTATTAATATACTTAGTACATATGAAAAAGTAAAGAACGTAATAGATACACAAATACATACAATCCAATAAAGACATGAAGCTTAAAATAGCTGTACATTAGCAAATCAGAAGTTAGAACAGAGGCCAAAGTTGGGCAAATATGTTGTATTTTACAAGCCTGATCATTATATAATAACTTATACATAGAATAAATTCAGATCAGCAAAATGTATTGTTTTAATACATTACATTACTCACCTTATACTGAGCCTTAGGCTATGTGCCCACGTATTAAAAACAGATTAAAAACAAATGTGACATGCACAAGTGTGAACAAGTCGGTAAGACAATGTTCACACCACCCAATGGCTGAAACACAACAAGAAAGCACAAAATGACAAATTTGCAAAAATACTCTGCAGTAAAAAACATGACCGTAATCAGCAAGTGCTGTATAACAAATACAGGGTATTTAGTCGATACGTTTTTTGCAAAAAATATATATACGTATGTGCCCACGTATGCAGAAAATATCTGCATGAAAACCGGACTCCTTCCCAGAAAACGCGCGTATTTTTTTTGCGCCTTTTTTTCGCATTTTTTTGCGAGTCCCCAGTCTCATAGAAAACAGCTAAAACGCGGAATTTTCCACAAGATTAATGCGCATGCTGTAATTTTTACCGCGATACGTTTTTTCGCGGAAAAAAACGCATCAATGTGCACAGAAAGGTGCAGAATGCATTAAAATGAATGGGATGCTTCTTTAAAACAATTTTTCAGCATTTTTGCCAGTAAAAACGCTTAAAAAACGTGAAAAAAAGCTTACGTGTGCACACAGCCTTAGTTACTTTTTGTAGTATATGTTAGAGCTGCACTCACTATTCTGCTGGTGGAGTCACTGTGTGCATACATTACATTACTTATCCTGTACTGATCCTGAGTTACATCCTGTATTATACTCCAGAGCTGCACTCAGTATTCTGCTGGTGGAGTCACTGTGTGCATACATTACATTATTTATCCTGTACTGATCCTGAGTTACATCCTGTATTATACTCCGGAGCTGCACTCACTATTCTGCTGGTGGAGTCACTGTGTACATACATTACATTACTTATCCTGTACTGATCCTGAGTTACATCCTGTATTATACTCCAGAGCTGCACTCACTATTCTGCTGGAGGAGTCACTGTGTACATACATTACATTACTTATCCTGTACTGATCCTGAGTTACACCCTGTATTATACTCCAGAGATGCACTCACTATTCTGCTGGTGCAGTCACTGTGTACATACATTACATTACTTATCCTGTACTGATCCTGAGTTACACCCTGTATTATACCCCAGAGCTGCACTCACTATTCTGCTGGTGCAGTCACTGTGTACATACATTACATTACTTATCCTGTACTGTTCCTGAGTTACATCCTGTATTACACTCCAGAGCTGCACTTGGGTCGCCCTCACACCCAGGGCAGCGGGGTACTCGGTACCGGGCCCGCGGGTCTCCACGAGTGGGGTTGTTGTCACGGCAGCCATGACCCGGTCCGTGGCCCTGGGCGCCCATTGTAAATAGCAGAAATGTTCATTGAATGATTCGTGACGCCACCTGTGGTGTTCGGCAAGAAAGGTGTTAAGCCGACGCTGTGAGCAGATCCTCTGGGACAGATGGTGTAGTGCAGCAATGATGTTGTGGCCCTCCACAGGTAGGGCAGTAGTCCCAGGGCAGTGTAGGTTGTAGAGATAGGGGAGAGACGTAGATGATGCAGTGTCAGGCACAGAGATGTAGCAGTGCTGAGGGTGTTGGCGCAGGAATAAGCGGAGGACACCGGGGCATGTAGTTCCAAAGCTTTAATTACAGTCTGTTGTGCATACAGGTGCCCGCATCTGTGCCGCGTCCTCCGGGTCAGGGGCTCTGTCAACTTCCAGGCAAGATGAAGTTCTCTGTTCCAACACTCCGCCAACATATGTGCCTTTTCTGAACGTCTCCCTTTTGCGCCTAAAGTGAAGTACTCTCAGTACTGAGTTACACTGGAGTTCCTCCTGTCAGATGTTACTATGAACTCTACTTGTACGGCAGACAGCTGTAGCCTGCTTCGGGGACTCCTTGCTACTAAGTCCCGGCTCACTCATGTTGCTGTTGTGCCCCCAAGTCTTGTGTGGGAATGAAGTGGTCACTACTTCTATTCCTCCGGTGTCTGCTGCAGGACCATTAGTATCCATACAACCTCGGGGACCGGACCCCGGCCATGCGTTGTGAACTTGGGAAGGGTTCTGCTCTAACCCTAATCCTCAGTCCTCCTCTTCTCCTTACGTTCCGTTCAAATCTATCTTTCTTATAAAGAGTCAGGCTTTCCATCAATGTCTCTTTCCTGTGCCAGCAGACCCAGGTCACTGAGGTCTGCAGCAGCACTTCCTTCAATCCATCCCACTCAGGGGATCTTCTCTCACAGACTCCCTGAGTCCGACTGACTAAATCCTAAACTCTTCCCAATCTTTTGGTGCAGACTAAGCTCCACCCACCTCCCAGCACTCTTCGTGTTCCAAGCAGGGAGCCACCAAAGGTGCTTTGCTACACTACTATGTTGTGTGGGATGCAGGTGTTGGAGCGTGGTCAGGCATCTCCACCCTACCTGAATGGTGGGGCACAACACCTCAGGAGGAGGTGCAGTACCTCTGTGGCGACTGAACCCTCAGGGGCGCCACACACTCACTATTCTGCTGGTGCAGTCACTGTGTACATACATTAAATTACTTATCCTGTACTGATCCTGAGTTACATCCTATATTATACTCCAGAGCTGCACTCACTATTCTGCTGGTGCAGTCACTGTGTACATACATTACATTACTTATCCTGTACTGATCCTGAGTTACATCCTATATTATACTCCAGAGCTGCACTCACTATTCTGCTGGTGCAGTCACTGTGTGGAAAATGATCACTGAGCCACGGCAACAACTAGGGGGAGCCTCACAGCTTAAGGCTAAGTGCACACGTTGCAGAAAATTTCAGCTCAAAAACCTGAATCCCTTCCCAGAAAACGCACGTATTTTTCCTCGGTGGTTTTTCTGCGGCGGTTTTTGCGCGGTTTTGATGCGTTTTTTTCCACAGCGGTTTCTAACCGCATGGAAGAAGCTTAAACCGCGGAAAAATCCGCAAAATTAGTGTGCATGCTGCGTTTTTTACCGTGATGCGGTTTTTTCGCGGTAAAAAAACGCATCAATGTGCACAAAAAGTGCAAAATGCATAGAAATGACTGGGAAGCTTATTTTTAGCGGTTTTATAGCGGTTTTATAGTGAAAACCGTGGTAAAAACCGCTAAAAAAAATGCTGTGTGTGAACACAGCCTAAGGGTCCACTGTTTGATACATGTTCTGTTTTTAGCCTGCAGATGACTGACTATTCTGGGTACCTGGAAAAAAAAAAAAAAAATGATACTGTAGGCCCCATCAGGCTGTGTATATATGATGAGTTTTTGATGCATGTTTGAGTAGCCCAGTGCGTGTGTAGCTTACTGTACATGTATTTAATTAATAAATCACAGTTGATCATTGCCTCCTACTACAGATCCTCTCTTCCTTTGGTGTCAAAGAACTCACTCTATCCTGGATCTCCTCATACCTTACCAATCGTACATTTAGCATTTCCTACTCCCACACTACCTTCTCATCTCACCCTCTCTCTGTTGGTGTTCTTCAAGGCTCTGTCCTAGGACCCCTTCTCTTCTCAGTCTATACACTTGGCCTGGGACAACTCATAAAGTCCTATGGCTTGGCTTCCAGAACCATCTATATGCTGATGACACTCAGATCTACCTCTCTGGCCGAGGTGTAAACTTTCTGCTGTCAAGAATCCCACAGTGTCTATCAGCCATATCCTCCTTCTTCTCCTCTCGCTTCCTCAAGCTCAATGTGGACAAATCTGAACTAATTATCTTTCCTCCATTTCGCATACCTTCCCTACCTGATCTATCTATCACAATAAATTAAATCACATATTCCCCGTCCCGGAAATCCGCTGCCTCGGAGTAACCTGACTGTGTCCCTACTGAGCTGTCTTCGGACCCTTCCTTGCGGGACGGCTGCTTCTCGCCCACAGTGGCACATAAGCTGACTTGCTCCTTTCCTAGAGACTACTTAAGAGGATCGCACGCTGCCGTGGCCTGCGAGCGTGCACATGGTTCGTGTCCAGTGCCATTCCTGAGGAATCCACATAAAGGATTGGTTCTTCGTTCCAGCGCACCCAAATCAAGCGGGACCGGATACATCGGCACGGTCATGAGACAGTGCTTTTTGTTCCTCCGTAACAGAGCCAGAGGCATTGTCCACGATCTGCGACGTCGGCGGGAGATAGTCCAGCCTGTCCCCAACAAGAACTGCAAGCGATAAGTTATCTTTTTCGTACACCTTTTTGTCAAGTATTGTGTTTGTGTGCAAATCCCGTTGTTTGCCTTACTGATCTCGTCTCCCTGCGTGAAATATTCCTTATATAATAACCTGTTGTAGTAAATCCTGTTAACCCCTTCTGTGCCTCCGGCTCTTCACTGCATCCACTGAACATTATCCTCTTGCACTAATGCATTGTGTCCTGTGTATGATGAGGTTCAGTACACAAGTGAGGAGCATACTTTCTGGTAGAGGCTGGAGGACATTACACTATAATAGTGATCTGATGGCTTCTGAATCACATTGTGACCAAGCCTGTCTCAGGGCTAGGAGAAAGGAAAACTTAGTTATTTCATGCCTGGTGCTTATCAATGGGCACATGAGTGCAGAACACTTTTTTAAAACATGACAAGCTGTCACAGAGCATTTCAGGAGATCTCTGATCTTGTTGGAAGTAACGGAGTGAAAGGTACCGTACATAGTGGAAGGAGTAGGATCCATCAAAATCAGAGTATTTCAGGAGATCTCTGATCTTGTTGGAAGTCACGGAATGAAAGGTACATTTTGGAAGGAGTAGGATCCACCAACATCACAGAGTATTTCAGGAGATCTCTGATCTTATTGGAAGTCACGGAATGAAAGGTACATAGTCGAAGAAGTAGGATCCACTAACATCACAGAGTATTTCAGGAAATCTCTGATCTTGTTGGAAGTCAAGGAATGAAAGGTACATAGTGGAAGGAGTAAGATCCACCAACATCACAGAGTATTTCAGGATGGGAGCATGCTTGGCATGTCGGGGAGTGACTTGGGAGTGACTCGTCCCATGAGATGTCAGTGAGGACAAGGCTGAACGTGACAAGGTGGCATTGCTAGTTTACCATGATAATTTACATCAGGTTTGGTGTATTTTCTTTGTTTTCACAGCAGCACTTTTCCTTTGCTTAGTCTTGTGTTACATGTCATTGTTGTGGTGGCATGCAGTCAGGCTGTCCTGTTTAACAATGATGAACTTTCCATTTCTGCCGCTGACACCAAGCATCTCTTACCAAGACAGAAATGTGCCAGATTATAGATAAGGAGAAGGTTACATACTTTACTCATAACATAGGATCAAAGTCTACCCATTATAAATCCTGAGATCACAGGTGACAAAGAACCGGATACTGATGTCTTGCTAGAAACAGATATTCGATATCTACAGGGCGGTGGAATCAGGGCTTTATTCTCCAAAATAAAACTATTAGAAAAAAAGGCAGCACCATTATCTATATATGAAATAATTTTAAAAAAACTATTTTTTTTCCATACACTAATTCTAAGAAATGTGGATACTCACCTGTATGACAGCCACGGAAGTTCCTTAACCCCTTCACTACCAAGGGTGGTTTGCACGTTAACTCCCGGGCCAATTTTTACAATTCTGACCACTGTCTCTTTATGAGGTGATAACTCAGGAACGTTTCCATGGATCTCGGTGATTCTGACATTGTTTTCTCGTGACATATTATACTTCATGTTAGTGGTAAAATTTCATTCATATAACTTGTGTTTATTTGTGAAAAAAACAGAAATTTGGCGAAAATTTCGCAACTTTCCAACTTTGAATTTTTATGCTCTTAAATCACAGAGATATGGCACACAAAAAACTTAATAAGTAACATTTCCCACATATTTACTTTACATCAGCACAATTTTGGAACCAAAATTTTTTAGGAAGTTATAAGGGTTAAAAGTTGACCAGCGATTTCTCATTTTTGCAACACCATTTTATTTTTGCGGACCACATCACATTTGAAGCCACTTTGAGGGGTCTATATGATAGAAAATACCCAAAAGTGACACCATTCTAAAAACTGCACCCCTTAAGGTGCTCAAAACCACAATCAAGAAGTTTATTTACCCTTCAGGTGCTTCACAGGAATTTTTTGAATATTTAAAAAAAAAAATGAACATTTAACTTTTTTTCACAAAAAAAATACTTCAGGACTGCAAAAGTTATTGTGCAATTTGTCCTGAGTACGCTAATACCTGATATGTGGGGGGGAACCACTGTTTCGGTGCATTGCAGAGCTCAGAAGGGAAGGAGCGCCGTTTGACTTTTTCAATGCAAAATTGGCTGGAATTCAGATCGGACGCCATGTCACGTTTGGAGAGCCCCTGATGTACCTAAACAGTGGAAACCCCTCATAAGTGACCCCATTTTGGAAACTAGACCCCCCAAGGAACTTATCTAGATGTGTGGTGAGAACTTTGAACCCCCAAAGACTTCACAGAAGTTTATAAAGTACAGCCGTACAATTAAAAATCATATTTTGGCACAGAGATGTAGCAGTGCTGAAGAAGTTGCAGAAAGAAGGCAAGGACACAGGGGAATGTAGTTTCTTTACCTTTACTTTGTAAGTGAAGTCCAGGATCCAGATTACAGATGGCACAGGAGCTGATTAGCCTGGAAGCAACTTAGGAATCTCTCTGTCAGACGGGTTGTGTGGTCTCCTCTCTAGCGCTTATTTTTAGGTACTTGCAGTATGGTGTTACACTGAAGTTCCACTTGCTTATTCTCTTTAGAACTCCCTCATATGGCAGACAGCTGTAGCCTTCTATCTCCTTTGGCTCACACGTCGCTGTGGTGCCTCCAAGTCTTAGATGGGAATAGAGCATTTACAGCTTCCTATTCCTCTGGTTTCTGTTGCAGGACTGTCAGTATCCATACAACCTTGGAGACCAGGCTCCAGATCATGCGCTCTAGCTGGGAATGAGCCTCAACTCTCTGCTCAATCTCCCCGCTCCTCTCCTTACGTCCACACACTTTGCCCTCCTCACAGAACTAACTACTTTTTCCCCTTCCTGGCCCCCAGAGGGCAGCTCTCCCCCCAGTTTTGGTTCAGAGCTCCCTCTGCTGGCCTGGAGTGGGAACTGTGTTGTGTGTATTGATTAACTGCTAGAGAGACTCTTCATTGCTTCCAGGCATGACATCACACTCCCTAGGAGGAAGGTAATGCCACTGTGGCGACCATACTCCTGGGGGCGCCACACTCCACCCTAGTGCAATTCAGTACTCCCGGACTGAAGAAAAAAAGCAAGTAAAACATATAAACAATTAATTATAAATGTGCAAGATTTAAGAAAAAAAATGAAAAATTCAAAAACCACAGCTCAAAAAGAGTCCTCTGATGATTAGTCCATGCGTCATTGTCCATGGTCCATTAAAACAAAATGAAACTGTTTAAAAAGGTGGGTTCTTACAGAGTCTCTGTAGGCACAAAACTTAAAACATTATATATTTACAGGTTAACACTTACATTATTTATTTAGATACGAAACCTGAGGGGTGGTATACCTTGGGTACTAAGGACAGACCTGCATAGCACTGGTGTGGTTGGGGACCTCACTGATTGCGTGGTGCTAACTACTGGTGTAGTGTGTGTTGTACTGGATACACTACTGGTGGTTCTGCATAACACAGGGATACTAGGCTTCCTAGGACCACTTCTATTCACTGTAGGTAAACTGGGTAGTAGCTGTCTGCGAACTCTTAGACTCACCAAGGGCATGACAGATTCACCACTGACAGGGCGAGGATTCTGTGGCTCCACTGTTGTTGTGGCATCTGCTGCCTGAATTTTCTGATTTTCAGAATTTTCTTGAGTCACTTCTTCTTGCACTACCAGTTGGGGAAAGGTCAAAACTGGCACCACTATGGCTTGATTCACTCTAGTCCAATTTGCAGGGAATTCTCCGAGTACAGTGCTGACCTTTTCTTCCTTCTCTATGGGTTAGATGTTGTTTTGCTCTTTCATTCTGTCCTTTAGCTGGTCAGGGCACAATTTTAGATGATCCCTCGACACTGCTGATGAGGTTTCGCCTGCATCCTTACTGATAAGGCACACTTTGGCGTTGTCAAAGTTTGATGGTAGGACGGTGTAGGGTTCAGCTTCCCATTGGTCATCCAATTTATGCATCCTTCTTTTCCTCTTTAGGACTTGTTCTCCTGGTGACAAGGGAACTGCAGGTGCATGTTGATTGTAGTTCTTCTCCTGTTTTTGTCTCGCCTGAGCTAGACTCTTTTCTACACACTCTTGTACTCTACGGTACTGCTGCTGCCGCTCTATCCCAGTCAGCATCTAGTGATGTCACCTCAGGTGTAAGGACTCCCATATCCAAATCAATAGGTAACTTGCCAGGCCTTGCTCTCATTAGGTAGGCTGGAGTGCAGTTGGTGGAATTCACAGGAATGTGATTGTAGAGGTTGACCAGATCTGGCAACTTCTCTGACCACAGATTCATCTCTTCCAAAGGCAAGGTCTTCCGTAGGTCGATCATCACCTGGTTCATCTTTTCACACATGCCATTGGTCTGTGGATGGTACGGTGTTGTCCTGATCTTCTTGCAACCATACAAGTTACAGAATTCCTGGAACACTTCTGCCTCAAAGGCTGGACCTTGATCTGTAAGCAGTCGCTTGGGATATTCGTGTGGTCTACAAAAGTGCTGTTGGAATGCTCTGGCTGCTGTCCTGGCTGTTTGATCCTTGACAGGCACGACTACCAGGAATCTCGAGTAGTGGTCAACGATGGTAAGAGCATAAATGTAGCCTGAACGGCTTGGGACCAGCTTCACATGGTCCAGGGCGACCAACTCAAGTGGCTGTTTGGTTATTAGTGGCTGCAAAGGAGATCGCTGGCTGTTACAGTCCTTTCTGCACAGGTTGCATTGTCCACACTCCTGGCATCAATTTTCAATGGCCTTCCTCAACCCAGCCCAGTAGAATCTCTCTCGGAGCAAGGCTTCCAACTTCTTCCATCTGAAGTGTCCATCTCCATTGTGATAGGCTTCTAAGACCATTGATGCCTCCCTCTTTGGGACTACCACTTGCCAGACCAACTCATGAGTGCAGGCATTGATACTCCTCCGACACAGCTTTCCTTCATAAATGAACAGCCTGCCTTTTTCCTTCCACAACTGCTGGGTTTCTTCAGGAGCATCCGACTCTGGGCGTGAGTCAGCTTGTTACAGTAGCTTCTTCACCAGGCGGACTGCGGGGTCGTTATCTTGGGTTTCTGCCCAGTCATGATGAGGCATTGGATTTAGGGTGGCCTGCTTCATGATAGACCGTCTGTTTCTCACTCCTTGGGCACGTTGGGCCGAAATTGGCCGGTGGAAGGCAGGTAACTCTATTTCTTCGAGTGCCTCAGGGTCTTCTCCTGCATCTGGCAGATTGGGCATTCTTGTGCCCCGCTAGGTACTTGATGGTGAATTCATAGTTAGACACCCGGGCCATTCATTGCTGCTCCAGTGCACCCAGTTTTGCAGTTTCCAAGTGAGTCAACGGGTTGTTGTCCGTGAAGATGGTAAACTTGGCTGAAGCTAGGTAATGCTTGAATCGTTCAGTCACAGCCCAGACTATGGCAAGGAACTCCAGTTTGAAGGAGCTGTAGTTGTCAGGGTTCCTTTCAGTGGGACGAACCTTCCTGCTGGCGTAGGAGATCACTCTTTCTTTGCCATTCTGTACCTGTGACAGTACTGCTCCCAGTCCCACATTGCTGGCATCAGTATACAACACAAATGGTTGGTCATAATCTGGGTAGGCGAGAACTTCATCTCCTGTGAGAGCCATCTTCAGTCAAGTGAAGGACCTCTCCAGTTCCTCATTCCATTCAATTGTAGGACTCTTCTTTCTGGCTTTCTTGGGTTGGCCCACCATAAGATTTTGCATAGGGGTGGCTATATCAGTGAAGCCTTTGATGAAACTTCGGTAGTAGCCTACCAACCCGAGGAATTTACGTACTTCATGGAGGTTGCTGGGCTTCTGCCAGTCCCGGATGACGGTGACTTTGTCAGGATCCGATGCCACACCTTCTTGACTCACTACATTACCGAAGTACTGTACCTTGGGCTTCAGGAGGTGGCATTTGGATGGCTTCACATTCAGGCCAAAGTTGGACAAGGCTTCAAACAACTCAGCCAGGTGCTTCAGATGGTCTTCATAAGTCTTGGAGAAAACAATGACATCATCAAGGTACAACAGGACTGTCTCGAAGTTCTTGTGTCCAAGACAGCACTCCATTTGCCGTTGAAATGTCCCAGGGGCGGTGCAGAGCCCGAATGGCATGTAGTTGAACTCGCAGAGACCCATTGGGGTGGTAAACGCTGTTTTCTCCTTGTCTGCCTCTGCCACGGGAACCTGCCAATACCCACTAGTGAGATCTAAGGTGGAAAAATAGTTAGCAGTTTTAAGTGCGGCTAATGACTCTTCAATTCTGGGTAATGGGTAGGCATCCTTATGTATAATGCTGTTAATTTTTCTGTAATCAACACACATTCTCATGGTACCATCTTTCTTTTTCACAAAGACTATTGGGGCTGCCCAGGGGCTACAACTGTCTCTGATCACCCCAGCTTCCTTCATTTCCCGCAACATACTTTTGGCACATTGGTATTGTGTTGGGGGTATAGGCCGGTACCTTTCTTTAATGGGTGGATGATCTCCAGTGGGGATATGGTGTTGAACCCCTTTTGCCTTCCCAAAGTCTAGGGGGTGTTTACTGAATACCTGTTCATACTCCAGGGTCACTCGGTAAACCCCACTCTTTTGGTATCAAGGGGTGGAGTCAGTTCCCACCTGCAGCTGCTGACACCACTCCTCCAGCTGCTTTACAGAGCCATTGTCCTCCACCTGGTCGGATGAGACCAAGGGCTCTGCTGCCTGTATTGCATTGTTACTGACAGTAAGCAGAAAAAATTCAAAAGTCACCGACTTTTGGCAAAGTCGGGTTTCATGAAACGAAACCCGACCCTAGGATGAGGTCGGCCACGAGGTCGGCGACTTACGCGCCAAAGTCGCGTTTCAAAAGTTTGTTTTGCGCTCTTTTTCAGCCAATCAGGATCCACGGACACTGTGGGCAACGTGATGACATAGGCACGGGTCACCACCATCTTTCAGAAGGGCATGCAAGTGATTGGCTTGCTTTGGTGGGCGTCACAGGGGGTATAAAAGGGCGTGCACGCCGACCGCCATCTTACTTCTGCCGATCTTAGTATAGGGAGAGGTTGCTGCTGATTCTGTAGGGAGAGCGTTAGGCAGGGAAGAAGACAAAAAAACTGCTTCTGCTGCTAGCGATTTGGCCTGCACAACACACCAGTCACTGTGTGTGCAGTGCAAGGGGAGGTTATATAGTGGTGTATCAGTGGTGTTGGTTGTTGGGCTGCCTTCTAAGGCTTCCTGACATTCCTGCATTGCTGTTTACCCACTGCTCCGCAAACTGCTTTTTTAAAAGCAATCCAATCTCCCTTATCCTCTAGTCACTTTTGTCACAGCTGTGCCATCGAGCCAGTCACATAGCGCTCAGATATTCATTGGGCCTCACACAATCCAAAAGTGTCCAGTGTCCAAAAGTGTGTGCAGAGATTCAAAATCTCCCTTATCCTCTAGTCACTTTGGTCACAGCTGTGCCATCGAGCCTGTCACATAGCGCTCAGATATCAGTGGGCCTCACACAATCTAAAAGTGTCCAGTGTCCAAAAGTGTGTGCAGAGATTCAAAATCTCCCTTATCCTCTAGTCACTTTGGTCACAGCTGTGCCATCGAGCCTGTCACATAGCGCTCAGATATCAGTGGGCCTCACACAATCCAAAAGTGTCCATCCAGTGTCCAAAAGTGTGTGCAGAGATTCAAAATCTCCCTTATCCTCTAGTCACTTTGGTCACAGCTGTGCCATCGAGCCTGTCACATAGCGCTCAGATATCAGTGGGCCTCACACAATCCAAAAGTGTCCAGTGTCCAAAAGTGTGTGCAGAGATTCAAAATCTCCCTTATCCTCTAGTCACTTTGGTCACAGCTGTGCCATCGAGCCTGTCACATAGCGCTCAGATATCAGTGGGCCTCACACAATCCAAAAGTGTCCATCCAGTGTCCAAAAGTGTGTGCAGAGATTCAAAATCTCCCTTATCCTCTAGTCACTTTTGTCACAGCTGTGCCATCGAGCCTGTCACATAGCGCTCAGATATTCATTGGGCCTCACACAATCCAAAAGTGTCCAGTGTCCAAAAGCGTGTGCAGAGATTCAAAATCTCCCTTATCCTCTAGTCACTTTGGTCACAGCTGTGCCATCGAGCCTGTCACATAGCGCTCAGATATCAGTGGGCCTCACACAATCCAAAAGTGTCCATCCAGTGTCCAAAAGTGTGTGCAGAGATTCAAAATCTCCCTTATCCTCTAGTCACTTTGGTCACAGCTGTGCCATCGAGCCTGTCACATAGCGCTCAGATATCAGTGGGCCTCACACAATCCAAAAGTGTCCATCCAGTGTCCAAAAGTGTGTGCAGAGATTCAAAATCTCCCTTATCCTCTAGTCACTTTTGTCACAGCTGTGCCATCGAGCCTGTCACATAGCGCTCAGATATTCATTGGGCCTCATACAATCCAAAAGTGTCCAGTGTCCAAAAGTGTGTGCAGAGATTCAAAATCTCCCTTATCCTCTAGTCACTTTGGTCACAGCTGTGCCATCGAGCCTGTCACATAGCGCTCAGATATTCATTGGGCCTCACACAATCCAAAAGTGTCCAGTGTCCAAAAGTGTGTGCAGAGATTCAAAATCTCCCTTATCCTCTAGTCACTTTGGTCACAGCTGTGCCATCGAGCCTGTCACATAGCGCTCAGATATCAGTGGGCCTCACACAATCCAAAAGTGTCCATCCAGTGTCCAAAAGTGTGTGCAGAGATTCAAAATCTCCCTTATCCTCTAGTCACTTTGGTCACAGCTGTGCCATCGAGCCTGTCACATAGCGCTCAGATATCAGTGGGCCTCACACAATCCAAAAGTGTCCATCCAGTGTCCAAAAGTGTGTGCAGAGATTCAAAATCTCCCTTATCCTCTAGTCACTTTGGTCACAGCTGTGCCATCGAGCCTGTCACATAGCGCTCAGATATCAGTGGGCCTCACACAATCCAAAAGTGTCCAGTGTCCACAAGTGTCTGCAGAAATTCAAAATCTCCCCTGTCCTATAGACACCTTGTACCTTGTTTTACATTACTATATAGTTTGTTGGATTTTGTCTACATTTCTACCAAAAATGAGGAAGGCTGGTGGAAGAGGCCGTGGAATTGGGCGGGGGTTGGCAGCTGGTAATGATGGTGTTGGTGGTGGATCTGATGGTAGTGGCAAGAGCAAAATAGGACCGAATGCAGGAGGTGCTGACCCTGCGTCATCGTCTGGCTACATAAGGCCTCGAACGCTTAGTTTTCTAGGAGTTGGCAAACCGCTTTTAAAGCCAGAGCATCAGGAAAAAGTTTTGTCTTACATTGCTGACTCAGCCTCCAGCTCTATCGCCTCCTCTTCTTCAGTTGTAAAAAGTAAAAGCACTGAGTCGTCATTGGAGGCTCATGTTCATGAACCACACCTTTCCTTGTGTCCTTCACCCCAACCAAGATTGAAGGATGACGCAGGCCATACTACTGATTACTCCATGGAGCTGTTTTCACACACCATGCCTGGATTATCAAGTGAAATGGTGAATTACCCAGGCCAAGATGAATCTGACATGGAGTGCACTGATGCACAGCCGCTGATGGATGATTCTGCTGGTACATTCACTCAGAGCACTACATTGTCCTCGCAGTGTACAGAGCCAGATTCTGACCCTGATGAGACTCAGGTGCCCCTTCCCGCACACTATACCACCATACACGGTGACACAGAGGAAGGTGCACATGACATAGAAGAGGAGGTGATGGATGACCCAGTTGTTGACCCAGATTGGCATCCATTGGGGGAAGAGGGTGCTGCTTCCAATAGCTCAGATGAGGAGCATCCACAGCAGACATCGACATCGCAACAGCTGTTATCTGGCAGGCCCGGAGCACTCCAAAGACAGGTTCCAAACATCAAAAGAGTTGCTGGACAGCTTGTCCAGAGGGTCAAAAGATCACAGTGTGCTAGGCCGCAAAATGTCTGCCAAAGTAGGAAGAGTGCAGTGTGGCACTTTTTTGAACAAAATCCTCATGATCAGGCCAAGGTTATCTGTAAGAAGTGCGCAAAGACCTTTAGCCGAGGGAAAAATCTGAAAAATTTGAATACCAGTTGCATGCTTAGACATTTAACCAGCATGCACTTGCAAGCGTGGACACAACACCAAACCTCAAGTGCCACATGTGCAACTGATCACAACGAAGGTAGTCAGCAACGCTACATTGTTTCCCCCACTGTAAGCCCACCGGTTAGCACAGCAGCAAATGTTGAGGTGTCGTTGCAAGACCACAGCAGTCAGGGAATCCCACTGTTATATCAACGAAAGACTGATTCTAGGCCATCAGAAAGAACACCAACTCCATCACCATCATCAACCCTCTCTCAGTCCGCCCTGTCCACCGCTACTTCCACCATATGCAGCTCTCAAGTCCAGCTCACCCTCCCAGACACTATGAGTAGGTCAAGAAAGTATTCAGTCTCTCATCCGCGTACACTGGGTTTGAACGCCCACATTGCCAAACTAATCTCGTTTGAGATGATGCCCTTTCGGTTGGTGGAAAGCACAGTTTTCCGCGAACTCATGGCCTATGCAGTACCATGCTATGACCTACCCAGTTGCCACTTCTTCTCTCGCAAAGCCATCCCAGCCCTCCACCATCATGTGAAAGACCGCATTGTCCATGTACTCAAGCAGTCAGTGAGCGGAAAGGTGCACCTCACAACTGATGCATGGTCCAGTCGGCATGGCCAGGGCCGTTACGTGTCCATCACTGCGCACTGGGTTAATGTGGTGGATGCAGGGTCCACAGGGGACAGCGGTGGTGGGACAGTGCTGCCTAGCCCACGGTATAGGAAACAGTTGGCTGTAGGCGTTCGACCCTCCTCCTCCTCCACCTCCTCCAGAAGCGAAAGCTCGTCCACAGAGCGCAGTCGTACGAGCACTCCATCTGCAGCTGCCACTGTTGCACACGATGTGTCCCCCTATCGAGCAGCTAGTGGAAAGCGTCAGCAGGCTGTGTTGCAGATGATGTGTTTGGGCGACAGACACAGCGCCGAGGTGCTGGCCGAGTACTTGAAGCGACAAACTGAGTCATGGCTGGGCAGTGTACATCTTGAGGCAGGCAAGGTAGTTAGTGATAACGGACGTAATTTTGTGGCAGCCATAGCCCTTTCAAAACTCAGCCACATACCTTGCTTGGCTCACACCTTGAACCTGGTGGTGCAGTGCTTCCTCAAAAATTATCCGGAGTTAACAGCCCTGCTCCAGAAGGTGCGAAGACTGTGCGCGCACATCCGCCGGTCGTCTGTACACTCCGTTCGTATGCAGAAGCTGCAGCGATTGCTCCACCTTCCCAACCACCGCCTCATTATCGACATTGCAACAAGGTGGAACTCCACCCTGCACATGGTGGAGCGGCTGTGCGAGCAGAGGCAGGCCATAATGCATTTGTGAGAGGATACACGGCCAGGCACTTTGAGAGCAGACATGGAGTTGACAGGTGTGCAGTGGTCGAAGCTGAAAGACCTTTGTAAAGTCCTTCAGTGTTTTGAGGAATGCACACGGCTGGTAAGCGCAGACGACGCCATCCTAAGCATGAGCATCCCACTTATGCGTCTGCTCATGCAAACTTTGACGCACCTTAAGGAGCAGGCGTCTGCAGCCAATGTTGATGAGGAGGAAGAGGAGGAGGGAATCCTTGATGACATTCAGCAATTGTCTACTCAGGGACCTCTCCTGGACGAGGTGGAGGAAGAAGAGGAGGAGGAGGATGATGATGGGGATGATTACTTAGGGGAGGAGGATGCATCTCGTGGGGCAAGTGAAAATGTTGGCGTGGCAAGGTCTGGTACAGGGTTTGTGCGTGACTGGAGGGATGTGGATTTGCCAGAAAGTGCTCCTCCACCCAGCACTCGCAGTGCATCATTGACACCGGGAACATTGGCCCACATGTCAGATTATGCCTTGCGGATCCTAAAAAGGGACCCCCGCATTGCCAAAATGATGAACGATGACGACTACTGGTTGGCCAGCATCCTGGATCCACGCTATAAAGGCAAAACATCATGCCACAGGAGAACCTTGACCTAATATTGGCTAATAAACAAGCAACTCTGGTAAATCGGTTGCTTGAGGCATTCCCAGCACACAGCAGCGGTGATGGTTCTCACACGAGCCGTACGGGCCGAGGGCAGCTTGGCAGAGGTGTTCGTGGTGCACACAGCAGAAGTGGCGTTGGAGACAGGGGTTTCATGACAATGTTGTGGACTGATTTTTCAAATACCGCTCACACAACTGGTAATACTGCATCGATGGAAAGTGACAGGAGACAGCAGTTGTCAACTATGGTTACAAACTACTTTTCCTCCCATATCGATGTTCTCCCACACAGGTCATTCCCCTTTGACTATTGGGCCGCTAAACTGGACACCTGGCCTGAATTGGCCCAATATGCCTTACAGGAGCTCGCTTGCCCAGCTGCAAGTGTGCTATCGGAAAGAGTCTTCAGTGCAGCTGGATCAATCCTGACAGAAAAAAGGACCCGTCTGTCAACCCAAAATGTGGATGATCTAACCTTCATTAAAATGAACCACGCATGGGTTTCCAAGGATTTTGTCCCACCTTCCCCTGATGACACATAGGGTGACAGAAAAATGGCTTGCTTTGGTCCACCTCTTCCTGGTACTTCACCTATTTCGCCTTTTGCATCAGCTGAATGTCCAACATCAACATATGCCACTTTCTAAAACTCCCTAACTGTGCTGCCTCCCCCCCCATGGCCGGGGTCACCACCTAGCGCACGACACCGTGCGAGTGCCGTTGCCCTGGACAGGTGGGTAGGCCGACTCTTGGGCGCGGGCACTGGCACAGGGTCCCTCATAGTGCAATCAAGTGTCTCTGACGGTGGTGGTGCACACCTGCCGTCAGACACACCGCTATACTATGAGGGGCCCAGTGCCAGTACCGACGCCCACGAATGGGCCCCCCTTGCTTGGGCAGGGCCCCAGCATTTGCAATCTTTACCTCTCCCTGCTCCTCCGCTGTGTAATCTGGGCCGTCAAATCCATACTGTGCCTGACACCGTCTGAGCCTGCCTCCTGATGTATAGACATATATTTTGAATGTGTACGCTATCCATACATGTTATCCGGGGATACGGTACCCTTTCTAACCTTTGTGCAATCACGTGCAATCCATACTGGGCCTAACACCGTCTGAGCCTGCCTCCTGAGACATATATTTTGAATGTGTACGCTATCCATACATGTTATCTGGGGATACGGTACCCTTTCTAACCTTTGTGCAATCACGTGCAATCCATACTGGGCCTAACACCGTCTGAGCCTGCCTCCTGAGACATATATTTTGAATGTGTACGCTATCCATACATGTTATCTGGGGATACGGTACCCTTTCTAACCTTTGTGCAATCACGTGCAATCCATACTGGGCCTAACACCGTTTGAGCCTGCCTCCTGAGACATATAATTTGAATGTGTACGCTATCCATACATGTTATCTGGGGATACGGTACCCTTTCTAACCTTTGTGCAATCACGTGCAATCCATACTGGGCCTAACACCGTCTGAGCCTGCCTCCTGAGACATATATTTTGAATGTGTACGCTATCCATACATGTTATCTGGGGATACGGTACCCTTTCTAACCTTTGTGCAATCACGTGCAATCCATACTGGGCCTAACACCGTCTGAGCCTGCCTCCTGAGACATATATTTTGAATGTGTACGCTATCCATACATGTTATCCGGGGATACGGTACCCTTTCTAACCTTTGTGCAATCACGTGCAATCCATACTGGGCCTAACACCATCTGAGCCTGCCTCCTGAGACATATATTTTGAATGTGTACGCTATCCATACATGTTATCCGGGGATACGGTACCCTTTCTAACCTTTGTGCAATCACGTGCAATCCATACTGGGCCTAACACCGTCTGAGCCTGCCTCCTGAGACATATATTTTGAATGTGTACGCTATCCATACATGTTATCTGGGGATACGGTACCCTTTCTAACCTTTGTGCAATCACGTGCAATCCATACTGGGCCTAACACCGTCTGAGCCTGCCTCCTGAGACATATATTTTGAATGTGTACGCTATCCATACATGTTATCTGGGGATACGGTACCCTTTCTAACCTTTGTGCAATCACGTGCAATCCATACTGGGCCTAACACCGTCTGAGCCTGCCTCCTGAGACATATATTTTGAATGTGTACGCTATCCATACATGTTATCTGGGGATACGGTACCCTTTCTAACCTTTGTGCAATCACGTGCAATCCATACTGGGCCTAACACCGTCTGAGCCTGCCTCCTGAGACATATATTTTGAATGTGTACGCTATCCATACATGTTATCTGGGGATACGGTACCCTTTCTAACCTTTGTGCAATCACGTGCAATCCATACTGGGCCTAACACCGTCTGAGCCTGCCTCCTGAGACATATGTTTTGAATGTGTATGCTATCCATACATGTTATCTGGGGATACGGTACCCTTTCTAACCTTTGTGCAATCACGTGCAATCCATACTGGGCCTAACACCGTCTGAGAATGATAGATGGGGCCCACCATACACTGGAACATTCCAAAGGTGGACATCAGACACTGGAGCAGCATTTACAGGGCCCATTATACACTAGAGCATTAGAAATGGGGCCCATTATGTTTGGAGCATTATTTGGGCCCATAAGACAGTAGAGCTTCATCCATGGGGACCAACATATACTGTAGCATTATGTGGAGCTCATCATATACTGTTTCAAACATTATATGGGACCAATGATTCTGTATGGAGAAATAGATGGGCGTCGTCATGAGATGTAAAAAGTGAGGTATTTTTCATTGTACTATACCGCTATTTCTCTGCCGTATCGGAGCATGATGAGTTGTGGTATGTGTTAAAGGGGCGCTCTTTCGCCCAGGGCACATGAAAACCTGGAGCCAGCCCTCCCCCCCACAGTCTGTAGCCAAATAACCCCCATTTTTCAGTGCGTAACTTGTATTATGAAGTTAATTAAGGTTGACAAGCTTAAGTAAGAAGAATTGATGCTTTTGGCATTCAAATGGGCACTGTTGGTGTGTTTCCTGTCCTCCTCTCACTGCCGACTTTTATTCCCCATTGACTTACATTGGGTTTCGTGTTTCGGGACGACCCCGACTTTTCCCTATAATCGGACGATCTTGCTCGACCCGACTTTTGGAAAAGTCGGGTTTCACGAAACGAAACGCGACCCTAAAAAACCAAAAGTCGCTCAACTCTAATACCGAGGTATTGTGGCCTCCTCCTCCCCACAATTCAAGAGGCGCACAGGTACTCTCCCTTTGCGAACATCAACTACCCCTCTGGCTGTCAGGACAGTGGGCCGGCTATCAGAGTACAGTGGCTCTACCAATGCTTGGTAATCTTTTCCTCTGAGGCCTATGGCTGACCGACACCAAATCAACATTTCACATCTGGGGGGTATCGCAATGAGGAAAGAATCACTCACTCTGACGCTGCCAATTTCTCCTCCAGACAGTTCTACCTGATGTCTTTGCATCAGGGCCTTGATCTCCTTCTGCAGGACTCGTTGTTCACTGGAAACAGCAGTCTCGGCTACCTGTTGCAACAAAACAATAACCTCGGAAAGACAATTTTCAATCACATTGGTACTTAGAGTCATCATTGGGTTACATTCTCATTGACCAATATCTACAACTATCAGACCTTGAGACTTTAACTCTACTCGCCCCACTTTAATAGTAATCTCTTTACATCCTACTTGTGGTAAAGACTGACCATTACTGGCAACTACTGTGAGTTCATCACTTGGGCCACGGGTAAGTTCAGAGTCAGCCCAATACCGCTTGTAAAGGATATATGGCATAGTTGTCACCTGAGAGCCAGTGTCTAGCAAAGCATTCATGGGGATGCCATCAATCACCACTGGGAGGACCGGTCGCCCTCCACCATACTTGGCTCGCCAGTTCTTTGGGCCTTGTGGTCCTACTCCTGGGGGTTGGCCCTCTGCCCCAGGGGTTGCTCGTTTAAATAACAGAATCTTGCAATGTGGCCTGCCTTGTGGCAGTGACGACAGATGGGACGTCCGTCCTGGTCATAGCGATCGTTGTCTCTCCCTCGGAGTGGTGGGATCCTCTTCTTCCGTAGCCACGGGACATCCTCTGGACTGGAAGCCAGCTGGATCTTCTCCTTTGAGGACACCTGCAGGGACTGCACAGTTTTAGCAAGTGCAGCCATACCTTTGGTTAACTCCTGGACCTGAAGACGCAGCTCTTTATCCAGAGTCTGTGCATCAGCCTCCACAGGGCTGAGAGGGAAAGATGCTGCCTCCTGATGATATGTGATCGCTGGGTGCCTAGGGGGCGCTGGACAGCTAACAGTTGGTTCATTCAGCACCCGAATAGCCCGGTCTTTGAAGTCTGCGAAGTCCAGATCAGGGTTCTGTAGGGCTATGATGCGCAGCTGTGCTCTGTGGGTGCTGGATAAGAGTCTTTCAATAAACTGCTCCTTTAACAGTCTGTCTCCATCTTTCACACTGTGTGGATCAATCTGCTTGATGGCTCGCAGCGCCTCCTGCAGGTTAAGAGCATAGTCCCGTATACTGTCCTGCGCTCTCTGCTTACATCCAAAGAATCTCATCTTGATCTCAGCTGCAGGACGTGTGTCAAAGGTGCTTCTTAGCTTGGCCAGAATTCTTTTAACAGTCTGTTTATCAGTGTCCTGCCAGGCTTTTACTTCCCTCTGTGCTGCACCTGTTAGCTGCCCAATAAGGATGTTCACTTTCTGGCCTTCAGACAAAGGATACACCTCAAGCAAACTGCACAGTCTCTCTTTAAATTCACTCAGTGTATGTGACTCCCCTGAATACTGCGGTAGCCAGGCTGCTCCCGGTATGTCAGGCATAGACAGCAGCATTATGGGGACCGCTGTGGTGGGTGCTTGCTCCTGCTGCGCTCCAGAGGCGGCACCGGCTGATGGATTCAGCAGCGCCATTGGAGCCACAGCTGCGCCGGGCCCTGCATCTTGTGGTGCTGGGGGGTCGGTGGGGGTGTCCATCACCGCGTCTGCGTGTGCCTCGGACATTCTCTTCCTCCCTAGTTAACGTTCGGCCAGGCCCTGGGTTGCACTGGGTTACCGGTTGGATGATCGGGGGATGCCGTGGCTGCAGGCCTCTGCTCCTCCCACCTCTCGCGCGCTGGACTCTTCCCGCACGGCACTTCACTTCTTTGCGCTCTTCGGCTGGCTCTGCCCATGACGGCCCGCCTCTTTGGGTTCCTGCACGCGCCAAGCAGCGGGATAATGGTGGCAATGGTACAAACAGTCTAATGCACACAACACAGTCTCTGGCACACAGGACCCGGGGACACCGGGCTCCGTAAATCCTGTTCGTGATGCCAAAATGGGTCGCCCTCCCAGGACTGTGGGGTACTCGGTACCGGGCCGGTCTCTCAGAGGGAAGTGTCACAGCAGCGGTGACCCGGTCCGTGGCCCTGGGCGCCCATGTAAAAGGGGTTGAGTGATGGAATAAAGTTTATGAGTGATTCGTGATGCCACCTGTGGTGTTCGGCAAGGGAGGTGTTAAGCCGACGCTGCAGACAGATCCTCTGGGACAGATGGTGGGGTGCAGCAGTGATGTTATAGCCCTCCACAGGTAGGGCTGTAGTCCCAGGGCAGAGTAGATGAGGAGAATAGGTGTTGAGGAAGAGGGTGCAGTGCCTGGCACAGAGATGTAGCAGTGCTGAAGAAGTTGCAGAAAGAAGGCAAGGACACAGCGAAATGTAGTTTCTTTACCTTTACTTTGTAAGTGCAGTCCAGGGTCCAGATTACAGATGGCACAGGAGCTGATTAGCCTGGAAGCAACTTAGGAATCTCTCTGTCAGACGGATTGTGTGGTCTCCTCTCTAGCGCTTATTTTTAGGCACTTGCAGTACGGTGTTACACTGAAGTTCCACTTGCTTATTCTCTTTAGAACTCCCTCGTATGGCAGACAGCTGTAGCCTTCTATCTCCTTTGGCTCACACGTCGCTGTGGTGCCTCCGAGTCTTAGATGGGAATAGAGCATTTACAGCTTCCTATTCCTCTGGTTTCTGTTGCAGAACCGTCAGTATCCATACAACCTTGGAGACCAGGCTCCAGATCATGTGCTCTAGCTGGGAATGAGCCTCAACTCTCTGCTCAATCTCCCCGCTCCTCTCCTTACGTCCACACACTTCGCCCTCCTCACAGAACTAACTACTTTTTCCCCTTCCTGGCCCCCAGAGAGCAGCTCTTCCCCCAGTTTTGGTTCAGAGCTCCCTCTGCAGGCCTGGAATGGGAACTGTGTTGTGTGTATTGATTAACTGCTAGAGAGACCCTTCATTGCTTCCAGGCATGAAATCACACTCCCTAGGAGGAAGGTAATGCCACTGTGGCGACCATACTCCTGGGGGCGCCACACATGTTAGGCTAGTTTCACATTAGCATTTATGGCCGCAGCGTCGGTCTGCGCATGGCCGCCACTAAGCCCCGCCCCTGCCGTGCCTCCGTCGATAGCTCCGCCTACAGAAGCATGACGCTGCATGCGTCCTGCATCCCCTATCTTTAGCACTTGGGACGCAGGCCGTGCGCAGTATGCGCCGACCAGCGCCAAATGTAACAGATTGCAATTTGGTGCGCTCAGCGCAGTGTCAAAAGGACACATGCGCCGCTAAACGCATACTGCGCATGGCCTGCGTCCCCAGTGCTAAAGATAGGGGACGCAGGACGCATGCAGCGTCATGCGTCCGTAGGCGGAGCTACTGGCGGAGGCGCGGAGGGGGGGCGGAGCTTAGCGGCGGCTGTAAACGCTAATGTGAAACTAGCCTTACTTGACGTGACCCCCTTTTTGAAGTGGACCACATGCATCACAGAGAGAGAGACCACATTACCTTACACTAGTCTTAATCCTCTTTGGGTCACTCCCCTCCTGCCCACTTGGCTGAACCTATATCTACTCCCCTTGCCTCTAGCAACTAAAAACTCTAAAACCTAAGATGGGTCATAGCTCCTTAATAGATGGTCCTAGGGAGGCAATTTTGGCGCTATCGGATCTTGACAGGCCCCTTCTACATTTTGAGACTGTATTTTCTATCTGGTTCCTATTAGCCATTCTACGTATCTCTACACCATATGGTGGTAGAATGGATCAAGACCTTGAAAAGTGTTCGGCCCATTCCACAAATCTCAAAAATATACTTGGTGTGTGGGCAGGGCATATGATAAGTCCTTATTCTCCTTATGAAATCATAGCTGTTGGAACAAAGAAGTTAGAAAGAATGGTACACACATAGCAAGCAAGCTTTTTGAGTAGAGTTGAGCGAAACGAGTCGGTCAAATTAAAAAATAGCCAACTTTAGCTAAAGTCGGGTTTCGCCGATCGAAACCCGACCATAGCGTGATGTCGGCCATGAGGTCGCCGAGCCGAACGCCAAAGTAAGCGTTTCAGATAATGCTTCCAGCACCTTTTCTCAGCCAATGATGGAGGACACACATTGTGGGCAACGCGATGACATGGGCAGCGGCCACCACCATCTTAGAGAAGGGCATTGAAGTGATTGGCTGGCTCTGTGTGACGTCACAGTGGGTATAAAAGGCCGTGACCGCCGACCGCCATCTTACGTCTGCGGATCTTAGAATAGGGAGAGGTGCTGCTGCTGATTGTGAATAGGGAGCGCGTTAGGCAGGGAAGAAGAAAAAAAAATTGCTTCTGCTGATGGCATTTTTCACTGTACAGTTACTGTGCAGTGAAAGGGGAGGATTTTTATTGTGTGCAGCAGCGCTGGTGGTGATTAGGCTGCCTTTTAAGGCTACCTGATAGCTGCATTGCTGTGTGCACACTGCTGTTCAAACTGCTTTTTTCAAAGCAATCCAACTTTTATTATTTTGTTCTGGTGAGTTACCGAGCATTGATTTTTTCACACACCGTATAGCGGTGTTTGCTTCTCACACACTACCGTTTACCGCCTTGTATCACGGACAAATAGAAGCTATCTGTGTGTGACTCTGGAAAAACAAACCGAGGAGATCTTCCATTTTTCCAGACCTACACCTTATAGAGCTGCCGCTTTTCAAGCAGTTTCGTATATCTGCTGTTTGATCATGGTCAAAACTAGACAGAGACAGCGTGTGTCAGTCCGTATAAAAATAGATGGAGATTGACAATTTTCCATAGAGACACCGCATAGCGGTGTACGCTCCTCACACACTACTGTGCACTGCCTTGTATCACGGACAAATAGAAGCTATCTGGGTGTAACTCTGGAAAAACAAACCGAGGAGATTTTCCATTTTTCCAGACTTACACCTTATAGAGCTGTCTGCTTTTCAAACAGTTTTGTATATCTGCTGTTTGGTGACGGTCAAAACTAGACAGCATGTGTTACTCCGTATAAAAATAGACGGAGATTGACAATTTTCTATACAGACACCGTAAAGAGCTGTCCGATTCTCAAACAATGTTGTATATCTGCCGTTCGCATTACAGTCACATCTATAAAGAGTCAGCGTGTGTGTGTGACACTCCGTAAATACATATACGGAGATTGTTATTTACACAAAAAACGCTTACAGCTGTACACTTCTGATACAGTTCTGTATATCTGCTTGTTGGATTACGGTGAAATACATACTGGGAGAGCGTCTGTGACTAACAAAATATATACGTAGATTTAATTTTTTTAATACACCTTACACAGCTGGACGCTCTTCATACAGTACCATCTCTCTGCTGGTATTTTTGGTACATTTTCCCAAACTTGAGGAAGTATAGTGGAAGAGTCCGCGGACGTGGGCAGGGGGGCACAGCTGGTACTGATGGTGGTGGTGCATTGGCTGGTTCTGGCAAAAGCACAATAGCAGCTAAGGCAGGAGGTGTTGAGCCTGCATCATCGTCTGGCCCAAGAAGGCCTGTAAGGTTCCCTTTTCTTGGAGTAGGAAAACCGCTTTTAAAGCCGGAGCATCAGGAACAGGTTTTGGTGTACATGATCAATGGCTACCATTTGTAATGGACGTCAACTTACAAGTAGATGCAGTGGTGCTTTATGATCACCTTTCACAGTTGTGATAGTCACAGACGTGTGACATTCCTGCCAGCATTTTTCAATGTCTCCTCTCATGCCAATCCAATAGAATCACCTACGGCCTGTGGCTTCTGTCTTTTGCACTCCAAAATGGTCAGACACATCTTGATAGGCAGTGAGGACCATGCCTACATCTCTCCCTGTGATCACAATATGATGGAGACGAGTAACGGTGATGTGATCCACGCAACAGCGATAAAGCAATACTTTCTTCACAAAGAACCGTTTTCGCTGTCTCCACAGACACAGTAATTGAGGGTCTGCATAGCCTTAGCAACATCTAGCGGGAGGTTTTCCTGCGATGAGTAATTCCCAAGTTTCTGCTAACACTCAACTTTCCATCTGTACTTGAGTCTGGACTGGCTTACTGAGATTGAAATATAAACGAAGATTTAAAAGTACCACAACACTGTATACTGGTGTCCTGTTGTGAGTTCATTTTCCCCTTCACTGTCGATGTCTGATGAACTCCCTCTTCTGGTGAAGGAAGGTAGTGAGGCTGATTACCAAACACCTGATCTGGTAGATGATGACTGGGTAACAGGAAATTCTGACTGGATATAAGGCAGCCGACGCCCTTCTGAGTCGCTGGTGATTTCTCTGCTGGATTCTTGGAGACCAGTCTGATTCCTGCTTCCCAAAGATAAGTTTTTGCTCTGCTTTTGAACTTATTAGTTTTGTTTTGTTTACCTTGTTTTTTGGAGTTCAGCCATCCCCAGTCGGGGGTGTGCCGAGTTCCATTTTTGTCTCTGATCAGTTTGTCTCTTTGCTCTGTCTTCAGAATTTACCTGAGTGCTGATATAGTCTTTTTGAAGTCCTAGCGACTTCAGGGCCTGTTTTTCCTATCAGACGGTTGGGACATTTTTTGGTAGGGATTTTTTACGGATTGCAGACAGCAGCTTTTCTATCCTGTCCTTTTTAGTTAGCTTGGGCCCCATCGTTTGCTCAACCTATCTTTCTATCTGTGTTAGTGTTTTCATCTTGCTTCACCGTCATTATATGTTGGGGGCTGCCTATTGCTTTGGGGTCTACTCTGGGGCAGTTTAGATTTCCCCTTTCTTTCTTTAGGCCTATTTAGTTCTCTTGCTGTGCTCGAGGGGTCTAGGGCATCGTAGGAACCCCCCACGGCTACTGTTAGCTGTTGTTGATAGGATCAGGGGTCTGCAATCCGATAGCTACCAACCTCTCCGGTTTTCTGGACTTAGCTTGTATTTTTGTTTTTTCCTCCTTCCGTGACTCATTCATAACAGAATGACCAGCCATGCCGCAGATCCTAGGGTACTCAATAGCAGGAAAGAATTGTAAAAAAAAAGAGTTTGTCAGAAATTTTATTTTTTTTTGTGTATATTTTTTCATCTATGTCTCTGAGGCCGTAGGGGGAATTTTTTTTTTCCTTCTCATTGGAGATGAAGCAATTGTCTGATCGTGTGGAGCAGCTCACTGCTGAGGTGCGGGGAATTTCCGCCTATCTTGCTCATTCACATGCTGCTGAACCAAAGATCCCTACTCCTGATGTGTTTTTTGGGGATCGGTCTAAATTTTTGAATTTTAAGAATAATTGGAAATTATTTTTTGCCTTGAAGCCTAACTCATCGGGGAGCTCCACGCAGCAGGTTAAAATTGTCATCTCTTTGCTGCGCGGCGATCCTCAGGATTGGGCGTTTTCTTTGAAACCTGATGATCCTATTCTTACTAATGTGAACGCATTTTTTCAAGCCTTGGGGTTGTTGTATGATGAACCTAATGCTATTGATCAGGCTGAAAAGACCCTGTTGGCATTGAGCCAGGGTCGGGATTCTGCAAAGTTGTACTGTCAAAAATTCCAAAAGTGGGCGGTCCTTACTACCTGGAATGATGGTGCCTTGGCAGCTCTCTTTTGGAAGGGTTTGTCAGAAACCGTAAAAGATACTATGGTGGGATTTCCTGTTCCCTCTGGTCTTGACGATTCTATGTCATTAGCCATTCAGGTTGATCGGCGTTTGCGTGAACGCAAAACCGCACGAGAGGTGTTGCCACCTGTTGAACAAATGTCTGAACCTATGCAATGCGATAGTTTTGTCTAGGGCGCAACGTCAGGAGTTCAGAAGGCATAATAAGCTGTGTTTCTTCTGTGGTGATGCCTCGCATATTATTTCTGTCTGCCCTAAACGAGAGAAACGTTTTGCACACACATTTGCTGTGGGTGGTGTTCAACCTAAGATTCTTCTGGCAATTACTCTGATCTGCTCCCTGTCCACATTTTCCGCTAAGGCTTTTGTGGATTCGGGAGCAGCTCTGAACCTGATGGACTTGGATTTTGCTAAACGTTGTGGATTTCCTTTGACACCTCTGTGGATGCCTATCCCTTTGAGGGGTATTGATGCTACTCCTTTGGCGAAGAATAAATCTCAGTTTTGGACCCAGGTGGTAATGCGGGTCGCCCCAGACCATCAAGAGAATTGCAGATTTTTGGTGTTGCATGATTTGCATGATACCATTATTCTGGGGTTTCCCTGGTTGCAAATCCATAATCCAGTTTTGGATTGGAAATCTGTGTCTGTGGTGAGTTGGGGTTGTCGGTGTGCCCTTAGTGATGCTCCTGTTTTCTCCACCTCTCCCCAGTCGCATGATGTTCCTGACTATTTGGCTGATTATTATGATGTATTTAGTGAGAATGAGTCTGCGTCTTTGCCTCCTCATATGAGTTATGACTTTGCAATTGAGCTGAGCCCGGGGTGTAAATTTCCCAAGGTTCGACTTTTCAATTTATCTGTACCCGAGCACGAGGCTATGCGATCCTATATTAAGGAGTCGTTGGAGAAGTGTCATATTAGACCATCCTCTTCACCCTTAGGTGCTGGGTTTTTTTTCGTGGCTAAGAAAGATGGGTCATTAAGGCCTTGTATTGACTATCGTTCCCTCAACAAAATTACTGTTAAATATCAGTATCCATTACCCCTGATTTCTGATCTTTTCTCCAGAGTTAAAGGTGCTTGCTGGTTTACAAAGCTTGACCTCAGGGTGGCGTATAATCTTATTCGCATTAAGCATGGGGATGAATGGAAGACGGCGTTTAATACTCCGGAGGGACATTTTGAGTACCTGGTGATGCCTTTTGGGCTCCCTAATGCCCCTTCTGTCTTCCAGTGCTTCATGAATGATATTTTCTGAGACTTGGTGGATAAATTTTTGATCATCTATCTAGATGATATTTTGATCTTTTCCAAGGATTGGGACTCTCATGTGGAACATGTTCGGACTGTGTTCCGGATTTTGAGGGAGAATTCCCTGTATGTCAAGGGATCGAAATGCCTTTTTGGTGTACAGAGGATTTCATTTTTGGGATTTATTTTGTCTCCGTCAACTATTGAAATGGACCTGGCCAAGGTACAGGCCATTTATGATTGGGTTCAGCCCACTTCTTTGAAGGCCCTCCAGAAGTTTTTGGGTTTTGCTAATTTTTATCGTAAATTTATAGCTAATTTTTCTGGTATTGCCAAACCATTGACTGATTTGACTAAGAAGGGTGTTGATGTGCTGAATTGGTCTCCGGAGGCTATTTCTTCCTTTCAGGAGCTGAAGCGAAGGTTCACTTCTGCTCCGGTTTTGCGGCAACCTGATGTCTCACTCCCGTTTCAAGTAGAGGTGGACGCTTCTGAGATTGGTGCAGGAGCTGTTTTGTCCCAAAAAGATCCTGTAACATCTAAAATGAATCCCTGTGCTTTCTTTTCCCGAAAGTTCTCCCCATCCGAACGTAACTATGATGTGGGGAATCGGGAACTGTTAGCCATGAAATGGGCATTTGAGGAGTGGAGACATTGGTTGGAGGGAGCTAAACATCAAGTCGTGGGGTCCTTACTGACCACAAGAATTTGATTTACCTGGAGTCGGCCAAACGCTTGAATCCTAGACAGGCTAGGTGGGCCTTGTTTTTCACACGTTTTGATTTTGTGGTCTCTTTTCTTCCGGGCACTAAGAATGTCAAGGCAGACGCCCTCTCTAGGAGTTTCTTTGCTGATTCTCCAGTTGTGACCAAGCCTGCTACCATCTTAGGTGAGGGGGTAGTTCTTTCTGCCATCTCGCCCGATTTGAGACGTGCTCTGGAAGAGTTTCAGGAGGACAAACCTGAGCATTGTCCCATTGGAAAATTGTATGTTCCTGACCAGTGGAGGAAGAGAGTGATGTCTGAAGTTCATTGCTCTGCATTGGCTGGTCATCCAGGTATTTTTGGTACTAGAGATTTGGTGAGTTGGTCTTTTTGGTGGCCCGCCTTGTCTCGTGTTGTCAGGAATTTTGTGCAGTCCTGTGGGACTTGCTCTCAGTCTAAACTTTGTTCTCGCTCTAGTGGGTTGTTGATGCCTTTGCCGGTGCCCAGGAGGCCATGGACCCATATTTCAATGGATTTTATCTCTGATATGCCTGTCTCTCAGAGAATGACTGTTATTTGGGTGATTTGTGATAGATTCTCTAAGATAGTCCATCTTGTACCACTCCCTAAGATGCCATCTTCCTCAGAGTTGGTGCCCTTGTTTTTGCAACAGGTGGTTCGCTTGCACGGGATTCCTGAGAACATTGTATCTGACAGAGGAGTTCAGTTTGTGTCTAGATTTTGGAGGACTTTATGTTCCAAGCTGGGAATTTAGTTGTCCTTCTCCTCTGCGTTTCACCCTCAGACCAATGGGCAGACGGAGAGAACAAACCAGACTTTGGAGTCGTATTTGAGATGTTTTATTTCTGCTGATCAGGATGATTGGGTTTCATTTTTGCCCTTGGCCGAATTTGCTTTAAATAATAGAGCTAGTTCTGCCACTTTGATGTCACCTTTTTTTTGTAACTTTGGGTTTCATCCTCGATTCTCTTCAGGGCAGGTGGAGCCCTTCTGCCTGCCCAGGTGTTGACACTGTGGTGGAGAGAATGCACCAGATCTGGGACCAAGTGGTGGATAAGTTGTCTCTCTCCCAGGAAAAGGCCCAGCGGTTTTTGAACCGGCATAGGACCATTGGTCCCCAGTTTAAGGTGGGTGATATGGTTTGGTTGTCATCAAAGAATATCGCTATGAAGGTGGCTTCTCCAAAGTTTAAACCTAGATTTATTGGACCTTACAAGATTTTGGAGATTCTTAATCCAGTCTCTTTTCGATTGGCTCTTCCTATTACATTTAAGATCCATTATGTGTTTCATAAGTCTCTGTTAAAGAGGTTTATTGAGCCAGTAGTCCCTGTGGTGGCATCTCCTGACCCGGTATTGGTTGAAGGTAATCTGGAATATGAGGTTGAGAAGATACAGGATTCTCGGCTGGCTAGACGGAGACTCCAGTATTTGGTTAAATGGAAGGGTTATGGCCAGGAGGATAATTCTTGGGTCCCTGCATCCGATATTCACGCCGAAAGATTGGTTCGTGCCTTTCATCGGGCCCATCCTGATCGCCCTGGTAGCGTGGATGAGGGTTTGGTGACCCCTCCTCAAGGGGGAGGTACTGTTGTGAGTTCATTTTCCCTTCACCGTCGATGTTTGATGAACTCCCTCTTCTGGTGAAGGAAGGTAGTGAGGCTGATTACCAAACATCTGATCTGGTAGATGATGACTGGGTAACAGGAAATTCTGACTGGATATAAGGCAGCCGACGCCCTTCTGAGTCGCTGGTGATTTCTCTGCTGGATTCTTGGAGACCAGTCTGATTCCTGCTTCCCAAAGATAAGTTTTTGCTCTGCTTTTAAACTTATTAGTTTTGTTTACCTAGTTTTTTGGAGTTCAGCCATCCCCGGTCGGGGGTGTGCTGAGTTCCATTTTTGTCTCTGATCAGTTTGTCGCTTTGCTCTGTCTTCAGAATTTACCTGAGTGCTGATATAGTCTTTTTGAAGTCCTAGCGACTTCAGGGCCTGTTTTTCCTATCAGACGGTTGGGACATTTTTTGGTAGGGTTTTTTTACGGATTGCAGACAGCAGCTTTTCTATCCTGTCCTTTTTAGTTAGCTTGGGCCCCATCGTTTGCTCAACCTATCTTTCTATCTGTGTTAGTGTTTTCATCTTGCTTCACCGTCATTATATGTTGGGGGCTGCCTATTGCTTTGGGGTCTGCTCTGGGGCAGTTTAGATTTCCCCTTTCTTTCTTTAGTCCTATTTAGTTCTCCGGCTGTGTTCGAGGGGTCTAGGGAATCGTAGGAACCCCCCACGGCTACTGTTAGTTGTTGTTGATAGGATCAGGGGTCTGCAATCCGATAGCTACCAACCTCTCCGGTTTTCTGGTCTTAGCTTGTATTTTTGTTTTTTCCTCCTTCAGTGACTCATTCATAACAGTGTACGCTTCGAATACCTTTCCCTTTTTCTACTTTTTAAATTCTGATGTAATACATAGTGAGCCTGTGAGTGTCTGTGTCTGACTCCGAAAGTATAGATGGAAATTTACAATTACCCCTAGACTGGATACACCTGGTATGTGCTGATACAGACCTTTGTTCAAAATTTTTTATTACGGTATCATCCATTGGGAGTGAGCGTGTGTGGTTTACACCTTGTATATATACGGTGAATCGGAGATACCAATTTTTACCCTATACTCGATTCAGCTTGTATCTTGTTATACAGTACCTTTGTTCGACATTTAGTATTAAGGTCAAATCCATACTGAGTAAGCTTTCTTAAAGTGACTATGGGACTATGTATACGGAGATTTCAATTGTACCCTATAATATATATACTTGCTATCATGTTATCCAGTACCTTTTTTACAACATTTTTTATTATGGTCAAACCCAGACTGAGTGAGCATCTGAGGGTGACCCCGGAAATATATACTGAGATTTCAAATTTGGCCAACACTGTATACAGCTGTACACGTCTGCTACAGTAACCTTTTTTGCTATTTAGATTCTGGTGTAATCCATAATGAGCCTGTGAACATCTGTCTGTTACTCCGGAAATATATTTGGAGATTTAAGATTACCCCAACCCTGTATACAGCTGTACGCTTGTGTTACATTACCCATTTACAGCTTTTCATATTCTTGTGTAATCCATACTGGGCCTGAGAGCGTTTGTGTCTGCCTCCTGAAATATATATGGAGATTCCTAATGTTTACACTATACTATATATACCTTGTATTTGGTGATACTGTACCCTTTTTCAACTTTTTATTTAATTGTGTACTCCATACTGAGCCTGTGAGCGTCTGTGTATGACTCATGAAATATATATGGAGATTTACTGCTATCCCTAGACTGTATAGAGCTGTACGCTTCTGATACAGTACCATATATCTGCTGGTATTTTGGGGCCATTTTCCAAAACATGAGAAAGTATGGTGGAAGAGGACGCGGGCCAGGACATGGGGGGGCCACCTGGTACTGATAGTGGTGGTGGTGCATCTGCTGGTAGTGCCAAAAACACAATAGCAGCTAAGGCAGGAGGTGTTGAGCCTGCATCATGGTGTAGCTCTGGAAGGCCTGTAAGGCTCCCTTTTCTGGGAGTAGGTAGACTACTTTTAAAGCCTGAGTATCAGGAACTGTTTTTGGCTTACATTGCTGAAACAGCCTCCAGCTCTATCGCCTCCTCTTCTGAAGTTTAAAAAAATGCAAGCACTGAGTCGTCAGTGCAGGCTTCTGGTGAGGAGCAACCCCTTTCCTTGTGTCCTTCACCCACACCAAAAGTGAAGGATGCGGCAGCACACACTTCAGATTACTCCATGGAGCTCTTTTCACATACTATGGCTGGGTTAATGAAAAATGGGTCCCATCATATACTGGAACATTCCAAATGGGGGACATCAGACACTGGAGCAGCATTTACGGGGCCCATTATACACTGGAGCATTAGAAATGGAGCCCATTATATAAGGAGCGTTATTTGGGCCTATTATACACTGGAGCATCATCCATGGGGCCCATCATATACTGGAGCATTCTAAATGGATTAAGGTCACAAAATGGCCCAATATATAATACAATCTATATACACCACAGAAACCAATTCTAACTTTTGTGGTAACAACATATCAAACGTTGACCCCACACAATGATGTATGTATCTTTAAAATGTTTTAAACTTTATTAGACATAAAAATACGACATTACATACAAATTTATACACAGTAGAAGTGCTGGAACACAAAGTAGAAAAGGGACTATAGTCCATGGAATCTCACATTACGGCATCAAAATAGCCACCCACCCAATTGGGGTTATATAAGAGGGAAAAAGGCCACAGGTTTTATGCGGTCTACTTTGTGTAGTTTGATACCTGATTGCGGGCAATTTGGCCTTAATTAACTGCGGTTTTTGCGCAACCCTATCAACTACAACGTTGTATCTTAATACATGTAATTTGATAATAACGATACAATGATAGTGGCCTTTTTCCCTCTTATATAACCCCAATTGGGTGGGTGGCTATTTTGATGCCGTAATGTGAGATTCCATGGACTATAGTCCCTTTTCTACTTTGTGTTCCAGCACTTCTACTGTGTATAAATTTGTATGTAATGTCGTATTTTTATGTCTAATAAAGTTTAACAAATTTTAAAGATACATACATCATTGTGTGGGGTCAACGTTTGTTATGTTGTTACCACAAAAGTTAGAATTAGCATTCTAAATGGGGCAGATCAGACTCTGGAGCAGCATCTATGAGGCACATTATACACTGGAGCATTAGAAATGGAGCCCATTATATATGGAGCATTATTTGGGCCCATAATACACTGGTGAATCATCCATGGGGCCCATCATATACTGGAGCATTCTAAATGGGGCAGATCAGACATTGGAGCAGCATCTATGGGGCACATTATACACTGGAGCATTACAAATGGGGCCCATTATATATGGAGCATTATTTGGGACCATAACACACTGGAGCATCGTCCATGGGGACCATCATATACTGTATGGAACATTATATGTGACCAATTATTCTGTATGGAGAAATATATGGGGCTCATTCTGTATGGCACACAATGTGGTGGCCATAATACTGTATGGAGTAATATACTGTCCTTTTTTTGAGCTATTGTACAATTTAAAATAGATCAGTCATGTCATGCAAGCAGTGAAGTATTTGTCATTGTACTATACCTATATTTCTGTGCCGTATCGGAGCATCATGAGTTGTGGTATGTGTTAAAGGGGCGCACTGACACTCTTTGGCCCAGGGCACACGAAAACCTGGAGCCAGCCCTACCCCCCCACAACTTTAGCCAAATAACCCCCAGTTTTCAATGCGTAACTATTATTATGAAGTAAATTAAGGTTGACAAGCTTCAGTAATAAGAATTGATGTTTTTGGCATTGAAATGGGCACTGTAGGTGTGTTTACTGTCCTCCACTCCCTGCCGACTTTACTTCCCCATTGACTTTCATTGGGTTTCGCGTTTCAGTCGGACCTCCGACTTTTCCCTATAGTAGGCTGATTTCGTTCGACCCAACTTTTGCAAAAGTCGGGTTTCATGAAACCCGATTCGACCCTAAAAAAGGCAAAGTCGCTCATCTCTAGTTCTGAGCTTAGCTGGCTCAAGGTGTGAGATCTTTCACTCACAGCCTTTTGAGGTTTGACCCCCCCTGTTGAACTAGGTGTTCTCATACAGCTGCATGCTGAAGGGGTTTTAAATTTCCATGCCAGACAGGATACAAATGATTAATATGAAATTATGTCTCCCATATTCTTCATAGTATGTTTTTAATTTTTCACTTTTTTCGTCTCGTTGCCTTTTTTCCTGCTTTTATCGCTTGTGCTCGTCTTAAGACTTGACGTTGGTATTGTCAAGTATTTACCTCGTAAGGGGATAACAAGCGTCTTGACTTACCCCCCAAAAAACCCCACCGTGACCATAAAATGACCACCCCCACCTTGGCGCCAACTAATACACAGACACCGGTATTTCTTTTGGAATTTTATGGCCACAGCAGCCAGTAGAAACCGCACCGTGTGCGCATAGCCTTAGTGGGGAGGAGGCTACTGTAGGGGACTTTATAAGGCCAGTTTGGGGAGGGTTGGTCCAATTTCCCTGCTCCCTGGGTCACAGCCATAAGATACTTTCATGAACATTCTAAGATATAAGAACATAGAACAATGCAGCACAGACTAGATTTCTTAAGTGTAAACCACAGAATATCATATAGGTGCAGAATTTTCAGCAGTAGGAAGGATATGATGAGTGAACACCCAGTGTCAGCTTAACAGAGCCACATAATATCTTCATTAGCTCTATAACAAATGATCTGAAGGCACGGCTTGGCATGTGTGAGCCAGAGGGCAGAGACTGCAAAAATGATTAACGATTTATCGAGATATGAAGAATAGACAAAGGAATTTGTTGTAAGTGCAGTTTAATACCAGAAAGTGTGAAGTAATAGTCTAAAGGCCCCGTTACATTTAGCGATGCACCAGCGATCCCGACCACGATACGACCTGGTCAGGATCGCTGGTGCATCGCTAAATGGTCACTAGTGAGCTGCCAAACAGGCAGATCTCACCAGCGATGCAGCAGCAGTCGGCGGCTGATACTTACCGTCAGAAGCAGCGATGATGTCTTCTTCCGCCCGCGTCCATGGCTCACTCGTCGGCGCCAGCAGGAGACCGACGACGTGAAATGGACCAGGCCGGTCTCGCGCGATCAGCGATAACCAGCGGGGGATCCGGTCGGAGGTGAGTATCACTTCAGTTCTTTAATTCTCTTCCCAAGAGGAAATGTATTGTTGTTATTAGCTATTTAAAACTGTAGAAGGAATCAACAAGAGATTATCTCTGAGAATGCAGAGAGCAGCAGTGACATACCTGGGACCACAGTCTATCCATACACTACAGAGCAGTGACATCACTGAGAATACAGTCTATGGCCGGGGTCACACTTACGAGTGTGATGTGAGAAACTTGTGCGATCTCTCACATCAATACCCGGCGGCCAGCACTTGGGACTGGAGTGTGCAGCTGCATAGAAATATATGCAGCCGCACATTCCGGTCCCGAGTGCCGGTGGCAGTGTCGGGTTTTGAGGCGAGAGACTCGCGTGAGTTTCTCGCATCACACTCGCAAGTGTGACCCCGGCCTATCCCTACACTACAGAGCAGTGACATCACTGAGAATGCAGCCTATCCATATACTTCAGAGCAGTGACATCACTGAGAATACAGCCTATCCCTACACTTCAGAGCATTAACATCACTGAGAATACAGCCTATTCCTACACTACAGAGTAGTGACATCACTGAGAATTCATCCTATCCATATACAACACAGCAGTGTATTTTCACAAGGGTAAGAGGGGAAATTGGACCCCCAAAGTTGTTGTCCAATTTGTCCTGAGTATGTTGATACCCCATATGTGGAGGTAAATCACTGTTTGGGCGCACAGCAAGATTGGAAGGGAAGGAGCACAGTTTGACATTTTCAACGCAGAATTGGCTGGAATTGGGCTAGCTAATGGCGGACGTACAATATGGCGGTATTACGCACACGGGTTGAACGTCACCCAAGTGCGCTGAGTAATCACAGAGGTGCCATAAGTGAAAAACACAAAAAGGCTGAGCCTGTTAGTGTCACAGGTCTCAGAGAAGTGTACGCACAGTAAATGGTCACAGGAGCTGGGCCCTACGCAGAGGATCTGCGTCCATCTAGACCTGCCGTGCGTGCGGACGCCAAGAGGAGCTGCAGACTGCAGCACGGCGACAGACACTGCCGCTAATAGACAATGCCTGGAAGCAGGCGCACTGTCGGACGCTAGCACTGTGGAGGATGCTGTAGTGGCTTGTAGCTTGCCACTGGCTGGCGCTGACTCTATAGCTAAGTCCCTATACACACTCATAATATCAGAGGGAGGGGATCTAATTGAGTCATTCTCAGGTTCATGCATCCATCACCATTCACACAGTAGCAACTAGAGACTATACTAGTGCATGGCCGACCGGCCATGCAAACCTTTTATAACCTTTTATAGCCAGGCCTTCCAGAAGCTTCCAGATCCCTGAGATGGACCAATCAGATCTGGAGAAGGACCTGGACATGTGGCTCCCGATCTCCAATGGGAGATCGTCTCGTGAGCTTGCTCAGTGGAGCGACAGAAGAACTTAGCCTCTGGAGCGATTTGCTCCTGAGCAGCCTGCATTGCCATTGCTGACCCAAAGGTGGCAATAATAGCCAGCCCCACAGAGCAGGTCTGGGCAGAGCGTCTGGGAAGCCGGGATTGCTGAGCAATCTCCTCTGCAGTCGAAAGACAATGGGAGACCGCAGAATGTGAGGCTTTGGATTCCTGTTGAACCGCTGCAGGAACCCGACACCCAACATCACCCCCCCCAGGGCCCCCTCCCCCCCGAGCCCCCCAATCCACCAAATAAAGGTTTTTGCCACGTACCACCTTGTGTCCCACAGAGGCATAGGCCTCAGGCTCGTCCAAAGACAAGTCTGATGTCCCAGCAGATGACTCGGAAAACCTGGACATGTGAACTGGTTTGAGAAGGGACACGTGGAAGGCGTCAGGGATGGCTATGTCACCAGGACCAGATGTTGGAGCAGGGCGCCGATGAGTGTCGGGGGGCATCTTCACTCTCACTCTAGAGGATAGAGTGACATGTGGGGTGCGACCCAGACTGTCGCGAACCTCCATTGCCCGGTCTGCCACCGGCAAGGGATACAGTAACCCAGCCAGCCTCTGTTTAGAGGAGCTGCTCCGAGCACAAGAGGCGCATGCCTGAATGTATTTTTTAGTGTCCCGAGCCCTGTGTGGCCACCAATAAGAGCTTGCCAGGAGTTTTGTGGTCTGCTTGTAGCCAAAGTGACCATCCACCCTGGATGCATGTGCCCACGTGAGAACCTTGGACCGCAGGTGAGGCGGGACAAAGGTCTTGCCTGGTGGCACTGACTCGAGAACGACCGGAGCCACGGTCTTCAGATTCCCAGTAGGGGGCGCGGAAAGATCCGCAGACACCTCTGCATAGGCTACTTGGACGCCCCCCCCATGCACCTTCCCACACAGTCTTTGCTCCATCCCAGTATTCTCCCCGAGGACCACTCAATATGAGGGGAATGGCAACGGAGCCAGGGAACCCCGAGGTGCACCTGATCGATGCTCTCTGGCATAATGAGCAGGGAAAGCGTCTCCTGGTGAGACGGTGAAATTGAGAGCCTAAGGTGTGCTGTTTGGTGGGTAATCTGGGATGATAAGGTCGCCCCATTGACCACCCTGATGGGCACTGGGTGAGGAAGTGGTACCAACGGAATAGTGTGCTGTTGGGCGAAGGACGAAAACAAAGTTCCCTTCTGCCCCGGAGTCCACCGTGACCTGTACCTCCCAGGAGGAAGCACCGCTATCTATTGTCCTTCGGAGCGCCGGTTTGGGGGAGAAGGTTTCCATAGCGATTAGACCCCCAATTACCAGTGGACGCGATCGTTTTATCGGCTGCTGCGGACACCTGTTAGCCAGGTGACCAGACTGTCGACACTGGTAACAGCGTGTGGAGCTTGGTGCCGGACGAGTCTTGAGACCGGCGCGGGACACCTCCATGGGCTCTGGAGGTAAACTCTCTGGCTCGGGTGGTTCTAGAGGTTCAAAGAGGTTGGGAGCCAAGCTAACCTTCCACCTGGATTTAGCACGCACCAACCCGCGCTCCGAAAAATGGAGATCGATGCAGGTGGAAATGGCAATCAGCTCCTCCAGACTTACGGGAACTTCTCTGGTAGATAGAGCATCCTTAACATGCTCCGCCAAACCTCTCCAGAACACAAGGATGAGGGTTTTTATCAGGCCATTCCAGCTCGGAAGCCAGTGTCCGGAAACGGATGGCGTACTGGCTGACCGAGAGGGATCCCTGTGTTAATGCTAGTAGCTGGAGAGAGGTGTCGTGAGTGACTCGTGGCCCCAAAAAGAACTGCTTCAGTGATGTTAGGAACTGAGCAGCGGTCCGAACCACAGGGTTCACCACGCTCCCACAGTGGCGTGGCCCACTCCAATGCCCTGCCCGACAGAAGGGAAACGATAAACCCCACCTTAGCCCGCTCTGTAGGGAATCGCACGGCCAGTAACTCAAGCTGGATAGAGCACTGGCTCACGAAAGCCCCACAGGAGGCGCTGTCACCAGAAAATTTATCGGGCAACGGGAGGCGGGATACTGTCGGCGCAGGTGTGGATGTGGACACACGCGAGACAGCCTCTGCGACTGCCTACGCAGCAGCCTCAGAAACCTTCGCAGCTGAAGTGGAACTCTCGAGAGTCGCCAACCTGTCCTCCAGCTGGCGAATGTACTGCAATAGCTGCTGCTGGTCTGCCATTACAATCCAGACCCTGACGCTAGTATAATGTTAGGGACGGCAGAACGCACTAAATATAAAATAACGTAAAGTGCGTTCGCCACCCGGGGTCCACCGTGCAGAAGATGTTAACACTGCTGCTAGCTAATGGCAGAAGTACAATATGGCGGTATTACGCATGCTGACTAAACGTCACCCAGGTGCGCTGAGCGATCTCTGTTTACTCACAGAGATGCCTTAAGTGGAAAACACAAAAAGGCTGAGCCTGTTAGCGTCACAGGTCTCAGAGAAGTGCACGCACGGTATATGGTCACAGGAGCTGGGCCCTAGGCAGAGGGTCTGCATCCGTCTAGACCTACCATGCGTGCGGCGTCGCAACTGCGGATGCCAAGAGGAGCTGCAGACTGCAGCGCGGCGACAGACACTGCCGCTAGTCGACAATGCCCGGAAGCAGGCGCACTGTCGGACGCTAGCACTGTGGAGGATGCTGTAATGGCTTGTAGCTTGCCACTGGCTGGCGCTGACTCTAAAGCTAAGTCCCTATACACACTCGTAATATCAGAGGAAGGGATCTTAATGAGTCATTCGCAGGTTCATGCATCCATCACCATTCACACAGTAGCAACTAGAGACTATGCTAGCACATGGCCGAGCGGCCATGCGAACCTTTTATAGCCAGGACCTTCCAGAAGCTTCCAGATCCCTGAGATGGACCAATCAGATCTGGAGAAGGACCTGGACATGTGGCTCCCGATCTCCAATGGGAGATCGTCTCGTGAGCATGCTCAGTGGAGCGACAGAAGGACTTAGCCTCTGGAGCGATTTGCTGCTGAGCAGCCTGCATTGCCATTGCTTACCCAAAGGTAGCAAAGCAACAATAGCCAGCCCTACAGAGCACATCTGGGCAGAGCATCTGGGAAACCAGGATTGCTGAGCAATCTCCTCTGCGGTCAAAAGACAATGGGAGACCACAAATGTGAGGCTCTGGGTTCCTATGGATGTGTGATCACATCAGAAGAGAGAGAAATTAAATGGAATATCTGACTTTTTGCACTCGCTATTATACCATTAATAACAGCGATCGCAACACCGAAGTCGGTAAAAATTGACCCGAATCATGTTCTCTGGGGTATCGGCTACCCCCGACATCTGAGACTCTGGAGAAATTCCGACGCTGGAGGGGGCGCTATAACCTTAAACCTCAGCGCCGTTAAAAAGTGGCGCTGTGGTTTAAGTACCCTTAACTGACTCCGTTAAAAGGCATATTGGTGGTCATTAAGAGGTTAAATGTAACTTTCATCATTCTCCCCTGCTTGCGCCAATCGCCGGCAGTGTAGGAGAAAATGACGAGAGCCGTGTTCAGCACTGGGTGCAGGGAAACAGCGCTTACTGCAACGCTTCTTCCCTGGCGTCCATCCGTGTGGTACTGATGCGGCACACACATGCCACACGTGTGCCGCAAGTATTACACACCCGGACACTGACATCTCCAGTACCGGAAATATCAAGACGTATGAAAGAGGCCTTATGGCGGGTTTTTATGTTTGGCAGCTGTCATACGCTAAAAGACGCTTTTTATTGCAAAAAATTGTTTTTGCATCACCACATTTTGAGAGCTATAATTTTTCCATATTTTGGCCCACAGAGTCATGTGAGGTCTTATTTTTTGCAGGACGAGCTGTTTTTATTGGTATAATTTTTGGGCACATGATATATTTTGATTGCTTTTTATTAAGATTTATGGGAGGCAGAATTAACAAAAACCAGCAATTCATGAATTTCTTTTGGGAAGGGTGTTTATGCTGTTCCGCGTGTGGTAAAATTGATAAAGCAGTTTTATTCTTCGGGTCAGTACGATTATAGCGATACCTTATTTATATCTTTTTTTATGTTTTTGTGCTTTTTTACAATAAAAGCCATTTTATATAAAAAAATAATAATTTTTGGATTGCTTTATTCTGAGATCTATGACTTTTTTATTTTTCTGGTGATGGAGCTATATGGCAGCTTGTTTTTTGCGGGACAAGATGACGTTTTCAGTGGTGCCATGTCTTTTTGATCACGTTATTCCATTTTTTGTTCGGCGGTATGATAAAGCATTGTTTTTTTGCCTTGTTTTTTATGGGGTTCACTAAAGGGGTTAACTAATGGGACAGTTTTATAGGTCGAGTTATTACGGATGTGGTGATACCAAATATGTGTATTTTTATTGTTTAGATTTTTTTTATTCAAATATTTATTTATTGATATAATAAATATTGATTTTTTAGCATTATTTTTTTTCTATATTTTTACAATTATTTCATATTTTTGAATTTCATTCTATGTTTTACACTTTGTCCCATTATGGGACACTCATTTTGTGCAGGCTGATCGCTTCTATAGTATGCAGATCTGTATGCTATAGAAGCTGTCAGTGCTGCATGTATTTTACACTGACCTGAGAGACTTCCTGACCATCACTGCTCTTGACAGGAAGGCTCTCAGCTCTGGAGACCTGGATGTCATCATGGCGACATTGGGTCTCCATGGCAGCAATCGGGACCCTGCGTCACGCTGTGGGGTCTCTGATCCAAAGGTAGAGGGGTTGTTAGCCGCTGTGCCGCCTCCGGAATGCTGCGATTGTGTTCGATCGCATCATTTCAGGGGTTAAAATGCCGGGAGCGGTCTGTGAGAATCAGCTGACACCCAGCCGCGATCGGCCGCATACCACTCGTGTGCGCGGCAGATCGCTATGATGTACTATGCCGGCCATGGGAAGTAAAGCTCAGGTCACATGGACGGGATAGTAAGTCAGATGGCAGAAAGAGGTAAAGAAAATTTAAAAAAAATTTCAAAACATTTTATGTATCATATTAGTAAAAATTCCATATCCCTGGGATTACACCAGACTGATGTGTTTCGAACTACTTGTTCTTAGTCATATTATGGTGGTATTCATATTTGTCAAATGCCAGAATAATGAGAGATAAAGAATTATTTAACCCCTTAATGACCAATGACGGTCATTGGACGCCTCCCCCTGTTTGGTGCAGGCTCCAGCGATGAGCCCGCACATTTCCGGTACACGACATTTGTTAACCTGTTAAATGCCGCTGTAAAACGCTGACAGGGTCCTGGAGACCCATATGGTTGTCATTGCCGGATTGCTATGAGCGCCACCCAGTGGTCGGGGCTCATGACAAGTGAGGTATTCTGCTACATGTAGGCAATCTGATCATCGCCTGCATGTAGCAGAGCTGATCAGGTTATGGTAGCTTCTAGTCTCCCATAGAGCCTATTGAAGCATGCCAAAAAATGTTTTTTTTAAATATAAAATTTTTTTTAAAAAAATTAAAAGTTCAAATCACCCCCTTTTCGCCCCATTCAAAATAAAACAATAGAAAAAAACCAAACATAAACATATTTAGTATCACCCGATCAATAAGAAAAAAAGGATTAACCTGATCGCTAAAAGGCGTAGCGAGAAAAAAGGTCAAAACGCAAGAATTACGTTTTTTTGGTCAATGCGACATTGCATTAAAATGCAATAACAGGTGATCAAAACATCTTATCTGCACCAAACGTTTGGGATATTCTTCCACAAGCTTCTCACAATAGTTGGTCTGAATTTGGACCCATTCTTCCTGACAAAACTGGTGTAACTGATCCAGGTTTGTAGGTCGCCTTCCTCGCACTGGCTTTTCGGCTTTGCCCATAAATTTTCAATAGGACTGAGTTCAGGGCTTTGTGATGGCCATTCCAAAACACTGACTTTGTTATCCTTAAGCCACTTTGTTACCATTTTGGCAGTATGCTTCGGGTCATTGTCCATTTGGAAGACCCATTTCCACCTAAGCTTTAACTTCCTGGCTGATGTCCTGAGATGTTGCTTCATCGGTGATACTTTAGTGATATTGCTATGTGTTAGGGTACCGTTACACCTAGCGATGTACCAGCGATCCCGACCAGCAATATGACGCGGTCAGGATCGCTGGTGCATCGCTAGGTGGTCGCTAGTGAGCTGCCACACAGGCAGATCTCACCAGTGACATCGCTGGGGTCGGGGATCGCTACTTACCTGTCAGACGCGGCGATCCTGCGTCCTCCCGCCCGGCTCCACGCTCGTCTCTCCACAGGAAGCGCCGCAGGAAGTGGCCGACGAGGAATGGTCCAGAAGCTTCTTGCGCGATCAGCGATAACCAGCGGGGGGAGCCAGTCGGAGGTAAGTATCACATGCAGCGATATCGCTAGCGATATCGCTGCAACGTCACAAAATCGGTGACTTTACAGCGATATTGCTAGCGATATCGCAGTGTGTAACGGGGGCTTAACAGGTCCTTTAGTCCTGGACACCCCTTTTAATTGGATTATGTTAATCAAGGATTTTTGTTGCTAATGGTGAGTATTTATCAGAATATCTGTCAGTTAGCAGGCTTTTTCCCTTGGCTAGTAAAAGCTGATCAATTTCAATGAAGGATGAGTGTCTAAAACTGTCTGTATTCTTACTCTAAGGCCTCATTCACATGTCAGTGTAGCACATACGTGTTATATCTATTTTTATTAAGGATATTGTTGGAATATGTTTGGTGCATCAATTCCATTCCTGTCTGTGTGCTTAGTTGCTAGATTTGTATGCTGTTCATAAAGTTAGAACTAAAAAAACTCCCAGAGGCTCACACAGGGAGAGCAAGTGACTGTATTTCCTGTTTTCCTGTGTCTGTGTATGAGTGAAGCAGCCTGCTGTAGATGCTGCACAGTTACAGACACACAAATGATTTATTCCTGATCTATTAAGCTTATCATATATTGTTCCTGTTTGTTCCTGAATAAAGAAGCTCTGTTGTCACACGCTTGGAGAGTATCCTGAATAATCCGCTGCCAACAGATACAACACGCACCATTTCTATAGTGCTACGCACATATCTGTGTTTTTTGCGGACCATGTGTCTGTGCAAAAATCCGAGACTTGTCCATTTTTTTCCAGCAGGACAGGTGAACAGAGCCTCTAGACGTCTTTGGGTTCGTGAAAAACACATACAGCACATGGATGGCATCAGTGTACAGTCCGTGTGCTGTCAGTGTGCTGCACGTATCTAACAATGCAAAGTATAGGAGACGCTTTGCAATTTATGTATAGCTTTAAGATTTAGCAGGTTGGGAGAGTTTTTGGAATGTTATTATGGTAGTTCTCTGTTGATGCATGAGGCTGTTGACACCTTTAACCTGGATTCAAAACCAATAAAGGAATGGCCTAGCTATATAAGGCACTTCCACAATACCAATATACCTATAAACAAATGGAAGCTTATAACAAGTAAATTAAAAATATTTTAGTCTTTATTTAACACTTATTAACACACAATTTAAAAAAAATTTTGCTTTTTAAAGTTGGAACTGCAAATACAGGTGTAATTATACCCAAATAATGAGCTAAAAATCTAATCCTTATAGAAATAATGTATTCAGAGTATACAGGAGTGAAAATCCACAAAATAAATTTTTGTCTATATACAGCACAACTATTAGAACAATTGGTGCTTATAAAGTTCAACGTATGTAAAGGAAATATACGGTACATAGATTGCTCAGTATATTGACTGCAAATTTAGTTAGACCGATTGCTTATTAGAGTCAAAACTATTAGCGGCCTATAGAATATATATAGCAATCCTATTTAGGGATAAATAGGTCCACAATGTTTGTCACAACAGTTGTCTAACAAAACAAGAATGCTCATATGAATCTTTTATTGATTTTTTTTACAGCTTTGGGCATCTTTTTCCGGGATTATCACAGTTTAGTCCAAGATCATTCCCCGGATCAAGTGGCGGAATTACCTTTCAGCTGAGAAGTTAGATAAGGCTCAAATAAAGGTGAACAGGGTAATTTCCAATTTTGATTCTCATAATGGGGGCGTAGCTGAGTGGCTTTTTTGAATTAGAACGTGGTTACGACAAACTTTGGTTACCAGATGGTGTGCATCTAAATGCTGTAGGTATTGATTTATTTGCTTTGGCTTAACAAGAAGGCATCAAGCAATCAATGTTCCTGAAGGAAATGGGGGTCTCGGGCAGTAGAGGGGTCAAATACTCTCGTGAGGCATGTCTCTGGTTCCTTGAAGTTGGCTTTAAATTCGTATGGGTATTCACAAGGACATGGATCCCTCTGTTATAAGTTGGTTGTTTGGTCTGGTGATTGGTGAGGCTTATGGCAAAGGAATGTTGAGTCCCGGGTTAGCGGTTATCCGCTAAAAGAACCCTTTGGATTTTTGGTGCTCCATAGGCTGTGGCTTGTGGCAGGAATCGTGATCGTGATTTTTCTTTTGGTTGTTTTGTGATCATCAGATCTTGTAGGTTTCAATGACCTAACCACGCTTTTTGAAATGGTTTATAAATGTTTGTTATGTTTATATTAAAGGCCACCATGGCTAATATTATCCAAACCTCTGTGTCTGCCTTTATTGTGGATGACTTGGCTTGTTTGGAAAGGGCATTCTATAAAGGGAAAAGGTGGATATTTAGGGCCACTGGAGAGACAACAATATCAGCGTCAAGGGCAGATTTAAAACCAACACATGCCTGATACTTATTTTCTTTGACCACCCTAGGGAAAGATGGGATACCCCATATGGACACATTTCTCCATCAGGAGATATCTGGGGTCTGTCAAGAGATTATTAGTGGACCATTGTTGGTGGGTTCACCTACCAAAAATTGAGCGTGAAAGACCGTGAGAAATGTCCCTGTCAATCTGAGCATCTGTGTACTGTGATTGAAGCAACTCGTTTTGGGAAAGCAATTGTGCCCTGGAGCTAAACTGACTTCCAAACAGTGGGTACATATCAGGTGCTTTTATGAGACTTGTTAAATGAAGGCTTCTCCTTCATTTACATAGTCAACAACCCTGTACAGAAATGCAGCCGCCATCTGCTCTCTCAGACAGGGAAGTGAGCATCCCAGAGTATACGTAGTTCACTGTGAGCTGAATGGTGACTACACGGCGTGCTTCGGAGTGTGATGCCATGTACCATCTGTGCCGTCTGTGTATTACATAACAACATGAACACCACCATTCATCATTGTTTACTTATACTAGCACCATCACATACCACAGTGATTCTCAGAAAGTGTCTTTGGAATGTTAGAGGAAGTCAGAACACGCAAACACAGGGAGAACATACAAAGTCCTTGCCGATGTTCTAATTGGTGAATGATGTAAAGCAACGGTGCTGACCACTGAGCCACCAGACCGTAAAACTTTGATTTTGGAAAGTTTTATTTTTGAGCCAAATTCATTATTACTTTTACACCATCTTTTTGTCTATTTTTAATTCCTTATCATTTTCCTGGGTTTGGTCATTAATGTTGGACATCGTTTCTATTATCCAGATATTTCTATCTAATTCATCATTTGCAGCTTTTTGAAATGTTGCATAATTTTTGTGCAATGGTAATTCAGTACCCTAGTGGAGTAGAAAATCTATGAATGTTATTTATGCAAAATTTGACTTCTTGATGACCTGTAACGCATATTTTAGTCATAAGTCGCTGAAAACTGTATGGAGCGGGCTTAAATCTGGCAGATGCCAACTGTGATACATAGCTGTGTCACCTGTCTGCAAAAGTAGCTGCCAGAGCTAGCCCAGATTGCTGCTGTTAACCATTCACTGTCACTCACTAATACAGACAAATAAATTACCTGCATCCACACTGGCTCTGATCAACCCTCCTGTGACATGATCAGGAGGAGCGGTGGGTTACCACGCTGAAGACCCCCAAGTCAAGTGATCAAAGTTTTAAAGTGCCCTAAGAGGACTAAGGCCACGTTCACACTTGCGTACCGGGGCTTTGCGGACGGCTGCGGACTTCCTCCCTGAAGCTTTGCCCTCTTCCGCACTTCTTCCATTTAGGTCCGCTTACTTCTGCATGTGTCCTGCATACCTATCTTTAACATTGGATATTCAGGACATGCAGATGTATGCGGATGTATGTGGACCACACGGGAACGCAAAGCCCCAGTGCGCAAGTGTAAACGTAGCCTAAGAATTCAGAGCTATCAAAATGTAAAGTTATTTAAACCGTATGTTAAACACTAAAAAGAAAAAAAATGGAATCTCCAAAATTAATTGTTTTGGTCACTGCACTAAAAAAATTAAAAATAAAACTGTCAAAATCTCGTAAGTACCCTAAAGTGGTATCAATAAACTTCAGCTCAGCACACAGGAAAGCAAGTCTTCACACAGCTCCATTGACAGAAAAATGAAAAAGTCACGTGTCTCAGAAAATGGCATCACAAGCCAAATTTCTTTATTATTTTAACAAATTTCGGACTTTTTTTTAACTATTTAAAGGAGTGCACATTTTTTTCTTAAATGAACATATTTTGAGTTAAATTGTAACATTTTTAATAACATGTTTGCCTTACATTGCCTCTGTGTTGCACAGTGTGTTGCTGGCTGCTGAATGAGTTAACTGAATATCTGTATGGGAGTTCATTCTCACAGTTCAAAGAACAAGTTTCTAACTCTTTTATCTGTCTGTTTTTTTCTTTTTAGCTTTTTTAATTGACTTATGACACCGGACCAAATCAAAGTAGAATATGCAAGGAAACAAAGAACCTGTAAAAGCCAAACGATGCTGAACTGTTATTAAAGCCCAATTGTAAAAATTATTTTCAGCCAAACATATATGCATTTAGGTCAAAAAGAAAAAAAAATGTCTCCAGCTATGGACAACACCTATAACTTCTTAGGCTAGTTTCACACTAGCGCTTTTGAGCGCAGCGAAGGCCTGAGCACGGACGCCGCTAAGCCCCGCCCCCTGCCGCGCCTCCGCCGGTAGCTCCGCCTACCGGCGCATGACGCTGCATGCGTCCTGCGTCCCCTATCTTTGTCACTGGGGGCGCAGGCCATGCGCAGTATGCGTTTGGCGGCGCATGCGCCTTTTTGACGGTGCGCCGAGCGCAACCAAACTGCAGCAGGTTGCGTTTGGCGCAGGTCGGCGCACCGTCAAAAGGACGCATGCGCCGCCAAACGCATACTGCGCACAGCCTGCGCCCCCAGTGATAAAGATAGGGGATGCAGGACGCATGCAGCGTCATGCGCCGGTAGGCGGCGCTACTGGCGGAGGCGCGGCAGGGGGCTGGGCTTAGAGGCGGCCGTGCGCAGGCGGCTGCGCTCAAAAGCGCTAGTGTGAAACTAGCCTTAGCGCCCTATGATATACATTTTTGTCATAGATCGCTAATGAAAGTATGAAGCCAGATCAGGAACTGATCAGAACCTGCTTCATACCTGGCAGATGTCGGCTTTGTTTCCTAGTCCACCTCTGCCTGTAACTGCAGCGAATGGAGCTTGCTCTGCTCGCTGCTGTTTTAACCATTTAAAACACCATCTGGATTTCTGTAAAACAGCAAATGAATTTCTACAAGGAAAGTAAGGATTTACTCAGCATTAAAGCACCTTTACATTCATGTCATTAGCTAAGGCTATGTGCACACGCTGCGGATTCACCTGCGGCTTTTTCGGCGCAGATCCGCAGGTAAAACCGCAGGTAAAGTGACCTGCAGCTTTCCTGTGGATTTGCCTGTGGTTTTCCCCTGCGGTTTGACACCTGGACAATGGAACAGGTGCCAAACCGCTGCGGAATCCGCAGAAAGAATTCACATGCTGCGGTTTGTAAACTGCTGCAAAACCGCGCGGGAAAAAAACACAGCATGGGCACAGCGGTTTTGAAATCCCATAGGGCAACATGGTACTGTACCATGTCTGCAGAACTGCTGCGGATCCGCAGGGCCAAAAACGCTGCAGAACTGCAGTAGAATCCGCAGCATGTGCACATACCCTTAGGGTATAAAATTCTGATGATGACAGCTTCCATTGAAATGTCACTGCAATCTCTGTCAGCGGAATTTAAGCTACGTGATTGTGGGCTACTGATAAGTTACTATGTCACGTATAACTGCAATGTTTGTACTCCTCTGAAGCTCATAGGAGAACTGCATTGCCACTATCTACTCAATAAATTTTTAAGATGACATAAAAAAATAAAAATAAATAATAATTACCAAAATTTAAATTGTATGTCAAACGTTAAGGCTATGTTCACACATTGCATTTTTGCAGCGCTTTTTAATACAAAATTTCAGCTACATTTCGCAGTACCAGCAAAGTCTATGAGATTTCAGAAATCTCACGCACACAGCTTGATTTTTTTTTCCTGACTGTTTTGTCAAAGAGGTTCGTCTTTGCAAAATGCAGCATTTCACTTCTTTCAGCGTTTTTCACCCATTGCGGCAGTGCAAAAAATGCAGCAATAAAATGCAGGTGTCAGGTTTTGCTGCGTTTTTGGTGCCAAAACCTGATGAAGATGATTCCAATTTTTTTCATGCACTAAACTTTATCAGAAAAATGGACCCCGACAAAAATGGGGTACAAAAACGCAGCAAAAGCTAAGCAAATAACGCAGCAAAAACTAAGCAAAACCTGATTTTTGCTTAAGTGCAGCATAAAAAAAGCAGCAAAGTCGCAATGTGCGAATAGAGCCTAAAAAGAAAAATAGAACGTCCAAATTGCTGTTTTTTGATCATCACACTCCCCCCCAAAAAATACTTCCATTCCCTCACATACCGCATAAAGAAACAGAAACATTTTGATGGATATTCTAATGACTGTAACATGATTTTCTCTCCATTGATGTTTTGTGAGGTTTACAGAGTATATTATATGGGTGCTGACACCTGATAATCTGCAGATGTTCCCTGTCTGATTGAGACAAGAGGATGAGACCAGATCCAGAAGATCATTCAATCCACAACTATTGCTTTTCACAGTCTTTTCTCACCAGATTACTATGGTCTTCTTGAAAGTAATTACTGCAGTGGTGAAAAGTTGTAATGCAAGTAAGTTCTGTTATGTTAGAAGCCGTAACCCCAAATTTCAGTTTCCCATCAGACACCCATTCTGTGGTTTCTGTATGGAGCTGTCGCATTCATGTCACTTCCTGTTTCCCATACAGAATTACACTGAATTATTTCACAACAGACACCAAGCTGGAGCTTCTGAAATGTCTCCAACTGCAGCTTCCGAGATTATACCCTATCAGTGCCGACAGTAAATCTGGTGGATGCTGCATAGACGTATTTTGGTTACTGGATGGTTGTAGAAATGCTCCTAAATGTCAGGGTTGAAAATCTTCACAAACACCAAGTTTACAGCTTCTGCTGAGAATCAAGAAATATGGAGGAAGTATTGTATAAAGAATGTTTTATTTGCAAGAACTGTGACTGTGGTAAGGTTAAGGCTACTTTCACACATCCGTTTTTTTAAATCCGGCACGATGTGGCAAAAATTGTGAAAACCGGATCCGGAATTGGATCCGGCTTTTTCACATAGAATGTAATAATCACCGCATCGTGCCGGATGGAGATGCAGCGCCTCCGGGTTTTGCCGGATACGGCAAACATGCGCTGTCCGACGTCTGCAAAAAATGTTGGCTGCAACGTTTTTTTGCAGCGCCGGACCGGCTTTTTCCACAGCGCATGCCCGGGCACTGTGAGTTTTAACCCCACAAGTGCCCGGCGCACATCTCTCTCTCTCCCCCTCCCCTTCTCTCTCTCTCTCCATACGTCCATACCTTTCTTTGGCTGGCTCTCTCGTCCCCCGCTGTCTCTCTGGCTGCTCTCTCGTCCCCCGCTGTCTCTCTGGCTGCTCTCTCATCCCCCGCTCTCTCTTTGGCTGCTCTCTCGTCTCCCGATCTCTCTCCGGCTGGCTCTCTCGTCCCCCGGTGCTGCGGCTCCTTTAAATGTCCTCCAAGCCGGATCAGGCGCCGCATGTACATCCGGTGTCACCACTGCAGGCCGGATCCGGCGGCCCGGCTTTTCGCCGCACGCCGCCGGACCCCTGACACCGGATGTGTGAAAGAGGCTTAAGGCGTGTCCGTAGCTTTCAGGTCATCTTCATTTTTTATTCCTATATGAGCTTGGACATTTCAGTTTATTACGATACTTTCTGCTAAGCGCTGTATCTCATATTGGACTAAAGATGTCTGAACCCACCAATATCCACGAGATCTGCCTACAGCCTAATGTGTATGGAGCCTCCTAACTCGCCCCCAACGGAAGATGTCGGGGTAGATAAGGGTCAGGCATTTTAATGTCTGATTATTCAGGAGATAAAAGAAGGACCAAACAAAATTACTTTATATTCAGACCAATTGAAAGTAACTAAATTTTATTGAGACTCATTATTAAAACAAGCCATAAAAGGAAAAGATAGTAAAAAGGCAAGAAACCACAGATGAGGCAAATTGGTGGAAAAGCCCGGACAAATTGTATAAGGTAAGCTATTTGGTAAACATTTAATCATAAAAACATAAGGGGGCAGGAACAATATATTCCAATGAAAAACGCGCGTTGGGTGTGGTAGACGCCGAGATCTTTCTCAATTTAGAAGGTAATGTACATATAACTATTTTTATTGATATGATGCAGGTATATACATATTTATTTTCATAAGGCTTATTCTTTACTATGTGATTTTATAAAAATGAAACTAAACAGCCCAGTAAGTGACACATCGTTGGAATCCTGCGCTTTGCCCCTACATTATGCTGGTGTCGGATTAGTTAGCAAAAACATGGTGAAAAATTAATGGGAACCTGTGATGTAAAAAGAAATGCTATTAATCTGCAGTTCTAGGGTTAATCTACAGGGTAATAGCTTTCTAAAACTGTGAGACCTCTGCCCTGAGAGCCCGGCTAGCAGGAGAAAATGAGCTGCTCATCTGAAAGCCTCCGGCTTTTAGTCACAAAGGTAGGGCCGCTACGGCTTCAGTCACCACTCAGTATACAGCGAACGTAACCATGTCCCAGTACTGACTGACAGCCAGCTCAGCAGTGCATGAGTATAGAGCTGGCTGTCAGTCAGAGCTGCAGCATGGTTACAGCCGCCACTCACTATACACTGAGCTGTGACTGAAGCCGTGCCGGTCTTGCCTCTATGACTGAAGACTGCCAGGAGGAATAAAGAATTATCTGCAGGTTAAAGGCCCCGTTACACATAACGATGTCCCAGCGATCCCACCAATGATCCGACATGGATGGGATCGCTGGGACATCGTTAGCTGATCGCTGGTGAGCTGTCACATAGACAGCCACTCCAGCGATCAGGACCAGCGAGCAAGCTGGTTTCTAATGTAAACATCGGGTAATTAAGAGCCGCGCGGCTCTTGGATACCCGCTGTTTACGTTGGAAACCAGCGTGCGCTGGTATCTAGGGCAAACAGCGGGTTTCCAAGAGCCGCACGGCTCTTAGTTACCCGATGTTTACATTAGAAACCAGAGTCCAGCATCGCTGATCGCTGGTCTCTCGTGTTGTGTGCTGGCCAGCGGGAGACCAGCGATGAAAAACCGGCCCTGGACGATCGTGCACGATCAGCGATACCTGGCGGGGGGGGTCGCTGATCCCCGTCACACACAGCGATCTCGCTGGCGAGATCACTGTGGCGTCACAAAATCAGCGATCTCGTATGATTATCATTGGCTCTGTTTCCATCTCCTTTATAGGTTCAGTCACTTATTCCATAATTGAGGGGAAAGGAAGAATGATTTTGGGGATATGTCAAATGGGGATATGTCAAAAGTAAAAGAAAAGTCAAAGATGCTATAGGATTTTTACAGGATGAAAATGATGAAATGGTAAGACAGGATGTTGAGAAGGCTGAACTTTTAAATTCCTATTTTGCATCTGTTTTCTCTCAGAAAGGAAATGTAACATCAACTGTTATTCATTGTCCTATTAAGGGAATAGAAGAATCCAGGATATCTATAGACAGAAAGATAGTGAGGAAACACTTAGCTAACCTAAATTAATTCAAGTCTCCAGGTCCAGATGAATTACACCCCAGAGTACTGAAGGAGATAGCAGAAGAAATTTTTGAACCCCTCTCCATAATCTTTGAAAATTCTTGGAGAACAGGAGAAGTACCAGAAGACTGGAGAAGAGCAAATGTTGTTCCTATCTTCAAAAAGGGGAAGAAGGTGGACCCAGGCAACTATAGGCCGGTGAGTCTGACTTCTATACCAGGAAAGATCTTTGAACAAATTATTAAACAACATGTATGTCAGTACCTGGATAAGAATGAAGTGATTAAACAGAGTCAGCATGGGTTTGTAACTAATAAGTCATGTCAGACTAACTTAATTTCCTTCTATGACGGTATCACTGATTGGGTGGATCAAGGAAATGCTGTAGATATAGTATATCTTGACTTCAGCAAAGCATTTGACAAAGTCTCTCATACAATCCTTACTGAAAAAATGACTAAGTATGGAATGGACAAGGCAACGGTTAGGTGGATTCATAACTGGCTTAGTGATCGGACCCAAAGAGTGGTCGTAAATGGCTGCACATCCAGTTGGAAGAATGTCTCAAGTGGGGTACCACAGGGCTCTGTCCTGGGCCCTGTATTGTTCAACATCTTTATCAACGATTTAGATGAAGGAATTGAGGGTAAACTGATTAAATTTGCTGATGACACAAAGCTAGGAGGGATAGCTAATACTAGAGAAGAGAGAGAGAGGATTCAAAAAGATTTAAATAAACTGGAGAAGTGGGCAGCAACTAACAGAATGGTTTTTAACAGGGAGAAATGCAAAGTACTACATCTGGGCAATAAAAATGAAAAAAGCATATATAGAATGGCAGGAATAGGGCTAAGTGACAGCACATGTGAAAAAGACTTGGGTATACTAATAGATCACAGACTGAATATGAGTCAACAGTGTGATGCAGCAGTAAAAAAGGCAAATGCAATTCTAGGATGTATTAACAGAAGCATACAGTCTAGATCACGTGAAGTCATTATTTCCCTCTACTCCTCTTTGGTCAGACCTCATCTGGAATATTGTGTCCAGTTTTGGGCACCACATTTTAAAAAAGACATCAACAAACTGGAGCAAGTTCAGAAAAGAGCGACCAGAATGGTGACCGGTCTGCAAACCCTGTCTTATGAGGAAAGGTTGCAGGATTTGGGAATGTTTAGTTTGCAAAAGAGAAGACTGAGAGGAGACTTAATAGCTGTCTACAAATATCTAAAGGGCTGTCACATTGTAGAAGGATCAACTTTATTCTCATTTGCACAAGGAAAGACTAGAAGCAATGGGATGAAACTGAATGGAGGAGACACAGATTAGATATTAGAAAAAACTTTTTGACAGTTAGAGTGATCAATGAGTGGAACAGGCTGCCACGAGAAGTGGTGAGTTCTCCTTCAATGGAAGTCTTCAAACAGAGGCTGGACAGACATCTGACTGGGATGATTTAGCGAATCCTGCTTTGAGCAGGGGGTTGGACCAGATGGCCCAGGAGGTCCCTTCCAACTCTACGATTCTATGATTCTATGATTCTATGATTCAGCAGAACATCACCATGGTGGAACTTAACATACCCCGCTATAAATTGATGGGATGCGTCAGGCGTCGTTGGTTCTTCAACTTGTTAAGAAGTGAACAGAACTTTCTGATTTTCACATTTCGTCCTCTGCAGAGTGCACTTGTTTTTATGTTCCTATCTATAACTAAGGAGAATGTTGATGATGGATGTAATGCTGAATATCCTGCCTGACGTGTTCTGTTCTGCCTGTAATGGTACATGTATGAAATTCCTTCTTCCCAGCTCTTCTTCTTTATGAGACTGTTCATCTGTTCTTCATAGTGATTCACATTATAGTTGCATGTGGATGGTGGCTCAACAGAGAGTGCAAGACTGCAAAAGTCACATAGTGTAATACAGAAAGAGGATGAGCAACACTAAGGCTATGTGCACACGTAGTGAAAGGTGCTGCGGATTTTTCCATGGGGATTTGGAAAAATCCACAGGTAAATCCGGGCGCAGGTCAAAAGACCTGCGGTTTACCTGCGGATTAGTCTGCCGTTTAGCCCTGCGGTTTCACACCTCTACAATGGATAAGGTGTGAAACCGCTGCGGATTCCGCACAAAGAATTGACATGCTGCGGATTTGAACCTGCAGCAAATCTGCGTGGAAAAATCTGCAGCATGTGCACAGCATTTTAAATTTTACCATTGAAAACAATGGCACTGTACATCGCAGCTAAATCTGCTGTGGTTCTGCGGAGCCAAAAACGCTGCGGATCCGCAGCAGAACCCGCAATCTGTGCACATAGCCTAAAGGGTTATCTGGCTTTGGCAACAGATTGTCTGTCCTCCTGGGAAAGGCTGATGGTAGATGTCACTGTGCGGACCCCTCTATTAATTTGTTTCTGCTGTGTCAAGGCTCACTTAAAGGGGTCTTTATGAATTTGGCAAATGTTGGGGGAAATCTTAAAACTGAATACTGTTTCGTGAGAGAAATAAAAGAACAAAAAACTTCAAAAGACTTTAGAAATATGGTGTGCAGTTTTCCATATCAGTGCTTCATAAATATGTGGAAGCACCTGCCCACTTTGTCTCTCTGTATAAAGATTTTCATCTGAATAGAGGGAATCTGGCACACTGTCCTTTTGGAAGTGCATTGAGCAACAGGGTGGTTTGCTGGTAAAAGGGGAAAAAAAAAATCTCTTTTAAATTTTCTGCCTGAGCGAATGTGAACGAGCTGAGTGTGACCTGAGTGTAAGTGCGAATGTGGTGCCCCCAGGAGTATGGTCGCCACACTGGCATTGCCTTCCTCCAGGGAGGGTGATGTCAGGCTTGGAAGCAATGAAGGGTCTCTCTAGCAGTTAACCAAGTCATGCAACACAGTTCCCACTCCAGGCCAGCAGAGGGAGCTCTGAACCAGAATTGGAGTGCTCTCTGAGGGCCAGGAAGGGAAATGAGGAGTTAGTGTGTGGAGGGCAAAGAGTGTAGATGTGTGGAGAGAAGCTGGAGGTTGAGCTGAGGAGAGAGAGCTCCCTCCCAGTAATAGCGCATGATCTGGAGCCTGGTCTCCACGGTTGTATGGATACTGAAAGTCCTGCAACAGAAACCAGAGGAATAGGAAGCTGTAAATGCTATATTCCCACCTAAGACTCAGAGGCACAACAGCGACGGGTGAGCCAAGAGAGATAGAGGGCTACAGCTGTCTGTCATATGAGGTAGTTCTAAAAGAAGATAAGAAGGAGGAACTTCAGTGTTACACAGTGCTGCATGTACCTCAACTAAGCGCTAGGAAGGAGACTACACAACCCATTTGAGAGAGAGATTCCTGAGTTGCTTCCAGGCTAGCCTGCTCCTGTGCCATCTGTAATCGGGACCCTGGACTGCATTTGCCAAGTAAAGGTAAAGAAACTGCACCCTGTTGTGTCCTTGCCTTCTTCCTACAAACTCTCCTGCACTGCTACATCCTTGTGCCATACACTGCCCTGGGACCAACGGCCCTGCCTGTGGAGGGCTATAACATCACTGCTGCACCCCCACCATCTGTCCCAGAGGATCTGTCTGCAGCGTCGGCGTAACACCTCCTTTGCCGAACACCACAAGTGGCGTCACAAATCATAAATAAACTTTATTCCCATCACTCAATCCCCTTTTACATGGGCGCCCAGGGCCACGGACTGGGTCACCGCTGCTGTGGCACTCCCCTCTGAAGGACCGGCCCAGTACCGAGTACCCCACAGCCCTGGGAGGGCGACCAACGAACTGTGGTAAGTGTGTGACTTGTGATTCAGTTGGATTCAGGGAGTTTCCAAGGGAGGTATTACTGAATTACTGTTATATTTTATTAATACTTTTTATTTATTTTTCCTTATTTTTTCTGTCTGGTGAAATCCCCATTAGGATGTGCTCCACTATTGCTAATGCCATCCAGTGCACGTCTTGCCTCATGTATGAAATCCTTGAAAAGCCAGTTGAGGGTGCATACTATTGTGCGAGATGTGAGCACGTTGTGCATTTGGAAGTCCAGATACTGGATCTAAATGTGCAGCTGGCAACACTGAGATCCATAGACAATATGGAAAGGAGTCTTCTGCTCACTGAGCAGACGCTCAATGGGATAGATGAGGGGGGGGGATGCTAGGTTGGATCTGCAGGACAGTGAAGCAGCTAGCTGGGTGACAGTTAGAAGGCAGGGTAGAGGGAAGAGTGCCAGGGAGGATAGTCCTGATCTGGCACACCCCAATAAGTTTGCTAAGTTGGCAGATGAGGGGGGTGTCAGTACAGGGGTAGCACTGCTGCAGGAAGGCATGTCCTCTGAAAGCCGGAGGAGTGTCTGCTCCAGTAAGGGGGAAATGGGTGAGCAGGGCAGGCCAGACAGGTGCTGGTAGTGGGGTTTTCAATTATTAGGGGAACAGATAGGGCAATCTGTCACAAAGACAGGGATCGTTGAACGGTGTGCTGCCTACCTGGCGCTCGAGTCCGACACATCGCTGATTGGGTTGACAGATTACTGGGAGGGGCTGGTGAGGATCCAGCGGTCATGGTGCACATTGGCACAAATCACAAAGTTAGAGGTAGGTGGAAGGTCCTTAAAGATGATTTCAGGGAATTAGGCTGCCAGCCCTCCAAGGTGGTATTTTTGGAAATACTTTCTGTACCACGTGCCACACCAGAGAGGCAACGGGAGATTAGGGAGGTTAATAAGTGGCTCAGGAATTGGTGTACGAAATAGGGGTTTGGGTTCCTGGAGAACTGGGCCGACTTCTCAGTTGGCTACAGGTTCTACGCTAGGGACGGTCTGCACCTCAGTGGGGAGGGTGCAGCTGTGCTGGGGGAGAAAATGGCTAGAAGGTTGGAGGAGTGTTTAAACTAGGGACAGGGGGAGGGTATTCCTTTTATAGGGGGGAAGACAGTGCAGATAGAGACCTGGGCACAAATAATGAAATTGGGAGTGGGGGGTGGCATGGGGGGTGGGGTTATAGCAGTTAATTTAAGAAAGAATAGAGGTACAGAGAGATACATAAAGTGCATGTATACTAATGCCAGAAGCCTCGCCAACAAAATGGAGGAAATAAAATTAATTTTGTTGGAACATAATTATGACATGGTGGTGATATCTGAGACATGGCTGGATGAGAGCCATGACTGGGCGGTTAATTTACAGGGCTATAGTCTGTTCAGGAATGACCGTACAAATAAGCGAGGGGGAGGTGTGTGTTTATATGTAAAATCTTCCTTAAAACCCATCCTGCGTGATAATATATATGAATCTAATGAAAATGTAGAGTCCCTGTGGGTAGAGATAAGGGGAGGGGGGAAAAAAATTATAAATTACTGATAGGGGTTTGTTATAAATCTCCAAAAATAATGGAAGCAACAGAGAATATCCTCATAAAGCAAATAGATGAAGCTGCGACTCAAGGAGAAGTCATTATTATGGGGGACTTCAACTACCCTGAAATACATTGGGGAACCGAAACCTGCAGTTCCAGCAAAGGTAATAGGTTTTTGACAACTATGAGAGACAATTACCTTTCACAACTGGTTGAGGACCCAACAAGAGGGGGGGGCACTGCTAGACCTAATATTAACCAACAGGCCAGACCGCATATCAAATGTAAGGGTTGAAGGTCACTTGGGTAATAGTGATCACAAATTAATAAGTTTTCATGTACAGTATCCTTTAATAAGATGTGTAGTAGAGGGGTTACAAGGACACTAAACTTCAGGAAGGCAAATTTCCAAAGGATGAGAGATGATCTTGGTGCAATTAACTGGGACGATATCCTAAGACATAAAAATACACAAAGAAAATGGGAGACGTTTATTAGCATCCTGAATAGGACCTGTCCACAATATATACCGTATGGGAAATAACATGCTAGAAATAGCAGGAAACCACTATGGCTAAATAGAGCTGTAAGGGGAGCAATAAGTGACACAAAGAAAGAATTTAGAGAATTAAAGCACGAAGGTAGTGATGAGGCATTAAATAAATACAGAAAATTAAATAAATTCTGTAAAAAGCAAATCAAGACAGCAAAGATTGAGACAGAGAGACTCATTGCCAGAGAAAGTAAAAATAATCCCAAAATATTCTTTAACTACATAAATAGTAAGAAGCTAAAAAATGATAATGTTGGCCCCCTTAAAAATAGTCTGGGTGAAATGGTGGATGAGGAAAAAATATGCTAAACGACTTTTTTTCAACAGTATTTACACAAGAAAATCCCATGACGGATAAAAATTCTTCATTAACCCCTTCACCCCCAAGGGTGGTTTGCACGTTCATGACCAGGCCAATTTTTACAATTCTGACCACTGTACCTTTATGAGGTCATAACTCTGGAACGCTTCCATGGATCCTGGTGATTCTGACAATGTTTTCTCGAGACATATTGTACTTCATGTTAGTGGTAAAATTTCATTCAAATAACTTGCGTTTATTTGTGAAAAAAACGGAAATTTGGCAAAAATTTTGAAAATTTCGCAATTTTCCAACTTTGAATTTTTATGCCCTTAAATCACAGAGATACGGCACACAAAAAACTTGATAACTAACATTTCCCACATGTTTACTTTACATCAGCACAATTTTGGAACCAAAATTTTTTTTTGTTAGGAAGTTATAAGGGTTAAAAGTTGACCAGCGATTTCTTATTTTTACAACACCATTCTATTTTTAGGACCACATCACATTTGAAGCCACTTTGAGGGGTCTATATGATAGAAAAAAACCAAAAGTGACACCATTCTAAAAACTGCACCCCTTAAGGTGCTCAAAACCACATTCAATAAGTTTATTAACCCTTTAGGTGCGTCACAGGAATTTTTTTTGAATATTTAAAAAAAATGAACATCTAACTTTTTTTCACAAAAAAAATACTTCAGGTTCAATTTTTTTTATTTTACCAAGGGTAACAGGAGAAATTGGACTGCAAAAGTTATTTTGCAATTTGTTCTGAGTACGCTGATACCTGATTTGTGGGGGGAACGACTGTTTCGGCGCATGGCAGAGCTCAGAATGGAAGGAGCGCTGTTTGACTTTTTCAATGCAAAATTGGCTGGAATTCAGATCGGATGCCATGTCACGTTTGGAGAGTCCCTGATGTACCTAAACAGTGGAAACCCCCTACAAGTGACCCCATTTTGGAAAGTAGACCCCCCAAGGAACTTATCTAGATATGTGGTGAGAACTTTGAACCCACAAGGGCTTTACAGAAGTTTATAACGTACAGTCGTACAATTAAAAAATCTTATTTTTTCCACAAAAATGATCTTTTCACCCTCAATTCTTATTTTTCCAAGGGTAACAGGACCCTAAAAGTTATTGTGCAATTTGTCCTGAGTACGCTGATACCCCACATGTGGGGGTAAACCACTATTTGGGAGCATGGCAGAGCTCGGAAGGGAAGCAGCGCCATTTGACGTTTTTGGCTGGAATTGAGATCGGCCACCATGTCACGATTGGAAAACCCCTGATGTACCAAAACAGTGGAAACCCCCCACAAATGACACCATTTTGGAAACTAGACCCCCTAAGGAACTTATCTAGATGTGTGGTGAGAACTTTGAACCCCCAAGGGCTTCACAGAAGTTTATAACAAAACACAAAACAAATATCCTGGAATAAAAAAGTAAAAAAATATATTGCAAAAATTGCATGAAGGTAGTAATAATAGTAATAAGGGTATTTAGTTAACATAATTTTGATCAAAATAATGTAGAAGCCATCCCGCCACGTCACGGCAACCCTTGTGGGACAGTCCTAACTCTTGTATTTAAAACCTTTCCACTTGTCAAGTGACGTAAATGTGAACAAGGACAGAGGGACTGAACCACCAGTAATAGTATTGGCCAGACAGGATGAATTTTCCAACTCAGAAACACTGGCGGTCACACCCTTATATGCACAGAATGCACAATGAAACAAATGAGAAACTGGGTCTGAGCAGAAAAAGTAAATTAATGTGCATGCAAAATGTAATTGCATATGAACACATGACCTTTACACAGAGAAAACCAAAAGCAAAACACAAAACAAATATCCTGGAATAAAAAAGTAAAAAAATGTATTGCAAAAATTGCATGAAGGTAGTAATAATAGTAATAAGGGTATTTAGTTAACATAATTTTGATCAAAATAATGTAGAAGCCATCCCGCCACGTCATGGCAACCCTTGTGGGACAGTCCTAACTCTTGTATTTAAAACCTTTCCACTTGTCAAGTGACGTAAATGTGAACAAGGACAGAGGGACTGAACCACCAGTAATAGTATAGGCCAGACAGGATGGATTTTCCAACTCAGAAACAGGGCGGTCACACCCTTATATGCACAGAATGCACAATGAAACAAATGAGAAACTGGGTCTGAGCAGAAAAAGTAAATTAATGTGCATGCAAAATGTAATTGCATATGAACACATGACCGCCCTGTTTCTGAGTTGGAAAATCCATCCTGTCTGGCCTATACTATTACTGGTGGTTCAGTCCCTCTGTCCTTGTTCACATTTACGTCACTTGACAAGTGGAAAGGTTTTAAATACAAGAGTTAGGACTGTCCCACAAGAGTTGCCGTGACGTGGCGGGATGGCTTCTACATTATTTTGATCAAAATTATGTTAACTAAATACCCTTATTACTATTATTACTACCTTCATGCAATTTTTGCAATATATTTTTTTACTTTTTTATTCCAGGATATTTGTTTTGTGTTTTGCTTTTGGTTTTCTCTGTGTAAAGGTCATGTGTTCATATGCAATTACATTTTGCATGCACATTAATTTACTTTTTCTGCTCAGACCCAGTTTCTCAGAAGTTTATAACATAAAGCCGTACAATTAAAAAATCATATTTTTTCCACAAAAATAAGCTTTTCACCCTCAATTCTTATTTTTACAAGGGTAACAGCAACCAAAAAGTTATTGTGCAATTTGTCCTGAGTACGCTGATACCCCACATGTGGGGGTAAACCACTATTTGGGCGCATGGCGGAGCTCGGAAGGGAAGCAGCGCCATTTGACGTTTTTGGCTGGAATTGAGATCGGACACCATGTCGCGATTGGAAAACCCCTGATGTACCTAAACAGTGGAAACCCCCCACAAATGACACCATTTTGGAAACTAGACCCCCCAAGGAACTTATCTAGATGTGTGGTGAGCACTTTGAACCCCCCAGTGCTTCACAGAAGTTTATAATGCCCGGGCGTGAAAATAAAAAATTCGTATTTTTTCCACAAACATGATCTTTTAGTCACCATTTTTTTAATTTCCCAAGGGTAACAGGAGAAATTGGACCCCAAAAGTTGTTGTCCAATTTGTCCTGAGTATGCTGATACCCCATATGTGGGAGAAAACTACTGTATGGGCACACGTCGGGGCTCGGAAGGGAAGTAGTGACGTTTTGGAATGCAGACATTGATGGAATGGTCTGCGGGTGTCATGTTGCCTTTGGAGAGCCCCTAATGTACCTAAACAGTGGAAACCCCCCACAAATGACCCCATTTTGAAAACTAGACCCCCTAAGGAACTTATCTAGATGTGAGGTGAGCACTTTGAACCCCCAAGGGCTTCACAGAAGTTTATAATGCCAGGGCATGAAAATAAAAAAATCGTATTTTTTCCACAAACATGATCAATTAGTCCCCAATTTTTTTATTTTCCCAAGGGTAACAGGAGAAATTGAACCCCAAATGTTGTTGTCCAATTTGTCCTGAGTACGCTGACACCCCATATGTGGGAGAAAACTACTGTATGGACACACGTCAGGGCTCGGAAGGGAAGTAGTGACGTTTTGGAATGCAGACATTGATGGAATGGTCTGCGGGTGTCATGTTGCCTTTGGAGAGCCCCTAATGTACTTAAACAGTGGAAACCCCCCACAAATGACCCCATTTTAAAAACTAGACCCCCTAAGGAACTTATCTAGATGTGAGGTGAGCACTTTGAACCCCCAAGGGCTTCACAGAAGTTTATAATGCCAGGGCATGAAATTAAAAAAATCGTATTTTTTCCACAAACATGATCAATTAGTCCCCAATTTTTTCATTTTCCCAAGGGTAACAGGAGAAATTGGACCCCAAAAGTTGTTGTCCAATTTGTCATGAGTACGCTGACACCCCATATGTGAGAGAAAACTACTGTATGGACACACGTCGGGGCTCAGAAGGGAAGCAGTGACGTTTTGGAATGCAGACTTTGATGGAATCGTCTGCGGGTGTCATGTGCGTTTGGAGAGCCCCTGATGTACCTAAACTATTGAAACTCCCCACAAGTGACCCCATTTTGGACACTAGACCCCCCACGGAACTTATCTAGATGTGTGGTGAGCACTTTGTGCAAGTGCTTCACAGACGTTTATAATGCTCGGACGTGAAAATAAAAAAATCATTTTTTTCCTCAAAAATGATATTTTTGCCCCCAATTTTTTATTTTCCTAAGGGTAACAGGAGAAATTGGACCCCAAAAATTGTTTTGCAATTTGTCCTGAGTAGGCTGATACCCTACATGTGGGGGTAAAACACTGTTTGGGCGCATGGCAGAGCTTGGAAGGGAAGGAGCACCATTTGACTTTTTCAACTCAGAATTGGCTATAATTGAGATCAGATGCCATGTTGCATTTGGAGAGCCCCTGATGTGCCCAAACAGTGGAAACCCCCAATTCTAACTCCAACTCGAACCCCAACACACCCCTAACCCTAATCTCAGCCCTAACCCTAACCCTAACCCTAGCCCTAACCCTAACCTAACCCTAACCCTAATGGAAAAATGGAAATAAATACATTTTTTTATTTTATTATTTTTCCCTAACTAAGGGGGTGATAACGGGGGGTTTGATTTACTATTTATGGCGGTTTTTATGTTTGGCAGCTGTCGCACGCTAAAAGACGCTTTTTACTGTAAAAATCGTTTTTGCATCACCACATATTGAGAGCTATAATTTTTCCGTATTTTCACCCACCGAGTCATGTGAGATCTTATTTTTTGTGGGACGAGTTGACGTTTTTATTGGTACCATTTTCGGGCACATGACATTTTTTGATCGCTTTTTATTCTGATTTTTGGGACGCAGAATGAACAAAAACCAGCGTTTCATGAATTTCTTTTGGGGGAGTGCGTTTACACCGTTCCGTGTGCGATAAAATTGATAAAGCAGTTTTATTCTTCGGGTCAGTACGGTTACAGCGATACCTCATTTAGGTAGTTTTTTATGTTTTGTCGGTTTTATGCAATGAAAACTATTTTATATAAAAAATAATTATTTTTGCATCGCTTTATTCTGCGAGCTATAACTTTTTTATTTTTCCGCTGATGATGCTGTATGGCAGCTCGTTTTTTGCGGGACAAGATGACGTTTTCAGCGGCACCATGGATATTTATATGCGTCTTTTTGATCGCGCATTATTACACTTTTTGTTTGGCGGTATGATAATAAATCATTATTTTTTGCTTCGTTTTTTATTTTTATTTTTTAAGGGGTTAGCTAAAGGGGTTAACTAATGGGACAGTTTTATAGGGCGGGTCGTTACGGACGCGGCGATACCTAATATGTGTACTTTTATTGTTTGTTTGTATTTTATTTCCAAAAAATGGATTTATTTGGGGGGAATATTTTTTTTTTTTTCTAATTTCTTTGGCGATTTTTTTTTAATTATTTTAACAGTTTTTTTTATTTTTTTTTAACTTTATTAAATAGTCCCAGGTGGGACATCACTGTCCTGTGACAGATCGCTGATCTGTCACATCACAGATCACTGTGACAGATCAGCTATCTGTCACAGGCAGTGCGGAAGGCTTCCTCATGCCTGCGCTTTGCAGGCAGTGAGGAAGTCAGCTCCCTACAGGCCCCCGAAGGCCCCCGTCGCCATCTTGGATTCGGGGACCTGCAGGAAAGGAGCCCCCCGCAGCAGCGCTGCACATTGCGCTGCCGTGGGGGGCTCAGGGAAGCACGGAGGGAGCCCCCTCCCTGCCGATGCTTCCCTTTAACCCCGGTACACCGCGATCGTGTTTGATCGCGGTGTGCAAGGGGTTAACGTGTCGGGGGCGGTCCCTGACCGCCCCTGACACATTGTGCCGGGTGTCAGCTGTGATAATCAGCTGACACCCGGCCGCGATCAGCGGCGCTCACCACGTGGGCGTCGCTGATCGCGGTAGATGTACTATCCCGTCCATGGGCATAGGGGCCTGGGTCCCACGGACGGGATAGTACGTCTGATGTCAGAAAGGGGTTAAATGTCATCTGCTTAACCCAGCAGGAAGTATGGCGGCATCTAAAAATCACTAAAATTGACAAATCCCTGGGCCCGGATGGGATACACCCCCGAGTACTGCAGGAATTAAGCACAGTCATAGATAGATCATTATTTTTAATCTTTAAAGATTCCATAATAACAGGGTCTGTACCACAGGACTGGCGTATAGCAAATGTGGTGCCAATATTCAAAAAGGGGACAAAGACTGAACTTGGAAATTATAGGCAAGTAAGTTTAACCTCAACTGTGGGTAAAATCCTGGAGGGTTTTCTAAGAGATACTATACTGGAGTATCTGAAGAAGAATAACCTCATGACTCAATATCAACATGGGTTTACAAGGGACCGTTCCTGTCAGACTAATCTGATGAGCTTTTATGAAGAGGTAAGTTCCAGACTGGACCAAGGGAATGCAGTGGATGTGGTGTACATGGACTTTTCAAAAGCTTTTGATACGGTGCCACACAAAAGGTTGATACATAAAATGAGAACGATGGGGATAGGGGAAAATATGTGTAAGTGGGTTAAGTGCTGGCTCAGGGATAGGAAACAAAGGGTGGTTATTAATGGAGCGCATTCAGACTGGGTCACGGTTATCAGTGGGGAAACCACAGGGGTCAGTATTGGGCCCGCTTCTTTTTAACATATTTATTAATGACCTTGTAGGGGGCATAGAGAGTAGAATTTCAATATTTGCAGATGACACTAAACTCTGCAGGGTAAACAATACAGAGGAGGACAATTTTATATTACAGCATTTATGTAAACTAGAAGCTTGGGCTGATAAATGGCAAATGAGCTTTAATGGGGATAAATGTAAGGTCATGCACTTGGGTAGAACAAACAAAATGTATAATTATGTGCTTAATTGTAAAACACTGGGCAAAACCGTCACTGAAAAGGACCTGGGTGTATGGGTGGACGACAAACTCACATTTAGTGGCCAGTGTCAGGCAGCTGCTGCAAAGGCAAATAAAATAATGGGATGCATTAAAAAAGGCATAGATGCTCATAAGGAGAACATAATTTTACCTCTATATAAGTCACTAGTGAGACCACACTACTGTGTACAGTTCTGGTCTCCGGTGTATAAGAAAGACATAGCTGAACTGGAGCTGGTGCAGAGAAGAGCGACCAAGGTTATTAGGGAACTGGGGGGTCTGCAATACCAAGATAGGTTATTACACTTGGGGTTATTTAGTTTGGAAAATCGAAGGCTTAGGGGTGATCTTATTGCAATATATAAATATATGCGGGGACAATACAAAGACCTTTCTAATGATCTTTTTACTCTTAGACCTGTGACGGGGACAAGGGGGCATCCTCTACGTCTGGAGGAAAGAAGGTTTAAGCATAATCACAGACGCGGATTCTTTACTGTAAGAGCAGTGAGACTATGGAACTCTCTGCCATATGATGTTGTAATGAGTGATTCACTACTAAAATTTAAGAAGGGACTGGATGCCTTTTATTCTGCTTTCAGGCACGCTGACATGATGTGCAATCCAGCATACAGTATAAACCACAGCTCTGTCTTCCAAAATAAGCAGACTGTTCTCTGTAGTCTAACTTGTTTATTTGTGAAGAGTATAGAACATGTGCGGTAAAACAAGGAATACAAATAACATGCATAAGTATTGGGCAGATGATCACAGCTAACACAATCACAGAAGTGTACATTGAGATGCAAACATTACATAGGAACAAATTAGTTTATGATTACATTTACTGAGAACTGGCAACTAAAGGGTTAATGACATCTCTTGGCTGCTAGACAGTAAATAACACCTCTCTGAATCACTGCATTGCAAGAAAACACTGACTCTTACCAGATACGCTTTAGCCGGGTAGTGACTCAAGTAGAGAAGTTGCAGGAAAAACAAAGGTTACACAGGAGGACAAAATAACATGTGCATCCTATGAGATCCACAGAAGCAAAATGGCCCTTCTTCATCCCAGAATACATTGCTTCTTTCCCACTAGCACTGCTTTAATCCCATAGTGCATTGCTATTGTTAAAGTCACAGGCTTCATAATGCTATTGAAGACACTGCTATGAATTCAGCCATCACTAGATGGTGTTATTTTTAACCCAGCACATAATAAAACATTCTTTGCCCTATTAAGAGGGCAGAACACCTTTCTTGAAAAGGATAATATTAAAGGGTATATACACTAGTTTCCTTAATATTGCGTTGATCCAGGGAGCTAGTCTGATTGCTGAATGTGGAGTCGGGAAGGAATTTTTTTCCCCATTGTGAAGCTTACTGTTTGCCACATGGGTTTTTTGCCTTCCACTGGATCAACATGTTAGGCCAAGTTAGGATACAATATGGGTTGAACTAGATGGACTTAAAATCTTCCTTCAACCTTAATAACTATGTTACTATGTTACACCAACACTGAAATCGAACAATTTAGGCATTCATACAAGGAACTTTACCCCTATATAAATTTTTCTTGTATTGTAGTTTTAGTAAATGTCTTGTAAAGACAAACATTTTTATTAAAAATGTAAATGAAGGGGCTTCAGTGCATCCTTGGCATGGCCAAAGACATTGTCCAAAGGCTCGGTGCACCGTTTCACACTCTTAATTACCACCCTCCTCCCCTTATTTTGATTGACAGTGCTTGCTTTGGTGCACTGAATGATCTATATCCTCAGCTCTGAACACACTGACATACAAGGGCCTAAAGCACACACAGTGTGCATTATCCCTCTCTTGTGTATAGTAGCCATTTGCTGCACACAGGATCAGAAAGCAGTGGGCAGCCATTGCTGACATGTGTATGTGCTCACACCATGCAAGTCATTGTGTGCACACTATAGCCTCTTTCTTTTGTGTGTAGCAGCCGCTCACTGCACGCAGGATCACACAGCAATGTGTGGCCACTAGAGTTGAGCGACTTTTGTTTTTTTAGGGTCGAGTTTCGTTTCGTGAAACCCGACTTTTCCAAAAGTCGGGTCGAGCAAGATCGTCCGATTATAGGGAAAAGTCGGGGTCGTCCCGAAACACGAAACCCAATGTAAGTCAATGGGGAATAAAAGTCGGCAGTGAGAGGAGGATAGGAAACACACCTACAGTGCCCATTTGAATGCCAAAAGCATCAATTCTTCTTACTTAAGCTTGTCAACCTTAATTAATTTCATAATACAAGTTACGCACTGAAAAATGGGGGTTATTTGGCTAAAGTGGTGGGGGGGAGGGCTGGCTGCAGGTTTTCATGTGCCCTGGGCGAAAGAGCGCCCCTTTAACACATACCACAACTCATCATGCTCCGATACGGCAGAGAAATAGCGGTATAGTACAATGAAAAATACTTCACTTTTTACATCTCATGACGAGGCCCATCTATTTCTCCATACAGAATCATTGGTCCCATATAATGTTTGAAACAGTATATGATGAGCTCCACATAATGCTACAGTATATGTTGGTCCCCATGGATGAAGCTTCACTGTCTTATGGGCCCAAATAATGCTCCAAACATAATGGGCCCCATTTCTAATGCTCTAGTGTATAATGGGCCCTGTAAATGCTGCTCCAGTGTCTGATGTCCACCTTTGGAATGTTCCAGTGTATGGTGGGCCCCATCTATCATTCTCCAGAGTATAGTGCTCCCCAAAAATTGCTGTCCCAACATTGAAAACAATCAAATAAGTCTCCTCGCTAGGGAATCCCTGTACTTGTCTGGACTCCTCGTCGTCCCCATCTTCCATCTCACTGCACAGTATTTCAACTTTGCAAGTGCTGTGATCCTGAGCAAGCAGGGGGGGCCCACTCGTTGGCGACGGCACTGGCACAGGGCCCCTGATAGTACGGTGGTGTGTCTGATGGCGGGTGGGCCGAACCTGCACTTTCATCTGCAGCTTCCTCTTTGTCACCGTGTAAGATGGAACTGTATATGGGAAGGGTAACCTGAGTTTCATCAGGGTCAGATTCAGGTCGTGTAGCGTGTGAGGGGAATGTAGTGGTCTGGGTCAATGTACCAGCAGATTCATCGAGCAGTGGCTGGGCATCAGTGCACTTGTGTCGCCCCCAGGAGTACGGTCGCCACAGTGGCATTACCTTCTTCCTAGGGAGTGTGATGTCATGCTTGGGAGAAACGAACGATCTCTCTAGCAGGTTAACTGATTGGGCGGCGTTATTCCCACGAGTCATGACCCTCCAAACAGCGTTCATGAAGGCAAAGTGTTTGTTTTACGTGGGCAGTATGGTTGCAAAGCTGAACCTTAAAGGAGTGTCCAGAAGGGCACCACCAGGAGTGGAGCATACGGTTAAATTCGACTCCACCTGGGAAACCTCAACCATGCCAGCTACAGAACAGATGCACACATTGCAAGCTTAATTCCGTTAACGAACGAGACTCTGTCATGCCCCGCAGTCCGAGTCCGGCTTACTAGAGGGACACGTGAGGCTCTGGCACATGAGATTGGCCAATAACTGGTGTGTCATGCCCTTACATGTCCGTGGCTGCATGTGCGCTACACTGAAAAGGCCAGCGTTTGTCGCTTACAGGTGCAGATAACCCGCTGAACAACGTTAGTGATGGGGATCACTGATTACAATTATTACCCGCTAACAATGATTTCCCAGTAAGTGCATGTCAACCGCAGTTCCGGAATTAGGCCTAACCGTCATTCCTGAAAAAAAGAAAATCTTACGTGTGCAAACCACAGGTGCTGTAGCTTGCTTAACAGCTCGCCAGCCGTTCTCACGCCCAGTATGGATTACACGTGATTGCAGAAAGGTGAGAAAGGGTACCGTATCCCCAGATAACATGTATGAATAGCGTACACATTCAAAATATATGTCTATACATCAGGAGGCAGGCTCAGACGGTGTTAGGCCCAGTATGGATTGCACGTGATTGCACAAAGGTTAGAAAGGGTACCGTATCCCCGGATAACATGTATGGATAGCGTACACATTCAAAATATATGTCTATATATCAGGAGGCAGGCTCAGACGGTGTTAGGCCCAGTATGGATTGCACATGATTGCACAAAGGTTAGAAAGGGTACCGTATCCCCGGATAACATGTATGGATAGCGTACACATTCAAAATATATGTCTATACATCAGGAGGCAGGCTCAGACGGTGTTAGGCTCAGTATGGATTGGACGTGTTTGCACAAAGGTTAGAAAGGGTACCGTTTCCCCAGATAACATGTATGGATAGCGTACACATTCAAAATATATGTCTATACATCAGGAGGCAGGCTCAGACGGTGTCAGGCACAGTATGGATTTGACGGCCCAGACTACACAGCGGAGGAGCAGGGAGAGGTAAAGATTGCAAATGCTGGGGCCCTGCCCAAGCAAGGGGGGCCCACTCGTGGGCGTCGGTACTGGCACTGGGCCCCTCATAGTACGGCGGTGTGTCTGACGGCGGGTGTGCACCACCACCGTCAGAGACACTTGATTGCACTATGAAGGACCCTGTGCCAGTGCCCGCGCCCAAGAGTCGGCCTACCCACCTGTCCAGGGCAACGGCACTCGCACGGTGTCGTGCGCTAGGTGGTGACCCCGGCCATGGGGGGGGGAGGCAGCACAGTTAGGGAGTTTTAGAAAGTGGCATATGTTGATGTTGGACATTCAGCTGATGCAAAAGGTGAAATAGGTCAAGTCCCAGGAAGAGGTGGACCAAAGCAAGCCATTTTTCTGTCACCCTATGTGTCATCAGGGGAAGGTGGGACAAAATCCTTGGAAACCCATGCGTGGTTCATTTTAATGAAGGTTAGATCATCCACATTTTGGGTTGACAGACGGGTCCTTTTTTCTGTCAGGATTGATCCAGCTGCACTGAAGACTCTTTCCGATAGCACACTTGCAGCTGGGCAAGCGAGCTCCTGTAAGGCATATTGGGCCAATTCAGGCCAGGTGTCCAGTTTAGCGGCCCAATAGTCAAAGGGGAATGACCTGTGTGGGAGAACATCGATATGGGAGGAAAAGTAGTTTGTAACCATAGTTGACAACTGCTGTCTCCTGTCACTTTCCATCGATGCAGTATTACCAGTTGTGTGAGCGGTACTTGAAAAATCAGTCCACAACATTGTCATGAAACCCCTGTCTCCAACGCCACTTCTGCTGTGTGCACCACGAACACCTCTGCCAAGCTGCCCCCGGCCAGTACGGCTCTTGTGAGAACCATCACCGCTGCTGTGTGCTGGGAATGCCTCAAGCAACCGATTTACCAGAGTTGCTTGTTTATTAGCCAATATTAGGTCAAGGTTCTCCTGTGGCATGATGTTTTGTAATTTGCCTTTATAGCGTGGATCCAGGATGCTGGCCAACCAGTAGTCGTCATACTTCATCATTTTGGCAATGTGGGGGTCCCTTTTTAGGATCTGCAAGGCATAATCTGACATGTGGGCCAATGTTCCCGGTGTCAATGATGCACTGCGAGTGCTGGTTGGAGGAGCACTTTCTGGCAAATCCACATCCCTCCAGTCACGCACAAACCCTGTACCAGACCTTGCCACGCCAACATTTTCACTTGCCCCACGAGATGCATCCTCCTCCCCTAAGTAATCATCCCCATCATCCTCCTCCTCCTCCTCTTCTTCCTCCACCTCGTCCAGGAGAGGTCCCTGAGCAGACAATGGCTGAATGTCATCAAGGATTCCCTCCTCCTCTTCCTCCTCATCAACATTGGCTGCAGAAGCCTGCTCCTTAAGGTGCGTCAAAGTTTGCATGAGCAGACGCATAAGTGGGATGCTCATGCTTAGGATGGCGTCGTCTGCACTTACCAGCCGTGTGCATTCCTCAAAACACTGAAGGACTTTACAGAGGTCTTTCAGCTTCGACCACTGCACACCGGTCAACTCCATGTCTGCTCTCAAAGTGCCTGGCTGTGTATCCTCCCACAAATGCATTATGGCCTGCCTCTGCTCGCACAGCCGCTCCACCATGTGCAGGGTGGAGTTCCACCTTGTTGCAATGTCGATAATGAGGCGGTGGTTGGGAAGGTGGAGCAATCGCTGCAGCTTCTGCATACGAATGGAGTGTACAGGCGACCGGCGGATGTGCGCGCACAGTCTTCGCACCTTCTGGAGCAGGGCTGTTAACTCCGGATAATTTTTGAGGAAGCACTGCACCACCAGGTTCAAGGTGTGAGCCAAGCAAGGTATGTGGCTGAGTTTTGAAAGGGCTATGGCTGCCACAAAATTATGCCCGTTATCACTAACTACCTTGCCTGCCTCAAGATGTACACTGCCCAGCCATGACTCAGTTTGTCGCTGAAAGTACTCGGCCAGCACCTCGGCGGTGTGTCTGTCGCCCAAACACATCATCTGCAACACTGCCTGCTGACGCTTTCCACTAGCTGCTCGATAGGGGGACACCTCGTGTGCAACAGTGGCAGCTGCAGATGGAGTGCTCGTACGACTGCGCTCTGTCGACGAGCTTTCGCTTCTGGAGGAGGAGGAGGAGGGTCGAACGCCTACAGCCAACTGTTTCCTATACCGTGGGCTAGGCAGCACTGTCCCACCACCGCTGTCCCCTGTGGACCCTGCATCCACCACATTAACCCAGTGCGCAGTGATCGACACGTAACGGCCCTGGCCATGCCGACTGGACCATGCATCAGTTGTGAGGTGCACCTTTCCGCTCACTGACTGCTTGAGTGCATGGACAATGCGGTCTTTCACATGATGGTGGAGGGCTGGGATGGCTTTGCGAGAGAAGAAGTGGTGACTGGGTAGGTCATAGCGTGGTACTGCATAGGCCATGAGTTCGCGGAAAGCTGTGCTTTCCACCAACCGAAAGGGCATCATCTCAAACGAGATTAGTTTGGCAATGTGGGCGTTCAAACCCAGTGTACGCGGATGAGAGACTGAGTACTTTCTTGACCTACTCATAGTGTCTGGGAGAGTGAGCTGGACTTGAGAGCTGCATATGGTGGAAGTAGCGGTGGACAGGGCGGACTGAGAGAGGGTTGATGATGGTGATGGAGTTGGTGTTCTTTCTGATGGCCTAGAATCAGTCTTTCGTTGATATAACAGTGGGATTCCCTGACTGCTGTGGCCTTGCAACGACACCTCAACATTTGCTGCTGTGCTAACCGGTGGGCTTACAGTGGGGGAAACAATGTAGCGTTGCTGACTACCTTCGTTGTGATCAGTTGCACATGTGGCACTTGAGGTTTGGTGTTGTGTCCACGCTTGCAAGTGCATGCTGGTTAAATGTCTAAGCATGCAACTGGTATTCAAATTTTTCAGATTTTTCCCTCGGCTAAAGGTCTTTGCGCACTTCTTACAGATAACCTTGGCCTGATCATGAGGATTTTGTTCAAAAAAGTGCCACACTGCACTCTTCCTACTTTGGCAGACATTTTGCGGCCTAGCACACTGTGATATTTTGACCCTCTGGACAAGCTGTCCAGCAACTCTTTTGATGTTTGGAACCTGTCTTTGGAGTGCTCCGGGCCTGCCAGATAACAGCTGTTGCGATGTCGATGTCTGCTGTGGATGCTCCTCATCTGAGCTATTGGAAGCAGCACCCTCTTCCCCCAATGGATGCCAATCTGGGTCAACAACTGGGTCATCCATCACCTCCTCTTCAATGTCATGTGCACCTTCCTCTGTGTCACCGTGTATGGTGGTATAGTGTGCGGGAAGGGGCACCTGAGTCTCATCAGGGTCAGAATCTGGCTCTGTACACTGCGAGGACAATGTAGTGCTCTGAGTGAATGTACCAGCAGAATCATCCATCAGCGGCTGTGCATCAGTGCACTCCATGTCAGATTCATGTCACAGGCTCGATGGCACAGCTGTGACAAAAGTGACTAGAGGATAAGTGAGATTTTGAATTTCAGCAGACACTTGTGGACACTGGACACTTTTGGATTGTGTGAGGCCCAATGAATATCTGAGCGCTATGTGACGGGCTCGATGGCACAGCTGTGACAAAAGTGACGAGAGGATAAGGGAGATTTTGAATTTCTGCAGACACTTGTGGACACTGGACACTTTTAGATTGTGTGAGGCCCACTGATATCTGAGCACTATGTGACAGGCTCGATGGCACAGCTGTGACCAAAGTGACTAGAGGATAAGGGAGATTTTGAATTTCAGCAGACACTTGTGGACACTGGACACTTTTGGATTGTGTGAGGCCCACTGATATCTGAGCGCTATGTCACAGGCTCGATGGCACAGCTGTGACAAAAGTGACTAGAGGATAAGGGAGATTTTGAATTTCAGCAGACACTTGTGGACACTGGACACTTTTGGATTGTGTGAGGCCCACTGATATCTGAGCGCTATGTCACAGGCTCGATGGCACAGCTGTGACAAAAGGGACTAGAGGATAAGGGAGATTTTGAATTTCAGCAGACACTTGTGGACACTGGACACTTTTGGATTGTGTGAGGCCCAATGAATATCTGAGCGCTATGTGACAGGCTCGATGGCACAGCTGTGACAAAAGTGACGAGAGGATAAGGGAGATTTTGAATTTCTGCAGACACTTGTGGACACTGGACACTTTTGGATTGTGTGAGGCCCACTGATATCTGAGCGCTATGTCACAGGCTCGATGGCACAGCTGTGACAAAAGTGACTAGAGGATAAGGGAGATTTTGAATTTCAGCAGACACTTGTGGACACTGGACACTTTTGGATTGTGTGAGGCCCAATGAATATCTGAGCGCTATGTGACAGGCTCGATGGCACAGCTGTGACAAAAGTGACGAGAGGACAAGGGAGATTTTGAATTTCTGCAGACACTTGTGGACACTGGACACTTTTGGATTGTGTGAGGCCCACTGATATCTGAGCGCTATGTCACAGGCTCGATGGCACAGCTGTAACAAAAGTGACTAGAGGATAAGGGAGATTTTGAATTTCAGCAGACACTTGTGGACACTGGACACTTTTGGATTGTGTGAGGCCCAATGAATATCTGAGCGCTATGTGACAGGCTCGATGGCACAGCTGTGACAAAAGTGACGAGAGGATAAGGGAGATTTTGAATTTCTGCAGACACTTGTGGACACTGGACACTTTTGGATTGTGTGAGGCCCACTGATATCTGAGCGCTATGTGACAGGCTCGATGGCACAGCTGCGACCAAAGTGACTAGAGGATAAGGGAGATTTTGAATTTCATCAGACACTTGTGGACACTTGACACTTTTGGATTGTGTGAGGCCCACTGATATCTGAGCGCTATGTCACAGGCTTGATGGCACAGCTGTGACAAAAGTGACTAGAGGATAAGGGAGATTTTGAATTTCAGCAGACACTTGTGGACACTGGACACTTTTGGATTGTGTGAGGCCCACTGATATCTGAGCGCTATGTCACAGGCTCGATGGCACAGCTGTGACAAAAGTGACTAGAGGATAAGTGAGATTTTGAATTTCAGCAGACACTTGTGGACACTGGACACTTTTGGATTGTGTGAGGCCCAATGAATATCTGAGCGCTATGTGACAGGCTCGATGGCACAGCTGTGACAAAAGTGACGAGAGGATAAGGGAGATTTTGAATTTCTGCAGACACTTGTGGACACTGGACACTTTTGGATTGTGTGAGGCCCACTGATATATGAGCGCTATGTCACAGGCTCGATGGCACAGCTGTGACAAAAGTGACTAGAGGATAAGGGAGATTTTGAATTTCAGCAGACACTTGTGGACACTGGACACTTTTGGATTGTGTGAGGCCCAATGAATATCTGAGCGCTATGTGACAGGCTCGATGGCACAGCTGTGACCAAAGTGACTAGAGGATAAGTGAGATTTTGAATTTCAGCAGACAATTGTGGACACTGGACACTTTTGGATTGTGTAAGGCCCAATGAATATCTGAGCGCTATGTGACAGGCTCGATGGCACAGCTGTGACAAAAGTGACGAGAGGATAAGGGAGATTTTGAATTTCTGCAGACACTTGTGGACACTGGACACTTTTGGATTGTGTGAGGCCCACTGATATCTGAGCGCTATGTCACAGGCTCGATGGCACAGCTGTGACAAAAGTGACTAGAGGATAAGGGAGATTTTGAATTTCAGCAGACACTTGTGGACACTGGACACTTTTGGATTGTGTGAGGCCCAATGAATATCTGAGCGCTATGTGACAGGCTCGATGGCACAGCTGTGACCAAAGTGACTAGAGGATAAGTGAGATTTTGAATTTCAGCAGACAATTGTGGACACTGGACACTTTTGGATTGTGTAAGGCCCAATGAATATCTGAGCGCTATGTGACAGGCTCGATGGCACAGCTGTGACAAAAGTGACGAGAGGATAAGGGAGATTTTGAATTTCTGCAGACACTTGTGGACACTGGACACTTTTGGATTGTGTGAGGCCCACTGATATCTGAGCGCTATGTCACAGGCTCGATGGCACAGCTGTGACAAAAGTGACTAGAGGATAAGGGAGATTTTGAATTTCAGCAGACACTTGTGGACACTGGACACTTTTGGATTGTGTGAGGCCCACTGATATCTGAGCGCTATGTCACAGGCTCGATGGCACAGCTGTGACAAAAGGGACTAGAGGATAAGGAAGATTTTGAATTTCAGCAGACACTTGTGGACACTGGACACTTTTGGATTGTGTGAGGCCCAATGAATATCTGAGCGCTATGTGACAGGCTCGATGGCACAGCTGTGACAAAAGTGACGAGAGGATAAGGGAGATTTTGAATTTCTGCAGACACTTGTGGACACTGGACACTTTTGGATTGTGTGAGGCCCACTGATATCTGAGCGCTATGTCACAGGCTCGATGGCACAGCTGTGACAAAAGTGACTAGAAGATAAGGGAGATTTTGAATTTCAGCAGACACTTGTGGACACTGGACACTTTTGGATTGTGTGAGGCCCAATGAATATCTGAGCGCTATGTGACAGGCTCGATGGCACAGCTGTGACAAAAGTGACGAGAGGATAAGGGAGATTTTGAATTTCTGCAGACACTTGTGGACACTGGACACTTTTGGATTGTGTGAGGCCCACTGATATCTGAGCGCTATGTCACAGGCTCGATGGCACAGCTGTGACAAAAGTGACTAGAGGATAAGGGAGAGTTTGATTTTCAGCAGACACTTGTGGACACTGGACACTTTTGGATTGTGTGAGGCCCAATGAATATCTGAGCGCTATGTGACAGGCTCGATGGCACAGCTGTGACCAAAGTGACTAGAGGATAAGTGAGATTTTGAATTTCAGCAGACACTTGTTGACACTGGACACTTTTGGATTGTGTGAGGCCCAATGAATATCTGAGCGCTATGTGACAGGCTCGATGGCACAGCTGTGACAAAAGTGACGAGAGGATAAGGGAGATTTTGAATTTCTGCAGACACTTGTGGACACTGGACACTTTTGGATTGTGTGAGACCCACTGATATCTGAGCGCTATGTCACAGGCTCGATGGCACAGCTGTGACAAAAGTGACAAGAGGATAAGTGAGATTTTGAATTTCAGCAGACACTTGTGGACACTGGACACTTTTGGATTGTGTGAGGCCCAATGAATATCTGAGCGCTATGTGACAGGCTCGATGGCACAGCTGTGACAAAAGTGACGAGAGGATAAGGGAGATTTTGATTTTCTGCAGACATTTGTGCACACTGGACACTTTTGGATTGTGTGAGGCCCACTGATATCTGAGCGCTAAGTCACAGGCTCGATGGCACAGCTGTGACAAAAGTGACTAGAGGATAAGGGAGATTTTGAATTTCAGCAGACACTTGTGGACACTGGACACTTTTGGATTGTGTGAGGCCCAATGAATATCTGAGCGCTATGTGACAGGCTCGATGGCACAGCTGTGAGAAAAGTGACGAGAGGATAAGGGAGATTTTGAATTTCTGCAGAAACTTGTGGACACTGGACACTTTTGGATTGTGTGAGGCCCACTGATATCTGAGCGCTATGTGACAGGCTCGATGGCACAGCTGTGACAAAAGTGACGAGAGGATAAGGGAGATTTTGAATTTCTGCAGACACTTGTGGACACTGGACACTTTTGGATTGTGTGAGGCCCACTGATATCTGAGCGCTATGTCACAGGCTCGATGGCACAGCTGTGACAAAAGTGACTAGAGGATAAGGGAGATTTTGAATTTCAGCAGACACTTGTGGACACTGGACACTTTTGGATTGTGTGAGGCCCAATAAATATCTGAGCGCTATGTGACAGGCTCGATGGCACAGCTGTGACAAAAGTGACGAGAGGATAAGGGAGATTTTGAATTTCTACAGACACTTGTGGACACTGGACACTTTTGGATTGTGTGAGGCCCACTGATATCTGAGCGCTATGTCACAGGCTCGATGGCACAGCTGTGACAAAAGTGACTAGAGGATAAGGGAGATTTTGAATTTCAGCAGACACTTGTGGACACTGGACACTTTTGGATTGTGTGAGGCCCAATGAATATCTGAGCGCTATGTGACAGGCTCGATGGCACAGCTGTGACCAAAGTGACTAGAGGATAAGTGAGATTTTGAATTTCAGCAGACACTTGTGGACACTGGACACTTTTGGATTGTGTGAGGCCCAATGAATATCTGAGCGCTATGTGACAGGCTCGATGGCACAGCTGTGACAAAAGTGACGAGAGGATAAGGGAGATTTTGAATTTCTGCAGACACTTGTGGACACTGGACATTTTTGGATTGTGTGAGACCCACTGATATCTGAGCGCTATGTCACAGGCTCGATGGCACAGCTGTGACAAAAGTGACTAGAGGATAAGTGAGATTTTGAATTTCAGCAGACACTTGTGGACACTGGACACTTTTGGATTGTGTGAGGCCCAATGAATATCTGAGCGCTATGTGACAGGCTCGATGGCACAGCTGTGACAAAAGTGACGAGAGGATAAGGGAGATTTTGATTTTCTGCAGACACTTGTGGACATTGTACACTTTTGGATTGTGTGAGGCCCACTGATATCTGAGCGCTATGTCACAGGCTCGATGGCACAGCTGTGACAAAAGTGACTAGAGGATAAGGGAGATTTTGAATTTCAGCAGACACTTGTGGACACTGGACACTTTTGGATTGTGTGAGGCCCAATGAATATCTGAGCGCTATGTGACAGGCTCGATGGCACAGCTGTGACAAAAGTGACGAGAGGATAAGGGAGATTTTGAATTTCTGCAGACACTTGTGAACACTGGACACTTTTGGATTGTGTGAGGCCCACTGATATCTGAGCGCTATGTCACAGGCTCGATGGCACAGCTGTGACAAAAGTGACTAGAGGATAAGGGAGATTTTGAATTTCAGCAGACACTTGTGGACACTGGACACTTTTGGATTGTGTGAGGCCCAATGAATATCTGAGCGCTATGTGACAGGCTCGATGGCACAGCTGTGACAAAAGTGACTAGAGGATAAGTGAGATTTTGAATTTCAGCAGACACTTGTGGACACTGGACACTTTTGGATTGTGTGAGGCCCATTGAATATCTGAGCGCTATGTGACAGGCTCGATGGCACAGCTGTGACAAAAGTGACGAGAGGATAAGGGAGATTTTGAATTTCTGCAGACACTTGTGGACACTGGACACTTTTGGATTTTGTGAGGCCCACTGATATCTGAGCGCTATGTCACAGGCTCGATGGCACAGCTGTGACAAAAGTGACTAGAGGATAAGGGAGATTTTGAATTTCAGCAGACACTTGTGGACACTGGACACTTTTGGATTGTGTGAGGCCCAATGAATATCTGAGCGCTAGGTGACAGGCTCGATGTCACAGCTGTGACAAAAGTGACGAGAGGATAAGGGAGATTTTGAATTTCTGCAGACACTTGTGGACACTGGACACTTTTGGATTTTGTGAGGCCCACTGATATCTGAGCGCTATGTCACAGGCTCGATGGCACAGCTGTGACAAAAGTGACTAGAGGATAAGGGAGATTTTGAATTTCAGCAGACACTTGTGGACACTGGACACTTTTGGATTGTGTGAGGCCCAATGAATATCTGAGCGCTATGTGACAGGCTCGATGGCACAGCTGTGACCAAAGTGACTAGAGGATAAGTGAGATTTTGAATTTCTGCAGACACTTGTGGACACTGGACACTTTTGGATTGTGTGAGGCCCACTGATATCTGAGCGCTATGTCACAGGCTCGATGGCACAGCTGTGACAAAAGTGGCTAGAGGATAAGGGAGATTTTGAATTTCAGCAGACACTTGTGGACACTGGACACTTTTGGATTGTGTGAGGCCCAATGAATATCTGAGTGCTATGTGACAGGCTCGATGGCACAGCTGTGACAAAAGTGACGAGAGGATAAGGGAGATTTTGAATTTCAGCAGACACTTGTGGACACTGGACACTTTTGGATTGTGTGAGGCCCAATGAATATCTGAGCGCTATGTGACAGGCTCGATGGCACAGCTGTGACAAAAGTGACAAGAGGATAAGGGAGATTTTGAATTTCTGCAGACACTTGTGGACACTGGACACTTTTGGATTGTGTGAGGCCCACTGATATCTGAGCGCTATGTCACAGGCTCGATGGCACAGCTGTGACAAAAGTGACTAGAGGATAAGGGAGATTTTGAATTTCAGCAGACACTTGTGGACACTGGACACTTTTGGATTGTGTGAGGCCCACTGAACATCTGAGCGCTCTGTCACAGGCTCGATGGCACAGCTGTGACAAAAGTGACTAGAGGATAAGGGAGATTTTGAATTTCTGCACACACTTGTGGACACTGGACACTTATGGATTGTGTGAGGCCCACTGAATATCACAGCGCTATGTCACAGGCAGAAATTGGCTAGTGTATCACAAACTACAAGGTGTATGTAGAATTGGGCAGAATAGGAATCTCCCTAGAGTGCAGGTCTGTAAGAACGGAACATGTCCTCGTTTTATTCTCACAGAGTGACACACTGATAGCTTCACTGTGGCTGTGATAACAGCCGTTACACGGTACTGTGTGAGGAGCGTACACCGCTGTATGGTGTGAAAAAATGCACGCTCAGTACCTCAGCAGGACAAAAAAAAAAAAATTGGGATTGCTTTTAAAAAAGCAGTTTGCGGAGCAGTGGGTAAACAGCAATGCAGGAATGTCTGGAAGCCTTAGAAGGCAGCCCAACAACCAACACCACTGATACACTACTATATAGCCTCCCCTTGCACTGCACACACAGTGACTGATGTGTTGTATAGGCAAAATCGCTAGCAGCAGAAGCAGTTTTTTTTTCTTCTCAGCAGGACAAAAAAAAAAATTGGGATTGCTTTTAAAAAAGCAGTTTGCGGAGCAGTGGGTAAACAGCAATGCAGGAATGTCAGGAAGCCTTAGAAGGCAGCCCAACAACCAACACCACTGATACACCACTATATAGCCTCCCCTTGCACTGCACACACAGTGACTGATGTGTTGTACAGGCAAAATCGCTAGCAGCAGAAGCAGTTTTTTTTTCTTCTCAGCAGGACAAAAAAAAAAATTGGGATTGCTTTTAAAAAAGCAGTTTGCGGAGCAGTGGGTAAACCGCAATGCAGGAATGTCAGGAAGCCTTAGAAGGCAGCCCAACAACCAACACCACTGATACACCACTATATAGCCTCCCCTTGCACTGAACACACAGTGACTGGTGTGTTGTACAGGCAAAATCGCTAGCAGCAGAAGCAGTTTTTGGTGTCTTCTTCCCTGCCTAACGCTCTCCCTACAAAATCAGCAGCAGCAGCAGCTCTCCCTATTCTGAGATCAGCATGAGTAACATGGCGGTCGGCGTGCACGCCCTTTTATACCCCCTGTGACGCCCCCCAAAGCAAGCCAATCACTTGCATGCCCTTCTGAAAGATGGTGGTGACACGTGCCTATGTCATCACGTTGCCCACAGTGTCCGTGGATCCTGATTGGCTGAAAAAGAGCGCAAAACAAACTTTTGAAACGCGACTTTGGCGCGTAAGTCGCCGACCTCGTGGCCGACCTCATCCTAGGGTCGGGTTTCGTTTCATGAAACCTGACTTTGCCAAAAGTCGGCGACTTTTGAAATTTTTCGACCCGTTTCGCTCAACTCTAGTGGCCACTATACAGAGCAGTGGGAGATGACTTTGTGCTCATGTAACGAGAAGGACATGATGCTCACGTTTCCCTTTGAAGACATGAGTATTCTGGTAATCTTTAATGTTTATTGTAACATGCGTTATTAGTGACTGTTGTATTTTGCCCTACAGAAGAGCGAGTTACATTTAATGTTTGGGATTAGCCTAGAATGGGATTGTATCAAAGTGCATTGGATAAGAGACAGCTTCCTATCAGAACACTAGCTAGGGCTCAGCCTGCAGTAGAACCTGACCTACGGTCTGATCAGTGAGCAGTCGCATGACGTAGATGTCCCTGACGTAAGAGGAGACCGAGTCAGTGGATAGCGTGATCTTGAGAGAAAGGAAAAGTGATAGTACAGAGTGATGCACTGCAGAAGAGTCCTGGGACAGGATACCTAGCAGTACAGTGCCCAATCAAAGAATGAAAGTGCAGCAGTGGTCACCAATAGACCTCTTCTGTACCGGCACCAGACTGTGGACTTATCGACCTTAGTTCTTTTTGTAGACTGTGCGTAGGCCCTGAATTTTTTTCTTCACCACAGTCTCATCCACTGTGTCGCTGGGATTGTGCTGTTTGTGTTAGGGACGGCGGAACGCACCAAATATAAATAATAGGAGGTGCGTTCGCCGCCCGGGGTCCACCGTGGGGCAGGTGACTATACCGCTGCTGGACAATGGCAGATGCACCAGAAGGTGCCGTAGTGCGCATGGGTTAATGTCACCCGAACGCTAGGAGCGGCTCTGTTCAGACACAGAGTCGCTTGGCAGAAATATATGCAAAGGCGCTGGCCCTGTTAACGTCACAGGAGCCGGCGTGTGGCGTCACAGCCGCGAACACCAATAGCTGCTGGTAATGCAGCGCAGCGGCAACTAAAGCCGCAAGCGTCGGCGCCGAGAACCGGGCACCGACGGACGCTAGTGTAGGCGCGGATCGCACTGTGGCATGTAGCTTGCCACAACCTGGAGCTGACTAACCCAACACACAGTCACCAATCGTATTATCCAAGGGAAGGGGTTTCATAATAAGTCAGTCACCAGTCCATGCATCCATCACCATACACACACAGCATAATATGCTACACTAGCGCATGGCCGAGCCGCCATGCAGGCTTTTTATAACCATGCGCTTCCGGGACCTTCCAGTACCCTGGAAAGGGCCAATCAGATCTGACGCAGGACTTGAGCATGTGACCCCTGCTCTCCAGTGAGAGTTCACCTTGCGGGCATGCCCAGTAGCACGGCATGAGGACTTAGCCTCTGGAGCGGTTCCCTGCAGAACAGGATGCGCTACCATTGCTGCACCAGAGGTGGCAGCAACATGTAGGCTGTCAGAGCAAGTCTGAGTAGCACGCCTGGCTCGCCGTGATTGCTGAGCAGCACCCGGAGTGGTCGGAGGAGAATGGGAGACCGCAGGATGTCTGGCTCTGGATTCCCGCTGTGCAGTGTCAGCAATCCGACACCTAACAGTTTGAACAGGGCAACTAGTTTCTCATAAGCATCCTTTTTTTATATTTTTATTGCTGTAGTTAGCTGATTTTATCTTCCTAAGGCAGGGTGTGATACATTTCAATCAATTCCCGAATAAATTCCTGTCTATCGGAGGACATGTGAAAAAAATAAGGCTGTGTGCACACGTAGCGATTTTTAAGCGTTTTTGCCGCGATTTTCGGCGCGAAAACGCTTAAAAATCGTGTACACAACGCACCCCATGCATTCCTATGGCATTCCGCACATGCTGTGCTAATGCTGCGCTTTTTTCCGCGGCGGAATCGCATCGCGGAAAAAATCGCAGCATGCTCATTCTTTGTGCGGAATCGCAAAGAATTGCCGCGATTCCGCACCCATAGGAATGCATGAGAATCGCTTACTTCCCGCATGTGGCTATGCCCACCATGCGGGAAGTTAAGCGTCTCATGTGCGGTTGGTACCCACGGTGTGGAGGAGAGGAGACTGTCCTCCAGGCCCTGGGTACCATACCCCTGTAAAAAAAGAATAAAAAATAAAAAAATCAGTGTATATTTACCTTCCGGCGTCCCGCGATGCATTCCCAGCCTAAGCGTTCCCAGTAATGCCTTGCAGCAAGGTCCTGTAATGACGTGGTCTCGCGAGATCGCTATAGCAACGCGAGACTACCTCATCACAGGTCTCGCAAGGCATTACTGGGAACGCTGAGGCCCGGGAATGCAGCGCGGGACGCCGGAAGGTAAATATACACCGATTTTTTTATTTTTTTAGCATTTTAACATTCTATCTTTTACTATTGAGGCCGCATAGGCAGCCTCAATAGTAAAAACCTGGTCACACTTGTCAAACACTATGTTTGACGAGTGTGACCAACCTGTCAATCACTTTCCAAGCGATGCTTCAAATCGCTTGGAAAGTGCTTGAATATCGCACGCGAAAATCGCGGCAAAATCGCGATCATAATCGCGGTAAAATCGCGGTGAAATCGTGCGGGAAAAAAACGCGCGATTTCTGGGAAGGAGTCCGGTTTTTAGTAAGCATTTTAAAACGCTACGTGTGCACATAGCCTAAAAGCAAACCGTGAGAAGGGCACAATACATGTAACATTTTTGAAAACTCAAAATCCACGTTTGAAATGCACTAGTGTTTGTTGGGCGGGGCAGGAAAACTAAAATGGCTGCCCATGCCAAAGCGTATGTACACAGAGAGAAGCCAAACAGCCCCCCATTTGCTTTAAAGAGTAAAAGCATAAACAAAATGTAGAAGAGAGTTATGATTGGATATAATTGATAGCTGACCTATAAAAGGAAACGCTACAAAGATCCTACTCCTCTGAGTCGCCAACGAGGTCGCTCGTCGTTGATTATGGCGTCAAACACAGCGATGCATGCTGGCGAGCGGGATGCCAACGATCAAAAAATGGCCCAGGACATTCGAGCACGATCAGCGACATCGCAGCGGGGGCCCGGTGCCCCTGCGTGTCACACATAGTGAGATCGCTGGCGACGTCGCTGTTGGGTCACAAAATTGGTGACGCTTCAGAGATCTCGCTAGCGATCTCGCTATGTCATGTGGCCTGAAAGGGCGTAGCACAATGCCCATACAACCAGCCAGGAACCCCCTATTCATGTAGCATGCTGGGGCACGGAAGACAAGTACCTCGTCCACGGCTACCGACACTTGCGACGTTACATGCATTCCCATCTTCCTATTCAGTAAGCATCGGCCGCCCACTTTGTGATCCCGTGTGCAGCAAGTGGTGGATGCTGCAAACAGGACAGAGGGTATGAAATCTTGACCCCTGTACACGCTGACACTGTGCATACATGCTCTCGGTCTCTGCAGTGTCAGTATGTGCAGGGCCAGGGATTTAGATCAGGCAAAGCTCCAAAAGGAAATCTGCCATACACCATAAAGGGAGGGGCAAAGGATTGTAATTGAATGGATGGAACGGTGCATCAAACTCTTGGCCACAGCATGGATGCACCAAAACCCCCTCATTTACATATTTCATAAAAACTGCTTTTCTATACAATACATTTTCTAAAATCTACCTTAAGAGGTAGGATATTTTTAGTAGCAAAGTTCCCTATATGAAAGTCTAAATAGTTCATATCCCAGTTTTGGGGGTGGCAGACTCGCTTTAATGCTGTTTGTTCTTCATTCACTCCCGAGCAGTGTAGACACTTGACACACATTTGGAATATGGTAATATTTGCCTCTTTACTCCCTGTTTTGGCAGCAGAGGACACTCAGTTACAATTTGCATAACCAGCTGAACCAGTTTCTTCCAGGTGATATTTTCAACTTGTTCTCCAAAAAAGTGTTCTGCGCCGTCGCTTATCGTCATGACCGCTTCTTCTTCTTCTTCTTCTTCTTCTCCTTCTTCCCAGGATGTGGGCAGGCAGCGGGAGTGATACATCCTATGTCCTGTCCACCCCTGTAATGTTATATTCATGCCATATCACATATACATTCCCATGCAGACCCGTCGCTGAGCCTGTCATCTGTAATGGAAGCCATTATATAACCCTTTAAATCCTGCATCGCCTCTTGCCTGTAAACAACACTCTCTACCTTGTTGCTAAATTTATAGTCAGGTCTAAGGGGATTTCACATCCCCCCCTTCCTTGATCCTATTGCATCAGAAGCTTCAGAGATCATCAGGAGTTTCATCACCTGTTCTTTATTAACCCCTTCCTGGCTGACGAGAATGCAGCAATAGGAAACAGAAAAGATTCAAGAAATCAGACCAGAGCTGGTGCCAATCTTGAATCTGAAGAATATCAGAAAATCATTATTATTCTGGATTAACCACTGCAGGGCACAAAGCAACACATAGTTGTGTCATAAACTGCTTTACAGTAAGATAGGTGTAGACACAGAGGGCTGATAGAAGAGGTGTCCTGAGTGAAGGATATCCCCCTCTATATTAGTCCAGCACCTATCACTCCTGTGTAATGTACATTGATGGGAGTGGCTGCTGCCTAGAAATGATAATAGGCATGCTCTGTGACCTTGGCAGAGGTTACTGTACAGTGAGCGGGATTAAGTGAGCTGGACATAACCTATTGTGAATGGTGTCATCTTTATATAAGTCTTATTACCTGTCATCGTAATCACTGGTGGACACAGACAGAAAAGGGCCCCTGTGCATGAACAATACATGGGCCCTTTGCAGCCCAAGATCTCCTAAAAATGCTAAATTCCCCCTGCCATGGATGTATAAATGGGCCCCTCACCTCTTGGGCCCCTGTGTGGCTGCACAGGTTGCACCACTGATATGTCCACCCCTGATCGTGATCCTGTCTTTGATGATAGATGGCTGCTGTGAATCGATTGCAACAGAACTGGAAGTGTCAGCCTAGCCACGAGGCCAGGGTGAAAACTGCAAGATTTAATTTTTCTTTTTGCAAATATAGTCATGACCAAAATTGTTGGCACCTTGAAATTGTTCCAGAGCATGAAGTATTTCACCCAGAAAATTATTGCTATTAGGGCTCATACTCACTTGTGAGAAATACGGACGAGTGCAATCCCGAGGAAAAAAATAAAAAATGGGATTGCACTCAGACCAATGTTAATCAATAAGTGACATCTCACCTGCAATTTTTTTCTCAGCTGAAATCGGACTGAGAAAAAAAATCGCATCATGCTGCGTATTGCTGCGCATCTCGGACAAGACTCCCCAATACAAGTCAATGGGTGCGAGAAAAAAAAAATCACACAGCAATCGCACCATGCAAGTGCTGTCCAATTTTTACGCATCGGTGTCCTTTGAAAGGCTGGCAATTCATGTCCAGCTACTGTAAAATCACACTGACAGCTCACAAAACACTAGATATATACACATACAATACATACATATATAGATGTCAGTGACACACACACACACATTATATATATATATATATATACACACAGCTCTGGCAAAAATTAAGAGACCACTTCCAAATGTTCAGTTTGATTTTTCTCTTTATAGGTACTGTATATTTTTGAATAAATGTAAATTGTCCTTTCAGTCTACCAACTTCTGATAACATGTCTCCAAATTTCCAAGCAATGAATTTTGTTTTTTTTTCTGAAGAGGAGAAATAGTCAAAATTAAAAACAAATCAGTGCTTTCAGACCTCAAATAATGCAAAGAAAACAAGTTCATAATCATTTAGAAACAACAATACTAATGTTTTAACTCAGGAAGAGTTCAGAAATCAATATTTTGTGGAATAACCATGATTTTTAAAAACAGCTTTCATGCGTCTTGGCATGCTTTCCACCAGTCTTTCACACTGCTTCTGGTGCAAAAATTTAAGCAGTTCTTTGTCTGATGGCTTGTGACTATCCATCATCCTCTTGATTAGATTTCAGAGGTTTTCAATAGGGTTCAGGTCTGGAGAATGGGCTGCCCATGACAGGGTTTTTGTTAGGGCTGGCAGAATGCATCAAATATTAAAAGATGGTAATTAGGTGCGTTCGCAGCCCGGGGTCCACTGTGCAGGGGTCCTGCTCAGTAATGGCGGATGCTATATGGCAGTATAATAGAAAAAAACACGCGGGTTAGCATCACCCAGTGTGTACAGGGGCGGACTCTGTTGCTTCACAGAGCCGCACTACCGCAGAACATAAATGCCGGAGCCTGTTTAAAGCTCACAGAGCTCAGCAAGGGAGCGCACAGAATGCGGCCACAGAACTCTACCCCAAGGACACGGGGTCAGAGTCCCTCTAGACCTTCTGGGCGCGTGGCGTCGCACCTGTGGACGCCACTATAGACGCTGACTATGGTGGAGTGTCGAGAACGTGCACCATGGCGTCCAGAGCCAGCAGTAGACACTGATGTCAGACTCTGCCTCTACCTACACCTAAGCCTGGGCGCTTAACAGGCTAGGCTGCACAACACATGCGTACCAAGGGTAGGGGATTCTTAATGAGTCATTCACCAGAGACATTCATGCATGCATGCATGCATACAACACTCACTCCTCATAGTCTGGTACTGCAGTCTATACTACCACATGGCTGAGCGGCCATACGATCCTTTTATAGCAGCGTCTTTCCGGGACCTTCCTGATGGTCCAATCCAAGCTGGAGAAGGACCTGAGCACGTGACCTCCGATCTCCAGTGGGAGATCGTCCCAGGGGCATGCTCAGTGGACCGAATGGAGGACTTAGTCCCTGGAGTAGTTCGCTGCTGACCAGCATGCGTTGCTATAGCTGGACGAGAGGTGGCAGCAGCAGCAACCAAACCCACAGAGCTAGTCTGGGCAGAGCACTGGGACCGACGAGTCTGCTGAGCAGCCTCTTCTGCAGCTAGAGAGGAATGGGAGACTGCTGGAAGCAAGGCTCGTATTCCCGCTGTGCAGCGACAGGAACCTAACAGTTTTGATGTGGTGGTCTCTTAGTTTTTGCTAGAGCTGTATATCTATATAATATACAGTTGTGGCCAAAAGTATTGACACCCCTGCAATTCTGTCAGATAATGCTCAGTTTCTTCCTGAAAATGATTGCAGTCACAAATTCTTTGGTATTATTAGCTTCATTTAATTTGTCTTAAATGAAAAAACACAAAAGAGAATGAAGCAAAAAGCAAAACATTGATCATTTCACACAAAACTCCAAAAATTGGCCAGACAAAAGTATTGGCACCCTCAGCCTAATACTTGGTTGCACAACCTTTAGCCAAAATAACTGCGACCAACCGCTTCCGGTAACCATCAATGAGTTTCTTACAATGCTCTGCTGGAATTTTAGACCATTCTTCTTTGGCAAACTGCTCCAGGTCCCTGATATTAGAAGGGTGCCTTCTCCAAACTGCCATTTTTAGATCTCTCCACAGGTGTTCTATGGGATTCAGGTCTGGACTCATTGCTGGCCACCTTAGAAGTCTCCAGTGCTTTCTCTCAAACCATTATCTAGTGCTTTTTGAAGTGCGTTTTGGGTCATTGTCCTGCTGGAAGACCCATGACCTCTGAGGGAAACCCAGCTTTCTCACACTGGGCCCTACATTATGCTGCAAAATTTGTTGGTAGTCTTCAGACTTCATAATGCCATGCACACGGTCAAGCAGTCCGGTGCCATAGGCAGCAAAGCAACCCCAAAACATCAGGGAACCTCTGCCATGTTTGACTGTAGGGACCGTGTTCTTTTCTTTGAATGCCTCTTTTTTTCTGCTGTAAACTCTATGTTGATGTCTTTGCCCAAAAAGCTCTACTTTTGTCTCATCTGATCAGAGAACATTCTGCCAAAACGTTTTAGGCTTTTTCAGGTAAGTTTTGGCAAACTCCAGCCTGGCTTTTTTATGTTTCGGGGTAAGAAGTGGGGTCATCCTGGGTCTCCTACCATACAGTCCCTTTTCATTCAGATGCCAACTGATAGTACGGGTTGACACTGCTGTACCCTCGGACTGCAGGGCAGCTTGAACTTGTTTGTATGTTAGTCGAGGTTCTTTATTCAACATCTGCACAATCTTGTGTTGAAATCTCTTGTCAATTTTTCTTTTCCGTCCACATCTAGGGAGGTTAGCCACAGTGCCATGGGCTTTAAACTTCTTGATGACACTGCGCACGGTAGACGCAGGAACATTCATGTTTTTGGAGATGGACTTGTAGCCTTGAGATTGCTCATGCTTCCTCACAATTTGGTTTCTCAAGTCCTCATACAGTTCTTTGGTCTTCTTTCTTTTCTCCATGCTCAATGTGGTACACACAAGGACACAGGACAGAGGTTGAGTCAACTTTAATCCATGTCAACTGACTGCAAGTGTGATTTAGTTATTGCCAACACCTGTTAGGTGCCACAGGTAAGTTACAGGTGCTGTTAATTACACAAATTAGAGAAGCATCACATGATTTTTCGAACAGTGCCAATACTTTTGTCCACCCTCTTTTTTATGTTTGGTGTGGAATTATATCCAATTTGGCTTTAGGACAATTCTTTTTGTGTTTTTTCATTTAAGACAAATTAAATGAAGATAATATTAACAAAGAATTTGTGTTTGCAATAATTTTCAGGAAGAAACTGAGTATTATCTGACAAAATTGCAGGGGTGTCAATACTTTTGGCCACAACTGTACATATAATATATATAGATATAATATATATGTATTATATATGCCACATTACTAACCCCAAATAGTAAATAAAACACAGACACCTATTAAAAAAATCCTTTTTCTAAACTAAACACACAGACTCCTTTATTGTTCTTAATTAAACCATACTTACAACTTCTGCTAATTCCCCGAAGCCCTCGTTCTCTTGTAAAAAACATAAAATAATAAACCAACAATATACCATACCTGTCCGGCGTTCAGTCCCATGACGTAATCCATATCTGGGGATATACAGTTTGCAACAAGGAAGGTGCCAAGATGCGACAATCCCAGCTGCAAACTACTGGGGACTGAATGAAATCCTGCCAGCGCAGATTCAGTGACTAGCGGTCACTGAGTCTGCGCTCCCTAATTTCCTGAACTGAGATAAACTCTTGAGCATGGGAAAATGCCAATTGATTTTCCCATGCTCAAGAGTTCAGCAGGGTCAGGCTGTGAGTGTGCGCAGCATCAGTGACATCACCTCTATTCACTGAAGCTGTTCTCGCAGGCGGGCTGAACTGCTGTGACCTCAGGACCAGCATCTTCCCACGGTCCTGAAGTCACAGCAGTTCAGAACGAGAACAGCTTCAGTGAATAGAAGTGATGTCACTGATGCTGCGCTCCCTCACAGTCTGACCCCTGCTGAACTGTTGAGCATGGGAAAATCAACTGGCATTTTCCCACGTTCAAGAGTTCATCTCAGTTCAGGCAGTCACTGATGCTGCGCTGCCTCACAGTCTGACCCTCGCTGAACTCTTGAGCATGGGAAAATGCCAGTTCATTCTCTCACGCTCCTGAGTTCAACACGGGTCAGGCCGTCAGGAAGTGCAGACTCAGTGACGTCAGCGCTTGTCTCTGAATCAAGCGCTGGCGTCATCTCATTCATTCAGCAGTAGTTTACAGCTGGGATGGTTGCATTTAGCACCGCTCCTGGTTGTGAACTGTATATGGCCCCGATATGGATTACGGCGTGGGACTGAATGCCGGACAGATATGGTATATATATATATATATATTTTTTTTTTATTATTTCTTACAGGAGAACAAGGGCGTCGCTTGGATTAGCAGAACAAGAAAGATGGCAAACTGTGCTTACTGTTTTATTTCATTAAAAGACTTTATTCTTGCGCTGTGTTTTTTTTATCCACTTAACAACTCTAGGATTAGTAATGGATAGGTGTCTTATTGACACCTCTCCATTACTAAGCCGGGCTTGATGTCACCTTACAATAGAAAGGTGGCATCAACTATTACCCCATATGCTACCCGCTACAGGGCAGTGGGAAGAGAAAGGCTAAGTACCGGAATTGGCGCATCTTAGCGATGCACTATTTCTGGGCTGGCTGGGGGCAGATGTTTGTAGCTGGGGGGGGGGGCAATAACCATGGTCCCTTCCTAAGCTATGAATATCTGGCCCCAGTTGCTGACTTTCCCTCTCTGGTACAGAAAATTGCACGGGAGCCCATGCCACTTTTCCCAGAAAAGATTCTTTTATTAAATACACACATGTCCCATAATTTGAACACATACTATACTAATTATATTAGTCACTGACATCTATATATCAAACTATTCTGCATGTGTTTACTGTATGTAAACCATGTCTTCTATCCTGTCGACTCCTGCATTGATTTTACAGAAGCCGACAAATGAACTAACGGCTATTCTACTATGTATCTCTGTATTAAATATAAAGACATACTGTATATATACAGTTAGGTCCATATATATTTGGACAGAGATAACATTTTTCTAATTTTGGTTCTAGACATTACCACAATGAATTTTAAACAAAACAATTCAGATGCAGTTGAAGTTCAGACTTTCAGTTTTCATTTGAGGGTATCCACATTAAAATTGGATGAAGGGTTTAGGAGTTTATGGTAATGTCCAGAACCAAACTTAGAAAAATGTTGTCTGTCCAAATATATATCAACCTGACTATAATATACACTCACTGGCCACTTTATTAGGTACACCTGTCCAACTGTGTGTTAAGACTTAATTTCTAATCAGCCAATCACATGGCGGCAACTCAGTGCATTTAGGCATGTAGACATGGTCAAGACAATCTCCTGCAGTTCAAACCGAGCATCAGTATGGGGAAGAAAGGTGATTTGAGTGCCTTTGAACGTGGCATGATTGTTGGTGCCAGAAGGGCTGGTCTGAGTATTTCAGAAACTGCTGATCTACTGGGATTTTCACGCACAACCATCTCTAGGGTTTACAGAGAATGGTCCGAAAAAGAAAAAAAATCCAGTGAGCGGCAGTTCTGTGGCCGGAAATGCCTTGTTGATGCCAGAGGTCAGAGGAGAATGGGCAGACTGGTTCGAGCTGATAGAAAGGCAACAGTGACTCAAATTGCCACCCGTTACAACCAAGGTAGGCAGAAGAGCATCTCTGAACGCACAGTGCGTCGAACTTTGAGGCAGATGGGCTACAGCAGCAGAAGACCACACTGGGTACCACTCCTCTCAGCTAAGAACAGGAAACTGAGGCTACAATTTGCACAAGCTCATCGAAATTGGACAGTAGAAGATTGGAAAAACGTTGCCTGGTCTGATGAGTCTCGATTTCTGCTGCGACATTCGGATGGTAGGGTCAGAATTTGGCGTAAACAACATGAAAGCATGGATCCATCCTGCCTTGTATCAACGGTTCAGGCTGGTGGTGGTGGTGTCATGGTGTGGGGAATTTTTTCTTGGCACTCTTTGGGCCCCTTGGTACCAATTGAGCATCGTTGCAACGCCACAGCCTACCTGAGTATTGTTGCTGACCATGTCCATCCCTTTATGACCACAATGTACCCAACATCTGATGGCTACTTTCAGCAGGATAATGCGCCATGTCATAAAGCTCGAATCATCTCAGATTGGTTTCTTGAACATGACAATGAGTTCACTGTACTCAAATGGCCTCCTCAGTCACCAGATCTCAATCCAATAGAGCATCTTTGGGATGTGGTGGAACGGGAGATTCGCATCAGGGATGTGCAGCCGACAAATCTGCGCCAACTGTGTGATGCCATCATGTCAATATGGTCCAAAATCTCTGAGGAATGCTTCCAGCACCTTGTTGAATCTCTGCCACAAAGAATTGAGGCAGTTCTGAAGGCAAAAGGGGGTCCAACCCCTTACTAGCATGGTGTACCTAATAAAGTGGCCAGTGAGTGTATATATATATATATATATATATATACAGTGGGGAAAAAAGTATTTAGTCAGTCAGCAATAGTGCAAGTTCCACCACTTAAAAAGATGAGAGGCGTCTGTAATTTACATCATAGGTAGACCTCAACTATGGGAGACAAACTGAGAAAAAAAAATCCAGAAAATCACATTGTCTGTTTTTTTTTCCTTTTATTTGCATATTATGGTGGAAAATAAGTATTTGGTCAGAAACAAAATTTCATCTCAATACTTTGTGATATATCCTTTGTTGGCAATGACAGAGGTCAAACGTTTTCTGTAAGTCTTCACAAGGTTGCCACACACTGTTGTTGGTATGTTGGCCCATTCCTCCATGCAGATCTCCTCTAGAGAAGTGATGTTTTTGGCTTTTCGCTTGGCAACACGGACTTTCAACTCCCTCCAAAGGTTTTCTATAGGGTTGAGATCTGGAGACTGGCTAGGCCACTCCAGGACCTTGAAATGCTTCTTACGAAGCCACTCCTTCGTTGCCCTGGCGGTGTGCTTTGGATCATTGTCATGTTGAAAGACCCAGCCACGTTTCATCTTCAATGCCCTTGCTGATGGAAGGAGGTTTGCACTCAAAATCTCACGATACATGGCCCCATTCATTCTTTCATGTACCCGGATCAGTCGTCCTGGCCCCTTTGCAGAGAAACAGCCCCAAAGCATGATGTTTCCACCACCATGCTTTACAGTAGGTATGGTGTTTGATGGATGCAACTCAGTATTCTTTTTCCTCCAAACACGACAAGTTGTGTTTCTGCCAAACAGTTCCAGTTTGGTTTCATCAGACCATAGGACATTCTCCCAAAACTCCTCTGGATCATCCAAATGCTCTCTAGCAAACTTCAGATGGGCCCGGACATGTACAGGCTTAAGCAGTGGGACACGTCTGGCACTGCAGGATCTGAGTCCATGGTGGCGTAGTGTGTTACTTATGGTAGGCCTTGTTACATTGGTCCCAGCTCTCTGCAGTTCATTCACTAGGTCCCCCCGCGTGGTTCTGGGATTTTTGCTCACCGTTCTTGTGATCATTCTGACCCCACGGGGTGGGATTTTGCGTGGAGCACCAGATCGAGGGAGATTATCAGTGGTCTTGTATGTCTACCATTTTCTAATTATTGCTCCCACAGTTGATTTCTTCACTCCAAGCTGGTTGGCTATTGCAGATTCAGTCTTCCCAGCCTGGTGCAGGGCTACAATTTTGTTTCTGGTGTCCTTTGACAGCTCTTTGGTCTTCACCATAGTGGAGTTTGGAGTCAGACTGTTTGAGGGTGTGCACAGGTGTCTTTTTATACTGATAACAAGTTTAAACAGGTGCCATTACTACAGGTAATGAGTGGAGGAAAGAGGAGACTCTTAAAGAAGAAGTTACAGGTCTGTGAGAGCCAGAAATCTTGATTGCTTGTTTCTGACCAAATACTTATTTTCCACCATAATATGCAAATAAAATGAAAAAAAAACAGACAATGTGATTTTCTGGATTTTTTTTTCACAGTTTGTCTCCCATAGTTGAGGTCTACCTATGATGTAAGTTACAGACACCTCTCATCTTTTTAAGTGGTGGAACTTGCACTATTGCTGACTGACTAAATACTTTTTTTCCCCACTGTATGTGTGTGTGTGCATGTGTCACTGACATACATATATATATATATATATATATACATACACACACACACCTATTCTATGTGTATATACAGTATGTAATCTATTCTAACCTATTCTATACTGTACACGGCAGATAATTTGCCGGCTTTTAATCTACATATATATATATATATATATATATGTTTTGAAGAAAATTTTGTTTTAAAACAATGTGTACAGTTGTGTATTACAATGCGTTTTTAACATGAGCTTTTACATAACTTACCTCCCTAAATCTGATGTTTCCCTCTCCGTGGGTGGCACCATAATAACACCCCGGCAGCAGGTGCACTGTCTGGGTGTTATGTTTGACACCAATCTCTCCTTCACATCCCATATACAATCTCTTGTCCACTCTTGCTGCTTACACCTAAAGAACATCTCTAGAATCCGCTTTTTTCTCACCCTGGAAACAACAAAAACCCTCACTGTCGCATTGATCCACTCCCGCCTGGACTACTGCAATGCTCTATTAATTGGCCTCCCCGTTACTCAACTAACCCCTCTCCAGTCCATCCTTATTGCAGCAGCCAGGGTCATCCATCTGGCTAATCGGTACTCTGACGCATCCGCTCTTCGCCAGTCCATATATTGGCTGCCCATTCATTATAGGATCCAATTCAAAGTACTTGTTCTCACCCACAAAGCTCTCCACAGTGCAGCACCCCCTACATCTCCTCCTTATTTTCTGTCTATTGGCCTAACCGACCGCTGCGCTCTGCAAACGACTTTCAACTACCCTCTGCACTAATCCGTACCTCCCACTCCCGACTCCAAGACTTCTCCCATGCTGCTCCAATCCTCTGGAATGCTCTACCCCAAGAAATTAGGACTATCCACAATTTGCACAGTTTTAGGCGCTCCCTCAAGACACATTTGTTCAGAGTGGCCTATCACTTTCACTAATCAAAGTTATTTTATGTGTAAGTGTGCATGAGTAGCCCATTCACCATCTCCATCTATCCCTCATGATGGCTGGACCATCATTGTAAATACAACATTGCCAAAACTGTTAGGCGTCGGGTTCCTGTTGCTGCACAGCAGGAATCCCGAGCCCTGCTCCCGGCGGTCTCCCATTCCTCCCCAGCCACAGAGGAGGTTGCTCAGCAAACTCATAGGTCCCAGCGCTCTGCCCATACCAGCTCTGTGGGTTTGCTTGTTGCTGGCACCTCTGGCACAGCTATGGCAATGCAAGCTGCTCAACAGCGAGTTTCTCCAGGGACTAAGTCCCCATTTCGGGCCACTGAGCATGCCCGTGGAGTGATCTCCCATTGGAGATCGAAGGTCACATGCTCAGGTCCTGCGCGTGTTTGGATTGGCCCATCCGAGAAGCCAGGAGGGTCCCGGACGCACGCGTCTATAAAAGGTTCACATTGCTGCTCGGCCATGCGCTAGGATAGACTGTAATTTCAGACTATGAGGAGTGAGTGATGTATGCACGTATGAATGTCTCTGGTGACTGACTCATTATGAAACCCCTACCCTTGGTACGCATGTGTTGTGCAGCCTAGCCTGCTAGCGCCCAGGATTAGGTGTAAGTAGGTCAGAGTCTGAGTCAGGCTTTAGGCATCATCAGTGACTTGGCAAGCCTCAGTGCACGTGCTCCACACTCCATTGCCAGCGTCTATAGCGGCGTTCGTGGCAGCGACGCCACGCGCTCAGAGGGGCCTAGAGGGACTCTAACCCCGTGTACTTGGGGTAGAGATCTGTGGCCGCTTTCTGTGCGCGCTGTAGCCGGGCTCTGTGAGCTAACCAGGCCCCGGCATTTATTTTCAGTGGTAGTGAGGCTCTGTGAGTTAACAGAGTTCGCTCCTGTTCACACGGGGTGACATAACCCACGTGTGACCTTTCCACACCACTTTATACTTCCACCATTACCTAGCAGCAGTATACCACCTCTGCACGGTGGACCCCGGGCTGCGAACGCACCTACTATTATTTTATAGTTTGGTGCGATCCGCCAGCCCTAACAAATACACACCCGTACTTTGTATCTCCTCCACCTCATTGTAGATTGTAAGCTCTCACGAGCAGGGTCACCTTATTTTGCTTTAATTATTGTATTGTTAATGTTGTTAGTTATGACTTGTGTTTTGAAACTGTTAAACTGTAAAGCGCTGCAGAATATGTTGACTCTATATAAAGATTATTATTATTATTATACAGAGAACTGCTGTATGTAAAAGCTCATGTTAAAATCGCATTGCATACGGATTGCATATGCATGTCGTACGGATGTACTGTGTAAAAATTGCACAGAAATTGCATCACACTCGCATGGCACTCGTCCGTTTTTTGGTCCGGAAATCGGACAGTTTTTTTTCTCACATATGGGTATGAGCCCTTACTGAAGTTCTGTTAAACACACGTTTATTTCCTTTGTGTGTATTGGAACAGCACAAAAAACATCGGAAAAAAAGGCAAATTGGACATAATTTCACACAAAGCCCCAAAAAGAGGCAGAAAAATTTGTTGGCACCCTCAACTTAATATTTGGTTGCACACCCTTTGGAATAAATAACTAGAATCAATCACTTCCTATAACCAAAAACAAGCCTCTTACACCTCTCAACTGGAATTTTGGACCACTCTTATTTTGCAAACAGGTCTCTCATATTTGAAGGGTGCCTTCTTTCAACAGCAATTTTAAGATCTTTCCACAGGTGGTCAATGGGATTTAGATCCAGGCTCATTGCTGGCCACTTCATAACTCTCCAGTGATTTGCTTCCATCCAATTCTTAGTGCTTCTTGAAGTATGTATGGGGTCATTGTCCTGCTGGAAGACCCATCTCCTAGGACACAAACCCCGCTTTCTGACACTGGGCACAACATTGTGACCCAAAATCCTTTGTATTGTTCAGATTTCTTGATGCCTTGCACACAGTCAAGGCACCCAGCCCCAGAGGCAACAAAGCAACCCCAAAACACCTTTGAACATCCATCATATCTGACTGTAGGTATTGTGTACTTTTCTTTGTAGACCTCATTCTGTTTTCAATAAACAGTACAATGATGTGCTTTACCAAAAAACTCTATCTTGGTCTCATCTGCTTTCCCAGAAGGATTTTGGCTTACTCACAGACATTTTGGCAAACTGCAGTCTAGCTTTTTTATATCTCTTTTTCATCAGTGAGGTCTTCCTGGGTCTCTTGCCATAGTGTTTCAATTAATGCAAATGTCAACAGATAGTTCCTGCTGATACTGAGCCTGCAGGACAGCTTGAATTTCTGGACTATCCTGCATTGCAACCTTCCATCAATTTTTCTCTGCCAGGTTGTCCAAGCAGATGTTCCCATGACTGTCCACATTTGGGTGAAAGCAAGGGGTGATAAATTTCACAGTGGGAGCATTGTAGGGGTAGTCACTTGGAAACTCCAGAGACAGCTTGCATCTTAAGCTCTCATAAACCGTTCCCGCACCTCCATCTATGGTCCCGATCCACTTGAAGAGATTGTCAAACTTGGGGAAGGCAGAGATCCCTTTATCTCCAGACATCATCAGCGTCATCAGCTCCTGCTGCAGCCTCTGTCTGACAGTGGCATTCAAATTATGTAATTGCCAGTCTTCACACATACCAGCTGTAATAGGCTCTCTGCCGTGTGATTGTATAAAACCAAGGGTTTACCATGGCAGCCAGGGATCTGCTGATGGCCCCTGTAATTGCAATGTTAGTCCTTAGGCCTGGGTCACACTTGCGAGAAACTTGCACGAGTCTCTCGTCTCAATACCCAGCACTGCCGCCGGTACTCGAACCGGAGCGCTCATCTGCATAGAAATATATGCAGCCGCACACTTCGAACCTGAGAGCCGGCGGCAGTGCCTGGTATTGAGATGCGAGACTCGTGCGAGTTTCTCGCAAGTGTGACCCCGGCCTTACGTGAAGATCGACCACATACAAAGGTTCAGTATTTCGTCAGTATTTTACATCAGTATTTGTGAGCCAAAACCAGGAGAGGAACAGAGGAAAAGTGTAATGGAAACACGTCACCCACTCCTGGGTTTGACTTACAAATACTGAGGTAAAATACTGACCACATTCTGAAAGTGTGAACGTGGCCACAAGCTGATCTTCATAGGAGAGCCACAATTTCACTATACACTACAATACTGCAGTATTGCAGTATATTGTAAAAGCAAATGATTGCAGTTTCAGGTCTCCTGAGGGGGACTTAAAAATAGAACAAAAAAAATCTTTTAAAAAAATATTTAAAAAAAACATGAAATCACTTCCTTTTTTCCCCCTTTCCAAAAATAAAAAATAAAACATATTTAATATCATCATTAAATGACGAAAAATAAACCCACCAGAATTGTCATGTTTTTAATTGCTGCGCAAAATTTCACAAATACCCTAAAATGATATTAATAAAACGTCAGCTCAGGATGTTAAAAAACCAAGCCCTAACAGAGTTCAATCTATGTAACAATAAAAAAGGTCTCAGAAAATGGTGACAAATGGCAAAGTTTTATATATTTTTTGCCAATTTTACGTTTTCTTCTTCACTCCTATAATAATAATAAAATAAAGACTACTTTGGTATCCCAATAATCAAGCTGAGTCGCTGACCTGAATAATCATGTCGCCAGGTCATTTTTACATCAGAGTAAATGCTGTAAAAATCAAACAAACAAAAAACTGTTGAATGGCATTTTTATATGAAGTTTCACCGCACTTATATTTTTTTCCCCTAGTTTACAGAACATTGTACTGTAAAATGAATGGTGTTAATCAAAACCATTGCTTGTCTGGCAAAAAACAAGTTGCATTATGGCTATGTCGATGGAACAATAAAAAAGTTATGGCTATTGGGACAATGGGAGGAAAAAATGAAAGAATACTAAAACCGGAAATCACCATGTCAGGAAGGGATTGAAAGCATAATTGGTAGGTTCTCTGCTCACCGTAGTGTATACAGCCAATAACACATGTAAACGCTTCACCTACCCTCCCCAGGTCCAGTGCTGTGCCTCCACCGTTGCCTCGGTCTCCATTGTTTGGAGGCAGCGATATTGTTACATTGATCTGACTGTAGCCAATCATGGACTTCAGCGGCTCTTGTCGCCTTCTTCAGCACATCTACTGAGCTTAGTGATTGGTTGCAGCGATATCTATGTGCCATCACCACTACAATGGAGACCAAGTCAGTAGCAGAGACACAGCACAGTTGCTGGGTAGGGTAGGTAAAGAACAATTTGCTTTTTAATAATGACTTATACATGTAAGGAGGACATCTTTAAGTAGGTCATATGTTTATGTTGGACCAATCTGGCAATTTTTTTTGCTGTATAGGGTCTTCCAACTCTCCCCTGCTGGATGATGTTGGAGAAAAGAAAGATACGGTATGCTAATTCTCAAGTTAAGCTGCTGCCAGGAGTGCCTGACAGCAGCTAAGGCTAATTTCACACTAGCGCTTTTGAGCGCAGCGACGGCCTGTGCACGGCCGCCGCTAAGCCCCGCCCCCTGCTGCGCCTCTGCCGGTAGCTCCGCCTACCGGCGCATGACGCTGCATGCGTCCTGCATCTTTGTCACTGGGGGCGCAGGCCGTGTGCAGTATGCGTTTGGCGGCGCATGTGCCTTTTTGACGGTGCGCCGACCTGCGCCAAACGCAACCTGCTGCAGTTTGGTTGCGCTCGGCGCACCGTCAAAAAGGCGCATGCGCCGCCAAACGCATACTGCGCACAGCCTGCGCCCCCAGTGACAAAGATAGGGGACGCAGGACGCATGTAGCGTCATGCGCCAGTAGGCAGAGCTACCAGCGGAGGCGCGGCAGGGGGCGGGGCTTAGCGGCAGCCGTGCGCAGGCCGTCGCTGCGCTCAAAAGCGCTAGTGTGAAACTAGCCTTAGTCCATGCTTCCCATGCAAAACACATTCATAAAGGGCCGAACCATGCATGTATGTGTATGGGGAGTGAGGGTACGTGCACACGCTGCGGATTCCGCTGCGGATTAATCCGCACGGATTTTGCAAAAACCGCAGATAATCCGCAGGTCAAAAGACCTGCGGATTATCTGTGGTTTTGCCTGCGGTTTGGTCCTGCGGATTCACCATCTCCACAATGGTGGAGATAGGAACCCGCAGCGGATTCCGCAGAAAGAATTGACATGTCAATTCTTTCTGCTGTTTCAAAACCGCAGCAAATCCGCGCGGATTTTTCCGCAACGTCTACACAGCGGTTTTTTTTTCCATTCATTTGAATGGTACTGTACACCGCAGCTAAAACTGCTGCGGGTCCGCAGTGGCCAAAACCGCTGCGGAAACGCAGCGGAATCCGCAGCGTGTGCACGTACCCTGAGGGAAATCCCTGCAGGCTGCCAGGTATCTAATGTGTGTAGCTAGTTTTACAGCCACCTGTTTTCATACATTTTGGGTCTGAATGTCCAAAAACATAAGGTTCAGCATAATATTGATTTTGCCGTATAATATTCTTTTAAAATGAGAAATACACAAGTGAATTACATACTAGCAAGAAATATTAATACGAAAACGCTTGAATATATATATATATATATTTATATATATGATTATTAGAAATGTCCTCCATCTAAAGGAAGTCATATTGTCTCCCTTTCTGTATACATCTATCAGCACCAGCCAGTGCAGCTATTTAAGAACTTCCTTACACCTTCCTTCCCCTCTCCAGTTTGCTTGAAAATTAAATCCCCCTCCTACATCAAAGGCCATGACTTCACACAATTCTTACATAAAGAATATTTTCTTCCTGCCTTGTGTTCTCATGATGTTGGTGCACTCGGATATCTGCAAAATAGCCGATTAAAGGGGGTTATCCCATAAATCATTTTCATACCAAAACTCTTGGGTGGCTGTTTATAGCTGATCTAAAGAAGTCTGCAGGGTTTTTTTTGTATAAAAATTATCTTTTAAATCTACTCTTTGTACTGTGTGTCCCTGTTGGTATTACTTCAAATTTGTGCTGCTGGGGGCAGGCTCTGTACATAATCAGTCTCCTTCCCACCCTGGCAGCTGAAATATAGGTGCTGATTACATTCCCTGTAAAGAATCTCCTTAGCTCTTCTTCTTCCCTCACAAGCAGAGTAGAACGTTTTACTGGCCAGTTTAGTCAGCGGTTTCTTTCTTTCTTTCTTTCTTTCTTTCTTTCTATATTTTTATATTCCAACATGTTTACAGTTTTTGTTTTTTTTTTAGATATTTCTGCCTCGGGTGCATTTAAAATGACCTTATATTTTCCTGGTGGCGCCCCTTTCTTGAATTTTCCACCCATGGAATACTGTTCTCTCCTGTCAGAGCAATGATCATTTATGTGAGAGAATAATCCATCGTTTCACAGATAGAATCTCTTGTTGATCATCCTACAAGATCCGGTGGCTCAGTTGAGTTCATCCACAACTAGGTTGCAGGATTACGAGCATTGTGTTCATACCTGAGCCTGCTGACTCTGATTTTTCTTCCCATTTTAATGGCTGGACTTAATGTTGGCTTTATGGAGTTCACAATCATCCTCAATTGTATATGTTCAGGATTTGAGGATTCAATGGTGCAGTAAATTCATCCAGTATGGTGATGGGAGGGTAGACCAGGTCCCAACACTTGTCTGACACATCAATAATCTTAAACGGAGGCGTAGCTATAGGTTCAGCACAAGGGAAGGGAGAACATGTAACTGAGCCACTAAATTAGGTAAACAGTTAAAACTTAGCATTTAAGGGGAATCGGTCACCAGAAAAAACATTATTATCCTCGAGATATGGGGACAATCTGCAGGTTAGTAGCGTTATTAACCTGCCTGGTGCCGGCACTTAGCTGAACAGTGCGAGGCAGAAAATGAACTTTATCCTCCCCGGCAGGGTTCCGGTTTCAGTCATGGAGGCGAAACTGGATCTGAACATAGCATTTTTTTTCTGGTGACAGGTTCCTTTTAATCATGTAGGATATAAAAAATTGGCAGAATGTGAACATATTAAAAAAAACCATTATTCTTACCCGTTTCGGGTAGAAAAACCCTTAATCTACCCGAAACGCGTAAGTATTATGTTTTCCTATCATGTTATCCTATATTATTAAAGGCTAACTTTTAACTACTTTCCTTTGTTGCTGGAGACCATGCCATTTTGGACCATTGAGAGCCATTTGATCTGGAAGCCATACCAGAGTATACTCTGTGCACCACATCCAGACCACAGACTGTCTACCCTGGAAGTTTCCTAGGATACTTATGTTGGCAGCACTTTAATCTTTGTACAGTCCATCCGTTCAACAGTGAATATATGTTTATTTACTTGTAGACTGTGAGCCCTCGCGGGCAGGGTCCTCTCTCCTCCTGTACCAGTCGTGACTTGTATTGTTTAAGATTTCTGTACTTGTATGTATTAGGCCTGTTTCACACATCCGCTTGTCACCATCAGTCAAAATCCGCCGTTTTGGAAAAAAAACGGATCCGCCATTTTTCTTTGCGGATCCATTTTTTCCCCCATTGACTTTATAATAATACTTTATTTTTATATAGCGCTAACATATTCCGCAGCGCTTTACAGTTTGCACACATTTTCATCACTGTCCCCGATGGGGCTCACAATCCAAATTCCCTATCAGTATGTTTTTTGTAGTGTGGGAGGAAACCGGAGTGCCCGGAGGAAACCCACGCAAACACGGGGAGAACATACAAACTCCTTGCAGATGTTGTCCTTGGTGGGACTCGAACCCAGGACTCCAGCGCTGCAAGGCTGCAGCGCTAACCACTGAGCCACCGTGCTGCCCGTGACTTTCATTATCAGCGGATTTTGACTGATGGCCGTCCGTAGCATCCGCCAATATTTTGGCGTCCGCTGACCTAACCGGACTGACCCTGCAACGTTTTTTCTCTCCGGATCCACTATTTTCTGTTTTAACCTGCAATTCTGTCTGGCTGCTGGATGAAAATATCTCTCTCTCTCTCCCTACCTGCCACCTCCTCCATTCCTCGCCCGATCTCCAGCCACATCTCTCACACCGTCTCTCATTGCGCGATCTCCTCCCTCATGGTCTCTCATCGCGCGATCTCCTCCCTCATGGTCTCTCATCACGCGATCTCCTCCCTCATGGTCTCTCATCGCGCAATCTCCTCCCTCATGGTCTCTCATCGCGCAATCTCCTCCCTCATGGTCTCTCATCGCGCAATCTCCTCCCTCATGGTCTCTCATTGTGCGCTCACCCACATCCCGCGAGATGATCGCTCACCGCAGATGCTCTTCCCGATACCTCTACATCCGGCGGTATTAATTTTTTATTTTTTTCCCCAGGCGCGGTTCCGTTACATTTTTACCATCAGCGGATCCATACATCCGCTGATCAGCTGACCCCTGTTTCTGTCAGTCTGCCTGCGGATCCGTTTTCCGCTATTTTGGCGGATTTAGAATGACAGAAAAAACTGATGTCTGAAACAGGCCTTATGTATACCCTCCTCACATGTAAAGCGCCACGGAATAAATGGCGCTATAATATATCTACTATATAATTTTCTAATTCTGTCTGTCTGACTGTCTGTCTGTAATGGAAATCCTGCCTTGCTGATTGGTCGTGGCCTAACTGCCGCGACCAATCAGAGACAGTTGCTTAGTCATCACGGCAACACGGCTGCATTGCTTATTGTACAGGCACATTACAGCCATTAAAGGCATCACTGCTGCGTCGCTCATTACACAGGCTCAGTCCTGTACATATTCTGGAGTACAATACATTAGGTAACAGCAGAAAAGTGACTGCAGCTCTGGGTGTAACTGGAGTACAATACATTAGGTAACAGCAGAACGGTGACTGCAGCTCTGGGTGTAACTGGACTACAATACATTAGGTAAAAGCAGAACAGTGACTGCAGCTCTGGGAGTAACTGGTGTACAATACATTAGCTAACAGCAGAACAGTGACAGCAGCTCTGGGTGTAACTGGAGTACAATACATTAGGTAACAGCAGAACATTGACTGCAGATCTGGGTGTAACTGGAGTACACTACATTAGGCAACAGCAGAACAGTGACTGCAGCTCTGGGTGTAACTGGAATACAATACATTAGGCAACAGCAGAACAGTGACTGCAGATCTGGGTGTAACTGGAGTACACTACATTAGGTAACAGCAGAACAGTGACAGCAGCTCTGGGTGTAACTGGAGTACAATACATTAGGTAACAGCAGAACAGTGACTGCAGCTCTGGCTGTAACTGGAGTACAATAGATTTGATAACAGCAGAACAGTGACAGCAGCTCCGGGTGTAACATGAGTATAATACACTAGATGGTGGCCCGATTCTATCGCATCGGGTAGTTTAGAGTCTCTGTTAAAATAAAAAATAGTTATATACTCACCTTTCGACGGCCCCCGGACTCTGTCCCGCCTCTCACCACCCTCCCAGCATCTTCCGGTCCCAGTAATGATTAGTGAGAAAGGCCTGAGACGATGTCACTCTTGCGAGAGCGCGACGTCATCAGCGGTGTTTCGCACAAAGCATTACTGGGACCGGAAGATGCCGGGAGCGTGGTGAGAGGAGGGACAGAGTCCAGGGGCCGTCGGAAGGTGAATATATAACTATTTTTTATTTTAACAGAGACTCTAGAATACCCGATGCGATAGAATCGGGCCACCATCTAGTAAATAATAATAATTTAGGGACAACGATAACACAGCTTACAACTGGTATTTCTTATAGCTTAGGATCTTAGCATCTTGTCTGATAGCTTACAAAGTGAAAGTAAAATGTGCTCCAGCTACACCCACAGTGAACAGGAACTTACTGGTTCTTTTTTTAACAGTGTATTATTGGCAATACAACACTACTGCTGGAGACAGAAACTCATCCACTATTAAACAGTAGTAAATAGTAGTTGAGGCAATACTTACAATAGTAAGCATTATTCCAACAACTTATCCTTGTGCATTGAGCACCGATCTTGGCTCGATTTATATAGCCGTCTGACTACACCCTAACATAGGAGGGATGAGCTGAATTGACACTTTTTCTATTTCTTATGCTAACCTAGGTAACCATATTTACAACTAAGGTTTCACATCGTAATCATAGTTGGTAAAGGGGAACCTGAGCAGATGACCGTGCAGGTACTGAAAAAGAATCACGAAGAAAATACCGAATCAGATAATACCGCCATATGGTGACCGTATAGTGGTAGATTTCTTATTGGCATTTGTAAATTAGTTTTTTTTGTCACTATCCCGCTATGGCATTTGTAATTCGAACTGGCCAAAATCCTTAGGATAGGATTAGTACCCGAACACAGCGAGAATGGAACGTCCTCAGCGGTGAGGCACCCTTTCTAATTAGGAAAATGCTGTATAACTAGACATGATAGAACGAGGGAAAGCTCATTGGCCAAGCTGCTTACATTTAATTCCAGACCGATCTGCCAGTTTAACTGCTTTTTATTCCACATGGATCGTTTGCCTGTGAACAAAGCAATCTGGCAATCGGATCCCTGCTGCCCGCCTTCTCTGGAGACACAACCAGCAATGACACTTCATATGGAAGAAAGGAAGGAAGCAGAATAGGAGAAATCCTGACATGTCCAGGACCAACTCTGGCATCTGGAGAAAAAGTCAAAATGGAGAACAAAGCCAAAAAAATTTAAAAAAATAAAAAAATCCAACAATGCACACCTAAAGAAACAACTAAAAATAAACTTTTCAGTTTGAAACTAATCATAAAAATAACTGGATCTGTAATTCATCAGTAACCTACAGATAATCTAAAAATAAGTCAAAAAAAGTAACTATTAATATTAATATATATGAAAAAATTCAAATATCGGATTAACCCACCCAGTCACTTCTACATCATGTGATACAGTTTACATATAATAGACGACCCATGAAATTACTTATTAATATCTCCGTCTTGTGATGATGACATACTGTAAGTGCTCGCCTTCTGCCTCATGAGTGGCAGGTTGAGTGAAGCGACTGCTGTTTCTCTGCTTTTTTTTAAGGAAATGTGAGCAGTAAATTAAACATCAGCTTCTTGCGTTTTCTAAGTAAAAGTTAATGATTATAACTAATAATGATGCGTGGAGCTGCACGAGTATGATTATTGTGTCGCAGCTCGGTTTTAAGGCCTTTACTCAGAGCCGGGGCCTGAATGCTAGAGGTTCGGCTGAGGCTCTGTCCCCAGGGGCTTTACTTAATGAGGGGCATATAAAAGGGAGGAGATCATAGGCTGCGCTCCTCTAAGACAGAAGACTTAGCAAGTGGTGACAGACCTGTAAACATCTGCTGGGAAAATCATTAACAGGATCTACAGGCTCCTAGTGTCTGCTCACCAGAAATCTCCTCCATACTCAAGACAATAAGGATATTATTACTGGGATTATTTGAGCAGTGTTAACATCCACTTAATAGATTGTATTAATATTAATATACAACTAAAGGCTCATTGACAAGTCCGATTGTATGAAAAAAACAGACCGATTATTCTAATCAGACTTTGATCAGAGTGTGGAAGATTGTCATTCGATTTTCTCATATGTGGAGAAATTTAAGACTTTTTTTTAACCTACCTTCAACCCTCTCAAAGACTATGAAAATCAGACCAAATTCGTATGTAATCTGAGTGCTGTCTGATTTTCTTCACCAACCCATTGACTTGCATTGCCGATATTGATCCGACCCTCGGATGAGCTTTTGGTGAGTTTTTGACACTACGTATTTTGGCTGCATCAAAAATGCAGCATCTTACAGTTCCAGCAAAATGGATTCGATTTATAGAAATCTCCTGTCCACTGTGCTTTTTTTTACTTGGCCTAAACAGAACTGCGGTCCGTTTTTGTAAAGCCACAGCATGTAAGTCTCTTTGGCGGGTATGCTGAGTTTTCTAGGCGGATTTTGCCCATAGACTTGTATTAGATGCGAAAAATGGTAAAGAACGCACTGTCAAAAACGTGATAAAAACACACACATGTAATACCTAATAGGTGCAGAAAATCTGCAACATCAAAAACTCCTTATGGGAACTTAGCCTAAATGCTGCTATTTACAGTACCAGCAAAGGCTATGAAATTTCAGAAAAGACATGCACACTCTTGTGTTATTTTTCCTGACTGAATTGGAAAACTGCTGTGTTTTTTGATAACTGCAACATGCCAATTCTTCCAGCGTTTTTGCAGCTTTTTTGCAGCATTTTTCACTTGTAGAAAGCAATAAGTGCAAAAATGCAGCTGTCATTTTTTACCGCATTTTGGGTGAAAAAAAACACGGGTACATATCGGTGTGATACACTCTTTTTGTGATTTGCGCAAGTATAATATCTTGGCATTGTTTCATGAGTATTGGATGTTCTAGGTTTTTATTGGGGGAGATACAAGGTACAGGTGTGTATTTGTAATAATTTAAATAAATAATGAAAAAAACAGCGTGGGGACCCCTCTATTCTTGAGAACCAATCTTGATGAAGCTGACAGCTGAGGGTTGCAGCCCCCAGCTGTAAGTTTCGTTTGGTTGGTTCATAAAATGATGGGGACCCCACGTCGGGTTTTCATTCATTCTTCTCTCCTGCTGGCAGAGCAGGAGAGAAGAATCACAGCCGTGGTCAGCACCAGCCGCCGGGAACAGCGCTTACTGTAGCGCTTCTTCCCAGCGCCGTCCGTGTGGTCCTGATGCGGCTCACCTGCGGCACACGGTTGTCACACATGTGCCACACGGAGGTACCACGTATACACACGGACACGGATAGCTCCGGTATCGGTTTTTTCAGTATCGGAATTATCTGGACGTGTGAAACTCGCCACAACTTCCCCTGCTACTTTTACGTTTGCAACTGTGTATTTTCTCATGCATTCCTATAATGTTATTTGTTAGTTCACTGCTGCATTTCAGCTTTTTTGCTCAGAATAGATGTTCATTTTTCAGGTATAAAAACTTTTTAAAGCAATCCTTTTGTTTCCCCCACCTCCAACTATAGTTTACTTGAATTAGTGAAGATTACATTAATGATATGTTAAAAGTTTACAATACCATACATAAGAAACATAAAAACCTTTTTCCCCTAAATAATTTAAACAAATTACCCTTTTTTTCTAAAGTGTTTTATGTTTTCACTAGTGATGACCGAACACTAAAATGCTCGAGTGCTCGGCAGTGATGAGCAAGCGTGCTTGGCACTGCTCGATATTCAATCAAGCATTGGACTGCTCAGGCACACTCTTTACTCGATCGAGTAACGTGGATGCTGGTCTACCATGCTCAAGTCCCTATGTTCCTATGATCAGTGTTTGTTAAGGCTATCACGCAGCTGAAATTCTGCATGAATCCCACACCTCAGATCACTTGCGTTTTTGATGAGTTTTTGAGGCATGCATTTTTGTCTCTCTTTGGTATATTATAAGTTGTGCAGAGATAGATATGGGGTAGATAGATATTCATGAGATATGTAATCAGTGCTTTGCATGTGTAGTTTACTGTATATGAATTAACCTAATAAATCAATACGTAAATTAAATAAATGATAGGTCCCCCTATTTTTAACCAGTCAAGGTAAGACAGACAGCTGAGGACTTATATTAATAGGATGGAAAGGTCCCTAGCTATTGGGCCATTCCCAGCCTAAAAATACAAGCCTGTAGCCACCCCAAAATTGGCACATCACATTAATTCTGGTGCTTTGCCCATCTCTTCCCGATTTCCCTGGAGCAGTGGCAATTGGGGTAATGGTAGTTGGGGTTAGTGTCAGCTGTGATTTGTCAATACTGGGGTGGCTGCAGGCTTCTATTTTTAGTCTGGCATGGGCCCAATAACCAGGGACCTTCCAAGCCTGATAATATAAGCCTGCAGCTGCCTGCTTTACCTTGGCTGATAAACAAAAAAGGAGGGACCCTACATGGTTATTTAAAATTATTTATTGGTTTAAGCCAGGTGGTTAAAAACATCTGCATAAACGCACTTATAACCCATGCATTTTTTTTTAAACTGCAGATTTAACACATCTAATGCAAGTCTATGGGGAAAGGGACTCGAGCATGGTGCTCGAGCACCCGCGATACTTGATGGAGTAATGAGCGTACCCGAGCACCCCCCCCAATGCTTGATCGAGCAGTGGGGAGCATCCTCGCTTATCTCTAGTTTTCACATATGTCTTACATTGGTGGCCTAACACCTTGTATTGTTTATGCTTGCAATGTAGAAACAAAGCTGAATTTCAGGATCCTGAAAAACACAGCAAGAAAAGCAACAAAACATGCTTTATGGCTGCAGCTTTTTTTACTGCCAAGAGATTAGGTTTTAACTGTAGAAAAAAAAACACAGCAAAAACGTAACATATGAACATAGCCTAAGGCTAAGTTCACATTGCGTTAGGGGCATCCGTTTAACGGATCCGTTAAACAGATGCACTAATGCTGATGTCATTTTTTACATCTTTTGTGCCCTAGTGCTAACGCATGGTAGCATTTTGCTATCATGTGTTAGCCATACAAGTCTATGCACAGCGAACGTGTCCGTTCGCTGTGCGCTAGACCCAACGCACCCGAAAACGCTGCACACCACGTTCAAGGGTGCGTCATAAAGTAACACATCTTCACTAACACATGCCGATATCGGCATGCGTTAGGATGCGTTACTATAATTGAGGCCAATGGGTGCATTAGTGCCGCTATGTAAAGGATGGGCTCAACACATGGCCCCTAACGCAATGTGAACCTACCTTAATAGGTGCAGAAAATCCACAACATCAAAAACTCACAGAGAGCTCATTGTGGGAACATAGCCTTATGTTATTAAAAAATGACACATGATAAAACTAATATTAACATTAATGTTACCTTTATATGAATAAAAATATGATTATGAAAATGTGATTATTTGAGTTGTTTAAATATTAGACTGTATTAATATGCAGATTAAAAAGTAAATCTTAAGATGAAAATTACATTTATTACATTATATTTAATTTTTAGTTACTGTGAAAATAATTAGCTTAAAGAAGCAAAATTATTTAAAAAGAAATAATACAAGTAGTACTGCTACTATATACACAAGTACTGTATAATTAGTAATGTCTGACAATAACAATAATACAATATTACCATTAATATTGCTATGTCTCTAGTTGCACATTTAGGGCTCATCCAGATTTTTCTTGTATCAGTGTCATTGATCAGAGAGTCCTCAAAGTTTGAGGAAAAAAAATCGCTCCATACCCAACCTTTGATACGATATTTGGATCACATTCGGCCATGCAAGTCAATGAGTCCATGGATACCATCAGCCTGCACTTGGATGAAATCTGATTTTCACTGATCACACTCTGATGAGACAATACACTGTCGTCTGCACCTGCTGTTAACTGAGAGAATCGGGTCAATTATGCTAATTACACTCTGATCAGAGTGTGACCATAGTGTGATCCGATTCTCTCGGATGGGGAAAAGATGGAGAACAAAATTCCTCTATATTCTCCAATGTGTTAGTCTGTGGAAATTAGACTGTACTCAGATGTCAGATGTATTCCACAGACTCAATGACTTGCATGACCCAGTGTGATCCAAATATCGTATCAAACTCGGGCATGCAGCGATCTTTTCCTCAAACAGACTCTGGTGCAGAAATTGCCAGGTTCACACTATCGTGTTTTCGGTCAAAGAGCATACGAACCAAAATCGGCAAGACAATGATCCCAAACACACAGCCAAGGAAACTGTCAAGTGGTTTCAGAGAAAGAAAATAAAGCTGCTAGAATGGCCCAGCCAGACACCTGACCTGAATTCAATAGAAAACGTATGGAAGGAACTAATCGTCAGAGTTTATAGAAAGAGCCCATGGGACCTTCAGGATTTGAAGAGTGTATGTGTGGAGGAATGGGCCAAAATCACACCTGAGCAATGCATGCGACTAGTTTCTCCATACAGGAGGCGTCTTGAATCTGTCATCACAAACAAAGGCTTTTGTATGAAGTATTAAGTTTCAGTAAGCGTGTTCAATACTTTTTCCTAGGGTAATTTCTCAATATTACACATCACTTAATTTATGGACATCTATGGTTTGATTTCTTTGCCTGTATGGATTGGATGGGTTGTTACTAGAGTTAAGTGACTTTGCCTTTTTTTGGGTCGAGTCGGGTTTCATGAAACCCGACTTTCGCAAAAGTCGGGTAGAACGAAATCGGCCGATTTTTGTGAAAAGTCGAAGGCCGACTGAAACACGAAACCCAATGCAAGTCAATGGGGAAGCAAAGTCGGCAGGGAGTGGAGGCCAGGAAACACACCTACAGTGCCCTTTTGAATGCCAAAAACATCAAATCTTATTACTGAAGCTTTTCAACCTTAATTTGCTTCATAATACTAGTTACGCACTGAAAAATGGAGGTTATTTGGCTTAATTTGTTGCGGGGGTAGGGCTGGCTCCAGGTTTTCATGTGCCCTGGGCCAAAGAGCGCCCCTTTAACACATACAACAACTCATGATGCTCCGATACGGCAGAGAAATAGCGGTATAGTACAATGAAAAATACTTCACTTTTTACATCTCATGACTGATATCCATTTTAAAGTCTCCAATAGCTCCAAAAACGGACAGTATCTTACTCCATACAGTATTATGGCCACCGCATAGTGCGCTATACAGAGTAATGAGGCCCATATATTTCACCATACAGAATCATTGGTCCCATATAATGTTTGAAACAGTATATGATGAGCTCCACATAATGTTACAGTATATGTTGGTCCCCATGGATGAAGCTGCACTGTCTTATGGGCCCAAATAATGCTCTATATATAATGGGCCCCATTTCTAATGCTCTAGTGTATAATTGGCCCTGTAAATGCTGCTCCAGTGTCTGATGTCCACCTTTGGAATGCTCCAGTGTATGGTGGGCCCCATATATCATTCTCCAGAGTATAGTGCTTCCCAAAAATTGCTGTCCCAACATTGAAAACAATTAAATATGTCTCCTCAAATAAGTCTCCTCGCTAGGGAATCCCTGTACAAGTCTGGGCGTACAGACGTGATGTCATTACGCTCTCTGATCAGAATATCACTGTCAGGAAACGCGGAAGACGTCATGGCGGTGGAGCAGGGAGAGGTAAGTATTTCAACTTTGCAAGTGCTGTGATCCAGAGCAAGCAGGGGGGGCCCACTCGTTGGCGACGGCACTGGCACAGGGCCCCTCATAGTACAGCGGTGTGTCTGACGGCGGGTGGGCCGAACCTGCACTTTCAGCTGCACCTTCCTTTTTGTCACCGTGTAAGGTGGTACACTATATGGGAAGGGTAACCTGAGTTTCATCTGGGTCACATTCAGGCTGTGTAGAGTGCGAGGGGAATGTAGTGGTCTGGGTCAATGTACCAGCAGAATCATCTAGCAGTGGCTGGGCCTCAGTGCACTTTTGGCGCCCCCAGGAGTACGGTCACCACAGTGGCATTACCTTCCTCCTAGGGAGTGTGATGTCATGCTTGAGAGCAACGAAGGATCTCTCTAGCACTTAAACCAACTCACAACACATTTCCCACTCCAGGCCAGCAGGGAGACCTCTACACCTGACTGCTGAGGAGCTGCTGTCTGTGGTCGGGAGGAGGTAAGTTAGGGCAGTCTGTGAAGGGAAGGGGAAGTGTGTGGATGTGAGAAGGGGAGCTGGAGGATGAGCAGAGTTAAGGCTCACTCCTAGCTTGAGCGCATGGTCCGGATTCCGGTCTCCGAGTTTGTAGGGACACTGACGTTCCTGCAACAGAAACCGGAGGAAGTAGCAGCTGTAAATGCTCTGTACCCAACTAAGGCTCGGAGGCCCCAGCAGCGACGTGTGGGAGCCAGAAGGAAAAGGCTACGGCTGCCTGCCATACGAGAAAGGTGCAAGAGAGAGTCAACAGGGGGAACTTCATTGAACTCAGCACTGCAAGTACCTCAGATAAGCGCTAGAATGGAGGCCACACTACCTATCTGCAGAGAGAGAATTCCAAATTGGCTTCCAGGCTGACCAACTCCTTCTCCATCTGTACTCTGGGTCGTGGATGGCACTTAGCAAGTACAGGTAAAGGAACTGCACGACTGTGTCTGTCCTCTTTCTCCTGCGCCTGGCGCACGGCTCTGCTACATCCTGCACTGCACACCATCTACTATCTCTTTCATGTGCCCTGCAACAACGGCCATACCTGTGCAGGGCTTCTACGTCTTAGCTGCACCACAACTTCTGTCCCAGAGAAGCGCCACTGCAGCGCTGGTCAATCTACTCAGAAACCACAGGTGGCATCACGTATCATTCACCTATAAACGTAATTCACCCCTTTGCATGGACGCCCAGGGTCACGGAACGGGTCACCACCACTGTGACACATCCCAGGGGAGACACCGTCCCGGTACCGATTAACCCCACTGCCCTGCCTGGCCACCCACACTCCATGTCATATTCATCTTGGACTGGGGAATTCACGATTTGACTTGATAACCCATGCATGGTATGATAGAAAGAGCTACATGGACTAATGTGAAGTGTGGCCTGCTGCATCATTCACTTTGGGTGGGGGTGCAGGAGACAAGGAAAGGGGTCCTTCCTGGCCAGAAGCCAGCACTTGACGACTCAGTGCTTGCATTTTTTGAAACTTCAGAAGAGGAGGGCATATTTGATGGAGTCTGTTTCGGCAATGTAAGCCCAAACCAGTTCCTCATGCTCCGGCTTTAAAAACGGTTAACCTACTCCAAGAAAAGGTAGCCTTCCAGGCGTTCCATAGACAGACCATGATGCAGGCTCAACACCTCCTGCCTTAGCGCTGCTATTGTGCTTTTGCCACTACCAGCAGACGCACCACCACCATCAGCACCAGCTGGCCCCCCCACGCCCACGTCCGCTGCCCCTTCCACCAAACTTCCAAATTTAACACAAAATAGACACAAAATAACATCACATATATGGTACTGTATCAGAAGCGTACAGCTCTATTCAGCCAAAGGATAATTGTCAATCTCCATATATATTCCATCAGTCACACAGAGACACTCCCAGGCTCAGTATGGATTAGACAAGAATATAAAAAGTAGACAAAGTGTACAGTATCATCAGATAGCAGGTATGTATAGCATAGTTTAAACATTAACAATGTACAGTTGTGGCCAAAAGTATTGACACCCCTGCAATTCTGTCAGATAATACTCAGTTTCTTCCTGAAAATGATTGCAAACACAAATTCTTTGGTATTATAATCTTCATTTAATTTGTCTTAAATGAAAAAACACAAAAGAGAATGAAGCAAAAAGCAAAACATTGATCATTTCACACAAAATTCCAAAAATGGGCCAGACAAAAGTATTGACACCCTAGCCTAATACTTGGTTGCACAACCTTTAGCCAACATAACTGCGACCAACCGCTTCCGGTAACCATCAATGAGTTTCTTACAATGCTCTGCTGGAATTTTAGACCATTCTTCTTTGGCAAACTGCTCCAGGTCCCTGATATTTGAAGGGTGGCTTCTCCAAACTGCCATTTTCTCTCCACAGGTGTTCTATGGGATTCAGGTCCGGACTCATTGCTGGCCCCCTTATAAGTCTCCAGTGCTGTCTCTCAAACCATTTTCTAGTGCTTTTTGAAGTGTGTTTTGGGTCATTGTACTGCTGGAAGACCCATGACGTCTGAGGGAGACCCAGCTTTCTCACACTGGGCCCTACATTATGCTGCAAAATTTGTTGGTAGTCTTCAGACTTCATAATGCCATGCACACGGTCAAGCAGTCCAGTGCCAGAGGCAGCAAAGCAACCCCAAAACATCAAGGAACCTCCGCCATGTTTGACTGTAGGGACCGTGTTTTTTTCTTTGAATGCCTCTTTTTTTCTCCTGTAAACTCTATGTTGATGCCTTTGCCCAAAAAGCTCTACTTTTATCTCATCTGACCAGAGAACATTCTTCCAAAACGTTTTAGGCTTTTTCAGGTAAGTTTTGGCAAACTCCAGCCTGGCTTTTTTATGTCTCGGGGTAAGAAGTGGGGTCTTCCTGGGTCTCCTACCATACAGTCCCTTTTCATTCAGACGCCGATGGATAATACGGGTTGACACTGTTGTACCCTCAGACTGCAGGGCAGCTTGAACTTGTTTGGATGTTAGTCGAGGTTCTTTATCCAACATCTGCACAATCTTGCGTTGAAATCTCTTGTCAATTTTTCTTTTCCATCCACATCTAGGGAGGTTAGCCACAGTGCCATGGGCTTTAAACTTTTTGATGACACTGCGCACGGTAGACACAGGAACATTCAGGTCTTTGGAGATGGACTTGTAGCCTTGAGATTGCTCATGCTTCCTCAAAATTTGGTTTCTCAAGTCTTCAGACAGTTCTTTGGTCTTCTTTCTTTTCTCCATGCTCAATGTGGTACACACAAGGACAAAGGACAGAGGTTGAGTCAACTTTAATCCATTTCAACTGGCTGCAAGTGTGATTTAGTTATTGCCAACACCTGTTAGGTGCCACAGGTAAGTTCAGGTGCTGTTAATTACACAAATTAGAGAAGCATCACATGATTTTTCGAACAGTGCCAATACTTTTGTCCACCCTCTTTTTTATGTTTGGTGTGGAATTATATCCAATTTGGCTTTAGGACAATTCTTTTTGTGTTTTTTCATTTAAGACAAATTAAATGAAGATAATAATACCAAAGAATTTGTGTTTGCAATCATTTTCAGGAAGAAACTGAGTATTATCTGACAGAATTGCAGGGGTGTCAATACTTTTGGCCACAACTGTATGTCTATATATCATGAGTAGTGTTGAGCCACCCCGCTAGTGTTTTGGTTCGTTACACAGGAGGCAAGTTCGTCGAATGTTCGTCGAACCACACTGAAAACCATGGCAGGCTAACACAAACACATACTAACACATAGAAAACAATTACAAAACACCTTAAAAGGTGTCCCAAAGCCGACAAAATGTTCAGAAGCCAAAAATAACATATGGAAAAGGGCAACTACATTTACAAAAGAGGAGGAGTAAAAGGAGGAGGTGGAGGAGACACAGATCTAGGCTTGTCATGCCCTTATGAAGTCAAGAAAGTCTGGACTAAAAATGTAAAGACCAAACCCAAAAAACCAAAATCTTAAAACAAACACGATCATATACCGTCGTACTTCCCATCAATAAATTATGGCAACTGTCGATCGGGCGGCGTTATTCCCATGAACCTCCAAACAGCGTCCATGAAGCCAAAGTGTTTGTTTTCCGGGGGCAGTATGATTGCAAAGCTGAACCTTAAAGGAATGTCCAAAAGGGCACCACCAAGAGTGGAGCCTGCGGCTTAATTGGACTTCACCCGGGAAACCACAACCATGCCACCTCAAAAAAAGATGCACACATTGAAAGCTTTGTTGATTGTGTGTGTGGTGTGGTATGTCCGTTTGTAGTTGTGCTAGCAATTTGTCAGCTTTATTCCGTTAACGAACGAGACTCTGGCATGCCCCTGCGGTACGCGTAAAGCTTACTAGAGGGATACGCGAGGCTCTGGCACGCGCGATCGAGCAATAACAGGGCTATCATGGCCTTCAATGTCCGGGGCTACATGCGCGCTACACTGAAAGGACCATCTTTTGTCGCTTACAGGTGCAGATAACCCACTGAACACCGTTAGTGATGGGGATCTGGGATTCCAATAATTCGCCGTGAACGATGATTTCCCAGTAAGTGCAGGTCAACAGCAATTCCTGATTTCGGCCTATCCGCCATTCCAGAAAAAATGCAAGACATTACGTGTCCAAACCACAGGTGCTGTAGCTTGCTAAACAGCTCTGCAGCTGTTCTCAGGCCCAGTATGGATTCTACAAGATTCAAGAAAGTTGATAAAGGGTACAGTTTCACCGGATAACACGTATATATGTTGCATAGTTTACACATTAAAAACCTATGTGTATCGATCAGGAGGCAGGCTCAGATGGTCTCAGGCCCAGTATGGATAGGGTACATTTTCACTGGTAGCAGGTATAAAGAGCATAGTTTAAACATTTAAAATCTCCGTGTTCTCTGCATGGATTACACAACAATCTAAAAACTGGAAAAAAGGAAATGTATTTCAAGCGTACACCATGATACACTTTTGGTGGTATTTTTAAATCTTCATTTATATTTCTGTCTCAGTAAGACAGCCCAGACTCTCTGCAATAGGAAATTAGATGCATACAATTATTTACCTAAAGTCTAGTGATTGCAGAAATCTACGAATTACTATTCTCGAGAACAACTTCCATCACAATTCTCAGAGGCGATGCTGACCCTCAATTAATTAGTGTGTGGACACAGCAAAAACCTTTCTTTGTGAAGAAAGTGTTGCTGTATCGCAGTACCGTTGATCCCATCGCCGTTACTCATATCCATCCAATTTTGATCACAGGGAGAGATGTAAACATGGTGCTCACTGCCTATCATGATCTGTCACGTAACTTTGGAGTGCAAAACACAGAAGCCACAGGCCGTAGGCGATTCAATTGGATTGGCATGAGAGGGAGGGCACATTTAAAAATGTGCGCTGGAATGTCACACGTCTGTGGATAGGAAAACTGTTAAAGCTGATGAGAAACCACCACTGCATCTCATTGTGAGTCGACGTCCATAAGAAATGGAAGCCATTGATCATCTGAAGCTGGATCCCGGCCAGCGGGACAGGGCATAGCTACGTCTTAGCCATCATCTTCTATCAGTTCACCAAATTTGAAGTGCCAGTCCCAGTGATGGATTTGACAGCCCAGACTACACAGCGGAGGAGCAGGGAGAGGTAAACATTGTAAATGCTGGGGCCCTGCCCAAGCAAGGGGGGCCTACTCGTGGGCGTCAGCACTGGCACTGGGCCCCTAATAGTACGGCGGTGTGTCTGAAGGCGGGTGTGCACCACCACCGTCAGAGACACTTGATTGCACTATGAGGGACCCTGTGCCAGTGCCCGCGCCCACGGGACGGCCCACCCACCTGTCCAGGGCAATGGCACTCGCACGGTTGCGTGGGCTCGGTGGTGACCCCGGCCATTGGGGGGAGGAGGCTGCCCAGTTAGGGAGGTTTACAAAATGGCATATGTTGATGTGGGACATTCACCTGCTGCTAAAGGCGAAATTGGTAAAGTCCCAGGAACAGGCGGACCAAAGAAAACAATTTTTCTGGCAACCTATGTGTCATCAGGGTAAGGTGGGACAAAATCCTTGGAAACCCATGCATGGTTCATTTTAATGAAGGTTAGATCATCCACATTTTGGGTCGACAGACAGGTCCTTTTTTCTGTCAGTATTGATCCAGCAGCACTGAAGACTCTTTCCGATAGCTCACTGCCCAATAGTCTAATGGGAATGACCTGTGAGGGAGAATATCGATATGGGAGGAAAAGTAGTTTGTAACCATACTTGACAAGTGATGTCTCCTGTCAGTTTCAATCGATGCAGTATTACCAGTCGTGTGAGCGGGACTTGAAAAATCAGTCCACAACATGATCATGAAACCACTGTCTCCAACGTCACTTCTGATGTGTCCACCACCAACACCGCTTCCAAGTTGCCCCTGGCCCCTACGGCTCGTGTGAGAACCATCACCGCTGCTGTGTGCTGGGAATGCCTTAACCAAACGGTTTACCAGAGTAGCTTGTTTGCTAGCCAATATTTGGTCAAGGTTCTCCTGTGGCATGATGTTTTGGAATTTGCCTTTATAGCGTGGATCCAGGATGCTGGCCAACCAGTAGTCCTCATCGTTCATCATTTTGGCAATGCGGGGGTCCCTTTTTAGGATCTGCAAGGCATAATCTGACATGTGGGCCAATGTTCTCGGTGACAGTGATGCACTGCGAGTGCTGGGTGGAGGAGCATTTTCTGGCAAATCCACATCCCTCCAGTCATGCACAAACCCTGTACCAGACCTTGCAAAGCCAACATTTTCTCTTGCCCCAGGAGAAGCATCCTCCTCCCTTAAATAATCATCCCCATCATCATCCTCCTCCTTTTCCTCTTCTTCCTCCACCTCATCCACGACAGTTCCCTGACCAGACAATGGCTGACTGTCATCAAGGCTTCCCTCCTCCTCTTCCTCTTCATCAACCTCGGCTGCAGAAGCCTGCTCCTTAATGTGCGTCAAAATTTGCATGAGCAGACGCATAAGTGGGATGCTCATGCTTATGATGGCGTCGTCTGCGCTTACCAGCCATGTGCATTCCTCAAAACACTAAAGGACTTTACAGAGGTCTTTCAGCTTCGACCACTGCACACCTGTCAACTCCATGTCTGCTCTCAAAGTGCCTGCCCGTGTATCCTCCCACAAATGCATTACGGCCTGCCTTTGTTCGCACAGCCGCTCAACCATGTGCAGGGTGGAGTTCCACCTTGTTGCAACGTCGATAATTAGGCAGTGCTTGGGAAGGTGGAGCAATCGCTGCAGCTTCTGCATACGACTGGAGTGGACCGGCGACCGGCGGATGTGCGAGCACAGTCTTCGAACCTTAAGGAGCAGGCCTGTTAAATCCGGATAATTAGTGAGGAAGCACTGCACCACCAGGATCAAGGTGTGAGTCAAGCAAGGTATGTGTCTGAGTTTTGAAAGGGCTATGGCTGCCACAAAATTCCGGCCGTTATCACTAACTACCTTGCCTGCCTCAAGATGTAGACTAACCAGCCATGACTCAGTTTGTCGCTGAAAGAAGTCGGCCAGTATCTCTGCGGTGTGTCTGTCGCCCAAACACATCATCTGCAACACAGCCTGCTGACGCTTTCCACTAGCTGATCGATAGGGGGACACCTCGTTTGCAACACTGTCAACTGCGGATGCAGTGCTCGTGCGACTGCGCTCTGTGGACCAGCTTTTGCTTCTGGAGGAGGAGGAGGGTCGAACGCCTACAGCCAACTGTTTCCTATACCGTGGGCTAGGCAGCACTGTGCCACCACCGCTGTCCCCTGTGGACCCTTCATCCACCACATTAACCCAGTGCACAGTGATGGACGTGTAACGGCCCTGGCCATGCCTACTGGACCATGCATCAGTTGTGAGGTGCACCTTTACACTCACTGACAGCTTGAGTGCATGGACAATGCGGTCTTTCACACGAAGGTGGAGGGCTGGGATGGCTTTGCGAGAAAAGAAGTGGCGACTGGGTAGTTCATAGCGTGGAACTGCGTAGGCCATTAGTTCGCGGAAAGCTGCGCTTTCAACCAACCGATAGGGCATCATCTCTAACGAGATTAGTTTGGCAATGTGGGTGTTCAAAGCCAGTGTACGCGGATGAGAGGATGAGTACTTTTTGTCCTACTCAAGTCTCTGGTAGGGTGAGCTGGACTTGAGAGCTGGATATGGTGGAAGTAGCAGTGGACATGGCGGACTGAGAGAGGGTTGATGATGGTGATGGAGTTGGTGTTCTTTCTGATGGCCTAGATTCAGTCTTTCGTTGCAATAACAGTGTGATTCCCTGAATGATTTGTCCTTGCGACGACAACTCAACATTTGCTGCTGGTGGTGTGCTAACCGGTGGACTTACAGTGGGGGAAACAATGTTGCATTGCTGACTACCTTCTTTGGGAGCAGTAGCACATGTGGTACGTGAGTTTTGTTAGTCCATCCACGCTTGCAAGTGCATGGTGGTTAAATGTCTTAGCATGCAACTGGTATTCAAATTTCTCAGATTTTTCCCTCGGCTAAAGGTCTTTGCGCACTTCTTACAGATTACCTTTGCCTGATCATTAGGATTTTGTTCAAAAAAGTGCCACACTGCACTCCTCCTACTAGGGAACACAGTTTGAGGCCTTGCACGTTGTTCTTTTTTGACCGTCTGGCCAAGCTGTCCTGCAATTTTTTGGGTTTTTGTAACCCGTTTTTTGGACTGCTCCGGGTCTGCCAGATAACAACTGTTGCGATGTTGATACCCGCTGCGGATGCTCCTCCTCCTCTTCTGAGCTATTGGCAGCAACACACTCTACCCCCAATGGATGCCAATCTGGGTCAACAACTGGGTCATCCATCACCTTCTCTTCAATGTCATGTGCACCTTCTTCTGTATCACCGTGTATGGTGGTATAGTATGTGGGAGGGGGCAACTGAGTTTCATCAGGGTCAGATTCTGGCTCAGTACACTGCGAGGACAATGCAGTGCTCTGAGTGAATGTACCAGCAGATAAATCTAGCAGTAGCTGTGCATCAGTGCACTCCATGTCAGATTCATCTTGGCCTGGGTAATTCACAATTTGACTTGATAACCCAGGCATGGTATGTGAAAACAGCTCCATGGAGTAATCTGTAGTGTGGCCTACCGCATCCTTCAATTTTGGTAGGTGTGAAGGACACAAGGAAAGGTATGGTTCATGACCATGAGCCTCCAATGACGACTCAGTGCTTTTATTTTTTAAAACTTCAGAAGAGGAGGCGATAGAGCTGGAGGCTGAGTCAGTAATGTAAGCCAAAACTTGTTCTTGAAGCTCCGGCTTTAGAAGCGGTTTACCTACTCCCAGAAAAGGGAGCCTTCGAGGCCTTGTGGAGCCAGACGATGACGCAGCCTCAACACCTCCAGTATTAGCTGCTATTTTGCTTTTGCCACTACCAGCAGATCCACCACCAACACCAACACCATCATTACCAGCTGCCAACCCCCGACCACTTCCACGGACTCTTCCACCACACTTCCTCATTTTTTGGAAAAATTTACCCAAATTTACACCAACTCTCTGGTACTGTAAAACAAGGTACAAAGTGTATATAGTACTGGGGAGAATTGGAATGTCTCTACACTTCAGGACACTGTGGGATTCAGTCAGGCCCTGTTTATTTAACACCACAATATGACAGGCAGATTCTCTATGCTGTTAGAAGGGTGTATAGAGGACTGTGTAGAATTGGAATGTCTCTACACTTCAGGACACTATGGGATTCAGTCAGGCCCTGTTTATTTAACATCGCAATATGACAGGCAGATTCTCTATGCTGTTAGAAAGGTGTATAGAGGACTGTGGAGAATTGGAATGTCTCTACACTTCAGGACACTGTGGGATTCAGTCAGGCCCTGTTTATTTAACACCGCAATATGACAGGCAGATTCACTATGCTGTTAGAAGGGTGTATAGAGGACTGTGGAGAATTGGAATGTCTCTACACTTCAGGACACTGTGGGATTCAGTCAGGCCCTGTTTATTTAACACCGTAATATGACAGGCAGATTCTCTATGCTGTTAGAAGAGTGTATAGAGGACTGTGTAGAATTGGAATGTCTCTACAATTCAGGACACTGTGGGATTCAGTCAGGCCCTGTTTATTTAACACTGCAATATGACAGGCAGATTCTTTATGCTGTTAGAAGGGTGTATAGAGGACTGTGGAGAATTGGAATGTCTCTACACTTCAGGACACTGTGGGATTCAGTCAGGCCCTGTTTATTTAACACCGCAATATGACAGGCAGATTCTCTATGCTGTTAGAAGGGTGTATAGAGGACTGTGGAGAATTGGAATGTCTCTACACTTCAGGACACTGTAGGATTCAGTCAGGCCCTGTTTATTTAACACCGCAATGTGACCGGCAGAAATTGCCTAGTGTATGACAAACTACAAGGTGTATATAGATTTGGGCAGAACTGGAATCTCCCTACAGTGTAGGTCTGTAAGAACGGAACTCCTCGACTTATCCTTACAGAGTCACACACAGATAGCTTCACTGTGGCCATGATAACAGCCGTTACACGGTACTGAGAGAGGAGCGTGCACATACACCGCTGTTCAGTGCATGTAAAATTGTCAAGCTCTGTGTTTTAGTATACGGAATGACACACGCTGTCTCTCTATAGTTTTGAATGTAATCAAACAGCAAATATACTAAACTGTTTGAAAACCAGACAAAACTATAAGGTGGAGGTCTGTAAGAACGGAACAACTCCTCGACTTATCCTTACAGAGTCACACACAGATAGCTTCACTGTGGCCATGATGACAGCCGTTACATGGTACTGAGAGAGGAGCGTGCACGTACACCGCTGTCCAGTGTATGTAAAATTGTCAAGCTCCATGTTTTAGTATACGGACTGACACACGCTGTCTCTCTATAGTTTTGAATGTAATCAAACAGCAAATATACTAAACTGTTTGAAAACCAGACAAAACTATAAGGTGGAGGTCTGTAAGAACGGGACTCCTCGACTTATCCTTACAAAGTCACACACAGATAGCTTCACTGTGGCCGTGATAACAGCCGTTACACGGTACTGAGAGAGGAGCATACACCGCTGTACGGTGTGTGAAAAATGAACTCTCAGTAACTCACAAGGACAAAACAATAAAATCTGGATTGCTTTGAAAAAAGCAGTTTGCTCAGCAGTGGGCACACAGCAATGCAGCTACCAGGTAGCCTTAAAAGGCAGCCTAATAACCAACAAAGCTGATGCACCAAAATATAGCCTCCCCTTGCACTGCAAAGTGACTGGTGTGTTGTACAGGCAAAATCGCTAGCAGCAGAATCAGTTTTTGATATCTTCTTCCCTGCCTAACACTCTCCCTACAGAATCAGCAGCAGCTCTCCCTATTCTGAGATCAGCATGAGTAACATGGCGGTCGGTGTCCCCGCCCTTTTATACCCCCTTTGATGCCCCACAAAGCAAGCGAATCACTTGCATGCCCTTCTCCAAGATAGTGGTGACCGCTGCCTATGTCATCACGTTGCCCACAGGGCAAAAAGGGCGCTCAAGCATCTTTTGAAACGCAACTTTGGCGCTAAAGTCGCTGACCTCGTGGCCGACCTCACGTTAAGGTCGGGTTTCGTTTCATGAAACCCGACTTTGGTGAAAGTCGGCGACTTTTCAATTTTTTCGACCTGTTTCGTTCAACTCTAGTTGTTACCAACATTCGGTGAGAATTTTTTTGTCAATAGCACTTTTAGAAATATATTTATTTAGAAAATTGGTGACGTGTTCAATACTTATTTCAACCACTATATCTATACTGTGATCCCACAAAGTCCATCAAAGAGAGCAAGCCATAATGCTGCAGTGACAGCCACATTGTCAAATAAGGGAGAGAGGCTCAGTGCTTCAATAGTAGTGGCAAAATGTACTGACGTAAGAGAGCAAGACACACAGCCCCAGTACCATAACACAAGTCACGTCTGGTGACCTTTGTGCTTGTCCACATATTGGACGGTTGCAAGAGCTGTGTGCTATTTACATGCACTAGTCTGGTCCATAAATTGCACCAGAGTCGAATATGCTGCAATGTTTATAACATGGAGCTGAGGTTTGTGTGAAAAATAGCCCTTGTACACTAGTACATACAGTGGGGCAAAAAAGTATTTAGTCAGTCAGCAATAGTGCAAGTTCCACCACTTAAAAAGATGAGAGGCGTCTGTAATTTACATCATAGGTAGACCTCAACTATGGGAGACAAACTGAGAAAAAAAAAAATCCAGAAAATCACATTGTCTGTTTTTTTTTCATTTTATTTGCATATTATGGTGGAAAATAAGTATTTGGTCAGAAACAAGCAATCAAGATTTCTGGCTCTCACAGACCTGTAACTTCTTATTTAAGAGTCTCCTCTTTCCTCCACTCATTACCTGTAGTAATGGCACCTGTTTAAACTTGTTATCAGTATAAAAAGACACCTGTGCACACCCTCAAACAGTCTGACTCAAAACTCCACTATGGTGAAGACCAAAGAGCTGTCTAAGGACACCAGAAACAAAATTGTAGCCCTGCACCAGGCTGGGAAGACTGAATCTGCAATAGCCAACCAGCTTGGAGTGAAGAAATCAACTGTGGGAGCAATAATTAGAAAATGGAAGACATACAAGACCACTGATAATCTCCCTCGATCTGGTGCTCCACGCAAAATCCCACCCCGTGGGGTCAGAATGATCACAAGAACGGTGAGCAAAAATCCCAGAACCACGCGGGGGGACCTAGTGAATGAACTGCAGAGAGCTGGGACCAATGTAACAAGGCCTACCATAAGTAACACACTACGCCACCATGGACTCAGATCCTGCAGTGCCAGACGTGTCCCACTGCTTAAGCCTGTACATGTCCGGGCCCGTCTGAAGTTTGCTAGAGAGCATTTGGATGATCCAGAGGAGTTTTGGGAGAATGTCCTATGGTCTGATGAAATCAAACTGGAACTGTTTGGTAGAAACACAACTTGTCGTGTTTGGAGGAAAAAGAATACTGAGTTGCATCCATCAAACACCATACCTACTGTAAAGCATGGTGGTGGAAACATCATGCTTTGGGGCTGTTTCTCTGCAAAGGGGCCAGGACGACTGATCCGGGTACATGAAAGAATGAATGGGGCCATGTATCGTGAGATTTTGAGTGCAAACCTCCTTCCATCAGCAAGGGCATTGAATATGAAACGTGGCTGGGTCTTTCAACATGACAATGATCCAAAGCACACCGCCAGGGCAACGAAGGAGTGGCTTCGTAAGAAGCATTTCAAGGTCCTGGAGTGGCCTAGCCAGTCTCCAGATCTCAACCCTATAGAAAACCTTTGGAGGGAGTTGAAAGTCCGTGTTGCCAAGCGAAAAGCAAAAAACATCACTGCTCTAGAGGAGATCTGCATGGAGGAATGGGCCAACATACCAACAACAGTGTGTGGCAACCTTGTGAAGACTTACAGAAAACGTTTGACCTCTGTCATTGCCAACAAAGGATATATCACAAAGTATTGAGATGAAATTTTGTTTCTGACCAAATACTTATTTTCCACCATAATATGCAAATAAAATGAAAAAAAAACAGACAATGTGATTTTCTGGATTTTTTTTTCTCAGTTTGTCTCCCATAGTTGAGGTCTACCTATGATGTAAATTACATACGCCTCTCACCTTTTTAAGTGGTGGAACTTGCACTATTGCTGACTGACTAAATACTTTTTTGCCCCACTGTAGGCTCATAGGCTAACCTTAGTATGAGTGATGTAGGTGTGAGATCAGTTTTTACATGGATAGCTCTCATGTAGAGTTGAGCGACTTTTGGTTTTTTATGGTCGAGTTTCGTTTCGTGAAACCCGACTTTTCCAAAAGTCGGGTCGAGCAAGATCGGCCGATTATAGGGAAAAGTCGGGGTCGTCCCGAAACACGAAACCCAATGTAAGTCAATGGGGAATAAAAGTCGGCAGTGAGAGGAGGACAGGAAACACACCTACAGTGCTCATTTGAATGCCAAAAGCATCAATTCTTCTTACTTAAGCTGGTCAACCTTAATTAACTTCATAATACAAGTTACGCACTGAAAAATGGGAGTTATTTGGCTAAAGTTGTGGGGGGGTAGGGCTGGCTCCAGGTTTTCATGTGCCCTGGGCGAAAGAGCGCCCCTTTAACACATAATACCACAACTCATCATGCTCCGATACGGCAGAGAAATAGCGGTATAGTACAATGAAAAATACTTCACTTTTTACATCTCATGACGAGGCCCATCTATTTCTCCATACAGAATCATTGGTCCCATATAATGTTTGAAACAGTATATGATGAGCTCCACATAATGCTACAGTATATGTTGGTCCCCATGGATGAAGCTCCACTGTCTTATGGGCCCAAATAATGCTCCAAACATAATGGGCCCCATTTCTAATGCTCTAGTGTGTAATGGGCCCTGTAAATGCTGCTCCAGTGTCTGATGTCCACCTTTGGAATGTTCCAGTGTATGGTGGGCCCCATCTATCATTCTCCAGAGTATAGTGCTCCCCAAAAATTGCTGTCCCAACATTGAAAACAATCAAAATAGTCTCCTCGCTAGGGAATCCCTGTACTAGTCTGGACTCCTCGTCGTCCCCATCTTCCATCTCACTGCACAGTATTTCAACCTTGCAAGTGCTGTGATCCTGAGCAAGCAGGGGGGGCCCACTCGCTGGCTACGGCACTGGCACAGGGCCCCTGATAGTACGGTGGTGTGTCTGATGGCGGGTGGGCCGAACCTGCACTTTCATCTGCAGCTTCCTGTTTGTCACCGTGTAAGATGGAACTGTATATGGGAAGGGTAACCTGAGTTTCATCAGGGTCAGATTCAGGCCGGGTAGCGTGCGAGGGGAATGTAGTGGTCTGGGTCAATGTACCAGCAGATTCATCGAGCAGTGGCTGGGCATCAGTGCACTTGTGTCGCCCCCAGGAGTACGGTTGCCACAGTGGCATTACCTTCCTCCTAGGGAGTGTGATGTCATGCTTGGGAGCAACGAAGGATCTCTCTAGCAGGTTAACTGATTGGGCGGCGTTATTCCCTCGAGTCATGACCCTCCAAACAGCGTTCATGAAGGCAAAGTGTTTGTTTTACGTGGGCAGTATGGTTGCAAAGCTGGACCTTAAAGGAATGTCCAGAAGGGCACCACCAGGAGTGGAGCCTACGGCGTAATTTGACTCAACACGGGCAACCTCAACCATGCCAGCTACAGAACAGATGCACACATTGCAAGCTTGATTCCGCTAACGAACGAGACTCCGTCATGCCCCGCGGTCCGAGTCTGGCTTACTAGAGGGACACGTGAGGCTCTGGCACATGAGATTGGCCAATAACTGGTGTGTCATGCCCTTACATGTCCGTGGCTGCATGTGCGCTACACTGAAAAGGCCAGCGTTTGTCGCTTACAGGTGCAGATAACACGCTGAACAACGTTAGTGATGGGGATCATTGATTACAATTATTACTCGCGAACGATGATTTCCCAGTAAGTGCAGGTCAACCGCAGTTCCGGAATTAGGCCTAACCGTCATTCCTGAAAAAAATGAAAAACTTACGTGTGCAAACCACAGGTGCTGTAGCTTGCTTAACAGCTCGCCAGCCGTTCTCACGCCCAGTATGGGTTACACGTGATTGCACAAAGGTGAGAAAGGGTACCGCATCCCCGGATAACATGTATGGATAGTGTACACATTCAAAAGATATGTCTATACATCAGGAGGCAGGCTCAGACGGTGTTAGGCCCAGTATGGCTTGCACGTGATTGCACAAAGGTGAGAAAGGGTACAGTATCCCCGGATAACATGTATGGATAGCGTACACATTCAAAAGATATGTCTATACATCAGGAGGCAGGCTCAGACGGTGTCAGGCACAGTATGGCTTGCAAGTGACTGCACAAAGGTGAGAAAGGGTACCGTATCCCCGGATAACATGTATGGATAGCGTACACATTCAAAATATATGTCTATACATCAGGAGGCAGGCTCAGACGGTGTAAGGCCCAGTATGGCTTGCAAGTGATTGCACAAAGGTGAGAAAGGGTACCGTATCCCCGGATAACATGTTTGGATAGCGTACACATTCAAAAGATATGTCTATACATCAGGAGGCAGGCTCAGATGGTGTAAGGCCCAGTATGGCTTGCAAGTGATTGCACAAAGGTGAGAAAGGGTACCGTATCCCCGGATAACATGTATGGATAGCGTACACATTCAAAAGATATGTCTATACATCAGGAGGCAGGCTCAGATGGTGTTAGGCCCAGTATGGCTTGCACGTGATTGCACAAAGGTGAGAAAGGGTACCGTATCCCCGGATAACATGTATGGATAGCGTACACATTCAAAATATATGTCTATACATCAGGAGGCAGGCTCAGACGGTGTCAGGCACAGTATGGCTTGCAAGTGATTGCACAAAGGTGAGAAAGGGTACCGTATCCCCGGATAACATGTATGGATAGCGTACACATTCAAAAGATATGTCAATACATCAGGAGGCAGGCTCAGATGGTGTAAGGCCCAGTATGGCTTGCAAGTGATTGCACAAAGGTGAGAAAGGGTACCGTATCCCCGGATAACATGTATGGATAGCGTACACATTCAAAAGATATGTCTATACATCAGGAGGCAGGCTCAGACGGTGTTAGGCCCAGTATGGCTTGCACGTGATTGCACAAAGGTGAGAAAGGGTACCGTATCCCCGGATAACATGTATGGATAGCGTACACATTCAAAAGATATGTCTATACATCAGGAGGCAGGCTCAGACGGTGTTAGGCCCAGTATGGCTTGCACGTGATTGCACAAAGGTGAGAAAGGGTACCGTATCCCCGGATAACATGTATGGATAGCGTACACATTCAAAATATATGTCAATACACCAGGAGGCAGGCTCAGACGGTGTCAGGCACAGTATGGATTTGACGGCCCAGACTACACAGCGGAGGAGCAGGGAGAGGTAAAGATTGCAAATGCTGGGGCCCTGCCCAAGCAAGGGGGGCCCACTCGTGGGCGTCGGTACTGGCACTGGGCCCCTCATAGTACGGCGGTGTGTCTGACGGCGGGTGTGCACCACCACCGTCAGAGACACCTGATTGCACTATGAGGGACCCTGTGCCAGTGCCCGCGCCCAAGAGTCGGCCTACCCACCTGTCCAGGGCAACGGCACTCGCACGGTGTCGTGCGCTAGGTGGTGACCCCGGCCATGGGGGGGGAGGCAGCACAGTTAGGGAGTTTTAGAAAGTGGCATATGCTGATGTTGGACATTCAGCTGATGCAAAAGGCGAAATAGGTCAAGTCCCAGGAAAAGGTGGACCAAAGCAAGCCATTTTTCTGTCACCCTATGTGTCATCAGGGGAAGGTGGGACAAAATCCTTGGAAACCCATGCATGGTTCATTTTAATGAAGGTTACATCATCCACATTTTGGGTTGACAGACGGGTCCTTTTTTCTGTCAGGATTGATCCAGCTGCACTGAAGACTCTTTCCGATAGCACACTTGCAGCTGGGCAAGCGAGCTCCTGTAAGGCATGTTGTGCCAATTCAGGCCAGGTGTCCAGTTTAGCAGCCCAATAGTCAAAGGGGAATGACCTGTGTGGGAGAACATCGATATGGGAGGAAAAGTAGTTTGTAACCATAGTTGACAACTGCTGTCTCCTGTCACTTTCCATCGATGCTGTATTACCAGTTGTGTGAGCGGTACTTGAAAAATCAGTCCACAACATTGTCATGAAACCCCTGTCTCCAACGCCACTTCTGCTGTGTGCACCATGAACACCTCTGCCAAGCTGCCCCCGGCCCGTACGGCTCGTGTCAGAACCATCACCGCTGCTGTGTGCTGGGAATGCCTCAAGCAACCAATTTTCCAGAGTTGCTTGTTTATTAGCCAGTATTAGGTGAAGGTTCTCTTGTGGCATGATGTTTTGTAATTTGCCTTTATAGCGCGGATCCAGGATGCTGGCCAACCAGTAGTTGTCATCGTTCATCATTTTGGCAATGCGGGGGTCCCTTTTTAGGATCCGCAAGGCATAATCTGACATGTGGGCCAATGTTCCCGGTGTCAATGATGCACTGCGAGTGCTGGTTGGAGGAGCACTTTCTGGCAAATCCACATCCCTCCAGTCACGCACAAACCCTGTACCAGACCTTGCCACGCCAACATTTTCACTTGCCCCATGAGATGCATCCTCCTCCCCTAAGTAATCATCCCCATCATCATCCTCCTCCTCCTCTTCTTCCTCCAACTCGTCCAGGAGAGGTCCCTGAGCAGACAATGGCTGAATGTCATCAAGGATTCCCTCCACCTCTTCCTCCTCGTCAACATTGGCTGCAGACGCCTGCTCCTTAAGGTGCGTCAAAGTTTGCATGAGCAGACGCATAAGTGGGATGCTCATGCTTAGGATGGCGTCGTCTGCGCTTACCAGCCGTGTGCATTCCTCAAAACACTGAAGGACTTTACAGAGGTCTTTCAGCTTCGACCACTGCACACCTGTCAACTCCATGTCTGCTCTCAAAGTGCCTGGCCGTGTATCCTCCCACAAATGCATTATGGCCTGCCTCTGCTCGCACAGCCGCTCCACCATGTGCAGGGTGGAGTTCCACCTTGTTGCAATGTCGATAATGAGGCGGTGGTTGTGAAGGTGGAGCAATCGCTGCAGCTTCTGCATACGAACGGAGTGTACAGGCGACCGGCGGATGTGCGCGCACAGTCTTCGCAACTTATGGAGCAGGGCTGTTAACTCCGGATAATTTTTGAGGAAGCACTGCACCACCAGGTTCAAGGTGTGAGCCAAGCAAGGTATGTGGCTGAGTTTTGAAAGGGCTATGGCTGCCACAAAATTACGGCCGTTATCACTAACTACCTTGCCTGCCTCAAGATGTACACTGCCCAGCCATGACTCAGTTTGTCACTTCAAGTACTCGGCCAGCACCTCGGCGGTGTGTCTGTCGCCCAAACACATCATCTGCAACACAGCCTGCTGACGCTTTCCACTAGCTGCTCAATAGGGGGACACCTCGTGTGCAACAGTGGCAGCTGCAGATGGAGTGCTCGTTCGACTGCGCTCTGTGGACGAGCTTTTGCTTCTGGAGGAGGAGGAGGAGGAGGAGGGGGGTGGAACGCCTACAGCCAACTGTTTCCTATACCGTGGGCTAGGCAGCACTGTGCCACCACCGCTGTCCCCTGTGGACCCTGCATCCACCACATTAACCCAGTGCGCAGTGATGGACACGTAATGGCCCTGGCCATGCCGACTGGACCATGCATCAGTTGTGAGGTGCACCTTTCCACTCACTGACTGCTTGAGTGCATGGACAATGCGGTCTTTCACATGATGGTGGAAGGCTGGGATGGCTTTGCAAGAGAAGAAGTGGCGACTGGGTAGGTCATAGCGTGGTACTGCATAGGCCATGAGTTCGCGGAAAGCTGCGCTTTCCATCAACCGATAGGGCATCATCTCAAACGAGATTAGTTTGGCAATGTGGGCGTTCAAACCCAGTGTACGCGGATGAGAGACTGAGTACTTTCTTGACCTACTCATAGTGTCTGGGAGGGTGAGCTGGACTTGAGAGCTGCATATGGTAGAAGTAGCGGTGGACAGGGCGGACTGAGAGAGGGTTGATGATGGTGATGGAGTTGGTGTTCTTTCTGATGGCCTAGATTCAGTATTTCATTGATATAACAGTGGGATTCCCTGACTGCTGTGGCCTTGCAACGACACCTCAACATTTGCTGCTGTGCTCACCGGTGGGCTTACAGTGGGGGAAACAATGTAGCGTTGCTGACTACCTTCTTTGTGATCAGTTGCACATGTGGCACTTGAGGTTTGGTGTTGTGTCCACGCTTGCAAGTGCATGCTGGTTAAATGTCTAAGCATGCAACTGGTATTCAAATTTTTCAGATTTTTCCCTCGGCTAAAGGTCTTTGCGCACTTCTTACACATAACCTTGGCCTGATCATGAGGATTTTGTTCAAAAAAGTGCCACACTGCACTCTTCCTACTTTGGCAGATATTTTGCGGCCTAGCACGCTGTGATGTTTTGACCCTCTGTACAAGCTGTCCAGCAACTCTTTTGATTTTTGGAACCTGTCTTTGGAGTGCTCCGGGCCTGCCAGATAACAGCTGTTGCGATGTTGATGTCTGCTGTGGATGCTCCTCATCTGAGCTATTGGAAGCAGCACCCTCTTCCCCCAATGGATGCCAATCTGGGTCAACAACTGGGTCATCCATCACCTCCTCTTCAATGTCATGTGCACCTTCCTCTGTGTCACCGTGTATGGTGGTATAGTGTGCGGGAAGGGGCACCTGAGTCTCATCAGGGTCAGAATCAGGCTCTGTACACTGCGAGGACAATGTAGTGCCCTGAGTGAATGTACCAGCAGAATCATCTATCAGCGGCTGTGCATCAGTGCACTCCATGTCAGATTCATCTTGGCCTGGGTAATTCACCATTTCACTTGATAATCCAGGCATGGTATGTGAAAACAGCTCCATGGAGTAATCAGTAGTATGGCCTGCGTCATCCTTCAATCTTGGTTGTGGTGAAGGACACAAGGAAAGGTGTGGTTCATGAACATGAGCCTCCAATGACGACTCAGTGCTTTTACTTTTTACAACTTCAGAAGAGGAGGCGATAGAGCTGGAGGCTGAGTCAGCAATGTAAGACAAAACTTTTTCCTGATGCTCTGGCGTTAAAAGCGGTTTGCCAACTCCTAGAAAACTAAGCCTTCGAAGCCTTATGGAGCTAGACGATGACGCAGGCTCAACACCTCCTGCATTCGTTCCTATTTTGCTTTTGCCACTACCATCAGATCCACCACCAACACCATCATTACCAGCTGCCAACCCCCGCCCAATTCCACGGCCTCTTCCACCAGCCTTCCTCATTTTTGGTAGAAATGTAGACAAAATCCAACAAACTATATAGTAATGTAAAACAAGGTACAAGGTGTCTATAGGACAGGGGAGATTTAGATTTTCTGCACACACTAGTGGACACTGGACACTCTTGGATTTTGTGAGGCCCACTGAATATCAGAGCGCTATGTCACAGGCTCGATTGCACAGGTGTGAAAAAAGTGACTACAGGATAAGGGAGATTTTGAATTTCTGTGAGATTTTGAATTTCTGCAGACACTTGTGGACACTGGACACTTGGATTGTGTGAGGCCCACTGAATATCACAGCGCTATGTCACAGGCTCGATGCAGCAGGTGTGAAAAAAGTGACTACAGGATAAGGGAGATTTTGAATTTCTGCAGACACTTGTGGACACTGGACACTTGGATTTTGTGAGGCCCACTGAATATCACAGTGCTATGTCACAGGCTCGGTGGCACAGGTGTGAAAAAAGTGACTACAGGATAAGGGAGATTTTGAATTTCTGTGAGATTTTGAATTTCTGCAGACACTTGTGGACACTGGACACTTGGATTGTGTGAGGCCCACTGAATATCACAGTGCTATGTCACAGGCTCGATGGCACAGGTGTGAAAAAAGTGACTACAGGATAAGGGAGATTTTGAATTTCTGCAGACACTTGTGGACACTGGACACTTGGATTGTGTGAGGCCCACTGAATATCAGAGCGCTATGTCACAGGCTCGATGGCACAGGTGTGAAAAAAGTGACTACAGGATAAGGGAGATTTTGAATTTCTGCAGACACTTGTGGACACTGGACACTTTTGGATTGTGTGAGGCCCAATGAATATCAGAGCGCTATGTCACAGGCTCGATGCAGCAGGTGTGAAAAAAGTGACTACAGGATAAGGGAGATTTTGAATTTCTGCAGACACTGGACACTTTTGGATTGTGTGAGGCCCAATGAATATCAGAGCGCTATGTCACAGGCTCGATGCAGCAGGTGTGAAAAAAGTGACTACAGCATAAGGGAGATTTTGAATTTCTGCAGACACTGGACACTTTTGGATTGTGTGAGGCCCAATGAATATCAGAGCGCTATGTCACAGGCTTGATGCAGCAGGTGTGAAAAAAGTGACTACAGGATAAGGGAGATTTTGAATTTCTGCAGACACTTGTGGACACTGGACACTTTTGGATTGTGTGAGGCCCACTGAATATCAGAGCGCTATGTCACAGGCTCGATGGCACAGGTGTGAAAAAAGTGAATTGTAGAATTGGGCAGAAAAGGAATCTCCCTAGAGTGTAGGTCTGTAAGAACGGAACAAGTCCTCCACAGTGACACACAGATAGCTTCACTGTGGCTGTGATAACAGCCGTTACACGGTACTGTGTGAGGAGCGTACACCGCTGTATGGTGTGAATAAATGCACGCTCAGTACCTTAGCAGGACAAAAAAAAATTGGGATTGCTTTTAAAAAAGCAGTTTGCAGAGCAGTGGGAAACAGCAATGCAGCTGTCAGGAAGCCTTAGAAGGCAGCCTAACAACCAACACCGCTGATCCACCATAATATAGCCTCCCCTTGCACTGCACACACAGTGACTGGTGTGTTGCACAGGCAAAATCGCTAGCAGCAGAAGCAGTTTTTTTGTCTTCTTCCCTGCCTAACGCTCTCCCTACAGAATCAGCAACCTCTCCCTATGCTAAGATCGGCAGAAGTAAGATGGCGGTCGGCGTGCACGCCCTTTTATAACCCCTGTGACGCCCACCAAAGCAAGCCAATCACTTGCATGCCCTTCTGAAAGATGGTGGCGACCCCTGCCTATGTCATCACGTTGCCCACAGTGTCCGTGGATCCTGATTGGCTGAAAAAGAGCGCTAAACAAACTTTTGAAACGCGACTTTGGCGCGTAAGTCGCCGACCTCGTGGCCGACCTCATCCTAGGGTCGGGTTTCGTTTCATGAAACCCGACTTTGCCAAAAGTCGGCGACTTTTGAAATTGTTCGACCCGTTTCGCTCAACTCTACTCTCATGCCAAAAATATATTTGTGCAAATGTCCCTTAATAGTAATACCCTTCTATGCAGCTGGTGTCTGGTTGCGCTTTGGCACTTTAAAGACCAGGGGTGTTCCAGTCAGTCCCAGTGTGCTGTAGGGTGTGAGGTGCATCACACTCACTTGTAGGCCTCAGACCTCTGCTGCCTCCAGACTTCCATTCTAAGGAGCTGCCGCACACAATTCAGGAAACACCAGATTCTTTGCAACTGTCAAACTTTTACTAAACAGTTCAAGTTCATCAGGTGGGTACAGGTGAGATAGAGCACAGCAATTTGCACTTCCTAGTACAACTCCTCTTCTGTTCTGCCACACTTTCATTCTGGACTACTCCCAAACTTGCTGATTCCATCAGCCCTAGGGATAAGTTGTCTACTCTGGCATTGGACCCGGGATGGGTCGCCTGTCCCTCGTGTAACTCCATATCCACCAACCTTGTGATGTCAGAAGACCAAGCCCACTCCAAGGTATCTGGCCCGAGCCTTAGGCTCCAGATGCTGCAGGAATGTCCATCAGGGACCTTCATTTGGCCACCCACTGCCCTGAATGTTTGGCCCATGCTGCCCCTAGCCATCCACACCACCTGAACCTGAACTCTCCTCCATACTTTACTGTCTGACACTTAAATCACTCTAACCAGGAAGTACCCCCCTTCTTATTAGCACTATTGCCCACCCACTTGGATAATTCTAACCCTAACCATCTACCTGCTAACATGTTTAAGATCCTATGCTGTCCTAAGCCTATGCTTAAGCTATATTGACATTATGCTCTAATACCTTACATTATGCTCTAACATCACCATAATACATTACATTAGACACATGTTACTTTCACATATAAAACGGCACAACAGTATTCACATAGTGCATCTGTTGTCTTCAGGAGCAGGAACAGGGTAAGACAGTTCAATTCCCTGCACATGGTGGTGACACACAGTACCTACTGTATGCAAACTATTTTAGTGATATAGAGAGCTCAGCTCTCTTGGTATACCCTACATTGTAATGACTTTCTGAATTTGACCCTTTAGTGATGGAACCAACTTTGACTTTTGATGGGCACCTTAACTCCTAGGGTCAGCTTGATTACAGTGATGTCACAGTTTTTTTTTAAGTTTTGCTACTTTCGAACACTAATTAGAATTTTTTTTTTTACAAAAAATAATTTGTTTTTGCATAGCCATATTCTGGGAGCTATAACTTTTTTTTTATTTACTTTTGCTAACAGAGTCACATGAAGGCTGGGTTTTTGTGGGGCAAACTGACAATTTCAGTGATAGTTTTTTTTTATTTAATTTTGACCACTTTTTATTCCATATTTGTGTGTCAGTATCATGAATAAGCTACATTTTTTGAATAAGCTACAATGTTTTTTATATATTTAATAGCTTTCAGTCCTTATCTCTATTGCTGAGCTGTAAACTGGGATATCCTCTCACTATCCAGATGAACCATCTAAAAAGGCTGCTGCATTCCCTACATCTGATTTTATACAGACTATGATAGTCCCTCCTGATTGACTGTAGTATGCCATGTGATGTAAAAGCTGCAAGACACTACGGCCGGAGTCACACTGGCGAGGAATACGGGAGAGTGAGAGGTGCAAAAAGCACGCATTAGACACGGACAAATGATTTTCTATGGGGTCACTCGCACCAGGCGTATATTTCTCCTCAGTATCCTACGCTCCGTGCCACTCGCAGCATGCTGCGATTGTCAGCGTACTACGCCCGTAGTACGCCAATGCAAGTCTATGGGTGCGCAAAAAATACGGTTTACACACGGACCACACGTGTGACTTGCGAGAAATACGCACCAGGTGTCTTTTAGCAAAGCCGGCAATTCAGTGCGCTATACAGTAAACTCACTGACAGGTTTAATAAAGAAACAAAAGAATAGATATAGACACATAGAATACATACATATATATATATATACACGCATTCTATGTGTCTATATCTATTCTTTCATTTCTTTATTAAAATTGTCATAGGGCTCCATTATATGTCCATATTGCAAGCCTGCGAGAAAATCTCACCATACGGATGCCATACGGATTACATACCGATGCTGACATGCGCAAAATACGCGACCACACCTTGATTACGGATGACATACTGAGCACTGTTTAGGGGTCTGTCATCCGTATTACGCATGTAAAATACTGACCGTATTTTGCGCAGGTTAGTGTGACTCCAGCCTAAGGGGAAGCCTGTGTGTTATGTGAGCCTACACTGGCTGGTGCAATCTTCTGCAATGTATAATATGAAGATGGACTTTTTTGGGGCATATTTGTGGGAACTGAAATGCAAATTGTTCACTTCCTAAAATTTGACATAAATTCTATTCGTATTGAATTGACTTGCTTTTCCCTACTAATCACCATGGGTCAGACATCGAACCTGGTACCTGGGAACTGTGCAACTGGCCATTAGGGATATGGCACTGACTTCATTAATATCTGGCCACTATCTGAACAAATAATCTAACCTACGTGCAGCAGTCAAGTCTTCGATCACACATATCACATTAAAATAATATATTGTGACCCACAGAGTGTGAAACTGGCCTCTTTCTATGCAGCTGCCTCCTGAAACCTGCCGGCTCTATGCACACCCGTATTATACTCACATGTCGTGTCGCCCACATTTATGCCATGACTCATTTCCTGTTGTTGCTTTGAAAAAGCCATAAACTTCATTCCTTGGCAAATCTTGTCTGCAGTTGTTGATAATTATTGGTGATTACTCTCTGATCAGCTGCAGACAAGTCAGACCCAGTAGGGCAGATTTACTAAATCTTAAAATTAGAGAGCTTGAAATTAGACTGGATGTGCCATATTTTCTCACAGTGATTTATGCTGGATAATAAATGGGGTGCATCTTTGTTTTACACCACCTCTTGGCTTACTTTTGAATAAGGTTTTTGCACAACAAAATTTTGAGGCATGTAAATTCACTCCTCTTTCCCACTGAGCCATGTCCAGTTCAGGCTTAGATCTCATTTAGAGGTCTTGTTTTTTTTTATTTTGCACATTGGCAAAAAAAAAAGGACCATTTTTTATTTGCATGCTGTGCCCGATTTTCGGCAGTGTGTCGAATCCTACCATCAGTATGGCATCCATTTTTCTCGTGCAAAAACAAAAATTTATTCCTAGCTTCTCCTGCCAATTGAAAAGTAATATATTGACAACACTCGGATGATACAAAGATGCAGAACCTATTGATCCGTGACTCAGATAAAAAAAAGGACATGTGTCCGTTAATATTTTGTGGACACACCATAAAAAACAGGGATATGTGAACAGATTCAAAAATGTTAATGAGTGCTTGTGCTATCTAAAAAATACATATAGAAAATGGGGAAAGCTTGTTTTCTGAAGGAGGCATTTCCACAAAGTGTGTAAGGCCGGGGTCACACGTGAGAGAAACGCCCGAGTCTCGCATCTCAATATCCGACACTAACGCCAGCACTCGGGAGCGGAGCATCTCTGGACGTAATCAAGAATGTTCCTAATTGTAAAACACTATGGTATATGATGGCTCTATACAAATGAAGATTATTAATTACTGCCAACAACCAGAAATCTTGAAAATGGTGACGAATAGGAACACAAAGGCCCAAATGTATCAATGTGTTCCTTGCTTTTTAATGAACATTTTTCTCCTGAATAATGTCCTAACTGCTACAGGATAAATGTCTTTTTATTTGCACCAACTCTTGCACTCTGCATGTTAACGTTTTGTAAAAGTGAAAAGTGGATGTGATTTGCTGATTGGCAGGGATTTAGACACTTTTATGAAACAAAAAAGTTACAAAAAGTTTAATCTCGACATCACAGAGACACGGGCAAATTGCCAAAATGAAGAATGTTGTTACATGGCATTGCCAAGATTAGGAATTTTGCTATGTAGCATGGCCATGATTAAGAACATTGTTATGTGGTATTGAGAAGATTAAAATGCTATTATGTGGCATTGCCAAGATTAAGAACTTTATTAAGGATTTCCTGTTTTGGTTTTTCTGGTGCACTGTATATATGGATTTTATTGCACATTTTCTCATGTTTTGAAGCTGAATCATTTGTGTTTTTTTTTCCTACAGAAAGCCTTACAACGTCATAGATTCAGGGAGCAGAAAGCTTTTACAATACAGGAAGAATTGTATAAAATATATTTTAGATATCAAGACTTTATCATGAGTGAAAACATTCACATAACCTGAGAGGGATCACAATTCCCCGGCAGCTGGATCCATCATCTCCATTCTGTCTGCAGATTGTGTTTCTGTTTTACTAAGCAAGAGAGACTCCGGCCTGGTAGGTGATGAAGACGAGGCCATGGTGGTAACCTGAGGCGGCACACGTCCTGCCATCTCAGTCTGCAAAGAAGGAAGGAAGCCTGATATCACTAACCTAAGTAATCCAATGGATATGAGTGTTTCTCTCTATCTATCATATATATATATATATATATATATATATATATATACACACGGACATCTCAACTTCAAAATTGCAAGGCCAAGATGATAAAGTCGTGAAATCATGGAGATCACAGGACAGAGCCGGAGACATTAAAAACAGGGCCACACCTAAAGAAATTAGAGTACTCCAAATTATTTGGCTATTGAATTATTTGGATGCTTCTGGAATATGAAATATTAGTTAAAAAGAAAAAGCGGAACACAAACAATCCAGAACTAATATGCACAATGCACACCAATAAATACAAGAGGATACATTTTTGCTATCATTTTTGCTTTCTCATTGGCCATTGAACATCTAATGTTTCTTAAGGTTTTTTATGTTTAATTTTTCTGCAATGCATTTAATGTTTGGAGAGTTGAGGGGATTTTTTTATATTATATAATACAATTTATACTAATTGATTGTTTATCCCCTTTTACTTATTAGTTCTGGATTGTGCTCCTTTTTTTTTTTACTTATCAGTATGAAGTATTAACAGTTTGTGCAGAAATCCCCGCACTTACAGCATTGGCTGCTATCAGTGAGGTTATTAATGGTTGTCTGACGGATGTTCAGCTGCTCTGGATACACTTGGGGAAATCATCAAGATCCACTGCTGGCAGCTCCCAGTGCCGACCAAAGTCCAGAAACGCTGCAGGCAATGGAAGTATGTTTAGGCCATGCAGGCTGCGCACAGTATCATGAGTAGCATGTGTTCTGGTGTTGTTATGTTGAAAGAAGTAAAATACATATAAATGATTTTGGATTTCAACCACAGATATTTTGCTCCTGGTTCTTTTACAGCAAAGTACCTCAGTCAGTACAGGGATGTGTTCAGCATTCATGTACATTTTGATGGTGTAATAATACTCTGGTGGAATGTTACAGGTTATTATTACTTTATTGTATACATGACACTGTGATGTAGAAGAAGCCCGACTTTAAAAATCCTATAAAAGTGACCTTGGTGCAGACGTACAAGCATTTTAATGACCTGTCAGGAATATGTACAGAATGCACAATGGAAATTTGTAGAAAGATATCATGAGAAACTGGCAAGCAGTGCTGACCCCTAGTGGTGGCTGCACAATCTAATTACAGAGACTCACACTTTCACTTCAGAATGAAAGTCTCCTTAGCGCCCTAAAAGTGGTCATCCCCCAAAGTTTCACTAAATATACGATTTAGGCCAAATTGCTTGTTCGTTGCATGGTTTTAGGTAATAGATTTTTGGGTGATGAGCGCTCTTAGTTGTCAGAAAGAATGATAGGGCATGGCTGACATTTTCATATGACTGTTGTGCCTGGCATAAGGTGTTTGTGCTGATTGTTCAGAAAACTTTATTTCATTAGCTCGATCCCACTGATTAGCAAACGTTTTGTTTGCTACTCATGTATGGCTTTATCTAAAAGATATTTGCGCAATGTGATTTGACATGTGTACGGTGCCGGTGTGCAAACACAGATTTCTACGAACGACAAATGATCTTTCATAGTTTGATTGTGTATGTGTATGGCCAGGTTTAAGCCCCCATACACATTATATAAATGATCTCCCCTGACTCTCCCTTGTACAGGAGAGAGCTGCTTTCATATATCTCCAATGTCGGCTTATGTCTATAGACCAAAAGGATTGACAGTTGGAAATCAGATATTTGAGTTTGGCCAACATTAGACTAATGCATATGAGGGTCATAAAATAGCTTTTCAACAACAATTCTGCCCAACCCCTCTCTAGATATACCCTTTCTCCTATTGTGCATGTGTTCTTAAATAAGGGCAGTGGAAGAGAATGGAATAAATCGCTAGCAGACACCCACTGGTGGACACAGACGAAAAAGGGCCCTTGTACAAGAACAATATATGGGCCCTTTGCATTCTATTAATCCTTTATAATGAACAATTCCATGAGTTTTTGGAGGTGGAAATGGGCCCCCTTACTTATTGGGCTCCTGTGCGACTGCATCAGTTGCACCAATGATATGTCTGCCCCTGCAGACACCTCTAACCATGACTTAAATCCCATATAATAATAATATTCTTTATTTATATAGCGTCAACATATTCCACAAGCGCTTTACAGTTTAATAAGCAGGGGATTGGACATGTTGAAATCCGGCATGTCCAATCCTTCTTACCCCTTATATCATGAGTCAGGACATTTCAGGATCTCGCTGCATTGGATAATACTCATCACAGTATATACAGGTAATGATTAAAGGACTCAATACTGGAACCATGTACGTTTTCTAGGATGCAGATGTAGCTGACGGTCAGCCAATTTATATATAAACACTATCTTGTGCTTTCCCGTACTCTATACCGTGCTGTATGCTGGACCTGTCGGGTCACGTTACACTGTGTCCTCCTGTAAGGTGGTGTGCAAGGCATTAAGGCTCTCCAGCTGCTCTGTTTTCTGTTTAGAGAGAAGGTAATTAAAGTGTCAGGATTTCACTGTCCCAGGTTCACCAACAGCTGGAAAAACAAAAAGAAGAACAATCCAAAATTTCTGGTTTAGTTTTATCATCCATGTAAGAAATTACTAAGGCTAAGTGCACACACTGCAGATTCACCTGCAGGGTTTTTCCCGCAGAACCGCAGGTAAAACCGCAGGTAAAGTGACCTGCGGTTTTGCTGTGGTTTGACCTGCAGTTTTGCCCTGCGGTTTCACACCTCTACTATGTTAAAGGTGTGAAACCGCAGCAGAATCCGCAGAAACAATTGACATGCTGCGGAAAAAAAACCACAGCAAAACCGCAGCGTGAGCACTGCGATAGGGTTACATGGCACTGTACCATGTCTGCGGAACTGCTGCGGTTCTGCAGGGCCAAAACCGCAGCGGAACCGCAGCAAAAACTGCAGCGTGTGCTCATAGCCTTAGAGTTCCTTCTGATCATCGCAGTACAGCACCAGAACCTGGACGTGGAGCAGCTCAGCTGGAGCGTGGGTAAGATCTGACTTTCTGATCCTATAAAATATAGAAAATACATGTCCCTAACGTAAAGGGGTCCTGCCACCAGTAAAAAATTAATATATGGAGTCAATCTGCAGGTTAATAGCGTTACTAACCGGCGCCTGCCCTTAACTGAACACTGCGGGGAGAAAATGAACTTTATTCTCCCCGGTAGCATTTGTGTTTCAATCATGGGGACGGCGCCAGTGCAGGTTCAGTTACTGCTGTCTGTAACCGCGCTCCCAAAACTGACTGATATTGGCTCTCTTTTGGGGCTGGCTGTCACACAGGATCGGGGACGTGGTTACAGCCACCGCTCTGTATTTTTAGAGTGGTGACTGAACCCGCACCGGCACCGCCTTTGCGATTAAAACCTTAACACTGTGGGGGGAATAAAATTCATTTCTCACCTCAGCGTTCACCTACATGCGGGCATCCGACAGGTTAGTGATGCTATTATCCTGTAAATTAACCCCATTTCTGAAGGTTAATAGCATTTTTTCGGGTGACAGGTTCCATTTAAAAAAAATACCTTTGAGACAAGGTTCCCATGATGAGATTTTGCTGAGTTTTTGATGTTGCAGAATTTCTGCACCTATTATTTAAATTACCTAATTTACTTGCATTTTTATCTCACTGCTATTTTTGTGTCTGTTTATTATGCCATTCTTTCATTAAATCTGCCTTGTTTTTGAAACTTTCTGCTATTTTGATTTCCCTGAACTTCATTGACATACGTAGATGTGGATTACACACGTTTCTGATGCGTTTCCACCGTGAAAACACACTAAAAACTCATGCGTGTTTTTTACCTGTGGATTTTCAGCATCTAATGTTAGGCTATGTGCACACGTATGGAATTCGCGTGGAAATTTCCGCGGGAATTCCGGAATTCCATTCCGCGGGAAATATGTGAGAAATCCGCATTTTAAATTCCCGCGTATTTCCTGCAGAAAAGCTAGCGATTTGCAAGCGTAATTAGCTTGCAGAATACTAGCATTTTCAAAACGATCTGCAGCATCACTTGGAAAACTGATTGACAGGTTGGTCACACTGGTCAAACATAGTGTTTGACCAGTGTGACCAACTTTTTACTATTGAGGCTGCCTATGCGGCATCAGTAGTAAAAAGATATAATGTTAAAAATAATTAAAAAAATTAAAAAATCGTGTTTTTCTCACCTTCCGGCGTCCCGTGCAGCGTTCCCGATCATCGCGATGCTCCCAGCAGGTCCCGTTCCCAGGGATGCCTTGCAACAATGACCTTTGATGACGTTGCGTTCTCATGAGACCGCTACGATATCACGAGACCGCTACGTCATCAAAGGTCATTGTCGCAAGGCATCCCTGGGAACGGGACTTGCCGGGAGCGTCGCTGAGGCCTGGTGACACTACGAGGGACGCCGGAAGGTGAGAATAACAAGATTTTTTATTGTAATTGATTTTTTTTAACAGGGATATGGTACCCAAGGCCTGGAGGACAGTCTCCTCTCCTCCATACCCTGGGTACCATCCGCAAATGTTCCGCTTACTTTTTGCATGGTGTGCACAGCCACATGCAAAGTAAGCAGAACAATGCAATCCTATATGTGCGGATTTTCCCGCGATTCTGCACAAAGAATGAACATGCTGCTTATTTTTCCGTGATGCAACTTCACCGAGTAAAAATACGCAGCATTAGCAGAGCATGTGCGGAATGCCATAGGATTGCATGGGATGCTTTTTTTTTTGCGTTTTCGTGGCAAAATCGCGCGTTTAAAAACGCCGCGAAAATGCAAAAAAAAGCTACGTGTGAACTCAGCCTTAGTCTATGGGGATAGAATACTGCATAGAATACTCAGCGTACCAGCAAGAGAAATGGACATGCTGCGGATTTGGAAAAAGGCACCACAGGTCAGATTACGCTGCGTAAATAAGAAGCAAAGAGGGCAGGAGATTTCTATAAATCCCATCCGCTTTGCTGGAACCTTAAGATGCTGGGCTGCCTACATTCTGTCTATTTGTCACCTTGCTTTCACGAGGTGTGTTGGTGTTCTTTGTGCAGCATGGCAGAGGGTCTGAGATTCAATACAACTGAGCAGGTTCTCTTTACCTGGCTTTTGTCACGGCGCTTTGGGCAACCATACCCTGTGATAGTGGATCCGCGGAGGAGGAGACGCATGTGGGTCCATCCACTTTTGAGTCAACGACTCACAAGAGGTCATTTTCACCGCCTCTATTCTTCTCTGCGGGAGCATCCGGAGAAATTTTACCAGTACTGTCGCATGAGCATTTCCACATTTGATCGACTCTTGGAGACAGTGCGCCCTGGGATAACCTTTCAGGACACAAGGATGCGCAAAGCGATATCTGCAGAGGAGCGACTTCTACTCACAATACGGTATATGAACCTATATAGAAATGGAGTATGAACGCCAAAAAATTCAACTAATTATATTATAGTATCAAAATTATTTGCTCTTTATTAGTACAGGTGCAAAACAAGTACATTAAAAAGTACAATCAATATGATCAGGGAACAGAGATGACATAGAGGAATGGAATCGCCGCACATATATGGTGAGTACAATGGTAAAAGGATAGATAATCCCAAATCTACATGGAAACCCATGCCCATGCTGCAAAGTCTCACATATGGCCATCTATTAAGGTTACTGCCAAAGGGCATGGGGAATTCGTACAAAAGCTTCCATAAAATGCTGTGTGCAAAAAGTATGGAAGAAAAAATAGTTAGCCACCAAGCTTACCCATGAAGGAGATAAGTGTGCGGAGTGTCCAGTCCCCAGAGCCCCTACGCACGTTTCGCGCTGGGCTTCATCGGGGGGCGTATGTGGTGCTGTTGAATGTGCGGGGGATAAATATGTATAACACAGGTGTCTGAAATTAGCATCGCCGCGGGAGGATGTGAGCGCATGAGAGGTGGGCCCCAGTCGCTGAACGTCACTTCCGGCCGTCATAACCTGTGGGAGGGACAAGGAGAGATGCCACTCTCCTGACGTCATTGTCCCGCCCCAGGTAGTGCTGACGCCTTCCGGGATGCCCGCTCACGACGGGACCAGCCGCGCATGCGCAACCCCGCGGCGGCCATTTCTGGTATTGGCAAAGAGAAGGGCAAGTTACGATGGAATAACACGGCCTACAGAGAGGCACGGATAGGAAGGAAAAGGAAGCGAAATGAGTGAAGGGAAAGAGAAGTTCAACACTGAAACCAATGGCCATATAAAACCGCAATCTTCCACAAGCACAATTAGCGTAATTCTCAAAACCCACACAAAGTATGTTTAACAGCCATTGTGATTTACAGAAGAAAAAGCAGTAATGTACATATAACAAGAAAAAAGTCTAGATACAATATATATACAATTGTAACTATTTATGTAAAAGGCACCATACAATGATATCCAGATATCTCAATTGTATATAAAATATTGAAATAGTATGATGGTAATCAAAGCACTCATTTTCTCATATATAATATGACATCATTCAGTCAGGACATAGCCCCGCAGAAAATAATCATAGTCAATTTCATTATTGATCATTATATCAAGAGAGTGCAATATGTCATCTCATCTAATTAAGATACAAAATATCATTTAATGTGCTATATATCCAAACATTAAAATTAAGGCACAAAAAATAGCTAACACACAGATAGCTCTACAAAATCTGCATGACCAAAGGGTCAGTATGAAAACTAAGGGAATTTTCTTCCTTTTTCTTCAATTCCATGTCCTGCATACAAGCAGGTGATTGTTTCTCCACCCTTCACTCCGCGGTTCCACTTCGTGCGCCCAGAATGAACCCCGCAATATATACAAGAATTCATGCTAATTGTACACTGAAAAAACGTGAAATAAAAAACAGCAATTAAAAACAAGAACAAAAAAATTCCTTATATATGCATACACATATAGGGTCCATGACACCTTATGGACTCAATGAGAAGCTATCCTTTGCCCCCTTTTTGTAATGTCAACATGTCTTTCTGGCTTTTTATATGTGTATGTATATATAAGGAAATTTTTTTGTTCTTGTTTTTAATTGCTGTTTTTTATTTCACGTTTTTTCAGTGTACAATTAGCATGAATTCTTGTATATATTGCGGGGTTCATTCTGGGCGCACGAATTGGAACCGCGGAGTGAAGGGTGGAGAAACAATCACCTGCTTGTATGCAGGACATGGAATTGAAGAAAAAGGAAGAAAATTCCCTTAGTTTTCATACTGACCCTTTGGTCATGCAGATTTTGTAGAGCTATCTGTGTGTTAGCTATTTTTTGTGCCTTAATTTTAATGTTTGGATATATAGCACATTAAATGATATTTTGTATCTTAATTAGATGAGATGACATATTGCACTCTCTTGATATAATGATCAATAATGAAATTGACTATGATTATTTTCTGCGGGGCTATGTCCTGACTGAATGATGTCATATTATATATGAGAAAATGAGTGCTTTGATTACCATCATACTATTTCAATATTTTATATACAATTGAGATATCTGGATATCATTGTATGGTGCCTTTTACATAAATAGTTACAATTGTATATATCTAGACTTTTTTCTTGTTATATGTACATTACTGCTTTTTCTTCTGTAAATCACAATTGCTGTTAAACATACTTTGTGTGGGTTTTGAGAATTACGCTAATTGTGCTTGTGGAAGATTGCGGTTTTATATGGCCATTGGTTTCAGTGTTGAACTTCTCTTTCCCTTCACTCATTTCGCTACCTTTTCCTTCCTATCCGTGCCTCTCTGTAGGCCGTGTTATTCCATCGTAACTTGCCCTTCTCTTTGCCAATACCAGAAATGGCCGCCGCGGGGTTGCGCATGCGCGGCTGGTCCCGTCGTGAGCGGGCGTCCCGGAAGGCGTCAGCACTACCTGGGGCGGGACAATGACGTCAGGAGAGTGGCATCTCTCCTTGTCCCTCCCACAGGTTATGACGGCCGGCAGTGACGTTCCGCGACTGGGGCCCACCTCTCATGCGCTCACATCCTCCCGCGGCGATGCTAATTTCAGACACCTGTGTTATACATATTTATCCCCCGCACATTCAACAGCACCACATACGCCCCCCGATGAAGCCCAGCGCGAAACGTGCATAGGGGCTCTGGGGACTGGACACTCCGCACACTTATCTCCTTCATGGGTAAGCTTGGTGGCTAACTATTTTTTCTTCCATACTTTTTGCACACAGCATTTTATGGAAGCTTTTGTACGAATTCCCCATGCCCTTTGGCAGTAACCTTAATAGATGGCCATATGTGAGACTTTGCAGCATGGGCATGGGTTTCCATGTAGATTTGGGATTATCTATCCTTTTACCATTGTACTCACCATATATGTGCGGCGATTCCATTCCTCTATGTCATCTCTGTTCCCTGATCATATTGATTGTACTTTTTAATGTGCTTGTTTTGCACCTGTACTAATAAAGAGCAAATAATTTTGATACTATAATATAATTAGTTGAATTTTTTGGCGTTCATACTCCATTTCTATATAGGTTCATATACTTCTAAAGGAGTTGCCTCCCCATTTAGCCATTTTGAACGTTCTTTTTTCTAGATAGAAAAAGTACTATGTTCATTGATATGTTGGATTATGTAAAATTTCACAATACGGTATGTACTACACAACCACATTCTCTATGTTCATAATGTGTGTGCTAAATTATGTTTTTTGGCCTTCTTGGACAAAGTTTAATGCCCTCATCTTACTCCAAATATGTTTCAACTGACACACCAGAATGTTACATCTAATATGTCCTGCATATCACTTAGTCATTGTGCCACCAAATATGTGTGTTATTCTATCTCAATTCCTACCAAGTTTGGTCGGCATGTAACTGATTTTTTTTTACTTTAGCCATTCTAAACTTAACTATTTCTGTTGTTCTACAGCTTTCTGTCCACTGGCCTGTCTTATGGCGCCCTCCACCATGAGTTTCTCATTGGAAGATCAACCATTTCAGGCATAGTGAGGTCTACATGTACAGAAATCTGGACAAGACTCCATCAAGTGGTCATGCCCAAGCCCAGGATGGAAGACTGGTTAAGGATATCAAGGGACTTTGAGGAGGACTGCCAGTTTCCAAATTGTATTGGGGCCCTGGATGGCAAACATATCAGGGTGCATAAGCTGCTGAACTCTGGCTCCCAATTCTTCAATTATAAACAATACTTTTCTGTTGTATTGTTGGCTCTGGCAGACCCTCAATACAAGTTTATAATTGTTGACATTGGGGCCTATGGAAGGACGGGAGACTCTAGAGTCTTCAATACTTCCATAATGGCTCGGCGGCTACGCACCAACCAGTTGGATCTACCACCACCACGCCAGCTACAAGGCTCCCCCGAACAATCAGTCCCTTATGTCCTTGTGGCAGATGAGGCCTTTCAGTTATCGCGCAATGTCAAGAGGCCATATCCCCGGCGAAACCTTGACCACAGGCGCAGAATTTTTAACTTGCGCCTATCACGTGCTAGGCGACTGGTGGAGTGTTCCTTTGGGATTCTTTGTGCCAAATGGCGGGTACTCCAGTCTGCCGTTCAGTTGAGTGAGCAAAATGTGAATGAAGTTGTGAAAGCCTGTGTTGTTCTGCATAACTTCACCAGGATACATGATTGTTCCTCCTCTGATGGTGTTGTGCGTAGGCCGGACAATGTGCGCAGGGTGAGACCACCTATGAACCCTCAACGTAGACCGCTCTCTGGCCTAAAACTGTGTGATATATTCACTAATTACTTTATCTCACCTGAGGGGGCAACTTCTTGGCAAGAGCATGCTGTGTCTATGTTATAATTTGTTTCTTTAATTGTGTCTAAATATATGTTACTCAAGCTCTTATGATTCTATGAGTGTTTCATTGCATTGGTTTGTGTCTGTTAGTATGTTGTGGGGGACACACAGAGACACACAGAGACGTTAACTAGAGTAGACAACTTTTTAGTTTTGCCTTTTTTTTTTTGTTTTGCTTAAAGGCAAACATAATATTGCCATAAGAAAATTTTGGCAATGGGCAAAATGACCCTTTGTGCCTTCTTTAAGTTTTTGTAAAATTAACATTACATAACAAAACACCAACAAAGATTAGGCAATAACAGCATTGCTGCATGACTAGATTAAACTAGATTTGCCAACAAAAGGTGAGCTCCATCACCAAAATAAAGGCTACAAGATAACACTCACATTTCCTCATAATGTTATCCAATCATAGAAAGATTCCACCATGACAGGCAAGGCTACCTCACAGCTTTCACACAGATATTACCTGTCTGTAGAACAGAGAATATTTAAGCATGCTATACTGGAAAGGATCAAAATACAAAACTCACTTGTTAAGACATAGAGAGAGCGTGATATTCTGAATGCTGGTCGCCTTGAATTTTTTTACTAGAGATTGCTAGCAAAAAAGGTGACTACTTCACTAAGGCCAGCACGCCTTTCCTAGGCGTTAGCAAGTGAGTAGTGTATTTTCATCCTTTCATTTTACAGTATAGCGCGTTTAAATATTCTCTTTTGTACATACATGTAATATCTGTCTGAAAGGCGTGAGGTAGCCTTGCCTGTCATGATGGATTGTTTCATATGTTTGGAAAACATTGTTTAAAAATGTGAATGTTAAATTATGTTCTAAATGTTGGTGATGGAGAACACCTGTTTTTTCCTTTCTATTAGGAGCACCAGTTAAAACTCACTGGACATCTCCCCCCATCAGAATCATAAATCCTCATAGGTTGGGGAAGGGGAACGTGGAAGAACAGACTGTGGGTACTGCTGGACACTGTGGCCAACATCGCCCTGCGTGGGGCCATACTGTTGCCCATGATGCTGGAATTGTCCTGCCTCCTGGGACTGTTGGGGATACTGGCCAGAGTAATGATGATGGTGAGGGGCTTCTTGTTGGCTCTGGTAGGCACGTGGCTCATACCCACCAAGATAGCCAGATCGTCCCCAACCAGGTTGGGACCAGCCTCCAACACTGGGTGGGTACAAGTGGCCATATTGGTGGGGTTGGCTTGAGGATGACATTTGGGGCTGCGGAATAGAAGGTTGGGTAGGGGGAGGAAGGGGTTGAGGTGTTGGCCCACGTATTAGGGGCTGTTCGGACCCTGCTTGAGCAAGCATCTGTGTGGATGGTCTCATGCGCATTAAATTTCGTGGTGAGAGCTGCCACCTCTCCAGAAATCCAAATACCTCATATGGGGTATTGGGGGGGTGCTTGCATCAAGCAGGATCTGAATACATCCCCTAATACGGAGCCGGACCTCACGGGTAAGGGCACGGAGATAAAGGGTGAGGCTACGTGCATAGGCCTCCTCCCCATCATCTGTAGTTACTCTAGACAAATAATTGAGCACCCCTGTGTCCACATTGGTCCTGCTCTCTTGAATAGTGACCTGGCGCCTTCTTCTTGTTCGCCGTGATGTAAGAGCAGCCTGTGGGGAGGACCTGATCTGGGCAGTTGGGCTGCTGCTCAAGTTGCCCGGCTCTTCCAGGATGGGTGATGTGGCAGCAGCAGACCGTCCTGGTGGTGTTGTGTGTAGGCCAGCCATTGTGCTGTCCTGTGATGCTTCATCTTCAGCCATCCTTCTTGTAGGGGAGAAGATGGGCCAGCCACCTCATCCCCTACAGGATCTATAATGGGCTCTGCCTCTGAGGCCGTTCCTCGATCCGTAAGGTTGGATTGAGTTCTGTTATGAAATAGACCAGAGGCAAAAATACATCAATATTTTTGCCCCTGTAAAGTATTTGTGTAATGTATTTGTGTAATGTGGTGTGAGGTATGTACTTACGGTCTCAGATCCAGAATTGGGGCGAGGAAGGACAGCCGGTCATAGTATATGTACTTTCTTTTGACATATCCAGCATCCCCACTCCTGGACCGCTGCTGGCGTTCCCAGTGGAACTGGTCCCGGATGCTTCGCCAGCATTTCATCACATCTTCCACTGCAATGTGACAGGAAATATTGTTAAATTCACATATTTGAGAGGTCACATTTTCAAAAACAGTAGTCTAGGCATGGGGCCTTCTGGGGTGTGCGTTCTACCCATGGTGGCATATGTAACTGGGCAGATACACAGGGTCTCATTAGCTACACTTAAATTAATTTTTTTGGCTAGGAGGATGAGGAGCTTGTGGCCTAACCCCAAATTATGGCTGTGTGAAGGCACGTGTCACATCCAAATGTAACGGCCTCAAGAGGCTAAAAGTACATGCACAGGAAGGGGGGTGCTGATTCTAGATCCTTTTTTTTGTGCACGCCAAGGTTATTGATGTTTTTATGGTTGCACTTACGAATTTTATGCTGCTCATCACGTGGTCTCTCACCAAAGTCATGGTACATCTGGCGACAGATGCGCCTCCATGACGCCTCCTTTCTTGTCCGGTTCGCATAATTTGCATCGCGTGGGTCCCATATTTCGGGACGCTCCTGCACCAGCACAATGAGCATCTCAACATTAATGTACGTGGACGCCATGCTGCTGCTGTACTCCGTGGAAGTTGACTTCCTGGATGTCTGGAGTGCTTTTTGAGCTCATTTGCATGTCTAGGCTTCCTGATGATGGATTGGCCCATTTCCTGTCACCAGCCAAAAGACCTGCGTATTGCTCGCAGGTCACACGTGTGTTCCGTGTATAATGCGTATTTTTTGCGCACCCATAGACTTGCATTGGCGTATTACGGGCGTAGTACGCTGACAATCGCAGCATGCTGCGATTGGCACGGAGCGTAGAATACGGATGAGAAATATACGCCTGGTGCGAGTGACCCCATAGAGAATCATTGGTCCGTGTCTAATGCGTGCTTTTAGTGCCGCTCACTCGCCTGTATTCCTCGCCAGTGTGACTCCAGCCTTACTCATTTATAGGCCCATTTCCTATGTTACACAATTGCAATGTATCCGTAATAACTGGATGTTATACTTGGCATCCATTTTTTATTTACCCCCCCATAGACTTGAATGGGTGAGTCGCATCCCATTTACGGAAGACTGTAGTGCATTCTGCCATTTTTATCACGAGCAGATTCGGTCAGGGAAAAAAATAGTTAATCTGCACGGCCCCATTGAATAATATTGGTCCTATTTCTGTAGGTTTTCTTCTCGGACCAAAAATGCAGTTGTGTGAATCAGCCCTCACAGAGTGAAAAACAAAAGCTGCATCATCATGTCTCCAAATGTACAATATAAATTATATTTTGGGGGTAAAGAAGTTTCTGATTATTTAGATGAAAACTTCCGCCAGTGAACAAACATAACTACATACTGCATTATTAGGACTGTTTAGATGACCGACACACACATTTGAATTTCGCACTTCTGTGAGTTTCGTTAGGATTTCTTTGCTAGTTTGGAGCGGGTTTTTAAGTTATTATTGTAAAAAGCCGCTGTGATAAAACACTCCGGGATCGGCTTTGCTGGGGTCAAAGGTCACGTGCGTTCCACATGAAACTCAGGTGCAGAGCTGGGATTCGGGTGTAACTGACCCTGGGTCAGGTTTATTAATAGTGAAAGCAATGCAAAAGGAAATAAAACATAAAACAAATCCTTGCCTGTCCGGCACTAACTAAACAAAGGACAACCTAACTACCAACTGGCGGGCTTCTCCCGTCCAGCCAAACCACAGTTGCTGTGGGCACTGCTTCCACTCACGTGTGTGTCTCTCACACAGACAGGCTCTCTGTGTTCCCAGGCTGAGACACTCACACAACCACCTGGCATCCTTTTATATCCACCTCCCATTATCCATTAGTAAGCAGGTGCGATACTGACCAGACTAGGCCACATAGGAAAGGAATCTGGGCGAGATATACCTGCCCTCATCCACTATTCCCACATGATTCTCACATATCCCCCCCCCCTCTGCTCAGACCACTCCGGTCGAGCAATGACACCCGCCAAACAGTGCACTCGGGACAGGGCATCTGCATTCCCCATCTGTACCCCTGGGCGGTGCTCCACCGTAAAAGTGTAGGCCTGCAGGGCAAGGAACCACCGGGTCACCCGGCTATTCCGTTCCTTGTTCAAGTGCATCCACTTGAGAGGGGCATGGTCAGTGATCAGCCTGAACTTTCGGCCCACCAGGTAATATTTGAGGGCCTCTAGAGCCCACTTAATGGCTAGGCACTCTTTTTCCACGACTGCATACCTTTGCTCGTGTTTATTCAGCTTCCTGCTGAGATAGAGGACTGGGTGTTCCACTCCGTCCCTCACTTGTGAGAGTACGGCCCCGATACCGGTATCAGAGGCATCCGTTTGTACCACAAACTCGCTGCGGAAGTCCAGAGTCACCAGTACGGGCTGAGAGCAAAGTGCCCGTTTTAGGCCATGGAAGGCTTCTTCAGCCGCTAAACTCCATTTAATCATGACGGAGTCTTTCCCTTTTGTAAGATCCATCAGGGGGGTAGCGATGGCTGCAAAATTGGGTATGAACCGGCGATAATAGCCGGCGATCCCCAGGAAGGCTTGCACCTGCTTCTTGTTGACAGGTTGTGGCCAGTCCTGAACCGCCTGAATCTTATCAACCTGGGGTTTAACAACACCCCTCCCAATTACATACCCCAAATACCGGGCTTCTTCTAGCCTGATGTGACATTTCTTGGGGTTCGCGGTTAGACCTGCCTCCCACAGGTCGTCAATCACAGCTTGTACTTTCTGGAGATGAGTCTCCCAGTCCAAGCTGTAAATGACAATGTCGTCCAAATAGGCCGAAGCGTACTGCCTATGTGGCCTCAGGACTCGATCCATCAGTCTCTGGAAGGTCGCCGGTGCTCCGTGCAGTCCAAACGGCATATACACATACTGAAATAGACCTTCTGGGGTAGCAAATGCCGTCTTTTCTCTGGCAGCCTCCGCCAGAGGGATCTGCCAATACCCCTTTGTTAGGTCTAGGGTCGTAATATACCGGGCTTTTCCTAACCGATCTATTAAATCGTCGACCCGGGGCATAGGGTAGGCATCAAATTTTGAGACCGCATTCAGTTTCCTGAAGTCATTGCAGAACCGGATGGTGCCGTCCGGTTTAGGAATTAGCACAATCGGGCTGGACTAAGCACTGTGCGATTCCTCAATGACACCTAACTCTAACATGGCCTTCGCTTCTCGGGAAACGGCTTCACGGCGCGCTTCCGGGATTCGGTAGGGCTTTACATGAACTGTGACACCAGGTTCCGTTACGATGTCATGTTTCATTAGCGCAGTCTGCCCGGGTTTTTCTGAGAAAAACTTTTGGTTGTGAAGTAGAAACTGCCTGACCTCAGTCTTTTGCCGCTCCGAGAGAGTCTCTGCAACCCGTACCTCCGGTACGGTATGCGAGCAGACGGGACGGGCCAGCTCCGCTGACAAGGCAGACCGATCCTTCCAGGGCTTTATCAGATTTACATGATAAACCTGTTCAGGTTTCCGTTTACCTGCCTGGTATACTTTGTAATTTACTTCACCAACTCTTTCCTTGATCTCAAAGGGGCCCTGCCACTTTGCCAGGAACTTACTGTCCACCGTGGGGACCAGGATCAACACCCTATCTCCGGGTGCAAACGTACGGATCTTGGCGCCCCTATCATAGATTCTTTTTTGGGCTCCTTGGGCCTGCATCATGTGTTCTTTGACGATAGGCATAACAGCCGCAATACGGTCCTGCATTTGTGTGACGTGATCTATCACCGTTTTAAACGGAGTGACCTGACCCTCCCAGGTTTCTTTTGCAACGTCTAATAGTCCGCGAGGACGTCGGGCGTACAATAACTCGAAAGGCGAGAATCCCGTGGAAGACTGGGGTACTTCCCTGATGGCAAAAAGCAAATACGGAAGTAAATAGTCCCAGTTCTTCCCATCCTTGTCTATCACCTTTCTCAGCATCTGCTTCAGAGTTTTATTGAACCGTTCGACCAACCCGTCTGTTTGAGGGTGATACACGGATGTGCGTAACGGTTCGATTTGTAACAACCGGCAGAGCTCCTTCATTACCCTGGACATAAAGGGGGTCCCCTGGTCGGTGAGTATCTGTTTCGGTATACCGACCCGACTAAACACATGCACCAGTTCCTTGGCAATCGTCTTGGTGGCCGTGTTACGCAAAGGGATGGCCTCTGGGTAACGAGTGGCATAATCCAAGATGACCAGGATATGTTGGTGTCCACGTGCAGACCGTGGAAGGGGCCCAACTAAATCCATCCCAATCCTCTCAAACGGGACTTCAATAATAGGTAGGGGTACCAAAGGGCTACAGAACCGGGGCTTAGGTGCAGAGGCTTGGCAGTCAGGACAAGACTCACAATATACACGAATATCGTGATGCATGCCTGGCCAAACAAAACAGTGTAATATCCTTTCGGTGGTTTTCTGGACTCCCAGGTGACCTCCCATCACATGTCCGTGGGCCAGGTCCAGCACCTGCCGCCAATAGGGTTTTGGCACGACTAATAGTTGCACCGTATCTTCCCCCTTTTTCTCTATCTGATAGAGTAAATCATTCTCCAGAACCATGTAAGGATATGCCAGCCTAGAGCCAGGTTCTACGGGTACCCCATTTATCACTTTTACATTTGTCCTAGCCTGAGAAAGGGTAGGATCCTTTATTTGCTCGCTTTGGAAGTCATCTTTCTGAACTTCTAAATCCGGCAAACGGGGAGGTGGACGGCTGTCGGCCTCCTCCTCTTCCCCGGTCTCCTCCGTATCACCCGCCATGACTGAAAACGGGAACTGTAGGTCATTTCCAGCAGACTCTGCCCCCGAGTCTTCCGGGGAGACCTCTTCCAGGGGTTCGGGACCCACACGCGCCCTGGGAGAAGAATCATGTACACTATTACCCGAGGGCATCAACTGATTCTCCCACAATTGCCAGAAGTGGGGAAAATCCCGGCCCAAGATAACATCATGCAATAACGCCGGGACGAGTCCCACTTTATGTTGCACAGACCCATAGGAAGTAGTAATGCATATGACCGCGGTGAGGTACGAACAGGTGTCTCCATGCACACACGTTACAGAAAATTTGTCTGATGGTCCAGTCGGGGCTGACACCAGACTGGCCTTCACCAGAGTCACCACACTTCCCGAGTCTAACAATGCCACCACATTTTTGCCATCAACAGTTAAATCACACAAATGTTTTTCCGCATCCTTTTGACCGGCATTCACACTCACTACCCGTGCAACCATAGACATGCGGTTTTTAGAGTCTGTGACGTCGCACTGCATGGGTTCAGTAGTGACCGGACAGTTCGCAGCAATATGTCCCATCTCTTGGCAGCGGAAACACCTAACGGGCCCCTTGCTTAGACCATAGTTCGTTACTCTCGGCCTCGCAGTGCGGGCAGTCCCATTTTCCTCCCCCACTGTCTTAGGCATTTTTCCATCTCCCCTACTCCCTGGAACAGTCTTACCGGTTCCACGTGGAGATGATGAAGAACGAGGTGGGGTAGCGTCGTCTCGGAGTCTTTCCGCCACGGAGTAACGTTCAACCAGATCCACCAGCTGATCTGCCGTCGTAGGATTTCCATGGCTTACCCACTTCCTCAGGGCTGGCGGTAGAGCTCTCAGGTACTTGTCCATGACGACTCTCTGGATTATCTCTGGCGCTGTCAGCACCTCGGGTTGTAGCCACTTCTTCGTCACGTGGATCAGGTCGAACATCTGTGACCGCGGTGGTTTATCCGGCTGATAAGTCCATTGATGCACTCTCTGTGCACGGACAGCGGTCGTCACTCCCAGCCGGGCCAAGATCTCGGCTTTCAGTTTGTCAAAGTCCTGCGCAGCTTCAGGCTGTAAGTCATAATAAGCCTTTTGGGCCTCACCGGAAAGAAACGGGGCAATCAGGCCGGCCCATCGTGCCTTCGGCCATTTTTCTCGTACCGCCGTCCGTTCAAACGTGGTCAGGTATGCCTCGACGTCATCTTCGGTCGTCATCTTCTGCCAGTACCGACTCACGTGAATCACTCTCGACTCGGCTTCCAGGTTAACCTCCTGTAGGCTTGCCAGGCGCTGCGCCACCTGCTGGAGAAGCGAACGATCGGTAGCTGTCATGTCCACCAACTCCTTCAGCTGGGCCATCATCACCCAATTAGCTTCTTGCTGGACGGCGGTGGACTGTACCAGCGCTTTCACCACGTCCTCCATGCTCATGCTTGCAACGTGATGCCCGCATTCTCCACCACAATGTGATAAAACACTCCGGGATCGGCTTTGCTGGGGTCAAAGGTCACGTGCGTTCCACATGAAACTCAGGCGCAGAGCTGGGATTCGGGTGTAACTGACCCTGGGTCAGGTTTATTAATAGTGAAAGCAATGCAAAAGGAAATAAAACATAAAACAAATCCTTGCCTGTCCGGCACTAACTAAACAAAGGACAATCTAACTACCAACTGGCGGGCTTCTCCCGTCCAGCCAAACCACAGTTGCAGTGGGCACTGCTTTCACTCACGTGTGTCTCTCACACAGACAGGCTCTCTGTGTTCCCAGGCTGAGACACTCACACAACCACCTGGCATCCTTTTATATCCACCTCCCATTATCCATTAGTAAGCAGGTGCGATACTGACCAGACTAGGCCACATAAGAAAGGAATCTGGGCGAGATATACCTGCCCTCATCCACTATTCCCACATGATTCTCACACCGCAAATAAAATTCTAAAATACAAATGAAAAATCCCTTGTTGACTTTTAGCGTCAATGGGGCACAGATGTGATAAAAGTTAAATAAAATAAAAAATCCAAAACATTTACCATATAATACAGCCAAAATCACAAATCTTTTAATTTTCCTCCATTAAAAATAAAGCAGTGATAAAAATTCAGTTTTATCAAAATATGAAATTAGTTTACCTAATCGGTAATCGCCTTCAAGAGAAAAAAAATCAACATGATAGAATATTCGGTCACCACAACACCACAAAAAATTATCTATCTATCTATCTATCTATTTATCTATCTCATATTTATCTCCTATGTATCGGTCTATCTATTATCTATCTATTATCTATCTATCTATCTCATATCTATCTATCTATCTTCTATTATCTATCTATCTCTCTATCTAACTTGATATATGAAGGGATGAGCTCTGTTATAAATGTTCATCATTATTTCCTTGTGACATTCTTCATGAGTCTCTTCCCGCCTTGTGCTTTTCTAGCAGTGCAGACAGAGAAGGTTGCACTATGTCTGTATGAACCTGCCAGTGATTGTTCAGAGGCAGGATGGATGGAGCCGGGAGGGATGAGGACCCTCTTGTTATTCTCACAGCTCTTTGTGGTGTAAATGTGCCTGGCCCCCAGGTCTCTGTGTCTGATTCCCCTTCTCTTCTAAACTCTATGAATGGGACCTACAGCGAGGGCTGATTGACTCCCTGCACAGTTCACACATCACAATATATAGGTACAGCTGTACATGAGCTGATACACAGAGGGTGAGGCTCTGTATACAGCACACCAGGGACGGGTAAATGAAGGCTTATGTGAGTCTGTGAGAGCACAACATCCAGCCATTCGAGTCTCGTCCACACATCCATTACCACTACCCCGACATTAGTCGATCGTCTCCCTGCATCAAAGACGCTTACAGTGCAAAAACATCATCAGGATGGTGATAATAGAGGTAGCAGTAGCCGGAGTTACCATCCTTCATAATCATGTGATAGAGGGAATTTGGCGCACAAGTGGTCTGTCTGTGCACCAGAAAGTGAAATCTATGGCTGCTACTACCTGGTGTAGATTTCATTCACAAGGTACGCCAGTGTTATTGCTTAATGATAGTCAATTTGCTTCATGGTTGTTGGCCAGACCCTACCTATTAATAGAAAAGTTTTGGGATGGGGTTCCACAAAAGAACATGAAATCACTAAATGTCTGCACAAATTTCTCTCGTGGTACATTCTGCAACATCTTACCATAGAGGAATAATACATTTCTCTCTTTGATGGCATGAAAAAATTTGTCGACCTGGAGTCACCATAATGGGCGCTTACTGTATGCGGTGTTAATATTGAGTTCAATGTATAAACGGTGTGCGGTAAGCTCCTGAGCTCCCTCTAGTTGTGGCTGCAGATGGATAGAACTTGGCAGAAAAATTATGTTCCGTGTTCCCTTCTCTGTTGCTCTATTTCCCGCACGAGGCTCTCAAGATAAAATGAAGGTGTTTTCTTGTGTGTGACGAATAACGAGAAGTGAGACTGCGCTGGGTACTTACACTGAGGAGCATAAGAGCGCTTCCTCTGTAACCAAAACCTCATGACATGAGAGAAAAAGAGAGAAACGTCCTTATCTCCCAGTAGTATTTGTAAGCAAATTCTTTTTTTATTTTTTTTTTCAAATAGTGGTTGTCAGCGCTGGGGGTGAAATATGTCACCCTGGTTTCCTATGTAGGCTCCTATATCTAACCTTGGACTGTTCCAAGGTGTAAATGAGTTATATTGCAGTAAATGGTATAAGAGACAGCATTCTTGGGTGAATAAACAGAAAATTGACTTGTTCACAACAAGTGTGCATGCTTTTCTATGATCGCTCGTTATTTCAGGGCCTTATCTCTTAATTCGGCCTCACTGGTGAACCGGCATATCTGACTTTGGGTCAGAACAAAAACAGCTACAACATATGTGTACAGTATGTACGTATAGTAATATATTGTATATAGTACTATGATAAAAGATAGTGCTCTGTCTCTCTATCCTTATCTTTCATCATCTCTCTCTCCACCCTTTTCTCTGTCACCCTCTATCTTCCTCTCTCTTTACCTTTATCACTCCTCTCTCCCTCACTTTCTTCTTCTTCCTCCCCCTTCTACTTCCTCCTCCCTCTCCCTCACTTTCTTCCTCTCTCTCCCTTTCTTTTTTTCCTCTTCCTCCCCCTTCTACTTCCTCCTCCCTCTCCCTCTCTTTCTTCCTCTCTTTCCTTTTCTCTGTCTCCCTCTTTCTTATTTTCTCTTTGACTTTATCTCTCTTCCTCTCTCCCTCCTTTTCTTCCTCTCTCCCTCACGCTCTTTCTTCCTCTCTCTCCCCCTCTCTTCCTTCCTCCCTCTCCCTCACACTTTCTTCCTCTCTCTTTCCCTTCCTCTGCTTCCCTCTCTCTTCCTTCCTCTCTCTCTTTCTCTTTGTATTCCTATCTCTCTCCTTCTCTTTCTTCCTTTGTCTCTCTCCCTTCTCCCTTCTTCTCCCTTTCTTCCTCTCTCTCCCTTTCTTTTTTTCCTCTTCCTCCCCCTTCTACTTCCTCCTCCCTCTCCCTCTCTTTCTTCCTCTCTTTCCTTTTCTCTGTCTCCCTCTTTCTTATTTTCTCTTTGACTTTATCTCTCTTCCTCTCTCCCTCCTTTTCTTCCTCTCTCCCTCATGCTCTTTCTTCCTCTCTCTCCCCCTCTCTTCCTTCCTCCCTCTCCCTCACACTTTCTTCCTCTCTCTTTCCCTTCCTCTGCTTCCCTCTCTCTTCCTTCCTCTCTCTCTTTCTCTTTGTATTCCTATCTCTCTCCTTCTCTTTCTTCCTTTGTCTCTCTCCCTTCTCCCTTCTTCTCCCTTTCTTCCTCTCTCTCCCTTTCTTTTTTTCCTCTTCCTCCCCCTTCTACTTCCTCCTCCCTCTCCCTCTCTTTCTTCCTCTCTTTCCTTTTCTCTGTCTCCCTCTTTCTTATTTTCTCTTTGACTTTATCTCTCTTCCTCTCTCCCTCCTTTTCTTCCTCTCACCCTCACGCTCTTTCTTCCTCTCTCTCCCCCTCTCTTCCTTCCTCCCTCTCCCTCACACTTTCTTCCTCTCTCTTTCCCTTTCTCTGCCTCCCTCTCTCTTCCTTCCTCTCTCTCTTTCTCTTTGTATTCCTATCTCTCTCCTTCTCTTTCTTCCTTTGTCTCTCTCCCTTCTCCCTTCTTCTTCCTTTCTTCCTCTCTACCTCTTTCTTCTGTGTCTTTCTTCTTTTCTCTCATCCTTTCTCTTTCTTCCTCTCTCTTTCTATTTCGCTTTCTCTCCCTCTTTCTTCCTCTCTCTGCTTTGTGGTCTTTGTCTCTCTCTTTCTTCCTCTTTTCCTCGTACTTCCCCTCTCTCCCTCGCTCTCTCTATCTTCATCTCTCTCTCCCCTTCTCTATCTCCCTCGCTTTCTTCCATTCTCTCTCTTTCTCACTCTCCCCCCTCTCAATCTTTCTCTCCCTTTCTTACCCTCTTTCTTTATATGGTGGAGCTAAAAATCATTCACAGGAGGATTCACTGTATAGTAATAGGATAGCAAAGAACGTATACAGTTTAGTATCCTCATGTCTGTTGTTAGGGTAATTATAATAATTATAATTTATAATTATTTTTATCATAAAATGTAGGAAAACTAGTTTTAAAAGGATACATATTTTTGTGTTGTAGAGAGCACATATTTGTTCTCCTTGATACAGTTGGTGAGAGAACACTGTAACACATTGTCCTCTTCTTGTTAGTTTTCAGTATTGTTTTGCGTATGTATCTTCTTACCAGCTACTGCCCCCTGGTGATAATGTCACTTCATTGCAGACCATGGAAAAAATTCACTAGAATAAAACACCTGTCGCTCACATATTTGTGGGGGAAGCTATTTTGTGTCTTCAGCAACTTATGAGCTTATGAGACGTGCTTTATAAATATATATATATATTTATATTTACATATATATACTGTATATATATATTTACACAGCTCTGGTGAAAATTAAGAGACCACTCTACATGTCTGACAGCCATTCCATTCCAGTGTCAGTTGAATTCCAACCCGAGTACACCTCATTCTACTTACTGTGCTTCTGATTAGGTGATCACCTGAACCAAATATTATTTAATAAAGGAAAGTATAAAAAACCCTGCTATCGTGTTCACAATCCTCTTGCAGCAGGACAAGCTAGATGGCAAAACAAGTGCTAGTAATATCCCAAAAGTAATAGGAATGAAAAAATAACGTTTAACCATGCCAAAGGAGTTGAAAAGAAAAGTCTTGAGTGAGGAAAAGAAGGGCTCAATTCTGTCCTTACTAGCAGAGGGATACAGTGAGCGTCATGTTGCCTCCATCCTGTCCACTTCCTTAGGTACATAACCAATACTAACCACATGGTAGGTATTACATATATAGGGTGGGCGGGAAATAGAAAAAATGGGCATCAAACACACCTGGCGCCCTGAACGCTCCAGTTACATTTAAAATACAATCATAAATTTGTTCCATATCTGTACAACAGTGATTAAAAATGCAATTTGCTAGCATAAAAATTATATATGACATTAAAATGTAAGATTTTTTTGCAAATAAAATTAAAAAGGAAGGGAATTAAAAAGCCTGCTAGGACTGAAAAACCTTTTTTCATTTTTTTCATAGTATTCTCTTGTCTTTATTGCAGACCGTGATTAGAACCTACCATCCTTGGAAACATCGTGGAAGTGAAAAGACCTCGGGGCACAGACCTCTGAGCTATCATATTAATTGCCCCTTGAAACATGAAAGAATAAATACCTAAAGAACCATCAATATTAGCAATATAAAAATCAATTAAAATGTATATTTGAATAAAATTCATTTATAAAAAATTTATAAAAAATAAAAATTGTGATTTTATTTATTATTGAAAAGAAAATGTGAATAAATTATTGAATAAATTAATTTATGAATTGTGATAAAAGGATGGGTGAATGACAAGTGCCTCTACATGATCTTTAACCCCTTTACTACATTGGACGTAATATTCCGTCCATGTGACCTGGGACTTAAGTCCCAAGGATGGAATATTACGTCACACGCGATCAGCGGCGCTCACGGGGCATTAACCCCGGCACACTGCGATCAAACATGATCACAGTGTACCGGGGGCATAGGAGAGAAGCGCGCAGGGAGGGGGCTCCCTCCGTGCTTCCCTGAGACCCCCAGAGCGATGCGATGTGCTGCGTCGCTCCGAGAGTCCTCCTCCCTGCAGGTCCCCGGATCCAATATGGCCACGGGGGGCCTTCGGGGTCTTGCAGAGAGGCGCCTTCCTCACTGCCTGCTAAAAGCAGGCATGAGGAAGCCTGCAGCAGCGCCTGTCAGATCGCTGATCTGACACAGCGCTGTTCTAAGTGTCTGATCAGCGATCTGACACAAAACAGTGATGTCCCCCCCTGGGACAATATAATAAAGTGTAAAAAAAAAAAAAAAACTTGTAAAAATAATTTTAAAAAAATCCCAAAATAAATAAAAAAAATATTCCCTAATAAATTCTTTTTTTTCTAAATAAAAAAAACCAATAAAGTACACATATTTAGTATAGCCGTGTCTGTAATGGCCCGCCCTATAAAACTGTCCCACTAGTTAACCCCTTTATTGAACCCCTTAAAAAAAAAAGAAGCAAAAAACAATGCTTTATCATCATACCATCAAACAAAAAGTTCAATAACACACAATCAAAAAGACGGATATTAATAACCATGGTACCGCTGAAAACGTCATCTTGTCCCGCAAAAAACGAGCTGCCACACAGTGTCATCAGCGAAAAAATTAAAAAGTTATAGCTCGCAGAACAAAGCGATGCAAAAATAATTATATTTTATATAAAATTGGTTTTATTGTATAAAAGCGCCAAAACATAAAAAAAGACAGAAATGAGGTATCACTGTAATCATACTGACCCGAAGAATAAACCTCTTTATCAATTTTGCCACACGTAGAATTGTGTAAACGCCCCCCCAAAGAAATTCATGAAATGCTCGTTTTTGTTCAATCTGGGTCCCAAAAATCGGAATAAAAAGCGATCAAAAAATGTCACGTGCCCGTAAATAGTAGCAATAAAAACGACAACGCGTCCTGCAAAAAATAAGACCTCACATAACACTGTGGGTCAAAATACGGAAAAATTATAGCTCTCAAAATGTGGTGATGCAAAAACTATTTTTACAATAAAAAGCATCTTTTAGCATGTGACAGCTGCTAAATATAAAAACCCACCATAAATAGTAAATCAAACCCCCCCTTTATCACCCCCTTAGTTAGGGAAAAATAATAAAATAAAAAAATGTATTTATTTCCATTTTCCCATTAGGGCTAGGGTTAGGGCTAGGGTAAGGGTTTGGTCTAGAACTGAGATTAGGGTTATGTGTGAGTTGAGGTTAAGGTGGAGTTAGAATCAGGGGGTTTTCACTGTTTGGGCACATCAGGGGCTCTCCAAACACAACATGGCGTTTGAGCTCAACTCCAGTCAAAAAAAGTCAAATGGCGCTGCTTCCCTTCTGAGCTCTGCCATGCGCCCAAATAGTGGTTTACCCCCACATGTGGGGTATCAGCGTATTCAGGACAAATTGCACAATAACTTTTGGTGTCCTGTTTCCCTTGGAAAAAAAATTGTGGTTGAAAAGATCATTTTTGTGGAAAAAATATGATTTTTTAATTGTACGGCTTAACATTATAAACTTCTGTGAAGCCCTTGGGGGTTCAAAGTTCTCACCACTAGAGTTGAGCGACTTTGGTCGGATCGGGTTTCGTGAAACCCGAATGAAACAAAATAAGTTTCAGATGAAACTCGTCCGACTAGAGCAAAACAAAGTCGGAGTTTCGTCCGACTTTTATTTCCCATTGACTTGCATTGGGGTCGGGTTTCGGACGAAACTCCGACTTTGTTTTGCTCTAGTCGGACGAGTTTCATCTGAAACATATTTTGTTTCATTCGGGTTTCACGAAACCCGATCCGACCAAAGTCGCTCAACTCTACTCACCACACATCTAGATAAGTTCCTTGGGGGGTCTAGTTTCCATAATGGGGTCACTTGTGAGGAGTTTCCACTGTTTAGGCACATCAGAGGCTCTCCAAACGTGACATGGCGCCCGATCTCAATTCCAGCCAATTTTGTGATGAAAAAGTCAAACGGCGCTCGTTCCCTTCCGAGCTCTGCCATGCGCCCAAATAGTGGTTTACCCCCACATATCAGGTATTAGCATACTCAGGACAAATTGCACAATAACTTGTGCAGTCCAAAATCTCCTGTTACCCTTGGTAAAATAAAAAAAATTGGACTGGAAGTAATTTTTCTTGTGAAAAAAAGTTAAATGTTCATTTTTTTTAAACATTCAAAAAATTCCTGTGAAGCACCTGAAGGGTTAATAAACTTCTTGAATGTGGTTTTGAGTACCGTCAGGGGTGCAGTTTTTAGAATGGTGTCACTTTTGGGTATTTTCTATCATATATATCCCACAAAGTGACTTCAGTATGATGTGGTCCCTAAAAATAAAATGGTGTTGTAAAAATGAGAAATCGCTGATAAACTTTTAACCCTTATAACTTCCTAAGAAAAAACATTTTGGTTCCAAAATTGTGCTGATGTAAAGTAAACATGTGGGAAATGTTATTTATTAAGTTTTTTGTGTGCCATGTCTCTGTCATTTAAGGGCTTAAAGATTCAAAGTTGGAAAATTGCAAAATTTTCAAAATTTTCGCCAAATTTCCATTTTTTTTCACAAATAAACGCAAGTTATATGAATGAAATTTTACCACCAACATGAAGTACAATATGTCACGAGAAAACAATGTCAGAATCACCGGGATCCATGGAAGCGTTCCTGAGTTATTTCCTCATAAAGGGACAGTGGTCAGAATTGTAAAAATTGGCCCCGGCATTAACATGCAAACCACCCTTGGGAGTAAAGGGGTTAATAATAAAAAAAAATACAAAACTACATATATGAATTAACATACACGTTGTAAATCAGTATTAGTGAAAACCTTATTTAATGTGAAAAAATTTAAAACTTTTTGTGTATGTTTTGCGAGTCACATGTCCCGATGTATTCTGGCAAGTATGCAATTGATGTATAACATCAGTGTCATGCGACGGGCACACACATTCACCGAGCGCCTGCGCCTCTGCTATGCTGGTGGCCATTTTACCTTGTGCACGCCAGACCTGCAGAGAGGAGGATGAGGAGGATGCTGCCCAGTGCTGGGAGCGCAGGAAGGTAAGAGGAATTTTTTTTGTGTGTGTATGTGCGTGCGTGTGTGTGCATGGGCATGGACCAGGCTGGACACATGGGGGAGACCAGGCTAGAGACACATGGGGGCAGACGAGGCTGGGGACACATGGGGGGACAAGGCTTAAAACACATGAGGGTGGATGAGGCTGGAGTCACATGGGGGTGACCAGGCTGAAGTCATATGAGGGGACGAGGCTGGAGACAGATGGGGGACCAGGCTGATGACACATGAGGGGATGAGGCTGGAGCAGTGGGGGCCATAGGCAGCTGCTGGCCAGTATGCCAGCAGGTGACAGTGCTTGGGCCCACCGGAGAATCCTCCGGTTCTCCATTGGGCCAGTATGACCCTGCACATAATATAAAGGTGTTGTCACACTTAGCGATGTACCAGCGATCCTGATCAGCGATATAACGCGGTCAGGATCGCTGGTACATTGCTAAGTGGTTGCTAGTGAGCTGCCACACAGGCAGATCTCACCAGTGACATAGCAGGGGTCGGGGGTCGCTACTTACCTGTCAGACGAGGCAATCCTGACATCCTCCAGCCCGCGTCCACGCGTTGCTTTTCATCACAGCAGGAAGCCCCAGCAGGAAGCTGACGACGAGAAACAGTCCTGGACGTTCTCGCGCGATCAGCGATAACCAGCGGGGAGCGGTCGGAGGTAAGTATCAGACATAGCGATATCGCTAGCAATATCGCTATAACGTCACAAAAAACAGTGACGTTATAGAGATATTGCTAGCGATATTGTTTAGTGTGACAGGCCCTTAAGTGACTATCAGCACAAATTTAATACCTACACTGTTTAGAGAGGGAGAGGCACATGACAGCCTCTGTCACACCCTTACTAGATGACGAGACAATGAGGCAGCATGACTAGGAACTGACAGAAGAGGCAGAGAAGCCTTCTATCTTAAAGGAGTCCTTGGATAGGACAACGTGTCACGTGTCGAAGATACGGACCTAAAGAAGTCTGAGACTCTGGGACTAGTGAGGGTCCCTAGCGGTAGATCCAGTGCGTCCATAGCGATAGGACGCAGAGTTGCCGAGCTGGTATAGAGTAACTCACTGAACCATACTGTGGTGACAAGCTAGGTTGTGGCGAAGTAGGGCAAAGCAGTATAGCTATACCAGCCCTGGAGTAGACTACAGTGGAAGGGTGATGTCGGTGAAAAGGCGTATTACTCTGAATAAAAAGTGCTTAATACTGTGTACTCGCTATCCCTTGTATATAACCCTCGTCTAGTTCAGTATAGTTGCCATGTTTGAACAGAAGTCTCCCTTGTTAATCTGTGAAATTCATGGTCCTGGCCAGCCAATACCATTGGCTACCGGTGTCCTGCACAGGCATAAGGCAGTCACAACACTAACACCCAGCCAGGACCCACAATTGTCTGTAGGATGCCAAAGCTAGTGGGGACAGAAGCTTGGGCATCTTATAACTGCACCATATATGTCACTGCACCTGGGACTTGTCTGTGAGCAATCACCTCACTGGACAATAGCTGTGTTTGCTACATAAGGATTGAACCTGTGCTCAAATACTATTAATATGGAAGTGCCTGTGTATTCTTACAAGTAAATGCTTACAGATGCCTCTGTGTCATACATGTTTTCTGAACTATTTTGAGTGCACCACATTACACCGCACTACCAGTAAGCAGAGGTTAAATATGTTCACCCTAGTGTCACAAACTGTTCCATTTTGCCACTGCCATAGCATAGTGGTAAATTCTGTACATCACATAAAAACGGTTATATACTCACTGATCATTGTCCTCCCCAGTTTCCAACTCTGCTCCAGTCCTCTTCTTGGTCACTTGATGGCTATACCAATTCACCATCTCACACTGGGGTTTGTGTTGTGAGTTCATTCTCTGGTTCACCAGTTGTGAGTTCTCCTTCCAGACTCCCTCTGGTGGTGACAGGAGGTAGAGAGACTGATTTGATCGGTGGAGATCTGCCACCTGAGAATGAGGATGACGATTGGATCTCAGGAGTCTCAGATTGGATTTAAGACAGCTGACGCCCTATTCAGTTGCTGGTGATTCCTTCTGGCTTGTCAGCTCTTGGTTTTCAGCTCTGTTCCAGTCATCTAAAGCTAAGTTTTTCTGCTAATGTTCACACTTGATTTTGTTTGGTCTATTCAGTTTTTTTTTGGTGTGGTCAGCCAGCCCCTGCTGAGGGCTGTGCTGAATTTCCACTCTTATTTATCAGTATTTTGCCAATTGGCTTTTTGTCCCTTACTAGTTCAGTCTCTTTTTGCTCTGTCTCAGAATATTTCAGAGTGCTGATATAGTGGGAGAAGTCTAGTGACTTCAGGGTTAATTTTGCTATCAGAAGTGTTGGACATGATTTTTGTAGGGTTTTTTGCAGGTTGCAGACAGTGTCTTTCCTTTCCTTTTCTGTCTGGTTAGTTTGGGCCCCATCATTTGCTCAGCTTATTTTGCTGCCTGTGTTTGTGCCTTCATCTTGTTTCATCGTCAATACATGTGTGGGGGCTATCTATTCCTTTGGGGTCTGCTCTAGGGCAGTTAGTTTTCCCTTTTCTTGCTTTAGGCTTATTTAGTCCTCCGGCCGTGACGAGGCGTCTAGAAACTTCGTAAGCATGCTCCACGGCTACTGCTAGTTGTGTGGTAAGATCAGGGAACTGCAATCTGCATAGTTACCAACCTCTCTGGTTTTCTGTGACTTAGCTTGTTTTGCTTTTTCCTCCTCGGTGACTCATTCATAACAGGTTTGTATGTAAACTTGAAGTGGCTTTTGCAATGTAAGTCTATGGAGTGTCAGAACAAGGCTGTACAGTGGCATGTAAAAGTTTGGACATCCCTAGTCAAAGTTACTGTTAGTGTGAACAGTTAAGCATGTTGAAAATGAAATGATCTCTAAAAGGGCTAAATTAAAGATGATACATTTATTTTGCATTTTAGGCAAAAAAATCAATATAATCATTTTTTGCAGTTTAAAAATTACAAAACGGAAAATGGGCTGATGCAAAAGTTTGGTCACCCTTGGAGATTTGTGTGCTCAGATAACTTTGACCAAGGTTTCAGACCTTAATTAGCTTGTTAAGGTTATGGCTTGTTCACTATTATTGTTAGGAAAGACCATGGGATGCAAATTTCCAAGCTTTATAAAAATCCAGCATCTGCTAATTTTGTGCCCAAAAAGCAGCAGTCATGAGGAAGCAGTTAAGCAGCTGCCTAGATTCTGAAAATGAAAATTAAAACTTCATTAAACTCATGAATATGCGCATATTTATGAGTTTAATGAGCGGTACCACGTGACCAGCTGAATGCAGGAAGCAGACGGTAGAGAGAGAAGCAGGGGCTGCCCTGCAGAGAAGACCTTGTGCTAGTAGGGGTGAGTATGACGGGGCAGAGTGATATTCACCTGTCCCCGTTCCAAGCCGTGCACCGCTGTGTCTCCGGGTCCTCCTGCTGTGACGGCAGAGGGTGCGATGACATAGTCAGTGCGCGCCCTCTGCTATCAATGCAGAGATCCGGGAGACACAGCGGTGCACGGCTTGGAACGGGGACAGGTAAATATCGCCACTGCCAGGGGCAGAGGACAACGGCACCTGGCCCCCTGCGATGGAGAGGTGAGTATGTCATTTTTTTTATTGCAGCAGCAGCAGCAAATAAGGGGTGTTTATGGAGCATCTTATGGGGCAGCAGTAACCCTTGTGGAGCAGCATATGGGGGGTATTCAAGGGGCAGCATTAACCCTTGTGCAGCAGCATATCGGGGTATTTATGGAGCATCTTCTTAGGCCAGCATTAACCCTTGTGCAGCAGCATATGTGGGGGTTTATCTATGGAGCATCTTCTTGGACCACCATTTAACCATAGGCTTATATGCGAGTCAATAAGTTTTCCCAATTTTTGTGGCAAAATTAGGGGGGTCGGCTTATACACGGGTCGGCTTATACACGGGTATATACGGTAATTAAGAAATGGCAGTGAACAGGAACAGTGCCTGCTAAGATAAGGTTTTGAAGACCGAGCAAAATTTCAGTGACAGTTGCTTGTAGGATTGCTAGAGGGGAAAATTGAACTGCCGCTTGACTGCAAAAGACCTTCAGAAAGATTTAGCAAACTCTGTAGTTTTGGTACATTGTTCTACTGTTCAGAGACACCTGCACAAATATGGCCTTCATGGAAGAGTCATCAGAAGAAAACCTCTCCTGCATCCTCACCATAAAATTCAGCATCAGAAGCATTCAAAAGAATATCTAAACAAGCCTGGTGCATTTTTGAAAGAAGTCCTGTGGACTGATGAGGATAAAATAGAACTCTTTGGCCAGAATGACCAAAGGTTTGTGTGGAGAAAAAAGGGCACAGAATTTCAGGAAAAGAACATCTCTATAACCACTAAGCGTGGATCAATCATGCTTTGGGGTTGTGTTGCAGCCTATGGCATGGGGAACATTTCACAGGTAGAGGGAAAAATGGAGTCTATGAAATTTCAACTACACAAACTGTAATAAAAGCTGAAGTTGAAAAGAGGATTGCTTCTACAAATGGATAGTGATCCTAAATACATGACAAAATTTACAATAGAATACCTCAAAAGGCACAAGCTTTTACAATGGCCATCACAGTCCCCTGATCTGAACATCATCGAAAATCTGTAGCTAGACCTCAAAATAGCAGTACATGCAAGACGACCTAAGAATCTAACAAATCTGGTAGAATTTTCCAAGGAAGAATAGATGAAAATCCCTCAAAGAAAAATTTAACGACTCTTGTCTGGCTACAAAAAGCATTTATAAGCTATTATGTTTTCAAAAAGGGTTGCTACTAGGTACTAACCATGCAGAGTCCCCATTACCCCAAGAAAACCATTCCAAAGAGAAACATGGTGGTGGCAGCATCATGCTATGGAGATGCTTTTAGGCAACAGAGACAAGGAAAATGGTGAGAGTCGAGGTGAAGATGGATGTTCCGAAATACAGGGATATTCTTGAGCAAAACCTGTTTCAATCTGTCAATGATTTGAGACTGGGATGGAGTTTTATCTTCCAACAAAACAATTACCCAATGAATACTGCTAAAGCAACACTCCAGTGGATTAAGGGGAAATGTGTAAATGTTCTGGCGTGGCCTAGTCTAAGCCCAGACCTTAATTGAATTGAGAATCTGTGGATAGACTTGAAAATTGCTGTTCACCAGAGGAAACCATCTAACTTGAAGGAGCTGGAGTAGTTTGAGTAGTTTTGCCTTGAGGAATGAGAAAAAATCCCAATGTCAACATGTAGAAAGCTCATAGAGACTTATCCAAAGTGACTTGCAGCTGTAATTGCCCTAAAAGGAGGCTCTACAAAATACTGACTTTAAGGGGTGAATAGGTATACACAGTGACGTTTTTAGGTATTTTGTCCTATTTGTTGTTTGAAAGAAAACCAAATGTTCACAGTTGTAGGCATGTTATTCATATGAACTGCTGCAAACCCTTAAAAAATAACTGAAAGTCCAGGTTGTGAGGCAGCAAAGTATGAAAAATGCTAAGGGGGTGAATACTTTAGTGGGTCCACACTCAACCAACATGTACCTTCCTGAAAGATTCCTCCAATGCGCCTTTAGGTGCGAAGCACTCCAGTACTTAGTTACCCTGGAATGCCTCTCTCTAGGTGTTCCTAGTCTTTACTTGTATGACAGACAGCTGTAGCCTGCTCGGGGACTCCTCACTGCGTCCCGGGTCTCTATTCAGTTGCTGTTATGTCCAAAGTCTATGATGGGAGCAAGGCGTTAGCGGCTCACTACTCCTCCGGTGTCTGTTGCCGGACATAAAGTTCCAATCAACCTTGGGGACCGGGCCCCGGCCTTTGCGCTCTCTGGACTGGAAGGGTTCTCTCTCTTTCTCAACCTGCTTCCCACCGTCCTTTTATTCTCCTTCGTTCCGTTCTGTTCTGTCTCTCTTATGGAATCTGTAGTCTTCAGTCTACGTCTCTTTCTCCTTCTCTTCCTTTCCTGAGGAGCTCGTTCAACTAAGACCAGTCCTCAGCCTCTCCCGACTGACTGCCTTCCTCTGCCTTGAGCTCCTCTCAGGCTGACTTGCTGTCAGCCTGCTCTCTCTGGGACTCACCCCAGTCTGACCTTCTGTCAGACTGACTGACTTGAAATCCTACACCTTCCCTCTCTTTTATATCTAACTTCACCCGCCTCCCCAGCACCTCTCGTGTTACGAAGCCAGGGACCACAAAAGGCACCCTATGACCTTTCCAGCATAAAGCATGGATGGGTCCCTGCTGAACTATCCTGTGTGTGGGGTGCAGGTGTTGGAATGCGGAAAGGAGCTCCCAGCCTACCTGGATGGTGGGGCACTACACCTTAGGAGAAGGTGCAGTACCTCTGTGGCGACTGAAGTCTCAGGGGCGCCACATACCCCCCGTTAAACACAGCACGTCCGAGGGCTGTAAGACAACAAAAGTACAATACAGGAACACACAAAAATTTAAAAATGCTATTCAACAATACTTATCTAATCTTCCTAATGTAGGAGGCACATTTCTTAAACGTTACAAACAGGTTAACTTCCTATCTTAATATCAAAAATTTACTTAAGTGCAATTCTTAATTCAAAGTGCTATACTCAACACATTTTCTTTAGTACATTTTCTATCAATTATGCTCTTTTCATTTTTCTCTTCTACTGGACGCAAGATACTGACCATCTACTCTTGGCCTGTCACCTGTCACTTTCAATTCTTCAGTCTTTATTCAATTCTCACATTCTGTCTCAAAACTTTTCTAATTCTCTGTATCAAATATTCTATAAAAGACATTTACTTTTCATAAGACATAACGTTATCAAATACGTTATCATAAAACATTCAAAATTCTTGTAAGGTACTGAACACTGCTCCCAGCCGGGCTTTCTTGCAGTGTCCCTTGAGGTAGACATCATTCTTCGAAAAGTGTCCATGCAGAAACATTATCTTCTCAAAGAGTCTCTTTATATGTAAAACCAAGAGAGAGCACCCAAAGGGGTGCAAACTATTTACAAGAAAGTTTTCGATCACACAGCGTTCATGATCTCCACAGTTCCATTTGTAGAAAAACAGGCAACAAAAGTGCTACTGGAAAAACATGATAGCAAACAAGGCACAACTGGTGCAAACAAACCCTCCTGGGTAACAAGATTTAGTAAATGTAAATTTTCTTAGTGGCTACCAGATTCCAAGTAGTCATTAGCAATCCATAGGTACTCCTCTTCCCACGGTGTCAAGCCAGGGATCTTTGGTTTGGGCCGCCGAACTGGAGGTGTTGCAAGAGCAGCCTGGTTCCTAGGATCAGGTATCTGAGCAGTCTGAGTGGTACCGGTGGATGGAGGGGCATTGACTGGTTTCAATGGCAGGTACCTCTCGATGAACTCTGCAGGGCTACGTCGTACATTCAGGGCGTACCACCCCAGGAGTCCTTCATGCCGGGTAAAGATCACATATTCCCCAGGCTGCATGTCTCTATCTGGATGCCCTCTCCTCAGATGGGACTCCACATCCCGCCGGTTGAAGAACAGGTCACCAATGCGCTTAGGGTCCGTGATGAATCCAAAACCCCTCTCCTTATTCACATTCAGCACCTGCCCCCATCCGGCTGCATCCGGGGCCATGATGACCTGCACGGGCCCTCTCCTTCCGAGCCAGATCCGGGCCCAACACAGCCTGCTTCCTCTGTTCCCTCTCCCAGTACTCCGCTGCCAGTTTTGTAATGGTGGCTCGGCAATAGGCCTCATTCTGCTTCTCCCGGGACCTGTTTTCACCCACAGCACCAGCATCACGGTCCCAGACCAGATCCAGGATGACCTGGCCAGCCGCTGCGACTGCGGTACACTCCAGGGCCTTCCCAGATGGAGGAACATCCGACATACCTGGGGCCTCCTGGCGGTGCGGCCTCTGCTCCGGTGCAGGCGGTGAAGGAGCGGATGGTAGCTCCAGGTCCGCGGGAGCTTCGGTCGGGACTTGCGCAGCCGCATCAGGTCCGGGCGGGAGCACGGTCTCAGCTCCCGGGTCCTCCGGTGACTTCTTTGCGCGAGCGGGACTCAGCCGCACAGACAGCGTGGAGGTGAAAGTTAACGCTGACGGGGAGCAGCCTGGTGCGGCAGGTACCGATGGAGAGGGTACCGCTGATGTAGGCCCCGCCGGGGCGCGCTGCCGTCTCAGCCTCTCCAGCGCTTCTCTTCTTAGCTGCAGACGGGTAGTCATTTCTGTGATTTCGTCTTGTAGCTGCCGGCAAATCATGCCAGCTTCAGGATTGGAGCCATCAGCCATGGCGCCGGGGGTTTGCACTTCCCTGCGCTCCGCAGGCCTCCTTCCCTCACTCTCCAAGATGGCGTTCTGGCGTTCTCCTTCTTGCTCCGCCCTTCTGCTCGCCACTGGCTTTCTCTGCCCCTCCTTCCGGGGGCGGCGTCTTCTTCCCGTGCCTCCATACCAAGCCAGTATATGAATCCCTCGGGGGGGTGGGCCATGCATCGGTCACATAGTAATTCAGGCAGGGATGGCCCAAGACTCTTCGCGGTCTTTTCTTATGACCTCCCATCTCTTCACACCCTTCTTCTCTGCACCAGCGGCCATTTCTAATGTCCATTTTACAGTCTATTAAATTTGGTCTTCTGCACATTTTCAAAAGTTGTAAATCCAAGGCACACAGAACCCGATGGAATCGGGTCTCGTCATCCTGTTCGTGACGCCAAAATTGGGTTGCCCTCGCACACCCAGGGCAGCGGGGGTACTCGGTACCGGGACGGTGTCAAGGCGGGAAAGTGTCACAGCATCGGTGACCCGGTCCATGGCCCTGGGCGCCCAATATCAATGGCGGTGATGTTAATGGTGTTAAAGTTTATTAGGTAGTTCGTGACGCCACCTGTGGTGTTTGGCAAGTGAGATGGTAAGCCAACGCTGCATACAGATCCGCTGGGACTGATGGTGTGATGCAGCAGAGATGGTATAGCTTCCCACAGGTGGAGCTGTAGTCCCAGGGCAGTGTAGGTGCAATGGATGAGGAGAGGCGCAGAATGGTATGGAGGCTGGTGCCCAGGTGTAGTGGTGCTGGAATAACTGGAGGTCACCAGAGTATGCGGATCCAAAGCTTTACTCACTGTTTGCAGTTCACACAACTGCCTGCCTCCATACAGTGTTCTCCTGGTCAGGGCTCCAGCCAACCTCCAGGCAGGATAGGATTCTCCCCTCCACACTCCGCCAACATGTACCTTCCTGAACGACTCCTCCAATGCGCCTTTAGGTGCGAAACACTCCACTACTTAGTTACCCTGGAATGCCTCTCTCTAGGTGTTCCTAGTCTTTACTTGTATGACAGACAGCTGTAGCCTGCTCGGGGACTCCTCACTGCGTCCCGGCTCTCTATTCAGTTGCTGTTGTGTCCCAAGTCTATGATGGGAGCAAGGCATTAGAGGCTCACTACTCCTCCGGTGTCTGTTGCCGGATATAAAATATAAAGTTCCAATCAACCTCGGGGACCGGGCCCCGGCCTTTGCGCTCTCTGGACTGGAAGGGTTCTCTCTCTTTTTCAACCTGCTTCCCACCGTCCTTTTATTCTCCTTCGTTCCGTTCTGTTCTATCTCTCTTATGGAATTTGTAGTCTTCAGTCTACGTCTCTTTCTCCTTCTCTTCCTTTCCTGAGGAGCTCGTTCCACTAAGACCAGTCCTCAGCCTCTCCTGACTGACTGCCTTCCTCCGCCTTGAGCTCCTCTCAGGCTGACTTGCTGTCAGCCTGCTCTCTCTCTGGGACTCACCCCAGACTGACCTTCTGTCAGACTGACTGACTTGAAATCCTACACCTTCCCTCTCTTTTATATCTAACTCCACCCGCCTCCCCAGCACCTCTCGTGTTATAAAGCCAGGGACCACAAAAGGCACCTTATGACCTTTCCAGCATAAAACATGGATGGGTCTCTGCTGAACTATCCTGTGTGTGGGGTGCAGGTGTTGGAATGCGGAATGGAGTTCCTAGCCTACCTGGATGGTGGGGCACTACACCTTAGGAGAAGGTGCAGTACCTCTGTGGCGATTGAAGCCTCAGGGGCGCCACATTAGCAAACCACTGTATGCTACCGCACATACAAATATACATTTCCAAAGGTTTAGGCATTAAACATTTTGGTGGGAGTGCTTCTTTAATATTGATTCTTAACCAAAATCCCAACTCCATTTGCTGAAATGCATCTCCAAACATGCAAACCCTTTTTCACAATAATCGTGTTCTATAAATGCACCTTAAGTCTATCAAGTCTGATACTGCCTGGTGAGATAAGAATTTGATACTGATGAGCGAGCACTAAAATGCTCGGGTGCTTGTTGCTCGGGTCGAGCAAATTGGAATACTCGGGTACTCGACCCGACCAACGAGCCCAAAGTAAGTCTATGGGAGACCAGAGCATTTTTACCACGATCCTCCCGGGGGTCCTTTCAAGGTCTAAAAATGGCAGAAAATGATGGAAACACTGCTCAAATGACATAGGAACATCATGGGGATCACCCCTGGAAGCATTTCAGACTCCTAGGTCACAGCTGTAAGCAATGTTGTCAGAGTTTCACAACATTTTTACAGGTGCACCAAAAAACATACCAAAACAGATTTTGCTGAGAAATATGTTATGGTACATCCTTTCCAGGTTAATGACTGTATATAAAGCAAAATAATTAACCCCAGACAAAAATGTTCCTCCACCACTTGGGCTATGTTCATACGTGGTGTTTTTGAAGCATTTTTCAACTTTAACCCCTTTCTGACATCAGATGTACTATCCCGTCCATGGTACCCGGGCCCGTATGACCGGGGACGGGATAGTATGTCTAAGCGATCAGCGGCGCCCCCTGGGAAATCGCCTCTGATCGCTGCAGGGTGTCAGTGATTGTCACAGCTGACACCAGGCACTGCGATCAAACATGATCGCAGCGTACCGGGGGATTAGGGAAGAATTGCGCAGGGAAGGGGCTCCCTGCGTGCTTCCCTGAGACCCCCAGAGCAGCGCGATGTGCTGCGTCGTTCTGAAGGTCTCCTTCCCTGCAGGCCCCCAGATCCAAGATGGCCACGGGGGCCTTTGGGGGCCTGCAGGGAGGCGGTTTCCTCAGTGCCTGCAGAGAGAGCAGGCACCAAGGAAGCCTGCTGCAGTGCCTGTGTCAGATCGCTGATCTGACACTGCTCTGCAAAGTGTCAGATCAGCGATCTGACACTTCACAGTGATGTCCCACACTGGGTCAAAATAATAAAGTAAAAAAACAACAAAAAACAAACATGTAAAAATAATTTATAAAAATCCCTAAATAAATTAAAAAATATATATATATTCCCTAATAAATTCATTTTTTGGAAATAAAAAAACCCAATAAAAGTACACATATTTAGTATCACCGCGTCCGTAACGACCCGCCCTATAAAATTGTCCCACTAGTTAACCCCTTTAGTGAACCCCTTAAAAAATAAAAGTAAAAAACAAAGCAAAAAACAATGCTTTATCATCATACTGTTGAACAAAAAGTGCAATAACGCGTGATAAAAAAACATATAAAATTAACATGGTACCGCTGAAAATGTCATCTTGTCCCGCAAAAAACTAGCTGCCATACAGCATCATCAGCGAAAAATCAAAAAAGTTATAGCTCGCAGAATAAAGCGATGCAAAAATAATTATTTTTTATATATAAAAAAAAGTTTTATTGCATAAAAGCGCCAAAACATAAAAAACAACATAAATAAGGTATCACTGTAATCGTACTGACCTGAAGAATAAAACTGCTTTATCAATTTTACCACATGCAAAACGGTGTAAACGCACCCCCCAAAAGAAATTCATGAAATGCTGTTTTTTTATTCATTCTGCGTCCCAAAAATCGGAATAAAAAGCAATCAAAAAATTTCACATGCCCAAAAATGATACCAATAAAAATGTCAATGTGTTCCGTAAAAAATAAGACCTCACATGAAAAAAAATTATAGCTCTGAAAATGTGGTGATGCAAAAACTATTTTTACAATTTAGGCTGAGTGCAGATGGACTTTTTAGCCCTGCGGATTTTTCCGCGCAGAATGGAAGAAATCCGCAGGTCAAATGACCTGCATTTTTCCTGCGGATTTCTTCCATTTTTCCTATGGTTTTATTGCTGTTTTTGTGCGGTTTTCCACTGCACAAAAGAAGTAACATGCTGCAGATTTTGTACCGCGCGGAAAAATCCGCAGCGTCTGCACAGCGTTTTTTTTTTCCATTGATTTTAAGGCTACTGTACATCACAATGCGGATATGCAATGTTTCTGCGCAGTAAAATCCGCTGCGGATCCGCTGCAAATCTGCATCGTGTGCACACAGCCTAAAAGCGTCTTTTAGCATGTGACAGCTGCCAAATATAAAAACCCACCATAAATAGTAAATCAAACCCCCTTTATCACCCCCTTAGTTAGGGAAAAATAATAAAATTAAAAAAAAGGATTTATTTCCATTTTCCCATTAGGGCTAGGGTTAGGGCTCGGGTTAGAGCCAGGGCTAGGGTTAGATTTAGGGTTAGGGCTAGGATTAAGGCTATGGTTAGGGCTGAGATTAGGGTTAGGGGTGTGTTGGGGTAAGGGTTGGAGTTAGAATTGCAGGGTTTACACTGTTTAGGCCCATCAGGGGCTCTCCAAACGCAACATGGCGTCTGATCTCAAATCCAGCCAATTCTGCGTTGAAAAAGTCAAATGGTGCTCCTTCCTTTCCAAGCTCTGCCATGCACCCGAATAGTAATTTACCCCCCAGATATGGGGTATCAGCCTACTCAGAACAAATTGCACAGCAACTTTTGGGGTCCAATTTCTCGTGTTACTCTTGGGAAAGTAAAAAATTGGGGACTAAAAGATCATGTTTGTGGAAAAAAGATATGATTTTTTTATTTTCACACCCGGGCGTTATAAACTTCTATGAAACAATTGGGGGTTCAAAGTGCTCACCACACATCAAGATAAGTTCCCTTGGGGGTCTAGTTTCCAAAATAGCATCACTTGTGGGGGGTTTCCACAGCTTAGGCACATCAGGGGCTCTCCAAAGGCAACATGACACCCGCAGACCATTCCATCAAAGTCTGCATTCCAAAACATCACTACTTCCCTTCTGAGCCCAAACATGTGCCCATACAGTAGTTTTCTCCCACATCTGGGATATCAACGTTCTCAGGACAAATTGGAGAACAACTTTTTGGGTCCAATTTCTCATGTTACCCTTGGGAAAATAAAAAAAATTGGGGACTAAAAGATCATGTCTGTGGAAAAAATATTATTTTTTTATTTTCACGCCTGGGCGTTATAAACTTCTGTGAAGCCCTTGGGGGTTCAAAGTGCTCAACACACATCTAGATAAGTTCCTTGGGGGGGTCTAGTTTCCAAAATGGTGTCATTTGTGGGGGATTTCAACTGTTTAGGCACATCAGGGGTTTTCGAAACGCTGCATGGCGTCCGATCTCAATTCCAGCCAAAAAAGTCAAATGGCACTTCCCTTTCGAGCTCTGCCATGCGCCCAAATAGTGGTTTACCCCCACATATGGGGTATCAGCGTACTCAGGACAAATTGCACAATAAATTTTGGGGTCCTTCTTGCCTTTGGGAAAATAAAAATTGGGAGTGAAAAGATCATTTTTGTGGAAAAAATATGATTTTTTAATTGTATGGCTTTACATTATAAACTTCTGTGAAGCCCTTTGAGGTTCAAAGTTCTCACCACATATCCAGGTAAGTTCATTGTGGGGTCTAGTTTCCAAAATGGGGTCATTTTTGGGGGTTTCCACTGTTTAGGCACATCAGGGCCTCACCAAACGTGACATGGCATCTGCATTGAAAAAGTCAAATGGCGCATCTTCCCTTCTGAGCTCTGCCATGCGCCGAAACAGTGGTTCCCCCCACATATATCAAGTATTTTTTTGTGAAAAAAAGTTAAATGTTCATTTTTTTTAAACATTCAAAAAATTCCTGTGAAGCACCTGAAGGGTTAATAAACTTCTTGAATGTGGTTATGAGCACCTTGAGGGGTGCAGTTTTTAAAATGATGTCACTTTTGAGTATTTTCTATCATATAGACCCCTCAATGTGTCTTCAAATGTGATGTGGTCCCTAAAAGAAAATGGTGTTGTAAAAATGAGAAATTGCTGGTCAACTTTTAACCCTTATAACTTCCTAAAAAAAAATTTGGTTCCAAAATTGTGCTGATGTAAAGTAAACATGTGGGAAATGTTACTTATTAAGTTTTTTGTGCCATATCTCTGTGATTTAAGGCCATAAAAAAGTTGGAAAATTGCGAAATTTTCAAAATTTTCGCCAAATTTCCGTTTTTTTCATAAATAAATGCAAGTTATATGAATGAAATTTTATCACTAACATGAAGTACAATATGTCACGAGAAAACAATGTCAGAATCACCGGGATCCTCCATGGAAGCGTTCCAGAGTTATTACCTCATAAAGGGACAGTGGTCAGAATTGTAAAAATTGACCTGGTCACTAACGTGCAAACCACCCTTGGGGGTAAAGGGGTTAACATTGCTTTCAACCAAAACAAATGCATTCACTTGGAAATGTCATTGTAACATTTACCAACCCTAGCTGGCCATGTGGTGTGTGACACATAAGCAGACACATCTTGTTTCATTTATGAAGGAGGGACTCTTAGGCTGCAAAAATGCTTAAAAAACACATACATTAAGCATCCCAATCTTAGAATGCATTCTGCAATTTTTGTGCACATGATGCTTTTTTTTCAGCAAAAAAAGCGCATTGCGGTAAAAAACGCAGCATGTTCATTAATTTTGCGGAAAAAACGCATTTCCAACTATATTCTATGAGAATGTGGTTGCTATGGAATAAAACGCATAAAAAACATGCAAAAAACTGCATATTTCATGTAAAGGAGTGCGGTTTTTAGTCAGGAATTTTCTGCATACGTGGGCACATAGCCTTAAAGTCACAGAGACTATTTGTACAGGGGCATCAGGCAGCATTAATCTGCTTAAAGGGCCATTATTAAACAGTGGGTCTCCTAATCTGTTATAGCCTATGCAGTGAGTGGATGGGCTGCCAAGAATTACGACGCACCCCAATACCCCTTTCACGAGATGTCCAGGAGGGCTTCCATAAAAAATGTTGCATTGAATGCAAGGCCTGCCCTGCTTCCAAGTCATATGCACGCCAAAATACCTTAGAACCAAGGTACTGGATGGGCCCAGGAAAATCCACTTCAGTTTATGCATTTTGTACTCCCATTCTCCCATTCTGTTTTCTCATGCATTGACAGCAAGGCCTGCCATGCTACCAAGTCATATGCACCCCAATAAGCCTTTGAACCAACATACTGGATGGGCCAAGGAAAATCCACTTCACATTATACATTTTGTACTCCCATTCTGTTTTCTTATGCAATGACTACAAGGCCTGCCATGCTACCAAGTCATATGCACCCCAATAAGCCTTTGAACCAACATACTGGATGGGCCCAGGAAAATCCACTTCACATTATTCATTTTGTACTCCTATTATGTTTTCTTATGCATTGACTGCAAGGCCTGCCCTGCTACCAAGTCATATGCACCCCCAATAACCCCAATCCCCCTTGGAAGAAACATGGAGGAGGGCCTCTTAACAAAAAATGTCCCGCTGAGTGTATGGCCTGGCAAACATTTCCCCCTGGGGGAAGATATCAACATAGTGTGTACATTTTTTTTTAGGGGCATCATAAACACATTGCAAAACTGTAACGTGGTTTCCTACACAGTTTCTGCTAGGAAGGTGCATGTTTTTAGTAACAATATGGTGGACGAATCGTTGGATGACGTGATCTGGAAAAGGGGCATGGTGATGACAGGAATGAGAACGTACATGATTAATAACAGCACTGGCTATGGGAGGTATGAGAACCAGGATACAGCCAACAATGATTCGTCGTTTAGCCACCATAAGGCTCGGTCTGGCCTGGCGGGGTACTGGGTAAATGCCCGGTAGGCCCCGAGGGTTGCGGGGGCCCTTTAAATTTCCTGCCTCTTTAAATGTTTTGGCCCTTTAAGAGCCGCAGGGACGCGCCGCGCGGCTCCTGAGAGTCTGATGAGAGCGATGAGTCACTCACCCGCTCTCACCCTGGTCGCCGCGTGACCTTGCTGCAGTGGTACACGGCCTGTTCTTGATGGGCGGTAACAACCGCCCCGCGCTCTTATTTCCTCTTCTGCAGCTGGCTGCTGTCTGGCTAATAGCAGCGCCAGCACACAGACAAGAAGAGGACGCCGCCGGCCCGCCACACTCTGCAGTGCTCACCCTGCTGCTCCCGCTCCCTCAGTGTGAACACAGGCAGCCCTGCGCCCTCCGGTCCGGTGAGTAGAAAATAGCAGGGAAAGGGGAGAGTCAGGGTCTGTGCGTCCAGTGTCCTCGGCAGTGTGGTGGTGGACTGCCCAGTGCGTCCAGTGTCCTCCTCCTCGGTCATGAAGCTCTGCCGACTCCGGACTACTGCTGTCCTGCAGTTCCGGCCCGGCTGTGTGGTGGTGGGTGGTGGTGGTGGACTCTCTGTCGGGCTCCCTGTCTGACTCCAGCAGCCCTGTGGCCTGCCCAGTGCCTCCAGTGTCCTCCTCCTCAGAGTCATGCAGCTCTGCCAGCTCCCGACTACCGCTGTCCTGCGGTGCTGGTCCGGCTGTGTGGTGGTGTTGTGTGCTCTCTGCCGGGCTCCGTGTCTGACTCCTGCAGCCCTGCGGCCTGCCCAGTGCATTCAGTGTACTCCTCCTCGGAGTCACGCAGCTCTGCTCTGCCGGCTCCCGACTACCGCTGTCCTGCAGTGCCGGCCCGGCTGTGTGGTGGTGGTCAGGTTGAGTGCTCTCTGCTGGGCTCCCTGTCTGACTCCTGCAGCCCAGCGGCCTGCCCAGTGCATCCAGTGTCCTCATCCTCGGTCATGTAGCTCTGCCGGCTCCTGATTACCACTGTCCTGCAGTGCCGGCCCGGCTGTGTGGTGGTGGGTGGTGGTGGTAGACTCTCTGTCGGGCTCCTTGTCTGACTCCTGCAGCCTTGCGACCTGCAGAATGCGTCCAGTGTCCTCCTCCTCGGTCATGCAGCTCTGCCGGCTCCCGAGAACCGCTGTCCTGCAGTGCCGGCCTGGCTGTGTGGTGGTGGTAGCGTTGTGTGCTCTCTGCCAGGCTCCCTGTCTCACTCCTGCAGCCCTGTGGCCTGCCCGTGCCTCCAGTGTCCTCCTCCTCGGAGTCATGCAGCTCTGCCAGCTCCCGACTACCGCTGTCCTGCGGTGCCTGCCCGGCTGTGTGGTGGTGTTGTGTGCTCTCTGCCGGGCTCCCTGTCTGACTCCTGCAGCCCTGCGGCCTGCCCAGTTCGTTCAGTGTCCTCCTTCTGAGTCATGTAGCTCTGCTCTGCCGGCTCCCAACTACCGCTGTCCTGCAGTGCCGGCCCGGCTGTGTGGTGGTGGCGGGGTTGTGTGCTCTCTGCTGGGCTCCCTGTCTGACTCCTGCAGCCCTGCGGCCTGCCCAGTGCATCCAGTGTCCTCATCCTCGGTCATGCAGCTCTGCCGGCTCCCGACTACCGCTGTCCTGCAGTGACGGCCCGGCTCTGTGGTGGTGGGTGGTGGTGGTGGACTCTCTGCCGGGCTCCCTGTCTGACTCCTGCAGCCCTGCGGCCTGCCCAGTGCGTCCAGTGTCCTACTTCTCGGAGTCATGCAGCTCTGCCGGCTCCCGACTACCACTGTCCTGCAGTGCCGGCCCGGCTGTGTGGTGCTGGTGGTGTTGTGTGCTCTCTGCCGGGCTCCCTGTCTGACTCCTGCCATGCAGCCCTGCGGCCTGCCCAGTGCATCCAGTGTCCTTCTCCTTGGAGTCATGCAGCTCTGCCGGCTCCTGACTACCGCTGTCCTGCAGTGCCGGCCCGGCTGTATGGTGGTGGTGGTGTTGTGTGCTCTCTGCCAGTCTCCCTGTCTGACTCCTGCAGCCCTGAGGCCTGCCCAGTGGGTCTAGTGTCCTCCTCCTCGGAGTCATGCAGCTCTGCTCTGCCAGCTCCCGAAAACCACTGTCCTGCAGTGCCGGCCCAGCTGTGTGGTGGTGGTGGTGTTGTGTGCTCTCTGCCAGTCTCCCTGTCTGACTCCTGCAGCCCTGAGGCCTGCCCAGTGCGTCCGGTGTCCTCCTCCTCAGAGTCATGCAGCTCTGCCGGCTCTGAACTACCGCTGTCCTGCAGTGCTGGCCCGGCTGTGTGGTGGTGTTGTGTGCTCTCTGCTGGGCTCCCTGTCTGACTCCTGTAGTCCTGCGACCTGACCGGTGCGTCCAGTGTCCTTCTCCTCGGAGTCAGGCAGCTCTGCTCTGCCGGCTCCCGACTACCGCTGTCCTGCAGTGCTGGCCCGGCAGTGTGGTGGTGGTGTGTGCTCTCTGCCGGGCTACCTGTCTGACTCCTACAGCCCTGCGGCCTGCCCAATGCATCCAGTGTCCTCCTCCTCGGAGTCATGCAGCTCTGCTCTGCCGGCTCCCGACTACCGCTGTCCTGCAGTGCCGGCCCGGCTGTGTGGTGGTGGTGGTGTTGTGTGCTCTCTGCCAGTCTCCCTGTCTGACTCCTGCAGCCCTGAGGCCTGCCCAGTGCGTCCAGTGTCCTCCTCCTCTGAGTCATGCAGCTCTGCCGGCTCTGAACTACCGCTGTCCTGCAGTGCTGGCCCGGCTGTGTGGTGGTGTTGTGTGCTCTCTGCTGGGCTCCCTGTCTGACTCCTGTAGTCCTGCGGCCTGCCCAGTGCGTCCAGTGTCCTTCTCCTCGGAGTCAGGCAGCTCTGCTCTGCCGGCTCCCGACTACCGCTGTCCTGCAGTGCTGGCCTGGCAGTGTGGTGGTGGTGTGTGCTCTCTGCAGGGCTACCTGTTTGACTCCTACAGCCCTGCGGCCTGCCCAATGCATCCAGTGTCCTCCTCCTCGGAGTCAGGCAGCTCTGCTCTGCCGGCTCCCGACTACCGCTGTCCTGCAGTGCCGGCCCGGCTGTGTGGTGGTGGTGGTGTGTGCTGTCCGCCGGGCTTTCTGTCTGACTCCTGCCCTGCGGCCTGCCCTGTGTAGAGAATGATGGCTAGCTTGGCGTGGTGAGCTTCTCTGCTGTCTCTGCACCTTCCCTGATGGGGCCCCAATGAGAGGGGCCCCCAAAAACTATTTTTCCTCTCATTGGGGCCCCATCAGGTAGCCGGCACAGTTTCCATGGAGCATGCTGATGACAAGAATGATATACTATTAAACAGCGTAGGCGACAAACGTGGGGCCCCAGAAACCTATTTTACCTCTCATTGGGGCCCCATCAGGTAGCCGGCACAGCTTTCAGGGACTCAGGGAGGGTGTTGAGAATGATATACTATTAAACTGTGTGGGTGACAACCGTGGGGCCCCCAGAAACCTATTTTTCCTCTCATTGGGGCCCCATGAGTTAGCCAGCACAGTTTTCAGGGACTCAGGGAGGGTGGTGAGAATGATATACTATTAAACTGCGTAGGCGACAACCGTGGGGCTCCCAGAAAGAAACCTACCTATTTTTCCTCTCATTGGGGCCTCATCAGGTACAATCCAATAATTAAACCAAAACAAAACTACCCTGCTGGTGACAGCTTACAATCTACACTAAGTAAAAGCGATAACAATACACTCCCTGACAGAAGTTATGTTGCTTATCCATGTAATGTAAATAAAAGCTTATGACCTGACATTAAATTCATCCATTGGTCGTATAAATTATTCTTTTGAAAGCTGAAACCCTCCAAAATGTGGTTTAGGTTAAGAAAATAAATTGGCATCAATTCAGAAATATTGATCATTTAATGGACACAGAATAGTCAGATTTTGGCAAGACAAAAGTTTTGTCGGCCACAGAAAGTAACGTGATATTCAAACAAATAATTAACTTAAAATACAAATATATGTTGCATAACATTGGTGAATGAAGTTGTGGTGCTATTAGAGTCATATTTATATTTTGTGTGACTTCCATGAGTTTCAAGGACTGCATCCATGCGGTTCAACAATGATTCATTCAATTTATTAATGAAGTCATCAGGAATAGCAAAGAAAGCAGTCTTGCATGCCTCTCAGAGTTCATCTAGATTCTTTGGTTTTGTCTTCCAAGCTTCCTCTTTCATCCTACCCCAAACATGCTCAATGATGTTCATGTCTGGTGACTGGACTGGCCAGTCCTTGAGCACCTTGATCTTTTTTGCCTGGAGGAACTTTGTTGTAGAATTTGATCCCTTTTATGATTTGGAATATAAGAGGTAGCTAATACTTCATGATATTTTAGGCTATTGATATTGCATTCCACCTTGCAAATGTTTTGCACACCCCCATACTGAATGTAACCCCAGACCATGATCTTTTCACCACCAAATTTAACTGTTTCTGAGTGTATTTTGGATCCATACAGGCTCCAGTAGGTCTCCTGCAGTATTTGTGGCGGCTGTGGTGTAATTCTACTGAAGATTCATCAAAGAAATCCACCTTCTGCCATTTTTTCCAGCATCCATCTGTTTAGCAGGCTGTGGGACTTTACAAATGCCACATGCTGTTTTTTGCCTTTTGTTTAGTGCTGGCTTCTGGGCTCTGATTTTACCATGGAGGCCATTTCAAGGCAGAATCCTACAAACTGTTCTAGTTGACACAGGGACTTGAGGAGACCAGGCCTGTTGTTGCTCTGCTGCAGTGGAAGAGAGGTTTGCTTTGGATTTTCTAACCAACAAATGTTCCTCTTGAGCAGTTGTCTTGCGGGGTCTGCCAGACCTGGGCTTGTCAAACACATCTCAAGTCTCTTCAAATCTTTTTTAATTCTTTGTACTTGATGCTGAGACACATTAAAGGTGCCAGCCACCTCTGCAGTGGATCTGGTCTTCAGCCTCTTGATAATCCAGGCTTTGGTCGCAGGGTGGATTTTTTGGCATGTTGTCAGGGCTCAAATTGCAGCTCAAGTGAAGGTCTGGGGTGATGGCTTTCTTTTTATACACACCCACTAATTAACCGATCATTTACTGAGCACAGGTGAGGACGTAATCTAGGATTGGGTGCATTATATGACCAGGCGACAAAACTTTTGTCTTGCCAAAATCTGACCATTCTGTGTCCATTAAATGATCAATATTTCTGCATTGATGCCAATATATTTTCTTAACTTAAACCACATTTTGGAGGGTTTCAGCTTTCAAAAGAACAATTTATACAACCAATGGATGAATTTAACGTCAGGTTCTAAGCTTTTATTTACATAACATGGATAAGCGACATAACTTCTGTTAGGGAGTGTAATTAAACCAAAACAAAACAATCCTGCCTGTGACAACTTACAATCTAAAATGAGGTGGGGGAGATAAAAAATTGAGGGGTGTATTTACAAGAAGTTATTTACAATGATATTTGTACAATGATATTACTGAGGTTGGTTCTAAGTGTTGGAGGCCTGAGGACAAGGAGGAGGAGGAGAGCATGGTCAGTCATCCTCTTGGTGAGGACATGGAAGTATTGACTGTTAGCAGTCTTGCACGCATGGCTGAGTTTATGATATGCTGCCTTTCCTGTCACCCTCGCGTTATCAAAATTTTGGGTGACGGGCAATACTGATTGGTGACACTTCTAGACTCACGCTACAAGGAGAACTTTACACCTCTTATTCCAGAGGCAGGAAGGTGTACTAAAATGTTGTAGGAACAGAGGGCCCTTCTTGTGGAATTATTACAAAAAATTCACATCTGAAAACGTTGGCAGCAGAGGTCAAAGTTTGTTGGCCAAGCAAGGAGTACAGGTGAGAGAGACACAACTCCAAGCCAGCAAAGGCAGTGGAACACTGGCAAAGTTTGGGGAGAGTTTTCTCAGACCCTACCATTGCCCTGTCCCTGAGGTGCAGCGGACTCTCACATGGAGGGCAAGTTTTTTAAAATGCTGAAGGGAGTACCTGGCTGACCGTTCCAACATCCTCTGCCATTCCTCTGTGCCTTCTAATTATTGGTTATCCACGCTGAACACGTGGCATGAACTGGCTCTCTCTACTGCACATGTGCGCTGTACTCCTGGTGAAGGAGCGCACAGCGCCTCGCTCTCTGGCAGTTACTGGGCAAACGGCGCCTTGGTATATGGCAGTACCGCTTATAAGTGGGAGACAATGGAAACTGTCCTTTGCAGCGCCATTGCTCTAAGGACGGAGCATGCTACTCAGCCTCCTATGCACTGCTTGTCCATGCCAAAAATCTTTGATGTCTTGCCCGATTTCTCTTAAGCTAGCCCCATGCCTCTAGGTCACCGGGTCTGTCTGCTGCATTTTGCAGCAGCATCGGCGCTTTGGGTGCATAGTGCACTGCCCCCCTAGCTGCTCACACGGTCACAGCTGGGGACTCACTCCTACTTTGCTTTTTTTCCCCTCAGCTTCCAGCCAGGTTCTCTGTCTAAACATGACCCTTCTTTCTGTGTAATGGGGCCTGTCCGTTACCCTATTCCTTCCGCTGGGAAACAGGGGACGCAGCCTTGACAGTTCCGGAAACTTTGCAGCACAGGTAACCGCAGCCCGATCATCCTGACTCTGAACATATCTGTCAAATAAGTTCTTTAAAGGGGTTGTCCACTACTTTAAATTAACCCACAAATGTATCTCCCCAGGGCCCATGATGAATTTTGTAAATACCTCATGTTTCCTATACTGCCTGTGAGTGGCGCTATGACCCCAGGCTGCAGCTGGCTCTTGCTTCCGCTGATGTCCCGTCAAGTGCTGGCAGCAGCCGGGGATCCCTCTTCCTCCTTGTGCACTGGCTGCCAGGCTGTGGGCAGGGGGAAAGCGTGTGGTGGATGCTGGGTGTGACGCGGGGGGTAACCCCGCCCACAACCCAGCTGCCAATGCAGGGACCCAGCACTGATTCACGCCTCACTTGATGTGACGTCAGTGCTGGGTCACGTGCTGCCTGTGCCGCTCACAGGCAGTATAGGCAAAAAAAGGTATTTACAAAATTCATTAGGGGCCTCGGGGGGATACATTGTGGGGTTAATATAAATTAGTGGACAACCCCTTTAATGCAAGCAGCATAGAAGGCATTTACTTCCAATTTTCTAGAGAAAATTGTACAGTACATCCAGAACAGTTTCAATTTGAAAGACTTTGTGGCTCATAGCATTCCACAAGATGACATTAGTCTCATACTTAAAATTTTTGGTGGAAAATAATTTCCCCACTGATAGCTTGTGTATGTTTAGAATTATGTTACATCATTTGTGTGATTAATAATTCATAACTATTTGGTTCACAATATATTCATATTTTTCTTCTAGACTTTGGAATATAATGTTGTAAGAGTTAAAGCAACTTGTTGAAGTGTGTTTTACCTCAAATGTGAAACTACTTGTCAATTGTCATCTTTACTATTTCTTCATTCCGTGTGTGGCTAACCACCTCATTGATGTTATTGAGTTTCTTTGTCAAGAAAACAACAGCTACACCAATACCACATGCTTTTCCTATTTATGAGATTAGGGACCTACATAACATCTGGGGACTGTTGTCAACATGACTCTGTGCCAACACCCACTGGGTTATAGCTACCAAGTTGACATAGTTTGTGCACAGATGAACAGAGTTGTCCGAAAAAAAAAATCCTTCAATAGCATGTTTGATAGATTGTATAGTGGAAACACCCATATAGTATTATTATTAATATTATTTAGTTATTTATATAGCGCCATTAATTCCATGGTGCTGTACATGACAAGGGCTACATACATAGTAAAAGATATTGCTTACCCCCCAAAAATTACAATAACAGACTGTTACAGAGGGGAGAGAACATTGTCCTTGCAGACTTTCTTCTTCGGTAGAATAGGAAAGAGACAGAAGGTGGTGGGTGCGGCACCTCGGGAGGTGGAGAGGAGGCAGCTCATGTAGAATTCACATCTACGACCACCACGCTCTCCAATTGACATCTCTGGGAATGCATCCGAAATGTCAAAATCTTTATTAGTAGATGAGGGGTTGTCAGAATCCTGCCCAGGAACACCAGGCTTCAGTAGTTGTGAGTCATGTCCCCGTGATCTTCAACGTTATCTTGCTATGGCTCTTCCAGGCATGATTTCATCAAGAAGACTTAGCCTTCGTAATACAGAGACAGAGTACAGTACAACACCGCCTAAGCGTTCACCCTCTGCTACTTCTATCTGCGCAGCAACTGCCTCTAGGCTGAAGATGATGATGGTGGTAGTAGTTGGAGCATTTAACACAAACATGAAGCTGCCATAACAACTAGAAACAGAAATCTTTTTACCGACATACCCCACTGTAAATTTTTTTTTTGGATACAAAAGAGTGGTGGATATAACAAGATTGACAGACTGCCCAAAAAAGGGAATTTAGGCCTAAAATGTCTCAATTTTTGGCACACGGATGTTTGAGGTGTGTCAGAGATAGACCCCCACAGTAAACTGTGGTTTGTTTTTTAACATAATGCAACACAGTGCTATATATAACTTGAGTACCAGACAGGAAAACATTGGAGTACCGGTCTAAAATCCACAAATTTTTATCACACGGACGTATGAAGCGTGTCACAGATACAGTATACCACACTGTAAAATATGTTTCTTTGTTTTCTGGTGGATGCAAAAGACTGCTTGATATAATGAGAGTGACAGACTGCCCATAAAAGGTGATTTAGGCCTAAAGTGCCAGTATTTTTGGCACACGGATGTATGAGATGTGTCAGAGAGACCCCACTGTAAAATGTGGCCTGTTTTTTAGCATAATGCAACATTGTGCTGAATATAAGTACAGTTTCACCCAGGACAAAAAAAGAAAACCGCCGTAAACTGTCCAAACTATGAGCACACACAGATATGAGCTGGCATGGAGATATCACTACGACAAATGTGTGCCGTATTTTTTTTATTTTTGGGCTAACTAGTGCTATATATAAGTACAGTTTCACCCAGGACAAAAAAATAAAACCACTGTAAACTGGAAAAACTTTGAGCACACACAGATATGAGCGGCCACGGAGATACCACTACGACAAATGTGTGGTCTGTATTTTTTTTTGCTAATTACTGCTGTATTTAGCTACAGTGACAGCCAGGCCAAAAAAAGAAAACCGCCGTAAACTGGCCAAACTTTGAGCAGGCACAGATATGAGCTGCCATGGAGATACCACTAAGACAAATGTGTTATTTTTTTGCTAAATACTACTGTATTTAAAGGGAACCTGTCCCACCCTGCAGTCGCATATGATTTATTCACACTGCGGGGCGGGATCTCTGGCAGCGTGTCCACGCAGGTGCGATAGCCAGGCCATGAAGCGATGTGAGAGAACAAGCAGCGCTAACTGCGCATGCCCAAGAAAATATATTATAGAGCAGGCACCAGCATTTGAATTGAACACAGAGGAGGCGGAGCAAAGACATAAGGAGGAAATGAATGATGGATGCGAGGCGTCGGTGTCAGAGGGGGAAAGACTTGCCCCCCCCTGTCAAAATTCTGGTATGTCTGATCTGACTAATTTTAAAAACGCTTATTTCGGCGATGGAAGGGATGCTAAATAAAAGAGCCACCTTGACAGAATGCAGCATTAGTGCTGCACAAGGTGGCTCTTTTACTTAAAACCACCTGGGGGGTGACAGGTTCCCTTTAACTACAGTGAAAGCCAGGCCAAAAAAAGAAAACCGCTGTAAACTGGCCAAGCTTTGAGCATGTACAGATATGAGCTGGCACGGAGATACCACACCAAAAAATGTGTGTCCAGTGTTCCAATTGCACCTGGGCTAGCTATATATGGCTAATATATCCTACAGCAGCAGCACCAGAACACAGGAAGGGAATGGACCCTCTTTATGTATGCAATGATCTATATACACACATACAGTGCTTGCAGGCCTTGCACTGATGTGTATACAGCTGCCTACCTAACACTGAAACCTATACAGTTGTGGCCAAAAGTATTGACACCCCTGCAATTCTGTCAGATAATACTCAGTTTCTTCCTGAAAAAGATTGCAAACACAAATTCTTTGGTATTATTATCTTCATTTAATTTGTCTTAAATGAAAAAACACAAAAATAATTGTCCTAAAGCCAAATTGGATATAATTCCACACCAAACATAAAAAAGAGGGTGGACAAAAGTATTGGCACTGTTCAAAAAATCATGTGATGCTTCTCTAATTTGTGTAATTAACAGCACCTGTAACTTACCTGTGGCACCTAACAGGTGTTGGCAATAACTAAATCACACTTGCAGCCAGTTCACATGGATTAAAGTTGACTCAACCTCTGTCCTGTGTCCTTGTGTGTACCACATTGAGCATGGAGAAAAGAAAGAAGACCAAAGAACTGTCTGAGGACTTGATAAACCAAATTGTGAGGAAGCATGAGCAATCTCAAGGCTACAAGTACATCTCCAAAGACCTGAATGTTCCTGTGTCTACCGTGCGCAGTGTCATCAAGAAGTTTAAAGCCCATGGCACTGTGGCTAACCTCCCTAGATGTGGACGGAAAAGAAAAATTAACAAGAGATTTCAACGCAAGATTGTGCGGATGTTGGATAAAGAACCTCGACTAACATCCAAACAAGTTCAAGCTGCCCTGCAGTCCGAGGGTACAGCAGTGTCAACCCGTACTATCCGTCGGCAGAATGCTATCTTCTTTTGCATTGACTGCTATTACATAGAATTAGTTACACAGATGATACAAAACTATCAAGTGTGATACTTTTTAAGAGCTCATGTAGCTACATATATAATATGTAATATAGTGTGCAGGCTGTGTATCTAAATCAGTGTATCTAAGGCTATACTGTGTGATACTGTGTGTGGAGCTGTGTATCTAAGCCTGCCATGTGAGATACTGTCTCCTGAGCTGTGTATCTAATCCGTTCATATGTGATATTGTGGCTTAGCAGTGTATCTAAGGCCCGTTTCACACTTCAGTTTTTTACAATCAGTCACAATCCGCCAGGTTTTGAAAAAAACGGATCCGCAAATTTTTTTTGAGGATCCGTTTTTTTCCCCATTGACTTGCATTAATGGCGGATTGTGACGGATTGCTGTCCGTTGCATCCGTTTTTTTTTGCGGATCCGCCAAAAGTTGCTGTCCGTCACCATCCTCAAAGATTTCAGAACGGAGCTTGCAACGTTTTTTGCTCTGGCGGATCCTCCAGACACTCATTTAACCCGAAATTCTGTCTGGGTGCCAGACAAAAAAAAATATCTCTCTCTCTCTCTTTTTCTCTCTCTCTCTCTCTTTCTCTCTCTCTCTCTCCTTTTCCAGGCTGCGATTCCTTTAAAATTCTTCATTTGTCGGATCCGTCAAAAAAACGGACGGGTGGCATCCGTTGTCATCAGTACTACAACGGATCCGCCATCCGTCCTTTTGGCGGATTATGACTGATGCAAAAAACTGAAGTGTGAAAGAGGCCTAAGCCTTTTTAAAAGGGAAGGTGCCACAATTTTATATAATTTGCAAAAAAATAGTAACAAAACATGTTGTTAAAGCAAATGTTGTACTAACTAGGATTTATGGTTTGTTTGTAATAATGTTTTAATGTAGCCACTGGGCGCTGCCATCTTGATTTGCAGATCTGTGGAGGACTCATACAGTCTGCAAATATGGCCGTCCCTGGACATAGGAGACTGCGGACGGCTCCCGACCCCACCATGCAGCCTCATTAGCAGAGAACTGGGCACGCCCCTGTGGGCTGCACCATTCACTGCTGTAGGTGTGGCTGGGCGCCATTTTACTGTAGCCCAGTGCTATCTGCTGAGCTCCACTTACGCTCTATCACAGGACCACTTGTGGCATAACAGGTCCTGTGTTGTGAGGAGAGGCTGTAGATATGGAGAAGGTGGTCAGCAGAGGAGAGAAGCGCTCACTGGAGCCGGAGGATGGAGAGTGGTGAGTGCGGGTGACTTTCCTCTATGCTCCTCTGTCCTGCTTACTCCAGGCTCCGCCCTGTGCTTCCTGCTCTACTGTGTTCTTCTGCTCTGTCTCCGCCTCCTCACTCACACACAGCCCCAGTGATCTCCGGTAGTCTGAGGACAGTGACATATACAGCCCATAGTCTAGTGTATAATTGGGGGGGGCTGGAAGTTTCACCAGTGTGGGCATATCTGTAATACTGTCTCATGTGAAACAGTCTGCTGAGCCGTGTATCTAATCCTCTCCTGTGTGATACTGACTGCTGAGCCGTGTATCTAATCCTCTCCTGTGTGACACTGACTGCTGAGCCGTGTATCTAATCCTCTCCTGTGTGATACTGACTGCTGAGCTGTGTATCTAATCCTCTCCTGTGATACTGACTGCTGAGCCGTGTATCTAATCCTATCCTGTGTGATACTGACTGCTGAGCCGTGTATCTAATCCTCTCCTGTGTGACACTGACTGCTGAGCCGTGTATCTAATCCTCTCCTGTGTGATACTGACTGCTGAGCCGTGTATCTAATCCTATCCTGTGTGATACTGACTGCTGAGCCGCGTACCTAATCCTATCCTGTGTGATACTGGCTGCTGACCTGTGTATCTAATCCTATCCTGTGTGATACTGACTGCTGACCTGTGTATCTAATCCTCTCCTGTGTGACACTGACTGCTGAGCCGCGTACCTAATCCTATCCTGTGTGATACTGACTGCTGACCTGTGTATCTAATCCTATCCTGTGTGATACTGACTGCTGACCTGTGTATCTAATCCTCTCCTGTGTGATGCTGCCTGCTGAGCCGTGTATCTAATCCTATCCCGTGTGATACTGCTCTCCTGAAATACTCTGTGCTGCTGTCACCCTGCTGGTTTTATGTGTGATCTACATGGTGGTATTGTGTATGATCTATATGGCGGCATTATGTGTGAAGTATATGGCGGTGTTATGTGAGAACACTATGGCAGTATTATCTGCTAAAAGGGGACCCATTCTGGGGTGGTTCTGGCTGAGCACCTGCACACGGGTCAGAGGTAATAGTTAGGTGCAGTCAGGGGAGGGCTGGTGAGGCAGCTGAAGAGAGGGGTCTCACATTATCGTTACTGTATGGCTACATTTCCCCCAGCCTGCTTCCCAGCGTCACCCCGGACTGCGCCTGTCGCCTCGCTTTCACACATCGCCAGGACAGGATCTGAGGAGGGGAATGGGGTCTTTGCCTGCAAAGTCTGGATCAGGCTGATTGATGGCCGTTCTGATCCAGACTTTACATGCAAAGACAGTCAGTAACGTTGCAGACCCCATCAAAATGGCTGCTCACTGTGTTCCTAGATGTCATAGGTTTTTGTGCCAGATTTCAGTAGCTTCTCCCCCTAGTGTTAACAAGTGGAAATGCCAAACTTTTTAAAATTATTTTTCATATTTTGCAAAATTAAAAACAAATGATAATATTTTTTAAGAAAATGTAAACATTAATTCTTTACATTTTTTAAATTGCTGAAAAAAAGTTTTTTGGATGGCACCTTCCCTTTAAGTGATACTTGGATCTCAGTATACAGATTTATGGACTCTCTGAGTGAGGACATTTTCTGCTTTCTTGCATGATTATTCTCATGTGCTGTAGATGTGCAGAAACTTTCCTCCATGCTGTGTTCTTGTACTGATAAGCTGACTCACCAGGGCCCCACGTAGAATATTTCATGTGATGGGAACGGTGTAATCAGAAATGATAATTGAAAGTGATCACCAGTTGTGACTGGACAGAAATGAGGAAGAGCTCTTTCTATGAAGAAATGACAGGGAGAGAAAACTCTTATCTCCAGAAACTAGACTGAAAAGACCTGATTCATCATTTGTAATTTTTTCAATTTACTTTTCTTTTTTTGTCTTGCTGTTTTTGCTTACATTTTCATGTGCCAAATTCTTCAAAATGTGGCTCATAAATTGGGCCAAATTTTAAAAGTTCACTTTATTTTTGTCTTTAACTAGCTGCAAAGGAATCAAACATTTTGTGAAAAATGAGCCAAATTGAAAATTCCACCAGAAACCTTACTCCAGTGAGGACATTGGAGTGAGATGTGTGAAGAAAACCTGACATTTAGTAAAAGTCTGATCTAAGGCTGGTTTCACATTAGCGCTTTTTAAGCGCACGCACGGCCGGGGGTATCTCCGCCCCCGAGCCGGCTCTCTGCCCGGCGTGCCCGCCCCTTGCTTGTAGCGCCGCCTCCTAGCGCACAGCGGCCCTTGCGATCGGCGCACCCTATCTTTTGCATAGGGTGCGCAGATCGTGCGCAGGCCGTGCGCTAGTTGCTAGTTTGATTTTGGCGCGCACGGCGCACCGTCAAAAGTGCGCAGCGCAGGTCAAAGCGCAACTAGCGCATGGCCTGCGCACGATCTGCGCACCCTATGCTAAAGATAGGGTGCGCCGAACGCAGGGGCCGCTGTGCGCTAGGAGGCGGCCCTACAAGCAAGGGGCGGGCACGCCGGGCAGAGAGCCGGCTCGGGGGCGGAGATACCCCCGGCCGTGCGTGCGCTTAAAAAGCGCTAATGTGAAACCAGCCTTATGAATCTGTCTAAAACAGCAACAGTAAGGTGTGGTGACAATTTTCACACGTACCAGAGACTCTTACACATGTAGACACATTCAAGTGAATGGGTCTGTGCACATGTCAGTGTGGTTCCACAGACCGTGTGACTGTGGGCAAAACACGATGACATGTCCGTTTTTTAACAGTAGCACAGGTTGCAAAATGTCCCGCACACGTGCAAACTGTTGACACACGGCTGACATCTGTGTGTAATCAGTGTGACACGTACAGGCACCTGGGAAGCAGCAGTACTGTTAGCACTGTTTCCTGGCACCAGGTGCTGAAGATTGCTCCCAAAATTCTCTCCTGCTCATGCTGTTATCAGCACAAGCAAGGGATAATGTTGAGAGTTATATTCAGCTGGTAACAGTGAGAGCAGGCAGCGACTGATGAGACTACTACTCCCATCAGCCTAAATCTACTGCCACTAATAACAGTGAGAGCAGGCTGCGGTTGATGGGAGTATTTGGGAGTATTTATCACCTGTGCTATAAATAAATTAAAAAGAAAAATGGCGTGAGTTCCCCTGTATATTTGATAACAAGTCAGGCAAAGCTGACAGCTGCAGGCTGCTACCTTCAGCTGTCAGTTTCAGCAAGGCTGGTTATCAAGTATAGAGGGAACCCCACGCTGTTTTTTAATTATTTAAATATATAATTTTAAAAAACGGCATGGGGTCCCACCCATTTTTGACAACCAGCCTCGCTAAAGCAGACATCTGGGGGCTAGTATTCTCAGGCTGGTAAGGGGCCATGGATATTGACTCCCCAGCCTAAAAATAGCAGCCCGCATTGCCCAGAAAAGGCACATCTAATAGATGTGCCAATTCTGGTGCTTTGCCCAGTTCTTCACACTTGCCCAGTGGCAAGTGGGGTAATATTTGGGGGGGTTGATGTCACCTTTGTATTTTATGGTGACATCAAGCCCACAGATTAGTAGCGTAGAGGTATCTATAAGATGCCTATCCATTAGTAATCCTATAGTTGTATGGTAAATAGACACAGAAAATATAAAGTCTTTTATTTGAAATAAAAACAAAACACACTTTTCTATTTAAAAAGAACAGACACAGTTATACTCACTTAATGCCCATTCCATTGAAGCCAACGTTTCCTGCAATAAAGCAAAAATAAAAAAACAACAATATCCCTCACCTGTCCAACATTCTGTCCCACGCTTTAATCCATGTCTGGGGATAAATAGTTCTCAACCTGGACAATGCCAAGATACAACAGTCCAGGCTGAGAGCCACTGATAAATGAGCTGTTGTGAGTGCAGCATCAGTGAGCAGTGGTGACCTCATTGAGGTTTACTGTTGGTTACTGAGGCTGCGTTCCCAGCCGGGCTGAACTGTGGTGTCCTGAGCACCTTGAGAAAAAGTCACTGCGTTCACCGCGGTTCAGCTTAGTGAGTTCACTGCAGATCACCATGAGAAATCTGCAGTGAGCTCACTGAGTACCTACCATACTTCCTGGAGAGTCTTTTTCACTTGAATGGATGTTGTGAGGGATTTTTCTTCACCATGAAAGGTATTCTATGTCCAAGCCTTTTTGAGATCCCAAACTCACGAGATTTGTCCGCTGATAACATTTCTGCTATTTCTCTGATAGATTTCTTCTTTTTTTGATGGTCTGTTTCACTTCAATTGAGAGCTCCTTTGACTGCATGTTGTGGGATCACAGCAACAGCTTACAAATGCAAATGCCACACTCGGAATCAATCCCAAACCTTTTACCTGCTTAAATGAATCATAGAATCGTAGAGTTGGAAGGGACCTCCTGGGCCATCTGGTCCAACCCCCTGCTCAAAGCAGGAAATGGTGATGGATTAATGAGGGAAAAAGCCCATGCAGCCCATTAAAGAGCTTTTGAGATAATTGTCTCATTATCTTTGGTTAATTGAAAAAGAAACAGCTACATATTAAAGAGTGGTAACTCCTAAACACATACTCCAATTAGAATGTGAATACCCTCAAATTAAAGCAGAGAGTCTGCACTTTAAGCCCATATTGATTATATAACTACTGTATATCTTGAACATATTTTGGTAAACAACTAAAATTTCAAAACTTGTGTCACTGTCTAAATATTTCTGGACCCAACTGTATCTCCCAATGGACAAGGAAAATGCTTTTTTGTTGGGTAAAATGATCTTTTGTGCTGCAAAAAAAAAAAAATCATTCTCAGCAGTGCATCATCGTGTGTAAAAAGGACTTGCCCTGCCACGAACAATGGCACACCATGACTGTGTGCACTTACCGATCTATTACAGACTGTTCAGTGTGCATCATTTGCCATGTTCTTCCTGTATAGACAAGCTATTAACCCCTTTCTGCCATGAGATGTACTATCCCGTCCATGTGCCCTGGGACTTAATTCCCAGGGACGGGATAGTACGTCATGGCATTTAATGCGACATCGCGACTTCAGTCGCGATGATCGCATTAAAATTCTGACGCCATCCTACCTTATGTTAGATGGCCTCGGCATCCAGGGGTCTGTCGCCGCCCTCCCTTCCTCCCGATCACTGTGATTGGCTGTTGAAATCGAAACAGCCAATCACAGCGCTTCTCATTGTTTCAGCCAATCGGCGCGGCTGAAACAATGATGTGCTAGGCTGGGATCGAGTACTGATGTACTCGATCCTGGATCCGATGCCTGGCAACGCCAGGCACCGGCAAAACCCCCCGGATTGGCGCGATCGCCGATCGCGCCAATCGCAGGGCAGAGCGGCGCTATAGCGCTGCTCTGCCCTGCCAGTATGGGTTCGGATCGGTGCTGTGTTAGCACCGATCCTAGGCAGGGACCTGATACAGGCCCGGTAGGGCCTGCAGGAGCTGGTTGGCGCGATCGATTAGATCGGCGATCGCGCCAACCACAGGGCACAGCAGCTGTCACTCTGTGACCGCTCTGTGCCCTCCTGATGACCTGGGCATGACCTGCCTTTGAATCGGAGCTGTGAGCTCCGATCCTAGGTGGTTGCCATGGTCACCAGGAAGTGCAGGGATTGGTGGATCGATATTATCATTCGATCCCACCAATAGCAGGTCACAGCAGTGATGTGACCGCTCTGTGACCTGCCCCTGACCTGCCTGTGACCTGTATGACAGCTCTGCAGGGGGTCCTCACACTAGCTGAGGATTCCCTAGAGAGCGGTCATACGTCTGGATCTCCTGGTGTGCTGGGTATTGTGGTGCCACAGCAGCTTGTAGCATCACACCTGCTAAAGAAAGAAGAAAGAAAACCCTACAACTGTAAGTATTGCCTGATCCCCGATCCCTGCCCAATCTCAATCTAGCTTCATCCCCCCAATCTAGCTTCATCCCCCCAATCCCCCTACCCCCTCTTTTTACCCCCCTCCACCCCTCCTTTGTGCCACCTCCGTGCGCACATTTAGCAGCCGCTGAGCATTGATTGGTGACGCAGTTCACCAATCAACACTCGTGCTTGCTTTTTTTCCCTAAGCCCTCTTTGCGCCAGCTCCGTATTCGCATCCTACAGCCACCAAACTTTGATAAGTTGACATAGTTCACTTATCATAGCTTGTGCTTGCTGATTTCCTTTTTTTTTTCACCCCCTCTTTGCACCACCTGACTACAAGCGTAAGTGCTAATCCCTGTCCGATCTCTCTTCATCCCCACCCTTCCCCCTTCCCCCTCTTTTTACCCCCTCAATCCCCCTTTGCGTCGCCTCTGTGCCCACATTTAGCAGCCCCCTTTGCGCCACTCCGTATTCGCATCCCACAGCCGCCGCCAAACTGTGATAAGTGACATAGTTCACTTATCATAGCTTGTGCCTGTTGATTTCCTTTTTTTTCACCCCCTCTTTGCGCCACCTAGCTACAAGTGTAAGTGCTAATCCCTGATCCCTGTCCGATCTCTCTTCATCCCCCCTTCCCCCACTTTTTACCCCCTCCATCCCCCTTTGCGCCGCCTCTGTGCACACATTTAGCAGCCCCCTTAGCGCCAACTCCTTATTTGCATCGCACAGCCGCCAAACTGTGATAAGTGACACAGTTCACTTATCAGAGCTTGTGCCTGCTGATTTCCTTTTTTCACCCCCCCTTGCACCACACCTGTACGCACACCCAGCAGCCGCCACTGAACTTTGATAAGTGACGCCGTTCACTTATCAGAGCTAGGGCCTGCTGTTTTAGACTTTTCTTTTCACAGGTATTTTTCTCCCCATTTCCTTTTTTCTTTTAGCTTTTTCTTTACTGGATAGTGTGCACCAATCACTAGCCCCCCCACACCTACACATAGTTGTAAATAAAGTACACCCAAGCACCACATTCACAAAAAATGTCCCGACCATCGCGTTCGTCCCAACAGCGCCCACCATGCCCGAAGCTGATTCAGTAGACCCTGTATGGACTTCGCCCCCCAAAAATTACGAGCCACTGATTCCTGATTTTGTGGCAGAATCAGGAATCAAGTTTGACACTACTGGCCTCACAGAAATAGACTTTTTCAAAGTCTTTTTCTCTGAGGATTTTGTTAACCTCATGGTGGAGCAAACTAATTTGTACACTCGTCAATTTTTGGCGGAAAACCCGACTTCAACAAATTCTTAATGGTCTCCAGTGGACGCAGTTGAAATGATGCAGTTTTGGGGCCTGGTCCTCCACATGGAGATACCGAAGAAGCCGGAAATTCGGCAATATTGGAGTGTTGATATTTTATACAGCACTCCAGTGTTCCGAATGGTCATGGTCCGGATGCGTTTTGAGGCCATCCACAAGTTCTGCATTATACCGATAATGCACTGTGTCCCGCACGAGATGACCCCAACTTTGACCGTCTGTTCAAAGTTCGGCCGGTCATCGAACACTTCAACAAAAAGTTTGCTGACGTGTATGTGCCCCAAAGGAACATCAGCGTGGATGAGTCCTTGGTCCATTTCAAGGGAAGGCTCGGATTCCGTCAATACCTGCCCAGTAAGAGGGCCAGGTACAGAATCAAACTCTACAAACTTTGTGAGAGTACCTCAGGGTACACTCACAGGTTTAGAGTCTACGAAGGAAAGGACACCAGGACTGAACCCCCTGAGTGTCCCCCTGTCCTGGGAGTGAGTGGGAAAATTGTGTGGGATTTGATTCACCCACTGCTGGATAAAGGTTATCACCTCTACACTGATAACTTTTATACCAGCATCCCACTCTACAAATCCCTCTCTGCGCGAGGTACCGCAGCCTGCGTCACTGTCCGCAAAAATCAGAGAGTCCTTCCGAAGACGCTACTTGGGCAGCTGCTCAGAAAAGGTGAGAGCAGAGCCCAATGTAGCGACCACCTGCTGGTGGTCAAGTACAAGGACAAGAGGGATGTTCATCTCTTGACCACCATACACGGTGATGGCAGCACCCTCTGCACTGTACGGGGTACCTCCACACAGGTCAGAAAACCGACCTGTGTAGTGGGGTACAACAAAAACATGGGGGCGATGATCTCTCCGATCAATACCTCCAACCGTACAATGCTCTCAGAAAACCAAGGGCGTGGTACAAAAAGCTGGCCGTGCACATCGTACAAATGGCAATGCTCAACGCATTCCTGCTGTCACAATGTGCACACCCCACTGATACGTCGTACCTTCATTTCCAGGAGGTAGTGGTTAAGGCCCTGATGTTTGGTGCTCAGGAAGGAGCGGGTCCCAGTACTTCCGGAACTGAAGGTGCCCGTATCGTACCAGGTCAGCATTTTCCGGGGTAGGTCCCGCCAACTGGTAGAAAAGGTAAGCAGCAAAAAAGGTGCCGTGTGTGTTACAAAAAGGGAATCCGCAAGGACACCATTTACCAGTGCGACACCTGCCCCGAAAAACCTGGCCTGTGTATGAAGGATTTCTTCAAATTGTACCACACCTCCATGCACTACTAATTTACATTAGTGTAGTTGGGGGCACATCTAGATTTGTTCTTTGGGGGTCCAGTATACAAAATGATGTCTCATGTGGGTTTTTTTCCTGTTTAGGCACATCAGGGGTTCTGCAAACAGAGCATGACGCCAGCAGACCCATCAAATTCTGCATTCCAAAACGTCACTACTTCCCTTTCGAGCCCCGACATGTGCCTAAACTGTTTTTTCCCACATGTGGGGTATCAGCGTACTCAGGTCAAATTGGACAACGTCTTTGGGGGTCCAATTTCTCCTGTTAATTTTGGGAAAATTAAAAATTGGGGACTAAAAATAATTTATGTGGAAACAAAATAGGATTTTATATTTTCACGCCCGGGCATTATAAACTTTAGCGAAACACTTGGGAGTTCAAAGTGCTCACCACACATCTAGATAGGTTCCCTAGGGGGTCTAGTTTCCAAAATGGGGTCACTTGTGGGGGGTTTCCACTGTTTACGTACATCAGGGGCTCTGCAAACGGAACATGACGCCCGCAGACCATTCCATCAAAGTCTGCATTCCAAAACGTCATTACTTCCCTTTCGAGCCCTGCCGTGTGCCCAAACAGTGTTTCTCCCCCACATATGGGGTATTAGCGCACTCAGGACAAACTGGACAACAACTTTTGGGGTCCAATTTCTCCTGATACTCTTGGGAAAATAACAAATTGGGGACTAAGAGATCATTTTTGTGGAAAAAAATTTAATATTTTTTTTACACGCCTGGGCATTATAAGCTTTAGCGAAACACTTGGGGGTTCAAAGTGCTCACCACACATCTAGATTAGTTCCTTAGGGGGTCTTGTTTCCAAAATGGGGTCACTTGTGGGGGGTTTCCACTGTTTAGGCATATCATGGGCTCTCCAAACGGAACATGGCGTCCGATTTCAATTTCAGCCAATCTTAGGTTGAAAATGTCAAACAGCGCTCTTTCCCTTCCGAGCCCTGCCGCATGCCCAAACAGTGTTTCTCCCCCACATATGGGGTATCAGCGCACTTAGGACAAATTGGCAACAACTTTTGGGGTTCAATTTCTCCTGATACCCTTGGGAAAATAACAAATTGGGGACTAAACCATCATGTTTGTGGAAAAAATATGATTTTTTATTTTTATGCCCGGGCGTTATAAACTTCTGTGAAGCCCTTGGGGGTTCAAAGTGCTCACCACACATCTAGATGAGTTTCTTAGGGAGTCTAGTTTCCAAAATGGGGTCACTTGTTGGGGGTTTCCACTGTTTAGTCATATCATGGGCTCTCCAAATGGAACATGGTATCAGATTTCAATTTCAGCCAATTTTAGGTTGAAAATGTCAAACAGCGCTATTTCCCTTCCGAGCCCTGCCGTGTGCCCAAACAGTGTTTCTCCCCCACATATGGGGTATCAGCGCACTCAGGACAAATTGGACAACAACTTTTGGGGTCCAATTTCTCCTGATACCCTTGGGAAAATAACAAATTGGGGACTAAACCATCATGTTTGTGGAAAAAATATGATTTTTTATTTTTACGCCCGGGCGTTATAAACTTCTGTGAAGCTCTTGGGGGTTCAAAGTGCTCACCACACATCTAGATGAGTTCCTTAGGGGGTCTACTTTCCATAATGGGGTCACTTGTGGGGGGTTTCCTCTGTTTAGGCGTATCATGGGCTCTCCAAACGGAACAAGGCGTCCAATTTCAATTTCAGCCAATCTTAGGTTGAAAATGTCAAACAGCGCTCTTTCCCTTCTGAGCCCTGCCGCGTGCCGAAACAGTGTTTCTCCCCCACATATGGGGTATCAGCGCACTCAGGACAAATTGGCAACAACTTTTGGGGTTCAATTTCTCCTGATACCCTTGGGAAAATAACAAATTGGGGGCTAAACCATCATGATTGTGGAAAAAATATGATTTTTTATTTTTACGCCCGGGCGTTATAAACTTCTGTGAGGCCCTTGGGGGTTCAAAGTGCTCATCACACATCTAGATGACTTCCTTAGGGGGTCTAGTTTCCAAAATGGGGTCACTTGTGGGGGGTTTCCACTGTTTAGGCATATCATGAGCTCTCCAAACGGAACATGGCGTCTGATTTCAATTTCAGCCAATTTTAGGTTGAAAATATCAAACGGCGCTCTTTCCCTTCCGAGCCCTGCTGTGTGCCAAAACAGTGTTTCTCCTCCACATATGGGGTATCAGCGCACTCAGGACAAATTGGACAACAACTTTTGGGGTCCAATTTCTCCTGATACCCTTGGGAAAATAACAAATTGGGGACTAAACCATCATGTTTGTGGAAAAAATATGATTTTTTATTTTTACGCCCGGGCGTTATAAACTTCTGTGAAGCTCTTGGGGGTTCAAAGTGCTCACCACACATCTAGATGAGTTCCTTAGGGGGTCTACTTTCCATAATGGGGTCACTTGTGGGGGTTTCCACTGTTTAGGCGTATCATGGGCTCTCCAAACGGAACATGGCGTCCGATTTCAATTTCAGCCAATTTTAGGTTGAAAATGTCAAACGGCGCTCTTCCCTTCCTAGCCCTGCTGTGTGCCCAAACAGTGTTTCTCCCCCACATATGGGGTATCAGCGCACTCAGGACAAATTGGACAACAACTTTTGGGGTCCAATTTCTCCTGATACCCTTGGGAAAATAACAAATTGGGGACTAAACCATCATGTTTGTGGAAAAAATATAATTTTTTATTTTTACGCCCGGGCGTTATAAACTTCTGTGAGGCCCTTGGGGGTTCAAAGTGCTCACCACACATCTAGATGAGTTCCTTAGGGGTCTAGTTTCCAAAATGGGATCACTTGTGGGGGATTTCCACTGTTTAGGCACATCATAGGCTCTGCAAGCGGAACATGGCGTCCGATCTCAATTTCAGCCAATTTTAGGTTGAAAAAGTCAAACGGCACTCCTTCCCTTTTGAGCCCTGCCATGCGCTAAAACAGTGGTTCCTCCCCACATATGGGGTATCAGCGTACTCAGGACAAATTGGACAACAACTTTTGGGGTCCAATTTCTCCTGTTACCCTTGGGAAAATAAAAAAAATGTTGCTAAAATATCATTTTTGTGACTAAAAAGTTAAATGTTAATTTTTTCCTTCCACGTTGCTTCTGCTCCTGTGAAACACCTGAAGGGTTAATAATCTTCTTGAATGTAGTTTTTAGTAGCTTGAGGGGTGCAGTTTTTAGAATGGTGTCACTTTTGGGTATTTTCTGCCATATAGACCCCTCCAACTGACTTTGAATGTGAGGTGGTCCCTAAAAAAAATGGTTTTGTAAATTTTGTTGTAAAAATGAGAAATCGCTGGTCAACTTTTAACCCTTATAACTTCCTAATGAAAAAAAAACTTGTTCCCAAAATTGTGCTGATGTAAAGTAGACCTGTGGGAAATGTTATTTACTAATTACTTTGTGTCACATATTTCTCTATTTTAAGGGCATAAAAATTCAAAGTTTGAAAATTGCAATATTTTCAAAATTTTTTCCATATTTCCATTTTTTTCACAATTAAATGCAAGTTATATGAATGAAATTTTACCACTAACATGAAGTACAATATGTCACAAGAAAACAGTCTCAGAATCGCCTAGATCAGTTGAAGCGTTCCAGAGTTATGACCTCATAAAGGGACAGTGGTCAGAATTGTAAAAAATGGCCCGGTCATTAACGTGCAAACCAGCCTTGGGGCTTAAGGAGTTAAATGACCCTTGATAGGTGAATATTTACTGTTTAGTGTCACCGGTAGATGTACCTTTACACTGATTTGAAAGGGAATGTACTATAATCTGTTTTTATTTTCTGACTACAGATTTTTTTCTACTTTCTGTAAATGATTACAGGGGTTCGCCATCTTGTCTGTGCTGCTGCTAATAGCAATAAAGAAGCAATAAAATATAATAATATTTTATGGTTTACTTCAGGTCTTCCTGAAACTTTATAGTCTTTGTTCTGACAGTTTGATATTAATAATTAATTAACCCATTAGTTCTCCCTTATTCCTTTTCCTCCTTTTTATAGTGGGTTGTATGTTTCTTCATTTTTTTTTACCTGGTAGTTGACAATTTTTCTTTTATTTCCTTCTGTTTTTTTTCTCTCCACGACTCCTTTTTTCTTCTTTAATTTTTAGTCTTGTGAATTTTCTTCTACTTACATGATTCCATGAACGATGTGTACAGTATATACATTCCTTTTATGCGTAGGTATACATATATATATATACACACATACACAGTATAATTCTGTATGCGTGCTATGATCATGAAATAAACCTCTTTGCATACATAATTATAACCATGTGTTATGTCTGATGCAATTATGTTTTTTCTGTGTTTCTTTTATATTTTTATTTTTCTGCATCCCAATTTTCCATTTTCTCAGTGTGACATATTTTTATTCTGATATGCTTATGTGCATGTTTTAGCCATAATCAAGGTCATTTGACAAAAACATTGGTCCATTAATTTGCACAGAATTGTTGCTGATGATATGAAATAATTATTTAAAATTCTGCATTGAATTGAAGGGCCTGGTTCTCTCTCTACATCCCTGATTGATAGCTCAGGACCTACCAGATCTCATCGGTGTTGCAATAAGTATAGTGGGAGAACAGCTGTAATCACTCCTAGGTACAGTTGTGGCCAAAAGTATTGACACCCCTGCAATTCTGTCAGATAATACTCAGTTTCTTTCTGAAAATGATTGCAAACACAAATTCTTTGGTATTATTATCTTCATTTAATTTGTCTTAAATGAAAAAACACAAAAAGAATTGTCCTAAAGCCAAATTGGATATAATTCCACACCATAAAAAAGAGGATGGACAAAAGTATTGGCACTGTTCAAAAAATCATGTGATGCTTCTCTAATTTGTGTAATTAACAGCACCTGTAACTTACCTGTGGCACCTAACAGGTGTTGGCAATAACTAAATCACACTTGCAGCCAGTTGACATGGATTAAAGTTGACTCAACCTCTGTCCTGTGTCCTTGTGTGTACCACATTGAGCATGGAGAAAAGAAAGAAGACCAAAGAACTGTCTGAGGACTTGAGAAACCAAAATTGTGAGGAAGCATGAGCAATCTCAAGGCTACAAGTCCATCTCCAAAGACCTGAATGTTCCTGTGTCTACCGTGCGCAGTGTCATCAAGAAGTTTAAAGCCCATGGCACTGTGGCTAACCTCCCTAGATGTGGACGGAAAAGAAAATTTGACAAGAGATTTCAACGCAAGATTGTGCGGATGTTGGATAAAGAACCTCAATTAACATACAAACAAGATCAAGCTGCCCTGCAGTCCGAGGGTACAACAGTGTCAACCCGTACTATCCATCGGCGTCTGAATGAAAAGGGACTGTATGGTAGGAGACCCAGGAAGACCCCACTTCTTACCCCGAGACATAAAAAAGCCAGGCTGGAGTTTGCCAAAACTTACCTGATAAAGCCTAAAACGTTTTGGAAGAATGTTCTCTGGTCAGATGTGACAAAAGTAGAGCTTTTTGGGCATCAACATAGAATTTACAGGAGAAAAAAAGAGGCATTCAAAGAAAAGAACACAGTCCCTACAGTCAAACATGGCAGAGGTTCCCTGATGTTTTGGGGTTGCTTTGCTGCCTCTGGCACTGGACTGCTTGACCGTGTGCATGGTATTATGAAGTCAGAAGACTACCAACAAATTTTGCAGCATGATGTAGGGCCCAGTGTGAGAAAGCTGGGTCTCCCTCAGAGGTCATGGGTCTTCCAGCAGGACAATGACCCGAAACACACTTCAAGAAGCACTAGAAAATGGTTTGAAAGAAAGCACTGGAGACTTCTAAGGTGGCCAGCAATGAGTCCAGACCTGAATCCCATAGAACACCTGTGGAGAGATCTAAAAATGGCAGTTTGGAGAAGGCACCCTTCAAATATCAGGGACCTGGAGCAGTTTGCCAAAGAAGAATGGTCTAAAATTCCAGCAGAGCATTGTAAGAAACTCATTGATGGTTACCGGAAGTGGTTGGTCGCAGTTATTTTGGCTAAAGGTTGTGCAACCAAGTATTAGGCTGAGGGTGCCAATACTTTTGTCTGGCCCATTTTTGGAGTTTTGTGTGAAATGATCAATGTTTTGCTTTTTGCGTCATTCTCTTTTGTGTTTTTTCATTTAAGACAAATGAAATGAAGATAATAATACCAAAGAATTTGTGTTTGCAATTACTTTCAGGAAGAAACTGAGTATTATCCGACAGAATTGCAAGGGTGTCAATACTTTTGGCCACAGCTGTACTTTGAGAAACATCTTCCTCTGCAGACACACACACTGCAGGCAGGCTGTCACTCAAAGCTCATGGGACATAATTATAGAGCCGTGTTCTCAGTGTACAGAGAGGTGATATAATCATTCCCTAGAATTACCCTGGTGACACTAAGCGAGCCGTTACAAGGAGATTACACTGTGATTTTCTCTGTGAAGCTGCACATCCAGTATAACAAAGGGCTTCTTCCCTTTACTGACATGCCGGTAGCGAGCCATGAGAATCAATAGTGCATTTCCTTACTTGCATCCTAGTAAACAGCAGGGAGTGCTGGTATTTGTCTTTAAAGAGGACCTGTCATCAGGTAAAAAGTAGCCAGTGTTTGCTCTTATTTTATTTCCATAGTTCCCCCTATTACTCCATTCCTCTTTTATTTATTTTTTTAAATCCACAATATGGATCCAGAGATACAAGTCTTGTTATGTTGTGCTAATATTTATAGGGGGTGTGACTCACATGCTGAAAATGCTGAGGAGCCTAAAGACACGCCCCAGAAGATCCTGAGAGCCATACCTCCTTGTAAAGACAAAAATTAGTAATACTTAAAAAGGCCCAAATCTCTGGAACCGTATGCTGGGTTTGAAAAAAAAACAACAAACATAATATGCAAGGTAGCAGTGGGAAAAAAATAAACTGGCTACTTTTGACATGGTGATAGATCCTCTTTAAATCCTTCATGACCTTCAATGCACGTCACGGAGATTGTGCGAGGCACAAGAACTGTGCCTGCGTGATCGTCACCGGGAGCTCAGCTTAAGTGGTAGCCGAACTCCAGCTGTCACAGCCAGGAGTGGTGCCCACACTGCCCTGGGCCATTTAACCCCCTACATGCCATAGTGATCACAAAATTTAGAAGGCTGGGGGAGGGAGTAAACTTCCTCTCCCTTACGATCGGCACCCTCCTGACATTATCGCGAGGGCCCAAGCTTTGCTATGGCAAACCGAGGCCTGTTCAGACCATGCCAAGAGCATGGCCTAAGGCTTCAGTCAGTATAAAACAATGCATTATACCAGCCATCAGAGTAATAAACGTTCAAGTTCCATAGTGGGGCTAAGTAAAAAGTTAAGAAAAAATTGTAAAGATATATAAAAAAAAAATCATAAAGTAAATAAAAACAAATTAAAAAAATATTACATGTACAGTATTTATAAAAAAATTACACATATTTGTTATTGTTGCGTCTGAAACGACCCAACCTATAAAACTGTTACACTAATTAAGCCCTTCAGGTAAAGTGAACCTGTCAGCAGGATTGTGCACAGCAACCTACAGACAGTGTCAGGTCGGCACCATTATACTAATTAAAATGACACCTTGGATGATGAAATCCGTTTTGTGGTTGTTGTTTAATCTTTATTTTCAGTTTTGAGTTAATGATATGCTCGTGCTCCGGGGCGGCCTGTGGGGGGAGGTCTTCATGTGGTGCTCTGATTAGGTATTCATAATACAAACTGCTGACAGGTCACTGATCCCTCACTGACCTGCCCTCAGTTTGCATAACTAATACCTAATATACTGAAGAGTCAAAAAACGCATCTGCAGGCAGGTGCCAGCCATGCCACCTGCTGTGAAGCACAATCAAATGTGAAATATTCCAATAATAAATGTGGTTGATGTCATTCAGATAGAAAAAAAAAACAATTTTAAAATGGTGCCGCCCACGCCAGCGCAGTAGCAGCTCTTGGCTATCTCTGATAGCTGATACTGTGCATGCGCCGGCAGCGCCATCTTCCTGGAAAAGAACAAAACATATATTCTTCCAAGACTACGCTGCCCGCGCCATAGTAGCTCTCGGCTACCTCCATAGCTGCTACTGTGCAGGCACAGGAGGCGCCATCTTGAAGGATTTTTTTTCTTCTCCAGCAAGATGGCACTTGCTACTGCGCAGGCGGCGCCATTTTAAAAGTTTTCTATCTGAATAACATCAACCACTTTTATTATTGGGACATTGCACATGCAATTATACTGTAGAGCAGGTGCCACGGCTGGCAGTTGCCTGCAGGTTTTTTTTTCTTCAGTATGTACAGATATTCATTATGTAAACTAGGGGCAGGTCACGGAGGGATCAGTGACCCGTCAGCAGTCTGCATAATGAATACCTAAGCAGAGCACCACATGCAGACCCCCTACAGGCCACCCCGGAGCACGAGCATATCAACACAAAACTGAAAATAAAGATTAAAAAACAACCACAAGACAGATTTCATCAACCAAGGTATCATTGTAATCAGTATAACGGCGCCAACCTGACACTGTCTGTTACTGTACACAATCCTGATCACAGGTTCTCTTTAACCCCTTCACCCCCAAGGGTGGTTTGCACGTTCATGACCGGGCCAATTTTTACAATTCTGACCACTGTACCTTTATGAGGTCATAACTCTGGAACGCTTCCATGGATCCCGGTGATTCTGACATTGTTTTCTCGTGACATATTGTACTTCATGTTAGTGGTAAAATTTCAATCAAATAACTTGCGTTTATTTGTGAGAAAAACGGAAATTTGGCGAAAATTTTGAAAATTTCGCAATTTTCCAACTTTGAATTTTTATGCCCTTAAATCACAGAGATACGGCACACAAAAAACTTGATAACTAACATTTCCCACATGTTTACTTTACATCAGCACAATTTTGGAACCAAAATTTTTTTTTGTTAGGAAGTTATAAGGGTTAAAAGTTGACCAGCGATTTCTCATTTTTACAACACCATTTTATTTTTAGGACCACATCACATTTGAAGCCACTTTGAGGGGTCTATATGATAGAAAATACCCAAAAGTGACAACATTGTAAAAACTGCACCCCTTAAAGTGCTCAAAACCACATTCAAGAAGTTTATTAACCCTTTAGGTGTGTCACAGGAATTTTTTTGAATATTTAAAAAAAAATGAACATCTAACTTTTTTTCATAAAAAAAATACTTCAGGTTCAATTTTTTTCATTTTACCAAGGGTAACAGGAGAAATTGGACTGCAAAAGTTATTGTGCAATTTGTCCTGAGTACGCAGATACCTGATATGTGGGGGGGAACCACTGTTTCGGTGCATGGCAGAGCTCAGAATGGAAGGAGCGCCGTTTGACTTTTTCAATGCAAAATTGGCTGGAATTCAGATTGGACGCCATGTCACGTTTGGAGAGTCCCTGATGTACCTAAACAGTGGAAACCCCCTACAAGTGACCCCATTTTGGAAACTAGACCCCCCAAGAAACTTATCTAGATATGTGGTGAGAACTTTGAACCCACAAGGGCTTTACAGAAGTTTATAACGTACAGCGGTACAATTAAAAAATCATATTTTTTCCACAAAAATGATCTTTTCACCCCAATTTTTATTTTCCCAAGGGTAACAGGACCCTAAAAGTTATTGTGCAATTTGTCCTGATTACGCTGATACCCCACATGTGGGGGTAAACCACTGTTTGGGCGCATGGCAGAGCTCGGAAGGGAAGCAGCGCCATTTGACGTTTTTGGCTGGAATTGAGATCGGACACCATGTCGCGTTTGGAAAACCCCTGATGTACCAAAACAGTGGAAACCCCCCACATATGACACCATTTTGGAAACTAGACCCCCTAAGGAACTTATCTAGATGTGTGGTGAGCACTTTGACCCCCCTAGTGCTTCACAGAAGTTTATAATGCCCGGGCGTGAAAATAAAAAATTCGTATTTTTTCCACAAACATGATCTTTTAGTCACCATTTTTTTATTTTCCCAAGGGTACCAGGAGAAATTGGACTCCAAAAGTTGTTGTCCAATTTGTCCTGAGTATGCTGATACCCCATATGTGGGAGAAAACTACTGTATGGGCACACGTCGGGGCTCGGAAGGGAAGTAGTGACGTTTTGGAATGCAGACTTTGATGGAATGGTCTGCGGGTGTCATGTTGCCTTTGGAGAGCCCATAATGTACCTAAACAGTGGAAACCCCCCACAAATGACCCCACTTTGAAAACTTGACCCACTAAGGAACTTATCTAGATGTGAGGTGAGCACTTTGAACCCCCAAGGGCTTCACAGAAGTTTATAATGCCAGGGCATGAAAATAAAAAAATCGTATTTTTTCCAGAAACATGATCAATTAGTCCCCAATTTTTTCATTTTCCCAAGGGTAACAGGAGAAATTGGACCCCCAAAAGTTGTTGTCCAATTTGGCCTGAGTACGCTGACACCCCATATGTGGGAAAAAACTACTGTATGGACACACGTCGGGGCTCAGAAGGGAAGCAGTGACGTTTTGGAATGCAGACTTTGATGGAATGGTCTGCGGGTGTCATGTGCGTTTGGAGAGCCCCTGATGTACCTAAACTATTGAAACTCCCCACAAGTGACCCCATTTTGGACACTAGACCCCCCACGGAACTTATCTAGATGTGTGGTGAGCACTTTGAACCCCCAAGTGCTTCACAGAAGTTTATAACACTCGGACGTGAAAATAAAAAAATCATTTTTTTCCACAAAAATGATATTTTTGCCCCCAATTTTTTATTTTCCTAAGGGTAACCGGAGAAATTGGACCCCAAAAATTGTTTTGCAATTTGTCCTGACTAGGCTGATACCCTACATGTGGGGGTAAAACACTGTTTGGGCGCATGGCAGAGCTTGGAAGGGAAGGAGCACCATTTGACTTTTTCCAACTCAGAATTGGCTGGAATTGAGATCAGAAGCCATGTTGCATTTGGAGAGCCCCTGATGTGCCCAAACAGTGGAAACCCCCCAATTATAACTCCAACCCTAACCCCAACACACCCCTAACCCTAATCTGAGCCCTAGCCCTAACCCTAGCCCTAACCCTAGCCCTAACCCTAGCCCTAACCCTAATGGGAAAATGGAGATAAATATTTTTTTTTTAATTTTATTATTTTTCCCTAACTAAGGGGGTGATATCGGGGGGTTTGATTTACTATTTATGGCGGTTTTTATGTTTGGCGGCTGTCGCACGCTAAAAGACGCTTTTTATTGTAAAAATAGTTTTTGCATCACCACATATTGAGAGCTATAATTTTTCCGTATTTTGACCCACCGAGTCATGTGAGGTCTTATTTTTTGCGGGACGAGTTGACGTTTTTATTGGTACCATTTTCGGGCACGTGACATTTTTTGATCGCTTTTTATTCCTATTTTTGGGATGCAGAATGAACAAAAACCAGCGTTTCATGAATTTCTTTTGGGGGGTGCGTTTACACCGTTCCGCGTGCGGTAAAATTGATAAAGCGGTTTTATTCTTCGGGTCAGTACGGTTACAGCGATACCTCATTTAGGTCGTTTTTTTATGTTTTGTCGGTTTTATGCAATGAAAACTATTTTATATAAAAAATAATTATTTTTGCATCGCTTTATTCTGCGAGATATAACTTTTTTATTTTTTTGCTGTGTTGCGGCTCGTTTTTTGCGGGACAAGATGACGTTTTCAGCGGTACCATGGATATTTATATGCGTCTTTTTGATCGCGCGTTATTACACTTTTTGTTTGGCGGTATGATAATAAATCATTATTTTTTGCTTCATTTTTTATTTTTATTTTTTAAGTGGTTCGCTAAAGGGGTTAACTAATGGGACAGTTTTATAGGGCGGGTCATTACGGACGCGGCAATACCTAATATGTGTACTTTTATTGTTTTTTTTTTATTATTTCCAAAAAATGGATTTATTGGGGGAATATTTTTTTTTTTTTCTAATTTATTTGGCGATTTTTTTTTAATTATTTTAACACTTTTTTTTATTTTTTTTTTTACTTTATTAAATAGTCCCAGGTGGGACATCACTGTCCTGTGACAGATCGCTGATCTGTCACATCACAGATCACTGTGACAGATCAGCGATCTGACACAGGCACTGCAGAAGGCTTCCTCATGCCAGCGCTTTGCAGGCACTGAGGAAGCCAGCTTCCTCAGGCCCCCGAAGGCCCCTGTCGCCATCTTGGATTCGGGGGCCTGGAGGAAAGGAGCCCCCCGCAGCAGCGCTGCACATTGCGCTGCCGTGGGGGGCTCAGGGAAGCACGGAGGGAACCCCCTCCCTGCCGATGCTTCCCTTTAACCCCCGGTACACCGCGATCATGTTTGATCGCGGTGTGCAAGGGGTTAACGTGTCGGGGGCGGTCCATGACCGCCCCTGACACATTGTGCCGGGTGTCAGCTGTGATAATCAGCTGACACCCGGCCGCGATCAGCGGCGCTCACCACGTGGGCGCCGCTGATCGCGCCGACGTACTATCCCGTCCATGGGCATAGGGGCCCAGGGCACATGGACGGGATAGTACGTCGGATGGCAGAAAGGGGTTAACGCCATAAAAAAATAAACAAAAAACTATGCTTTTTCATCATACTGCCAAACAAAAACTGGATAAAATGCAATCAAAAAGTAAAATGGAAATAAAAATGTTATAGCTCTCAGAATATAGTGCTGCAAAAGCAATTCTTTTTTCTATAAAATAGTTTTTTTAATGTAAAAGCTACAAAACATAATATGATTAATGTGATTACTGCACCCCTAGATAAATTAATTGGGGGGTGTAGTTTGTAAAATGGGGTCACTTATGGAGGGTTTCTGCTGTTCTGACACTTCAGGGGCTCTGCCAATGTGACATGGCACCCTAAAACCATTCCAGCAAAATCTGAACTCCAATATAGCGCTGCTTCCCCTCTGAGCTTTGCATTGTGCCTCAAAAGTAGTATTCGTAGTATTCGACCACATATGGGGTATTGGTGTACTCAGGAAAAATTGAGTAACAAAATGTACAGTTCATTTTTTTTGTTATGCCTTTTGAAAATTAAAAACTTGGGGCCAAAGCAACATTTTAGTGGAAAAAATTACTGTAAAAATCTCCATTGATTCGGGCCATTGTTATACAATTCTGTTAATCTCCCAAGGGCTAAAAATATGCACTATACCCCTGCAGGAATTCCTCAAAAGATGTAGTTTCAAAAATGGGGTTCTTGTGGGTGATTTTCACTGTTTAGCCATGTCAGGGGTTCTTCAAATGTGACATGGCGTCCCATATCTATTCCAGCCAATTTTGCGCTCCAAAAGTGAAATGGCGTTCTTTCTCTTCCAAGCCCTGCCACCACATATTGTGTATCAGGAGAAATTGCATGACAAATTTAATTATGCATTTTTTCCTATTACCCTTGTGAAAATGAAAAATTGGGGGTTGAAGCAAGATTTTTGTGGGAAATTTCTAATTTTTTTCATTTTCACAGCTCAGCGTTATAAAATTCTGTGAAGCACCTGTGGGTTCAAGATGCTCACTACACATCTCGATAAGTTCCTTGAGGGTGTAGTTTCCAAAATGGAATCACTTATGGGGGGTTTCCACTGTTTAGGCACGTGAGGGGCTCTCCAAATGTGTCACAGCATCCGCTATCAATTCCACAAATTGTATGGTCCATTTTCTCCTGTTACCCTTTTGAAAATGCAAAATTTGGGGCTAAATCAACATTTTGATGGGAAAAAGTAAAACTTAAATTTTTCTCTTTCACAATGCTTTAACTCCCGTGAAGGGTATATGACCTTGATCCGTAAGAGCAGTGTTTTGGACACAGCTAACCTGCTCTGGGTCCAAACCACTGCCTTCTGGATGGGATTTATAGAAATCCCATACCCACTGTGCTTCTATTTGATGCTGCGTTAACTGCGGGTTTACGAGCCCCAGCATGTCAATGTATTGAATTGTATTGAACAATAGGCTCAGGGTAGTTTCCTACATAGCAGCTGCTGCATGAGTCCCTAAACTCGCTGCAAAAAGTCTAGGTGTAGCCTTAGCCTGATGTACGCAACGTGGCCTTACATAATATGGCATTTCATGCACTTTAAAGTGGCAGCTGGGCAGGTCCTGGACGGGATACATGTGTTAATCGAGGTGCCCAGACTTGATGTAGGACCTGGAGAAGCAGGCTGCAGCACGTATTGTTCTAAGAAATACGTTTAATTGGCCTCGATTTTGGGTCCGGGTTTTAGGAGGGGCCATTAGAGCTGGGAGGGTTTGGCCGTTCTCTTACCTCCAGTTCCTGGACTCGGAATAGGTTATTTAAGGCAGCTGGTGCTGCCTCACTGTGCGCTGTGTGTCGGAGGAGGAACATGCTTGTGTTATACTGAGCAATCGGAGGAGGAGAGTATGACTAGAAGTTAAGGGGGTTTTACACATAGCGAGATCACTAGCAATATCGCTATAACGTCACCGATTTTGTGACGCAGCAGCGATATTGCTAGCGATATCGCTATGTGTGATACTTATCTCCGACCGGCTCCCCCGCTGTCTGTCGCTGATCGCGCGAGAGATCGGCCGGCTCCATTTCTCATCGGGCGCTTCCTGCTGGGCTTCCTGTGGCGCCGACGAGCGACGTGTGGAGGCGGGCGGGAGGATGTCAGGATCGCCGCGTCTGAAAGGTAAGTATCGTCTGCTGTATCGCTGCTGCATCGCTGTGAGATCTGCCTGTGTGGCAGCTCACTAGCGACCATGTAGCAATGCACCAGCGATCCTGACCGAGTCATATCGTGGTCGGGATCGCTGGTGCATCGCTAAATGTAAAAGGGCCTTTACTGTGTTTTAAACGCGTGAGCCTGTGTCTGTTGTACAGAGGAATGTTTGTTTTATTTTTACCTTTGTGCCAAGGAAAGGAAGTTTTATGGACTTTAACAAATCTATCATTTTTTTTAGCACCAAGTTACTTCGTGTCTGCACCTACCACAACCGCTGTCAGAATGTGGATTCCTTACAACTCAATGAAGCCTAATGTAATGTACAGAAGCAGACAGACATAACGGGACCACTGTGCAAGAAAACTATACTGTATGGGCCCTTTGCAGTGTAATAGCATTGCTCAACAATGCATAAGTCCATCTCGCCTCTCGAGCCCCTGTGGTAACGTGGCACAATGTATACACCCTGACCTAATGTAGCATCAGTAGTTTGCACTATAGCCTTCCAGCGCTGGCTGGAGTCCGGGGGTCAAATCTCACTAAGGACAACAAGAAGTTTGTTTTCTCCGTGTTTGTGTGGGTTTTGTCCAGGTTGTCAAATTTCCTCCCACATTCCAAAGACATACTGATAGGGAATGTAGATTGTGAGCCCCAATGGGGACAATGATGATCATGTCTGAATATGATGGCGTTGGAATACGCTGTACACCAAGGAAAACTTTATTACTGAAGATAGTGGAAAACAACAGGGAGCAAATATTACAAGGAGAGGACACCAGGGACATGGACACCATACAGTACACATAACGTTATAGATAGCAATGTCACCGGCAGGTGATGATCAGATCCAGGCGGGTTAGTGCTCATTAGCTAATCAATCAACCGCAGTTCACATTAGACGTGATCGTCAATTCAATCTTAAAGAATCAAGTGGTGTAAGTTATCATACAGTGATTTAGTCTATGGCAATACCGCCCCCTACTGCTGGTTTTATAAAAACTACATACCAAGCGTAAAAAAAAAGAATCATATTCTCCTGACATTATAGCATCTGTAAAACTCTGACCATTCTTTTCCTTCCATTAATGACCCCTATGTAACGTGCAGAACCTTCTGAAACGTGTGGTGCCTTCAGATACGTCATGAGATGAGATCTGCGTGTATGGACTTTTTTCACTACACTGAGGCCTTCTTATGAATGTTGCCAACTTTATTTTAGGAACTGATAAAAGTCCCAGCATTTTGATCCCTATGTGTAATGTCTCTTGACCTCAATATTCCCCTGTAGCGTTTATGGGGTGTCATTACATTCACACATTCTCACACCTCCTGTAAGTCTATTACTTTCAGCTATGATACTAGGAAACCGTAGGGAGATAATAAACTGCTCACTGCCCTGACAGATGTGAATAATATATAAAACCCTGGAGATCTGTCACAAACTGCATCTTCCCTCCATTGTGTCATTGAGGAATGTACCGAAATATCTCTGTACAGATTACAGCGGAAATATACATTAGCGGCGTCCGCCCTCATTCCCGCCGCAGCCAGCTCTGTCTCAGCTTTAGAAATAGTCATTTAGTCTTCTCGGCAGGGAAGATGGTGACCGGGTCTGTCTGCACCTCGGCATCACACGTGCGCTTTGGCCCCTGAAATCAGCAATTAGAGAGCAGGGTTGTATCAGTACAATGGATCATACACATGAGATGATTACAATGATTTTATTTCTTCCCACCTTAAGAGGGAAGATATATGAGAATATCTCTAAGACCCTCAGAAATATTAGACCATAGAGGAAAATCTTTGGATTCCCCCAAATAAGCACCTAATGCAATTGAAAAACTTAATGGAGTTTCACAATGAGATAACAAAGAGCCAAGAATCAGGGTGAGGCGTCACTTTCAAGTATAGGGATCTACCTGTGGAATATGGGGGCAACTAGAGGTAGGAAGGTCTTTGCTGAATTATTCAGCCATCATCTACCTCTAATTGCTGCTGGTGAAGCAGAGCTCTGCCTGTGGCTGTTAAATTATTAAATGCCGCTGTCAATCTCTGACAGCAGCATTTAATGCGTATCGGCAGAGGGACGTGAACCGGTGATGTGATCATGATGCGCCAATGGGTAGCCATGAGAGCTGGGGGGTCTGCTGAAGTCTCCTGTAAAAGGCAGCCTGTAGCTGGCATTCATAGGAGACCGTGATTTTTGCAAAACATGGCAATGATACCACACTGTTATGTATAGCATAAGCAATCGGACAATCACAGCTTCATGTCCCCTAAGGCAGGGTTCCCCAACTCCAGTCCTCAAGGCCCACCAACATATCATGTTTTCAGGATTTCCTTTGTATTGCACAGGTGAAGCAATTATCACCTGAGCAATACTAAGGAAATCCTGAAAACATGACCTGTTGGTGGGCCTTGAGGACTGGAGTTGGGGAACCCTGCCCTAAGGGACAGTAAAAAAGTAAAAACAATGTTTTTAAAAATATAAAAAATAAATATATACGAGTTCAAATCAAGCCCTTTTCCCAATTAAAAATAAAGGAATAAAAAAATACATATTTGGTATTGCTACTGTCTATCAAAATATAAAATAAATTAATCCGATCAGTAAATGGCGTAATATGAAAAATTATTGAAACACCAGAATTACGATTTTTTTGGATGCTACAACACGGCAATAAAATGCAATAAGAGGTGATCAAAACATTGTATCGTCCCCAAAATGGTATCAGTTAAAACTGCTCAGAGTGCAAAAAATAAGACCTCAACTAGCCCCAGATCTCGAAAATATAAAAAGCATTATGGGTCTTGGAAAAAGGCAACACAAGCAAAAAAATTTTTCTTACAAATTTCAATTTTTTTTTCACCACTTAATTAAAAAAAAGACCTAGACATGTTTGGTATCTGCATAATCATACTGACCTAGAAAATCATACTGCCAGGTCAGTTTTACCGTATAGTGAATATCGCAAATAAAAAACCCAAAAACCATTGTGGATTTGCACTTTTTCTTTGCAATTTCAACACACTGATAAAATGAGTGTTGCTATTCAAAAGTACAATTTGTGCCACAAAAAAAATGTTATATGGCTAAGAGGATGGAAAAATAAAAAAAGAGTTATGGCTCTTGGGAAAAGGGATGGGAAAAAATGGAAATTGACAGCGGCATGAGAAGTTAAGAAACAGGTAGAAGATATTAAGGTATTGATAGATTTAGGTTTTAACCTACATGCCCATATAGGTGGTTTGGGAAGTTGGTCTTACTGACAGATTCAATTTAAGAAAAACCTGATCATCTTGGAGACATGTATGGTAAACTCACAATGGCTTTGAAGAAGCTGCCCAGGGACTGCCTCTTCTCTGTCCTCTTCAGTTGGCCATCTCTAGATGCCCCTACACTGTTATCCACCTGTACTGGGTCTGGAGCTTGTATTTGGGCTGAAGCAGCTGCCTCTGCACTCTCTCTACTCTCTTGCTTGTTCAGTTTCTCTGCTGAAGCTTTCTTCTCCTTCACATTGTCCTTTCCTTTCAGTGGTGGGGGTGGAGGAGGTTCCACCACGGCAGTGACCACAGTTTTCTCATTCTTACTGATCTCCACTCCATCTGTAATGTCCAGGGTCTGCAAAAGTAAAATTAAGGCATACAAGAACTTTAAAAAAATCTTCTGATGATTATGATTTGTTCGTGCTTTTCAGAATTAGGGTGGAGATTAAGGGCTGCAGATTGGATAGGAAGTATCTCATAGGCTGGGGTCACACTTGCGAGAAACTCTCACGAGTCTCGCGTCTCAATACCCAGCACTTCTGCCAGCACTCAGACCGGAGTGCTCAGCTGCATAGAAATACATGCAGCCGCACACTCTGGTCTTTAGTGCCGGTGGCAGTGCCGGGTATTGAGACGCAAGACTCGTGAGAGTTTCTCGCAAGTGTGACCCTGGCCATAGAGTCACAAAAACATGTTGGCAAATCTTTGTGTGGTGACTTGTGGCACATAGGGGTCTGGGATAAAGGTAGTCTTAAAGGGGTATTCTCATTTTATTAAATTGTTTTACTTAGTTAGACCATGAAAATAAACAAGTTTGTAACTGACTTGCTTTTTTATCAGCTGTCATTCTGCTGCAATGAGACTTTTTATCTTTCATAGTGTACAGCTGGTTTAATAATAATAATAATAATTTTTATTTATATAGCGCCAACATATTCCGCAGCACTTTACAATTAAGCGGGGACATGTACAGACAATAAATTCAATACAAGTTAAGACAATTCAAACAATGACATTAGGAGTGAGGTCCCTGCTCGCAAGCTTACAATCTACAAGGAAATGGGGGGACACAGTAGGTGAGAAATGCTTGTTAATTCAGGTCTGGCAATTATAATAGGGATTTTCATATAAAGCTGCATGATCCGGTCATCAGCCCGTGTGTTTAAGCGCAATAGACAAGTATCAAGTGCAGTTATCATGTGCATGAAGGGTGTGGAGACAGATGAATAGTAGGGTGCAGATTCAGAATAATATTTGGAAGGAGGGAACAGGGCAAAGTTAGCTTGCTGAGTAGTTGATGTGATAGGCTTCTTTGAAGAGATGGGTTTTCAAAGCGCGCTTGAATAGGTCAGGGCTAGGTATCAGTCTGATCGTCTGGGGAAGTGCATTCCAGAGAGCTGGAGCAGCACGAGAGAAGTCTTGGAGACGGAGGTGCGAGGTTCGGATTACGGGGGATGTTAGTCTTAGGTCATTTGTAGAACGGAGGGCACGTGTAGGGCGATAGACAGAGATGAGAGAGGAGATATAAGGCGGTGCAGAACAGTGGAGAGCTTTGTGGGTGAGAGAGATGAGTTTATACTGGACCCTGTAGCGAATAGGTAGCCAGTGTAATGACTGGCACAAGATGGAGGCATCGGTGAAGCGGCTGGACAGAAATATGACCCTGGCTGCCGCATTCAAGATGGATTGGAGAGGAGAAAGTTTGGTAAGAGGGAGACCGATCAGAAGAGAGTTGCAGTAGTCCAGACGAGAATGAATAAGAGCGACAGTAAGAGTCTTAGCAGTTTCAAAGGTGAGAAAAGGTCGGATTCTGGAGATGTTTTTAAGATGCAGGTGACAAGAGCGACTGAGTGATCGGATGTACGGAGTAAAGGAAAGTTCAGTGTCGAATATGACCCCAAGACAGCGGGCATGCTGCTTGGGAGTTATGGTTGAACCCTCCAGGGTTATTTCGATGTTAGGTAGAGTGAGGTTAGTAGAGGGGAGAAACACAAGAAGTTCAGTTTTAGAGAGATTTAGTTTCAGATAGAGGGAGGACATGATGCTAGAGACAGCAGACAGACAATCCTTGGTATTTTGAATTAGGGTAGGGGTGATGTCAGGGGAAGAAGTGTATAATTGGGTGTCATCAGCATAGAGATGATACTGGAACCCAAATCTGCTGATTGTTTGTCCAATAGGGGCAGTGTATAAAGAGAAGAGGAGGGGGCCTAGGACTGAGCCCTGCGGGACCCCGATAGTAAGGGGACGAGAAGAGGAAGAGGAGCCGGAAAAAGATACAGTGAAGGAGCGGTCAGAGAGGTAGGAGGAGAACCAGGAGAGGGCTGTGTCCTTGAGGCCTATAGAGCGGAGCATAGTGAGGAGGAGCTGGTGATCCACAGTGTCAAATGCGGCAGAGAGATCCAGGAGAATCAGCAGGGAGCAATGACCTTTCGATTTAGCTGTTATTAAATCATTAGAGACTTTAGTGAGGGCAGTTTCAGTAGAGTGTAAAGAGCGGAAACCAGATTGTAAGGGGTCGAGAAGAGAGTTATCCGAGAGATAGCGGATTAAACGGGAGTGGACCAGGCGTTCCAGGAGTTTAGAGATGAAGGGAAGGTTAGAGACAGGTCTGTAGTTAGCAGTGCAGTTCTGGTCCAGGGATGGCTTTTTAAGTAAAGGGGTTATGATGGCATGTTTAAATGAAGATGGAAATATACCTGAAGAAAGAGAGAGGTTAAATATTTTAGTCAGGTGAGTGGTGACCACTGGTGAGAGAGACTGCAGGAGCTGTGAAGGAATAGGGTCACTGTTGCAGGTTGTAGGCCGAGCAGAAGCGAGGAGCTTGGAAACTTCTTCTTCTGAAACAGGCTCAAAGATGTCTAGTGAGCTTGAGGTGCGGCAGGGAAGGGGATCCAGGCACTGAGGAGATAGGGCTGAGATATCCTGATGGATGTGGTTGATTTTTTCTAGGAAATAAGTGGCCAGATCCTCACCGCTGAGGTTGGTGATGGGGGCCTGTACTTTAGGTTTCAGGAGGGAGTTTAAGGTTTCAAAAAGTCGTCTTGGGTTGTTGGATAGTGAGGTGATGAGGGTGGTGAAGTAGGATTGTTTGGCCAGATGAAGGGCAGAGTTATAGGTTTTGAGCATGAACTTATAGTGGATGAAGTCTTCTGCTAAGAGAGATTTTCTCCACTGCCGCTCTGCACACCTCGAGCAGCGCTGAAGAGAGCGTGTTTGTGTTGTGTGCCAGGGCTGCTTTTGTCTGTGTCGGGTCTTTCTGCGTATAGAAGGTGCTGCTTCATCTAGGGCATTCTTCAGTGTATTATTGAAGTGTGACAATGCTATGTCTGGACAGGAGAGGGTGGAGATGGGGGCTAAAGATGTGTGGAGATTGTCCCTAAGCTGTTGGGTATTAATGGTACGTGTATTCCGATAAGTGTGGTAAGTGGGGGTGTCCCGGGTGAGGAGACAATTCTTGACAGAAAAGGAAAGAAGGTTGTGGTCCGAGAGCGGGAGAGGTGAATTAGTAAAGTTGTGCAGCGAGCCGGGACGGGAGAAAACCAGGTCCAGAGTATTCCCGTCCTCATGTGTAGGAGAATTGGTAAACTGTGAGAGGCCGAATGAAGAAGTTAGAGAAAGAAGATGAGAGGCAGACTGGGAGAGCGGATCATTGATGGGGATGTTAAAGTCTCCCATGATGAGGGTGGGGATGTCACAGGACAGAAAGTGAGTAAGCCAGGTGGTGAAGTGGTCTAGAAACTGGCGGGAGGAGCCTGGAGGGCGATAAACGACCGCCACTCGTAAGGAGAAGGGCTTAAAGAGTCTGACGGCGTGGACTTCAAAGGAAGGAAATGTAAGTGATGGAACCGGGGGGATGACCTGGAAAGCACATTGTGATGAAAGGAGCAAACCAACACCTCCACCCTGTCTGTTCTCAGGTCTGGGGGTATGTGAAAATTTCAGCCCACCAAACGAGAGAGCGGCAGCAGCGGTGGTGTCTGAATGCTGGATCCAGGTTTCTGTAATAGCCAGAAGGTTAAGGGAATTAGAGAGAATTAGAGGTTTCCATGGAGCTTGGCCACCAGACACTGGCCAAGTGTGTTACATTCCTGTAGAGGGGTTAACAGCTAACATACCAGTCAGCTCTCTTCAGCCCAGTCATTTTATACAGCGGTTAGCTACCCATCTCCCTTGTCCTGCCTCTCAGTTCCTGATGAGCTGCGGTTATAAATCTTCCAAAATCAGCAGCTCCTACCATCAGCTGATTTCAGAGCAGATCTCCTAATCATGGCTCTCACTGTCTGGAGCTGTGTGCTTGTTAAATTGGCCTGTTATCTCTAAGTGTGAATATGGCTATAGCAGTGTAGATCTTTATAGTTCCACTAATACTACAGTTCTATTCACCAGAACTGTCACTCAAGGAGGCGAATTTACACCAAAAACCAGTAAGTGAAAGAGACTGAAAAGACATGTTCTGCTCAGGAGACAACTTGAAAAAAACTTTAAAGTCCAATTTATCAATACTTCAGATATTCAGCTGAAAATACTCACACTAATCCAGCTAAAATTAACCCTTACAAATAACAGAAATGTCTGCTGCTAGCAGTAAATCACTTGTAAAATGTAACAGCCCTCAAAAGGTGTCCAAAGGAGCAGCTCATCCTGATGGGTTATCCAAGACTTTGTTTTTCCTATAGGGCTAAAACATATCATAAGGTAGTTGCTAACTACCTGCCTGATCTGTCCTGTGATGATCAGAGCAGTTACAGACCGCTCCTGCGAACGATTCAGTAGCTTCCGGTGGTATCACGTTGGCATAGCAGAGCGGAAGAGATGAAGCGTCACTGCCGATATCATGCTGATTGACAGATGGCTACCTGCTGCCTAAAGGGGGTTTTACACATAGCGATATCGCTATAACGTCACCGATTTTGTGACGTTATAGCGATATCGCTATGTGTGATATTTACCTCCGACCGGCTTCCCCGCTGGTTATCGCGGATCGCAAGAGAATGTCCGGCTCCATTTCTCGTCGTCTGCTTCCTGCTGCGGCTTCCTGCTGTGACGATGAGCGACGCGTGGAGGCGGGCGGGAGGACGTCTTCATCGCTGTGTGTGAAAGGTGAGTATTGTGCGCTGCGTCGCTGCTGCATCGCTGTGAGATCTGCCTGTGTGGCAGCTCACTAGCGATCATTTAGCGATGCACCAGCGATCCTGACCGGGTCGGATCGCTGGTGCATCGCTAAATGTAAAAGGGCCTTAATTGTGGTGAGCTGACTGTCAATCAGCAAGACGTCATCAGTGACGCCCTGTCTAAAGAGCGGAGCGGAAGTCAAGAATCTGCTCTGTCGATGAGACTTCACAGGAAGCAAGAGAATCGCCGCCTGAGGTACAAATGATTGTAAGGCAGGTATTTAGCAACTATGTTCTTAGCTCCATAACAAAAGAATCCAAAAGTCCCGGATAACTCCTTCAATACCACCTCAGGTTAACGAAAAAAAAAAGATAGCGGTGCAGGAAAAACGAGATTAGCTGTGTCCTCTAGTGGTCATTGATAAGACATCTGATATACAAGCTCCGTGGCAGAAGAAGGCAAATATAGCACCATGCTTCCTTAGAAATACTTACAAATCCTAAAACGTTACAAGAGTTTTGACCTCTTAAAAACTGACATGTTCTTAGATAAAATACAGGCAACGTGATCACCACATGAAGCAGTTTAGAAGAAGGAAAAGAAGCTGATTATGGTGTTCTTGTCGTATATATTCAGGAGGTAGATATACAGTGAGATTTCATAGATAAATGGATCTGAGCAGATAGATTTGTGGTGATTTACAGTAGGTCCCATCACCAGAGCCAGCTGTATTCTAGATATTCACTTACAGGCTCCTGGCGGCTTTTCTCGTTATCCTCTCCGTTGATATTATTTCCATCACCCATCACTGACTATAATAACAAGTAATATACAGGCAGGTTTGTTTTTTTCAGTTCTGTATTCTCTTATGTAAAATAAAATTATCAAATAACCAAATAAAACAATTACAATAATACAAGTCTGGAGAATATCTGGCAGATGAGAGCAATGGTGAGAAATGCATGTACTAAACTGCAGCTGTGGCACCCTTCTTATCTCACCCGTACATATCATAATCGTTAGGCATTTTCTATGACATAGGGGGACTCAGCGAATATACAGGGATTGGGCTCATGCTTTTGAACGTCTTACCAGCTGTTTGAAGAACATCATGATTTTGGGTTTGGTGGTCTTTCCTTCTTCTGGCTTCTTGTTTTGAGCCTCTGGAGATTTTCCCCCTGCTCCTTTCTCTCCGGGGTTGGACTTGCTGCTCTGGGGCTCTGGTTCTGACGAACTCTACATTCATGGGTAATGTGATATTATCAGTTTTACATGGAAAAATATCAGTAAATTTTGTGTAGCTCCGACCGTCACAAAGCTCATCTGTCCGGGGATGAGAACCAGAAAGTTCTCCTCCGAAGGTTTATCTGCATCAACTACAATGTTTATAATATGTCATGGGTAACGTAACAAGTATCAAGAAGATCATACAAGTATCATACAAGCTTTGTGCATGCCCTCAACGTTTTATATTTCCACTCTGGAATAGAAGGGGTTGTCGAGCTAGATGGAAAGTGCTTTAAGACTGAAAAGTAATATTAGCTCCACCAATGCCCTACTGTGTACGTTGGCATTTGCTTCAACACAGGAGAGAATTTCCGCCCCCTACCTATGAGATGTACGAAGGGGGTCTGGCTGTCGGGCTCAGTTTAGTAGCTAAGCCAGGCCCCTTCAGCTAAGCCAGACCCCTTTAAAGACTGTATGGAACTGCTTCCATAGATAATCAAGCGACACAGGGCCCTAGTTCTCATGATCGGTGGGATCCAAGCAGCAGGACACACAGGCATCAGATACTTCTCACCTTTCCTGTGCTTACCATAGTTTATAATTTGTATACGCGAGACCCAACAAAGCAGAAACTCAGACACATGTGAACACTGCTAATACCAAAGCGTTAGGTGTTAATGACACTTACAGTTAGTGTTAGTTGAACCGTCTGAGGTTCCTCTGCTGGTACGGACTGAGAAAAAGACATTGAGGTCCATTAATGAATGAATCCAGAAAAGGAACAGTAAAACATAAGGTGTTCTCAAATATCAGACGGAATTACTATTTTCTGAGGAAATACTTAACAATATAGGAAATCTAATAGACAGCCAGAAAAATTTCAAATATTTTTCTTTACTATATATATATAGTTTTTTTTTCTATAAATTTCATCCTATAGCTTGGATGATGAAAAGCTTCATGACAATTACTAATTCTGTGCCTCTTTATTCTCACACCTATTAAAGGGATTCTGTCAACAGGTTTTTGCTACCTAAGCATAATGTAGGGCAGTGATCCTGATTCAAGCGATGTGTCACTTACTAGGCTGTGTTTTGCAGTTTCAATAGAATCAGTGTTTTATCAGTAGGAGATTATCCTTAAGGTACTGTCACACTAAGCGATATCTCTAGCAATATCGCTATAACTTGTGATGTTATAGCGATATTGTTAGCGATATCGCTGCATGTGATACTTACCTACGACCCGCTCCCCCGCTGCTTATCGCTGATCGCGCGAGAACAGGCTGGACTGTTTCTCGTCGTCAGCTTCCTGCGGCGCTTCCTGCTGTGACGACGAGCGACGCATGGAGCCGGGCGGGAGGACGTCAGGATCGCCTCGTCTGACAGGTAAGTAGCGACCCCCGTCCCCAGCGATGTCGCTGGTGAGATCTGCCTGTGTGGCAGCTCACTAGCGACCACTTAGCGATGCACCAGCGATCCTGACCGCGTCATCTCGCTGGTCGGGATCGCTGGTGCATCGCTAGGTGTGACAGTACCTTAACAGGACTAGGTGTCTGGTGCCTCCTGGTCCTTCCCTGCTCTCCACCACTGATTTCTGTCAATGTACAGTGTACATAGAAAGCCACATTGCTTTGCTTTTACCTTCTGGGTCCTTACCCCCACATCAAGCCACCATCATTTCTCTTTAGGACTCAGCTTACATACTGGCAGAATTGTTTGAAGAGTATACTTTGTATTATATCTAAAGCAACTCTCTTATATATTTATTGCCCACTATTATAGTGGTACATTTTGCAATTTACATGTATTTTTTACTTTATCCATATTATTAAGTTTTTTCTTATAAGGCCAGATTCACACATTCAAGGAATGCGGCCGAGTCTCGCACGTTAATACCCGGCACTGCAGATTCTCCGCCATATTCCTCGTATGTGTGATCCCGTCCTTAAAGGGAATCTGTCAACAGGTTTTTGTTATGTAATCTGAGAGCAGACTGATGTAGGGGCTGAGAACCGATTGCCGCGATGTGTCACTTACTGGGCTGTGTTTGCTGTTTCAATAAAACCAGTGGATTATCAGCAGGAGGTTATCAATGGAAGACAAGCTGCCTTTGGCCTCCTGATCCAACTCCATCTCCACCACTGATTTAGCAGTTTTCTGCCTATGCACAGTCTACACAAAAAAACTTCCAATCAGTGGTGTGGGTTTAGTTAAACACAGCTCAGCATTCATAGCACTGCTAGATCTGCAGTAGAGAAAATAGTGATTGTCTAAAAATGACAGCATACAAACTAGCAAGTGACACATTGAATGGAATAAGGCTCTCTGCTCTTACATCTTGCTGCTCTCAGATTACATAGCAAAATTTGCTGACAGATTCCCTTTAACAGGACCTTTCCTCCACTGATTGAATGGCTTACATGCAGGAGCATATATACAACAGAGTCAGCCACTGTAGCAGTTATGGGGTCCCTAGAGAGGTGGCTCCTGCCTGGTTTGCCCCCTATCCTCTTTCTAAGGCCGGGGTCACACTTGCTTGTGATGCGAGAGCATCGGATCCGATATGCTAATGACCCTCGGCTCCTCCTCTGCTGCCAGCGGGAGGCGAGTGTCATGCCACTGTGCTCCGAGTCTCCCAGTATGCTGGGAGGTATATGCTGTTTTCATTTAGTAGACGACCCCTTTAAGGTCAATAGATTTAGAATGTGATGTCATAAAATCTCCTGTAGGAGTTATGTGAAGGGGGAGCAATACTTTTCTCCATTTAATGCATTTTAGGATTTTTTCCCCTGTCCATTTATTGACTGATTGGTTATAGATAGCACGTTTTCTGAAACTTACATTCTCCTGGACCTTAGGGGGCTGTGGTTCTCCTCTGAAAGACTAGAGAGAGAAGTTTCTTGTTAGTAAGGAATCGCTGCTATGGGTGATGGTATAAATCAGCATTAGGACTTATGCCCATCACTGTGCTATGCACATAAGATTAAGCCTACGTTCACACGACTATATTTTTGGTTCAAATGCTGTCCTTGAAAAAAAACTGACCTCCCCTCGAACCAATGTAATTCAATTGGACTGTTCAGATTACAGTTTTTTCATTTGGAGCAAATATTAAAAAAAAATTCACAGCTTGCCCGAGTTTTATCTGATATTCGGATCGCACTCGGCCATGCAAGTCAATGAGTCTGTGGGAAACATCGGATTGCACTCGGATGACATCTGAGTGCAGGCTGATTTCATGGACTGACAGAATGGAGAAGACTGAGACATTTTTTTTCATCAAACTCTGATCAGAGTGATTAGCATAGTCGGTCCTATTCTCTCGGATGATAGAAATATCGTCATGTGACCCTTGACTTAAGCTGTTTAGGAAATGAAAAGTTTCTGCAAAAACTGCATGAAAATTGGTTAAAATAAATAACAAGTCTGTTTCCTTCCTGTACAGTGTGCACATTCAATGTCTGCACCAAATGTTATCTATAAGGGCTTTATCAGATAGCACTCTGCTCAATGTTGTATCATGGACCAGAGCAGATCTGCGATTATTCTTTTATGCCAATTCAGCATGCGATAACAATCACAGCATGTTACAAGTGGCTCCGATTTTCGGATGTCATCTGAGTGCAGTCTCATGTGCGCTCACAGAGACAATGGAGAAGATTGGGAAATTACGTTCTCCGTCTTCTCTGCACCATCGATTCTGTCATGCAAGGGAATCTGATCACACTCAGATGACACTCGGATCAAACTCTGACAGCGTTTGAGCCGAGTGTCATTTGCATAATCATCCCAGTTCTCTCGCATGAGAGAATATGCAGCAGTGTGACGTGACCGTATGGCTGATATACGTATATTGCATATATGTGTCTATACTGTAACTATAGAGAGGAGGGCCAGGAGGACCCGTCTGTTCCATGTGGCTGACCTTCCTCCAGAACAGCACTGGCCGGGCTGCGGCTTCTTTTTGAGCTTTTTCACTCTCTGCTTGCTGTGTGTCAGAGCCTGAGGGTTTTGTTTCCAAACTGAGAACCTGTTCTGGGGGGGACTTCTCCGAATTTACAGACACAGACGCAACAGGCTGCTCTACCACAACCTACAACGGAGATTAGTGATTACATGCAAACAAACATAATTCCGGCAATTATACACATGTTCCTTATATTACAGTATATTAACTGTGTATTGTACTCATACAGTACATATTACTATTTTCTGTATTGGAATCACTTAGTCCAAATGCTAATATTATTTAGACCCAAACAACTACAAGAGAGATGAAAAATAATACATGTGGAGTTTAGCTGTTAGAAAGCTCAAAGCCACTAAACGTATGAACAACAAATCATTTTTACATTGCACTGCATATGTTAATTCTTTCTTTTTAGCATTTTTTTTTATATCTCTTTCAGGCGGGCTTTTGAGCTGACCTGAAGATGTTGTTGTGCCTACATACCGTTTGGCTATGTTTATACGCATCGTTTTTGCTGCTTTTTTTCTGCAGCGAAAACCTGCTCCCTTGGCAATAAGAACTCTGTTCAAAACAGTTTTAGCAACGCTGAGTTTTTGATGCTTTATTTGCATAGTTTTTTGGGTGCAGATTATAAAGCTCTGGCAAAAATTAAGAGACCACTGCATAGTTTTATAAAAATCAGCTTCTCTACATATCTGACGCCATTCCATTCCAGTGTCAGTCGAATTCCAACCAGAGTACACCTCATTCTACTTAATGTGCTTCTGATTAGGTGATCACCTGAACCAAATCTTATTTAGCGAAGGAAAGTATAAAAAACCCTGCTGTGGTGTTCACAATCCTCTTGCAATAGGACAAGCTGGATGGCAAAACAAGTGCTAGTAATATCCCAAAAGTAATAGGAATGAAAAAAATAACTTGTAACCATGCCAAAGGAGTTGAAAAGAAAAGTCTTGAGTGAGGAAAAGAAGGGCTCAATTCTGTCCTTACTAGCAGAGGGATACAGTGAGCGTCATGTTGCCTCCATCCTTTAAATTTCTAAGACGGCAGTCCATTACAACAAGGTCAAGCAGCAGACATTGGAGACAACGAAGCTACAGACCGGCAGAGGGTGAAAACGACTCTCCACTGACCGGGATGACGTCATCTTATTCAAATATCCTTCAGCAACCACAGGATGACATCAAGTGACCTACAAAAGGAATGGAAAGTGGCAGCTGGTGTGAAGTGCACGGCAAGAACAGTTCATAACAGGCTCCTAGAGGCAGGGCTCAAGTCATGTAAAGGTAGAAAAAGACCTTTCATCAATGAGAAGCAAAGGAGAGCCAGGCTGAAATTTGCCAAAGACCATAAGGATTGGACCATAGAGGACTGAAGTAAGGCAATTTTCTCTGATGAGACTAATTTTCAGCTTTGCCCAACACCTGGTCGTCTAATGATTAGACGGAGACCTGGAGAGGCGTACAAGCCACAGTGTCTTGTACCCACAGTGAAATTTGGTGGAGGATCGGTGTTGATCTGGGGATGCTTCAGCAAGACTGGAATTGGGCATGGTTAATCTTTGTGAAGGATGTATGAATCAAGCCGCATACAAGGTTATCCTGGAAAAACAGTTTATTCCTTCTGCTCAGGCAATGTTCCCCAACTCCGAGGACTGGTTTTTCCAGCAGGACAATGCGCCATGCCACACAGCTAGGTCAATCAATGTGTGGATGAAGGACCACCACATCAAATCCCTGTCATGGCCAGACCAATCTCCAGACCTGAACCCCATTGAAAACCTCTGGAATGTAATCAAGAGGAAGATGGATAGTCACAAGACATCAAACAAAGAAGAACTGTTTACATTTTTGTACCAGGAGTGGCATAAGGTCACCGAAAAGCAGTGTGAAAGACTGGTGGAAAGCATGCCAAGACGCATGAAAGCTGTGATTACAAATCATGGTTATTCCACAAAATATTGATTTCTGAACTCTTCCTGAGTTAAAACATTAGTATTGTTGTTTCTAAATGATTATGAACTTGTTTTCTTAGCATTATTTGAGGTCTGCAAGCACTGCATTTTTTTTTGTTATTTTGACCATTTCTCATTTTCAGAAAATAAATACAAAATTTATTGTCTGAAACTTCGGAGACATGTTGTCAGTAGTTTATAGAATAAAAGAGCAATTTACATTTTGCTCAAAAATATACCTATAAAGAGAAAAATCAGACAAACTGAAAATTTTGCAGTGGTCTCTTAATTTTTGCCAGAGCTGTATGTGTGCTTTGTCTATAGTACATGTAATAAATAAAAATAATAAAAATAATCTAAAAAAAAATAAAATTAGTTATATTCACTAAAAGCACTTCAAAAACACTATGAAAAATGTCATTGCCTTTTTTTTAAGTCTTCACCATAGCTTTCTATGGATGAAAAATGCAAAAACACTGAAAGAATTGGCATGTGACAGGAGTGAAAAACGCTGCTTTTCTCAAATTTAGGCTGGTTTCACATTTGCGTTTTTTAGCGCTGGAAAAAAACGCTAACCTGCGCATGCGTTTTTTCCCCTATATTTAACATGGGTGCGCATACCTGCGCGCTTGTAAGCGCATGTATGCGATTTTCATGCGCTGCGTTTTTTTGGGGTGTGCGATTGGATTTTCCAGACGCATCATGTTGCATTTTTTGGCCCTGCAAAAAAGCGCATGCGCACATATGCGCACGTTTTGCGCTAAAAATGGCCATTATAGCCTATGGATGCGCATATGTGCGCACTGGCATGCTCATGTAAGCGTTTTTTTGCATATGCGTTTTTTTTTTTTAACCATGGAATTTAGGGGTTTGAGTTAGAGTTAGGGTTAGTTAAGGGGGTTTAGGGTTAGGGTTAGGGTCAGGGTCAGGGTTAGGGTTGGGTTTTGGGTCAGGGTTAGGGTTTAGTATGGTTTGGTTAAGGGTTAGGGTCAGGGTTAGGGTCAGGATTAGGGTTAAGTATGGTTTTGTTAAGGGTTAGGGTCAGGGTTAGGGTTAGGGTTAGGGTTAGGGTCAGGGTTAGGGTTAGGGTTAGGGTCAGGGTTAGGGTTAGGGTCAGGGTTAGGGTTAAGTATGGTTTTGTTAAGGATTAGGGTCATGGTTAGGGTCAGGATTAGGGTTAAGTATGGTTTTGTTAAGGGTTAGGGTCAGGGTTAGGGTTAGGGTCAGGGTTAGGGTTAAGTATGGTTTTGTTAAGGATTAGGGTCATGGTTAGGGTCAGGATTAGGGTTAAGTATGGTTTTGTTAAGGGTTAGGGTCAGGGTTAGGGTTAGGGTTAGGGTTAGGGTCAGGGTTAGGGTTAGGGTTAGGGTCAGGGTCAGGATTAGGGTTAGGGTTAGGGTTAGGGTCAGGGTTAGGGTTAGGGTTAGGGTTAGTTAGGGTTTAGGGTTTGGGTTAGGGTTAAGTATGATTTGGTTAAGGGTTAGGGTCAGGGTTAGGGTTAGGGTTAGGGTCAGGGTTAGGGTTAGGGTCAGGGTTAGGGTTAGTAAAGTCATGGTTTGGGTAGTGTGAGGGGCCACCTAAAAATGTTGGAAAAAAACGCAAACGCGGTAAAAACGCGCTAAAAACGCATACAAACGCATAAAAACGCTGCATTTTTTTCATGCATGCTCATAAAAATGCTTGAAAAAAACGCAGCAGTTGTATGCTTATGTATGCGTTTTTTCAATGCGTTTTTTTGCGGGAAAAACGCGCTGGAAAAAAAAGCAAGTGTGAAACTAGCCTAAGTCAGGAAAAAAAGCAGGTGTGGACATTAGATTTCTGAAATCTCATAGCTTTTACCTGTAGTGTAAACAGAACCTTTTATTTTGCATAAAAAAATGCTGCATGTGAACATAGCCTTAGGGTTCGTTCAGACAAGCATTTGGGCCTTATGTCATCCTGGCGACAGACGGACTGCACAAGAACATCACACAGTCCAAAACAAGTGACACGGGGAGTTTAGGTGAATGATTTTCCACACGGACCATATCTGAACCTGTTTTAGGATGATTTGTGGAAAAGACTATGAGTTTTTATATATTCCTGCCTGTTTTCACTTACACTTTCAGAGACTTTTAGTGGCGGTGGATCTGCTTTAAAAGACTGGAGAGAAAAAAAATCAGTTAATTGTCAGTTTTATTAGTTTGAAAAGCTCCAAAAGTAAATGGAAAGAAGTCACAAAAGTTGCATCTCTCACAATTTATACATTTGTATTTCTGAGATTTTTATGCTTACTCACACATTCTTATTTATAAAAAAATTGGCCTGATTTACATGGTTTTAAAACAGTGAAACTTGCCAAGGGCCCCCAATATCAGTGTCTCCATACTGCCCACCACATCACCTGCTTAACCTAGGCAGACACATCACCTCCATAACAGTACTCAGGAACCCACTCAGTAGAATCCAACAGATTTATCTCAAGTATTGTTTTAAAAAATATTTCAAGGTTTAAATAAAATACTACATCTTGCCATGCGCCTAGTACATTAATCATGTGTGTCTTCTCCCAGGGGGCACCACTATTTCACATTGCCATCATCGCTACACCTTTGGAGGTATTTTCTCTGACATTTATGCCTGAGGAAGGGTTCTGAGCAGGAATGTTCCATGCTTTGTGATGTTTAAAAAATGCTTTTTTTTAATGGGATTGTTGACGCTAACATACTGCTTTTTTATTTATTTTAGCATACTTTTTTACTATTGTTGCCGTTAGCATACTGTTTTTTTTTTTAATTCTAGCATACTTTTTGCTATTTCTTCAATAGTATAAGCGCATCTGTAATTACAGGAGCCATTCCCCCTAAAATAGCACAAGCCCCGTGCAAATACCAACTATAGTACCATCATGAATGTCCCCATCAGTATTAAGCACATTACTGTAGTGATGGCCATAATATTATCCAATTTATAGCTGCCACACTACTCCCCAGCAGAACTACCTACACTGATGACCCCATCCTATGAGTACGGTGCTCCCGATGTCGAACTCCAGGGCCCCACTTTTCAACTACATGCAAATGTGATATTATCCTCAATCACAAATTTATCTAGCAATGCACTGGGTAGATTGGTAATGCAGCTATTGTCTGTACATAGTGATTCAAGTATAATGTACCAAGTACTACTCATATAAGAGGAAGGTGGCCCACCAGAGGATTCTCCTGTTCTCTTGTGAACCAGTCGAAGCCTGCTCTCAATGACAACCCTGTCACAAATCAACTGACCACTCCAAGTTCACACTTGGTCTGTCATATGTAAGCTGCGAAAAAGCAGCTAATTCTTCCTGAAATCTGTGATCCATGCACAGAACCAAGAAGAACAAGCTTGCTGTTCAGTAAATTATCTCTTTTCTCTGTAACCCTTTCCTTAGATAAGGACTAGTGTTGGATGGATATAACAGCTGTTCAGGAGCACTAAGAAGCGCCTCCTTTGGTTTGAGAGCCCTAGCTAACCACCTCCTCTGTTCACCTCTTCTCACAGCCATGAACGCAAAGGATATGTCCTCTTTATGGTGCTCGTGTGTGGACCTAGTCTTAGGCTGTGTGCCCACGTAAGCGTTTTTTTTCACGTTTTTTAAGCATTTTTACCGGCAAAAACACTTGAAAGTCGCTTAAAATAAGCATCCTATTCATTGTAATGCATTTTGCACTTTTTGTGCATATTGATGTTTTTTTCTGCGAAAAAACGCATCGCGGTAAAAACGCAGCATGCTCATTAATTTTGCGGAAAAGTCTGCATTTTTAGCTATTTTCTATGAGACTGGGGATGCGCGGAAAAAAACGCATAAAAAAGTGCTGTTTTTGTGCAAAAAAAGCGCAAATAACGCGTGGAAAAAACGCGCGTTTTCTGGGAAGGAGTCCGGTTTTCATGCAGATATTTTCTGCATATGTGGGCACCTAGCCTTAAGGCCCCGTTACACATAACGATGTCCCAGCGATTCCACCAATGATCCGACTTGGATGGGATCGCTGGGACATCGTTAGGCTGATTGCTGGTGAGCCGTCACATAGACAGCCCCTCCAGCGATCAGGACAAGCGAGCCAGCTGGTTTCCAAGGTAAACAGCGGGTATCTAAGAGCCACGCGGCTCTTAGATACCCGCTGTTTACATTGGAAACCAATGTCCAGCGTCGCTGATCGCTGGTCTCTCGCTGCCACACGCAGCGATGCGTGCTGGCCAGCGGGAGACCGATGATCAAAAAACGGCCCAGGACGATCCTGCACAATCAGTGATACCCGGCGGGGGGGCCAGTCGCTGATCCATGTCACACACAGCGATTTCACTGGCGAGATCGCTGTGTGTGACGGGGCCTTTAGCTTAGGTACATATCAGGGCTGGGTTCACAATCATGGATGTAATAAACTAGCTATCAATGTCCAAACCTTCATTCTAGTCCAGTAATGGATACAATTGATGACATTGATATGATCTCATTAAATTTTCCCAACCTTCCTCCAGAAGGGCACAGAACGGGCCACTGCTTGTTTTTGAGGGTTTTCGCCTTGAGGTTGTTGCGAGTCAGGTTCTAAAGGTTTTGTGTCTGGTGTAAGAACCTGTTCTGGGGGCGACTTCTCGGCACTTATAGACACAGACACCACAGGCTGCTCTACCACAACCTATAACAGAGATTAGTCATTAGATGGGAAGGGGAGGTTACATAGGAGGTCACAAGTTATGACACTCTAATAAGCTAAGACTACAACTAGGTAACGATAATTAGGGAGATCTATTATCAGTATGCAAAACTTAACAAGTGGGCTCAAAATGTGGCATAAAAGCAAAATGGTGTATTTGGCATGCAATAGCTAACAAACCCTAAGTTAGCTATACATAGAAATAGTATTACAGTAATCAGAAATCGTCATCGTAGGATAGTAGTAAATACTTTGTCATTTTGCTCCTTACTACCCCATTACTGGATAAATTGTATACTTGTTCTACAGGGTTCACTTACATTGTCTTGAATTTTACGAGGTTGGGGATCTCCTTTAAAAGACTAGAAACAAATATTAATACGTTACTAGAAGAGTTAGAATGTTAACAGACAGATGTCAGACAACTTAAGAAATTGGAATGATTGGATAGTAACACAGTCAGTAAGATTGAGAGAAGATATGTCTTAATCTAATATTGACCCTCAAGAGATAAAAATCAAGTGTCTTCATCTTACAGGAAAAAAAATTCCTTCCCAATTCTGAATATGACAGATCAGGTGAACCACCGATCTCCAGTAATCTAGTGCAAGTGACCTCTAATATGTCATCCAGGCCTCTGTTAACATCTTTCATCAATCAGCCATCACTACTTTCTGAGATTCTCAGTGTCACTGTCCTTACAGTAAATAAATCTGTCTATGTGAGAAAACAATCCTTCTCATAAATAAAGTGGCTGCCTCCTTATTATATTTAGAAGCTTTTAACATTAATCAAAGCTTAGTTTTTCTAATCCTAAAATTCCCAACATATAGTGTAAGATTTTTGTTTCCTAGTCACCAGTAGAGGGAGCTAAGGAGCTTACTGTATACAGTGTTATTACTGTGTTCAATGTATAAACAGTCTGCAGTAGCCTCCTGAGCTCCCTCTAGTGGTGGCTGTAGACAGAATTGTAGAGTTCTGTATCAGAAAACTTAGTCTCAGATCACTATATAGATAACTTATAAAATCATCAGCAGAGATTTTAAGACCCATTAAATTATATATAAAAAAATAGTGTGAACATTTCTTTGAAATAAAGAACGATGTAGCAATTAGCATTGCATCTGTAAGGAGTTCTTGCCTAGGTAGGCAAGGCTGAAAAGACAGTAAAGGTTGCCCTAGTTGGGCAGAGTATGTAAACCCAACCTTTGGGTGGAAGATGAAGCCAGCATTTAACCCATGTAGAAAGCAGTAAATTTTTTTCCAACCTTTCTCCAGAAAGGAACTGAGCGTGAAGGTGGCTCAACCATGGGTTTCTCATTCTCCTGTGGTTGGATGTTGGTGTCAGGTAGTTTAGTGTCCTGGACTGAGATCTGCTCGGGGATTGTGTTTGCAGACACAGTTAGTGTTGCCTGCTCCTCCAAACCCTACAACATGGATGTATTGTTAGTAAGGGTTAAATGGGTGTTTTCACCTCAGAATATGCCATAAATATCTGATAACATACAGGAGATGTAAGCTGGTGCTGCATCTAACAACCGGGTTCCCCCGATCCCTATCATATCTGGTGACGTGGCCACCTGTCACTGGATACAAACAAGCAAATGAGGAGGTGTCCGCTCCTATGTGTGGCTTTCTTCATTTACTTGTGTAACACTTGTAATAATAGCCAAACAAGTGAGACCCATGTTATTAAAGTAGGTGTGAATTCCAAAAGTGCACATAAATGTTTGACTTGGGAACAGCCCTTTAGCAGTCGAAGGGTATAATATACCTCCGTAATGATATCATCCTGAATATTTTGATTGGGTGGATATACTATGTTGCATCAATTATGTGATATAAATCCTAGAAACTGATCTCAAACTTTTAATAGAAAATCTGAATAAAAATTTTTTTCTTCAGATACTGTATAAATAATGTTATCACTTTAAAGGAAACCTGTCACCTTGAGAAATACTATTTACCTGCCAATATAGTAGAACAGCCGCACTTGCCCCAATGACTGGGAGCAGCACCGTCCCAATGACTGGGAGCAAGTGGCTGCAGAGAGAATGAAAGTTAATTTTCTACCTGTAGCTGCGCTTCCAGTAAGCCGGCTACACAGGGTTTAAAAACTATTTACATACAGATTACCACTATAGGGGCAGGTAAATAACATTTCTTGAGGTGACAAGTTCCACTTCTTTTTTTCCATATGTAAGGGAACCTGTCACCTCAGAAAACGACATTTACCTGCAAGTATAGGCTTAATCTACAGGTAAATAGCGCTACAATGCTGCCCAACCATCTTACTGAAAGTGAGGCTACAAGGGGAAAATTAGCTTATTTCCTCCAGGGAGGTGCCAGCTTTCAGTCATAGGGATAGTGCATGGAGCGATTACAGTCACTGCTCATTGCACCACTCACTATACTGTGAGCGGCAGCTATAAGGACATGCCCAGCACTTTGACAGCTCATGTTGCTCAGATATGCTGCAGAGCTGACTCTCTAAAGTGTAGGGGCATGCTTACAACAGCAGCTCAGAATATAATGAACAGTGACTGCTCTGTGCACACCTTCATGACTAAAAGCTGGCAGCTCCTGGAAAGAAAGAAATTCATTTTCTCCTGGTAGCTGTAGTACTGTGACCAGAAAGCAATGTAACACTATTTACCTGCAGACTAGCCCTACATCTGGCGGTAAATAGTGCTTTCCGAGGTAACAGACTGTCTCTAAATTCTCTTCTACCTGTATAAATATATCTTTTACCTACATAAATATATCTTCTATTTTTATATATCACTGCAATTTCTCATAGGAAACTAAACAAAAGATAAATAAGAAGAAAAATAAATTTTAGCTATACAATTTGGGGAATATATGAGCATTTTGGCCATACATTATATAATATATACAATATACACATATATATACACTCACTGGCCACTTTATTAGGTACACCTGTCCAACTGTGTGTTAAGACTTAATTTCTAATCAGCCAATCACATGGCGGCAACTCAGTGCATTTAGGCATGTAGACATGGTCAAGACAATCTCCTGCAGTTCAAACCGAGCATCAGTATGGGGAAGAAAGGTGATTTGAGTGCCTTTGAACGTGGCATGATTGTTGGTGCCAGAAGGGCTGGTCTGAGAATTTCAGAAACTGCTGATCTACTGGGATTTTCACGCACAACCATCTCTAGGGTTTACAGAGAATGGTCCGAAAAAGAAAAAAAATCCAGTGAGCGGCAGTTCTGTGGCCGGAAATGCCATGTTGATGCCAGAGGTCAGAGGAGAATGGGCAGACTGGTTCGAGCTGATAGAAAGGCAACAGTGACTCAAATTGCCACCCGTTACAACCAAGGTAGGCAGAAGAGCATCTCTGAACGCACAGTGCGTCGAACTTTGAGGCAGATGGGCTACAGCAGCAGAAGACCACACTGGGTACCACTCCTCTCAGCTAAGAACAGGAAACTGAGGCTACAATTTGCACAAGCTCATCGAAATTGGACAGTAGAAGATTGGAAAAACGTTGCCTGGTCTGATGAGTCTCGATTTCTGCTGCGACATTCGGATGGTAGGGTCAGAATTTGGCGTAAACAACATGAAAGCATGGATCCATCCTGCCTTGTATCAACGGTTCAGGCTGGTGGTGGTGGTGTCATGGTGTGGGGAATTTTTTCTGGGCACTCTTTGGGCCCCTTGGTACCAATTGAGCATCGTTGCAACGCCACAGCCTACCTGAGTATTGTTGCTGACCATGTCCATCCCTTTATGACCACAATGTACCCAACATCTGATGGCTACTTTCAGCAGGATAATGCGCCATGTCATAAAGCTCGAATCATCTCAGATTGGTTTCTTGAACATGACAATGAGTTTACTGTACTCAAATGGCCTCCTCAGTCACCAGATCTCAATCCAATAGAGCATCTTTGGGATGTGGTGGAACGGGAGATTTGCATCAGGGATGTGCAGCCGACAAATCTGCGCCAACTGTGTGATGCCATCATGTCAATATGGTCCAAAATCTCTGAGGAATGCTTCCAGCACCTTGTTGAATCTCTGCCACGAAGAATTGAGGCAGTTCTGAAGGCAAAAGGGGGTCCAACCCCTTACTAGCATGGTGTACCTAATAAAGTGGCCAGTGAGTGTATATATATATATATATACATACATTTATATGTATTGGAATTTGTATGAGATTATTTAATTTTTATAATTGAATTTTATCAATGAACTTGGTGAGAATTACTGATGAGTTCGCCTGTGATGGCTTATTGTTACCCTGCATAATACAATGAACTTACATTTTCCTGGATTTTATTGGGTTGTGGTTCTCCCTTAAAAGACTGAAGAAAAGTTATATGTTAGATAATTTGTTAGTGGATTTTTAGCATCTATAAAGTTAAAGCATAAAAGAACATTTTGGATCAGTCCGCAGACTGGGATATCACTTGTTTCATCTGGTATATGGTGTTACTGCAGCTGAGGGAAAAGTAACAATCACACAGTGGTACATATACACGTGAAGAACCACCTTCCCACAATTATCCAGTTTCTAAAAAAAAGTATCAAAACACTGAGTTTGTGACAATTGTTAAAGGGAGTCTGTCTGCACAAACCAAACTGTTTCTTTGGTCATGTTGCGCTTTGCAAAAAATAATATCATCCACCACTTTTCTTATGAAATCTGTTTCTCCCTGACTTAAAAAAAAAACCCCACACTGATTTAGGTCATATGAAAATGAAGCTTAAGTGCTCTGGTCATCATGATCAGAGCACTTCCCATGTCTTTGCCTCTGTGGCTCCATTATGCGCCCATCACCACCTTCTTTTGTTTGAAATCTACCATTCATTTAAAAATGTCCTGTTCTAAAGAATGAAGGAATTTTGAATTTATTGTTCACTGCTCGTTGCTTAGTAATCGGCCACCCCTGTGGCCCGTCAGCGGTGACTGGTCTTCTAAGCAAGGAGCACAGTGCTTATAGGCTCTTTGCTTTCCAGATTGCGAGCGCTTCTAGTCCAGGGGTGGGCAATTCACTTTTCCAAGGGGCCACATGACAAGCTGTTACTGTGGTTGAGGGCCAAACTTAATGCTGCTCAGTATTATTGTTTTATTTTAATACTGATCAATTAAATCTGGTGACTCGTTGTTAATACTTTTTACCATAGGGTTTACTGTAACTTTTATTCTTTACCTGTAGCAGCGAATCAATACCATAAAATCATATGCTCCTGTTATGCAGTCCTTGTACCATGATCAACAGTTCTCAACACAATATGATGTCCCCCCCACACAGCCCCCTCATGCTCGGTATGAGGTCCCCAACATGCCCCTCATGGGCAGTAAAATGTATTTATAAAATAAAAAATGAATAAAATAAAAAAATAAAATCCCACATACTACTTACCTTTTTGCATTCTGTGCAAGTGGGGGTGTCGCCTCACCCTCTTGAGCCGTAAACCACATTTAAAAGCCTCCTCTGGCTGGTGTCCTTAGGTCAGTACCTGGTTCTTTTGTCTGCCCTTATTCACACTTTGCTTTTACTCACCTCACCCCGTTCTTCCTTAGCTCCGATCTACGCTGTACGTTGAGTGCACAGCTGATGCGATGTAATGATGTCATCGCGCCTGCAGTTCTCCCAGACGGATGGGCTTAATGATGAAAGAAGGAGCCGTTTTCTTCCTGTTCCATCATTTATTTAATCGGTATCAGTATCCCAAGGACGCAGTGAGCATGAGATGGTGGGCGGAGGACGGCTGCGTGGTGCGGGCCTCAGGCAGTCCTGGTCCGTGGGCCACATCAGAACAGCCAAAGGGCCACACTTTGCCCACATTTGCACTAGACCGAAGTGTCAATCATCATGAGCGCACTACCACCAAGCAAGCAGGAATACAGGAGGCGGGAAAGTAGTGCGCTCCTGAAGAGTGAAGATTAAACAATCACTTTCATTTTGCACCAGCTCGTTCCCAATTCAGCTTGAGTACACATGCTACCAATCAGCCAGTGTTGGATTGTAAAAGGAGGTGGAACGGACCGTGGGTACCTGCATGCCTGGTCCGGAACTGAAAGGCCTGCATCCTCTGTTTCTGGGGGGAAGCCTGAGGGAGGCAGACCTTCCCCTGCTGCAGGAGGGAAGGAGAGATGGAGTTTCCTGCTGACAAGAGGGGGCGGGGAGAGCCTAGGGAGAGCACGCTGACAGAGGGATATAAGAAGGAAAAGTGCGCGCTGCAGCAGGAGTTGTCGCCAAGTAAGTGCAGCGCGCAGAGCAGAGAAGAGCGTCCTCTGCTTCCCCCACCCAAGTGTGCTGGCGCTGTGACAGGTCATGCTGCTGCTGTCCAGGATAGAAGCTGTGGTGCTGGGGGGGATTAACCGTGTCAGTAGTGGAGAGCGGAGCGTGCAGAGCCATCTCAGCAGAGCGGAATGCGCGGAGCCATCTCAGCGGAGCGTGTGGAGCCGTGTCAGCAGAGCGGAGTGAGCGAAGCTATGCCAGGTGCCGTACACTATGAGACAGTGAGTACCGCACCCTCTCTGCCCAAGAGTGACCGCATACTCGAAAGAGCCCTCCGGTTGAGAACTGAGACAGACAGTACGCGGTGAGTGCCCTTTGCATAAACGTGGACCCGCCAACCTCTGTGACCGGAGGTGACTCACTTGACAAGCCTGAGACAGTCACTAGTGTGTGCAGGCCCGGCGTGCACAGTGACAGATCTGAACCCCTGAGAGTAGTAGCTGGACTGACCGAGGAGTGCGGCACTGTGCCTGCTGTGACACGTTCTGAGTGTGGACTTGTGACTAAGAGTGGTGAGAGCAGGACCCCCGCTCATCACCCAGCATCCTCTTGCTTTCCCCAGAGTCTGTTTCTTTATTGTGGACAGAGACTTGAGAGACTGCATGTGCCACTGTTGCCGATGCCACCATTGGAACTCTGTACTCCCTCATAACAGAAGACTACAGTCCGATAAGTTTAACCTCTTTATTACTGAACTTTCGTTTGTCCCTCACCTACCCTGCCAACCTTCCAGTTCTGCCCCATTCCTTGTCATCACCGTACAATCCCTCAATCCCTGCATGGAGCATATCCCCCTGTAAATAAACCTGTTTAACCCTTGTACTGCCTCCACGTGCGTGACTGCATCCCGCGTTTCCTGCAGGTTATTACAGGATCACTCATGCAGGCCATCGAATCGTCTTCTTTGGTAAGACGTTGATCTGTGCATGTAGGGAAAAAAATGCTGCAGCCAATAAGCACACTGTATGGGAACAGAAGGATTGACTTAACGATTGTTATTACATAGTTCTAACAATTCTGACCCCATGTAGTGTGCATTGGCTGGTGTGAACAGGCCCCAGGAATGAACATTCATCGTCTCGAATGACAATTATTTATGGAGAGAAATCTGATCGCCCTAATTAATCTTTACTGTAAAGTTCGTCATGGCCAACATTTCATAATTTTGTAAATCAGAAAACTGTTAAATTACAACACAAAAAATCTATGTGCAGGACCCCATTAGATGTGAATTATGTGCTGTGTCCTCTCCACAGACTATCATCTGTGAAGTATGAGCCCGATTGATGAAGATCTGTTTAGGAAAAACTTATTGGTTACCTATAAAATATAGGTCTAAGGGGTAAGGTTTCTCCTTGTGGAGAGTGACATACCAGCTCTGGCTTGTCAAGGTAAGGAGGCTTATTCGCCGTGCAATGCTCCTCTGGGAAATTTAATATGCAAATTGCCTCTTCAGAGAGAAAGAGGACTTTTCCTCTACAGCGCCACCTATTGGTAGTAGCGATCCTACAAGTCACCATCAACCCTTTAACGAGTCTTGTAATATGACTTAGGATAAAAGGATTTGGCTTTTATCCTAAGTCATATTACAAGACTCGTTAAAGGGTTGATTGTGACTTGTAGGATCGCTACTACCAATACGTGGGGCTGTAGAGTAAAAGTCCTCTTTCTCTCTGAAGAGGCAATTTGCCTATAAAATATAGGTTTACATGCTTTTTTCTGCAATCAAAACCCGCTCTGTTGGCAGTAAAAAATACCCATTTTGCGGCATTTTTTTGCAGCATTTTTCACTGCGTTTTTACCCTGTTTTTGGGTGCAGTTTACAAGTGTGCTTTGTCTATAATACATGTTTAATAAAGTTCATTTTATTCACTGAAAAAGCTGCAAAAATGTTTGTAGGGGGGTTTTATTCACTTTTTTGCTGCTGTCTATGGGTGAAAAGATGCTGCATAAACGCTGAAAGAATTCAAATGATGCAGATTAAAAAAACGCTACAGGTCTCAAATTCAGCCAGGAAAAGCGTGTGCATGGGATTTCTGATTTCTTTTGCTGGTACTATAAAAAGTGGCTTTTAATTTGCATGAAAAACACTACGTAAAAAAATGTTGCGCGTGAACATAGCCTAAAAGAGGTGATCCAGTTTCTAATTTTTTGCTTGGAAGGGTAAAGAATATGGATAAGGCCAGGTTCACATAGCGGTATGGCAGTCCTTTTAACGGATGCATTACAAAGCGGCAATAACGCGATATAACGCAACCATTACACACACCCATAGACTGCCATAACCTAGCACATCGCTAACGCATGTCAAAATCGGCATGCGTTAGCAATTCAAGATAATAGATCTGTGAAAAAAAAAAATTGGTTCGATTTTCCCGGACTGACTTCATGGAGAAGATGGAGAAACTTTATCTCTCAACCTCCAAGAAAATCTGGGTTGTTTTTGCAAGAAATGTCACATGGGACCAGTCCACGGAGCAGTACACAGAGATCCCATAGCATGTACAATACAAGGATTGTTCTATTGTTCTGACCCACAGCCCAGTCATCTCATGACCACACAGGTGATTATTATTCCACGGCTCCTCAAAAAGCACAAATGAAGTAAACATGTCAGCATAGTTTTTTTTATTCTGGCAGACTAATAAAACCTTTTAGTCTTGGTCATCACTTACATAATTATTTGCAGTAAATGGCTCTAAATGTATAGTAGTGGCCAAAAGTTTTGAGACTGATGTAATGATGGTGTAAGGATGATGTAAGGATGGTGGACTGTGCTGTTGTTTTCCAACCCCTGAAGATGTAAAGGTAACAAGCAGGAACGCGGGATGCAGTGACGGGATGCAGACAGACCAAAGGTTAACAGGTTTATTTACAGGGGAAATACTCCACGCAGGGAGATAAAAGGTGGAACAGTATAAATGGCAATAGGTTTTGCAAGGTGAAGTACAACGATACAATTAATGGCAGTTCAGTAGCAAACTTATAAGGAAGTCCCACAACTGCAGCTCCTGTTGCAAACTCAATGGCATCAGCAACGGCCGAAGCAGTGTCCTTTAATTGGGTTCCATAGAACAACAATACCCCCGGTCTTCTGGTGACAGTGGTCGGTCTCCGGTAACTTCCACTGCCCCTAGTCCGCATACTGTAGTTTCCTACAAAGGTAAGGGCTACTGTCTAAGCTCAACGAGACTCCTGCACAACTCTCCTCACAGTCTCAGTCAAGGAGCCCAAAGTGGCTGACGATAAAAGGGGTCACAATCCGGTATGAGCCCCACGTGGCCAAGGAGTTGTTTTACGGCACGGTCAAGGTACAAGGGTCTGTCCTGTCCTCAGTCACTCATATGGGGCACGTGTTTTATACCTATGGAAACGGAACATTCTGTGCCTTGCTTTCTGACAGTCACCGGACTCACGCTGTACGTCCCTTTCTCTCTGGTCCCTGCTGTTGACGGCGGGCGACGACTGGCACTAGCTTGCACACTGCTGATGTTCTCAGGACTTGGCACTTCTCTCTCTGGCTGCTGCACGGCTGGCTCAGCTCTACTCGGTGTGCACATCTTAGCTCTATGTACATGGCTCGGTTCTGCACGGTTCTGCCCAGGGAATACAGCCCTGCTCTGCTTTGCAGCATAGAGAGGGCTCCGCAGCGGTCTCTCTCTCCAAAGTGCTACTGTACACGCTTGGTTCTGCAGGCAACGGGGTCCTCTCTATGCTGCCTGCTACAGCACCGGTACTCTCTGAGGGAAGGGAAGGCAGAGCGCGTCACTTACCGCTTTGCGTGTTGCTCTGCCCTGGCGCCAAACCCCCATCCTTAGCGCACTTTCTCCTTTTATCTCTCCTGCGGCGCGCCCTTTTCTGGCTCTCCTCGCCCCCTCCTGTCAGCAGGAAGCTCCGTCTCACTCATGCTTCCCTCATGCAGCAGGGGAAGGTCCGTCCCACTCAGGCTTCCCCCCAGGAACAGAGGATGCAGCCTTTCCAGTTACTGACCTGGCATGCAGGTACCTGAGTCCTGAGTCTATCTCCTTACAAAGACACGAATCGCGTTGTGTTGTATGGTAATGCGTACTAGGTCATGAGTCCTTGTATATATCATGTATTGTGAATTGTGTAGTAATGTATACTATAGTGTAAGGCATATATACAGAATAGGTAATGACATTAGGGTAAGATACAGCTAATGTCTGGGATTAGCCCACAGGGGCTGGAGTTAGCGTCAGGGAAAGTGACGGAGTTCCTGTTAGTTTTTAGGATTTGAGGTGTAAAGTGAGCAGAGCTTCATGGAAGGGTGACCCTAAGTGAGAGAAGACTAAGGACGAGGGATAGTGTGATCCTGAACAAAAGTGACTAACGAGACAGAATGGCCTTCCGGAGAAGGGGCCTTGGATAGGATGCCGAGTCACGAACCCTGGAGCTTGAAACACAGAAGATAGCGGATCTAAGCAGGATTGAGTACAACAAGCTAGTGGGGGTCCCAAGTGCAAGGGTTCCAGGGTGCCAGTAGTAGAAGAAATAGGACACAGAACTGAAAAGAAAGTAAGGAGACTTGCTGATCAGGACTGTAGCGTTAAAGATAGGCTGTGGTTGAATAGGACGAAACAATGTGCCTCACTGGCCCTGGAGTAAACTATGGAGGATGGATGTTCAAAGTGAAAAATGCTTTTGTACTGTGAAGGAAACGTTCATAAGACTTTGTACCCACTATCCCTTATATATTACCTTTACCAAGTTGCCATTCAGTAAAGAGTTTGAGTTGAAACAGAAGTCTCTTCTTTGAATTGTAAAACATGGTCCTGGCCAGCCCACATCATCGACTACATGCAGCCTGCATGGGCGTAAGGCCCTCACAGCACAAGCCCACAATACACAGTCTGGACCCACTCTTTCATGTTGCACACCAGGACGTAAAAAGGGACGTTAAACTGACTCAAATTTTGGTATTCACAAAGTTTTCTCCTTAAGTGTTTATAGAAAGGAAAATAATTTTGGAAGTACAAGGATTTGACAGCAGTGGACTGGAGTAAAAATATTTTCTCAGACTTTTTGAGATGTCTGGAAGAATGATTGTTTGGAGAAAAAAAAGTGAGTGCTACCATGATTCCTATGACACGTCAACAGAAAAGCATCCTGACATCATTCATGTGTGGAGGGTTTTCATCCACTGAGGGGTCTCCCTCACAATTTTGCCTTAGAACACTGCCATGGATAAAGAATGGGATCTAATCATCCTCCAAGATCAACTTCTCCCAACATCCAGGAGCAATTTGATGATGAACAATGCTTTTTTTCCAGCAAATGCAGATTGAGATCATGTCACAAGGCAAAAGGCAAAATTCCATAAAAAATCCTCAAAAAGTGGGGGACAAATAAATACACAGAAATTTTGATAAACTCCAATCGCTGTGTAGGCAAGAAGGGGCTGTCATCAACCAGGATTTGGCCCAGAATCTGAAATGCAGCTTACAGGGTGAGGGGCAGAAGTCTTTAAAAATAAGGGACAACACTGTAAATGTTGCATCTTTGCATAAATTTGATGAATTTGTCAATAAAAAAATCCTTATGAAATGCTGAATTGTACTACAGTAACCAAAGACAAATCTGGCAAAAAGATATAAAAGCACTGAAGCAGCAAGCAATGTGAGAGCTAAAATTTGTCAGTCTCATAACCTTTGGCTACGACTGTACATAAATATTGTAAATCTTTTTTCTGACGTTTACTAAACTCAGTGGCTGAATATCCTTCGGTATGACTTTTTATATACCAAAAATGTGCACAAAGTAGTTATCCCTTTTCTTCCCCTGCTCCTCTGTTACCAAGTTATGGTGCACTTAGATGTGCCAATTTTAGGCCATTATTGCAACTTAACAAGCGCCTGTTTACTGGTCTGGCACATACTGATGGGAACAGAACGACCATTAATATGGAGGGGCTGTCTCCATACATCATTGTGCTATCAGCAGCCCAACCCCTGTTTACATGGAGTGACACTCTGCCAATAATAAAGATATTTATGCCAGCATTAAAGACCCAATCACCTGACAAACAAGCTGTCACGGGTTTACAGCGACAGAGGTATTTCTGCACTGATTAAAAGCATTTCACCTTCATATTAAATTATGTAAATTTATTTTAGCAATGCAGGGGTTAATCTGCTCAGTTGAGTGCTCCTGGAATCTTTCATGCATTAAGGCTCTCAGCTGTGCACTGTTAGCCACTCCCATCTCCTATGTAATATGGGCCCTGGCTAGCACTCATTGTCAGAGTAGTTTATGCTGCATGGTTGGTGGTTGTTGTAGGTTGTTGTTGGAGAAGGAGTTTGGTGGAGTTATCTGTGACTGTTGCTAGGTTTTGAGCGTGTGATAATGCCCTTTCTTCTTCTACTTTGGTTTAACCCCATCCTCCACTCCCCGGTGTTTACCTCTGTTGTTTATGTGTGTATATGTGTATGATTGGTATTTACCTTTAACCCTGTTAGTTTTACCTTGCTAGTCTAGTTGCTGTATTACAGTACACTGCTACTCCCCTCTTCCTTGGGACTGAGAGTGGATTCAGTAACTAAGGCAAGATACGTGGCCCCGGCATCTTCACCATCAGAACCGACGAACAGTGCGAGCTAAGGTGCCCCAGCGTTAGAGACAGGGAAGGAGCCCCTGGTCCTGGGACACCCGACAACAGAGTCGTGACACAAGCATTTTACTCATTCGTCAAGTGATCGCTGGCATGTTTTGTTGGTATTGGCAAGAATGAGCACTCTTATGAACACTTGCTGTAAATTATCTGTCCATCCTCACCATTAGTTTCTATTGAGGCATTTTGTAGCAGTTGATGTGAAAAAATAAAATCTGATATTCCCATAATTAATATTCTATGTAGTCAATGATCTTTAAATATGTTAAGTGCAGAGATAGAATATAAAATTTTATAATTGTAAGGTTGAAAGAAGACACAAGTGCATTTAGTTCAACCTATAGCCTAACATATTGACCCAGAGGAAGACAAAACCCCATGGGTCAGATGCTATTTGCCCCATATTAGGAGAAAATTCCTTTCCAACCCCACATACAGCAGTCGGACTAGTTCTCTGGATCAATGTCAGTCACAGAATCTAGTGCTCATAACCTGTAATATATTTATCAATACAGGCGTCGAGGCCTCCATGTTACTGGGGTGTATCTCATAGTACTGACCTTCCTCCAGAATAGTTTGGGTCGCGAGGCGGTGGACTCCTTAGCAGCTTTGCTTTCTCCTTCTGAGGCTGTGATCTGTGTTGGGACATCAGAGGATTTAGGGTCCTGGATTACTACCTGTTCTGGGGGGGACTTCTCTGAGTTTACAGACACAGACACAAATGACTGCTCTACCACAACCTACAACAGAGATTAGTCATTAGTACAAAGCTTTTAGTACAATTGAGTAACAATTACACCAACATAGACAGGAAATAGAGTATTATTGTTGTTATTATGTCTCACTATCTATATACAGTATCTAGCTGTCTTCTATCTATCTATTTATCTATCTCAAATCTATCTACCTCATCACATATCTATCTATCTATTGATCTATATCTCTATCTCATATCTATCTATCTATCTCATATCGCTCTATCTATATATCTATTTATCTATCTATCTCATATCTATCTATCTCATATCGCTCTATCTATATATCTATTTATCTATCTATCTCATATCTATCTATCTATCTATCTATCTCATATCGCTCTATCTATATATCTATTTATCTATCTATCTCATATCTATCTATCTATCTCATATCGCTCTATCCATATATCTATTTATCTATCTATCTATCTCATATCTATCTATCTATCTATCTCATATCGCTCTATCCATATATCTATTTATCTATTTCATATCTATCTATCTATCCCATATCTATCTCTCTTCCATCTTTCTATTATCTATCTCCTCAAATTTCTGCATCATAGAAGACCATATTATTAATTATTGGTGTACGTCTCCTCTTGATACCACTGATGATGTGACTGGAGATCGGAGTAGGAGCTGAACAATGACTGATTAATTATCAGACACAGCAGTGTGATATATGATTGTGTCCTCATACAATAAGTGGCTGCCAGTGCAGGCTCTGAACAGTGACAGCCCCAGAAAGAAGTCACCCTATTTATGAAATATAGTCCATAGACATCTCACATAATTGCTGCAAATACATGATATCCCTCTGTGTAAGTACTTGTCCAAATGAGAGTCTGTGACAGGCAGGATGGCTACTGCTCATTATTATGTATTAATTAGATGCAGTTAATAAGCTTATAATGTAAATGATGTGAATCCAACAGACGGACAGAATACATCACAACTTCTACTTACTTTGCTGCCGCTTGTCTGCTGCTCGTCTTTTTTCAACTGTCAAGAAAATAAAAAGACATCATTTGATACTGAAGAGCAATTAGCGCGTTTCTAGTATATCAAGGAAGCGATTATCTTCTGGCTGTTATGATGAATTAGCTAATGTTAGTAATGAGGAGATGATGCAGTAATCGGCCTTTCCCATGGTGTGATGATCGCCCGAAAGATCGATCACAATTATTGCTGTAACATTAAGTGAGAATCTGATCATTTGTCATTGATCACGTCACTTTTATTTTATTTCCCGCCATGGAAGCAGACATCTGCCTGCCACTTGTAATGAAAAGAACTTCTGTTATTTTTCGATCCTACGTTATACATTACCTATATTGTATGCTTTGCTGTGGTTGGAGAGAACTAGGTAGACACAGCTGGGTCAAGATTAGAAAGTGACTTTTTCCAATGTGTTCTCTGTACACCAGCTATGAATTTCAGACTAAAGTTGACAATTATTTCCTTGGGAAGAAAAAATAAATCTTTTTTTACAATGTCTAGAGAGACAAGAACACTCTCAAGGAGGAGGCCATATCATGGCTGGATTTAACAGACATTTTAATGAATGTAAATCCAGAGGTTCACCCAAGATGAGACCAATGGCAACAGTGAAGAGCAGAAAATCCAGGTTAGAATTTATTAGCAAATATCTAAAATGCATCTGAAAGATACTCTATGAATGTATGAAACCAAGATGAGCAGGAATGATGGGAAGTGAACAGTAAGCAACCACATCATCCGTCATGCCTGGTGAAGGCAGTGCTAGTGCGCGGGCATATATGGCTGCCAGTGCAACTGGGTCACTGGTGTTTATTGATCACGTGACTGTGGATGGAAGTAGCCAGATGAATTCTGAAATGTATAGAGCTATATCCATTTTTCCCAGCCATTTGCTGCAAAACTGATAGAATAGTATGTCATACTACAGATGAATAATGACCAAAACATACTTCAAAAGCAATGTATTAGCTCCTTATTAATGAGCCCAGAGATATTGCCTTTGATTGGCCTCACTCCTCTATGCTCAGCACTGCAACGCCTGCCAGATTGTTAAAATCAACATCCGGCAAGGTCGTCACAAGGGCGCTGCAGCTGTAGCATTCACATACTGTCCAAGTGGAAGAAACAGTGTTGATCCCAGCAAACTGGTGCAGGACATAGAGGAATCATAGAATGTTAGAGTTGAAAGGAACCTCCAGGGTCACCATGTCCATGCTCAAAGTGTAGGGACGTGCGCCGACTGGGAGGTGGTCCCTTTCCGCCGCAAACCGACTGAGACAGAGACTGATGTGAGGCCAACAGGTCCTCTTTATTGGCCGTCCCTTTGACGATCGCAGCACCACACAGCAGCTGCACGACACTTCCGCACACAGGCACGGGTACCTTTCACTTGCTTCCTTTTCCTAATTGACGTCCCTCGCGGCTCTTCTACTGTGGCTGCCCTAGGCCTACCACCACAGCGCTTCACCCGTCCGAGTCCATCCGTCTCTGGTACCCCTAGGCCTTCTCTGTCCTGCGGCTCTCCTGTCAGGGCCACCCCCTTGACTGTCTTCCTCCTCAGTCCCTTCCTGAGCTTCTTCTCTGTCCGTCTCTCCCTTCAGTCTTCTCCTCTCCTGAGCTCCTTTCCCTGGACTGACTTCTTCTGGAACTCTCTACCCCTTCTTATATTCCCTCTCTCTGCGAATTCCCCTCTAGAGCTCCTGTAACTCCGCCCCCCATGACTCTGCGGTTTCGTAGCATTAAGCTGATGTAAAGCCCTTTTCTCACTGCTCTCCGCTGCCATCTTGTGGCCAAGCTACAGTATTACACCGCCTTCTGTTTCTGCTGTCTTTAGTCTCCCCCTAGTGGTGAAAGCCAGTACTTAAGCATCCTTCCCCTATTTCTAGCTGTCTCCCACCTTCATATTCAGCAGTCCACGTTAAGCACACTGTACATTACCCTCCTGCTGCAGAAAGGTCCACAGGTCAGTCCACTTCCCCTACAAAAGCAGGATTCACTAACCATCTCAGACAGATGTCTGTCCAGCCTCTGTTTGAAGACTTCCAATGAAGGAGAACTCACCACTTCTAGTGGCAGCCTGTTCCACTCATTGATCACCCCCACTGTCAAAAAGTTGGTGTTGGGCTAGGAAGTGAGCATCATTTATTATTGTTCACTTTCCTGGATCCATTAAAGAAGAACTCCAATTTACTTTTTTTTATTGATTAAATGTGTGTGTATGTGCATGCGGTGTATGTAACCCTCTCTCATGTATAGTGCCATGGAATCAATGGTGCTCTAAAGTAAACAATAATAATAATAATGTAGTTCAGTGTGTGCGCTAATATACTCACCTAGCGCCACTCTTTTCAGTGTCTAGCGCCATTCTTCTGCTCTCCTTAGTAACGTCATCGCAAATGAGACTCCAGATCATTCTGCACTCTATGTGTGAGCCGGATGTCTCTTTTACAAAAACCCATAGAACCTCGTTCTGATGCTCCAGACTTACATTGTGAATGCAGGCTTCAGCGTGACCCGGAGAGCCTGCAGAGCTTTGACATCACTCAGAATAGGAGGAGATCGGTGCTAAACACCGTAAACAGTAGCGCTAGGTGTGTATATTAGGAATGCTTTTTTAATATAGGGCCGTAGTGGATAATCCTTTTAAGGCTGTCTATTAGACCTCCTACTGCAATCTATACTGAAGACAGAAAAACCCATAATAAATCTGCAGCAACTAAACACAGCTGTAGACCTGGGGAAATATCGTATCTCTAAGGAGCTCACTCACTATTTCTTGATGTCCATGTGCTTCTGACTTCAGGAAGTAACTGATCACAAAGGATTTACATCCACATATTATTAATAATATTAATTATTAATATATTAATCTTAGTTTGATCAATTACTTTGAGCCTGTAAATACGTAACTGTGGAACTCTACTTTTATTGCAGTACTGCAAAAGGGACCCTCGGTATGGACTAGTCACTACAAAAAAGTGAGAATTAGAAATCTCAATGTTGGGTTCACTAGTAGATAATAATGAGGATATCATATTAACATTTACGGTGCTGAACAATGAAAACAGCAGGGTGACCGAAATGTGACTAAGGCTGTGTGCACACGCTGTGGATTCCGCTGCGTTTCCGCAGCAGTTTTGGCCGCTGCGGACCCGCAGCAGTTATAGCTGCGGTGTACAGTACCATTCAAATGAATGGTATAAAAAAACCGCTGTGCCGACGCTGCGGAAAAATCCGCGTGGATTTGCTGCGGTTTTGAATCCGCAGAAAGAATTGCATGTCAATTCTTTCTGCGGAAACCGCTGTGGGTTCCTATCTCCACCATTGTGGAGATAGTGAATCCGCAGGACCAAACCGCAGGCAAAACCGCAGATAATCCGCAGGTCTTTTGACCTGCGGATTATCTGCGGTTTTTGCAAAATCCGTGCGGATTAATCCGCAGCGGATTCCGCAGCGTCTGCACGTACCCTATTATAGCTCTTACTGTACATGTACACAGAGTTGTGAGAAAAAACAGCCAAACAATAGTAATTGAATCTACAGCTCTGGAAACAATTAAGAGACCACTTTTAAATGTTCAGTTTGTCTGATTTTTCTCTTTATAGGTATATTTTTGAGTAAAATGTAAACTGTTCTTTTAGTCTACAAACTTCTGATAACATGTCTCTGAATTTCCAAGCAATAAATTTTGTTTGTTTTTTCTGAAAAGGAGAAATGGTCAAAAATGAAAAAAAAACTCAGTGCTTTCAGACCTCAAATAATGCAAAGAAAACAAGTTCATAATCATTTAGAAACAACAATACTAATGTTTTAACTCAGGAAGAGTTCAGAAATCAATATTTTGTGGAATAACCATGATTTTTAAAAACAGCTTTCATGTGTCTTGGCATGCTTTCCACCAGTCTTTCACACTGCTTCTGGCGCAAAAATGTAAGAAGTTCTTTGTTTGATGGCTTGTGACTATCCATCATCCTCTTGATTACATTCCAGAGGTTTTCAATGGAGTTCAGGTCTGGAGAATGGGCTGCCCAAGACAGGGTTTTGATGTGGTGGTCTTGTAATTTTTGCCAGAGCTGTATATATTTTTTGCTTGTAATATCTTTTTTTTGTAATATGACATTTTAGAACTTTCCTAAAAAATGTAAATGTCAGGATTTTTTTTTAATTTTAGGAATTGTAGGAATAAACTTTCCATTTCCTTACTGTTAAAAAAAAGCCATTTGTCCCACAAGAGGCAGTATTTCTAGCTTTAGATAAAACCTTTCAGACATTATTACCCAAGGTTGGGATTTTACTTTTCAGCTTCTACGCAGACAGTGCGTTCCCTAAAGGTGATTCCTAATATCTGACCAACAATTAGTTTCATTAGAAGATACAGAGCTTCCTGAGTTTCTTTATACAAGTAGCTTTTCGTCAATGTGATGACGTTCATTAGTATAATTAATACTAACATGGTAAAAGCTCACGCACAGTTGAGGGGTGTCATGACCTTAGTGGATTAGTGAATGACCCAGAAACACTGTTTTACAGATGGTTACTTATTGTCAGGACCCCAAAAGTCCTTCCAGCCATCACCATCTGTTGTAAGTCAGTGCTTTCTAACGGTCTCTACAAACCTTCTGCTTAAACAATCTGCTAAGTGTCCCAGACTTGGGGCTGTCCGACTTCTTCAGGTTTTTGGCCTCCATCTCAGAGGTTTGTTGCACAGAACTCTTGTGTTTTTCCTTTTTAGATGATTTTCTGAAACCTCCATTCTCTTTTTTCTTTTTATGTGAGAGGTAGAGAAGGACACATTGGTTATATTTTTATTCTTTCAGACATATTAAAGGTCACTTTTTTATATGATGATGATGATGATGATGATGAAACTTTGATCAAAAACACGTTATAAAAATGTTGGATCATTGATGAATTATAGCTTGGTAACTTTGACAGTAGTAGTCCTGTGTATTATTTTTTAGGGCAATGCCCGAATCATCATGTATTTCATATGTGGCGAGTCATTGGTATAAATTGTGGTCTGAAGACCAACCATCATGTGTGCTCATTATGAATAAAGGAAAAACAAAAAACAAAACTTTCACCCCACATGTAGTATAATCCACCAAATGGTGTCCTTCTTCACAATGTTTACTAGAACTTCTCCATAGCAATGTACGATCAAGTTCTCAAAAGGACAGGTATATGTTGGCTGGTCAGAACCGTAAAGCCCAAAATAAATTGGGGTAAAGTCAGTCAAACTTTGCAACATTGGCAGGATCAACCGGCAATCTAAAGTGTAATGGGGGCTTCCTGACTCTTCCCCGACAGTTGATGTCCTCCTATTGTTTGATAGGGAAATAACCTGTTGTTAAAGGAGTCTGGCAGTATCTCTCTCATAGAAAACACAGGAGAACTCAACTGAGCCAATGTTGCTAATTGAAGGAGCTGGGTGAGATAACTGTTGGGGGAACTTAGCCAGGACTGATTGTCTCTAATTACAAAAAAAAACCTGTTTGGAACTAAATGTGGCCATATTTGTTAGATAGCTGTCGGCCAAACCCTTGTTTAGCCATCAGCTATTTCTCCCACTCCCATACACAAAAGACCCCGTCTCACTAAGCGATCTCGGTAGCGAGAACGCTGCTGAGTCACAACTTTTGTGACGTAACAGCGATCTCACCAGCGAGATCGTTGTGTGTGGCAGCGATCAGTGAGCGGCCCCCCTGCCGGTATCGCTGATCGCTGGAAGAAACCTCTGGACATTTCTTTGGTCGCTGGTCTCCCGCTGGCCAGCACGCATCGCTGGGTGTGACAGGCGGGAGACCAGCGATCAGGTGTAAAAAATAATAAAAAAAATAAAAAATATAGTTATTCTCACCTTCCGACGTCCTGTTCAGCCATCCTGCCTCTCTCCACGCTCCCAGTGATCCTTTGCACGAATGACTGCGAGACTTTGTTATCCCTCGAGACCGTGACATCTTGCGGTCATTCGTGTAAAGGATCACTGGGACCGGAGCATGGAGAGAGGCAGGATGGCTGAACGGGACGTCGGAAGGTGAGAATAACTATATTTTTTATTTTGATTCTATTTTTTACAGCGATGGCCAGCGATGCCGGGCGCTCGGCATCGCTGTGCTGATCGCTGGTGAAGCTGTCTGTGTGACAGCTCACCAGCGATCACATAGCGACTTACTAGCGATCCTGACACCTTGATATCGGTGTCGGGATCACTGGTAAGTCGCTTAGTGTGACGGGGCCTAAACATGATTGGCTTAGCCAATTGCACAAGTGTTCTGCATAAGTAAAGTTTAGTAAGTCACTTCCAGACACCACTGGGAATGGCTTATGGCCTCCTGGGCTTCTGAACTCTGTTGTAGTCCCATACACATTAGATGACTGGTACACCCCACCAAAATCGCTGTGTAATAAAGAGGTTGTCCGGCCTAGGCTACAAATCTGGAGTCACTCTATGTGATTGCAAGAATGTGAATTTTCACAGCGTGTAGCGTGTGTGCTATCAGGATACTCCAGTGCCAGAAACAGGTGGGTGAATGACCGCAAGTATGTGATTTGCTTACACATGATCATGTGTCGACTAGACATGCACTTCCTCGCTCAGTGCAAGGGTAGTGTGAGCAATGCCGGACTCGTCTAGTTAGAATGTGACCAGAGGTATACAAATTGCACTTGGAATATGTGACCACCTGATCCTGGCACTGGAGGAGCTTGACAGCACATTTTGAAGGATTTACAAGTATGCAGTCATATAGAGTGACTGCAGACTTGTACCCCAAGGCCAGACAGCCCCTTTAATATTTACATTCTCAGATTTCCTTGCATTTGTGAATACGCTTCTTTACTATTTTGAATTTGACAAAGAATGTTTCATGACTTTGAAGATTAAAGCCAACATTCATCAAAACAGTTTTCACCAGAATTATTTTGCTCAACCCATGATTGCGTAGTTTTTGAATATTGGGAATTTATTCGGGAGTCAGCGTGGCTAAGCGCAGCCAAAAAATTCATCATAATTTACGCCACAAAAATAGCATAAATTCTGACAGCGTACTCCAGGCCTTGAATAAAGTACATTTCTTGCCCACGTCTCTTAATGAATTTGGCATTTTTTCCTCCAGCAGATTCTTCATTAACACTGGAATACAAAATGTCAGTTTTCAAGATAAAGGACTTGAATCTCTAAAGGAAAGATTGCAAAATCTTTTGAGACTGATTCATCAAAGTGTGTACGTCAGTTTTCTGTCATAAAACATTTTGAAATGTTGCAAAAGTTTTAGAATTTAGAATTTGCCTTTTTACACCATTTTTGGCCAGCTGCGCCAAAGTGGGCATAGCATGGGCGGGATAGTGTGTGGTGGTGCCCACCCACTAAATCCATCATAAATTAATCTACTTTAGTGGATTTTACTGCTAATTTATGCCAAAAATTTTACTTTAATCCCTGACTAGGGTAACATTTTTGGTGAGGTGCGTGCTAGAGAAGATGTGCCAAATTCACTAAGAGGTACCTCTTAAAAAAATCAGCGCATCGTACTCCACAAAGCCCCTTCATTATGACTGGCATGTACAGTGCAAGTATTTTTTTGTTTAACCCCTTTGTTTCTACTCCCTGATTAGGCCCTAAACTAAATATAATAGTGACACAGTGGTCCATGCTGCTGTTTTGAGGCTTGACAGTGACGCAAGTCTGTGCTTATGCCAAATTCCTGAGAAGCAGAATAAAACTAGGAGGAAAAAAAAATTCCAGAGACACTAAGATGAGTGAACCTTTTTCCTCACTAATCCATAGCAACTTCAAAATATAGTGGTAGAGAACTTACGCTATTGACATAGACCAAGAGAAGGAGCCGTACTTCATGTTCCTCCTACCACTAAGGAACCATAATGTCCAAAAAAGGATCCTAACCTTTGCCTGGGAAATGAATGTGAAGAATCCTATCTGATTTTGCAATACGATCTCTAGAAGAGCCATCGCTACTGATGAATCAATTAATGGAGTAAATGGGCTTATATGTTTAGAAAAGAGTGTGTATAAAAAAGAAATTTGATTTAAAAATGTGAAAATATTTGGGGTCCATAGATGGACTCCCCTGGTCTACCATCGATCATCCTGCTGTTGGAAAACGTATTTGTATATGTACAGTAAATTAAGCTAACTTTCCCTTTCTAGGTTCAATATGAATAGTATAAATGGACATTGGCTGGATGATAATAATCTTTTGTTTGCACAGTGCACTATTATTATTACTATTATGTACCACAGAAGATACTCTTCAGTTTATCCACATAAAAATTGTTCCAGGACTTGTGTCTAAGTTTGTGGGGAGGGGACGGAATTACCTTCTTTCTGTTTTTGTGATTTATACTGGACTATATATTTTGTTTTTGTTGTAAATTTTTGAAAAATGTTCAATAAAAAGAATCTGATTTAAAAAAGAGCCATCTCTTAGAGTCCATTTAGATGGTTTCTATCTTAAAATTTCTTCCATCCCCCAAAATTGATACTTCAATCATACACATAAGTCTTCTCCTACTTATTTTGTTTGATAGTACTTGTGTATATGGGTTGATTTTATTTGGTTGTTGTTTGATATGTTATGATTTTTGGTATGATACCGACATTGTACAATAGTACTATTTAGGTACTGTAGTATATTATATGGTAGTCTAATGTAAAAAAGTAGTAATATTTACGCACTATACTGCACTATTAGGATGGTATGGTAGTATTATGTACCACTACAGTATGGTAGTATTATGTACACAGAATATCAAAAATAAAATGCAGAAAATCACATTGTGTAAATTACATAAATTTATTTGCATTTTGCAGGGAGAAATAAGTATTTGATCCCCTACCAACCATTAAGAGTTCTGGCTCCTACACACCAGTTAGACGCTCCTAATCAACTTGTTACCTGCATTAAAGACAGCTGTCTTACATAGTCACCTTTATAAAAGACTCCTGTCCACAGAGTCAACTGCACTTAACAGGGCAGAGAAGTACGGCTACACAGAGGCGCGACACGAGGCAAGCAAGAGAGCGGCATTGCATGAAGATGGAAGGCGCCGGGCCAGGACCAGCAACACCCCTTGGACCGGACCGCCCCGCAGGGGACTATAATAAAAGTTATTTTTCTTCTTTTCCAGGTCGGGTTGGGGGCCGATATGCAGCATTATAGAATGCTGTATATCAGCCCTGAAAGGTGATGATCGTAACTTATATTGGACAAAACTTCCCTTTAAAATTATAGATTGTTCACTTCTTTGTCAGTGGGCAAACTTAAAAAATTAGCAAGGGATCAAATAATTATTTATTTCACTGTTTCACTGTGTGTGTGTGTGTGTATATATATATATATATATATATATATATATATATATACAGTATATACACACATATATGACACAGAGTTAATAGCAGTTTTGATGGTATTAAATGGGCAGTGCAATATGATTTAGGGCAGCATAATTTAAAAGTGTATAGCGGTAATATTTATGCACTGTATGGCTGCATTATTTTGACACCTGCATAGCAGTATATTATTTAAATTGAAATGTCGCATATTGATGTTATTTATGTGCTCTATGTCAGAATTATTTTAATAAGAAATATGGTGTAAATCAGCATAAAATCTTTTCACAAGGTGTCAGTGTCCCATATTGGGTTAATTAGAATAAAATCTTAACAGGGAAACAGCAAGTTTTTACATGTGGAAGTAGCAACGTGGCCATATAGGTGCTTGTCCACTAATAAAAATGCTTCCTTTTTTACAAAGATAGGATGTGCCAATCATGAGAAATCTAGCATAAAAGCAATATGCAAATCAGGCTGACAGTGCACTATGGAGTGTCCATGCACTGGGAAGAATCTATTCAAGGGCATTGACACGCCCCCAGTGCACTTACAGCCTGTAATGCATATGGCTTTTAGGCTAGATTTCTCTTGACTGGCACATCCAATATCTATAAAAAAGGTATCATTTTTATTAGGTGACAAGCACCTATACAGCTATAGTGCTACTTCCATTTGCAAAAATGTGACAACAGATTTCCTTTAATATCCCTGGTGAGCTTTAAAGCACAGGCGGACATGATGACGTCAGCAAAGAGAGTCACTACATATTTGTATGAAAAGCTTTAGATCATTCACACCACGGCCCCATCGTTATAGCAGGTTGTGTACAATGGAGACACGACTCTTCATCCCGTACAAGTGCGATTACTGCTAATAAGGAACATTGACTTTATCAGTCTTACTTCTTTGTTGGAAGCATTTTTGTACAAGGAACCTGACAGATGGAGACGTCTTTAACGCTTCGTGTCCAAACACTGGGCTCGGCATGCTTGCTCAGGCTGATGGGAAAATAAACAAGGTCTCTCCAGCAGGATATGCAAATGCCAGGAGGCTGTATGAAAGCTTAGAGCTGTACTGAGCTCTTTGCCACCAGCTCCCCAGTGTCCAGCTGTCAATTACAGCACTATTATGTTTATTATATCATTAGAAATCCACAGTCATCTATTTCCAAACAGGAAGATGCCTGGGGTATGCTCTGTGCCCACTAGTGTCTGTATGTGCATCGCTGTGCAGGAGTAGAAGTCACCTGTTGGTCACATTGTTTAGAAAAAAAAGTACATGCTACAATATACATTGTTGTGTTTGCCAACTGTATAGGAAAGTACAATGTACAGCACTTTCTCATAGAGTAAAAAAGGTATGTCTGTAATGGGAGATTCCCTGACACATACATCAAATTATATAGCCGGTGTCCGATGCAGGATCCGGCGGCAGCACTGCGCATGCGCCGAGAGCCGCTTCTATTGGCCGACACATACCATGTGACCGGCCACCAATGATACATAAAGGTCCTGGTCTTCCATCTTTTATACATCACCTTGAGAAAGTACCCTGCAAAACAAGCAAACCGCAAGTTGGGGTTCTCCAGGATCCTGTCCTGTGCCTTTCACCCATCATTTTACTGGTAAGCACTGCTCTTAGCGGAAGGACTTTTCATATATATTACTTGTTAATTGCTGATATAGAATATTGGATTGAGCAGTTTCTTGCCTATCTACAGTACAGGTTCAGGTGGTATATAGGCTCTGGAGGTCTGTTCTATTTTCCATCTTTGTGCACTTTATATTCTATTTTGTATTTTTGTACTATTTATATATCTTTTGTAACTAATAAAATTATACTATTTTTACCATGAGACTCCTTTATTTTCCTTATATACAGAAGATGTATAACTTATACCAGCTGTATATATATAATTATATACAGAATATACCAAGGTTATACCAGCATGCTCCATATCACTATATACAGAAGATGTATAACTTACACCAGCTGTACATATATAATTATATACAGAAGATACCCAGGTTATACCAGCATGCTCCATATCACTATATCGAGTAGATGTATAATTTATACCAGCTGTACATATATCATTATATACAGGAGATACCCAGGTTATACCAGCATGCTCCATATCACTATATACAGAAGATGTATAACTTATACCAGCTGTACATATATAATTATATACAGGATATACTCAGGTTATACCAACATGCTCCATGTCACTATATACAGAAGATGTATAACTTATACCAGCTGTACATATATAATTATATACAGATTATATCCAGGTTATACCAGCATGCTCCATATCACTATATACAGAAGATGTATAATTTATACCAGCTGTACATATATAATTATATACAGAATATACCCAGGTTATACCAGCATGCTCCATATCACTATATATAGAAGATGTATAACTTATACCAGCTGTACATATATAATTATATCCAGCAGATACCCAGGTTATAACAGCATGCCCCATATCACTATATACAGAAGATGTATAATTTATACCAGCTGTACATATATAATTATATACAGAATATACCCAGGTTATACCAGCATGCTCCATATCACTATGTACAGAAGATGTATAACTTATACCAGCTGTACATATATAATTATATACAGGAGATACGCAGGTTATACCAACATGCTCCATGTCACTATATACAGAAGATGCATAACTTATACCAGCTGTACATATATAATTATATCCAGCAGATACCCAGGTTATACCAGCATGCCCCATATCACTATATACAGAAGATGTATAATTTATACCAGCTGTACATATATCATTATATACAGGAGATACCAGCATGCCCCATATCACTATAAACAGAAGATGTATAATTTATACCAGCTGTACATATATAATTATATACAGGAGATGCCCAGGCTATACCAGCATGCTCCATATCACTATATACAGAAGATGTATAACTTATACCAGCTGTATATATATAATTATATACAGGAGATACCCAGGTTATACCAGCATGCTCCATATCACTATATACAGAAGATGTATAACTTATACCAGCTGTACATATATAATTATATACAGAAGATGCCCAGGTTATACCAGCATGCTCCATATCACTATATACAGAAGATGTATAACTTATACCAGCTGTACATATATAATTATATACAGAAGATGCCCAGGTTATACCAGCATGCTCCATATCACTATATACAGAAGATGTATAACTTATACCAGCTGTACATATATAATTATATACAGAAGATACCCAGGTTATACCAGCATGCTCCATATCACTATATACAGAAGATGTATAGCTTTTACCAGCTGTACATATATAATTATATACAGGAGATACCCAGGTTATACCAGCATGCTCCATATCACTATATACAGAAGATGTATAACTTATACCAGCTGTACATATATAATTATATACAGAAGATGCCCAGGTTATACCAGCATGCTCCATATCACTATATACAGAAGATGTATAACTTATACCAGCTGTACATATATAATTATATACAGAAGATGCCCAGGTTATACCAGCATGCTCCATATCACTATATACAGAAGATGTATAGCTTATACCAGCTGTACATATATAATTATATACAGAAGATGCCCAGGTTATACCAGCATGCTCCATATCACTATATACAGAAGATGTATAACTTATACCAGCTGTACATATATAATTATATACAGAAGATGCCCAGGTTATACCAGCATGCTCCATATCACTATATACAGAAGATGTATAGCTTATACCAGCTGTACATATATAATTATATACAGGAGATACCCAGGTTATACCAGCATGCTCCATATCACTATATACAGAAGATGTATAACTTATACCAGCTGTACATATATAATTATATACAGAAGATGCCCAGGTTATACCAGCATGCTCCATATCACTATATACAGAAGATGTATAACTTATACCAGCTGTACATACATAATTATATACAGAAGATGCCCAGGTTATACCAGCATGCTCCATATCCCTATTGGCAAAAAGATACTTAAAATAATGGCCCTTGTATAGCTCATCCATGACCTTCTACACAAAAGTTTACAAGAAAATTGTCATCCATATGGGTACACATAAATCAGAGAAGAATGGGGGATGAAAAAGTTCCATACCTTGTCTGCACCCTCAGTCTTCACTTCCTCTTCAGATTTTGATAAAGACTTATTGGGTGTGACCTAAAAGAGAAATATTTTTAGTGAAGCAATGAATTGTCTCCTAGCTAGATAGAGGTGAATCAATCCCTCCACCTCGAATCCTAACACAAGAAGAATATAAAAGTGGAAATTATTGACATCTCCACTTTTAAACATGAATGTCATTAGCATTAAGAAGATGGAATAGCGCCCCCAGTGAACAAGTATTATGTGAAGGAAATTTTTTAAAATACCCCTGGTCGGGGCATGCTGAGACTTGTAGCAAATGACCTATATTGTTTATTAATAACTTTATTGTTTGTTAATATCTAAGAAGTTAAAATATTGCATTATGTGCCAGGAAGAATGCACTGGATTGATGTGTACAGGGCTTCCCACACCTGGATTAACTATTATAGATAGTAGTCCAGAGCACTAACTACATATTTGTACAATCGCCATGATGGTGTTGAATGTGGTGTTCCATTATCTCAATGACAGAAATAAGAGGAATATGTAATATTTGGGTGGTAAGTACACCTATAAGGAGAAAAGTAATAGTAGACACACGTCTTTAAAGGAATCTATCGGCAGGTTTTTGCTCTGTAATCTAATAGCTGCATAATTTAGAGATAGAGACTTTGATTCCAGCAATGTGTCACTTAGTTTACTGTGTGCAGCAGTTCTGATAGAATCACAGTTTTCTCTGCTGCTGATTTAGCAGAGCTCAGAATGCTGAGTTGTGTATAACCCTGCCCCCACCACTGATTGGCAGCTAGTAAAGAAACACTTAGCTAACATAAATGAATTTAAGTATCCAGGTCCAGATGAATTACACCCCAGAGTACTGAAGGAGATAGCTGAAAAATTTTTTGAACCCCTCTCCATAATCTTTGAAAATTCTTGGAGAATAGGAGAAATCCCAGGAGACTGGAGAAGAGCAAATGTTGTTCCTATGTTCAAAAAGGGGAAGAAGGTGGACCTAGGGAACTATAGGCCGGTGAGTCTGACTTCTATACCAGGAAAGGTCTTTCAACAAATTTTTAAACAACATGTATGTAAGTACCTGGATAAGAATGAAGTGATTAACCAGGGTCAGCATGGGTTTGTAACTAATAAGTCATGTTAGACTAAATTTCCTTCTATGACAGAATCACTGACTGGGTGGATCAGGGAAATGCTGTAGATATAGTATATCTTGACTTCAGCAACGCATTTGACAAAGGACCTCACACTATCCTTATTGAAAAAATGACTAAGTATGGAATATACAAGGCAACTGTTAGGTGGATTCATAACTGGCTTAGTGATCGGATCCAAAGAGTGGTCATAAATGGCTGCACATCAAGTTGGAAGAATGTCTCAAGTGGGGTACCACAGGGTTCAGTCCTGGGCTCTGTATTGTTCAACATCTTTATCTACGATTTAGATGAGGGAATTGAGGGTAAACTGATTAAATTTGCTGATGACACAAAGCTAGGAGGGATAGCTAATACTAGAGAAGAGAGAGAGGACTTAAAAAGAATCAAGATATGAATAAACTGGAGCAGTGGTCAGCAACTAACAGAATGGTTTTTAACAGGGAAAAATGCAAAGTACTACATCTGGGCAATTAAAATGAAAAAAGCCTATACAGAATGGGAGGGATAGGGAGGAATAGGGCTAAGCAACAGCACATGTGAAAAAGACTTGGGTATACTAATAGATCATAAACTGAACATGAGTCAACAGTGTGATGCAGCAGCAAAAAAGGCAAATACAATTCTGGGATGTATTAAGAGAAGCATACAGTCTAGATCACGTGAAGTCATTATTGCCCTCTACTCCTCTTTGGTCTGTCCTCACCTGAAATACTGTGTCCAGTTTTGGGCACCACATTTTAAAAAAGACATCAACAAACTGGATCAAGTTCAGAGAAGAGTGACCAGAATGGTGACCAATCTGCAAGCCATGTCCTATGAGGAATGGTTACAGGATTTGGGAATGTTTAGCTTGCAAAAAAGAAGACTGAGAAGAGACTTACAAAAAGAAGACTGAGAGAAGCTGTCTACAAATATCTCAAGGGCTGTCACTTTGTAGAAGGATCAACTTTATTCTCATTTGCACAAGGAAAGACTAGAAGCAATCGGATGAAACTGAATGGGAGGAGACACAGGAGGAGAAACACATCGTTTTGATGTGCCCGCCGACCGCACGGGAACGCAACAAGTTGCATTTTGTGCAGACGGCGGGTGCATCAAAACGACGCATCCGCATACATTCGCATGTCCTGCATACCCAATGTTGAAGATAGGTACACAGGACGCATGCAGAAGTATGCAGAAGTAGGCGGGGCTTAACGAAGGAAGTACACAGCCCTCCGCAGAGCCCCCGCACGCTAATGTGAAACCAGCCTAAGATATTAGAAAATTTTTTTTGACAGTTAGGGTGATCAATGAGTGGAACAGGCTGCCACGAGAGGTGGTGAGTTCTCCTTCAATGGAAGTCTTCAAACAGAAGCTGGACAGACATCTGTCTGGAATGATTTAGTGAATTCTGCTTTGAGCAGGGAGTTGGACCAGATGACCCAGGAGATCCCTTCCAACTCTACCATTCTATGATTCTAGCTTTCTGTGTACACTGTATATTGGCAGATATATTAGTGAGGGCATGGTTGGACCAGGTAGCACGAGTCAACTAGTCCTCTAATGATAATCTAATGTTGATAAAATACTGATTTTACAGGAAGAGGACAAAAGAGCACCTCACTAGAGTTGTAAAAATCTCAAAAGTAGTGACTAAAGATCAAGGAGGTATAACAAGTAGATGAAAGAATTGTCTGCCTACCTTACAGGGATTGAATGGTCCAGTGTAAGTAAGGTGATCCTATGAAGGAGATTCCTTATTAACCAAAAGATCCATAGAAGTGGCTGCAGCAGAAGATTCTGTGCACTGGAGCAGGGGGGTGGGAGCCAGTGAGTGTGTGGATACTGGCGATAGACACCAGCGGCACAAAGAGAGTGCTGTACACTCCAGGCAGAGGACAAGTGGGGACAGGGGAGCGTCCCCCCTGGATAGTGCGGCCCAACTGAACCTCAACAAGAGTGGAGGCGCGCGGAGTACACCGGACTAGAGACGCCGCTGACAGTGCCGAGGTGTTGGGGGCGTGGTCGTCACCTAGAGCAGGGAACTGGACACAGGGGGAACGGAGGCTGGGAGAGACCAATCGCCTACACGTTTCGTCAGGGCTTCGTCAATTCTTTTCTTGACAGCCACCAGCACAGAGGCTGTCTTAGCGCCTGCAGCTCTCGTTTGCAGTAGGTGGAGCGCCGGTGTTTACTTTTAGATTTCCAAAATACTGATTTTATTGCAACAGCAAAACACAGCCAGTAATTTATTTATCACTGGAATCAGGGTTACTGCCACTACATCATGGTGCTTTTGTATTGTACAGCAAAAACTTGGTGACAGATTCAGTCCCATTGCTCCCGGGGTATAACATCCGGCCCCTCATTATTCCAAATGCCATTACTAACATACTGTATGTGACAGAGTGGTGGGTGGTAAAGAGCTCACCAATACCACTGGGACCCTGTAAGACCATGCAAATGGTGTATAAGTTAGTTTATGAAACTTGTTGCCTACTAAATCTTCCCTCTTCATCTTTGAGTGATATTATTGAGAAGTGGATGGAACCGCAGCAGCTCAGCCATGAAGTAGAGACTAAGTAACGTTACAGAGCGGGGTGACCAAGTGCTGAGGGGCATAAAAGTCACCAGTGCCCTGCTGACTCCATAACTACAGAGTCCAAACCTCTCCTGGCATGAACATCAGTTCAAAAATGATGCAACAAGAGATTCATAACATGGGTTTCCATGACTGAGCAGCTGCATGCAGCCTTACATGACCAAGCACAATACCAAGTGTCAGATACAATGGTGTAATGCCACCACCACTGGTCTCTGGAGCAGTGGAAATGTGTTCTGTGCAGTGATGGATCACACTTCTCTGTCTGGCATCTGATGGATGTCTAGGTTTAGCAATGTTACCTGCCTGACTGCATTGTGCCAGCTGAAAGTTTGGTGGAAGAGGGATAATGCTACGGAGTTATTTTTCTGGGGTTAGCCTTGGCCTCTTACTTCTAGTGAATGGAATCTTAAAGTGGTTGTCCACTACTAGGTCAACCCCTTCTTAAACTAAATTTTTCGTCCACGATAAAATAATAAAGCCTATACTCAACTCCCGTGCCGGTGCCATTTGAGCGGTGTCAGCACTCGCGGTCCTGGGGCTATGATGCAGTGGAAAAACACGTGATGCCTGGCGCCCAGTCAACGCTGGCATCACTGTCTAGGATTAGGATGCATAATCTGAAGAAACATAATTGCTGGAGCTGAATGATGCGACCCAGGCTCACTTTGTATTAAAACAGTAAATAAACAAAAGCACCTGATGATGCAGGAGTGGTGAAACATGTTCAGGGATATATGTAGCATGTGTTACCTTTCAACATCAGTACGATGTGCTGTGCAATTACAAATATATAGTAAGCGTACTGGACCATTGTCTGTAATAATCAATATATATGTGGGTAGTCCTATTAATATTAATACACTACCGTCTTCCCAGCACATAATGCAATATGTTAAAGAGGTTGTTCAGTACTTTAATGTCTGATTGGTGGGGGTGCTACACCCGGCTCCCCCAAAGCTAAGCTGCTCCTGATGTTGGCCGGCATTGCTCAGTTATGGAGCTGCACAGCTCCGTTGGTGAAATAGTGGTGCAGTTGCTTACCTCCCAACTTTTGAAGAAGGGAAAGGGGATCAAAGGCTGCCGAGGCAAATTTTAGGTCACGCCCCCAACCACACCCATTTCACAACTAGTCACACCCATTTCCACGCCCCAAACACACCCATTTAGCAGTGCTGATCACACTGACTGGTACTGAGGGCACAGTGGCTTGTACTGTGGGCATACTGACTGGTACTGAGGAAAAGAAAGAACAGAGAGAGAAAAAAGAAAACAGAGAGAGAAAGAAAGGAGAGAGAGAGAAGAAAGAAATAAAGAACAGAGAGAAAGAAAGAAAGAAAGAAAGAAAGAAAGAAAGGAAAGAAGAAAGAAGGAAAGAACAGAGAGAAAGAAAGAGGAAATAAGGAAAGAATAGAAAGAAAGAGGGGAAAGAAAGAACAGAGAGAGAGAGATGGGAAAGAAAGAAAGATGGTACAGAAAGAACAGAGAAAGAAAGAGGGGAAAGAAAGAACATAGCAAAAGAAAGAACAGAGAGCGAGAGAAAGGAAGAGGGGAAAGAAAGAACAGAGAGAAAGAAAGAAGAGATAAAGAGAGGAAAGAAAGAAAGAGAGAACAGGGAGAAAGAAAGATTAGAGAGAGAAAGAAAGAGGGGAAAGAAAGAAGGAACAGGGAGAGAGAAAGGAAGAGGGGAAAGAAAGAAAGAGCAGAGAGAAAGAAAGAACAGAGAGAGAAAGAAAAGAGAAAGAAAGAAAGAACAGTGAGAGAGAAAGAAACAAACAGAGAGAGAAAGAAAGATTCTATAAAGATACTATAGCAGCCCGTCTCACATTGTAGTGCCCACCTGAGCCTCCTGGTGCAGGACATATCATGATCCACTTGTGGCCGACATCCCCAAGTCCAAGGCAATCCTGCTGTCCGCGCTGGAGCAGGAGGACACAGTAATGGATCTGAAGCATTCCCTGAAGTGCCTCCATGGTTCTGTCACAATCTCCTTCCAAAATTACCTAATTTCCGGTCAGCTTCTAGCATGTCGCTTCCGGTGTAACGTCACGTGTGAATTTTAAAGTGCTCTTTGGGGCTTCGCCGTGTACTCCTGTGTCCGCAAGAAAAGTAAGCTCCAGGCCGGGGCAGACTATCAAAATCAGGACTGTCCCGCTGGATCCGGGACACCTCATACACACACGGTTCCGCTTTGTGTGCCTCATACACACACGGTTCCGCTGCGTGCACCTCGCACACACACAGCTCAACTCCGTAAACCTCGTACACATGCGGCTCTGCTCCGTACACCTTGTACACACTCTGTAAACCTTGTACACACATGGCTTCGCTCCGTAAACCTTGTACACATGCGGCTTTCCTCCATACACTTCGTACACACGCGGTTCTGCTCCATACACCTCGTACACACGCGGCTCTGCTCCGTAAACACACGGCTCAGCTCCGTACATTTTGTACACACAGGACTCTGTTCCGTACACCTCGTACAAACACGGCTCCGCTCCGTACACCTCCCACACACGCGGCTCCACTCTGTAACCTCCTACACACGCGGCTCTGCTCTGTACACGTGCGGCTCTGCTCCGTACACCTCATACACACGTGGCTCTGCTCCATACACCTCGCACACATGCGGCTCCGCTCCATACACATCGTACATGTGCGACTCCACTCCGTACACCTTGTACACGTGCGGTGCTGCTCCGTACACCTCGTACACACATGGCACTGCTCCGTACACACGGCTCCGCTGCGTACACCTCGTACACGTGCAACTCTGCTCCGTACACCTTGTACACACGTGGCTCCGCTCAGTACACCTCATACACATGTGGCTCTGCTCCGTACACCTCATACACACATGGCTCTGCTTCGTACACCTCGTACACACATGGCTTTGCTCCGTACACCTCGTACACATGCGGCTCTGCTCTGGACACCTCGTACACGTGCGGCTCTGCTCCGTACACCTTGCACACAAACAGCTCTGCTACATCCACACTGAAAACCCCTCCCGACCCTACACATAAACTTCACCTCATCCAGCACCATCCATGACAACCAGCACAGCAGAGTCCTGCAGATACGGAGGGGTCGGGATGTGCGCACAGGACCTGTGATGAGGTCACAGGAGGGGAGGAGTCAGGGGTCACATGATCAGAGGCATTGGATGCCCCTGATCATGTGACCCCTGATTCCTCCCCTCCTATGACCTCATCACAGGTCCACTGAATAGCCCAGCTATCTGTTATTGCTGGGGTTCATCACTGTGGGGCTGCGGTGGCCAATGGGTCTGTCTGGGAGGGCGTGCGGCTCAGTGAAATGCGGGAAAAATAAACTACCGCCCGGGACATTCAATCAAAAACGGGACAGTCCCGCCAAATCCGGGACGGTTGGGAGCTTTGAAGTTGGGTACTGCACATCCGGCCTCTAATGGTTTGAATAGGGGGTGTATGTGCAGTACCGGGTCGCTGCCACTACAGAGTAGCTGGAGCTATGCATCTCTGTAACTAGGCACATCCGGCCGCCGTTATCACCAGGAACAGCTGATCAGTGGGGGTGCTGGGTGTCCTAAGGATAGGCCATCAATGTTAAAGTCCTAGACAACCTCCTTAACTTTTTAATTTGACCCTTAATAAAGGATTTACCATAAGTTATAGGTTTTATAATACACCAATAAGAATCAAATTTTACGTCCTGTTAAAAAAGGTTGTCCCGCTAGCATGACCTTGTACCCTTTAAGTTATTTCCATATGTGTCTATTCCTTTCCCAGGCCCATATCCTTCCCCAGTATACAGTATTTGGTATTTGGGTGCTTGATAAATGGCTGGTCCACTGCCCTAAGGGGTTAAATCTAGAATGATAAACTTTATTGTAACCCTGTTCTTGTCTATTATACAAAGTATTAAGAAAGATACAATGGAAACTCTGGGCACCAGGACACAAGAGTCACAATCACCAAAGCAGGCAGCCACAAAGAGCACATTGTATGCGCAGTGACAGTGCGCTGCTGGATAAGAGGGCAGCACCGCCCGGGGTACGACATTTCATGTGCCTGGTAATTAGTTCTCTAATAAACCAGGCTAATGTACACATAGTAAGGGGAATTTATCACTTTTGTGGCAGAAAACTGTCATTATAAAGGAAGCAAATTTTGTCACAAACCTCATATGCACAAAAAAAGTGCGATTTTTGGCCTTTTTACACCTTTTTGGTCACTTTTAAAAAAGTGATGCGAAAGTAGGGAGAGGTAGTGGGAGCAGACGGGACCACTCAGATTATGTCAGAATACTCTGAATTAAAACCGGTTTATGAAACAGTGTGTGGGTGTCATAAGGCTGATCTGGTGAGAGCAGAGAATTCCTGACTGATTCACAGCCTTTTCACAACATAATATAATAACAGAATTTCCCTCTCTATAATAACACAATAGACACTTTCAGCTCAACTTTCACTGTCTCAACCCCTTAGCGCTATATTGTTTCTGATATTCGATAATGCACATATTGCAGTGGTTACCGACAGTCCTATGTAACACCACAGACAACAAGATAATGACTCCCTGAAAACAGATAATGTGGTAGTTGTCACTTGCAGTCCTATGTAACACCACAGATAAAACACGGATTATTTTCTAAGTACAGATAATGAAGTAGCTGTTACTTGTAGTGAAATGTAACACAACAGATAACACAGAAATAACTGAGTACAGAAGCTGTATGAGATTTGTACCTTTTACCTGCAGTCCCATGTAACACCACAAATAACACACTGAGTTCAGATAATGTGGTAGATATCACCTACAGTCCTATGTAACAACATCACAGATAAAACACTCGGAGTACAGATAATTTAGTAGATGTTACCTGCAGTCCTATGTAACACCAAAGATAATACACAGATCATTGTATTAAGTATAGATAATGTAGTAGCTGTTGCTTGCAGTTCAATGTAACACAACAAATAATACAGCGATAACTGAGTACAGAAACTGTATTAGACCAGTACATTTTACTTACAGACCTATGTGACACCACAGATAACACAGTGATAGCTCCCTCAGTACAGATAATGTTGTAGATGTTATCTGCAGTCCTATGTAACATTACAGGTAACACAGAGACAACACCCTGAGTACAGATAATGTAGTGGATGTTAGCCGCAGTCCGATGTAACACCACTGATAACAGTGATAACTCTCTGAATACAGATAATGTAATGTTACCTGCAGCCCAGTGATAAGAGTGATAACTCTGAATACCGATAATATAGTAGCGGTTACCTGCAGTCCTATGTAACACCAAAGTAATAACTCTCTGCATACAGATAATGTAGTTGATATTTCCGGTCCAATGTAACACCACATATTACACAGTGATAACTCTCCGAGTACAGATAATTTAGCAGATGTCATCTGCAGTCCTATGTGACAACACGGATAACACACTGATACAGTAACTCTCACACTATGGAAAATGTAGTATGTTACCTGCAGTCCCATGTAACAACACAGATAACAGTGAAAACTCTCTGAATACAAATAATGTAATGTTACTTGCAGCCCAGTGATAACAGAGTGATATCTCTGAATAGTAGCTGTTACCTGCAGTCCTATGTAACACCACATATAACACAGTGATAACTCCCTGAGTACAAATAATGTAGCAGATGTCACCTGCAGTCCTATATAACACTCTACTATAGGCAAAATCCTGTGCTAACCATTAAGAATGCCAAATGACAAACTCATCTAAATTAACTCTTTAATTTAACTTTCAACACAATTTTTGGTTCAAATAATTATACTAAAACCATCCAGCCTGGGGAATGCGTTCCCCTCTAGACTGCAAGCCTTTAGGACTAGCTATCTCTCTTAAACTGAACATCTGCCATACGCCTAGTATTCAGAAGCAGACGCCACAATCCTTACCAGGGTCTTGAAGAAGCTCATGACTGGGTGCAGCTCCGCAGGTGGAGTGTTCTGGGGCTCTTCGGATGCACTCTGCTCCTCTGCACTTGCTGCCTGGTCGTAATCATCTACGCTCTGCAGGGAGAGACAGATCCTGTTTATTCAGCTCAGCGCAGCCCTATTCCTTATTTGCCTCATTCCTCTCTCACAATCCTAATTCCTGTCATTCTTGATCCCACATGGGGCGAACAATCGGCCATTGTCGGCGCATTGTTATGGGCCATAATATATGCACAATTTACCAATGGCTCGAGTAACATTCTGTCCTGCTGAACAGAGCCGGCCAAAGACATGGAGCAGCGCGCGGCCACCCAAACAAATCCCCTTTTCTTTTGCGCAGTTCACCAGTTGCAAGATGGGACACGTGTCCAGGTTATTGGCTCAGACTTCCTCAATGGCCAATTATCCACTAAAAAGCGTCTTCCATCTCTCATTTGTGTTTGCACGCTCATCACTGAGCAGAGTAGAATATACAGTGAAACTTCATTGAGACGACCACCGACAATTGCGTTGAAAACTTTTGTCCCATGCTTCTCCACTGTATACGAGGTTTTTGAGATGAGTCTTGACTCATTAGCATAAGGCTCTATCTAAACATGGCATCCTTGTCATTGGCGAAAGGACTCACACACTCTGTGCAAATGTGTGCAACGTTCCTGATGCTTTTACGTGTATAGCGATGATGGAGGTGCAAAGTGCATGGGCAAAAGAGAAATCTAATTCAAATCAATGTTTGGTGTGACCACTCTTTGCCATCAAAACATCATCAAAGCCTCAACTATTTCACATTTTTACTCATCAGTCCAGAGCACCTACTGCAATTTTTCTGCAACCCAACTCCTATGTTTTTGTGCATAGATGAGTCACTCAGTCTTGTTTCCACATCGAAGGAATGGTTTTTAGTTAAACTTTGGTCTTCCAAGAAGACCACTTTTCAACAAACTTTTCTGAACATCAGATAGATGTAAGTGAGTCCAACTGGGTGCTGAGAGTTCTGAGCTGATGGCACTGTTGAACATTGTCAGATTTTAAATGAAAGTAAGTATGAGTCTTTCATCTGCTCCACTAAGTTAATTTGACCGACCACTGCAACTACAGTACTCAATGTTGCCTATTTCTTGGTGTCATCAACGTTGAGAAATACAGGTAGATACTTATTCATCATGCAATACCATCAGGGTGTCTGATTGGCTCCAAACTTATTCTGCAGCAGGACAACAACCCCAGACAAACAGCCAATGTCATTAAGAACTATCTTCAGGGTAAAAAAGAACGAAATGTTTGGAATAACTTCTGTGCTGAGTTACTTAAGAAAATGTGAGCAAACTGAGAACCGAGATTTGATGCTTTGATGGCAAAGAGTGGTCACATCAAATATTGATTTTATTTAACTATCTCTTTAATTTACTTTGTGTCTTGTTAATTAATAAAAGTAAAGTATTAACACTTCTGACTTGTAAGTTTTCAAAAAAGATGCAAAGTGCCGGGATCCTGTGAACCATGATACGGCAATAAAATGGTCAGAAAGACTTCTTTAGTTTATCATACATGCTGTCGTTTTTTTTTATAAGTTACACTATAGCTTCATGAACTCTCTTTCAAAAGTGCAGAATGTAGAATGTTTCAAAACTGTAGAATGTAAGCCCGAAATGGCAGGGTCCTCTCCCCTCTGTACCAGTCTGTCATTGGTAGTTTGTTACTGTAAGTGATATCTGTATTTTGTATGTAACCCCTTCTCATGTACAGCACCATGGAATCAGTGGTGCTATATAAATAAATAAATAAATAAATAATAATAATAAAAAGTGCAAACTTTACAATTTACTTGTTATTAAAAATACTCTCCATTCTCAAGAACGGAGAAATATTTAAATTCTATACTTTACAGCTCTTTGTTTAAGCTGTCAGCCACCTCTGGAGTCATAGGTGTCTAGTCTCCTAGACAAAAAGGGCTCAGGGCTTACAACCTCTTAGATATAGAGGTTGTAAGTGCTGCTCTGAAGCTGCCTGAATTGCTTGATCTGGCCAGCGCACTCTTCCAATTCTACAGCTTCTTTTACTTGCAGTGTAGGAAAAGCACACAGATAGGACCGGTGTGCACACCTGGACAGGGAGGAAGCCAGGAGGCAGAAGAAGTGATCACCTGGTATGTCCACCCCTGAGTTTATATTGTTATTATTTTGCACATTCTGAAAAATTAGAGCTGGAATCTCAATAGTTGATGTCACTTGCACCAATTAATATACTGTATGTGCCACAGTCCACCTCATCTATGTTTATTTTGCACTTGTGAGAAGATATAGGTCTCCCGGGCTCTGTGTTTAGTTATTGTCAGGAAGGAACACGAGTTCTTCTCATGAATCCTCTAATAAATTTTATAGCAGTGATCATAAGTCCCTGGCAGCTGCTGGATTTACCGCAAGCAGCCATAAATATCATTATCACTATAAACTCCACAAACAAGTCCAGCGCCTTAATCTCTGCTGCTTTCCTGCCATCACTGCCCTGCAGATGGTGGACTGGGGATTACAAGTTTGTGTATTATAGACTTGACACCCTTTCATGTACATTGTATGTTTTGGAATTTTCATTTAAAGGGAAAGTGCACCTGTAGACTCTCTGCTCCCTGTTTACCCTGCAAGTAAATGTAATCTATTATTCCATGCTAGCAGCCATTTTCCTAACTATAGGACACATTAATAGTTTATTATTCCATTATGCTAGTTTATATCTGTAACAGACTGGGTGGTGGAACCACTGTGCCATGATCTGAGGAGACCCTGAAGGGTGTTACTAGGTAGGTGGCTCACCAAGTTCAATCTCGGGTGCATGGCGGCAGACAACACCATGATTGAGGAAGGACGAGGGAGGCAAGACCAGGTGGTACATTAGGAGTGACGTCGGGTGTATGGCAGCTAACCCCCAAGGGACAGGAGGCAGGAATGGCCCGGAATGATAGACAGGCAGGCAGGCGGGTACAGCTGATAGACAGGCAGGGGGGCACAGCTAATAGACAGTCAGGCAGGTGGGCATACAGGAAGAAGAGCACTTGGACCTGAGAACTAGCAAATGTGTTATTATTATTATTATTATTTATTTATATAGCACCATTGATTCCATGGTGCTGTACATGAGAATGGGTTTCATACAAATTACAGATATCACTTACAGTAAACAAACTAACAATGACAGACTAATACAGAGTGGAGAGAGGACCCTGCCCTTTCGGGCTTACATGCTACAGGATGGTGGGGAAGGAGACAGTAGGTTGGTGGGTTGCAGCAGTCCCGGTGTTGGTTGAGGTGATATCACTGGTAGTGGTGAGAGAGAAGGAGGTAGCGGGGTCATTGCAGGCTGTAGGCTTTCTTGAAGAGGTGGGTTTTCAGGTTCCGTCTGAAGGATCCAAATGTGGTTGATGGTCGGACTTGTTGGGGCAAAGAATTCCAGAGAATAGGGGCTATTCGGGAGAAGTCTTGGAGGCGGTTGGGTGAGGAGCGAATAAGTGTAGAGGAGAGAAGGAGGTCTTGGGAGGACCGGAGATTACGTGAGGGAAGGTATCGGGAGATTAGATCAGAGACATATGGGGGAGACAGGTTATAGATACGTCAACCTGTATGGAGATGCCTGTGCAACATATACTAGACACAGTATCTGTTGCACAGGCATCTCCCTGCAGGTTTAGGTGCCTTAAATAGTACTGTCTCACAGCCATTTGCTGGGGACACTTTAGGACTGTGCATGCAGCCCCTTTAAGAAGGGGGGAACATGTACAGCCTAAGCAAAGTGCATGGGGATCGGCATGCTGTGTACGTACCCCAGACATCAGCAGCAGGAGAGGAGGGAGGAAGTGTTGAACCGTGGCATCTCAGCTGGGGAATGGAAGCAGAGGAGAGAGACAGCGGCGCTACAAGTACACCTTTTACGCCCCCTCTTTTTCAAGCCCGCAAGGAATTTGTCTAGGAGGAGGGGGGCATGGATGTTCTCTCTAGGCTCCCAATACTTCTCCTCAGGACCAAACCCTTTCCAATTCAATGGTGAATGGTCTAATGAAGCGAGGGCCCAGTTTATAGGATGGTACCTTGAGTTAGACATACTTAGAAGAGAACAGCCAGACCTTGTGCCCAGAACAAAACAGAGGTGGATCCAGACATCTCTTGTCTGTGTATTTTCATCCCGAGGGCTTCAACAATGTGGACTTGGTGTCCTCCCAGATTTTGTAAAAACCTTTGACTAGGGACTCAGCATCCGGAATATCAGAGGAAGAAGAGACAGGGAGCAAAATATTGGGATGTTGACCTTAGGCTACAAAAAAATGGACATTTGGTAGATGATTCACTGACATGGTTTTAAACAAGAATTCGGTCCACAACTGGAGTTTAGACCAGTCTGTCATGGGGTTTCTGTAACAGAGAGAAGCTAGAAGACCACGGCATCGATTGCTTCCACTCCTGCGATGAGAAGAAGCACTTCATTTTAATGGTGGTTATTTCCTCTGACAGAACAGGGGTTAATTAGCCATGTTGGAGAGACGTAAGCTCTCTGCTGAGCTCAGTTAGCCACTGCCATTCCCATTATAATCTGATCTCTATTGCACATTCATGTCAGAGCTAGCATTTGCTGCATGGCTTCGGGAGGGAGAGGTGTTTATATGAGAAGGTGTGTTGAAGGGGTTATCTGTGACTGTTGAGTGGTTTGTACATATGATAATTGCCCTTCCTTTCTCTATTTCTGTTTTTTCCTCTACATCCACTCCCCAGTGCATTACTCTGTTATATGTGAGTGAATATTTTGTATGCCTGGAGATTTCTGTTAACCCTTGTTTGTTTAGCCTTGTTTGTCGGTTGGTGTACTACGGTGCACAATAGCGCCCCTCTTCCCTGGGTGGAGGAAGAGAACAGAGGGAGGGCTAACTCAGGAGACAGGGAAAGGGTGGAGGCCCAAGCAGCTTCACCTTCGGAAGTATCCTGGAGAATAGGGCGCCACCTAGAGATAGGGACAGGGAAGGAACCCCTGGTCCCGGATCACCCGACAGCTATGTCATGACACAGTCACTGTGGTGGACATTGACGAAGTGACGTAGGAGGAGTTGGTCAGGATCTGATTGATCCGATCTACCTGACGATTAGATTGAGGGTGGTAGGTGGAAGAGAAATCCAGAGTGACATCAAGTAATTTGCAGGTGGCCCTCCAGAAAGGAGAAGTAAACTGGACGCCTCTATCCAAGACAATAGGTTCTTCCTTAATTTCTGCAAGACTTGGCAGACATGCCTTTTGGTGTTAGGGCAGATCAAGAGAGCACACCAAGATGTCATCTAGGTATGTTAGGGTTGGCGGAACACACCAAATAAAATATAATAGTAAGGTGCGTTCGCAACCCGGAGTCCACCGTGCAGAGATGGTATACTGCTGCTCGATAATGGCGAACACTGCCTGAACACCGGCGGGGTAACCGCTGACCCGGTGTGTACAGGAGCGAACTCTGTTACTGCACAGAGCTGCAGAATACAGGTGCCGGAGCCTGTTAACCTCACAGGGCTCGGCAAGGTGAACACTAGTTAAGAGACACAGGACTCTGCCACAAGTACGCAGTTCCTCTAGTCCCACTAGCGTTTGACACCACAAATGTGATGCCTAAACTGAATAATATGTGCGCACTGCACGGGTTCAGCGGACATCACTAACCACCCAGAGCGGGGAGGTAAGCGCTTGACTTGAGCACGGCGCCGCTGTGAGCAACGCTGCTGCACATGCGGTCCAGTGGTGCCTTGTGCTGACTGGTGCTATCTGGTGCTAACACTCGTGTGGAGAGCGGGATGCTCTGTGGCACATAGGTTGTGCCACTACTGGCACTGACTCTATCTCCTTAAACCCTAACTCATACACAACCGAGGGTATGGGTTTCATAATGAGTCAGTCACCAGTCTCATACATCCGTTATCACACACACAACTAACCATCAGAGTCTATATTAGCGCATGGCCTCCTTTGATAGCACCATCCTTCCGGGACCATCCTGATGGTCCAATCCGAGCTGCTTGAGGACCTGAGCATGTGACCTCCGACCTCCAATGAGAGGTCATCCCACGGGCATGCTCAGTGGGCTGCAAAAAGGACTTCGCCTCTGGAGCTGCTCACTGCTGACTAGTGCGGATTGCTAAAGCTGGACCAGAGGTTGCAGCAGCAACCAACCTGACTGCACTAGCTTGAGAAAGACGCCGGGAATGACGCCTTTGCTAAGCAGCCTCCTCTGTGGTTGGGACTGAATGGGAGACCACAGAAGGCAAGGCTGAGGATTCCTCCTGTGCAGAGGTTGGAATCTGACGCCTAACAATGTATATTACCTAACACACGAGTAGAGAAGGTCCTGGAAGATGTCTTTCACCAGTTCTTGAAAGAGGGCAGGGGCATTACAGAGTCCGAAGGATATTACCCAATACTCACAATGGCCATCTCAGGTATTAAACGCAGTCATCTATTCATCTCCTTGCAGTATATGGCTCAGGTTGTATGTCCATGAAGGTTCAACTTTGTGATAACTCATGAACCTTTAAGTCGATCAAACAACTTGGAGGTGAGCGGTAGAGGGTACTTATTCTTGATAGTAATTTGGTTGAGGCCCCTGTAATTGATACAGGGTTGCAGAGAACAGTCCTTTTCCTTCACAAAAAAGAAACCTGCTCCAGCCGAGGAGGAAGATTTCCAGATAAATCCCCTGGCAAGATTCTATTCAATATACTCGGACATGGCACGGGTCCCAGCCTGTGACAGGAGATAGATTCAGCCAGGTGGAGGAGAAGCTCCTGGTAGAAAGTCAATAGGACAGTCATACGGCCTATGAGGTGGAAGAGTCTCAGCTTCCTTTTTATCAAAGCAGGCAAGCCAGGTAAATTTGATGAGGAAATCGGGGGCTCAAGCAGGATGAATAGGAATTAGATATCTCTCGTGGTACTCCTGGCCCCAACGGAGTACTTCTCTGGATCTCCAATCCAAGACTGGTTCGTGGCAGACCTAAAAGCAGAGGGTGAGACAAGCCTGACAACACATTGAGATTAACCTTCTCTGAGTGTAGCATTCCTACTTGGAGTTCTACATGCTAAGTCATGAAAAGGATAGTATCGGAAAGGGATTATCCATCCACTGAAGAAACCACCAACGGATCGGGAAGACGTTGGATCAGAATCTGATCTTATTCCACTATGGCGTGTTGAATGAGGTTAATGGCAGAACCGGAGTAGAGGTAGGACAACTTCACAAAATGGATGCCACCACAGGACATTGATACTGATGAAGAGGAGAGATTTTTGCCCGGGGTGACATCTGCAACAAACCCTAAGCTCTGGCGTTTCCCGGTCTCTCTGTGCAGGAGCAGATTACTTGCTCAGGACTGCCACAATTGAAGCTTCTTTCCTCGGCCCGGCAGACCTCCTGACGATGCTTGGTCATCTTCACTTGGTCTACCTGCAAGGACTCAGGAGAGGGTGCCGGAGATGAGGTTTGCTGCATGATCGGTCTTTGAAAGGTTGGAGCCAGGTCTTCTCTTGCGGTTCACCTCCCTGGAACTCTCCTGAAACATGCTATCTATCCATGTTGTTAGAGATAACAGGTCATCCCATGAGGTGGGAATATCACGTCCGGCCAGCTCGTGCTTGATTCGCCTAGACAGGACTTCCCAGAAGGTGGCTACCAGAGCCTAATTATTCCAGCCGAGTTCTGATGACATGGTGCGGAAATGTACAGTGTGCTGGCCCACTGAGAGATTTCCCTGGTGCAGATGGAGGAGAGAAGATGCTGCTGAGGACACTCGGCCAGATTAGTTGAATAGCTTACGGAGGGCCTCAAGAAAAGACTGAAGGTCTTCCCCATATGGGGAATGCGCATGCCCTAAGCACAGTGCCTGGGGATCTACTCGCTGTGCGTGTACCCCAGACATCAGCAGCAGGAGAGGAGGGAGGAAGTACGCAACTGCAGCGGTGAGTTAGTCGATGACTCTGCCGGGGAATGGAGGCAGAGAGCAGAGACACTGGCGCTACAATATCCCATAGCTCCAGTGCTGAGAACTCTATCTATCGATCTACATATCTATCTGATTCAAGAGAGCATTATTGGCAGGACTAAATACACATTAGTTTGGCCAAAGCAAGTGTAAAGTAAGGATAAGGACTGTGGGGATGATGGATAGGGACTGTAGGAACCATTGGTGGACACAAACAGAAAACGGCCTGTGCAAGTGTAACAAAGTGGCACTGGGGGGTAGTTATGGCTGAGTTACTTTAAGGCACAGTCAACAGACAGAGTCCACTGAGCAAACGGTCAGTGAGCACCCCCGGCCCCTTGTACATAAATAGACAAGTCTGACGCAGCTTCTTCCTACGGGTTACCTTTCCTCCCTCCGGTCCACAGTACTCCAAGCAAGTGAAGTCCAAGAACATGACTGCGGTCCATCAGGGATTAACTTTTAATAAATGTTGATGAGAAAGAAAAGAATACAACACTGGCTTCCTGCTCTCTCCCTGACACTATCCACGGCCGTACCCACAACAGCAGTAGTATTACGGCGGAGGAACACGTTTAAAAAAATATAAATAAACGTGTTCGCCGCCCGGGGTCCACCGTGCGGCAGGTGATATGACCGCTGCTAGAGAGGCAGAGCACTGTAGCTGTAATATGCACGGGGTTCACTGCACCCAGTGCACTAAAGCAAGCTCTGTTAAGGTCACAGAGCTGCACGCTTAAAGCATACAAAACCGCTGAGTCTGTTCTAGGTCACAGACTCCAGCGGAGCAGACACGGTATAAATAGTAACAGGAGTAGCCTTAGACGTCAGGACAACTCCGTCCAGACCTACCGTGAGAGAGAGGTGCGAGACGTCGCAACTCCAAAAGCTAAAGGAACTGCAAACGCAGCGTGGTGAGAACGGAGCCTCAGCGGAGACACCGCAATATCGCTGGCGCGATGCAGGACGCTAGCTGCTGAGACAGAAATAGCTGGAGCGTGCTGACGCTAGCGCTGCTACTGGCGGCTGCCCAATCACTCACACAGTCATAATATCAGAGGGAAGGGGTTTCATAATAAGTCAGCCACCAGTCCAAGCATCCATCACCATACATACAGCAGCAGTATGAAAATACTAGCGCATGGCATAGCGGCCATGCGCACTTTTTATAGCGTACGGGACCTGCCAGAAATCTCCAGAGCCCTGAGCTAAGCCAATGGAATCAGGAGCAGGACCTGAGCACCTGACTCCTGAACTCCAATGGGAGCTCATTCCAGGAGCATGCTCAGAAGCTGACTGAAAGGACTTAGCCTCTGGAGACAAATGTGAGGATCTGGATCTCTGCATAAGTATGGCAGGACACAGATTCCTAACACGTAGTAGCCGAAGTTACAGAGTAGTCCACTCGCTGGGATCTGCACGCTTATAGTCCCTTCAGTGGGGACCCTTATCTTTCGAGGTCCTGGGGCCAGTGTTGCTGTCCTTAAATCCTTTTGAGTCCTTCTGAATCCTCCTGAGTCCTTTTGAGTCCAGGGCAGCAGATCGTCTCCCCTCTGAGAGTCTGGCAGTGCCTCGGCTGCTATTACACATCTGCTCAGGGCTAACATGCCCGAGCCTCTGACCAGGAGCAGCAGCTTCCTGCTGTCTGTTCTGCTGCTGGCCCAGCCCCCAACTTAACCCCTAACTGTCCCTAGCTTAACAGTAGTAATTAAAGGGGAACTCCCCGCAATACATAATACAGTACAATACATAGTAAACAGGTACAACATATGGCAGTACATCGCGGGTTCACACAGTGCAAACAAAGCATAGGAATACATAACATATATTACATTAGTGCACTAGACATACATAAACAGGACAGTGCACATAGGAGAGAGGAGAGCAGACGGGGTTCCTGCCACCTCCTTACACAAGAACAGTATATAGGCTCTTAGCAGTCCAATAGATCATTATAATGTAAAATTACACCTGCTTTCAAGGTAGAAATGGATCCCTTACCTCTTGAGCCACTGTGCGGTTGCACAGGTTTAACCAATGATATGTCCGCCTCTGGTAGGAACAATGGATGGGGGCACATTCAGGGTCGTGGCTATGGAAGTTCATGGTATAACGTACTTCTCTTCTCCCAGTCTATGGCATGCAATCACATGCTGCTTTAATCCGGGAAGAGATTGGAGAGTCTCCTGAAGTGAGTGAGCGGTTCTCAGTGTAGGAGCTTTTGATGACATAATTGATCTGTGTACTGAGTTGTGGCCATCAGGCTCTGCTTCAAATATATAGATGTTTCCGGTCAGTAAGCCTTTTTCTCGCTCTGGTCTTAAATTGAGGTCTCCAAAGAGGAGAACTTTGCCCAAGGCATGATAATGGGCAGCTTTTCCTTGTAAGATCTCAAAGCTGTCTGGATTGTAGGGTGACACTGGTGGCTGGCCGTAAGTAGGTGGCACAGGGGAAGACTATCTATCTATCTTATATCAATGTACTTATTTTTCACTTACATCTTGCTATGCATCTATTTATTTATTACCTATCTGTCATAGAGAAAAATTAAAATCCATAAGACATCTCCAGAGAGGGGACATATCACCTTCAAATTGAACATATGGGATTAATTATAGCTGGGGAAGAGAGAAAGAGCTATCACTTAAACATCTATTGAGGTAGGAATCCACATTGAACAAATGGGGTTAATTATAGCAGGTGAAGAGAGAAACTAATTATAACTAGGGTAGTCAGAGAGCTGACATGTGAACCTCAATTGAAATAAGGGCCTCCTGCAGTGACCAGGTAATTGCAACAGTAGATTTACTTTGGGAAAAAGACACCAAGACACTGAGAATGCTTTGTTTATGCAGAGACAGAGAAGTACACTTCCCAGGTATGAGATTCTTCTGATCAAAGCATGATTCCGAGACCTTTCAAAGCCAGTGGTCACTGATGAATATTGGTTTGCATATTTGTAGGAGAGTTATTATCGGTGTTGTTGAAAAGGGATGAACATAACCCATTCATTCACATCATTGTAAGGAAGGCAGAACTCCTCCAATTGAATATTGATCCTGTCACGGTTCCTCCCCTCAGGGTGTCTAGGATGCAGTTACTGACAGTTCGGCCATCCAATCCGGTACAGGGGCGTGCTAAAGCTGTCTGTACTTTGATGGACAGCATGGCCATCCAATCTGGTACAGGGGCGTGCTGAGCTGTCAGTGTGTTGATTGACAGCTCAACTAGCCAATTTGTGACTTGGAGGCGTCGGCTGTCTCTGGAGTTCACTATCCCGGGTAATTGCAATCCCTACTTGACTGAGCAGCTTCTCCCAGACCACTTCCAGATGTACATTCATCTTGTGAAGTTTGTGCTCTCCTGTGCATTGTGTTCTGTTTGCTTGATCTGTTGCCTGACTGGTGCTCGGACCTCAGACCGTTACCTGACTACACTTTTGTCTCTTCCTTCTGTTTATGATGTACCCGCCTGGCTTCTGACCTTGGACTCCTTTACCACTCCGACTTATGGCTTGGCCGTGAGAAGTGACTAGCGTCACAGGTCAGATGCATACTGCTATCCATGCCATGTTTCATCTCTATACACAAAGAAAATCGCAATAAGAAACATGACAACAATATCTTCCACCTGAGACCTCCAGGGGCAAAGATATCCTGTAAGTTGAGTATATCATAAAATTCTAAAGGACCTAGCACATCCCACAACCACCCTCACCAAAGGGAAGTATGTGGGCGTAACCGTGATCTAATAAAATACATAATTTGGGTTTGGTCATTTGTCAGTCCTGGAAGATACAGCTTCCTGTAGATACATCCATTTTCTAAAGGAGTACCTCACTTTGCTAAGTTTTGAGCCATTTCTGTGACATCAGGTTTAGTAATTTTCCTTGTTATCCCTTTTATTTTATGTAATTGTATAAACCGTATTGTTTTGTTCCTATTTTGTATCATCTCTTTACATTTTTTATAAACACTTACTGCCTTTTTGGATTAAATACATAAAATGTAATAGCTTTGTTCCTCTTGCTCTGTAAACCACACTCCTGAAGCCATAGTCTACCTGCAATTGGTGTCCAGTTAGCCTGTATAAACTATTGAGGGTGGCAGCTAGTGGATCATCTTTGTTATTGGGGAGTTGGTAGTGATCATATCTGGATATATATACAGTACAGACCAAAAGTTTGGACACACCTTCTCATTCAAAGAGTATTCTTTATTTTCATGACTATGAAAATTGTAGATTCACTCTGAAGGCATCAAAACTATGAATTAACACATGTGGAATTATATAATTAACAAAAAAGTGTGAAACAACTGAAAATATGAGTGTGCAAAGCAGTAATCAAAGCAAAAGGTGGCTACTTTGAAGAACCTAGAATATAAGGGATATTTTCAGTTGTTTCACACTTTTTTGTTAATTATATAATTCCACATGTGTTAATTCATAGTTTTGATGCCTTCAGTGTGAATCTACAATTTTCATAGTCATGAAAATAAAGAAAACTCTTTGAATAAGAAGGTGTGTCCAAACTTTTGGTCTGTACTGTACATATACATTCAATGCATTTGAATCGGAAGTGTATATACTATACGCTCATTGTTAGTTCCCCAATAACTGGCCTAGTAGTGGAAACAGCTGCGGTCTCATCTATCATTCATCAGCCAATTGGGCAATTGTCCTGACAATTGGAGGCAGCGGCGTTGCGTCCCTTGACAAAGTGGTGACAGTGGTGTGATCTTTGTGACCCACCCGGCTTTTCCATTGACATTATCTACCGTATAAATTTCATATTTATTTATTTTTGTCTTTTGTTCACATCGATTAATTTATATATTTCATATCTATATTTCTATTTATCTATATCTATCTGTTTTTCTACATATCTATCTATGAGTCTATCTGTATAAAGATAAGAAGGGGAGCACTATATTAATAGGCAAAAAGTGAGGACTTTATTAGCCCATCTGCTGATGTTTCGGTCCCATCACAGAACCTTTCTCAGAAAGTTCCCTCTTTTTATCTTTATACAGTATATCTAACAGATTTTGGGATTGTTAGTCCAGGAGGCTTCCACCGTTTTTTTTTTTTAATTGCATTTTCTTTGCAATTTGTGCTGCTCTATCATATACATTTGTCCTGTATACATTATCACTGTACTTGACAGTGTCAGACATTTCTGCATCTTATTTTAAGCTTTGAAACAATAGACAAGAAGTCATATAATGTATTGATAATAACATATGTGGCATTTCTGCATGTTAATGACAAGGGCGGATGTGGAGTGGGACAAGACCACTGCTGCTGCTTCTCTCTCACTAAGACCATTGTCTTCACTGCTGAAGTGTTGTTTCAATGACGTTGGCATGAGTGAGGGGTGGACTTTGTTTACAGTTCACTGAGGGTGACTGTAGAGGAGGGAGCAGAAATTAGGTATAGTAGCTGTGCATCCAACACTAAGCACATAGATGGTCTGTAACTTCAACTGATCCATCATGTAGCCAAAGGCATGATTGGAAACATCCAATCTGAGGGGCTGGACTTTTGTATTGTAGACAATGTATGATAGATTTCTTCTATTAATACTTATTCTCTGGATTTTTGATTGTTCAGGGAATCCCACAGTCAAGCATTGTAAACTACTGGATTATTCTTGCATGTGATGAGAAGCTACCACTGATTGACTATAGAGTGGACTGTACAGGGTAATGCCCTGCATACAAAGTTCACACATTCAGGTAGAGGTCTCCTTAAAATGCATGTTGGTTCAGTTAGATGAAGGAGCCCCTAGTTTTAGTATGTGGATCTGCATTTTGTACACCTCTTGGTACGACAGTGATGACGCGCCCTATTGTTCATAGGTGGTACTGCACCTAATTTTTGCATGGCTGCTCTTGCCCAGGTCATTGTGATCTCATCGTTCACATGGTTTGTGTGGAGCTAGTTCTTGTGTCTTGTGACCCCTACGCTCTGATATACTGTAGGAGGCACCTTGATTGCTTAGTCTACGTGGTTGATCCTACTTACAACGCAAATCAACACTTCCTAAATATCATCACTAACTCCGTGTGTACATTTTGGCTGTCGCCTCTGTTTGCTCTTGTAACATTTCTCATTGTCTAGGATCTGTGAGTGACTTGTACTAATGGAAAATCCACAAAGCCTTTAATGTTATCCGAGTATTAAATTAAACCCCGGCTGGCTGCGATAGTGCCTGATTGTAATTATTTCTAATATAAGAGACTATTCACATGTTTGGTGAATGTCATTGCCCTCATAGATATATGTGACTATTGTATTCTATTTACCCTGAACTTAAAAAAACCTAGAGGATAAAACTGTGACAAGAGCAGTATAATCCTCCCATGCACTTTCCTATGCTGGCCTGGGCAAAGCTTCCATGTGTAGTGTAAACCGTAGCCAGACACATCTGATTTCTTAATTCACCTTGGAAGAAAAGGATCGGCATATTGCAGTACACAATCCTGATCCTTCTCTTCCCCAACATATACCATTGGGTAGGTTTGGATGCCTTCATAAACATATGATCGTCCGATTGTTCTAAAACTAAAGGGAATCTGTCACCCCTTTCTTCGAATATGAGCTGCCGGCACCAAGATCAGGGGCTTATGTACAGCATTCTGCAATGCTGTAGATAAGCCCCCGATGTAACCTGAAAGATAAGAAAAAAGAGTTAAGCCCCCATTACACACTGCGATATCGCTAGCAATAAAGTCACCGATTTTGTGACATTGCAGCGATATTGCTAGCGATATCGCTGCATGTGATACTTACCTCCGACCGGCTCCTCCGCTGGTTATCGCTGATCGCGCGAGAAGCTCCTGGACCATTCCTCGTCGGCCACTTCCTGCTGGGCTTCCTGTGGCGCCGACGAGCGACGCGTGGAGCCGGGCGGGAGGACGCAGGATCGCCGCGTCTGACAGGTAAGTAGCGATCCCTGTCCCCAGAGATGTCGCTGGTGAGATCTGCCTGTGTTCACTAGCGACAACTTAGCGATGCACCAGCGATCCTGACTGCATCATATCGCTAGTCGGGATCGCTGGTGCATCGCTAGGTGTAATGGTACCCTTAGATTATACTCACCCAGGGAGCAGTCCTGTCTTGGTCCGATGGGTGTTGCGGTCCGGCACCTCCCTTCTTTGGCGTCCTCTTCTTTCTGGGCTGAGCAGAATACTGCAGTGCGCAAGCACCGGACCTCTCCCGGCACCTGCGCACTGCAGGACTCTGCTCTGCCCTCAACAGGGCAGAGCAGTGCGCCTGCGCAGGAGCCACGACAGGAAGGAAAGAAGAGGACGACATCGTATGAAGATGGGAGGCGCCGGACCGGACCCGACCGGACGCCGGGGTGAGCATAATCTAACTCTTTTTTCTTATCTTTCAGGTTACTTCGGGGGCTTATCTGCAGCATTACAGAATGCTGTAGATAAACCCTTGATGGTGGTGCCGGCAGCTCATATTCGAATAAAGGGGTGACAGATTCCCTTTAACAGGTTTGATTGACATTAAACTAATGTGTATCACCACTTTATGTTCTAATCGTCTAGCTTTTGTCTATATGCATGTCATGTCCCTCCCTTTGATGTCGGCTCACATCTTTCCAAGCACATGTCAGCTGTTGGGAACAGCTGGCATGTGCCCCCAACAGCCGCGGGTGGAATCGCGATCCACCCGGCTGTTAACACGTTAAATACATTTAATGTGATCGCGCCTGAAGCGCGTCACTAACCTTTCCCATCGGCACCCATGTCACATCGGTTCGCATGACAATCCAACGTATGCAGGAGACCCCTGTGGTTGTCATTGCCGGATTGCTATGAGCACCGCCCAGCGGTCGGCGCTCATAGCAAGTGAGCATTTCTGCTACACACAGGCGATCTGATCATCACATGTGTGTAGCAGAGGCGATCAGACCACTTGCAGCTTATAGTCTCCCATGGAGATTATTGAAGAATGCAAAAAGTAAAAAAAAAAAAAAAGTTTTTAAAAATAGCAAAAAAATAAGAGTTCAGATCACCCCCCATTTGCCCAATTCAAAATAAAACCATAAAAAAATACACATATTTGATATCGCCACGTTCAGAATTGACCAATCTATCAAGCTATAAAAATAATTACTCCGATTGGTAAATAGCCTAGTGAAAAAAAAGTTAAAATGACAGAATTACGTTTTTTTGGTTGCCGCAACATTGCATTAAAATGCAATAACGGGCAATCAAAAGATCGTATCCACACCAAAATGGTACGATCAAAAACGTCAGCTCTGCACTCAAAAAATAAGCCACCACACAGCCCCAGATCATGAAAAATGGAGACGCTACGGGTCTCGTAAAATGGCCCAATTTTTTTTCTTTTTTAACAAACTTTGGAATTTTTTTTCACCATTTAAATAAAAAACAACCTATACATATTTGACATCTGCAAACTCGTAATGACCTGGAGAATCATAATGGCTGGTCAGTTTTAGCATTTGATGAACATGGTAAAAAAAAAAAAACAGTTGTGGAATTGCACTTTTTTGAAATTACACTACACTTGGAATTTGGAATTTTTTTTACCCTTATAAAGTACATGATATGGTAAAACCAATGATGTAATCTAAATGTACAACATGCCCCGAAAAAAACAAGCCCTCCCGTAGCCACACTGACAAAAAAAATAAAAAAGTTATGGCTCTGGGAAGAAGGGGAGTGAAAAACAGTAACCCAAAAACAAAAAAGGGCTGCAGTGTGAAGAGGTTAAGAAGGACTTCAGATGGATTTGCATTAGGGTGGGCCAGTGGTTAGCTCCATTGCATGCAGCGCTGAGTTCTCAGGCTCAATTCCCACCAAAGACAACATCTGCAAACATGTAGGTTTCCTCCCACACTCCAAAGACCTACTGATAGGGAATTTACATTGCTTGCCCCAATGGAGACAATATCTGTAAAGCTCTGTGAAATATTAAAGTTTGGAGGGAAAGGTCAGCAAACCATCAAATCGAAAAAAAATCCTTTATTTAGCATTCCTTTGAAAAAGGTAACTCCATGGAAAGAAAAAAAACATTTTTAAAAAACCTTGATGCGTTCTGGCGTATCGCTGGCCCTTAGCCAAAAGCATACCACGTTATTTTTACTCTAAGTTGTGGAATATGTTGGTGCTATATAAGCAAGCAGGGTAGGGAGCACTGCTACAAGAGTTTGTGCCCATTCTTGGATGGATATGTCAATGCTTAAAAACCCCTGAATGTGCCCATTAGACAATCGTTCTATGGGTGAAACCTAAGAACCTATGACAGACTGGTATCATATGAAATAAGATGACTGATATTCTTAGTTGAAAGTCAGATGAAAGATTTTTTGTCAAGGAACAAACTTTTATTAAAAGAATATTATCAGAAAAACGTCATTTTTTTTCCATATTCCACAAATTCCTGTGAAGCACATGAAGGGTTAATAAACTTCTTGAAAGTGGTTTTGAGAACCTTGAGGGGTGCAGTTTTTAGAATGTGATGTGGCCCCTAAAAAAAAATGGTGTTGTAAAAATGAGAAATCGCTGGTCAACTTTTAACCCTTATAACTTCCTAACAAAAAAAAAATTGGTACCAAAATTGTGCTGATTTAAAGTAAACATGTGGGAAATGTTACTTATTAAGTATTTTGTATGACATATCTCTGTGATTTAAGGGCATGAAAATTCAAAGTTGGAAAATAGCAAAATTTTCAACATTTTCGCAAAATTTCCATTTTTTTCACAAATAAATGCAAGTTATATCAATGAAATTTTACCACTATCATGAAGTCACGAGAAAACACTGTCAGAATCACCAGGTTCCATTGAAGCGTTCCAGAGTTATTATCTCATAAAGGGACAGTGGTCAAAATTGTAAAAATTGGCCTGGTCATTAACGTGCAAGCCACCCTCGGAGGTAAAGGGGTTAATATACATTGGTATAACTGCATTATAGACCACAAAGAATTAATCGGTTGATGTCTGGTGAATTTCCTTCATTTTTCCTAAAGAGATTGTGTCATGAAAAAAATTGATGAAATTGTTTTTGTGTTCAATGTATTTTTTTTTCAATTTTGTTTATGGTTTTTTTTTTCCTACATAGCACAATCTATATTAAAAATAAAAATAGAAATTTGTAAAACTTTTCATTCTGGCTACTGGGGCTTTTTTAGAATCCAACTTCCTTTGTTTCAGGAAATAACACATGTACATAGCAACAGTGGTTGGATCCCAACCATATATTTTGTATTGAAGTATCTATTAAGCCTCTACAAAGGCCATTGTGAAGAAAGGAAAACCTGGGGGATCTGGGACATCCCCTATTGTGATTGGTGGATCCTGTGTTATCAGCTGTCCATAGAGGCATTATCTGTCATTGTAATTCTGTCTCTGATGATAAGGAGCCTGCTGAAAACTCTTCTTGAATAAACAGGAGGTATGAGTCAAAAAAAGTCATAGTGGCCAGTGTGAAAATTGCAAGATTGATGGGAAAAAAAACATGAAAGCTAGATTTAAAAAATAGGTAATTTTCTTATTATTGCATTCCTTTAACAACACTATTCAATGGAAATGTGGTGGAATAACATTTGAAGGCCAGTTGTACATAATGGAATCTGAAAGTCTGCAAACATACAAGATAAATGGATGTGACCACTGCAACTCATGAGGATTCACCAAGTTAGGAGATGCCAAAACCTGTGCTTTGTAGATAGTCATCATCATTACAACTGTTATACAATTGTTAGACAATAATTGTAAGTTTTCGTATGTATCTCACCTGAGGCTGGAGGTTATCGCTCGGTGGAGAACTTTGTAATGCTGCAGTTTGATCCACAGTAATGAGCACCGGTTCATTTATTGCCACCTCAGGCTGCAGAGTAGACTGCATCTTCTCTATCTTGAATATCCTGTTGAAAATGCTAACTTCTTTAGGTTTTGTGGGGGCCATTTCTTCTTCTGTGGAGTTTGTTGCAAATATCGAAGCTTCTGGGGTTGTCACCACCGAAGTGGGAGTCTGATTTTGAACGCCACCAGTATTCTCCTTCGCTGCGCTGTCAGGACCTATGGGTGTCATTAGTTGGGTTTGCACCACTGGTGACTCTTGCAAAGTTATTTCTGGTTTCACAGAGCCAACATTTTCTGGACCATTGGGCTGAAAACTTGTGTGACCAGGGGAAGGACGTGAGATGGTTAGTCTGAACTTAGACTTGGCCGCTGGAGGAGGTGGGATAGTGACAGATCCATTGGAAATAGGGCTTAAGACAATAGTTTTTTGGGAAGAAGTGATCATGCTTTCTTGTTGCACCACTTCTTTGGTGCTCACTATAAAAGGAAAATAACAAAAATGCATGATTTGTAATCAAGTCTGTGAATAACTTAGAGGACTATCCTAAAAGAAAAATTACATTTTTTAGCATATTACCTAGTGACTCCATCTGCATTGTCTAGTGCAGACACAGGTAGCCTAAAATCCACTTACTATCTCATAAGAGGCCCACTTTGCATTACTCTCCAGCTCTGTTTTTTTCAGACTGGCTGCTGTGTAGGAGCAAAAGATCAGGAGGAAGTTAATGCATGGAATGGACAGAGGATTTCCTTTACAGCAAGGACAACAAATTAAAAACTAGTAATGCAAATAAACAAATAGAATAAATAAAATTACTAACTACAAGGAAGTAAGTAACTGTCTATAAGATATAACCGCTCTCTCTCCTAGAGGTATGTAAAATTAGGCACACATGAATATACTTCTCACTAAAAAGCAGAGAGAGTGATACTAACCGTCCAAGTAACTGTTCATACCATGCGCGGTATCATCGGTCTTGGATTCCGCACATGTAGACTTTTCTCCTGATTCACTTTCATATAATCCAATGCTGGTGTGTTTCTCAATGCCGAAAGTAGCGTGGATGAAAAAAGTCACGGGCAAAATTAGGTAAATTCCAGAAAATTACAGGTTGATCACCTCTGATGTTGTCCAAGTGATGGCGGGTGATGCTCCGGCCGGTAGCAATCGCCCTGTTCGCCGCCCGTTATTGGAGGGGCAAGCAGCGGGAGACACGGTTGGAGCCGGCAAGGTACAGGACCTTGCGTGACGCCACAGTCACGTGTTAAGACACGTGACAGGACTAACAGCCAGTTTTTTCCAAGCCGATCACGTGTCTTAACACGTGACTGTGACGTCACGCAAGGTGATCAATCTGTAATTTTCTGGAACTTACCCAATTTTGCCTGTGACTTTTTTCAGCCACGCCACTTTCGGCATTGAGAAACACACCAGCATTGGACTATATGAAAGTGAATCAGGAGAAAAGTCTACATGTGCGGAATCCAAGACCAATGATACCGCGCATGGTATGAACAGTTACTTGGACGGTTAGTATCACGCTCTCTGCTTTTTAGTGAGAAGTATATTCATGTGTGCCTAATTTTACATACCTCTAGGAGAGAGAGCGGTTATATCTTATAGACAGTTACTTACTTCCTTGTAGTTAGTAATTTTATTTATTCTATTTGTTTATTTGCATTACTAACGCATTTTTTCTATTATACCCTCTCAGCTAATAAGGGAGGTCAGTAACATTATTTTATTCAGTTGTTTGGCAATCACTCTACAATCCTTAGGGAGAGTCACTACTCACATTTGGCAAATGACTACTAGCCGGTTTTATGAGTGAGAAACATTATTCTTGTGGGTATCACTAGCGCAAATATTTTTACATTTTTAATTGTTTTATTATTCAGACAAATAGGTGGTATTGTCTGTTAATTTGCAGCTGTTATACCCCTACGCAGCGCCACTGGTTTTTGTATAAATTAAAAACTACAATTATCAAATGATCAGGTAACTGCTGCACTTAGGCCACGTTCACATGTTCAGTCAGTATTTTACATCAACATTTCTAAGCCAAAACCAGGAGTGAGTGAAAAATTCAGAAGTGGTGATATGTTTCTACAGTATTATACTTTCCCTCTGGCTATTCCACTCCAGATTTTGGTTGACAAATACTGTTGTAAAATACTGACCAATTACTGAACGTATGAACGTGACCTTAGACTGACCAGAAAGTCTCATTAAGGGCTTGTTCACACAACTGATTTGCTTAGACGAGTGGTATCCATGGTTTTCATGGATTGCAATCATACCTATGCTATTCTATGGTTATGTGCATAAGTCCGATTTTTTTCCTCGGACCAAGTTGTCCACGGGGAGGGTAAGAAACATGTACGATTTTGATGCGAGTGTTGGATCAAAATTGGAAATGCAAGTCTATCCGTCTGCGAAAAACTGATGCCACTCTGATCAAACTCTGATCAAAGTCTGATCAGAATAATCAGACCATTTTCACAGATGTGGAGAAAACGGTGGTGTGACCCTACCATAAGAACAATTTGCCTTGGAGAAAACGGTGGTGTGACCCTACCATAAGAACAAGGTGCCTTGGAGAAAATGGTGGTGTGACCCTACCATAAGAACAAGGTGCCTTAAGGACCGATGAACTCTCTTTACACTGCCTTACAGTATGTACTAGGGGTGACTTGAGTCCCAATTGCTCAAGAGATAAGGCAGCATAAAGAACCCACATCAACTTGTTGTAGAAGATGCGGTTAAACATTGGTGGACTCCACCTGGATCGGTTTTGGAGTCTATTACTTCTTAGTAACTTGTATTATGTGGGTACAGTGACATCATTAGTCCCAGGTCAGTACCCCAATACTTTCCACTCACAGGAATCGCCCCTTTCTTCTACTACATAACGTGATTGGTGGTGGAGGAGAAAGGGATATTATTGTTTTCTAGGTTGGTGTTTAGAAATTAATGAATGAGTGAGAATACGACAGATATTGTTTGCCCCTGGCTGATCTCCAGACCGCTAACACATAATGGTGATAGTTTATCTGCACTTAGTCACTGCCACTGCATATAGACACCCAGTTACCAAATACATAATGTGTGTGTGCACATTTCCCTGCACAGATAGCGTCCATAATGTGATTAAATAATAAGGTGGATGGAAATCTTTAATCAGGGAGTAGACAAGATAGTCTGAAAGCAGAATTCCCAAGAACCCAAGCAATACTTTACATACAGCTGCTATCAAAATTATTCAGTCCCCATTGAATTACATTTATTAGCGAAATATACAAACTTTTGGGGTTTTTGCGACAAACCAGTCACACAAGCACAATGTAATGTAAAATATGGCATATCACCAAACCACCTTAATGAATATAATGATCACAACACGACTAATAAAACAAGTGGTTTCTCAAAATTCATCACAAAATGCCAATTTCCCTAGCTACTGCAGGCTCAGAATTATTCACCCTTTCTTGACAAGTGTCATTAGTGCTTAGCAGAGCCCCCTTAGCTGTTATAACTTTCTGGAAACATGATATATAGGCAGACACCATCTTCAGGCAGCAATCCCGAGGAAAATTAGCTCATTCCTCATTGGCAATGGCATCCAGATCACTAATATTCTTAGGTTTGCATTATCATATGGCATCTGTCTTCTTCAGATCTCACCAGAGATTTTCTATGGTGTTCCAATGAAATTACTGTGATGGTCACTCCAGGATCTTCCAAGACTTCATCTCAAACCTTGGTGGATCGAGGTATGCTTGGGTTCTTGTCCTGTAAAGTCACATGCACACATTTTGTATTTGGTGAGGTTTTTACATCAGTATTTGTAAGCCAAAACCAGGAGTGGGTAAAAGTGCAGAAGTGGTTACGTGTTTCTATTATACTTTTCTTCTGACTGTTCCACTTCTGGTTTTGGATTACAAGCACAAAGATAAAAAAAACTCACCAAATAGTCAACATGTGCATACATGGCCTTAGAAGGTCCAATGACACCCAAGTTTCAGCTTCCTTACAAAAGGAATTACATTTTCTACCAGGATTTCCAGATACTTGATTTAATACATCTTCACATGCTGCAGATTTCCAGTGCAGAGGATCAAAGCAGCTCCATAGAAACACAAAGCCACTACCGTGCTTCAACCAAGGCATCACCAAGCCACCGCCATTCTTCACACTAGGCATAAACAAGCCACTGCCATGCTGTTTAGTAATAGGCGACACCAATCCACCACCATGCTTCATTGTAGGCATCATCAATCCACTAGCATGCTTCACCGCTTCCAATGCGTCATTCTTTCTATTCCAGAAATGTAGCTGATTCAATGGCTATAAAAATGTCAGTTTTGTTTCATCAGTACAGAGAACAGAATACCAAAACTTCTGTGGCATATTTATATGGCTTTGAAAATATTATACCCAACTTTTCTAGTGATTTTGACTCAGCAGAGATGTACATCTTGGAATTCATTTAATATGCACCTTCTGGTAGACATTGAACCCTCAGTCTGCACTTTAATGTCTATATGTGGATTTATCTCAGGTATCAGGAATAATTCCCCAATATCTAGAATATACTCCCTTTATTGGTGGTGACACATTGCTTGCAAGCTGCAGCTCTAGTCTTCCGCCACTGTCATGTCATTCATAATGTAATGACATGACAGCAGCGGCAGAGGAGAGCTGCAGCATGTCACAAACAACACTTTGGAGCTCTCCTTGGTATTCCCTCATACCTGGTATAGATCCACAACATTGTATTTAATGATATTACAGTGCAGTTCTTTCTCTCTCTCAGGGTTTGTAATGTCAATAAGAACCTGTAGCGTGGAGATCTCTGTGTGATCAGGTAAGACACATCAGTCTTACCAGATCACATTAAAAATGCTGGTTCTGACTTTCTCTGAAGGCGTTTCCTTTTTTTCCTCCTGTATGACACTGACTTCTTATGATTGAGCAAAATGATACAGGGGAAAATGTAAAGGCATCATTGAAGTATCTCGGTTAATGCTTCCTTGACTGGAGGAGAAATTAGCATATATTCTTATACAAAGGAAGACATATATACCAGGATAGGGGACATATATATAGCAGGAGGAGCCTAGGATGGGGGACATATATACCCAGAAGGGCCCTAGGATGGAGCATGTTAAAACAGGATAGGGGACATTGTTACATAATGGGAGGGACACATATGTGCTTATAGGATTTAAAATGCTACAATGGCTCATACATCTGACCAGCATGCAGATGGGGGCTTAGGTTCAGATTTTGCACCACGGCCCATCGAACTCTAGTTTCGTCATTGTGTACTAGTGTAGCAAGCGGCATCAGCAGAAAGAAGACAGGGAGGATAAAGCGCCTGGCCACTGTGTGCACGTGTGGCTGGGTGCAGGAAGTGTGCATGCGCACACACGCCGACAGCATTCAGACAGTGGTCCCTCTGGGAAGCAAGCACAATCAATCAGAAGCCCTGTTCTCTGGGTTCTAGAATGCCAATCTTGGAATCAAAGAAGGTCTTATGGTCGGACAACCCAGCATTCAGCAAGGCAAGGAAAGGGGATAAGTAGTCTTTTTTTTTGGGGGGGAAACCATTTAACTAGTGACTGATATGAAGCTGGGCTGTGTATAATCAGCTGTGGTTTCTCTGTTGAATATACATTATTTAGGTGGCAGAATGCCTTCAGCTTTGTGAATTAGTATGGCTGTTGAAATATCAGGACACTTCTATCATTCTTAGGCTATATTCACACTAGGCGTTTTTTCAGGTTTTTTTATGCAAATTTTCAGCTGCGTTTTACAGTATCAGCAAATTCTATGAGATTTCAGAAATCTCATGCAGACACCTTGGTTTTTTGTGTCAGTATTTTGTGCCTTTGCTTGATTTTTGCAGATCAGAGTGTAGCGTCACTTCTTTCAGCATTTTTTCAGCGTTTTTCACCCATTGAAAGTAATAGGTGGTGAAAAAACGCTGCAAAAAAGGCAGGTATGAGGTTTTTCTGCATTTTTTGTGCAAAAAACAAGTAGAATTAGATTTTTTTTTCATTAAACTTTATCAGCATGCACAAGAGACAAATTTACCATGACAAAAACAAAGCAAAAAATGCAAAAAAGCAAACAAATAAAACTTCCTGAAAAAATGCTTAGTGTGAACATAGTGTTATAGTTACGAAAGGTGGCGCAATATCTAATATAGAGTGGGTATGGAAAATATTGAGACCCCTTTAAATTTTTACTCTTTGCTTCATTATAGCCATTTGGCAAATTCAAAAAAGTTCATTTTTTTCTCATTAATGTACACTCTGCGCCCCATATTGACTGAAAAAAAACAAACAGAAATTTGCAAATTAATTAAAAAAGAAAAATATTACATGGTCATAATAAGTATTCAGCCCATTTGCTCAGACACTCATATTTAAGTCACATGCTGTCCGTTTCCTTGTGATCCTCCTTGAGATGTTTCTACTCCTTCATTGGAGTCCAGCTGTGTTTACTTAAACTGATAGGACTTGATTTGTAAAGGCACACACCTGTCTATATAAGACCTCACAGCTCAGAGTGCATGTCTTTCCAAATGAGAATCATGAGTTCAAAGGAACTGGCCAAGGAGCTCAGAGACAGAATTGTGGCAAGGCACAGATCTGGCGAAGGTTACAAAAGAATTTCTGCAGTACTCAAGGTTCCTAAGAGCACAGTGGCCTACATAATCCTTAAATGGAAGAAGTTTGGGACCACCCGAAGTCTTCCTAGACCTGGCAGTCCAGCTAAACTGAGCAATCGTGGGAGAAGAGCCTTGGTGCGAGAGGTAAAGAAGAACAACAAGATCACTGTGGCTGAGCTCCACAGATGCAGAAGGGAGATGGGAGAAAGTTTCACAAAGTTGACAGTCACTGCAGCCCTCCACCAGTCAGGCCTTTATAGCAGTGTGGCCTGACAGAAGCCTTTCCTCAGTGCCAGACATATGAAAGCCTGCATAGAGTTAGCTAAAAACACATGAAGGACTCCCAGACTATGAGAAATAAGATTCTTTGGTCTGATGAGATGAAGATAGAACTTTTTGCTGATAATTCGAAGTGGTATGTGTAGAGAAAACCAGGCACTATTCATCACCTACCCAATACAATCCCAACAGTGAAACATGGTGGAGGCAACATCATGCTATAGGGGTGTTTTTCAGCTGCAGGGACAAGACGACTGGTTGCAATTGAAGGAAACATGAATGTGGCCAAGTACAGAGATATCCTGGATGAAAAACTCTTCCAGAGTGCTCTGAACCTCAGACTTGACCAAAGGTTCACCTTCCAACAAGACAATGACCCTAAGCACATAGCTAAAATAACAAAGGAGTGACTTCAGAACAACTCTGTGACCATTCTTGACTGGCCCAGCCAGAGCCCTGACCTAAACCCATTTGAGCATCTCTGGAGAGACCTGAAAATGGCTGTCCACAAACGTTCACCATCCAACCTGACGGATCTGGAGAGTATTTGCAAGGAAGAATGGCAGAGGATCCCCAAATCCAGGTGTGAAAAACTTGTTGCATCATTCCCAAGAAGACTCATGGCTGTACTAGCTCAAAAGGGTGCTTCAACTCAATACTGAGCAAAGGGCCTGAATACCGTTTATACTCGAGTATAAGCCGACCCGAGTATAAGCCGACCCCCCTAATTTTGCCACAAAAAAATGGGAAAACTTACTGACTCGAGTATAAGCCTAGGGTGGGAAATGCTCCATAGATTATTCCCCCATATGGTGTCCCCAGAAGAAGCTCCATAGATTGTTCCCCCATATACTGCCCCCATAGGAAGCTCCATAGATTGTTCCCCCATATGCTGCCCCCATTAGAAGCTCCATAGATTATTCCCCCATATGCTGCCCCCATTAGAAGCTCCTTAAGATTATTCCCCCATGTGCTGCCGCTGCTGCAGCATGTAAAAATAAAAAAAATGACATACTCACCTCTCCGTCGCTGGGTGTCAGATACTCACCTGTCCTGCGTCCATGACTGCTCACCACTATCTGCCACGTCATCAGTCAGTGACGTTCAGACTGCAGGGGGCGCGGCGCGCACTAATCATGTCACCGCGCCCTCTGCTGTCTCAAGTCACTGACCGATGACAGACAGCAGCAAGCAGCCATGGACGGAGGACAGGTGAGTATCGCTATACTTACCCGTCCTGACGCTGTCGCTTGAGCCCCAAGCTTCTCCGCGCTCTCTCTTCCTGAGTTCAGCGGTCATGTGATACCGCTCATTAAAACGCATGAATATGCGCATATTCATGAGTTTTAATGAGCGGTACCACATGACCGCTGAAGGCAGGAACAGAGAGCGCGGAGAAGCTGGGGGCTCAAAAGACAGCGTCAGGATGGGTAAGTATGACCTGACACCCCCGCCCCCTCTCCCCCTCCAACCCCCTGGTGTATATGACTCGAATATAAGCCGAGAGGGGGGCTTTCAGCCCAAAAAAACGGGCTGAAAATCTCGGCTTATATTCGAGTATATACGGTACTTAAGTTATGAACATGTGATATTTCAGTTTTTCTTTTTTAATAAATTAGCAAATATTTCTACATTTATGTTTTTTATTCAGTCAAGATGGGGTGCAGAGTGTACATTAATGAGAAAAAAATGAATTTTTTTGAATTTTCCAAATGGCTGTAATGAAACAAAGAGTGAAAACTTTCCGTACCCACAGTATATTTACATCTTATAGCAAAATATCCTAATTTTATTTCCCTGCTCTGTGAGTCAGAGACCTGTTTATAAGGAATGAGAGCCGTGTTACGGTATCAGTCAAGTTGTCGGGTTCAGTTCTCTGCACACGCCCTGTATGTACACAGGAATGTTGACTTATTGAAAAAATGACAAAGCCTCACCCCTGATATATTCTGCATCTGCTCAACAGCTGAGAATAATAACTTGATGTTGTCAGTTACAGTGGATCAGCGGTGGCTCGACAACCATGACAGTTTACAGGTGTAGCCATCAGCGATGAATTCTGAAACGCATGCAAAGTGCAATGGTATGTGAGTTTCTGAGTCCAGAATTGTAATTCCTGCCTGATATGATACACATAACACTTGCGGTTCTGATGACAGTGACAAGTGGTGATGGCACCACTTATTACCTTTTAATACAAGAGAAAAAATAATGGATCTAAATGTGGCAAAACATTTTTGTATCCCTGGTCATAGCATGATGGACATTAAATTACTTGTATTTAAAGGTAACTTCAAGTCTCAGAGAGACAGGAGGGTCTGGGAATATAAATTTATGACAACCTTTGACACACTCAGTGCAGGAATGAATGTGTCACATGGATTTATGTCTTTTTACATCAATTAAGGAATTTGCTCTTCAGACCTTCTGAGGACATCACATAACACAGAACCAGACCCCAACAATAAAACTTTCTCAGTCCTTATCTATGAACTGTTCCAATATTTATGTTTATTCCTCTCCCAAAATGACAATTCTGCTTCACGTCACTTGTCTTATCTATTGCATTAGTTCTGTGCTGTTTTGTGCATAAATATGTGCTTCTTCAGATGTTGTATTAGTCTATGCCTGATGAAGAGACCTGAGTAGTCTCAAAAGCTTGCAATTTGTTACCATCTTTTCAGTTAGCCATTAACAGGTATCAACCACTGAGGACTCTCAATTCTAAATATTTTTCTCAGTTAGTAAAAAAACAGCACACTTTGACAGGTGACACATCTGTGAATTATGTGTTTCAACCCTTATCTTGTGTTGTCTTCAGATTACATTGCCAAAACGGGCTGACAAATTCCCTTTGAATAGATCTATCTATCTATCTATCTATCTATCTATCTATCTATCTGTGAACAAATTGTTGGTTCCTTTCTATTAAAATAAGAATGGTCACTGAAATAACTTGAAACTGGCAAAAGTAAGTTACAATTTCAATTTACTGAATATCTCTATATATAAAACTGAATGTATGTATAAGTGTGTGTGTATCACCAATCAATCACGAAGCATCTTTCATTTCATCAGATTTGTTCAAAAGAAGCTGAGCTGTGGTTGGTTGCTATGAGCAAGTTTTCCTTGCAACCAATCACTAAGCATCTCTCATTTCACCAGAGCTGGTTAAAAGAAGCTGAGCTGTGATTGGTTGCTATGAGCAAGTTTTCCCTCTTGACAACACCTCAGCAGACACTGACATGGTGGGAGAAATCTACCATCCCCGGGAACATAAGCTCCCAGCCATTGTCTGCCCCCCTGAAAGGAGCACAGAGCACATGACAAAAGAATCCCCCCCTCCCGTGCCCATATACACATCACACATCCTCCATCCCATAGGCACATCTTCCCTCATTAAGGTATCTCCGGTATGGAAGTCATCCAGGGATTTGGTTTTGACCCCAGGTCTCTCTTAAAGGGGTCCCCGGTATGGAAGTTAGGACCGTTCCACTCAGCTCTGTGGTTCTGACCCCAGAGTCTCTTAAAGGGATCATTGGTATGCAAGTTAGGGCAAATCCACTCAGCGTTTTGGTACTGACCCCAGGCCTTTTTTAAAGGGATCTCCAGGATGGAAGGCAGGGCAAATCCATCCAGTGCTTTGGTTCTGACCCCATGCCTCTCTTAAAGGGATGCCCGGTATGGAAATCAGGGCAGTTGCCTTCAAATGCTCTGGTACTGACCCCAGGCTCTCTTAAAGGGATCTCCTGTACGGAAGTTAGGGCAAATCCCTCAGCACTCTGATTCTGACCCCAGGGTTCTATTAAAGGGATCATCAGTATGCAAGTCAGGGCAAATCCATCCAGTGCTCTGGTTCTGATCCCAGGCTTTCTTAAAGGGATACCCGGTATGGAAGTTAGGGCAAATCCACTCAGCGCTCTGGTTCTGACCCAAGGCCCCTCTTAAAGGGATCCCCGGTATGGAACTTAGGGTAAATCCCTCAGTGCTCTGATTCTCACCCCAGGCTTCTATAAAAGGGATCCCCGGTATGGAAGTTAGGGCAAATCCACTCAGCGCTCTGGTTCTGACCCAAGGCCCCTCTTAAAGGGATCCCCAGTATGGAAGTTAGGGTAAATCCCTCAGTGCTCTGATTCTCACCCCAGGCTTCTATAAAAGGGATCATTGGTATGGAAGTCAGGGCAAATCCACTCAGTGCTCTGGTTCTGATGCCAGGCCTCTCTTAAAGGGATCCCTGGTATGGAAGTTAGGACCGTTCCACTCAGCGCTCTGGTTGTGACCCCAGGCTGAAGGGATGATGTGGGATATTAGGGGTAGTAGTCCGTGGGCTCTGACGGGATGATGTGGAATATTAGGGGTAGTAGTCCGGTGGCTCTGGCTGATGGGATGATGTGGGATATTAGGGGTAGTAGTCAAGTGGCTTTGACAGGATGATGTGGGATATTAGGAGTAGTAGTCTGTCGGCTGTGATGGGATGACGTGGGATATTAGTGGTAGTAGTCCGGTGGCTCGGGCTGACGGGATGATGTGGGATATTAGGGGTAGTAGTCCGGTAGCTCTGGCTGATGGGATGATGTGGGATATTATAGTGCAGGGATCCCCAACCGCCGGTCCGCGGCCCAGCACCGGGCCACTGCAGTGCCCTTGCTGGTCTGCGGACACAAGGGGAGCCAGGGGCGGTCAGTGGCGTAGCGGGGGCTGGGGCGGCGCGCAGCAATTCTTAGCGGCGTGTGTAGCGGCGGGCAGGGAGCGATCAAGCAGCTCCGCTGCCTGCAAGAGGGAATAGCAGGAGCGGAGCTGCAAGGACCCGTCCAGCTTCCTGCCTGCCGCCCGCGCTTCCTGTCTCTGACTGACACAGAGAGGAGCGCGCCGCTGCTGTGTGAGAGCGAGGAAGCGCAGGCGATGCTGCGACAGGTGAGAGGTGGTGTGTGTATGTATGTCTGTCTGTGTGTGTACATGTATGTCTGTGTGTGTGTGTGTGTGTGTGTTTGTCTGTGTTTGTGTAGGTGGAGCCTGGCCCTGGAGGAGATGGGGACATGAGGAGAAGGCCATGATGGGGGTAATGGGAGAAGGCCATGAGGGGGTAATGGGAGAAGACCATGATGGGGTAATGGGAGAAGGCCATGATGGGGGTAATGGGAGAAGGCCATGAGGGGGTAATGGGAGAAGACCATGATGGGGGTAATGGGAGAAGGCCATGATGGGGGTAATGGGAGAAGGCCATGAGGGGGTAATGGGAGAAGACCATGATGCCTGGGGTGATGGGAGAAGGCCATCATGGGGGTAATGGGAGAAGGCCATGAGGGGGTAATGGGAGAAGGCCATGATGGGGGTGATGGAGAGAAGGCATTGATGGGAGTAATGGAGAGACGTCAGTGATGGGGTGAAGGCAATGATGGGGAGAAGGGAGTGATGGGGTGAAGGCAATGATGGAGAGATGGCAGTGATGGGGTGAAGGCAATGATGGAGAGATGGCAGTGATGGGGTGAAGGCAATGATGGAGAGATGGCAGTGATGGGGAGAAGGGAGTGATGGGGTGATGGAGCAGGCAAGAATGGGGTGATGGAGCACTCATTCAAAACCTATGGTGAGTTGAGTCACATTATAAATGTTATTTAATTATAAGTATGCACTGCTACACTACAACCGTGTCCATAGCCCCGCCCCCTTATGACCAAATCCCCGCCCCTGCCACACCTCCATCCCCGCCCTACCGGGCCATGGAAGAATGGTCTTGCTTGAAACCGGTCCCTGGTGCAAAAAAGGTTGGGGACCACTGTTATAGTGAATGTGGCTATGCGGAGTGGACGGGGCTCTACATTCAGCTTATATATATATATATATATATATATATATATATATATATATATATATATATATATAGATTATAATCATTATAATTTGTTATAACTAACCGTAGTTAGTTAGTATGCCCGAGCAGCGCCGGTCTCTTCAGCTAGTCAACTAATAAAGATATTAACACAATTTGCCCTTTCACATGCCCTGTGCACTCCATCCATATCAGCCCTTCTCTCCTCTCCTGTGTACATCTCTCATGCTCTTTTCACAATCTTAAATTGCACAGTTCCATTCACTTCCATCTTACAACACAAGAGACACTAACAAATTACTTAAACATGTGCTCACTCTCTTTATTCTTCTTCTCCTAGTCACAGGAGATATATCTCCTAACCCCAGTCCTTCTTGTAATAGTAAGTTTAACTCCCCTGATGCACACAGAAAACCTGAGACTCTCATTCATGTTCCTTTTGTCATGGTTCCATCCCTCAGTGTGACTGTTATGCAGTTACTGACAGCTCAGCCATCCAAACTGGCACAGAGACATGCTGAAGCTGTCAGTACTTTGACAGCTCTGCCATCCTTTCTGGCACAGGGGTGTGCTGAGCTGTCAGTGTGTTGATTGACAGCTCGACTATCCAATCTGAGATTGAGAGGCGTCGACTGTCTCCAAGTGTTCATTATCACAGGTGATAGCCATGCTACTTAACAGAGCTTTTTCTCCCAGACCTCTGCCAGACATACATTCAGCTAATGAGGTTTGTGCTTCCTGTGCCTTGAGTACTGTATGCTTGATCCTTTGTTGCCTGACCTTGGACTTCGTTCTTACCATCCGTCTGTTTAACCCCTTCTGCTCAGATCCGTTATCCTCTTGGACCTCGGAAGGCTACCTGACCAAGCTTTTATCTCTTTGTTATGTTTATGACCTACACTCAAGGCTTCTGACCTTGGACTCCTTGAGTACTCTGACTCAGGGCTTGACCGTGGGAAGTGACTAGTATCACACTTTTAACACCTTCTGTCTCTTAACTGTGCCCTCTGGAACTCACGGTCAGCGTGTAACAAACTTTCCTACATTCATGACTTACAGTATTCCTTTTAAATTCCCTTAACCTTCTGGCTCTTACTCAAACCTGGATAGCTGTCAGACTACCCTGCTGCTATCTTATATTGTGGCCTATCTTTTTCACATACAGACCTGACAACAGACCAGGTGGAGGGATTGATCTGCACCTTTCAACAAAATGTATTTTTTAGGTTATCCCCCAGTACCCTCACTTATATTCCCTTTTTTTGAGGACTATGCTTTCAGACTCTACAGGCCCTTCTTCCTATGAGTGGTGGTTGTGTATTGACCTCCATGACTCTCCCATCAGTTCCTGGATCACTTTGCCACTTGGCGTCCATACTTTCTATTCTGTAACATCCCCATTGGCGATCTCCTTTCCCACTCACTTTTTATCTCTGTCTTTCCCTCTCAGCCTTTCACAGCTTACTAACTCTCTTGTGCATGAAGATGGGAATATGCTGGACCTTATCTTCTCTCGTCTCTGCTCAGTGTATGATTTGACTAACTCCCCTCTCCCGCTCTCTGACCGCAACCTTTTTTTATTCTCTGTCAAGAACTGTCACCCGACTCAGGACTCCTCCACTTACCATACTTATAAAAATATACATACCATTAATACCCAGAAACTTAGAAGAATCTGCAGTCACCATTAGCCCCAATCTCTTCCCTCTCATGTCCTGACTCTGCACTTCCTACATTTAGAACAAATCAGCACAAACAGCGAAAACCCTGGCACATGCTGCAAATAAGTTTTCTCAGTAGTGCTCCAGATGCGCCGAAAAACAGTGGAGAAAATCGACTATGGCTAAAGATTTCATCCATTATATGTTTATGCTTAAATCATACCACTCTGCCCTTCATCTCTCCAAACAAACCTACTTCAACAACCTTCCCACCACACTATCCAACAGTCCTAAACGATTCTTTGACACTTTTCATTCTTTCCTCAATCCAAGAGTGCAAGCCCTAGCCACTGACCTCAGCGCTGACAAGCTGGCCAATTATTTCAAAGAAAAATTGACTGTATCTGACATGAAATTTTCTCCCAATCCCCTAACATCATGCATGATCATCCCTCCCCGATGGCATCTAGCTCACTTTTTGTCTTTGAATCGGTCATGGAACAAGAAGTTAACAGGCTCCTTGCATCTCCTCGCCCTACTACCTGCATCAGTGACCTTGTTACCTCACATCTCCTTCAGTCCCTTTCTCCGGCTGTCACCATTTAGCTAACTAAAATATTTAACCTCTCTTTTTTTCTGGTATCTTTCCCTTCTCATTTAAAAACATGCCAACACACATCCATTAATTAAAGAAAATACCTCAACCAGAACTGCGCTGCTAACTACAGAACTGTCTCTATTGTGCTATCTCTCATCTAACTCTCTTCTTGACCCTTTTCAATCTGGTTTCTGTTCTTTACACTCTACTGAAACTGCCCTTACTAAAGTCTCTAACAATCTACCAACAGCTAGATCTAATGGTCACTATGCCCTGCTGAGTCTCTTGGATCTCTCTGCAGCATTCATCACTGTGGATGACCAGCTCCTCCTCAATGTGCTCCGCACTATCAGCCTCGAACATTCTGCTCTCTCCTGGTTCTCCTCCTACCGCGCTGATGGCTCCTTCACTGTATCTTTTGCTGGCCCCTATTTCTCTCTTCTTTGCCTTACTGTCGGGGTTACTCAGGGTTCAATACTAGGCACCCTTCTATTCTCCCTATACACCGCCCCTATTGGACAAACAAACAGTAGATTCGGATTCTGTACCATCTCTATGCTGATTATGCAAAATGTACACTTCATCTCCTGACCTCACCCCTGAATTACTATAATATACCAGTGATTGTCTTTCCGCTGTCTCTAACGTTATGTCCTCTCTCTGTATAAAACTGAATTTGTCAAAAACTGAACTCCTAATGTTTTCTCCCTCCACTAACCTACCTCTGCCTGATATTGCCATTTCTGCGTATGGTTCTACCATTACTCCCCAGCAACACACTCGCTGTCTTGGGGTCATATTTGATTCAGATTTTTCATTGACCCCCCTACATCTGATTACTTGCTCGCTCATGTTACCTACACCTCAAAAACATCTCTAGAATTTGACCTTTTCTTACCTTTGAAACTGCAAAAACTCTTACTGTTGCTCTTATTCATTCTCTTCTGGACCATTGCAAGTCTCTACTAATTGGTTTCCCACTTACTAAACTCTCCCCTCCAAAATCCATCCTGAACGCAGCAGCCAGGATCATATTCTTTTTCATCCCCTACACCAATGCCTCTACCCTGTATCAGTCGTTGGACAGGTTGCCTATCCGATACAGAGTCCAATATAAACTTATCACTCTCACCCTGGTCGTTTTCCACCGAATACTAACTGTCCATTATGAACCCCGTTTTGTGACATAAATAGTGAAGGGCGAACCTGAACAGTAAAGTTCCGGGTCTGTACCAATCACTTCACTGACGTCACTGTGCACTGCATGATAACTTTCTCACGATGACAGCGGTGATGTCAGTGATGTAATCGGGGTTCATTAGCTATGAACTCCGGTGACCTTTCTCACGTCACTGCTACACACTGCAGAAGTGTCCTTGCGCTGCTGTCTCAGTGTATTCCAGCTGGCTTGCTTAGTGGTTGCATCATGCCAATGCTCAACAAACCACCCAGATGTAGCAGAGCTGGACTTCTTCGTGGGACAGATACAGATTATCTTCTTGTCGGACAGGTGAGGAATATGGTGTTTTTTATTTTTTATTTTTTTTAAATAAATGGGTAAAAGAGGTTGAGGTTTCATTTCAAATAAAGGACTTTATTTTTACTGTCTCTTTTCTTTGATGTTGACATTACAAAGCTGACGTCAACCCCACAACTATTAGCTCACTTGCCACAGCACCAGGGCAAGTGGGAAGAGCCGGGCAAAGCGCCAGAATTGGTGCATCTAATAGATACACCTATTCTGGGGTAGCTGTGTTCCTTCCCAGTCTGGGAATACCAGCCCCATGCTGTATACTTTAGCTTGGCTGGTTGTTAAAAATGGGAGGACGCTGACATTTTTTTTTAAAAATTAAAAAATGTTAAAAAATGGCATGGAGACCCCTATGTTTTTGATAACCGGCTAAGATAAAACTGACATCTGCACATCACGTCTCGCTAACAGCGAGAGCAGGCATATGATAATAAGCATCGTACTCTCTAACCGTTTTACTGCTGGTCAAAACTGCTGGCTCACACTCTGTCAGCTGTATGTTGGTGTGGGAATCGCAACAATCTGACTGGCGATATCGAAATAACTGCATATCAGAGCAGTTTCTCACGCTGCCACACAGATAACAGCGTATGAAATATTTGACGTTCAGGCTGCTGAACCCGAACAGTAACACAGACTTCTTGGAGAAGTTGGTGTTAAGGTTCCATGCACAAATACTAGGTGTTTGGTATTACCCTGAACCTTACTGTTCGGGTTCGCCCATCACTAGTTATGTGTAGAGATGAGTGAACCCGAACTTAAAAGTTTGGGGTTCATACTGGAAAGTTAGTGTACAGTGCTCAATAACGAACACGGAGAAGAGAGAGTGCTAAACACCAAACACAGATGAATGAGAGACTTTTGCAGGTCCTTGTTAGAGTCATCATTGATTTCAATGGAGTTCGGGTTCTGGCTCAAGTTCAGGTACAGTTCTGGTACCAGAACTGAACTTTGGTATAAAGTTTGGGTAAAGTACCAGATCCCGAACTTCCACAAGTACGCTCATCCTTAGCTATGTATTATTATGCAATGTCTTTATTGTCTTTACAAGTACCCTCTAAACAATTTGTTTGGTGCTAAATGCCTTTCCCAGAAGGGTTTGGCGTTTAACACTGGACACAAACTGTTTAGCGTTCTGGGGAAAGTAGAGAGAAAGGATTTTCCAGCTCCAAAGTTCGGATACTCATTGTTTTAAATTGGGTTATGATTTAAGTTTGGGTAAAGTTCCTGAACTTAGGGTAAAAGAACCCGAAAGTCCACAAGTCTGCTCATCCCTACTTATGTGTTATTCTATATTAACTCCTTTCTCACAATGGACAATGATCCGTCCATGTGCCCTGGGCCTATCTGACCAGGTATGGATCATTACGTCACCGCGATCGCCTGTGCACACAGGGTGTTTACGGGCGATCGCCTCCGGGTGTCAGTTGATTCTGACAGCTTAAACCCAGCACTAAGTGCCAGGAGCGGTCACAGACCACTCCCGGCACTTTAACCCCCCCATTTGTGACAACCAGCCTTGCTAAAGCTCACAGCTGGGTGCTGCTATTCTCAGGATGTTAAGGGGCCATGGATATTGGCCTCCCCCAGCCTAAAAATAGCAGCCCGCAGCTGTCCAAAAAAGGCACATCTATTTGCCCAACTCTTTCCACTTGCCCTGTTGTGGTGGCAATTGAGGTTCATATTTGTGGGGTTGATGTCACCTTTGTATTATCATGTGACATCAAGCCCACGTATTAGTAATGGAGAAGTGTCTATAAGTTACCTCTCCATTACTAATCTTATAGTTGTATGGTAAATAAAGACACACCCAGAATAAAGTCCTTTATTAGAAATAAAACAAAACACAGTTTTCCATTTTTATTTAAAAGTAACAAACACAGTTTTACTTACCTAACGCTGTTATGATTGAGTCACCGTAGGAGACAAAAACAGAAATGCTAGCTAGTCCTGAAAACCAGAGAAGTTGGCAACTATCAGATTGCAGACCCCTGAACCTATCAACACAACTAGCAGTAGCCGTGGGGGGTTCCTACGATGACCTAGACCCCTCGATCACAGCCGGAGAGATACATAGGCCTAAAGAAGGAAAGGGGAAATCTAACTGCCCCAGAGCAGACCCCAAAGCAATAGGCAGCCCCCCACATATAATGACGGTGAAGCAAGATGAAAACACTTACACAGACAGAAAGACAGGCTGAGCAAAGACGGGGGCCAAAAACTACCTAAATAGGAACGGATAGGAAGGCTGCTGTCTGCAATCTGCCAAAACCCTAACAGAGACAAACGCCAACAAGCTGATATAAAAATGGCCCTGAAGCAACTAAGCTTCAAAAACTAAATCAGCACTCAGGTAGTTTCAGAAGACAGAGCTCTAGGAACACTGCACACTCCAGCAGGGAGTGGCAGAATCCAAAAAGCAAGAAAAACAAAAACAAATCTTAGATGCAAAAAGGCAAAACAGAAAACTTAGCTTTAGGAGAGCAGGAATCAGACTGGTGTCCAAGAGTCCACAGAGAAATCACCCGCAGGGCAGAAAGGGCGTAGGCTGCCTTAAATCCAGTCAGTGACTCCACTCAGCCAATCGTCTTCATTAGTCCCAGGTGCCTGATAATCAGGCTCACTACCTTCCTTCACTAGAATAGGGAGTTCACCAGGCCTCAGTGACGGAGGGGAAAATGAACTCACAACAGTACCCCCCCTTGAGGAGGGGTCACCGAACCCTCAACAACGCTACCAGGGCGATCAGGGTGAGCCCGATGAAAGGCACGCACCAATGTTTTGGCATGAATATCAGAGGCAGAGACCCAGGAATTATCCTCCTGACCATAACCCTTCCACTTAACCAAATACTGGAGTCTCCGTCTAGCCATATGGGAATCCAGAATTTTCTCTACCTCATATTCCATGTTACCTTCAACCAATACAGGGTCCGGAGGTGCCACCTCAGGCACAACTGGCTCAACAAACCTCTTCAACAAGGACTTATGGAACACATTATGGATCTTAAATGTGACAGGAAGAGCCAAACGAAAAGAGACCGGATTAATAATCTCCAAAATCTTGTAAGGTCCAATAAATCTAGGCTTAAACTTAGGAGAAGCCACCTTCATAGCAATATTTTTTGATGATAACCACACCATATCACCAATCTTAAACTGGGGACCAATGGTCCTATGTCGACTGGAAAACCGCTGGGCCTTTTCCTGGGAGAGAGATAACTTATCCACCACTTGGTCCCAGATCTGGTGCATTCTCTCCACCACAGTGTCAACACCTGGGCAGGCAGAAGGCTCCACCTGCCCTGAAGAAAATCGAGGGTGAAAACCAAAGTTACAAAAAAAAGGTGACATCAAAGTGGCAGAACTAGCTCTATTATTTAAAGCAAATTCGGCCAAGGGCAAAAATGAAACCCAATCATCCTGATCAGCGGAAATAAAACATCTCAAATATGACTTCAAGGTCTGGTTTGTTCTCTCTGTCTGCCCATTGGTCTGAGGGTGAAAAGCAGAGGAGAAGGACAACTGAATTCCCAACTTGGAACAGAACGTCCTCCAAAATTTAGACACAAATTGAACTCCTCTGTCAGATACAATGTTCTCAGGAATCCCGTGCAAGCGAACCACCTGTTGCAAAAACAGAGGCACCAACTCAGAGGAAGATGGCACTTAGGGAGTGGTACAAGATGAACCATCTTAGAGAACCTATCACAAATCACCCAAATAACAGTCATTCTTTGAGAGACCGGCATATCAGAAATGAAATCCATTGAAATATGGGTCCATGGCCTCCTGGGGACCGGCAAAGGCATCAACAACCCACTAGAGCGAGAACAAGATTTAGACCGGGAGCAAGTCCCACAGGACTGCACAAAATTCCTGACATCATGAGACAAGGTGGGCCACCAAAAAGAGCGACTCACCAGATCTCTAGTACCAAAAATACCTGGATGACCAGCCAATGCAGAGCAATGAACTTCAGACATCACTCTCTTCTTCCACTGGTCAGGAACATACAACTTTCCACTGGGGCAACGCTCAGGTTTGTCCTCCTGGAACTCTTGCAGAGCAAGTCTCAAATCGGGCGAGATGGCAGAAAGAACTACCCCTTCGCCTAAGATGGTGGCAGGCTTGGTCACCACAGGAGAATCAGCAAAGAAACTCCTAGAGAGGGCGTCAGCCTTGACATTCTTAGTTCCAGGAAGGAAAGAGACCACAAAATCAAAACGTGTAAAAAACAAGGCCCACCTAGCCTGTCTAGGGTTCAAGCGTTTAGCCGACTCTAGGTAAATCAAATTTTTGTGGTCAGTGAGGACCACAACTTGATGTTTGGCTCCCTCCAACCAATGTCTCCACTCCTCAAATGCCCATTTCATGGCCAACAGTTCCCGATTCCCCACATCATAGTTACGTTCAGATGAAGAGAACTTACGGGAAAAGAAAGCACAGGGATTCATTTTAGATGTTACCGGATCCTTTTGGGACAACACCGCTCCTGCACCAATCTCAGAAGCATCCACCTCTACCTGGAACGGGAGTGAGACATCAGGTTGCCGCAGAACCGGGGCGGAGGTAAATCTACGCTTCAGCTCCTGAAAGGAAGCAACCGCCTCCGGAGACCAATTCAACACATCCGCACCCTTCCTGGTCAGGTCAGTCAATGGTTTGGCAATACTAGAAAATTTTGCTATAAATTTCCGATAAAAATTAGCAAAACCCAAAAACTTCTGGAGGGCCTTCAAAGAAGTGGGCTGAACCCAATCATAAATGGCCTGTACCTTGGCCGGGTCCATTTCAATAGTTGACGGAGACAAAATAAATCCCAAAAAAGAAATTCTCTGTACTCCAAAAAGGCATTTTGATCCTTTGACATACAGAAAATTCTCTCTCAAGATCCGGAACACAGTCCGAATATGTTCCACATGAGAATCCCAATCCTTGGAGAAGATCAAAATATCATCCAGATAGATAATCAAAAATTTATCGACAAAGTCTCGGAAAATATCGTTCATGAAGCACTGGAAGACAGAAGGGGCATTAGTGAGCCCAAAAGGCATCACCAGGTACTCAAAATGTCCCTCCGGAGTATTAAACGCCGTCTTCCATTCATCCCCCTGCTTAATGCGGATAAGATTATACGCCCCCCTGAGGTCAAGCTTGGTAAACCAGCAAGCACCTCTGACTCTAGAGAATAGATCCGAAATCAGGGGTAACGGATACTGATATTTAATAGTAATTTTATTGAGGGCACGATAATCAATACAAGGCCTTAAAGAACCATCCTTCTTGGCCACAAAAAAAAAACCGGCACCTAAGGGTGAAGAGGATGGTCTAATATGACCCTTCTCCAACGCCTCCTTAATATAGGACCGCATAGCCTCGTGCTCGGATACAGATAAATTGAAGAGCCGACCCTTAGGAAATTTACACCCCGGGTTTAGTTCAATTGCACAGTCATAACTCCTATGAGGAGGCAAGGACGCAGACTCATTCTCACTAAATACATCATAGCAGTCCGCCAAATAGTCAGGAACCTCATGCGACTGAGGAGAGGTGGAAAAAAACGGAGCCTCACTAAAGGTACACCGGCAACCCCAACTCACCACAGACACATACTTCCAATCCAAAACTGGATTATGAATCTGCAACCAGGGAAACCCCAGAACAACGGCATCATGCAGACCATGCAACACCAAAAATCTGCAATTTTCTTGGTGGTCTGGGGCGACCCGCATGACCAACTGGGTCCAAAACTGAGGTTTATTTTTAGCCAGAGGGGTAGCATCAATCCCCCTCAAAGGGATAGGCGTCTGCAGAGGTGTCAATGGAAATCCACAACGTTTAGCAAAATCCAAGTCCATTAGGTTTAGTGCTGCTCCCGAATCCACAAAAGCCTTGGCGGAAAATGTGGACAGGGAACAGATCAGAGTAATCGCCAAAAGAAACTTAGGCTGAACCCCACCAACAGAAAACGTGTGTGCAAAGCGTTTCTCACGTTTAGGACAAACAGAAATAACATGTGAGGCATCTCCACAGAAAAAACACAGCTTATTACGCCTTCTGAATTCCTGACGTTGCACCTTAGACAAAACTCTATCACATTGCATAGGTTCAGACGTCTGTTCAACCGGTGGCAACACCTCTCGTGTAATCCTGTGTTCACGTAAACGCCGATCAACCTGAATGGCTAAAGACATAGAATCGTCCAGACCAGAGGGAACAGGAAATCCCACCATAGTATCTTTTACGGCTTCTGACAAACCCTTCCGAAAGAGAGCAGCCAAGGCACTATCATTCCAGGTAGTAAGGACCGCCCACTTTCGGAACTTTTGACAGTACAACTCTGCAGATTCTCGACCCTGGTTCAATGCTAACAGGGTCTTTTCAGCCTGATCAATAGCATTAGGTTCGTCGTACAGCAACCCCAAGGCTTGAAATAATGCGTTCACATTAGTCAGAATAGGGTCATCTGGATTCAAAGAAAACGCCCAATCCTGGGGATCGCCGCGCAGCAAAGAGATGACAATTTTAACCTGCTGCGCGGGGCTCCCTGACGAGTTAGGCTTCAAAGCAAAAAATAATTTACAATTATTCTTGAAACTCAAAAATTTAGATCGATCCCCAAAAAATACATCAGGTGTGGGGATCTTTGGTTCAACAGCATTTGAACGAGCAAGATAGGCAGAAATTCCTCGCACTTCAGCAGCGAGCTGCTCCACACGATCAGACACTTGCTTTATCTCCATTGAGAGAAAAAAAAATTCCCCCTACGGCCTCAGAGATATAGAGGAAAGAATATACACACACCTTTTTTTTTTTTTTTTTTTTAAACACAATTCTTTCCTGCTATTGAGTACCCCAGGATCTGCGGTTAGGCGGGTGATTCTGTTATGATTGAGTCACCGTAGGAGACAAAAACAGAAATGCTAGCTAGTCCTGAAAACCAGAGAAGTTGGCAACTATCAGATTGCAGACCCCTGAACCTATCAACACAACTAGCAGTAGCCGTGGGGGGTTCCTACGATGACCTAGACCCCTCGATCACAGCCGGAGAGATACATAGGCCTAAAGAAGGAAAGGGGAAATCTAACTGCCCCAGAGCAGACCCCAAAGCAATAGGCAGCCCCCCACATATAATGACGGTGAAGCAAGATGAAAACACTTACACAGACAGAAAGACAGGCTGAGCAAAGACGGGGCCAAAAACTACCTAAATAGGAACGGATAGGAAGGCTGCTGTCTGCAATCTGCCAAAACCCTAACAGAGACAAAAGCCAACAAGCTGATATAAAAATGGCCCTGAAGCAACTAAGCTTCAAAAACTAAATCAGCACTCAGGTAGTTTCAGAAGACAGAGCTCTAGGAACACTGCACACTCCAGCAGGGAGTGGCAGAATCCAAAAAGCAAGAAAAACAAAAACAAATCTTAGATGCAAAAAGGCAAAACAGAAAACTTAGCTTTAGGAGAGCAGGAATCAGACTGGTGTCCAAGAGTCCACAGAGAAATCACCCGCAGGGCAGAAAGGGCATAGGCTGCCTTAAATCCAGTCAGTGACTCCACTCAGCCAATCGTCTTCATTAGTCCCAGGTGCCTGATAATCAGGCTCACTACCTTCCTTCACTAGAATAGGGAGTTCACCAGGCCTCAGTGACGGAGGAGAAAATGAACTCACAACATAACGCCTAATTCCACTGAAGCCCTCGTTCTCCTGTAATAAAACAAAAATAAAAAAACAACAATATCCTTCACCTCTCCGTCGTTCTGCCCCATGCCGTAATCCATTTCTGGGGGATGAGTAGGTTTCAACCTCAACAATGCCAAGATGTGACTGTCCAGACTGAGAACCACTGGTGACAGAGCTTCTGCAAGCGCAGCATCAATGACGGCATCAAGGTTACTGGCAGTCACTGAGGCTCCGTTTCCAGCCGGGCTGAACTGCTGTGACCTCGGTGAGATCCCCACTAGCACCATGAGATATTTATTTAAATAGTTTATAAAAAACAGTGTGGGGACCCCTCTATTCTTGATAATCAACCTTGCTGAAGCTGACAGCTGAGGGTTGCAGCCCCCAGCTGTGAGTTTTGTCTGGCTGATTATAGAAAATACAGAGGAACCCACAATGCTTTTTTCATTCATTTATTTATTTATAGCACAGGCGGTGACTGATGAATAACCTCATCAGCCACCGCCTGCTCTCACTGTTATTAGTGGCAGCAGAGTAATACTCCCATCAGTCGCCGCCTGCTGTCTCTTTTATCACTTAAATGTAACTCTCATTATTCTGATGAGAGCCAAGGAACAGCGATTACTGTACTGCTTCTTCCTCGGTGCTGATGCGTGTCACACGGATGACATCCATGTGTGTTTTCCGTGTGCACATGTGCATGACGTTTTGCGGTCCGTAATGACATTAAAAAATGGACATATCAGCATGTTTTGCCCACGGACACATGGTCCATGGAAACACATTGACATGTGCACAGACCCATTCCTTTGAATGGGCCTAAGTGTGTACGTGTCTACAGTACGTGTAAAAACTGTTACCACACGTACCAGAGACAAGGACATGTGAAAGAGGCCTAAATCTGGTATTGCTGTAACCCGAAGAATAAAGTCACCTAATCACTTATACCGCATTAGGAATGGCGTAAAAAATAAATAAAACCAATTCTAAACATGCTGTTTATTTTTTCATTCTCCCTCAAAAAGATCGAAGTAAGGCTCAGAGCACATTTATCCAGCACTCTGCGTTGAGGTCTTACACTAGGGTTTCCATGTAAATCTCTGAACCACGTGATTCAGATGGAACCTCTGGTGGAAGATTCCCTATAATGAGGCACTGTGGACACCGTCTGACCTGTGATCCGGCAGTGTCTGTCTTTTTAGGATTGCATAACAGTGCCGTCGACCACAGTTTTGTGAATTTCTGAAAAGGACACTGCTTAGCAGAGGCCAGAGAGAGTCCAGAATAACTGCTGCCTCACTATAGTGAATGAATCTCTCAGGGGTTTCATCTGAATCAAGTTACTCAGAGATTTAAATGGAAACCCCAAAGTAAGTGCCAGGCGTAGAGCGCCATATAAATATGATCCCAAATATTATGTAAAATGTTCCCAATAAAAGCTTCAACTCAATCCAAAAAAAAAGCAAGGCCTCACTCAGGTCCGCTATCTGTTAATGGAAGTATAGGGGCTTCCACATTACTGGTAGCACAAAGGCTCTGGAATAGCAAAATGGCTCCTCACCCGACAAAAGAAATTCAGCAAATTCTCAGCTCCCAAATCCAAATGCCCCCCTCACTTCTGAGCCCCACAGTATACCTAAACCACATAGCGTCCATGTTTGGCATTTCTGAAGCGATGAGAGCCCGCCTAATTTACGGGTGCATGCCTCCAGAAGCACGGGCTGGGCATAACGTACTGGTGACAGCAACGTACTGGTCACTAGAGCGTACTCCCCACTATAACGGCAGTTTGCAATTTTCACTCGACAATATTCATTGCTGTTTGTTTCTAGAAAATACCCATGAAGTCAAAATTGTCACTACATGTCTAGATAAATTCCCGAAGGGGTATAGTTTCCCAAATGGGGTTACTTTGAGGGAGGATTCTGCTCTTCTAGCAATTAGGGGCTCTGTATATGGAGTCCGCAATCTGTTCTAGGAAAATCTGTGTTCCAGGAGGCAAATACACTGACATGTGCACAGACCCATTCACTTGAATAGGCAAATAGTGCTCTGTTCCTCCCGAGTCTCTACGTATGGCTAAGTATCACTGTACAGCCACATATGGGGTTTTGCCACTTTCAGTAGAAATTGTGGGACAAATTTTTGTGCCATTTTTACCCACTTCTTGTCTGAAAACTTAAAATCTGGTGCTAAAACAAAATTTTGGTGGTAAAAATGTAGTTATTTTTCTTCAATGGTATAAAATTCTATGACTCACCCATGGTGTCAATATGATCACTGCACCCCTAGATGAATTCACGGTGTAGTTCGTAAAATGGAGTCACTTATGGGGGGTTCTGCTGTTCTGACACCTCATGGGCTCTCCCAGTGGGTCATAGCAGCTGCAAACCATATCAGTAAAATCTGTTGCTCCTTGCCTTCTAAGCTTCGCATTGTGCCTGAAAAATATTTCCCGTTTACATGTAGGGTATTGGTTCACTCAGGAAAAAATGGACCTCAGTTTGTTGTAAAAAATTTCCTATTAGCCCTTACAAAAATTGAAAACTTGGAGCTAAAACAACATTTTAGTGGGAGAAATGTAATTTATTCTTTCTTCACCGCTCAGTGGTATAAAATTCTGTGAGGCACATGTGGTGTCAAGATGATCACTGCACTACTAAATTAGTTCATTGGGGAGTGTAGTTTGTAAAATGAATTCACATATAGGGGGTTTCTGTTGTTCTGGCATCACAGGGGCCCTGCCAATGTGACATGGCACCCTTAAACCATTTGCGCAAAACCTGAACTTCAATATGGAGTCGCTTCCCTTCTGAGCTTTGCACTGTGCCTCACAAGTAGTATTCCGATACATGTGGGGTATCAGCGAACTCAAGAGAAATTGCACAACAAATTTTATGGTGCAATTTCTCTTGTTACCCTTATGAAGATGCAAAATGTGAGGCTAAAATAAAAATTTTGTGAGGAAAATTTGATTTTATTATTTTCACGGCTCAACGTTATAATCTTCTGTGATGCACCTGGGGGCTCAAAGTGCTCACCACTCATCTAGATTAGTTCCTTGGGGGGTCTAGTTTTCAAAATGGCATCATTTATGGGGTGTTTCCACTGTTTAGGCACATCAGGGGCTCTGCAAACGTGTCATACTTTCCGATCTCAATTCCAGCCAATTTTGCGTTGAAAAAGTCAAATGGCGCTCCTTCCAAGATCTGCCATGCACCCAGTGGTTTACCTCCACATATAGGGTATCAGCATACTCAGGACAAATTGGACAACTTTTTGGGTCCAATTTCTCCTGTTACCCTTGGGAAAATAAAAAAAAAATTGGATTTGAAGTAAATTTTTTTGTGAAAAAAAGTTAAATGTTTATTCTTTTTGAACATTCCAAAAATTAACGTAAAGCACTTGAAGGGTTAATAAACTTCTTGAATGTGATTTTGAGCACCTTCAGAGGTGCAGAGGGCACTTACAAGTGGTTGTATTAGTCTGGATAGACCCCGTCGCCACACCCTAAAAAAATGTGAAAAGGACCCATTTTACAAAAAGGAACCAAAGCCAAATCTTTCATTGACACCCGCTGGAGTCACCATTTTTAAATGGTAAATCCAGCGGCTCTCAGCCTGGGCCAAGGACCTAAACAAATGATACAACCACTTGTAAGTACCCTCTGCCTTAAAGCTTTCCTGGCTTTGTTATAGGAATTTGGTATCTTAGTTCTAATGCCCAGATAGACTTTTTCACATATACTCCTCTGCAGCTTACACCTGAATTAGGCGTTAATCAGTCTCTTATGTTTAGCCAGAAAATGTGGTGATATATTAATCTGTATACTGTTGGCATTGAAATAATCTGGTTACTGTATCTTGAGGATTCTGGTCTATCCAGTTAGTATATACTGACATATTTATACAGTATATTATGCAATAGGTTGTGGTTTTGGCACTATGCACTTTATCTGACCAGTCTGCATTTCCCTGTATTCTGCTTATCAGCCTCTGTATTTTAATAATTTGTATTTTAAATTTATTCTAATAAAATGATATTTTAGGACTATAGTCTGTGAGCCTTCAGCTTTTTTCCTTTCAGTATTTTGTTATGTGTTATTCTGTATTGTCTTTATTAAATATACAAGTCCCCTCTAATACGTAAAGTGCTGTGGAATATGTTAGTGCTAAAAAAATAAAAAAATATAAAAAATTATTATAACTGATTGAATAAATAAATTAAAAAAATAAAAACTAATGAAAATGTCCTGGACATAAATGATGGTGGCTTTTACTTGAGATTTTGCTGCACGACCTCTTGCAGCAATCATTGCAAACAAATGCTTACTGTAACTTCTCAGTGACACTTCTGCCCCTGTCTACATATATTTTAGCTACACACCTCTGTATGCAAACTGCTTCTTGAGTCTCAGGTGTGACTTCTCCAGACAGCAGGTTTCAGCTCCTTCAGATGAGCAATAGCATTTAGATCAGGGCTCATGGTAGCCACTTCAGAATAGTCCAATGGTTTGCTTTTCACCCTTCTTGGATGTTTTTAACTGTGTGTTTTGGATCATTACCTTTTTGGAGGACCCGTGACCTGTGACTCAGACCAAGCTCTTGTGACACTCTGCAACACATGCTGCTTCAGAATGCCTTGCTGACTGTCTTTAGATTTCATTTCACCCTGCACAGATTAAAGACACCGTGTCCGAGATGCAACAACCTAGCCCCAAAACATAACCGAGCCTCCTCCATGTTTCACAGTAGGTACAATGTTCTTTTCTTTGTATGCTTTATTTTTGCATCTGTGAACATATCGCAGATGTAACTTGCCAAAAAGCTCTAGTTTTGTCTACTATGTTCAAAGAATAATCTCCCAGAAGCTTTGGGGTTTGTCAATACAAATTCTCTTCTCTTATTTGTCCCAGAGAATTATTGCAATTAGGCCAGGGTCACACTAGTGTATGGCATCCAATGCGAGAACATCGGATGCGATATGCTAATGACCCTCGGCTCCTGCTCTGCTGCAAGCAGGAGCAGAGGATCCTCTCGAACAGAGAGGATCGGAGCACAGCTGTGGAGAAGGCAGAGAAACTAATTTCTCCATCTCCTCCATTGCTGGTGTCAGAGTATATCACACAGCACTCGGATGATATTCGAGTGATGTTCGATGTGTCACTTGCACCCATAGACTTATATGGTGTGAGTGAGCCGAGCCTCGGCTGAGTCTAGGTGCCAATCGCAGCATACTGCGATTTAACACACACGCTGGATACGCCCTAGGAAAAAAACACTGATGTGAGCTGCCCCATAGATAAACGCAAATCGGACATAATTTCACACAGAACCCCCCAAATGGAACAAAATTGTTGACACCTTTCCAAAATTCACTCTCAAACTCACCTGTGGCAAGTAACACGTATGGGCAATATGAAAATCATACCTGAAATCAGGTAAAAAGACGAGAAGTCGACTCAATGTTTGCATTGTGTGTCTGTGTGCGCCACACCTAGCATGGAATACAGAAAGAGGAGAAAAGAACTGTCTAAGGACTTGAGAACCAAAATTGTTGAACAATAACAACAATCTCAAGGTCACAAGTCCAGCTCCAGAAATCTCAATGTCCACGGTGCGCAACATAATCAAGAAGTTTACAACACATGGCACGGTAGCTAATTTCCCTGGATGTGGACAGCAGAGAAAAATTAATGAAAGTTTGCATTGCAGGAAAGTTTGAATGGTAGATAAGCAGTCCCAATCAAGTTTCAAAGAAATTAACGCTGTTCTGCAGGCTCAGGCTGCATCAGTATCAGAGCGAACTATCCATCAACATTTAAATTGAATAAAATTCTATGGCAGGAGACACAGGAGAACGCCACTGCTGACACAGCAACTCAAAAAAGCTAAACTACAGTTTGCCAAAATGTATGTGAGTAAGCCAAAATCCTTCTGGAAAGTGTCTTGTGGACAGAAGAGACCAAGATAGAGCTTTTTGGTAAATTACATCATTCCACTGTTTACCGAAAATGGAATGAAGCCTACAAAGATATGGCGGAGGATCAAAGATGTTTGAGGGTTACTTTGCTACCTTTGGTACTAGGTGCATTGACTGTGTGCAAGGCATCATGAAAGCTGCAGATTACCCAAGCATTTTGGGTTGCAATGTAGTGCCCAGTGTGAGAAAGCTGGACTTGCATCCTAGGTCCTGGACTTTCCAGCAGAACAATGACCCCAAACATACTTGAAGAAGCACTCAGAAATAAATTGAAACAAAGCTCTAGAGAGTTCTGAAGTGACCTGCAATGAGTCCGGATCTAAATGCCATTGAACACGCTTAAAACTGCTGTTTTGAGAAGGCACCCTTCAAATATGAGAGACCTGGAGTAGTTTTCAAAAGCTTGTTGATGGTTATAGGAAGCACTTGATTGCAGTTATTTATTGTAAAGTATGTGCAACCAAATTTTAATTTGAGGGTGTCAACAATGTTGTCCAGCCCATTTTTGAGGTTGTCATAGAGAAACAATCAAAATCCATACAGGAGACCTTCACATTGAACATATGGGGAAGGGAGAAAAATGAATGAAAACATAGAAAGCTCACAAGATTCAAGCTCCTTTTGAAGCAGGAGACCTCCTGCTGTGGAAAGGTAATTACCAAAGAGGTCTATTGTGGGAACAAGACATAGAGACTAAAGGTACTGTCACACTTAGCGATGTACCAGCGATCCCGACCAGCGATATGACGCGGTCAGGATCGCTGGTACATCGCTAAGTGGTCGCTAGTGAGCTGCCACACAGGCAGATCTCACCAGCGACATCGCTGGGGACGGGGGTCGCTACTTACCTGTCACACTAGGCGATCCTGCGTCCTCCCGCCCAGCTCCACGCGTCGCTCGCCTTCACAGCAGGAAGCGCCGCAGGAAGCTGACGACGAGAAGCGGTCCTGAACGTTCTCGCGCGATCAGCGATAACCAGCGGGGGAGCCGGTCGTAGGTAAGTATCACACATAGCGATATCGCTAGCAATATCGCTATAACGTCACTAGTTATAGCGATATTGCTAGCGATATCTCTTAGTGTGACAGGCCCTTAAAGGCCCCTTTACATTTAGCGATGCACCAGCGATCCGACCATGATACGACCCGGTCAGGATCGCTGGTGCATCGCTAAATGGTCGCTAGTGAGCTGTCAAACAGGCAGACTCACCAGCGATGTAGCAACGCAGCAGCGGTCGTTACTTACCTTTCAGAAGCGGCGATCCTGACGTCCTCCCGCCCAAGTCCACACATCGCTCGTCGGCGCCAGCAGGAAGCGCCCGACGAGAAATGGAGCTGCGCGATCAGCGACAGACAGCGGGGGAGCCGGTCGAAGGTATGTATCACACATAGCGATATCGCTAGCAATATCGCTGCTGCGTCACTAAATCGGTGACACTTTAGCAATATTGCTAGTGATATCACTATGTGTAAAACCCCCTTAAGATGTGTATATTAAAGAAGCTGGGGCTTCTTTGTCCCAAGTAGGAGAATTGTGTTCCCCAGGCAGACTTGTGAATCCCTCCAAATTACTAAGGTTATGATAGATGAGGCTATCCAGCTCATGCTTGGCTCTCTATATCAAGGTAAAATCACAATAAAAAATATGATGACTATGTATACCACCTAGAATCCCCAGGGGTGGAGATATCAAGTAAATTGAGGACCTCATAAAATTCTAACAGACTCAGACTCATATCATTCCTCGGAAGACATTGTTCTCTGTGGGTTGTAACCATTTTTTCTCATTAGAAGTGCTTTCTTCACTAAGCTCTGAGCCATTTCTGTGACTAGGTTTAGTAGTTTTCTTTCATTATTCCTTTTTATTTTATGTAATTGTTTTGTTCCTATTTTGTATCATTTTGTATATTTTTATAAACACTGCCTATCTTTCTGTATTAAATATAAAATTTAATAGCTCTGTTCCTCTTGCTCTGTAAACCGCAGCCCTGAAACCATATGCTACCTGTAACAGGTGTCCAATCCACCTATATAAATGATTGGTGGTGGCAGCAAGTAGTTCTTTTTGTTGTTGTGGAGTTGGCATTGGCCGTACAGAAGTATATACATATATTCCATGCGTTGTAATGGGAGTTGTATATACCATACACGCACTGCTAGGTCCTCAATATCCAGCCTAGTAGTGGGACAGCCGCGGCCTCGTCCATCGTTCGTCAGTCAAGTGTATAATTGTCCTGGCGATTGGAGGCAGCAGAGATGTGTTCTCCTGACAAAGTGTTGGGGCCTTATTGAACCCCCTAGCTGTGTATACTAGACAGAGATTTTGTGTGAAATGTCCAATTTGCCTTTTTTTCTCTGTTTTTTTTGTGTTGTTCCAATACACACAAAGGAAATAAACATGTGTATAACAAAATAAGTGTAATTGCAATAATTTTCTGGGAGCAATATTTCATTTTCTGGAAAAATTTGCCAACACTTTCGGCCATGACTGTATGTTTTTTGGTGGGGCGTATTCTAAATGCATAAATACCTTGGTTCATTACAGAGTTTAGTGCTGGTGAATTCTGCAGGGTGACAGGTCCATTCTTCACCTCAACAGCAAACTGCAGAAACAAAATATATTTATTAGTGATCCCAAAATGTGACTGTGTTTATAATATTTAGACACTAAAGAGGGTCTCAGCTGCAATCTTCATCCTCCTGGCAGCTTAGCCTGGAACTGCTGAAGCAACTTATAAATATGTCCATCATGCAGATGTGGTATTGTCCCCTCTGAACTCTGCTGCACAGAGGATTATGAAAGGGTTAGGGTGGCTTCTTTAGTAACAGTTTGTCAGAAAATATTTATTAGGGTATTTCCTAACAAATAATTACAAGTGTAAGCAATTTCTTTTTTTTCATGGAGTTTGCCTTCATATGTGTCCTCCATATTGAGTATTGAAGCAATCACAGTTCTCAGCCAATCTAGATTGCTTAAGATAGACAGGGGACTCAATCACACAATCAAAGAGTACATAGCCCACAAACTGCCGCATTGTTAGGCGTCTGGTTCCTGCCTCTGCACAGGAGGAATCCCGAGCCTTGCCTTCTGCAGTCTCCCATTCAGTCCCGGCCGCAGAAGAGGCAGCTCAGCAAAGACGTTATTCCCGGCGTCTTGATCAGGCCAGTGCTGTCAGTTCAGTTGCTGCTGCCATCTCAGGGTCAGCTATAGTAGCCTGCATTGGTCAGCAGCAAGCAGCTCCTGGGACTAAGTCCTTCTTTCGGGCTACTTAGCATGCCCGTGGGACGACCTCACATTGGAGGTCAGAGGTCACATGCTCAGGTCCTCAAGCAGCTTGGATTGGACCATCAGGAAGGTCCCGGAAGGACGCTGCTATAAAAGGTTCGCATGGCTGCTCTGCCACGCGCTAAGGCTAGTTTCACATTTGCGTTTAAGGCATTGGCCTGCGCACGGCCGCCGCTAAGCCCCGCCCCCTGCCGTACCTCCGCCAGTAGCTCCGTCTACGGACGCATGACGCTGCATGCATCCTGCGTCCCCTATCTTTAGCACTGGGGACGCAGGCCGTGCGCAGGTATGCATTTGGCGGGGCATGCGTCCTTTTGACGCTGCACCGACCAGCGCCAAATGCAAAAGGACGCATGCACCGCCAAACGCATACTTGTGCATGGCCTGCGTCCCCAGTGCTAAAGATAGGGGACGCATGATGCATGCACCGTAATGCGCCCGTAGGCGGAGCTACTGGCGGAGGCACGGCAGGGGGAAGGGCTTAGCGGCGGCCATGCGCAGGCCGCCGCTGCTGCCTTAAACGCAAATGTGAAACTAGCCTTATATAGACTCTTTATGCTATTTGTGTGAGTGATGATGGATGCATGAAACTGGTGACTGACTCATTATAACACCCCACCCTTGGATACGCAAGTTTGTAGGGTTTAGGGTTTGGAGTCAGCGCCTATTAGTAGCTTCGTTTTGCGCCACTGTGCTACATCTCACAGCATCTCACTCAGCGCCACACGGTGCCGTCCTGCTCTTTGCACCTCGCTATCGCATGTACATCAGCATCCGTTAAAGTGGCACTGTGCGCCTGTTTTGCGCTTTTCAGTCCTAAGCCTAGGCTTGTTAGTGGCGTCCGCCAGAGCTGCGCTGTATGCACTTAGCGCGGTAAGCAACAATCACCTGCACCCTGTGACTGTTAACAGGGCACAGCATTCTATAAGCATCTGTCCAGGCATCGCTGTTGCGGTGATGAACGCTAATGGGGCTAGAGCAGGGGTCTCAAACTCGGCAGAGTAAATGGGCCGCACGTAGCTGGGGGGCCGCATTCCTCTGAAACTTAATACACCTCGTACACTTGCGGCTCTGCACACCTCGTACACACGCGGCTCCGCTCCGTACACCTTGTAAACACAGGGCTCTGCACACACAGGGCTCCGCTCCGTACACCTCATACACACAGGGCTCTGCAGACCTCGAAAACACAGGGCTCCGTTCCATACACCTCGTAAACAGCAGGGCTCCGCTCCGTACACCTCATAGACACAGGGCTCTGCACACATCGAACACACAGGGCTCCGCTCAATACACCTTGTACACACAGGGCTCCACTCCATACACCTTGTGCACACAGGGCTCCACACACCTCGAACACACAGGGCTCCGTACACCTCGAACACACACACGGCTCCGCTCCATACACCTCGTAAACAGCAGGGCTCTGCTCCGTACACCTTATAGACACAGGGCTCTGCACACATCGAACACACAGGGCTCCGCTCAATACACCTCGTACACACAGGGCTCCACTCCATACACCTTGTGCACACAGGGCTCCGCACCCCTCGAACACACAGGGCTCCGTACACCTCGAACACACACACGGCTCCGCTCCATACACCTCGTACACAAAGAGCTCCGCTCCGTACACCTCATACACACAGGGCTCCGCACACCTCGAACACACAGGGCTCCGCTCCATACACTTTGTCCACACAGGGATCCGCTCCATACACCTTGTACACACAAGGCTCCGCACACCTCGAACACAGGGCTCCGTACACCTCAAACACACACACGGCTCCGCTCCATACAGCTCGTACACACAGGGCTCCGCTCCGTACACCTCATACACACAGGGCTCCGCTCCGAACACCTCATGCACACAGGGCTCCGCTCCATATACCTTGTACACACAGGGCTCCGCTCCATACACCTCGTACACACAGGGCTCCACGCCGAACCTCATACACACAGGGCTCCGCTCCATACACCTCGTACACACAGGGCTCCACTCCATACACCTCATACACTCAGGGCTCCACTCCGTACACCTCGTACACACACGGCTCCGCTCCATTACACCTTGTACACACAGGGCTCCGCTCTGTACACCTCGTACACACAGGGCTCCTCACACCTCAAACACACAGGGCTCCGCTCCATAAACCTCGTACACATGCGGCTCCGCTCCATACACCTCATACACACAGGGCTCCGCACACCTCGAGCACACAGGGCTCCGTACACCTCCAACACACAGGGCTCCGCTCCATAAACCTCGTACACATGCGGTTCCGCTCCATACACCTCGTACACATGTGGCGCCCCTGAGGCTCAGTCGCCACAGAGCTACTGCACCTTCTCCTAAGGTGTAGTGCCCCACCATCCAGGTAAGGTGGGAACTCCTTTCCACACTCCAACACTCGCACCCCCACACAACAGGGTAGTTCGGCACCACCACATTGCAGCTCAGTGCTTAGAGAGTAGCAGAGCACCTCTGGTGGCTCCCTGCATGGAACACTGGATGTGCTGGGAGGTGGGTGGAGTTGAGATCCATATAAAAGATGGGGAAGGTTTAGAATTACAGATCAGTCTGGCGGGAGGTCAGGCGAGAGAAGGACAGTCAGTCAGGAGAGTCTGAGGACGGGTCCGAGAGGAAGGAGATCCCTGGAAGAGGGAGAGAGAGGAAGGAGTGCTGCAGCTGCCTCAGTGATCGGAGCCAGCTGGCACGGGAAAGGAGCAGAAGGAGAAAGACGTAGAACTGTTACCTAAGCTTTCATAAGAGAGAGAAAGATCAGTACGGAACAAAGGAGTAGGAGAACAGAGAGGAGACGTCGGTTGGAAGAGGAACCCTGCCTATAGGTTCTCAGCGCAAGGCCGGGGCCCGGTCCCCGCGGTTGTATGGACACTTATGGTTCTGCAGCAGACACCGGTGGAGTAGTTGGCTGTAAATGCACTACTCCCATCTAAGACTTGGGGCACAACGGCAACTGATTAGAGAGCCAGGACTCCGGAGAAGGGAGTTCCCGAGAGAGGCTACAGCTGTCTGCCATGCGAGTAGAGTTGTTAGGAACATCTGACAGGAGGAACTTCAGAGTACCACGTACTGGAGATCTTCACACCTTAAGGCGCAATAGAGGAGTCGTTCAGGAAAGGTACATGTTGGCGGAGTGTTGGAGAGGAGAATCCTGACTTGCCCGGGAGGTTGATTGAGTCTCTGCCCCGGAGGACACAGAATGGAGGCAGGCACCAGTGTGTACCACAGACTGTGAGTAAAGCTTTGGAACTGCAAGCCCTGGTGTCTTCCATTCATTTGTGCGCTAACACCGTCAGCACCGCTATATCTGGGTTCCCTTTTCTTCACACCACCTGTACCTATTCTCATCTATTGCAATTACACTGCCCTGGGGTTACAGCTTCACCTGTGGGGAGCTACACCATCTATGCTGCAACACACCATCAGCCCCAGAGTATCTGCACACAGCGTTGGCTTAACAACTTGCTTGCCAAACGCCACAGGTGGCGTCACGAACAATTCCATTCCATTAACCACAAACCCCCATTGATTTGGGCGCCCAGGGCCACGGACTGGGTCACCGCCGCTGTGACACATCCCACTGACACCGGCCCGATACCCCACTGCCCTGGGAGGGCGACCCACACACAGGGCTCCACTCCATACACCTCATACACACAGGACTCCATACACCTCGAACACACAGGGCTCCGCTCCATCCACCCTGTAAACCCCTCCTGACCCCACGCATAAACTTACCTTCATCCAGTACCATGACAACCAGCACACAGACAGCAGCATCCTGCACACACTGAGACCCCTGTTCATGTGACCCCCTGACTCCTCCCCCTCCTGTGACCTCATCACAGGTCCTGTGCAGTGTGTGCATACAGAACAGCCAATGCCATCGCCGCTCCTGAATGCGCGCCTTCCCCCTGCCTTAGGCAGTGAAACATGTGGTGCACCGCTGGCTGCAGATGCCTGCCTCAGGGGCTGGTGTTTGAGACCTCTGGGCTAGAGGGACTCTAACCCTGTGCCCTTGGCGCAGAGTCCTGTGTCTTTGCACTAGCGCTCCCCTGCCGAGTCCTGTGAGGATAAACAGGCTCTGGCACTTATTCCAGCAGCTCTGTGAGGTAACAGAGTTCACTCCGGTACACACCGGGTCAGCGGTTAACCCGCCGGTGTTTAGTTAGTGATCCGCCATTACTGAGCAGTAGTTGTCCATCTCTGCACGGTGGACCCCGGGTTGCAATCGCACTTCCTTATATTTTATATTTAGTGCGATCCGCAAACCTAACATGCATACCATATACCGTACACATTACCTATGTGTTTATTAAAAGGTACACTGCACTAATGACAGTTCTTATCTAGATCTCTCAACTCCTTACTGGGCTAGCATGGACTAAATTGGCGCAAATCACTCCACTTAACAAGTGGCAAAAAACTCCCTGGTTTTCACCCTTTCACCTTATACAGGTTGTGGTCTTTGCTGTATAAGCCCCTGGGTTGGATCCACGGAGTAGCTACTGCTGGTGGAGCAAGTTCATAGTAAAATAGTCAGCAAACAGGTTAGTACCCGAGGGATGAAGACAATGACATATTCAATAGATGGAATGTGGTCAGGAGGATAAGTTCAGCAGATCAGACAGAGACATAAAGTAAAAGAAATGTCAAACAGTTCCACGTCAAGTCTATTAAAGACTTATGGTTTCAGAAACCTTATCCCCCGGCAGCAGTTTGCTTAAAAAAAAAAAAACTACTCTTTCCTCACCCTCCTCATCTATTCTTTTCTCACCCTCCTCAGGTACAGTGCTGAGTTTCTGCTGGTGCTCATGTGGTTTGTTACTGTTTGCAACTCTAATGTCACATTAACAGTGTTGCCAATCCATGAGCTCAGTGGCTCATGTCCAACTTCGGCAGAGCCATTGAACTTTTGTTATTGGCTGCAGCATTGTTAATGTGACAGTCAGAAAGGGACCTCAAAAGAAAAATTAACTTTGCAGGAAGTACAGGGATTGGACTGTGATAAAGTTTCTCTGATGAAGCCCCTTCAGACTGTTTGGGTGTTTGGGATATGTGGAAAAATGATTGTACAGAGAAAAATCGGTGAGTGCTATCATGAGCCGTGTGTGATACCAACAGTAAAGTATCCTGAGATCATTCATGTGTGGGGGGTTTTCATACATGGAGAGGGGCTCACTCATAATTTTATCTAAGAACACTGAGATGAATAAAGAATGGGATCTAAACCTCATCCAAGAGAAACATCTCCCAACCATCCAGGAGCAATTTGATGATGAAGATGTCTTTTCCAGCATAATGGAGACCATGTCACAAGCCAAAAGTGCTAATTTAATGGCTCAGTGAGCAAAACACTGACATTTTGGGTCCATGGCCAGGAAACTGCCCAGATCTCTATCCTATTAGGAACCTGTGGCCAATCCTCAAACAGTGGGAGGCCAAACATAGCACAGAAATTGTGAGGGGCAGCATGGTAGCTTAGGGTACCGTTACACCTAGCAATGCACCAGCGATCCCGACCAGCGATATGACGCGGTCAGGATCACTGGTGAATCACTAGGTGGTCGCTAGTGAGCTGCCACACAGGCAGATCTCACTAGCGACATCGCTGGGGACGGGGATCGCTACTTACCTGTCAGACGCGGCGATCCTGCGTCCTCCCGCCCGGCTCCACGCGTCGCTCGTCGTCACAGCAAGAAGCGCCGCAGGAAGTGGCCGACGAGAAATGATCCAGCAGCTTCTTGCGTGATCAGCGATAACCAGCGGGGGAGCGGGTCGGAGGTAAGTATCAGACACAGCGATATTGCTAGCAATATCGCTGCAACGTCACAAAATCGGTGACTTTACAGCGATATTGCTAGCGATATCGCAGTGTGTAACGGGGGCTTTAGTAGCATACTCAGTGGGGTCCTAGGTTCAAATCCAACCAAGGACAACATCTGCAAGGAGTTTGTATGTTCTCCCTGTGTTTCCTCCAGGTTCTCTTGTGTCCTCCCACACTCCAAAGACATACTGATAGGGAATCTAGATTGTGAGCCCCAGTGGGGACAGTGCTGATGACGTCTGTAAAACACTGTGGAATAAATGGTGCAATATAATTCAGTAAAACAAATAATAAATAAATGATGAGACAAGAGTGGGCATTCATCACTCAGGTCCATTTGGTCCAGAGGGCAGAGACAGACTGCCATATAACTCGTGCGATGATTGCATCCCGACGCCTCTTCTGACCCAAGCTTGATAGCGTGATGTATTTCTTTGCAGCTGTCAAGCTCGGGTCAGGAGAGCTGACAGCCAGGATAAGCTTTACCATGTGATCCATACACAAGTTATATGTCAGTCTGACTCTGCCCAGAAGCTAATATCCAGCTGCCAGGGCAAAGGGCAGAAGTCTTCAAAAATATAGGGCAACTCTGTAGTTATTGAGTCTTTACATAAACTTGATGCATTGGTGAATTAAATTTTAAAAACATATGAAATGCAGATAATTGTAAAGATATAACAACATTGGAGCAGAAAACTGTGAAAACTCAAAATTTTCACAACTTTTGGCCATGACTGTATAAAAAAACACTAATTAAAATGACTAAATAGCTAATTTGCCATCACATGTCACAGTAAGAGGAGTAGAGGGCTTGGCTGGACGTTGTTTTGCAAAATTGCGCCACCCAGAGGTGATGCCATTTCCCAGTCCCAAAGTAAGTGTCGACCACAGAATCAAAGCACTAACGCTTGATAACAGATGGAGCTGGAGTAAGGTCAGGCATATATGCTACAAAAGTTTTCCTTTAATTACATGTCATAATATAAAAATGTAAAAAAAGGATACATGACCCTTATATTGACCGTATATTGGTCGGGTGCATCATACAGTACATACTACCAGTGTAAAGGTTACGCGCTGCCTTAAGGCGAGGAGTGAAGAACGGCGACGCCTGTCATGCTCATACAGTGACTAATCCAACAATACATTGTAATTGTCCTCCTCAACACATTCAATAAAAAAACCTTACTGGGAACCAGACAAACAAGATTCCATGCTCATCATTATAATATATTTTAATGCTAGAAATGCATATACTGTATATGGATAATGGCCAGATTACATAATTAAAATATGTATCGACCTCTGAATGGAAGTTTTTAGGTGACATAAAATATGGAGTCATTGTGTATACACTGAACATTAAACTATTTATCTGCTACTAATCCTGAGTTACATCCTGTATTATACTCCAGAGCTGCACTCACTATTCTGCTGGTGGAGTCACTGTGTACATACATTACATTACTTATCCTGTACTAATCCTGAACTACATCCTGAGATATACTCCAGAGCTGCACTCACTATTCTGCTGGTGGAGTCACGGTGTACATACATTACATTACTTATCCTGTACTGATCCTGAGATACATCCTGTATTAGGCTGAGTTCACACGTGACTTTTTTTTGCGTTTCCACGGCGGTTTAAACCGCTCGATTTTGCCGCGAAAACGTGAAAAATAAGCATCCCATGCATTCCTATGGGATTCCGCAAAGCTGTGCTAATGCTGCGGTTTTTACCGCGGCGGAATCGCTTCGCGGCAAAAAAAACGCAGCATGCTCATTAATTTTGCGGAATCGTGGCAATCCCGCACCCATAGGAATGCATTGTTCCGCTTACTTCCCGCATGTGACTGTTCACACCATGCGAAAAGTAAGCAGAACAATTGCGGATGGTACCCACGGTCCGGAGGAGAGGAGACTGTCCTCCGGGCTTTGGGTACCATATCCCTGTAAAAAATAGAATTTAAAATAAAAAATGGTGTTATTCTTACCTTCCGATGTCCCACGCAGCCTTCCCGCCTCTCTCCACGCTCCCGTTCCCAGTAATCCTTTGCGAAAATGCCCACGATGGCGTCCGTTCTTGCGGGATCGCGAAGTCTCGCGGTCATTAGCGCGACGTCATCGTGAATTACCACGAAATATCGCGATCCCGCGAGAACGGACGTCATCGCGGGCATTTTCGCAAAGGATTACTGGGAACGGGAGTGTGGAGAGAGGCGGGAAGGCTGCGCGGGACGCCGGAAGGTAAGAATAACACCATTTTTTATTTTCTTTTATTATTTTTTACATTTTATCTTTTACTACTGATGCTGCATAGGCGGCCTCAGTAGTAAAAAGTTGGTCACACTTGTCAAACACTATGTTTGACGAGTGTGACCAACCTGTCAATCAGTTCTCCAAGCAATGCTACAGATTGCTTGGAAAACGCTAGCATTTTGCAAGCTAATTACGCTTGCAAAATGCTAGCTTTTCCGTGGGAAAATAGCGGGAATTTAAAATGCGATTTGTCCCACGGAATGGAATTCCGGAACTCTCGTGGTAATTTCCGCGAGAGTTCCGCTACGTGTGAACTTAGCGTTATACTCCACAGCTGGATAGATAATATATTGTATGTACACTGTGTGAGGTGTTGTATTCATCAAGACTGGTGTTTGTGCGAGGAAAACATTTTGAAATTACCGTACTTATACAGTGCCTTGCGAAAGTATCCGGCACCCTGGAACTTTTCAACCTTTTCCCATATATCATGCTTCAAACATAAAGATACCAAATGTAAATTTTTGGTGAACAATTAACAACAAGTGGGACACAATTGTGGAGTTGAATGAAATTTACTGGTTATTTTAAATTTTTGTGGAAAAAAACCTAAAAAGTGGAACGTGCAATATTATTCGGCCCTTTACGTTCAGTACAGCAAACTCACTCCAGAAGTTCATTGGGGATCCCTGAATGATCCAATGTTGTCCTAAATGACTAATGATGATAAATATAATCCACCTGTGTGTAATCAAGTCTCTGTATAAATGCACCTGCTCTGTGATAGTCTCAAGGTTCTGTTTGAAGCACAGAGAGCATTATAAAGACCAAAGAACACAACAGGCAGGTCCGTGATACTGTTGTGGAGAAGTTTAAAGCCGGATTTGGATACAAAATGATTTCCAAAACTTTAAACATTCCAAGGAGCACTGTGCAAGCCATCATATTGAAATGGAAGGAGCATCATACCACTGAAAATCTACCAAGACCCGGCCGTCCCTTTAAACTTTCATCTCAAACAAGGAGAAGACTGATCAGAGATGCAGCCAAGAGGCCCATGATCACTCTGGATGAACTGCAGAGATCTACAGCTGAGGTAGGACAGTCTGTCCATAAGACAACAATCAGTCATACACTGCACAAATCTGGCCTTTATGGAAGAGTGGCAAGAAGAAAGCCATTTCTTAAATATATCAATAAAAAGTGTCATTTAAAGTGTGCAACAAGCCACCTGGGAGACACACCAAACATGTGGAAGAAGGTGCTCTGGTCAGATGAAACCAAAATTCAACTTTTTGGCAACAATGCCAAACGATATATTTGGCGTAAAGGCAACACAGCTAATCACTCTGAACACAGCATCACCACTGTCAAATATGATGGTGGCAGCATCATGGTTTGGGCCTGCTTTTCTTCAGCAGGGACAGGGAAGATGGCTAAAATTGATGGGAAGATGGATGGAGCCAAATACAGGACTATTCTTGAAGAAAACCTGTTGGAGTCTGCAAAAGACCTGAGACTGGGACGGAGATTTGTCTTCCAACAAGACAATGATCCCAAACATAAAGCAAAATCTACAATGGAATGGTTCACAAATAAACGTATCCAGGTGTTAGAATGGCCAAGTCAAAGTCCAGACCTGAATCCAATAGAGAATTTGTTGAAAGAGCTGAAAACTGCTGTTCACAAACGATCTCCATCCAACCTCACTGAGCTCGAGCTGTTTGCCAAGGAAGAATGGGCAAGAATTTCAGTCTCTCGATGTACAAAACTGATAGGGACATCCCCGAAGCAACTTGCAGCTGTAATCGCAGCAAAAGGTGGCGCAACAAAGTATTAAGTTAAAAAGGCCGAATAATATTGCACGCCCCACTTTTCAGTTTTTGAATTTCCACAAAAGTTAAAAATAACCAATAAATTTCATTCAACTTCACAATTGTGTCCCACTTGTTGTTGAATCTTCACCAAAAATTTACATTTGGTATCTTTATGTTTGAAGCATGATATGTGGGAAAAGGTTGAAAAGTTCCAGGGGGCCGAATACTTTGTCAAGGCACTGTATTTGTGGTTTTATTGGAGATAAATGGTAACTTTAGATTCACAGTAATATACACTTTGTACCTCTGGATTACTTTCTTTAATGGGTCCTTCTTGCTCCTCTTCATACTCTGAGCTGCTCACTGCATTTCCCATGATGAGAAATCTGCTGAGAGAACAAATTCACATTTACGACTGCGCTTTATGGGGATTTATTCTGCATGTGACTGTAATTGAGGGGAACAGTGGAGTCCATCACATTGTACATAGTGCACTACCTGCAAGCTGCGCATCATCGGGCAGGAGGAGCTGAGCAGACTGATCTCTACAATCAGGGCTGCCATCAGGGCATTACTGCCCTTACTGCTGTATGGGACCCGGTGAGCAGACTGATCTCTACAGTAGTTAGAAGATTCTGTCTAACTTGTGTTATAATTATTGAAACCCCTGCATATTATGGGCTTAGCAGCCAACTGGATGATCCTAATCAGTGATTGACAGTCTTCCTTTATAAGTGTGGATACAGAGATGTCTGTCAATCACTGATTAAATCTGCCCCTTGGACTCCTAAGCTACAAATGAGTAGAAATTTTGAGGATTGAAAGTTAGACTAAATCGTCTTCCATAAAATTATTTATTAATATGCGCATCTCATCCTTTATAACATGCTGCATATAGATTGTACAAAAGCTTAGACTGGCCAACAGGAGAATCCTCCAGTGGGCCTCTTGCAGGAGTGAGCCATCACCCTCAAATATGAGCAGTACTTGGCACAATATAGTTGAAAGTCAGAATCTTATTCATTTAGCAATCTACCCAGTTCATAGTTACATACATTTGTGATTGAGGTTAATTTGCATTTGCGTATTACTGAAAGGTGGGGGCCTGGTGTTGGTTACTGGTGGGCACTTGGCTCCCTAGTCCGACACTGATTTTACAGCATTCCCATGCTGACAGGTCCCATTTAGGCTATGTGCACACGGTGCGGACTCACCCGCGGATTTTTCCACGTGGGTTTTGCAAAATCCGCAGGTCAAAAGACCTGCGGTTTTGCCCTGCGGTTTATCACCTCCACAATGGAGGAGATGGCAAACCGCAGCGGAATCCGCAGAAAAGAATGACATGTCAATTCTTTCTGCGGATTTGAAACCGCAGCAAAAACCGCGCAGAAAAATCTGCACCGTCTGCACAGCGGTTTCAATTTTCCATAGGCTAGAATGGTACTGTACATCACCTGCAGTTCTGCTGCGGATCCGCAGGTCCAAATCCGCTGCGGATCTGCAGCAGAATCCGCACCGTGTGCACATAGCCTTAAGTTCTTGATCCTTTATTGTGTGCTGCTGCAACATCCTTCTTCCCTTGTGTTATACAGCTGGCATCTGCCTGTAACACAAGTGACTGGAGCGAGCTCTGATCGCTGCTCTTTAGTAATTTAGATGCCATTGTCAATCGATGAATGACTGGGTTGCCAGTGCACAAATGAACCCAAAAAATATTATGAGCAAAAGCATCAGCTCCCTCACACAGCGCAGTTCCATTGACAAAAAAATAATTCTGCTTTTCTATCACTAAGGGACTCTTTAAATGGAATCTGCAAACTAGTCTAGCAAAATCTGCGTTCCAGGAGGCAAATAGCGCTCCGTCCCTCCCAAGTCACTCAGTTTGGCTAAGTAGTACTGTACAACCACATATGGGATATTGCCACGTTCAGTAGAAATTGTGGGATAAATTCTGGTGCCATTTTTACCCATTTCTCTGTATGAAAATGTAAAACTTGGGGCTAACCCACAATCTTGGTGGTAAAAATGTTAATTATTTTTATCTTCATTGCCCAATGGTATAAAAGTCTGTGACACACCTGTGGTGTCAATATGATCACTGCACCCCTAGATAAATTCATTGAGAGGTTTAGTTTGTAAAATGGGGTAACTTATGGGGGGGTTCTGCTGTGTTGGCAACTCAGGGGCTCTGCCAATGTAACATGGCACTCTCATGGCACATTCTGCACAGTAATATGGGGTTTCTTCCCTTCCAAACTTTGCACTGTGCCTCAAAAGTAGTTTTTGATGACATATGGGGTATCAGTAAACTCAGGAGAAGTTGCACAACAAATTTTGGGGTTCAATTTTTCCTCTCACCTTTGTGAAAATACAAAATTTGGAGCTAAAAAAGATTTTTGCGGGAAAAATGTGATTATTTTTTTATTTTTACGGCTTAACATTATAAACTTCTTCGAAGCACCTGGAGTTTCAAGGTGTTCAATACACATCTAGATAAATTCCCAAAGTGGTCTAGTTTCCAAAATGTTGTCATTTTTGGGAGTTTCCACTGTTTAGGCACATTAGGGTCTCTCCAAACGTTACGTGGCGTCCACTAATTATTCCAGCAAATTTTGCATTCAAAAAGTCAAATGGCGCTCCTTTACTTCCAAACCCTGTCGTGCATCCAAACAGTTGTTTTCATCTACATATTGGGTATCGGCATGCTCAGGAGAAATTGCACAACAAATTGTATGGAGCAATTTCTCCTCTTACCCTTGTGAAAATACAAAATTTGGAGCTAAAAAAGACTTATCTGGGAAAAATTTGATTTCTTTTATTTTCACAGCGCTACGTTATAAACTTCTGTGAAGCACCTGTGGGTTCAAGGTGCTCAATACAGATCTAGCTAAGCTCCCTAAGGGGGGTCTAGTTTGCAAAATGGTGCCAGTTGTTGGGGGTTTCCACTGTCTAGGAAGATCATGCGAGTGGCGGTAGTGTATCGTCCCCCCGGCCCCTCCCATCAGTTCCTGGATCATTTTGCCACTTGGCTTCCACATTTTCTCTCCTGTGACATCCCTACCCTCATCATGGGCGATTTCAACATCCCCATTGCTCTTCCCCTCTCCCCATCTGCTACTCACCTTTTATCTCTAACCTCCTTGTTTGGCATTTCGCAGATTACTAATACTCCAAAGCATGAAGACGGAAACTCCCTCGATTTGGTCTTCTCTCGGCTTTGTGCAGTGGATGATTTCACAAACTCTCCTCTCCCGCTCTCTGATCACAACCTTCTTTCATTCTCTATCAAGAACTGCCAGGCCACTCAGGTCACCCCCACTGTCCATACTTATAGAAACATACAGGCCATTAACACCCAGAAACTTACGATGAACTTGCAGTCTTCATTGGCCCCTATATCCTCCCTCTCATGTCCTGATTCTGCACTGAAGCATTACAATGAAACACTTCAAACTGCCCTGGATGATTTTGCACCTCCTATACATAAAACAACACAACAAAGACAGCGACAACCCTGGCACACCCTGCAAACACGTTTCCTGCAGCAGTGCTCCAGGTGTGCTGAACGTCTATGGAGAAAATCCAATCTACACGAAGATTTCATCCATTATAAGTTCATGCTTAGAACATACAACACTGCCCTTCACCTCTCCAAACAAACCTATTTCAACACCCTCATCACCTCACTGTCCAATAACCCGAAACGTCTTTGACACTTTTCATTCCCTGCTCAACCCAAGAGTGCAGGCCCCAACCACAGAGCTTCGAGCTGACGATCTGGCCAATTACTTCAAAGAAGAAATTGACCAGATGTGACAGGAAATTATCTCCCAATCATCTCGTACCATGCACTGTCCTCCCTCCCCCACTGCATCTAGCTCACTCTCTGATTTTGAACCAGTCACAGAAGAAGAGGTAAGCAGGCTCCTTACATCTTCTCGCCCAACCACGTGCACCAGTGACCCATTTCCGTCACATCTGCTCCAGTCCCTTTCCCCTGCTGTCACCCCTCACCTAACTAAAATATTTAACCTCTCTCTCTCTTCTGGCATCTTTCCCTCCTTATTTAATCATGCCATCATACATCCAATACGTAAAAAACGATCCCTCGACCAAAACTGTGCCGCTAACTATAGACCTGTCTCTAATCTTCCCTTCATCTCTAAACTCCTGGAACGCCTGGTCCACTCCCGTCTGATCCGCTATCTCTCCGATAACTCTCTTCTCGACCCTCTCCAAACTGGTTTCTGCTCTCTACACTCTACTGAAACTGCTCTCACTAAAGTCTCTAATGATCTACTAACAGCTAAATCTAACGGTCACTACTCCATGCTAATTCTCTTGGATCTCTCTGCAGCATTCGACACAGTGGATCATCAGCTCCTCCTCACTATGCTCCGCTCCATCGGCATCATGGACACCGTTCTCTCCTTGTTTTCCTCCTATCTCTCTGACCGCTCCTTTACTGGATCTTTTGCTGGCTCCTCCTCCTCTCATCTTCCCCTTACTGTTGGGGTTCCTCAAGGATCGGTTCTAGGCCCCCTCCTCTTCTCCTTGTACATGGCCCCTATTGGTCAAACAATCAGTAGATTTGGTTTCCAGTACCATCTCTATGCTGATGACACCCAATTATACACTTCTTCTCCTGACATCATGCCAGCCTTTCTAGAAAACACCGGCGATTGTCTAAACGCTGTGTCTAACATCATGTCCTCACTATATCTGAAACTGAACCTGTCAAAGACTGAACTCCTTGTGTTTCCTCCCTCAACTAATGCACCTATACCCGACACTGCCATTTCCGTGTGTGGTTCCACTATTACTCCCCAGCAACATGCCCGCTGTCTTGGGGTCATACTTGACTCCGAGCTTTCATTCACCCCCCACATCCAATCACTGGCTCGCTCTTGTTATCTGTATCTCAAAAACATTTCTAGAATTCGACCTTTTCTTACCTTTGACTCTGCAAAAATTCTTACTGTTTCTCGTATTCATTCTCGTCTGGACTACTGTAACTCTCTTCTAATCGGTCTCCCTCTTACCAAACTTTACCCCCTCAAATCTGTCTTGAATGCTGCAGCCAGGATCATATTCCTCGCCAATCGTTACACCGACGCATCTACCTTGTGCCAGTCCTTACACTGGCTACCCATCCACTCCAGAATCCAGTACAAACTTATTGCCCTCACCCACAAAGCACTCCATGGCTCAGCACCACCCTACATCTCCTCCCTTGTTTCAGTCTACCACCCTACCCGTGCCCTCCATTCTGCTGATGACCTGAGGTTAGCATCCTCGATAATCAGAACCTCCCACTCCCGTCTCCAAGACTATACACGTGCTGCGCTAATTGTTTGGAATGCACTTCCCAGGTCAATACGAGTAGTCCCCAATCCTTACAATTTTAAGCGTGCCCTGAAAACTCATTTATTCAGACTGGCCTACCGCCTCAACACATTAACCTAACTATCCCTGTGTGGCACAGTCAAAAGTTTTACCATAACCAGGTTCCCTGTATCATGTTCCCACATGCTTTATGCATCTATTAGCCCTCTGTGTCCCTTCTGTTACACACTTAACATTATGGCTGGTCCAAACAATCAGGGCAATTGTTACCACCCACCTTTCGTGTCTCCCCTTTTTCCCTCATAGATTGTAAGCTTGCAAGCAGGGCCCTCATTCCTCTTGGTATCTGTTATGATCTATGTGATTATTGTTATGCTGTAATGTCTATCAACTGTACAAGTCCCCTCTGAAATGTAAAGTGCTACGGAATATGTCGGCGCTATAGAAATAACATTTATTATTATTATTATTATTATTATTATTATTATTATTATTATTACAGGGATTCTCCAAAAATGACATGGCATCCACTTATTATGCAAGCAAATTTTACATTCAAAAAATGAAATGGCGCTCCTTCCCTTCCAAGCCCTGCCATTTGCCCAAACAGTAGATTTCCCCCACATATGGGGTATCAGCATGCTTAGGAGAAATTGCACTACAAATTGTATGGTCCATTTTCTAGTTACCCTTGCATAAGTTAAAAAATTTACGGTAGGTCTAAAGGAAAATTTTTGTGAAAGAAAAGTAAATGTTTATTTTTTCTTTCCACATTCCAAAAATTCCTGTGAAGCACCTGGAGGGTTAATAAACTTCTTGAATGTGGTTTTGTGTGCCTTGAGGGGTGCAGTTTTTATAGCGGTGTCACTTTTGGGTATTTTCTGTAATATAGGCAACTCAAAGTCACTTCAAATGTGAGGTGGTCCCTAAAAAATGGTTTTGCAAATTTTGTTGTAAAAATGAGAAATTACTGGTCAACTTTTAACCCTTATAATGTCCTAATAAAAAAAATTATGTTCAAAAATTGTGCTGATATTTAGTAGACATGTTGGAAATGTTATTTATTAACTATTTTGTGCGATATGGCTCTCTGATTTAAAGTTTTGAAAATTTCAAAATTTTCAGAATTTTTGCCAAAGTTTTGTTTGTTTTTTTTCACAAAAAATGTAAGTCATATGAAAGAAATTTTACCACTATCATGAAATACAACGTGTCACGAGAAAATTCATATCTCAGAACCAGTGGGATCCAATGAAGATTTCCATAGTTATGACCTCATGAAGTGACAGTGGTCAGAATTGTAAAAACTGGCCTGGTCATGAATGTGAAAACAGGCTTCGGAGTGAAGGGGTTAAAGACACGGAGGGGCTGGGTCACAGTGTTGGGCGTGGAATGTAGTTGGGGTTGCCACTGTTTCAGGAGGAGGGCAGCCCTGTTTTTTCTGATTCAGGATTACTCAAACTGCATTCCTCAAGGGCCGCAAACAGGTCAGGTATTCAGGATTTCCTTGTATTGCACAGGTGATAAGAGGGGAAATGCATGCAGGAAAGAAACACAGAAAAAGACTTTTCGGAGGAGATGGTTATTGCGTCGTGTGTGGTTTGGACACCTGCAGAAAAAGAAGCAGTAAAAAAACCACAGCATTTATGCTATGTGTGAATATGGCCTCGGCATTACATTTTTATGGGTTCAATAAAGAAAAAATGATGACGCCATTTTTTAACTCAATTTACCGATCACCATAAACAACAATCTGATGGCTGTGTTGTGCGAGTTGTTGCAATTACAGGGACACCAAATATGTCTATTACTTGCTGATTTGGCATGTTTATTGATTTTAAAAAAATGTACATTAAAAATAAAATTTTTGTTATTGTTTTCCATTTTTTTTTAGAAATTTTATAGAAAGAAAAATATCTCCTATTGTCTCTCTAGAATACAGGGATATAGAAATACACTGCTGTGTTCAAATTTATCTGTGCGTACCACAATAATCTGCCTTTTGGTTTGGTGGCTGCAGCGCAGATTTAAGTGGAGAAAATCTTCCCACATCTGTCAGTTGCAGGCTGTGGCTCATAGTGTTAAGCCCCCGTTACACACTGCGATATCGCTAGCAATATCGCTGTATCGTCACCGATTTTGTGACGTTGCAGCGATATTGCTAGCGATATCACCAGTGGCGGATTAAGTGGACTATGGGCCCGGGGCTGTTCATAAAACCTGGGCCCCTGTACCCCCCTTCCCACCTGAGCGCTGCGGTCCCCGTGCGGGAATTGACAGCCGTACGGACCGCAGCACTTGGTTTGCTGCGGGTCCATACGGAAAACCCGCCACCATTCCACCACGTGTGGACATGGCCTAAAAAGACGTTGCACATAAGCTGTAGGCCTACGGCCAATACGCACAAAATCGCCCAACGTGATCCTGGCCATAGGGGATCCACTTTAATGTCCCCACTTTAATTTGAAGTCCCCTTACTTCATCCATTGCAGTCCCCTATCACCCACTCACTTCATCTGCAGTGCCGCTTCATCATTTGCAGCCCCTTATCCCCCCTTCCATTTCATCATGTGCAGTCCCCTTCCCCCCAACTTCATGTGCAGCCCCACTCCCCCATCATCATGTGCAGTTAATTTTACCCCCACATCATGTTCAGTCCCCCTTACCCCCACTTCATGTGCAGTGCCCCTTACCCCCAATTCATCATGTGCAGTCCCCCTTACCCCCAATTCATCATGTGCAGTTCCCCTTACCCCCAATTCATCATGTGCAGTTCCCCTTACCCCCAATTCATCATGTTCAGTCCCTCTTACCCCCAATTCATCATGTTCAGTCCCACTTACCCCTTAATTAATCATGTGCAGTTCCCCTTACCCCCAATTCATCATGTTCAGTCCCACTTACCCCTTAATTCATCATGTGCAGTCCCACTTACCCCTTAATTCATCATGTTCAGTCCCACTTACCCCTTAATTCATCATGTGCAGTCCCACTTACCCCTATCATGTGCAGTCCCACTTACCCCTTAATTCATCATGTGCAGTTCCACTCACCCCCCACTTCATCATGTGCAGCCCCACTCACCCCCCCTTCATCATGTGAAGCCCCCACTCATCCCCCCTTCATCATGTGAAGCCCCCACTCATCCCCCCTTCATCCTGTGAAGCCCCCACTCACCCCCTTCATCCTGTACAACCCCAGTCACCCCCCTTCATCATATACAGCCCCCAGTCACCCCCCGTCATCATATACAGCCCCCACTCACCCCCCCTTCATCATATACAGCCCCCAGTCACCCCCCCTTCATCATATACAGGCCCCAGTCACCCCCCCTTCATCATATACAGCCCCCAGTCACCCCCCCTTCATCATATACAGCCCCCAGTCACCCCCCTTCATCATATACAGGCCCCCAGTCACCCCCCCGTCATCATATACAGCCCCCAGTCACCCCCCCCTTCATTGTGTACAGCCCCCACTCACCCCCTCCCCCATTTAATTCATTTTATAAATGAAAAAAAATAAAAAAAGTTCCCCATACTTACCTCACAGCCGGCTCGCTCCACAGCAGCGCCTCTGCTTTCAGCATCCTCCGGGACATGTCGGCGCGTGCACGATGATGTCATCGCGCACGCCCGACATCTGACCCGGAAGTACAGCCGGAGGGAGCCGGAGCTGAGCAGCCGTCAAGGTGACGACCGTGCACAGCTCCCGGCCCCTCATAGAATGTGACGCGGGCGGCTGTCTGCTGCCGTGCGTCACAGCACAGGGCACGGCCGGCCCTGTACAGGTGCTGGGGGAGCGGTCCGGGTGGCATTTGCCTCTCTGCCACCCGGCCCAGCCCGCCCCTGCCCCTGGGCCCCCAAAAAACCTTGGGCCCGGGGCGACCGCCCCATCCGCCCCTATTAAGATCCGCCATTGGATATCGCTACATGTGATACTTACCTGCGACCGGCTCCCCCACTGATTATCGCTGGTCGCGTGAGAAGGTCCTAGATCATTTCTTGCCGGGCGCTTCCTGTGGCGCTGACGAGCGACGCATAGACGCGGGCGGGAGGACGTCAGGATCGCCGCGTCTGACAGGTAAGTAGCGACCCCCGACCCCAGCGATGTCGCTGGTGAGATCTGCCTGTGTGGGAGCTCACTAGCGACCACTTAGCGATGCACCAGCGATCCATATCGCTGTCGGGATCGCTGGTGCATCGCTAAGTGTAACGGTACCCTTAGCTGCTGCCTGCAATGATAGAGGTTGTGGGTTCAATTCTTGAGGAGAACAAATTGCAACAATAGGAATTGTTTATTTAAGTAATTGCATGCAGAGAGATGCTGTCCTTCAGGAGGAGGCGATGCTATGAAGTGATTAATACATTGGGGTGGAAAAAGTGAATGGAAGTTGAGACAAATCCCTCATCTATGGCGACTGCACCCTCAAAACGAGACAGTCCCAATGAATCAGGGATGGTTGAGACCTACTACGCACATGTGCCTTTTGTATAAATCATTCTACATGTTGGGGTCTCTTGGTTACTCTTTTATCATTCACTATATTTTCCGGCTCTTTTATGCACCGTCTGAGTCAGTTTTACAGATCATTTTTCACATCATACGTCAATCTCCACATAACCACAGGCGAATGACAATGTACTTGTGCTTCCTGATGTTGTAAGTCACATCTATTGTATTATTATATTCCCTGAGGCTCTTACAACAAAAATGTCTGCATTTCAGTTTTTTGATTGCTATATCTGATATTTCACCTACCATGATTGATCACCTGTTCTGATTGTTTGGCACCTTAATAGTTACTGTGTATAACTGTTATACTTTCTTATATTATACCATGTTTTTGTGTTCATATTTAGCGTGACGAAGGGTGTGTAACCTAAAATATTGTTCTCACAGGGAAGTATATTCATAAATGTGGTGTTTCTGAGTTTTTGATTTTGCAGAATTTTCTTCACCATTTCTGCACTTGTTAAATAAATTAGGTTACTTTCTCATTGCGTTTTCTAGTGCGTTTTTTACATGCATTTTTATAGTGCTTTTGACACTCCATTTTTTTCTGGGTATGTCATGCTTTATAGAAAGTTGCTTTGTTTTTGATACTTCTTGCTACTTGACTTTATTGATACAGTCATATATGGATTACATGTGTTTTTATTCCCTGTAGATTTTTCACATCTAATGCAAGTGCTTGGGAAAAATCTATTTATATAATTGCCTTGTAATGTTTTCATTTCCTGTTCTGTCCAGATGTCACCGTATACCAGAATTCCAAGTGGAGGAAGTTCACTGACCACCATATTGGGACACCCACATGATGGGTCTCTCAATATGGAAACTGCTGCTGGTACCAACCTATTGTGCGGTACCACCAGCGGAACACCTTCGCACCACCCACACACACATTCACACACACTCCCACGTCTCACACACACTCCCACCCCACACCCTCTCACACACTCATGCTCACTCACTCATGTGCGGTACCATCAGCAGAACGCCGTCGCACTGCGCCTGCGCGTATTCCACGCAGGCGCAGTGAATCATTTGGCTGATCCCGGCGGCAGATGCACGACATGTCTACAGGCAGAGGAAGCCGGTCATATTAAAGGGGTTTTCCCATGAACGAAAGTTATTTTAAAAAATTGTCTGTCTGACCGTGTATGGAGCATACCACATATCTCCTGGGCAGGGGAAGAAGCAAAAGACAATACTGAAATTACAGCAGGGGATCGCAGAGGATCCATTTTGTGAGGTAAAATAATTCACTGACTGATTTTAAACAATATTTTACCTCACAAAATGAATCCTCTGCGATCTCCTGCTGTAATGTCAGTATTGTCTTTTGCTTCCTCCCCTGCCCAGGAGCTGTGGTATGTTCTGTACATGGTCAGACACAGGGGTGAGAGAGACAGAGCACAGGGGGGAGGCAGCGCAAACGGGACTGCACATGAGGGGAGAATACAGCACAGGAAGGAGAGAGGCAGCAGACAAGGGGGATAGCACATGGGGTAGACAGGTCATAGAAGAGAGCACAGACGGGAGAAGTCAGCACACCGGGAAAGAGAGTGGATAGGTGGGTGAGCACACGGGGGAGAGATTCTCAATGCTGCAAAGCCTGGCCCCATCGTGACATTACCGCCCTCCCTCAAGCACTGCAGGTGAGTGAACACTGAGTAAAAAGAAAAAAAACACAGAGGCATGATATTTCCATAAATCCCATCCACTTTGCTGAAACTGTAAGATGCTGCGTTTTTTGCTCAGCAAAAATACTCTGTGACAAAAACTCACTAAAAACTCATTGTGGTAACTTAACCTAAATGTTTAAGCACTCGTATGGCTATGTTAATTGAATAATAAAAGGAGGTGGCTCTTGGAAGAAGAGAAGCAAAAATTGAATGTACTAAACAGAAAATCACCTGGTCATGAAGGGATCAAAAATCAATGTTTTAACTCCTTAGTGACAGAGCCAGTTTTGTACTTAATGACCAAGCCAATTTTTACAATTCTGACCACTGTCACTTTATGAGGTTATAGGTCTGGAACACTTCAACAGATTCCACTGATTCTGAGAATGTTTTTTAGATACATATTGTACTTCATGTTAGTGGTAACATTTCTTTGATGTTATTTGCGTGTACTGAAAAAAAAAACTGAAATTTGACAAAAATGTTGAAAATTTTGCAATTTTCAAACTTTTATTTTTTGTGCCCTTAAATCAAAGATTCGTGTCATACAAAATAGTTAATAAATAACATTTCCCTCATGTCATCTTTACATTAGCACAATTTTGGAAGCATAATTTTTTTTGTTAGGACCTTATAAGGGTTAAAAGATGACCGGCGATTTCTCATTTTTCCAACAAAATTTACAAAACCATTTTTTTGGGATCACATCACATTTGAAGTGCGTTTGGGGGGTCAATATGACAGAAAATATCCAAAAAGTGGCACCATTCTAAAAACTGCACCCCTCACAGTGCTCAAAACCACACTCAAGAAGTTTATTAACCCTTCAAGTGCTTCACAAGAACTAACGCAATGTGGAAGCAAAAAAAATTAACATTTAACTTTTTTCGCAAAAAAATTACTTTAACAGGAGAAAATGGACCACAAAATTTGTTGTGCAATTTCTCCTGAGTACACAGATAGCCTCTATGTGGGGGAAAGCCAGTGTTTGGGTGCATGGCAGTGCTCAGAAGGGTAGGGAGCACTGTGTGACTTTTTGAACACAAAATTGGCTGGAATCAATGGCAGGCGCCATGTCGCGTTTGCAGACCCCTTGTTAGGGCTGGCGGAACGCACCAAATTATAAAAGAGTAGTAGGTGCGTTTGCAGCCCGGGGTCCACCGTGCAGAGGTGGTACACTGCTGCTAGATAATGGCGGAAGAATTAAGCGGTGAGAAAACAGTCACACGTGGGTTACATCACCCAATGTGAACAGGAGTGAACTCTGTTAATGCACAGAGCCACACAACCGCAGAAAATAGAAGCTGGAGACTGTTTAGCTCACAGAGCACGGCCAAAAGAGCGCACAGTGTACGGCCACAGAACTCTACCCCAAGGACACGGGGTTAGAGTCCCTCTAGGCCCACTGAGCGCGCGGCATTGCTGCCGCGAGCGCCGCTATAGACGCTGGCTATGAAGTGTGGAGCATGTGCACAGAGGCGTGCCGAGTCCCTGGTGAGGACTGATGCCTGACTCAACCTCTGACCTACCTATGCCTAAGCCTGGGCGCTAGCAGGCTAGACTGCACAACACATGCATACCAAGGGTAGGGGTTTCTTAATGAGTCATTCACCAGAGACATCACTCACTCCACATAGTCTGTAAATACAGTCTATCCTAGCGCATGGGCCAGCGGCCATGCGAACCTTTTATAGCCGTGAGCGTCCGGGACCTTCCTGGCTTCTCGGATGGGCCAATCCGAACAGGAGCAGGACCTGAGCACGTGACCTTCGATCTCCAATGGGAGATCACTCCACGGGCATACTCAGTGGCCCGACATGGGGACTTAGTCCCTGGAGAATCTCGCTGCTGAGCAGCCTGCATCGCCAAAGCTGTGCCAGAGGAGGCAGCAGCAAGCAAACCCACGGAGCTGGTCTGGGCAGAGTGCCGGGACCGATGAGTTTGCTGAGCAACCTCCTCTGCGGCTGGAAAGGAATGGGAGACCGCTGGAAGCAAGGCTCGGGATTCCCACTGTGCAGTGACAGGAACCCGACGCCTAACACCCCTGATGCACCTAAACAGTGGAACCACCCAATTCTAACTCCAACGCTAACACACCCCTATCCTTAATCCTAACCCCAACACATTTCTAACTCTATTCATAACCCTAGCCCAACCCTAACTCTAAGGGCCTTGTCACACATAGTGACGCACCAGCGATCCCGACAATGATACGACCTTGTCAGGATCGCTGGTGTGTCACTACATGATTGCTGGTGAGCTGCCAAACAGGCAGCAGCACCAGTGACATGCGGGTAACAAGTGACACATGTCGCTTAGTTACCAGCGAGCTGGTAACCAAGGTACACATCTGGTTTCTAAGCGGTGTGCGGCACTTAGAAACCTGAAGTGTACCTTAGTTACCTGCTCCCTGCACCAGCGCGCTGGTAACTAATGTACACAGAGGGTTTCTAAGTGCTGCACACCGCTTAGAAACCTAATGTGTACCTTGGTTACCAGCGCCAGATCGCTGGTCTCTCGCCTGCCACACGCAGCGATGAGTGCTGGCCAGCGGGAGACCAGAGATCAAAAAAATGTCCTGGCCATTCCAGGACGATCAGCGATACCCAGCGGGGGGCTGGTCACTGGTAAGTGTCACACACAGCGATCTCGCTGGTGAGATCGCTGTTGCGTCACAACACTGTGACGTGAACCAGTCCTGTGTGACACGACCTGCAGGCCGGTAACTAAGACAACACACGGGGGGAGGGGGAAACAGTTACAACGGTGGGCCCTGCGATAGGGGATGTGGAGACCTCCTGCACTCCCCTGAGTCAGTGTCCCTCACACTCCTAATGTTCCCTATACAGGCTCCTCACCTGTCACCATAGCACACCCTAACCCTATCCCTTGCTAGGGAGCTGGGTGGTGCAGGCACTGGCCCCACCACTGTACTAATACACACCAGGGAAAAATACAAACAGGGATAAGACCACTTAGCTTTGCTCTGTTGCTATTGCTCCAAGCAACAGAGTCCACCACCAGAATGCAACTTTCCTCCAGAATAGCTGCTACTTCTCCAAGCTTTGTCAGAGCTGCAAGGAACACCTCTCTGTAATTCCTTCCTACACCAGAGCTCCCCCGAGCTGCTCTCTGTAGTTCCTTCCTTCACCAGTCTTGGTTGGAAATGAGCAATCTCACCAAACGTGAGTGAGAGCACATGACACACCTTTATAGTTAAGCCAGAGGAATCACACCTATTAGTGATTCCCGTGTAATAACGCTAACCACCACCGGGGCAAACTAGAACAAAAGACACCACTGTGCAATGACCCTAATGGCCACTGGGGGCAAAACCAAACTTAAGCACACAGCTTAAGGAAAAAAAAATAGGTTACATGTGCTTTATTCTGTCATCATCCAACCTGGATCATGACAGTACCCTCCCTCAATGAGGGGCCTCCGGACCCTCAAGACCGCTCCTCATCAGGGAACCACCTACAGTGGGGATGCCCAGATCCAGAGTTCACACCTGCAACTGCCTGCACTTCAGGTTTATGACAAACGAGCACCGCTGGTATTGGCAATGTATGTTCTGGAGGTACCACACCTCTCCGAAGCGCCGACCTGGGGAACGAGTTGTGTATGTGCATGTTTGGGAGTAATGGAGCGCCCTCACTCGCCAGGGCTGTGGGGTACTCGGTACCGGGCCGGTTGATCTTCTCAGCGGGAGTTGTCACGGCAGCAGTGACCCGGTCCGTGGCCCTGGGGCTCCATTGCAAAAGGGGTCATTTCAGTGTGCTTATGGTGGTGAAAGTTTATAAGTGATTAATGGCGCCACCTGTGGTGTTCGGCAAGGAAGATGTTAAGCCGACGATGCAAACAGCTCCTCTGGGACAGATGGTGTGGTGCAGCAATGATGTTATAGCCCTCCACAGGCAGGGCTGTAGTCCCAGGGCGGAGTAGGTGAAGTGACACTTAGATGGTGTAGTGTCGGGCGCAGGAGGGATGTAGCAGTGTCGGGCAGGTTGACGCAGGAATAAGTGGAGGACACCAGGGCATGTAGTTCCAAAGGTTTACTCACAGTCTGTTGTGGTACAGGTGCCCGCATCTGTGCCGTGTCCTCCGGGTCAGGAGCTCAGTCAACTTCCAGGCAAGATGAAGTACTCCTTTCCAACACTCCGCCAACATATGTGCCTTTTCTGAACGTCTCCCTCTTAGCGCCTTTTAGTGAAGTACTCACAGTACTGAGTTGCACTGGAGTTCCTCCTGTCAGATGTTCCTAAGAATTCTACTTGTACGGCAGACAGCTGTAGCCTGCTTCGGGGACTCCTACCTAGTCCTGGCTCACACACGTTGCTGTTGTGCCCCAAGTCTGGTGTGGGAATAAAGTGGTCACTACTTCTATTCCTCTGGTGTCTGCTGCAGGACCATTAGTATCCATACAACCTCGGGGACTGGACCCCGGCCTTGCCCTTAGAACTTGAGAAGAGTTCTCCTCTAACCCTGATCCTTTGTTTTCTTCTTCTCCTCACGTTCCGTACTAATTCTTCCCTTCTTATGGAGAGTCAGGCTTTCTATCAATGTTCCTTTCTTGGGCCAGCGGACCCAGATCACTGAGGTCGGCTGCAGCACTTCCTTCATCCATCCCATTCAGGGGATCTCCTTTCACAGACTGACCTCGTCAGACTCCTGTGACTAACTGCCTAAATCCTATCCTCTTCCCGCTCTTTTAGTGCAAACTAAACTCCACCCGCCTCCCAGCACGCTTCGTGTTCCAAGCAGGGAGCCACCAAAGGGTGCTTTGCCGCACTACTATGTTGTGTGGGATGCAGGTGTTGGAGTGTGGTCAGGTGTCTCCACTTTACCTGGATAGTGGGGCACCACACCTCAGGAGGAGGTGCAGTACCTCTGTGGCGACTGAACCCTCAGGGGCACCACAGTAACTCGAGCTGGTAAGACTCCGGGCCCTGGATAGCTGACATCAGATACAGCCCGATCACCTGAGAATTCCAGACCCCCGCAACAAACTTCCACTGGATGTTTTGGTGGCCACCCATACATGCTCGTTCACACACAGGTCCGGACCTGAACGTTTATTGCCACACATTTGTTTGTCAAAATAGGGTGAACTCTTTCTGGAACTGACAACAGAGGTGTCCCCCTGTGTCACCACACTCACACCCCCGCAATTCACCAAGGTAAACACCACCCTCCAACCCCACCTACTACGAGGTCTGCGCCTCTCAGGGTAGACTAATGGCGAGGTTTGAGCCTTGCCCCTACTCTCCTGCAGCACCTCCGCTGCTCTCACTGGAGAGGAAGGGGACGATTGTAGAGAGACGGCAGAAACAGTAGCCCCTAGGCAGCAGCCCTCACATGACTGCTCCCAGCTGACTACTTCCTTAGTCCGCCAATCTAAAACCGGGTTGTGTTTTTTAGACCAAGGGGGGCCCACAACGATAGGTGCTGGATTTCCCTCCAAGACGTAGTATGACTGGGACTCATCATGATGTTCACTATACAGCACAATGTCTTCTACGACTTGGTTTAACCCCCCCTGGCTCAGTGGGACAGAGGTAATGGCCTGGACGCTTATGGGTTTGTCTGGCGTCTCACCACTCAGACCATGAGTCTGGACAAACTGAGCATCCACCAGACTGACTTCTACTCCACTGTTAACAAGCACCGGTATGCCCTCAGGTACCTCGCCAACCATCACCTCCGCTGACATAGTACCTTCTGAGGGTGAGGAGGAAATATACTCTCCCAGGTCGTCTTCCTCCACACGACCAGGGGGGAACGGGTTCTCTGATAGTACAGAAATTTCGGTGTCAGTGCCAAGGACTAAATCATTAGTCTGCTCACTACAAGGGCGTACCCCTTCACCTTGGGGAACACCAGGCAGCACCATGGGGACACCGACTCCACCCACCTGCCTGGGTACGTCCGCCTGTATAAGCAAGTCCTGCTCTCCACAGGGACTCCATGGCACATCCTCACCAAAGTCGTATATGGACCCTCTAGTTGAGGCAGAGGATAGACCTCAGACCCATAATTCCGCTGCAGGTGCTGCTGAAACACATCATGCAGCTCCTCTCTAATCTCAGTGAGGGCCAGCAGCAACTGCTCACTGGTCTGAACTTGGCCCATGGCTCACCAGAGAGAAAAAAATGTTGTGGTTGGTAATAATGTGACGTGGACCCGTCCTGGGTGACACAACCCGCAGGCCGGTAACTAAGACAACAAGACACGGGGAAGGGGAAACAGTTACAACGGTGGGCCCTGCGATAGGGAACGGGGACGTGGAGACCTCCTGCACTCCCCTGAGTCAGTGACCCTCACACTCCTAACGTTCCCTATACAGGCTCCTCACCTGTTGCCGAGCCAGAACCTGTCACCCTAGCACACCCTAACCCTATCCCTTGCTAGGGAGCTGGGCGGTGCAGGCACTGGCCCCACCACTGTACTAATACACACCAGGGGGGAAAAATACAAACAGGGATAAGACCACTTAGCTTTGCTCTGTTGCTATTGCTCCTCCAAGCAACAGAGTCCACCACCAGAATGCAACTTTCCTCCAGAATAGCTGCTACTTCTCCAAGCTTTGTCAGAGCTGCAAGGAACACCTCTCTGTAATTCCTTCATTCACCAGACTTTACACCAGAGCTCCCCTGAGCTGCTCTCTGTAGTTCCTTCCTTCACCAGTCTTGGTTGGAAATGAGCAATCTCACCAAACGTGAGTGAGAGCACATGACACACCTTTATAGTTAAGCCAGAGGAATCACACCTGTTAGTGATTCCCGTGTAATAACGCTAACCACCACCGGGGCAAGCTAGAACAAAAGACACCACTGTGCAATGACCCTAATGGCCACCGGGGCAAAACCAAACTTAAGCACACAACTTAAGGAAAAAAAAAGGTTACATGTGCTTTATTCTGTCATCATCCAACCTGGATCATGACAAAAACTTGTGACTTAACTCTAGCCCCAACCCTAACTCTAGCCCAAACCTAATCCTAGCTCTAACCCCAACCCTAGCTCTAATCCCAAACCTAACCGTAGCCCCAACCCTACCTCTAATGGAAAAAAAATATATATTTTTTTATTTTATTATTTTTACCTAAGGGGGTGATAAAGGGGGATTTGATTTACTGTTTTTTCTTATTTTGATCACTGTGATAGGGTCTATCACAGTGATCAAAATGAGCCAATCGGAAAAATCTTCTATTGTTGCCAGGTGACGGCTGGCAGATCTCGGTAGGCACACTGCGCATATGCCTGCCATTTCCTTCCAGGAAGAGGACGCCGGGGCCCGAAGGACAGAGACTGAGGGTCCAGGGGGGACTTGGAGGATCCCATTTCTCTCTCCCCTGGTATGCTAGATGATATCAGAGGAGAGAGAAATGAATGGGAAATCGGACTTTATTTGCGATCGCCATTATTCCGTGAAGAGCGGTGATCATGAGACCGGGGATGGTAAAAACTGACCCGAATCATGTTCTCCGGAGTCTCAGCTACCCCTGGTAGCTGAGACCCCAAAGATTTTCCGACGCTGGAGGGCGCTATAACCTTACTCCTCAGCACCGTTAAAAAGCGACGCTGAGGAATAAGTACCCTTAACTGCTGCCATTGAAAGGCGTATTGGCGGTTGTTGAGGAGTTAAGACATGTAGATCAGGAGAGCAGACTGTCAGTCATTATATGTCTCACCCTGGTAACACCTTCTTTTATATAAAATAATATTTAGAGGCAGATTCTACAGGAGATCTATGTCTGGCCCATAGATCTTAACAGCTCAATTATATATTAAGAAAAACATAGCTTTCTCGAGTATAAGACATTGGATCACAAATATCAATGTATCATTTTATTCAGCTTCCTATGACTTACATGCCCATATAAGTAGCATAGGAGGAATAATTGTACTGACAAGTCAGTCTCGATTTGATTAAAGTTTTTGCTTCCCCAGAGGCTTATCAGGAGTATTTTTAGACTTTTATTTCTTTTTGGGAGTTCCATAAGTTCGCCATTGTCTTCCAGGGTAAAAATGTGCATACTGTGCAGTGCAGTTTGTTTTCCCTGCATAGTTTAGGGTAAAAGACTGAGCGTTCCTATACAGTAATAATATGTAGGCCGTTGTATAGGACTGAAGGACGCTCTTTTGGCATATGATCAGTGCAAGGTGTGCTATGATTACAGTCAGCATTTGCAAATGTCACAAAAATACAAAATGTGCACAGATCATACACCAGGAAATTTCTGTGCTGTGATCTCAGCCTGTGATCTACAACCTCTCCCATTAATGGCATGTACTAAATATTTTTAAATGATTTACTAAAAGTACATTTTGTGTCTGACACAATTCTTCTTTCTTCTTAAAGGTAACCTGCGCAGAACATATACAGTATATCAAAGAGATGCATTCATAAATAAACCAGAGGATGTAAGTGCAGCACGACATACAGTAGCTTCCTGACATGTCTATCACATGTCTATCACTAGACCATTCCTTGCAAAAGCTACTTAGTTGCTCAGGTGGGACAACCAGATGGGGTGTGCACAGAACACCAAAGCTAATGCACCACAGTGTGTCATAACAGTGCAATGAATGCTATGGTGTCCTCATTATCTTTGACTACTACTGTCTTCTCTCACTCTAAGGCTACTTTTAGGCTGTGTGCACACGTTCAGGATTTTTTGCGTTTTTTTCGCTTTTTTTCGCGTTTTTCCACTGCAAAAACGCTTAAAAAACGCATACATTAACCATCCCATTATTAGAATAGATTCCGCAATTTTTGTGCCCGTGCTGCATTTTTTTCTGCAAAAAAAGCGCATTGCATAAAAAAACGCAGCATGTTCATTAATTTTGCAGAAAGTCAGCGGATTTGCCACTATGTTCACTGTATTAGGATGCTCCGGGAAAAAACGTAAAAAATCCGCTAACAAAAACCGCGCAAAAAACTAGATAAAAACGCGAAAAAAAAATGCGGATTTCCTGAGAAGGAGTCCGGTTTTTCTCAGGAAAATTCTGCTTACGTGGGCACATAGCCTTACACATGCTGGGTTTTTTGCAGCCCTTTTTTACGGGCTGTTTTTACGGGCCGTATTGCCGCGATTTTTGTGGTCTCCCTCAAAAATGGGCTGCAAAAAACCTTCTCGGATCGCCGTTTTTCCCTGCTGTAACAAATTGTAGGGAAAAAAAATGGCAATCCACAAATACGGTGTACCGCAAAAACAAGCTACCTTTGTTTTTGCGGTACCATTGATTTAAATGGAGGCCGTGTCCGTGAGCCGTGAAAAAAATCAAGAAAGCTCGATATTTTTTCACGGCCGTATATATGACTCTCACGGCCATACGGGACACGGCGCTCCGATGTATTTTTGCGGGCCGTTTTTGCTGCCCCATGGAAATCTATTAGGGCCGCAAAAACGACGCGCAAAAACACAGCAAGTGTAAAAGTAGCCTAAGGCCACAGTCACACGTTCAGTATTTGGTGAGTTTTTTACACTGGTATTTGTAAAGTAAGACCAGAAGTGTGTGAAATATGCAGAAGTGGTGACGTGTTTCTATTATACTTTTCCTCTGATTGTTCCTCTCTTGACTAAAGCACCTGTCACACACAGCGATCTCGCCAGCGAGATCGCTGCTGAGTCACAAGTTTTGTGACGCAACAGCGATCTCACCAGCAAGATCGCTGTGTGTGACATCTATCAGTGACCGGCCCCCCTGCCGGGTATCGCTGATCGTTGTGGAAAGCCCTGGACATTTTTTTGATCATTGGTCTCCCGCTGGCCAGCAGGTGTGTGGCAGGTGGGAGACCAGCGATCAGTGAGCAGGAGCTGGTAACCATTAAACAGCGGGTTTCTTAGCGCCGCGCGGCGCTTAGAAACCTGCTGTTTACCTTAGTTACCAGCTCCCTGCACCAGCGTGCTGGTATCTAATGTACACAGCGACGCCGCACGCTCGTCGTCGTTGGTGCTGATCGCTGGTGAAGCTGCCTGTTTCGCAGCTCGCCAGCGATCATGTAGCACACACCAGCGATCCTGACAAGTTCATATCGTTGTCGGGATCGCTGGTGAGTCGCTATGTGTGATGGGGCCCTTAGACTTACAAATACTGATGTAAAGTACTGATTAAATACTGAACGTGTGAATGTGGCCTAACACTGTATATACTGTAGGTGACTCTCAATCTGACATTCTATCGCCAGTACTCTGAATGACACAGTATTTAGGATACTCCCACTCTGACACTGTACATCGGGTACTCTCATTCTGACACTGTATGTAGGTTAGTCTTAATATGACAATGTACATACTATACAATGGCATGTAAAAGTTTGGGCACCCCTCGGCAAAATTAATGTTATTGTAAAGAGTTAAGCAAGTTGAAGACGAAATGATCTCTAAAAGGCCTAAAGTTCAAAATGACACATTTCCTTTATTTTTAAGTAAAAAAACATATTTTCATATTTTACATTTTAAAACTTACAAAGCAGGAAGATGGGCTGATACAAAAGTTCAGGCACCCTGCATGGTTAGGCCCCTTTTTGAAGGTATTGCAGCCGGTAAACACTTTTTGTAGCCAGGCAAGAGTCATTCAATTCTTGTTTGAGGGATTTTCATCCATTCTTCCTCTAGTTCTGTGAGATTCCTGAGCTATCTTGCATGTACTGCTATTTTGAGGTCTAGCCACAGATTTTCAATGATGTTCAGATCAGGGGACTGTGAGGGCCATTGTAAAACTTTCAGCTTGCGCCTTGTAAGGTAGTCTATTGTGGATTTTGACGTGTTTTATGATCATTATCTATTTGTCTATTTGTAGAAGCCATCCTCTTTTCATCTTCAGATTTTTAAAGATGGTGTTATGTTTGCATGAAGAACTTGTAAAAATTTCATTAAATCCATTCTTATCTCTACCTATCAAATGTTCCTCTTGTCAATGGCAGTAGCACAACCCCAAACTATGATTGATCCATCCCCATACTTAATGGTTGCTATGTTCTTTTCTAGAAATGATGTGCCCTTTTTTCTCTACGTTTACCTTTGATCATGTGACCAGAGTTCTATTTTAACCTTATCTGTCCACAGGACTTGTTTCCAAAATGCATCAGGTTTGTTTAGATGTTCTTTTGCATACTTCTGATCCTGAATTTTATGGTGAGGATGTAGATGAAGTTTTCTTCTGAAGACTTTTCCATAAAGACCATATTTTGAAGATGTCTTTGATCAGTAGAACAATGAACCACAACTCCAGAGTCTGATAAATCTTTCTGAAGGTCTTTTGTAGTCAAGCGGGGGTTCTGATTTGCCTCACTAGCAATCTTATGAGCAGCTCAAACTGAAAGTTTGCTTGGTCTTCCAGACCTTATCTTGACCTCCACTGTTCCTCTTAACTGCCATTTCGAACTGAGGAAAGGGCAACTTGAAAACACTTTGCTATTTTCTTATAAGCTTCTCTTGCTTTGTGGGTCTCCACCATTTTTATTTTCAGAGTGCTTGGCAGCAGCTTAGAAGAAGTCATGGCTGCTGTTTTTTTGGCACAAGGTTAGAGGAGGCAGGGTTTTTATAAAGATGGGAAATTTCCATCACCTGGATTTTCCTATTGATGATTGTGAACAAGCCATAACCCTAAAAGGCTAATTAAGGTCTGAAACCTTGATCAAAGTTATCCAAGCACACAGATGTACAAAATTACATTATATTTTTTGCCTAAAGTACAAAGGAAATGTGTCATCTTTAATTTAAGGCCTTTTAGAGATCATTTCATCTTCACCTTGCTTAACTGTTTGCAATAAAAATAATTTTGAACTGGGGTGTTCAAGCTTTCACGTGCCACTGTAGATCGATCCAATTCAGACATTGTACATACAGTGGGGAAAAAAAGTATTTAGTCAGTCAGCAATAGTGCAAGTTCCACCACTTAAAAGATGAGAGGCGTCTGTAATTTACATCATAGGTAGACCTCAACTATGGGAGACAAACTGAGAAAAAAAAATCCAGAAAATCACATTGTCTGTTTTTGTTTCATTTTATTTGCATATTATGGTGGAAAATAAGTATTTGGTCAGAAACAAGCAATCAAGATTTCTGGCTCTCACAGACCTGTAACTTCTTCTTTAAGAGTCTCCTCTTTCCTCCACTCATTACCTGTAGTAATGGCACCTGTTTAAACTTGTTATCAGTATAAAAAGACACCTGTGCACACCCTCAAACAGTCTGACTCCAAACTCCACTATGGTGAAGACCAAAGAGCTGTCAAAGGACACCAGAAACAAAATTGTAGCCCTGCACCAGGCTGGGAAGACTGAATCTGCAATAGCCAACCAGCTTGGAGTGAAGAAATCAACTGTGGGAGCAATAATTAGAAAATGGAAGACATACAAGACCACTGATAATCTCCCTCGATCTGGTGCTCCACGCAAAATCCCACCTCGTGGGGTCAGAATGATCACAAGAACGGTGAGCAAAAATCCCAGAACCATGCGGGGGGACCTAGTGAATGAACTGCAGAGAGATGGGACCAATGTAACAAGGCCTACCATAAGTAACACACTACGCCACCATGGACTCAGATCCTGCAGTGCCAGACGTGTCCCACTGCTTAAGCCTGTACATGTCCGGGCCCGTCTGAAGTTTGCTAGAGAGCATTTGGATGATCCAGAGGAGTTTTGGGAGAATGTCCTATGGTCTGATGAAACCAAACTGGAACTGTTTGGTAGAAACACAACTTGTCGTGTTTGGAGGAAAAAGAATACTGAGTTGCATCCATCAAACACCATACCTACTGTAAAGCATGGTGGTGGAAACATCATGCTTTGGGGCTGTTTCTCTGCAAAGGGGCCAGGACGACTGATCCGGGTACATGAAAGAATGAATGGGGCCATGTATCGTGAGATTTTGAGTGCAAACCTCCTTCCATCAGCAAGGGCATTGAAGATGAAACGTGGCTGGGTCTTTCAACATGACAATGATCCAAAGCACACCACCAGGGCAACGAAGGAGTGGCTTCGTAAGAAGAATTTCAAGGTCCTGGAGTGGCCTAGCCAGTCTCCAGATCTCAACCCTATAGAAAACCTTTGGAGGGAGTTGAAAGTCCGTGTTGCCAAGCGAAAAGCCAAAAACATCACTGCTCTAGAGGAGATCTGCATGGAGGAATGGGCCAACATACCAACAACAGTGTGTGGCAACCTTGTGAAGACTTACAGAAAACGTTTGACCTCTGTCATTGCCAACAAAGGATATATCACAAAGTATTGAGATGAAATTTTGTTTCTGACCAAATACTTATTTTCCACCATAATATGCAAATAAAATGAAAAAAAAAACAGACAATGTGATTTTCTGGATTTTTTTTTCTCAGTTTGTCCCCCATAGTTGAGGTCTACCTATGATGTAAATTACAGACGCCTCTCATCTTTTTAAGTGGTGGAACTTGCACTATTGCTGACTGACTAAATACTTTTTTTCCCCAATGTACGAGAGGGCACTCTCAGCCTCAGGTGCATCTGTGTGCTAACCATTTTTCACAGACTGATAGCAGAAGCTGGAGGATAATACTGTATATTTTTTGAGGATCCAAGAAAAAACTAGTGAAACTTGGACAAAACTCTGATGAAATCTGATCAAAAACCCTGATGAAACTTGGACCGTTTTTTATTTTTGTACCAGGAAATAACTGACATTTCAATGAGCCCTTAACCACCAAGGCATCAACTCCGCAAGACCCCTGAAGGTGTCCTGTGGAATCTATAGGCCCCTTTACATTTAGCGATGCACCAACGATCCCGATCACGATACGACCCGGTCAGGATCGCTGGTGCATCACTAAATGGTCGCTAGTGAGCTGCTAAACAGGCAGATCTCACCAGCGACACAACGATGCTCGGCGGTCGTTACTTACCTGTCAGACGCGGCGATGCTGACGTCCTCCACCCGCGTCCACGCGTCGCTCGTCGGCGCCAGCAGGAAGCCCAGCAGGAAGCAGCCAACGAGAAATGGACCAGGCCGATCTCGCGCGATCAGCGATAACCAGCGGGGGAGCCGGTCGGAGGTAAGTATCACATGTAGCGATATCGCCAGCCTGAAGCCCAGCAGGAAGCAGCCGACAAGAAATGGACCAGGCCGATCTCGCGCGATGAGCGATAACCAGCGGGGGAGCCGGTTGGAGGTAAGTATCACATGTAGCGATATTGCTAGCAATATCGCTGCTGCGTCACAAAATCGGTGACGCTTTAGCGATATTGCTAGCAATATCGCTATGTGTAAAGCCCCCTTATCACTGAGCCATTAGCAAAATATCCTTTAAGTCCTGTGAGATGTGAGGTGTGGCCTTCATTGAGCAGATTGAGATATGGGGAATTTATGGACAAGACAACACCTTGAACTGTTTGCCATGCTCTTCAAACCATTCCTGAAAAATCTTTGCAGTGTGGAAGGGGCAATCATTCCGCTATTAGAGGACACCACTGCAAGGAAAGTGTGTAAATGATCTATACAGTTTTTAAATAACATCCACATGAATGCCAGGACACAAGGTACCAGCTGTTATGAATGAGTCACCGTAGGAGGCAAAAACAGAAATGCTAGCTAAGTCCAGAAAACCAGAGAAGTTGGCAGCTATCGGATTGCAGACCCCTGAACCTATCAACACAACTTGCAGTAGCCGTGGGGGGTTCCTCCGATGCCCTAGACCCCTCGATCATAGCCGGAGGACTATATAGCCTAAAGACAGAAAAGGAAATCTAAACTGCCCCAGAGCAGACCCCAAAGCAAAAGGCAGCCCCCAACATATAATGATGGTGAAGCAAGAAGAAAGAACACTAACACAGACAGAAAGATAGACTGAGCAAAGACGGGGCCCAAGCTAACTAGATAGGAAAGGACAGGAAGGCTGCTGTCTGCAATCCGTGAAAAACCCTATGAAAATAAGAGGCAACAGACTGACAGTGAAAAAGGTCCTGAAGATGCTAGGCTTCAAAAAGGCTATGTCAGTACTCAGGAATATTCTGAAGACAGAGCAACCAGCAAAAGGAGATTCAGCTCACCCCAGCAGGGAATGGCAGAATCTAGAAAAGCAAGGCAAACAAAAACAAAACACAAACGCTAACATGCAAAGCAGAAAACTTAGCTTTAGAGGAGCAGGAATCAGACTGGTCTCCTAGAAGTCCACAGAGAAATCACCCGCAGGGCAGAAGGGCGTCGGCAGCCTTATATCCAGTCCGTGACTCCACTCAGCCAGTCATCATCATTAGGCTCAGGTGCCTGATAATCAGGCTCATTACCTTCCTTTACCAGAATAGTTTGTTCACCAGACCTCAGTGACGAAGGGGAAAATGAACTCACAACAGTACCTCCCCCTTGAGGAGGGGTCACCAAACCCTCAACCACGCCACCAGGGCGATCAGGGTGAGCCCGATGAAAGGCACGCACCAATCTTTTGGCATGAATATCAGAGGCAGAGACCCAGGAATTATCCTCCTGGCCATAACCCTTCCACTTAACCAAATACTGGAGTCTCCGTCTAGCCAGACGGGAATCCAGTATTTTCTCTACCTCATATTCCATGTTACCTTCAACCAATACAGGGTCCGGAGGTGCCACCCCAGGAACAACTGGTTCAACAAACCTCTTCAGCAAGGACTTATGGAACACATTATGGATTTTAAATGTGACAGGAAGAGCCAAACGAAAAGAGACCGGATTAATAATCTCCAAAATCTTGTAAGGTCCAATAAATCTAGGCTTAAACTTAGGAGAAGCGACCTTCATAGCAATATTTTTTGATGATAACCACACCATATCACCAATCTTAAACTGGGGACCAATGGTCCTATGTCGATTGGAAAACCGCTGGGCCTTTTCCTGGGAGAGAGATAACTTATCCACCACTTGGTCCCAGATCTGGTGCATTCTCTCCACCACAGTGTCAATACCTGGGCAGGCAGAAGGCTCCACCTGCCCTGAAGAAAATCGAGGCTGAACCCAAAGTTACAAAAAAAAGGTGACATCAAAGTGGCAGAACTAGCTCTATTACTTAAAGCAAATTCGGCCAAGGGCAAAAATGAAACCCAATCATCCTGATCAGCGGAAATAAAACATCTCAAATACGACTCCAAGGTCTGGTTTGTTCTCTCTGTCTGCCTATTGGTCTGAGGGTGAAAAGCAGAGGAGAAGGACAACTGAATTCCCAGCCTGGAACAGAAAGTCCTCCAAAATCTAGACACAAACTGAACTCCTCTGTCAGATACAATGTTCTCAGGAATCCCGTGCAAGCGAACCACCTGTTGCAAAAACAGGGGCACCAACTCAGAGGAAGACGGCAACTTAGGGAGTGGTACAAGATGAACCATCTTAGAGAACCTATCACAAATCACCCAAATAACAGTCATTCTTTGAGAGACCGGCATATCAGAGATGAAATCCATTGAAATATGGGTCCATGGCCTCCTGGGGACCGGAAAAGGCATCAACAACCCACTAGAGTGAGAACAAGATTTAGACCGAGAGCAAGTCCCACAGGACTGCACAAAATTCCTGACATCATGAGACAAGGTGGGCCACCAAAAAGAGCGACTCACCAGATCTCTAGTACCAAAAATACCTGGATGACCAGCCAATGCAGAGCAATGAACTTCAGACATCACTCTCTTCTTCCACTGGTCAGGAACATACAACTTTCCACTGAGACAACGCTCAGGTTTGTCCTCCTGGAACTCTTGCAGAGCAAGTCTCAAATCGGGCGAGATGGCAGAAAGAACTACCCCTTCGCCTAAGATGGTAGCAGGCTTGGTCACCACAGGAGAATCAGCAAAGAAGCTCCTAGAGAGGGTGTCTGCCTTGACATTCTTAGTTCCAGGAAGAAAAGAGACCACAAAATCAAAACGTGTGAAAAACAAGGCCCACCTAGCCTGTCTAGGGTTCAAGCGTTTAGCTGACTCTAGGTAAATCAAATTCTTGTGGTCAGTGAGGACCACAACTTGATGTTTAGCTCCCTCCAACCAATGTCTCCACTCCTCAAATGCCCATTTCATGGCCAACAGTTCCCGATTCCCCACATCATAGTTACGTTCAGATGGAGAGAACTTTCGGGAAAAGAAAGCACAGGGATTCATTTTAGATGTTACAGGATCCTTTTGGGACAAAACAGCTCCTGCACCAATCTCAGAAGCATCCACCTCTACCTGGAACGGGAGTGAGACATCAGGTTGCCGCAAAACCGGGGCGGAGGTAAATCTTCGCTTCAGCTCCTGAAAGGAAGCAACAGCCTCCGGAGACCAATTCAACACATCAGCACCCTTCTTAGTCAGATCAGTCAATGGCTTGGCAATACTAGAAAATTTTGCTATAAATTTCCGATAAAAATTAGCAAAACCCAAAAACTTCTGGAGGGCCTTCAAAGAAGTGGGCTGAACCCAATCATAAATGGCCTGTACCTTGGCCGAGTCCATTTCAATAGTTGACGGAGACAAAATAAATCCCAAAAATGAAATCCTCTGTACTCCAAAAAGGCATTTCGATCCTTTGACATACAGGGAATTCTCCCTCAAGATCCGGAACACAGTCCGAATATGTTCTACATGAGAATCCCAATCCTTGGAGAAGATCAAAATATCATCCAGATAGATAATCAAAAATTTATCGACAAAGTCTCGGAAAATATCGTTCATGAAGCACTGGAAGACAGAAGGGGCATTAATGAGCCCAAAAGGCATCACCAGGTACTCAAAATGTCCCTCCGGAGTATTAAACGCCGTCTTCCATTCATCCCCCTGCTTAATGCGGATAAGATTATACGCCCCCTGAGGTCAAGCTTGGTAAACCAGCAAGCACCTCTAACTCTAGAGAATAGATCCGAAATCAGGGGTAACGGATACTGATATTTAATAGTAATTTTGTTGAGGGCACGATAATCAATACAAGGCCTTAAAGAACCATCCTTTTTGGCCACAAAAAAAAAACGGCACCTAAGGGTGAAGAGGATGGTCTAATATGACCCTTCTCCAATGCCTCCTTAAAATAGGATCGCATAGCCTCGTGTTCGGGTACAGATAAATTGAAGAGCCGACCCTTGGAAAATTTACACTCCGGGCTCAGTTCAATTGCACAGTCATAACTCCTATGAGGAGGCAAAGATGCAGACTCATTCTCACTAAATACATCATAAAAGTCCGCCAAATAGTCAGCAACATCATGCTACTGAGGAGAGGTGGAAAAAACCGGAGCCTCACTAAAGGCACACCGACAACCCCAACTCATCACAGACACAGATTTCCAATCCAAAACTGGATTATGAATTTGCAACCAGGGAAACCCCAGAACAACGGCATCATGCAGACCATGCAACACCAAAAATCTGCAATTTTCTTGATGGTCTGGGGCGACCCGCATGACCACCTGGGTCCAAAACTGAGGTTTATTTTTCGCCAAAGGAGTAGCATCAATCCCCCTCAAAGGGATAGGCGTCTGCAGAGGTGTCATCGGAAATCCACAACGTTTAGCAAAATCCAAGTCCATTAGGTTTAGCGCTGCTCCTGAATCCACAAAAGCCTTGGCGGAAAATGTGGACAGGGAGCAGATCAGAGTAATTGCCAGAAGAAACTTAGGTTGAACACCACCAACAGAAAACGTGTGTGCAAAGCATTTCTCTCGTTTAGGACAAACAGAAATAATATGCGAGGCATCTCCACAGAAAAAACACAGCTTATTACGCCTTCTGAACTCCTGACGTTGCGCCCTAGAAAAAACTCTATCACATTGCATAGGTTCAGACGTCTGTTCAACCGGTGGCAACACCTCTCGTGCAATCCTGCGTTCACGTAAATGCCGATCAACCTGAATGGCTAATGACATAGAATCGTCCAGATCAGAGGGAACAGGAAATCCCACCATAGTATCTTTTACGGCTTCTGACAAACCCTTCCGAAAGAGAGCAGCCAAGGCATTATCATTCCAGGTAGTAAGGACCGCCCACTTTCGGAACTTTTGACAGTACAACTCTGCAGAATCTCGACCCTGGTTCAATGCCAACAGGGTCTTTCCAGCCTGATCAATAGCATTAGGTTCGTCATACAACAACCCCAAGGCTTGAAAGAATGCGTTCACATTAGTCAGAATAGGATCATCTGGTTTCAAAGAAAATGCCCAATCCTGGGGATCGCCACGCAGCAAAGAGATGACAATTTTAACCTGCTGCGCGGAGCTCCCTGACGAGTTAGGCTTCAAGGCAAAAAATAATTTACAATTATTTTTGAAACTCAAAAATTTAGATCGATCCCCAAAAAATACATCAGGTGTAGGGATCTTTGGTTCAACAGCATGCGAACGAGCAAGGTAGGCGGAAATTCCCCGCACTTCCGCAGCGAGCTGCTCCACATGATCAGACAATTGCTTTATCTCCATTGAGAGAAAAAAAAAAATTCCCCCTACTGCCTCAGAGATATAGAGGAAAGAATATACACACTTTTTTTTTTTTTTTTTTTTTAACACAATTCTTTCCTGCTATGAGTACCCTAGGATCTGCGGTATGGCGGGTGATTCTGTTATGAATGAGTCACCGTAGGAGGCAAAAACAGAAATGCTAGCTAAGTCCAGAAAACCAGAGAAGTTGGCAGCTATCGGATTGCAGACCCCTGAACCTATCAACACAACTAGCAGTAGCCGTGGGGGGTTCCTACAATGCCCTAGACCCCTCGATCACAGCCGGAGGACTATATAGCCTAAAGACAGAAAGGGAAATCTAAACTGCCCCAGAGCAGACCCCAAAGCAAAAGGCAGCCCCCAACATATAATGACGGTGAAGCAAGAAGAAAGAACACTAACACAGACAGAAAGATAGACTGAGCAAAGACGGGGCCCAAGCTAACTAGATAGGAAAGGACAGGAAGGCTGCTGTCTGCAATCCGTGAAAAACCCTATGAAAATAAGAGCCAACAGACTGACAGTGAAAAAGGCCCTGAAGACACTAGGCTTCAAAAAGGCTATGTCAGTACTCAGGAATATTCTGAAGACAGAGCAACCGGCAAAAGGAGATTCAGCTCACCCCAGCAGGGAATGGCAGAATCCAGAAAAGCAAGGCAAACAAAAACAAAACACAAACGCTAACAGGCAAAGCAGAAAACTTAGCTTTAGAGGAGCAGGAATCAGACTGGTCTCCTAGAAGTCCACAGAGAAATCACCCGCAGGGCAGAAGGGCGTCGGCAGCCTTATATCCAGTCCGTGACTCCACTCAGCCAGTCATCATCATTAGGCTCAGGTGCCTGATAATCAGGCTCATTACCTTCCTTTACCAGAATAGTTTGTTCACCAGACCTCAGTGACGAAGGGGAAAATGAACTCACAACAACCATCATTGCTAGCATTGGCAGTCCTTGGCATATGACCCAGACTTTAAAAAAGTTGTCCACTACTTGGACAACTTCTTCTTATACCCTTTGCTTGACACCCATAAAATAATAAAGCTTATACTCCCCTCCCGTGCTGGCATTGTTCCTACGACGTCAGCACTTAGTCTCCCTGGGCTTCTGTGCTGTTGTTGTGACAGGTGTTGCTGGTGCCCAAACAGCGCTTGCGTCACTGTCCCCGCCTCCTGTCAAATTTAGGAGGAAAAGGAAGTCAAAGATCAGCTGTAACCCAGACTTTCTCTTCATGTTCGATTTGTCCAAAGATTGAAATAGTGATGCCAGTGCTGGCTGGGCGCTGGTGTCACGTGTCACAATAATTGCATGAGAATTCAGGGAGAGCGAGTGCTGACACCGTGGGAACAGTGCCGGCACAGGAGGTGAGTATAGGCTTTATTATTTTATGGGACCAAACATTTTGATCAAGAAGGGGTTGTCCTAATAGTGGACAACCCCTTTAAGCGTCATGTGATCAGCATTGGGTGAGTACAAGTTGTATTTTTTCTCTGGAAAGAAGAAGAGGGCACTATTTTGTATTAGCGGCACAATGGTGGGAATTGCTATTGTGTGTGAGGAATATAGAGGGCATTACTTCTTTCTTGAGGGCACACAGAAGAATTTTTATTTTCTAAGGAGCAACAAGTGTGCATAATTACTTTCTAGGGGGTATTATTAGTTTTTAACTTCTGGGGTCACAACAGTAGTATGCATTATTACTATATGGGTGTTCAAAAACATAATTACGATATAAGAGCACAAAGGGGGTACACTTACTGTATACGTCTCTAAGAAGGGTGCCATTTTTGTTTCAGGTCTAAATTATTCTAAGTCATTTTTTGAGAAGACTAGAGTTGAGCGAAACGGGTCGAAAAAATTCAAAAGTCGCCGACTTTTGGCAAAGTCGGGTTTCATGAAACGAAACCCGACCCTAGGATGAGGTCGGCCACGAGGTCGGCGACTTACGCGCCAAAGTCGCGTTTCAAAAGTTTGTTTTGCGCTCTTTTTCAGCCAATCAGGATCCACGGACACTGTGGGCAACGTGATGACATAGGCATGGGTCACCACCATCTTTCAGAAGGGCATGCAAGTGATTGGCTTGCTTTGGTGGGCGTCACAGGGGGTATAAAAGGGCGTGCACGCCGACCGCCATCTTACTTCTGCCGATCTTAGTATAGGGAGAGGTTGCTGCTGATTCTGTAGGGAGAGCGTTAGGCAGGGAAGAAGACAAAAAAACTGCTTCTGCTGCTAGCGATTTGGCCTGCACAACACACAAGTCACTGTGTGTGCAGTGCAAGGGGAGGCTATATTGTGGTGTATCAGTGGTATTGGTTGTTGGGCTGCCTTTTAAGGCTTCCTGACACGCTGGCATTGCTGTTTACCCACTGCTCCGCAAACTGCTTTTTTAAAAGCAATCCAATCTCCCTTATCCTCTCGTCACTTTGGTCACAGGCAGCTGTGCCATCGAGCGTGTCACATAGCGCTCAGATATCAGTGGGCCGCACACAATCCACAAGTGTCCAGTGTCCAAAAGTGTACGCAGAGATTCAAAATCTCCATTATCCTTTCGTCACTTTGGTCACAGGCAGCTGTGCCATCGAGCGTGTCACATAGCGCTCAGATATCAGTGGGCCGCACACAATCCACAAGTGTCCACTGTCCACAAGTGTACGCAGAGATTCAAAATCTCCATTATCCTCTCGTCACTTTGGTCACAGGCAGCTGTGCCATCGAGCGTGTCACATAGCGCTCAGATATCAGTGGGCCGCACACAATCCACAAGTGTCCAGTGTCCAAAAGTGTACACAGAGATTCAAAATCTCCATTATCCTCTCGTCACTTTGGTCACAGGCAGCTGTGCCATCGAGCGTGTCACATAGCGCTCAGATATCAGTGGGCCGCACACAATCCACAAGTGTCCACTGTCCACAAGTGTACGCAGAGATTCAAAATCTCCATTATCCTCTCGTCACTTTGGTCACAGGCAGCTGTGCCATCGAGCGTGTCACATAGCGCTCAGATATCAGTGGGCCGCACACAATCCACAAGTGTCCACTGTCCACAAGTGTACGCAGAGATTCAAAATCTCCATTATCCTCTCGTCACTTTGGTCACAGGCAGCTGTGCCATCGAGCGTGTCACATAGCGCTCAGATATCAGTGGGCCGCACACAATCCACAAGTGTCCAGTGTCCAAAAGTGTACGCAGAGATTCAAAATCTCCATTATCCTCTCGTCACTTTGGTCACAGGCAGCTGTGCCATCGAGCGTGTCACATAGCGCTCAGATATCAGTGGGCCGCACACAATCCACAAGTGTCCAGTGTCCAAAAGTGTACGCAGAGATTCAAAATCTCCATTATCCTCTCGTCACTTTGGTCACAGGCAGCTGTGCCATCGAGCGTGTCACATAGCGCTCAGATATCAGTGGGCCGCACACAATCCACAAGTGTCCAGTGTCCAAAAGTGTACGCAGAGATTCAAAATCTCCATTATCCTCTCGTCACTTTGGTCACAGGCAGCTGTGCCATCGAGCGTGTCACATAGCGCTCAGATATCAGTGGGCCGCACACAATCCACAAGTGTCCAGTGTCCAAAAGTGTACGCAGAGATTCAAAATCTCCATTATCCTCTCGTCACTTTGGTCACAGGCAGCTGTGCCATCGAGCGTGTCACATAGCGCTCAGATATCAGTGGGCCGCACACAATCCACAAGTGTCCAGTGTCCAAAAGTGTACGCAGAGATTCAAAATCTCCATTATCCTCTCGTCACTTTGGTCACAGGCAGCTGTGCCATCGAGCGTGTCACATAGCGCTCAGATATCAGTGGGCCGCACACAATCCACAAGTGTCCACTGTCCACAAGTGTACGCAGAGATTCAAAATCTCCATTATCCTCTCGTCACTTTGGTCACAGGCAGCTGTGCCATCGAGCGTGTCACATAGCGCTCAGATATCAGTGGGCCGCACACAATCCACAAGTGTCCACTGTCCACAAGTGTACGTAGAGATTCAAAATCTCCATTATCCTCTCGTCACTTTGGTCACAGGCAGCTGTGCCATCGAGCGTGTCACATAGCGCTCAGATATCAGTGGGCCGCACACAATCCACAAGTGTCCAGTGTCCAAAAGTGTACGCAGAGATTCAAAATCTCCATTATCCTCTCGTCACTTTGGTCACAGGCAGCTGTGCCATCGAGCGTGTCACATAGCGCTCAGATATCAGTGGGCCGCACACAATCCACAAGTGTCCACTGTCCACAAGTGTACGCAGAGATTCAAAATCTCCATTATCCTCTCGTCACTTTGGTCACAGGCAGCTGTGCCATCGAGCGTGTCACATAGCGCTCAGATATCAGTGGGCCGCACACAATCCACAAGTGTCCAGTGTCCAAAAGTGTACACAGAGATTCAAAATCTCCATTATCCTCTCGTCACTTTGGTCACAGGCAGCTGTGCCATCGAGCGTGTCACATAGCGCTCAGATATCAGTGGGCCGCACACAATCCACAAGTGTCCACTGTCCACAAGTGTACGCAGAGATTCAAAATCTCCATTATCCTCTCGTCACTTTGGTCACAGGCAGCTGTGCCATCGAGCGTGTCACATAGCTCTCAGATATCAGTGGGCCGCACACAATCCACAAGTGTCCACTGTCCACAAGTGTACGCAGAGATTCAAAATCTCCATTATCCTCTCGTCACTTTGGTCACAGGCAGCTGTGCCATCGAGCGTGTCACATAGCGCTCAGATATCAGTGGGCCGCACACAATCCACAAGTGTCCAGTGTCCAAAAGTGTACGCAGAGATTCAAAATCTCCATTATCCTCTCGTCACTTTGGTCACAGCCAGCTGTGCCATCGAGCGTGTCGCATAGCGCTCAGATATCAGTGGGCCGCACACAATCCACAAGTGTCCAGTGTCCAAAAGTGTACGCAGAGATTCAAAATCTCCATTATCCTCTCGTCACTTTGGTCACAGGCAGCTGTGCCATCGAGCGTGTCACATAGCGCTCAGATATCAGTGGGCCGCACACATTCCACAAGTGTCCACTGTCCACAAGTGTACGCAGAGATTCAAAATCTCCATTATCCTCTCGTCACTTTGGTCACAGGCAGCTGTGCCATCGAGCGTGTCACATAGCGCTCAGATATCAGTGGGCCGCACACAATCCACAAGTGTCCAGTGTCCAAAAGTGTACGCAGAGATTCAAAATCTCCATTATCCTTTCGTCACTTTGGTCACAGGCAGCTGTGCCATCGAGCGTGTCACATAGCGCTCAGATATCAGTGGGCCGCACACAATCCACAAGTGTCCAGTGTCCAAAAGTGTACGCAGAGATTCAAAATCTCCATTATCCTCTCGTCACTTTGGTCACAGGCAGCTGTGCCATCGAGCGTGTCACATAGCGCTCAGATATCAGTGGGCCGCACACAATCCACAAGTGTCCAGTGTCCAAAAGTGTACGCAGAGATTCAAAATCTCCATTATCCTCTCGTCACTTTGGTCACAGGCAGCTGTGCCATCGAGCGTGTCACATAGCGCTCAGATATCAGTGGGCCGCACACAATCCACAAGTGTCCAGTGTCCAAAAGTTTACGCAGAGATTCAAAATCTCCATTATCCTCTCGTCACTTTGGTCACAGGCAGCTGTGCCATCGAGCGTGTCACATAGCGCTCAGATATCAGTGGGCCGCAAACAATCCACAAGTGTCCACTGTCCACAAGTGTACGCAGAGATTCAAAATCTCCATTATCCTCTCGTCACTTTGGTCACAGGCAGCTGTGCCATCGAGCGTGTCACATAGCGCTCAGATATCAGTGGGCCGCACACAATCCACAAGTGTCCACTGTCCACAAGTGTACGTAGAGATTCAAAATTTCCATTATCCTCTCGTCACTTTGGTCACAGGCAGCTGTGCCATCGAGCGTGTCACATAGCGCTCAGATATCAGTGGGCCGCACACAATCCACAAGTGTCCAGTGTCCAAAAGTGTACTCAGAGATTCAAAATCTCCATTATCCTCTCGTCACTTTGGTCACAGGCAGCTGTGCCATCGAGCGTGTCACATAGCGCTCAGATATCAGTGGGCCGCACACAATCCACAAGTGTCCACTGTCCACAAGTGTACGCAGAGATTCAAAATCTCCATTATCCTCTCGTCACTTTGGTCACAGGCAGCTGTGCCATCGAGCGTGTCACATAGCGCTCAGATATCAGTGGGCCGCACACAATCCACAAGTGTCCAGTGTCCAAAAGTGTACACAGAGATTCAAAATCTCCATTATCCTCTCGTCACTTTGGTCACAGGCAGCTGTGCCATCGAGCGTGTCACATAGCGCTCAGATATCAGTGGGCCGCACACAATCCACAAGTGTCCACTGTCCACAAGTGTACGCAGAGATTCAAAATCTCCATTATCCTCTCGTCACTTTGGTCACAGGCAGCTGTGCCATCGAGCGTGTCACATAGCGCTCAGATATCAGTGGGCCGCACACAATCCACAAGTGTCCAGTGTCCAAAAGTGTACGCAGAGATTCAAAATCTCCATTATCCTCTCGTCACTTTGGTCACAGGCAGCTGTGCCATCGAGCGTGTCACATAGCGCTCAGATATCAGTGGGCCGCACACAATCCACAAGTGTCCAGTGTCCAAAAGTGTACGCAGAGATTCAAAATCTCCATTATCCTCTTGTCACTTTGGTCACAGGCAGCTGTGCCATCGAGCGTGTCACATAGCGCTCAGATATCAGTGGGCCGCACACAATCCACAAGTGTCCAGTGTCCAAAAGTGTACGCAGAGATTCAAAATCTCCATTATCCTCTCGTCACTTTGGTCACAGGCAGCTGTGCCATCGAGCGTGTCACATAGCGCTCAGATATCAGTGGGCCGCACACAATCCACAAGTGTCCACTGTCCACAAGTGTACGCAGAGATTCAAAATCTCCATTATCCTCTCGTCACTTTGGTCACAGGCAGCTGTGCCATCGAGCGTGTCACATAGCGCTCAGATATCAGTGGGCCGCACACAATCCACAAGTGTCCACTGTCCACAAGTGTACGTAGAGATTCAAAATCTCCATTATCCTCTCGTCACTTTGGTCACAGGCAGCTGTGCCATCGAGCGTGTCACATAGCGCTCAGATATCAGTGGGCCGCACACAATCCACAAGTGTCCACTGTCCAAAAGTGTACGCAGAGATTCAAAATCTCCATTATCCTCTCGTCACTTTGGTCACAGGCAGCTGTGCCATCGAGCGTGTCACATATCGCTCAGATATCAGTGGGCCGCACACAATCCACAAGTGTCCACTGTCCACAAGTGTACGCAGAGATTCAAAATCTCCATTATCCTCTCGTCACTTTGGTCACAGGCAGCTGTGCCATCGAGCGTGTCACATAGCGCTCAGATATCAGTGGGCCGCACACAATCCACAAGTGTCCAGTGTCCAAAAGTGTACACAGAGATTCAAAATCTCCATTATCCTCTCGTCACTTTGGTCACAGGCAGCTGTGCCATCGAGCGTGTCACATAGCGCTCAGATATCAGTGGGCCGCACACAATCCACAAGTGTCCACTGTCCACAAGTGTACGCAGAGATTCAAAATCTCCATTATCCTCTCGTCACTTTGGTCACAGGCAGCTGTGCCATCGAGCGTGTCACATAGCGCTCAGATATCAGTGGGCCGCACACAATCCACAAGTGTCCACTGTCCACAAGTGTACGCAGAGATTCAAAATCTCCATTATCCTTTCGTCACTTTGGTCACAGGCAGCTGTGCCATCGAGCGTGTCACATAGCGCTCAGATATCAGTGGGCCGCACACAATCCACAAGTGTCCAGTGTCCAAAAGTGTACGCAGAGATTCAAAATCTCCATTATCCTCTCGTCACTTTGGTCACAGGCAGCTGTGCCATCGAGCGTGTCACATAGCGCTCAGATATCAGTGGGCCGCACACAATCCACAAGTGTCCAGTGTCCAAAAGTGTACGCAGAGATTCAAAATCTCCATTATCCTCTCGTCACTTTGGTCACAGGCAGCTGTGCCATCGAGCGTGTCACATAGCGCTCAGATATCAGTGGGCCGCACACAATCCACAAGTGTCCACTGTCCACAAGTGTACGCAGAGATTCAAAATCTCCATTATCCTCTCGTCACTTTGGTCACAGGCAGCTGTGCCATCGAGCGTGTCACATAGCGCTCAGATATCAGTGGGCCGCACACAATCCACAAGTGTCCAGTGTCCAAAAGTGTACACAGAGATTCAAAATCTCCATTATCCTCTCGTCACTTTGGTCACAGGCAGCTGTGCCATCGAGCGTGTCACATAGCGCTCAGAAATCAGTGGGCCGCACACAATCCACAAGTGTCCAGTGTCCAAAATTGTACGCAGAGATTCAAAATCTCCATTATCCTCTCGTCACTTTGATCACAGGCAGCTGTGCCATCGAGCGTGTCACATAGCGCTCAGATATCAGTGGGCCGCACACAATCCACAAGTGTCCACTGTCCACAAGTGTACGCAGAGATTCAAAATCTCCATTATCCTCTCGTCACTTTGGTCACAGGCAGCTGTGCCATCGAGCGTGTCACATAGCGCTCAGATATCAGTGGGCCGCACACAATCCACAAGTGTCCACTGTCCACAAGTGTATGCAGAAATTCTAAAACTCCCCTGTCCTATAGACACCTTGTACCTTGTTTTACATTACTATATAGTTTGTTGGATTTTGTCTACATTTCTACCAAAAATGAGGAAGGCTGGTGGAAGAGGCCGTGGAATTGGGCGGGGGTTGGCAGCTGGTAATGATGGTGTTGGTGGTGGATTTGATGGTAGTGGCAAGAGCAAAATAGGACCGAATGCAGGAGGTGCTGACCCTGCGTCATCGTCTGGCTACATAAGGACTCGAACGCTTAGTTTTCTAGGAGTTGGCAAACCGCTTTTAAAGGCAGAGCATCAGGAAAAAGTTTTGTCTTACATTGCTGACTCAGCCTCCAGCTCTATCGCCTCCTCTTCTTCAGTTGTAAAAAGTAAAAGCACTGAGTCGTCATTGGAGGCTCATGTTCATGAACCACACCTTTCCTTGTGTCCTTCACCCCAACCAAGATTGAAGGATGACGCAGGCCATACTACTGATTACTCCATGGAGCTGTTTTCACATACCATGCCTGGATTATCAAGTCAAATGGTGAATTACCCAGGCCAAGATGAATCTGACATGGAGTGCACTGATGCACAGTCGCTGATGGATGATTCTGCTGGTACATTCACTCAGAGCACTACATTGTCCTCGCAGTGTACAGAGCCAGATTTTGACCCTGATGAGACTCAGGTGCCCCTTCCCGCACACTATACCACCATACACGGTGACACAGAGAAAGGTGCACATGACATAGAAGAGGAGGTGATGGATGACCCAGTTGTTGACCCAGATTGGCATCCATTGGGGGAAGAGGGTGCTGCTTCCAATAGCTCAGATGAGGAGCATCCACAGCAGACATCGACATCGCAACAGCTGTTATCTGGCAGGCCCGGAGCACTCCAAAGACAGGTTCCAAACATCAAAAGAGTTGCTGGACAGCTTGTCCAGAGGGTCAAAAGATCACAGCGTGCTAGGCCGCAAAATGTCTGCCAAAGTAGGAAGAGTGCAGTGTGGCAGTTTTTTGAACAAAATCCTCATGATCAGGCCAAGGTTATCTGTAAGAAGTGCGCAAAGACCTTTAGCCGAGGGAAAAATCTGAAAAATTTGAATACCAGTTGCATGCTTAGACATTTAACCAGCATGCACTTGCAAGCGTGGACACAACACTAAACCTCAAGTGCCACATGTGCAACTGATCACAACGAAGGCAGTCAGCAACGCTACATTGTTTCCCCCACTGTAAGCCCACCGGTTAGCACAGCAGCAAATGTTGAGGTGTCGTTGCAAGGCCACAGCAGTCAGGGAATCCCACTGTTATATCAACGAAAGACTGATTCTAGGCCATCAGAAAGAACAACAACTCCATCACCATCATCAACCCTCTCTCAGTCCGCCCTGTCCACCGCTACTTCCACCATATGCAGCTCTCAAGTCCAGCTCACCCTCCCAGACACTATGAGTAGGTTAAGAAAGTACTCAGTCTCTCATCCGCGTACACTGGGTTTGAACGCCCACATTGCCAAACTAATCTCGTTTGAGATGATGCCCTTTCGGTTGGTGGAAAGCACAGCTTTCCGCGAACTCATGGCCTATGCAGTACCACGCTATGACCTACCCAGTCGCCACTTCTTCTCTCGCAAAGCCATCCCAGCCCTCCACCATCATGTGAAAGACCGCATTGTCCATGCACTCAAGCAGTCAGTGAGCGGAAAGTTGCACCTCACAACTGATGTATGGTCCAGTCGGCATGGCCAGGGCCGTTACGTGTCCATCACTGCGCACTGGGTTAATGTGGTGGATGCAGGGTCCACAGGGGACAGCGGTGGTGGGACAGTGCTGCCTAGCCCACGGTATAGGAAACAGTTGGCTGTAGGCGTTCGACCCTCCTCCTCCTCCTCCTCCAGAAGCGACAGCACGTCCACAGAGCGCAGTCGTACGAGCACTCCATCTGCAGCTGCCACTGTTGCACACGATGTGTCCCCCTATCGAGCAGCTAGTGGAAAGCGTCAGCAGGCTGTGTTGCAGATGATGTGTTTGGGCGACAGACACACCGCCGAGGTGCTGGCCGAGTACTTGAAGCGACAAACTGAGTCATGGCTGGGCAGTGTACATCTTGAGGCAGGCAAGGTAGTTAGTGATAACGGCCGTAATTTTATGGCAGCCATAGCCCTTTCAAAACTCAGCCACATACCTTGCTTGGCTCACACCTTGAACCTGGTGGTGCAGTGCTTCCTCAAAAATTATCCGGAGTTAACAGCCCTGCTCCAGAAGGTGCGAAGACTGTGCGCGCACATCCGCCGGTCGCCTGTACACTCCGTTCGTATGCAGAAGCTGCAGCGATTGCTCCACCTTCCCAACCACCGCCTCATTATCGACATTGCAACAAGGTGGAACTCCACCCTGCACATGGTGGAGCGGCTGTGCGAGCAGAGGCAGGCCATAATGCATTTGTGGGAGGATACACGGCCAGGCACTTTGAGAGCAGACATGGAGTTGACAGGCGTGCAGTGGTCAAAGCTGAAAGACCTTTGTAAAGTCCTTCAGTGTTTTGAGGAATGCACATGGCTGGTAAGCGCAGACGACGCCATCCTAAGCATGAGCATCCCACTTATGCGTCTGCTCATGCAAACTTTGACGCACCTTAAGGAGCAGGCGTCTGCAGCCAATGTTGATGAGGAGGAAGAGGAGGAGGGAATCCTTGATGACATTCAGCCATTGTCTGCTCAGGGACCGCTCCTGGACGAGGTGGAGGAAGAAGAGGAGGAGGAGGATGATGGGGATGATTACTTAGGGGAGGAGGATGCATCTCGTGGGGCAAGTGAAAATGTTGGCGTGGCAAGGTCTGGTACAGGGTTTGTGCGTGACTGGAGGGATGTGGATTTGCCAGAAAGTGCTCCTCCACCCAGCACTCGCAGTGCATCATTGACACCGGGAACATTGGCCCACATGTCAGATTATGCCTAGCGGATCCTAAAAAGGGACCCCCGCATTGCCAAAATGATGAACGATGACGACTACTGGTTGGCCAGCATCCTGGATCCACGCTATAAAGGCAAATTACAAAACATCATGCCACAGGAGAACCTTGACCTAATATTGGCTAATAAACAAGCAACTCTGGTAAATCGGTTGCTTGAGGCATTCCCAGCACACAGCAGCGGTGATGGTTCTCACACGAGCCGTACGGGCCGGGGGCAGCTTGGCAGAGGTGTTCGTGGTGCACACAGCAGAAGTGGCGTTGGAGACAGGGGTTTCATGACAATGTTGTGGACTGATTTTTCAAATACCGCTCACACAACTGGTAATACTGCATCGATGGAAAGTGACAGGAGACAGCAGTTGTCAACTATGGTTACAAACTACTTTTCCTCCCATATCGATGTTCTCCCACACAGGTCATTCCCCTTTGACTATTGGGCCGCTAAACTGGACACCTGGCCTGAATTGGCACAATATGCCTTACAGGAGCTCGCTTGCCCAGCTGCAAGTGTGCTATCGGAAAGAGTCTTCAGTGCAGCTGGATCAATCCTGACAGAAAAAAGGACCCGTCTGTCAACCCAAAATGTGGATGATCTAACCTTCATTAAAATGAACCACGCATGGGTTTCCAAGGATTTTGTCCCACCTTCCCCTGATGACACATAGGGTGACAGAAAAATGGCTTGCTTTGGTCCACCTCTTCCTGGGACTTGACCTATTTCACCTTTTGCATCAGTTGAATGTCCAACATCAACATATGCCACTTTCTAAAACTCCCTAACTGTGCTGCCTCCCCCCCATGGCCGGGGTCACCACCTATCGCACGACACCGTGCGAGTGCCGTTGCCCTGGACAGGTGGGTAGGCCGACTCTTGGGCGCGGGCACTGGCACAGGGTCCCTCATAGTGCAATCAAGTGTCTCTGACGGTGGTGGTGCACACCCGCCGTCAGACACACCGCTGTACTATGAGGGGCCCAGTGTCAGTACCGACGCCCACGAGTGGGCCCCCCTTGCTTGGCCAGGGCCCCAGCATTTGCAATCTTTACCTCTCCCTGCTCCTCCGCTGTGTAATCTGGGCCGTCAAATCCATACTGTGCCTGACACCGTCTGAGCCTGCCTCCTGAGACATATATTTTGAATGTGTACGCTATCCATACATGTTATCCAGGGATACGGTACCCTTTCTAACCTTTGTGCAATCACGTGCAATCCAAACTGGGCCTAACACCGTCTGAGCCTGCCTCATGCTGTATAGACATATATTTTGAATGTGTACGCTATCCATACATGTTATCCGGGGATACGGTACCCCTTCTAACCTTTGTGCAATGACGTGCAATCCATACTGGGCCTAACACCGTCTGAGCCTGCCTCATGCTGTATAGACATATATTTTGAATGTGTACGCTATCCATACATGTTATCCGGGGATACGGTACCCCTTCTAACCTTTGTGCAATGACGTGCAATCCATACTGGGCCTAACACCGTCTGAGCCTGCCTCATGCTGTATAGACATATATTTTGAATGTGTACGCTATCCATACATGTTATCCGGGGATACGGTACCCCTTCTAACCTTTGTGCAATGACGTGCAATCCATACTGGGCCTAACACCGTCTGAGCCTGCCTCATGCTGTATAGACATATATTTTGAATGTGTACGCTATCCATACATGTTATCCGGGGATACGGTACCCTTTCTAACCTTTGTGCAATGACGTGCAATCCATACTGGGCCTAACACCGTCTGAGCCTGCCTCATGCTGTATAGACATATATTTTGAATGTGTACGCTATCCATACATGTTATCCGGGGATACGGTACCCCTTCTAACCTTTGTGCAATGACGTGCAATCCATACTGGGTCTAACACCGTCTGAGCCTGCCTCATGCTGTATAGACATATATTTTGAATGTGCACGCTATCCATACATGTTATCCGGGGATACGGTACCCCTTCTAACCTTTGTGCAATGACGTGCAATCCATACTGGGCCTAACACCGTCTGAGCCTGCCTCATGCTGTATAGACATATATTTTGAATGTGTACGCTATCCATACATGTTATCCGGGGATACGGTACCCCTTCTAACCTTTGTGCAATGACGTGCAATCCATACTGGGCCTAACACCGTCTGAGCCTGCCTCATGCTGTATAGACATATATTTTGAATGTGTACGCTATCCATACATGTTATCCGGGGATACGGTACCCTTTCTAACCTTTGTGCAATGACGTGCAATCCATACTGGGCCTAACACCGTCTGAGCCTGCCTCATGCTGTATAGACATATATTTTGAATGTGTACGCTATCCATACATGTTATCCGGGGATACGGTACCCCTTCTAACCTTTGTGCAATGACGTGCAATCCATACTGGGCCTAACACCGTCTGAGCCTGCCTCATGCTGTATAGACATATATTTTGAATGTGTACGCTATCCATACATGTTATCCAGGGATACGGTACCCTTTCTAACCTTTGTGCAATCACGTGCAATCCATACTGGGCGTGCTAACGGCTGGCGAGCTGTTAAGCAAGCTACAGCACCTGTCCAGACAAGTACAGGGATTCCCTAGCGAGGAGACTTATTTGATTGTTTTCTATGTTGGGACAGCAATTTTTGGGGAGCACTATACTCTGGAGAATGATAGATGGGGCCCACCATACACTGGAACATTCCAAAGGTGGACATCAGACACTGGAGCAGCATTTACAGGGCCCATTATACACTAGAGCATTAGAAATGGGGCCCATTATGTTTGGAGCATTATTTGGGCCCATAAGACAGTGGAGCTTCATCCATGGGGACCAACATATACTGTAGCATTATGTGGAGCTCATCATATACTGTTTCAAACATTATATGGGACCAATGATTTTGTATGGAGAAATAGATGGGCCTCGTCATGAGATGTAAAAAGTGAGGTATTTTTCATTGTACTTTACCGCTATTTCTCTGCCGTATCGGAGCATGATGAGTTGTGGTATGTGTTAAAGGGGCGCTCTTTCGCCCAGGGCACATGAAAACCTGCAGCCAGCCCTCCCCCCCCCACAAATTTAGCCAAATAACCCCCATTTTTCAGTGCGTAACTTGTATTATGAAGTTAATTAAGGTTGACAAGCTTAAGTAAGAAGAATTGATGCTTTTGGCATTCAAATGGGCACTGTAGGTGTGTTTCCTGTCCTCCTCTCACTGCCGACTTTTATTCCCCATTGACTTACATTGGGTTTCGTGTTTCGGGACGACCCCGACATTTCCCTATAATCGGACGATCTTGCTCGACCCGACTTTTGGAAAAGTCGGGTTTCACGAAACGAAACGCGACCCTAAAAAACCAAAAGTCGCTCAACTCTAGAGAAGACACATTATGTCTTGGGACTTCTGCTCTTGATCTTTTTAGATCCTGAACCAAACTTTCCCTGCAGAACACTGCACAGGACATTACACTTCAGTTTTTCTTTCCTATCGTTTATCTTGGTTCCGTCTCTTCCCCATGTAATTAACAGAGTTTACATGAAGTCAAAGGAAATGTGACTCCTCACAGCAGACCATCTTCTTCCATTGCTCACTGGTCCGCTTCTGATGCTTAGATGAAGATTGTAGACTCTTTCCATGGACAGAGGTCAACATGGACACTATGACTGGTCAGTGGCTACTCTCCCCATACACAAAAAGCTGTGATGCCCTGTGTGTCCTGACTAGTGATGAGCAAACGTGCTTAGATAAGGTGTTATTCGAGCATGCTTGGGTGCTAACCGTGTGACTTTGGCGTGCTCGAAAAATATGTTCGAGTCCCTGCATGGCTCCCAGCTGTTTGACAGCTGCAACACTTGCAGAGAATGCCTAACAAACAGGCAACCCTTCCATGTGTTGCGGCTGTCGAACAGTCACGAGACATGCATCGGCGTGGACTCAAACATTATTTGAGCATGCCAAAGACACTCGGCGATAATGACTTATTCAAGCACGTGCGCTCATCACTAGCCCTGACACCTATCTATCATATCATTCCAAAACGTCCTTTCCTATAAATAATGACCCAATCAAGGGGTATACACTTCAGATTAAACAAAATATATCCATAAACTAGGTTAACCAAAATACCCAGTAATAAGAAGTTAGATTTAATTAGTATAACAATTCAAATTTTTATTAATTTATTATTAAAAAATAAATTAAGAGAGCAATGGTGCTAGCACATGAGGGACACAAATTCTCAATATATCTGACATATATGTAAATCTGTATAAATCGTGGTCATAGGTTTGGGACAGGTAATAAAGCATTAATGAACTCTTTTTCTTGTGGTTCTATTGTGTTGTTCAATTGCTAGGTTCAATTGCCCTAGTTTAGCTGCACAATATTCATGGTATCAGACAGTGAAACACATAAATATTATCAAGTATTAGCACCTGTTTTAATTTATCTTTTAACAATGTATTAATAAAAATTTGAAATGTTATACTAATTAAATCTTACTTCTTATTACTGGGTATTTTGGTTAACTTAGTTTATGGATATGTATTAATAGTAACTTATTCATCTTCTATGGGATTGGAAAAGATGGGCCATCCTGATCTCCAACATACATGAGTGAGCCTGTCCACTCATCGGTAGTTTATGGACTGTCAATCCTTGAATCTCTTTTGGTATGTACTATGCATTACATACTGGGAACATCCGACAATACCTGCAGTTTTGGAGATACTCTGACCATTCAATCAAATGTTAGATTGGGGTCCAAGGGCCCATCAGTAACACTGACTTTGGGGGCCCACGTTTCACCTGTACACAAATATTACACGACCCAGGTTCACAAATTTACCCATATCTCTATATACTAATAAACTGGGTAGTTTGGTTAATGAACAATGAGATGCAGCTTTTTTCTGTACAGAGTGAATCAAGTGAATTATGAGAAGTACTGCCCTTGCAATAAGGTTGAGAGCCCAGATCTGCACAGGGGCCCATCAGGGGATTCCCCTTTTCCCTATGGGCTAGTCTGAGCCTGATTCAGTCCTTGTCAGAGTCATTGGATCCCTACACTTGCCCATTTTTCCTGCTTCTGAGCCATCTACCTCTTCTTCTTTCCTTCTACTCTATAGCCCACCTCTTGCCATCATCATCAGACATTATTCACCAGTCTCTTTCATCTTTCGATAGATTTGTTGTTATGGCTGATTGAGGTATGTTATAATCCATATACACCTGCTATAATAACACACATACAGTATATGTAACACACACACACACACATACATACATGTTAGATTCATGCTATATTGACAGACTTGCAGAGAAATATCTGCCAACTGGACTAAGGTTTTGCCATCTGAAAATCAAACGGGCTCAATATGCCCTGAAAACAACAGGACAACCGAATGGCCACGAAAACCATTACGTGTGGCTACATAAGGCTGACTATCTCCCCACTAGGATGAAAACTTATTGTTGTGTTATTTAGCAGAAGTGATGTGATGTGACCATTGTTTCCAGGTATTCATCAGCAGAAGGATGTATGTAACCCCTTCTCATGTACAGCACCATGGAATTAATGGCGCTGTATAAATAAATAATAATAATAATAATAATCTCCCAATTATGTGCATCTGATCCAGGCTGCGACCACTGGATGACATTTTTGAGTCCCATTTAAGATCTTCTTATATCAAGTACAAGGGAATTATTAATACAGTAATTATCTCATGTATATTGGAATCGCTGTTTTTGCGTTTGGCAAATTTCCCCGTTAATAATTCTGAAAATTCTTCAGCAGAACAGTGACACCCTTTATGGCAGCCTGTATTCCGCCTATAGAGCAGCAGGCACAGGCTGCCGTGAATCATCCTTCTATCTGCTGTCCGCCCCATAGGTCAGTGATGGACGGTGTGAATACCCAGCAGCTTCAATTATCTGCAGACAGGAATTTTCCCATTCTGTCAGTGATTCTGATATTTATCTGGTTTATGGAGTTCCTATATGTGCATTTTTTCATCCCTGTAGACTTACCGCCTCCCTTCTTGTCCCATTCATAGTTTGCTCAAATAGCACGGATTCTGCCGGAGTCACCTAAAACTTTTCATGAAAGGTGGATGTTAGGGAAAATCAAGATAAATCTCACGAGCTTACCTGGAGAGGACAGTCCTCCCTGCAGAATCCGTGTACGGAGCGGAGACAGCAGAGCCGGGCCTGTTCACCTGTCTACCTTCTGTAGCATTACAGTCTGGGTGGAGCTCAGGGTGGAGCGCTCGCTGATTTCTCTCTGTCTACACTTTGTTTTCACAGCTCTAGGCTAAATATATATGATAAGTCACACAACTTTGATCACGTGCGGATTTCTACCTGAGATCAGTCGCCCCCTGCTGTCCAGTGAATAAAAAGGACATCAGACGTTCTTAGTTATATGTATTTTTGGGAAAACTGGATGACAACCAGGTAAGCTTAAGGGTATGTGCACATGTTGCGGATTTGGCTGAATCTTGTTGAATCTGCAGGTAAAAGGACTTGCGTTTTACTTGCGGATTTACTGCGGATTTTGTGTGGATTTCGCCTGCGTTTTTACACCTGCGGATTTCTATTATGGAAGAGATTTAAAAACACTGCGGATTCCACACAAAGAATTGACATGCTGCAGAAAATAAACCACAGCAAATCTGCGCAGAATTTTCTGCAGCATGTGCACAGCGGATTTGGTTTTCCATAGGTTTAAATGGTACAGTACACCGCATAGAAAACTGCTGCAGATCCACAGCCAAATCCGCAACGTGTGCACATACCCTAAGGCCTCATTCAGACATCCGATTTTTTTTCATGTATGATAAAAACTGCCCTGGTTTCATCAGTGATTTTGTTCAGCATTTCATTTGAGTTTCATCCGTTTTTCACGGCTGAGAAGCAAAAAAAAAAAGTTTCTCTACCTTCTCCTATCTAGCAGTCCATGAAAAAATGGACGGCATATGGATAGCATTTGAGTGCAATTTTTTCACGGACCCAGAGACTTACATTGCCGCACAATGTTGGACTGGGATGCAGTAACATTGACTTTGGGGGGCCCACATTTCACCTGAATACAAATATTACACTACCTTCATTCACAAATTTACCTATGTCTCTACATAATAATAAACTGGGTAGTTTGGTTCATCATGAGATGCTGCTTTTTTCTGTACAGCGTAAATCAAGTCAATTGTGACAAGTACTACCCATACAGTGGGGATGGGGGCCCTGATCTGCACAGGGGCCCACCGGGGGATTACCGTTACCCTATGGGGGCCAGTCCGAGCCTGTTGCTGCATATGATTCGACACTTGGATCAATGATGGACATGTCATCGCATTTTTGCACAGACCACTTGATCCCCCCCAAAAAAGGTAACAGAACCGTAGACTGACCGTAGGTACAAGTACTATCCATAAAAACCACAGATAGAACTCATACATGGAAAATAGACGTCTGAATTAGCCCTAAATCTGGGTGATAATCACTTTGGGCCAGAAGCTATAAGCTTTTCATAAGGTATAGGTTACACATTGGCTAGAGTCACACAACAGTATAAAAAATCCATCCGATTTTCATCCGCAAAGGTAGAACTATTTTTTTCTCACTTGTCATCCGTATACAATCCATTTTTTATAGCAGCTATTAATCATTTACAGGCCTATTTACAGATTAATATGTTACAGAATTGCAATGTATCCATAATAATAGGATGTTATACTGAGGGCTCCTAATTTTTTTTTCACACCCATAGACTTGAAAGGGTGAGCCTCATTGGATTTTTGGAGAAAAATCGTGCATGTTGTAATTTAAGTCACATGCATATTTAGTCAGTGGAAAAAAATCATTCATCTGCTCTGCTCCTTGGATAACTTTGGTCCGATCTGTTTTTTTAACACATAGCACTTGGACTGAAAATATGGTCTTGTTCATGAGGCTTATGGGTGACAGATCCCGCTGTATGGTACGTGTTACCTATAGCTAGACATCTGGCTAACTTCACATTCAGATCTGGGAGGACTGGGTGCCATCCCCCATGGGTGCTGTGGCCAGACTGTCTCATCCAGCATCTACATAAACAAATATAATTAGTTTGTAAATTTTCAGCAGAAGAGGTTTACATTTTTGAGGGTTTTGGGGCATTTCTTGATTTTAATATGGACATGAATAATTGTCAACGTAAAGTTTTGCCATAAACAATCTCTCGCTCTCTGGAGGAGTCTCAAGGTCACGGTGAAGGTCGTCGGTCTCTGCCACAACTCAAAGGCGAATTGTTCTGTCTGAGATTGGTGGGCAGAAGAAACATTTGTAACATCAGTGATTCTTTGTGTAACATCTCATGTCCGGGGCTTGATATGAGATATATGTGCACCCATGATCAAGGACACGACACCCCCTGGCAATACACAGGACAGCCTCCCTACCACAGTGCCAATAGTGACACTTCTTATGCTGGTGTGCCAGCGGGATTCTGTGCTCAACCTGCATGATTAAACACTGCACAGTACCAATTCGCATATTGTATGCCTTGTGTGAATCTACTTTTATCCATAATGATTAAACACTACACAGTATCACTTCTTATTTCTGTATGCCTGGTGTAATTCAGTCCTTATCTATCACTAGATGGTGGCCCGATTCTAACGTATCGGGTATTCTAGAATATGTATGTAGTTTATTTATGAAGATTTAAGAATAATGCAATGAATACACAGGATTTTCCAGGTAAAGTCGCCGGGCGTGACCAATCCCGCAGCAATTCGCAGGCGGACTGCACCTGTCGCTGATTGGTCGCGCCCGGCCGGCCGCGACCAATCAGGCTGGTGCCGGTCATCTCCCAGCTGCGTCACTGTTGACCTCCGTGCGGCAGGAGATGACCCGCGGCAGCCGTCGGGAGATCATCGGCTAGCGCCGCAGATCTCCCGATGGTAGGGGTGGCGTGCGTCGTTCAAATTCCGCGCCAATTCGTGGCCGGACTGCGCCTGTCGCTGATTGGTCGCGGCTGGGCGCGACCAATCAGCGACAAGGGATTTCCGTTACAAACAGAGAGACAGACAGACAGAATTAGACGATTATATAGTAGATGATTAAACACTGCACAGTACCACTTCTTCGGGTGCTTTCACATTACGTTCTGCGTCCCCGTCGGGGCATATGTCCAAAATCCCCCACAAAACGGGGTCTGGGCGCATGTTCCGAGGGGGCCATAGACTATAATGGTGATGGCAGAGCGAATGTGAACTCTGCTGTGCACTTTTTTCGGGAGTGTACGCCTACAAGAGGTGGACTCAAATGTAGTACCAGTTCTATTTTTTTAATATAGGGTGCAATTGTCGTATATATAAAATCAATAAAGTTAATTTTCTTCCAGCAGCGTTCGGGCATGTTCAATTTGCTATTAACCTGCAGATTAACTCAATATCTACAGTTTAATAGCGTTCTTTCTGGTGACAAGTTCCCTTTAACTAAAATTTACACATGGCATACACAAAAACCTCTGTCTTCTTTCATAAAAGCCTATGGCACACTATAGAAGCAGAAAAAACTTGCTAATCACTAGATGTTTTTTACAATCCTGTTTATATCAGCCAACTATAAATCCTGAGGTGTATGCAGTGCTGAAGCCAGGCATCAGGTAATGACTGGTGATATTTTACGCTCAGTAGACTCTGCTGTTCTGTATCTGTACTGCCTGATATCTCCTGGCCCTGAGATCACCCAACAGATGTTCAGAGAAGACTGGAATTTGAAGGTGTCATGGAACATAATGGAGGTCGCCTGGAAACTGCTGCTAATGGATCCGGAAGATGTGATCTGCATGGATGATGGCAACTTCAGTTATGGTGGATGTTATCATTGCCGGTGCAGTAAACCTGCCATGGTAAACAAATGGTATACTATAGGTTGCACAGAATCCCTTCATATACAGTAAGAGTAGGGTTGGAGAGGATGACTTCGCACCTCTATCGACACTCCAGTTTTTTTTTAAAGCATGAAAATATGCTGTATTTTATGTATTATCCTCCTGGAGGCTACAGTCCCTGTTAGACAGGGGAGACAGGGTTAACTGTAGGGCCAGCCCATCGTTGGGGAGGAGAAATAGGGACCAGTTTAGCAGTTCTTGTTTAATTAGGGAGTAGTCAGTGAGCGAGAGACAATAAAGGACACTCTTATAGAAAGGCGATCATCACCGAGTGTGTGTGTGTGTGTGTGTGAAGAGACCAGGAAAAGGGAGCAAGTTTCATTAAGAAACTGCATCGGTGTGCGCAGCGCGCCGATACAGTTACATTCTGCAGCAAAGCAGGGAAAATTGATCTCCCTGCTCTGCCGCCTGGCCATTATGGGGCCCCTGAGCAGGCGTGGGGGCCCGATGCCTGCAGTGGACTATGGAAATACTATTGGAAAAAAAAACGGCGTTCCGCAAAACCGGAATTGACGGCGAGCCCCAAAAACAAACTTCCGCTTGTTTTTGCGGCCCCATTGATTTTACAATGGGTGCCATGTCCGTACGCTGTATAAAAGATTGAGCAAGCTCGATATTTTATCATCACGCCCGCAAAAACAGCCCTCACAGCCATACGGCACACAGCGCACCATGGAATTTTTGTGGGCCGATTTTGCGGCCCCACAGAAATCTATTGGGGCCGCAAAATCGGCCCGCAAAAATACGGTAAGTGTAAAACCAGCCTTAGGCTATGGCCACACTATTAGTATTTAGCCAGTATTTCACATGAGTTAATGTAAGCCAAAACCCGGAGTGGGTCAAACATGCAGAACTGGTGCACTTGTTTCTATTATACCTTGTTCTCTCATTGTTCCTCACCCGGTTTTGGTTTACAAATGCTGAGAAAAATACTGAACAAATACTGCTAGTGTGGCCGTAGCCTAACTCAGACTGTGCTGCAGAAATTCTGCAAAAGAATTTCTAGCAAATTATCTGTGTGGACAAAACCTTACACTTAGGGCTCATTCATATGACCTTATTTTCGGTCCATGTGCTGTCTGTGGAAAAATCACTCGGTTATGCATATGGCTATGTGCACACGTTGCGGATTTTGCTGCGGATCCGCAGCGTTTCTGGCCCTGCAGGTCCGCAGCAGAGTCTGCTGCGTTGTACAGTACCATTTTACTCTATGTAAAATAGAAACCGCAGTGCACATGCTGCAGAATTTTCTGTGCGGTTTTTCTAATCCGCAGAAAGAAATGACATGTCACTTCTTTTCTGCGGATTCCGCTGCGGTTTACCATCTCCTCCATTGTAGAGGTGATAAACCGCAGGGCAAAACCGCAGGCGAATCCGCAGGTAAACCGCAGGTCTTTTGACCTGAAATTTACCTGCGGATTTTACAAAATCCGCAGGGAGAAATCCGCAGCACCTAAAAACTACGTGGGCACATAGCCTATAAGTGAGGTTTTTTTCGCTGACTAAATCTGTGTGAGAAAAAAATGGCAGCATGCACTAGTTTCTTCCATAAATTGGATGAGACTCACCCACCAAGTCTACGAGAGTGTAAAAAAATGGATGCTGTATGGAGCCACAGTCTAGCATCAGAATTTTGCGAATGCATTGCAATTCTGTAACATAGGAAACCGTAAATGGTTAATAGCTGCTGTAAAAAGAACGGATTGTACAAAATCGACAAGTGAGAAAAAAAAAATCATCCCACTTTTCTGGATGAAATGCTGAACAAATTTTTTTATATAATTATGTGAACTTACCCTTACTGACAGGCAGAAGGGTACCTCAGTTATGGCCTTAGGGTTGATATAATATCACCCATAGACCGGGACCACACATGCGAGAAACTCGGATGAGTCTCGCATGTTAATACCCAACACTGCCGCCAGCACTCAGGAGCAGAGCGTGCAGAGAAATAGAAATACCTGCAGCCGCACGTTCCGCTCCTGAGTGCCGGCGGCAGTGCTGGGTATTAACATGCGAGACTCGTCCGAGTTTCTCGCATGTGTGATCCTGGCCTTAAGGCCATAACGTATTCAGGGCTTTCTTCCCAACAGCTGCTGCTATCAATAAGGGTCATGGGCCCTCATTCAGTAAAGGCCCCATTCGGATGTCTCTTTTTTATGCACAAGTGCTAGCTGTATTTTTCATAGTTAGTGGATGGCGGCCTCCATCGCCCAACAAGATTGCAATGTCAGCAAGGTGGTGGCACAGTCATGTTTTGAAGTATCCTTAATCAAAAGATCTATGAGGGTTAAAGGAAATTCACATTAAAAGAGCAACTCTGGGAGGTTGTTCTGACATCTTGCAAAGAATTCATGCAGAAGCTATCCAAAAACTCACAAGTTCAATGGATGCAAGAATTGTGAAGGTAATAACAAAGAAGGGTTCCTATGATAAGGGTGCTTTCACATTGCGTTCTGTGTCCCTGTCGGGGCATACGTTTGAGTCCGGACACATGTGCCGATGGTATAATAGACTGTAATGATGCAGAAAGAGTGAACGTGCGTTCTGCTGTGTATCATTTTCGGGAGTGTGTAATGCAGGTGTCTGGATGCAATGCAAAGAGGCACGAGGCGGAAGCAGGGATGATCATAGTTCTACTTATATAACATGATTTAAAGTAACTATAAACAATTAGTGTTAGTAATTAGGCAGATTAACATTCAAAGTTAACAATAAACTTGGAAAAGCAAAGGAACCCTTTTCAAAAAAATTGGACCGCACTCAAATGCCATCCTAGTGGGGTCCAATTTTCATGGACTGATAGTGTAGGAGGAGAGGCCTCCGCCGAGTACCTGGGCCGGAACCGAGGGGACCGTCTTCTAGGTTCCTGGGGTATCTGTTTCCTGGGGTATCTGTTTCCAGGGAGCAGAGCTAGGGGACGGACCGCTGAGACTGACAGGGCAGTTAGTTGGGGGAGGAGCCCAGATAAGAGTGGCGGAGAGGGCCAGACTGAGTGAGTCAGCAGAACGAGGGAGAAGGAGGTGGAGGCATGGTGAGGGCCAGAGAGCGAGAGCCACGAGCAGCTTCCAGAGAGGAGGACAGCGACAGGAGGGAGACTCTCGGTGGACTGCAGGGAGACGGCGCCGAGTTTACCGACAAAAGAAGACTGCTTCCTCACTCCATCTCTCGGCCACGGCCTACTCGCAGCCACCAGCGGCCGACGCCACCTCACTCCAGCTCGCGGCTGCGGCCTCCTCACAGCTGCTGGCAGCCATTACCGCTTCACTCCCGACCACAGCGGTGACTTCTCCTTTGCCGTCCGCAGCTGCCACCGCCCTGCTCCTGTCCATGGTAGGGGCTGGGCCTACGCCCACCGCGGATGCTCCAGTGCGGCCGCAGGCTGCGCCTGTGGCCTATCAACCGCCACTTATCACCGCCGCTGCTAGCCCTTGTCAGGGAGTTGCGACCTCCACTCTCCCACTCCCAGGTGGTATCCCGCTGCCTCCGCTGGGGGACATCCCACCAAAGAACTCTCTGCGGGCCTGTTGTGCCCTTGCTTCTCCTGGGCGTCAGAACACCCGAAGACTAAGCCAGATTCTAAGCGGCTGGGCCCAGTGGCTGCGACGCTGACACACCGTTGAACAGGATGCCGAGGGACGTCAGGAAGGATAAGTGACACATAGTAACTAAGGACCCGTAGTCGGCCATTCCACGGCCCTATAGTGACCGGTCTTTGCCGGAGTAGTCGTGTTCTCCCAATACTTGTTTATGTGTATTTGCTCCCTGCGAGGACAACTACTGTTATTCTGTTGGTTGCTTAAAAAAGCTCTAATGGCATTTATCTATAAAAGTTACTGTTAAAGTTTTATCTGTCTCGCGTCTCGTCACTGCATCCTGCGTACCGGCTACTACCACATTTGGCGTAGTCGAAAGGATGCAGTCTCCGAGCGTGGACAGCGGCACCCCAGGCCAGAGAAAAAGCAAACAACCAGGGCCCCTGGTCCTGCATTTCTCTGGGGGCTATGCTAAACAACCTGCCCAGGTTCTCAGGCTCCAACACCATGCTGTGGAGCTGGGCAGAGCGAATGCGAGGCCTCTTTCAAATGCATCCAATGACCCCTGACCTGGAAGCTGAGGTAGCTCTCATGGCATTAGAAGGGGAGGCCCGAGATTCAGTAATGTTGAGGCCCCCGGGACACCGCAACACCTTTGCTAGGATCTTGCGGATACTGGAAGAGACCCATGGGGATCCGACAGATGTGGGAGAGTTGAGGACCCGGTTGTTCAGTTGAATGCAGGGAGAGGGGGAGACTATCACCCAGTATATGAATGTCCTCCAATAGTTATACACAGCCATCGAGCGGAAGGACGGCGTAGGGGTAGGACCCATCGACATTACCCTACGCAACCTGTTAGTGACTGGACTCAGAGACCCGTTGATAAAGCAGGCATTACGGGAGCAGGTCCGAGTGAACCCACATTTAGCTTTCTCTGAGGTGAGAAAGGCCCGCTGGCCTGAGTATGTCCCTGAACTAGTGTAGGTCTATAACAACCGGGGGCACCGAGTTACCGGCTATACCCCCTACTCACTGCTATTCGGACGAGAAGGCAAAGGGATCACAGAGGTAGAACTAAACCCGGAGGAACCCCAACCCTGGTCCGGGGTGTCATCATGGGTCCGAAATCACCGACACCGGCTACAGACAAAACTCCAGGACCTAGAGCACCCAGGGGGGACTCTACCTCCACCCTCCGACTTCCAGACTGGGGATCGAGTACTCGTACAAGACCAGCGCCCCCAGAACAAGCTAGAACCACTGTGGGAAGAGAGTCCTTACTGAGTATTGCACCGAATAAGCCCCGATGGGCCTGTGTACGAGATGTGACCTGAAAGGGACGGGGCACTTCCCACTCATACGGTGCACCATAATATGTTGCGTCCCTGTACATCCAACGATCCCGTGCGACCCGAACCCACTCCTCAGGCCCCCGAACCAATGCCCACGGTCTGGGACCTAGATGACGAAGAAGAAAGCCCAGCGTTACAAGCGGGCCATCCAAGGAACAATATCTCAGCAAGTCACGCCAGCCCACCAGAATCAGCCAGTCCACCACCGGCCACCACCCCAGAAAGCTCCACCACGGTCGAACCAAGACGCTCCGAGCGGTCAACAGCCGGCAAACCCCCCGAACTCTATGAACAGGATCAGTAAATGTGGCAACAGGAACTTTGGTCTCAAAAGGCCAACCCGAGCCTACCAAGACCCTCGCCCGAGGACTGGTGAGCATACAGGATGGGGGAGTGTAGGAGGAGAGGTCTCCGACGAGTACCCGGGCCGGAACCGAGGGGACCATCTACTAGGTTCCTGGGGTATCTGTTTCCAGGGAGCAGAGCTAGGGGATGGACCGCTGAGACTGATAGGGCAGTTGGGGGAGGAGTCCAGATAGGAGGGGCGGAGAGGGCCAGACTGAGTCAGTCAGTAGAATGAGGGCGAAGCAGGTGTAGACATGGTGAGGGCCAGAGAGCGAGAGTCACGAGCAGCTTCCAGAGAGGAGGACAGCGACAGGAGGGAGAAGACGCCGAGCTTACCGACAAAAGAAGACTGCTGCCTCACTCCAGCTCTCGGCCGCGACCTACTCGCAGCCACCCGCGGCTGACGCTGCCTCACTCCAGCTCGCGGCTGCGGCCTCCTCGCTGCTGCCCACAGCCATTACTGCTTCACTCCCGACCACTGCGGTGACTTCTCCTTTGCCGTCCGCAGCTGCCACGGCCCCGCTTCCGTCCGTGGTAGGGGCTGGGCCTATGCCCGCCGCAGATCCTCCAGTGCCACTTATCACCGCCGCTGCCAGCCCCTGTCAGGGAGTTGCGACCTCCACTCTCCCACTCCCAGGCGGTATCCCACTGCCTCCGCTGGGGGGCATCCCGCCAAAGAACTCTCTGCAGGCCTGTTGTGCCCCTGCTTCTCCTGGGCGTCTGAACGCCCGAAGACTAAGCCAGATCTTCAGCAGCTGGGCCCAGTGGCTGCGACGCCGACACACCGTTGAACAGGATGCCAAGGGACGTCAGGAAGTATAAGTGACACATAGTAACTAAGGACCCGTAGTCGGCCATTCCTCGGCCCTATAGTGACCGGTCTTTTCCGGAGTAGTCGTGTTCTCCCAATACTTGTTTATGTGTATTTGCTCCCTGCGAGGACAACTACTGTTATTCTGTTGGTTGCTTAAAAAAGCCCTAATGGCATTTATCTATAAAAGTTACTGTTTAAAGTTTTATCTGTCTTGCATCTCGTCACTGCATCCTGTGCACCTGCTATTACCCCAATAGGAGAAGCATAGAGAAAGTTTTTTTTTTTCTTTCACGTACCAGAAAAACTGGTGAAACTGTTTTTCTTCAATGTGAAAAAAGAGATGTCTGAATGAGGCCTAAGGGTGATATGTGTGGTAGGAAATAGGGCTCAGTCACCCTTAACTGGCTAAGAGCTGCCTAGGGGATCTGTCACCCATTTTTTCCCCTATTAGCTGCCGGCATAGACATCGGGGACTTATCTACAGCATTCTGTAATGCTGTAGATAAGCCTCCGATGTAACCTGAAAGAGAAGAAAAACACGTTATATTATACTCACGGAGGTGGGTGGTCCGGTCCGATGGGTGTTGCGGTCCGGTCCGGCGCCTCCCTTCTTCATGCGATGACGTCCTCTTCTCCCATCCTGTAATGGCTCCGGCTCCAGCGCATTGCTCTGCCCTGTTGAGGGCAGAGCAGAATTCAGTAGTGCGCAGGTGCCAGACCTCTCCCGACGCCTGCGCACTGCAGGACTCTGCTCTACCCTCAACAGGGCAGAGCAGTGAGCCTGCGCCGGAGCCATTACAGGATGGGAGAAGAGGACGTCATCGCATGAAGAAGGGAGGCGTCGGACCGGACCGCAACGCCCATCAGACCGGACCGCCCACCTCCGTGAGTATAATATAACGTGTTTTTCTTCTCTTTCAGGTTACATTGGAGGCTTATCTACAGCATTACAGAATGCAGAAGCCCCCGATGTCTATGCCGGCAGGTGAAAGGCCAAAAAAAGGGTGACAGAGTCCCTTTAACCCCCACTAATATCACCCATAAGGGTCCCCTTATAAGTTACATTTTAGTTGATAAATTACTGAAAGAATGTAGAATGAATGTTACCACCTTGGTAGCCAAACAAGTGTTTGTTGTCGGCGCCATTTTAAAGTGATTGTTCATTTGGTGGAGAACTTGCTGGAGCTTTCACAACAATGCTTTATAACTAATGGGGGAAAAAGCTGTAGCTTATACTTTTTAATCTTTGAAAAATTGAAAACAAAAGAAGTGAAAGACATGAGTCTAAAATTGGCTTTTGAGGATATTTTTCTCATGATCGCTTTAGATGGAGGTAGGTCTTTCATCACCGTGTGACTTTGTGTACTGTTTGTGGCTCTCAGAAGAAACACAAGAAGTGCTATTATCCAATGTGTCTTCTTACATAGCACAGAAAAATAGTCAGATGAGAAAATGTATACCATCAGAACAACACTTCACCAGGTATTTGCCACCCTATCTGAGAGCAGCATGATGTAAGGGCAGAAACGCTGATTCCAGTGATGTGTCTCTTAATGAGCTGCTTGCTGCAGTTGTGATGAAATCACAGTTTTCTCTGCGACAGATCTGCCAGTTCTCTAAATGCTGAGCTGTGTATAATCCCATCTACCCCACTGATTTGCTGCTTTTTGTGTAACCTATGCATAAGCAGAAAGCTGCCAATCAGTGGTGGGGACAGAGTTATACAGAGTTCATGAATATGGTGCACTACATGGCAGCATGTTTACTAAACCTCTAGTGATAATCTACAGTTTAAAAAACAGTGATTTTTATGTATATACGATACATACAGTCCCACTCATCTTATTGGCACCCATGAAGTGTAAGTACATAATGTGGAATATCTCCTGGAAAAAATGAATCAAGTGAAACAGTTTTTTGTATAGAACACTCGTGTTAAATACAAAAGAGCAAATGATAAACAATAATTTAAAACGTAGAGAAAATAGAAAAACCTAAAGCTTGCTGTGACACAGGCTTTGGCTCCCTTTACATTAAATTAGTATGGAAACAGATTTTTGAGCCTCCTGTGGTAAGTCACAAATGAGAATCACCTGTGATTAATTGTCGGTGCCCATGTGACATGGGTTAGCCAATGAATGATGACTTCAGCATTTTAAAAAGTCATATGGTAGGCCCTGTTCCTTTGTTACAATGATGAAAACAAAGGAGAAGTCTGAGGACATCAGAGCTGATATTATTAGCAAACACAAGACTTCTAAAGGGTATAAGGCCATCTCCAAAGACCTTGATATCCCAGTTTCAACAGTGCGCAATGTTATTAAAAAGTTTGCCAAGCGTGGAACCTTCAAGAACATCCCTGGACGTGGGGGAAAGAAGAACAAGAGATGTCTTTGAAGGTTGGTGCGAATGTTGGAAAAAACACCATGTCAAACATCCAAAGACCTGAAGGCTAACCTGGAACAGTCTGGGGTCATGGTTACAACAAGTACCATATGCCGCACACTAAACCAAGCAGAGATTTATGGGTGAAGACCAAGGAATAAACCATTGTTGAATAAAAAACATAAAAAGGAATGACTGATATTTGTTAAAGAGTACCTTGACAAGCCACAATCCTTCTGGAAACATGTTCTGTGGACAGATGAAACAAAAATAGAGCTTTTTGGCAATGCAAAGCAACAGTTTGTTTACAGACAGCGCAATGAAGCTTATAAGTAAAAGATCACCCTACCAACAGCTAAGCATGGTGGAGGATACATAATGCTGTGGGGTTGCTTTGCTGCTTCTGGTACTGGAGTCCTACACTGTACCATGGGAATCATGAAATCAGAGAATTATCAAGAGATTTTAGAGTAAAAAATGTAAGAAAACTTGGTTTGAGTCGAAGATCATGGGTCCTCCAGCAAGATAATGACTCAAAGCACATATCAAAAAGTACACAGGAATGGTTGAACAAGAAAAATGGCCATCAATGAGTCCTGACCTCTATCCCATTGAAAATCTTTAATAAAAAAAGGGGGGAAACCAGCGCTGCCTATGGTCAGAATGCAATACATAAAGTGCATATGCACATAGATTTCTAGCTGAACGTTAAAATAAGACATTTAGCAAACAATTGATCAATTCTTTGAGCCACCCCGCCACGTCACGGCATTCTCATATGGGGCAGTCCTACTCTACGTTTTTATATTCGCTGTGCCATTACGGCCTCCTAAATGTATTAAAAGCAAGACTGTATTAAATGCCAAGTGTACCTGATTGATCAATTGTTTGCTAAATGTCTCATTTTAAAGTACAGTTAAAAATCAATATGTGCATATGCACTTTATGTTTTGCGTTCTGACCATAAGCAGCGCTGGCTTCTCCCCTTTTTTATTTGATATTGGTTTGTGGCTGACCACCACTTTTTGCCGTGCACGCTGAGTTATGCACGCCTTTCTTTATGTCTTTATTGTTTTTGAGCTAGGCTGCTGTACACACATACAGCACCCCTACCATGCCCCAGGCCCTATTTGATTATGCACCTGTGTCTGGGCCTGTTTCACCATTAGTGTTGAGCATTCCAATACTGCAATATCGGGTATCGGCCGATATTCGCGGTATCGGAATTCCGATACTGAGTTCCGATACTTTTAGTATATCGAATACCGGAATCGGAAGTTCCCATAATGCAATGAGCCAGTTTGATTTTATTCAGTCAATGAGGATTCTAAGAAGTGTGGGCACATCCTGTTAGAGCATGTTAGGCATGTAACTACTGGCATGGCTGTGATTGGCTGCTGAAATGATGTCATGATGCACTATAAAAGCCGCCGCCGCCATTTTGGGTTCACTCTGCTGTGAATTCAGTTAGGGATAGGACGCTGCTGTTCTGAGGGACAGTGTGACCTAGCGATTTGCTATATTGTGCTTTACCCAGGCTACTTTATTAACCGCTGTAGCTTTCTTTTGCCTTACAGCGCTGTTCACGGCTGTCTGCGAGGTCTCTGTGTGTGAGTGCAGCTCACGCTGTAGTGTGTTCTGCAGCCACCTCCGGTTGTAGTCCACTCAGAGTGCGTCACTGCCTCATACATTGTCCTTTTTTACATTAGTGCTGCTCATTTTTCCTGATTTCTCCTATTAGTGGGGTTCCATCTGTATCCAGCTAGAATATTTGCAAACACTATATAGGAGTAGATAGAGGAGCCTTTCTGCTGGCTTGTGCCCTGCAGCCCCAGCCAGATTAGTATTAGCCTATTTTTTGGAGCCTCATCTATTGCATTGTAGACTACCTTCCTGCATTGTAACAGCTACAAAAAGTTTGTAATACTATCGGTTTTACATCTTTGGGCACATCCAGTGTCTTTTTGTGAAAAAAAAAAGTTAATAAAGTTCACCAAACACTCCACTTTACAGTTGTGTAGGCCACATTAGCTCATATTAAAGTCTAGTCCACACTTTATAAAATTAGTGTTTCTTATACCTGTTAGCAGCTGTTCAGGAATAAGCACACTAAGCCCGTAGTACTTTTCTGCCTATCTTTATCAGTCTACCAAGATGAAGAAGGCAGGGAGTAAGGCACGTGGTCGTGGACGTGGAGTTTCTGCAGGGAGAGGACGTGGGGATTATGTGCCTGCTGCGGGCACCAGTGACTCAGCATCCCCCAGTTATCCCAGGGAACAGTCCTTTATGCGCAGCTTTGTAGGAGCTCGCCGTACCCCACTGCTGCGGGACGAACAAATTGAAGCCATTGTCGGATGGATGGCAGCTAACGCATCGACTTCAATTAGTTCCAGATCCTCTCAGGTCAAGAGCACTGAAGAGCACCCATCTGTCTCTTCACCACCTGCCAAATTGCCCAGGCAGTCAGAGAGCCCTGGACAGGAGCCATCTCTACTTCTGTTCTCTGAATCTGTTGGCTTGGAAAGAGGGAGCCAGCCAAGCAGCATTCGAGAATTTGAAGAAGAGGTAGTATGCAGTGATGTGCAACAGCTTTGTCTCTCTGAATCTGAAGAGGCAGGTGGGCTAGTGCCTATGGTCAGCACACCTCAGTACGCATCTGATGATGAGACTCAGGTGCCACTTTCTGTTGCGTACTTGTGGCACCCCCAGGAGTATGGTCGCCACACTGGCATTGCCTTCCTCCAGGGAGGGTGATGTCAGGCTTGGAGACAATCAAGGGTCTCTCTGACAGTTAATCTCTACATACAACACAGTTCCCACTCCAGGCCAGAAGAGGGAGCTCTGAACCAGAATTGGGGGAGGAGTGCTCTCTGAGAGCCAGGAAGGGAAATTGGTCAGTTATTGTGAGGAGGGCAACGAGTGTAGACGTGTGGAGAGAAGATGGAGGTTGAGCTGAGGATAGAGAGCTCCCTTCCATGATCTGGGAGGGAGCGCATGATCTGGAGTCTGGTCTCCACGGTTGTAAGGATACTGAAGGTCCTGCAACAGAAACCAGAGGAATAGGAAGCTGTAAATGCTCTATTCCCAACTAAGACTCGGAGGCACAACAGCAAAGGGTGAGCCAAGAAAGATAGAAGACTACAGCTGTCTGCCATACGAGGTAGATCCAAAAGGGAAGAAGAAGGAGGAACTTCAGTGTAACACTGTACTGCATGTACCTCAAGTAAGCGCTAGAGAGGAGACTACACAACCCATCTGACAGAGAGATTCCTAAGTTGCTTCCAGGCTAATCAGCTCCTGTGCCATCTGTAATCTGGACCCTGAACTCCACTTACAAGTAAAGGTAAAGAAACTACATTCCGCTGTGTCCTTGCCTTCTTCCTGCAACTTCTTCAGCACTGCTACATCTCTGTGCCAGACACTGCACCCTCTTCCCCAACACCTATCTACACTGCCCTGGGACCAACAGCCCTGCCTGTGGAGGGCTACAACATCTTTGCTGCACTACACCATCTGTCCCAGAGGATCTGTCCGCAGCGTCGGCTTAACACCTTCATTGCCGAACACCACAGGTGGCGTCACGAATCACTCATAAACTTTATTTCACCACTCAAACCCCTTTTTACATGGGCGCCCAGGGCCACGGACTGGGTCACCGCTGCTGAGACATTCCCCTCTGAAGGACCGGCCCGGTACCGAGTATCCCACAGCCCTGAGAGGGCGACCTATTTTGGCATCACGAACAGGAATACAGAGCCCGGTATCCCCAGGTCCTGTGTGCCAGAGACTGTTTTGTGTACTGTGGACTGTTGGCGCCATAGCCGTCATTATCCCACTGCTTGGCGAGCGCGGGAAACAAAAGAGGCGGGCCATCGTGGGCGGAGCCTGCCAAAGAGCGCAAGGAAGTGAAGTGCCACGCGGGAAGAGAGGACAGTGCGTGAGAAGGGGAGAAGCTGAGGCCTACAGCCGGTAAGCCGCTCAACCCCGGGGCCTGGCAACAGTTAGCTAGGGGGGAAGGAGAATGTCCGAGGCACGTGCCGATGCAGCGGTGGACGCCCCCACCAGCCCCTCAGCGCCGCAAGATGCAGTGCCCAATGTGGCTGCATCTCCAATAGCACCCACCGCAGCGGTTCCCATAATGCCGCTGTCTATGCCTTACATACCGGGAGCAGCATGGCTACCGCAGTATTCAGGGGAGTCATATACCCTGAGTGAATTTAAAGAGAGACTGTGCAGTTTGTTTGAGGTGTATCCTCTATCTGAAAGCCAGAAGGTGAACATCCTGATTGGGCAGCTAACAGGTGCAGCACAGAGAGAAGTAAAAGCCTGGCAGGACACTGACAAAGAGACTGTTAAAAAGATTTTGGCCAAGCTAAGAAGCACCATTGACACCCGCACTGCAGCTGAAATCAAGATGAGGTTCTTTGGATGTAAACAGAAAGCGCAGGACAATATAAGGGACTATGCTCTTAACCTGCAGGAGGCACTGCGAGCCATAAAGCAGATTGACCCTGACAGTGTGAAAGATGGAGACTGACTGCTAAAGGAGCAATTTATTGAAGGACTCTTATCCAGCACCCACAGAGCACAGCTGCGCATCATAGCCCTACAGAACCCTGATCTGGACTTTGCTGATTTCAAGGACAGGGCTATCCGGGTGCTGCAGGAACCAACTGTCAGCCGTCCAGCGCCCCCTAGGCGCCAAGCGATCACCTACCACCAGGAAGCAACATCTTTCCCTTCCATCCCTGTGAAGGCTGATGCACAGACTCTGGATAAAGATCCGACAGAAGAGCTGCGTCCTCAGGTCCAGGAGATGACCAAAGGGATGGCTGCACTTACTAAAACTGTGCAGTCCCTGCAGGTGTCCTCCAAGGAGAAGATCCAGCTTGCTTCCAGTCCAGAGGATGTCCCGTGGCTCCGGAAGAGGAGAACCCTGCCACTTTGAGGGAGGAACAACAATCGCTATGACCAGGACAGACGTCCCATCTGTTGTCACTGCCGCAAGGCAGGTCACCTAGCAAAATCCTGTTATTTAAACGAGCAACCCCTGGGGCAGAGGGCCAACCCCCTTGGAGTAGGACCACAAGGCCCAAGGAACTGGCAAGCCAAGTATGTTGGAGGGAGACCGATCCTTCCAGTGGTGATTGACGGCATCCCCATGAACACTTTGCTGGACACTAGCTCCCAGGTGACCACTATGCCCTATATCCTCTACAAGCAGTATTGGGCTGACTCTGAACTTACCCGTTGCCCAAGTGATGAACTGACAGTAGTTGCCAGTAATGGTCAGTCTTTACCGTAAGTGGGATGTAAAGAAATTACTGTTAAAGTGGGTAGAGTAGAGTTAAAATCTCAAGGTCTGATAGTTGTGGATATTGATCGGCGAGAATGTAATCCCATGATGACTCTTGGTACAAATGTAATTGAAAATTGTCTTTCCGAGGTTATTGTCTTGTTGCAACAGGTGGCTGAGACTGCTGGTTCCAGTGAACAACGAGTCCTGCAGAAGGAGATCAAGGCCCTGATGCAAAGAAAGCAGGTAGAACTCTCTGGCGGAGAAATTGGCATTGTCAGAGTGAGTGATGCTTTCCCCATTGCAATACCCCCCAGATGTGAAATGTTGATTTGGTGTCAGGCAGCCATGGGCCTCAGAGGAAAAGATTACCAGGCATTGGTAGAGCCAGTATACTCTGATAGCAGGCCCACTGTCCTGACAGCCAGAGGGGTAGTTGATGTACGTAAAGGGAGAGTACCTGTACGCCTTTTAAATTACGTGGAGGAGGAGGCCACAATACCTTGGTATGCCACAGTTGCTAAGCTGCTCACTGTCAGTAATAATGCAATGCAGGCAGCAGAGCCCTTGGTCTCATCCGACCAGGTGGAGGACAGTGGCTCTGTAAAGCAGCGGGAGGAGTGGTGTCAGCAACTGTTAGGGCTGGCGAAACGCACCAAATTATAAAATAATAGTAGGTGCGTTCGCAGCCCGGGGTCCACCGTGCAGAGGTGGTACACTGCTGCTAGGTAATGGCGGAAGAATAGAGCGGCGTAAAAACAGTCACACGTGGGTTACGTCACCCAATGTGAATAGATGCGAACTCTGTTAATGCACAGAGTCGCTCAACCGCTGAACGTTGATGCCGAAGCCTGTTTAGCTCAAAGAGCCAGGCCAAAAGAGCGCACAGTGTACGGCCACAGAACTCTACCCCAAGGACACGGGGTTAGAGTCCTTCTAGGCCCACTGAGCGCACGGCGTTGCTGCCGCGAGCGCCGCTATAGATGCTGGCTAAAAAGTGGAGCACATGCACTGAGGCGTGCCGAGTCCCTGGTGAGGACTGATGCCTGACTCAACCTCTGTCCTACCTACACCTAAGCCTGGGTGCTAGCAGGCTAGGCTGCACAACACATGCGTACCAAGGGTAGGGGTTTCTTAATGAGTCATTCACCAGAGACATTCATACGTGCATACATCATTCACTCCACATAGGCCAATCCAAACACGAGCAGGACCTGAGCACGTGACCCTCGATCTCCAATGGGAGATCACTCCACGGGCATGCTCAGTGGCCCGACATGAGGACTTAGTCCCTGGAGAATCTCGCTGCTGAACAGCATGCACTGTCATAGCTGTGCCAGAGGTGGCAGCAGCAAGCAAACCCATGGAGTTGGCCTGGGCAGAGCGCCGGGACCGACCAATCTGCTGAGCAGGCTCCACTGCATCCGAAGAAGAATGGGAGACCGCTGGGTGCAAGGCTCTGGATTCCTGCTGTGCAGTGGCAGGAACCCGACGCCTAACATTACCCCCCTCCTAGGGCCCCCTCCCCTCTGAGCCTCGCTACGCTCAAACGCTGCAATGAGGAGCGGAGCTTGGATGTTCTCCACTGGCTCCCAGGTCTGAGCCTCTGGACCATGACCCTTCCAATCCACCAAATAAAACTTTTTGCCCCGCATCACCTTGCATCCCACGATGGCATTGACCTCAAACTCGTCCGAGGACAAGTCTGATGTCCCAGCAGATGACTCAGAGAACCGAGACAAGTGAACAGGCTTAAGGAGGGACACGTGGAATGTATAAGAGATAGCCAAGTGTGGTGGAAGGGCCAAACAGTAGACCACAGAGCTTATCTGCTCGAGAACCTTGAAGGGGCCAATGTAGCACGGTGGGAATTTAGTGGACTCTACCCGCAGCCTGATGTTTCGGGCGGAGAGCCACACCAAGTCGCCAGGGGCAAAAGTCGGAGCAAGGCGCCGGTGTGCATCAGCGGAGGTCCTCATTCTCTCCTTGGAAGCCCGGAGAGCATCCTGGGTGCGATCCCAAATGTCACGTGCCTCCACCGCCCAGTCTGCCACCCTGGAGTCGGTGGATGACACGGGCATGGGTACAGGGACGCGCGGATGCTGGCCATAATTTAGGAGGAATGGGGTCTGACCGGTGGAGTCGGCCACAGCATTGTTCAAAGCGAACTCTGCCCACGGCAGCAATGATGCCCAGTCGTCCTGCCTGGCCGAGACAAAATGTCGAAGATATGTGATCAGGGTCTGGTTGGCTCTCTCTACCAACCCGTTCGTCTCGGGATGATAGGCTGAGGAGAGATTCAGCTCAATGCTGAGCAGGGAACAAAGCTCTCTCCAAAACCGGGATGCAAACTGAGGACTACATAGTATGTGTATGTAGTATGTAGTATGTATGTATGTTGTATGAATGTAGTATATATGTAGTATGTATGTATGTTGTATGAATGTAGTATATATGAAGTATGTATGTAGTATGTATGTTGTATGAATGTAGTATATATGTAGTATGTATGTAGTATGTATGTATGTTGTATGAATGTAGTATATATGTAGTATGTATGTAGTATGTAGTATGTATGTACGTTGTATGAATGTAGTATATATGTAGTATGTATGTAGTATGTAGTAAGTATGTTTTTTTTGCTTTTTTTTACATTCAACACATTAGCCGGATGATGGGACTACTACTGTCCCATCATTGGCTAATGTGTCAATCACTGTCATTGTAGCAGGCATAGCCTGATGGGACTTGTAGTCCCATCGGACGATGCCTGCACACACACACAACCCCCGGCAGGCCCGAACAGACCCCCAGCAGCCCACACAGACCCCGGCAAGCCCGCACAGACCCCCGGCAGGCCCGCACAGACCCCCGGCAGGCCCGCACAGACCCCCGGCAGGCCCGCACTGACCCCCCGAGAGGCCCGTACAGACCCCGCCCGCACACACAGACATACACAGTGTCCGCCCACGCACCGCCCATACTCTTCCCCCCTCCCGAACTGGTGTGCAAGTAAAGAAAGAGTTTTTTTTAATTCCGATATTTCTGTCCCATTAACTTGCATGGGTTTCCGGTATCGGAATCGGTGATACCTGATACATTTTGGGTATCGGTCCGATCCGATATTTCCCAATATCGGAAAGTATCACTCAACACTATTCACCATTCATCTGTGGTTCCTGGTTTGGCAATGTGGAGGTCAGATCTGAAATGTCCATGTCCAGGCCTGGTTGGCCTTTATCTGCGCTCGCCCTTCCTGGTGCCATGGGAGTGATTCAGAAGCGCTTAAGGTGCATTTTGCATTTAATATAGTCTTGCTTTTACTACATTTAGGAGGTCGTAATTGCACAGCGAACATAAAAAATGTAGAGTAGGACTGCCCCATATGAGAATGCCGTGACGTGGCGGGGTGGCTCAAAGAATTGATCAATTGTTTGCCAAATGTCTCACTATAAAGTACAGTTAGAAATCAATATGTGCATATGCACTTTATGTATTGCATTCTGACCATAAGCAGCACTGGCTTCACCCCTTTTTTAATTGAAAATCTTTGGGGTGAGATGAAATCTACCATTGAGAAAAAAAAATTCTCCATCAATGCCAAAGGGTGAGCAACTACTCATTAATTAAGTGTGCCTTTATTGCTGCACATGTTGTTTATTCTATTTCTTCTTTGCAACTGCAACATGTAAGTTGAAAAACAATGTTTTATTGTTCTGCAATGATCATCGGGGTGTGAATTCTTGTGCAGGACCAGCTTACTGGAATCCTTTGTTTGACTCAAGCTGACATGCGGCACTACAAAACCCAGGCTAAACCAGCACAAGGCTCTGAGATATTAAAACTAGAAAATTACCAGTAATAAAAGATTGCAATATCTCTGAGCCTAGCCGAGCACACAATCGGAATTGGCATTCCTTCCCCACACACCCGTCCCCTGCAGCCACCTGTAGAACTCTGCGTTATTGAGTTATAAAGCATAGCTACCAGGAATTACATACAGAAGACGAGATCTCGTTTCCCAAGATCTCATTGCCCAAATCTCAGTCTTAGCATGCGCCGCCCCTGGCAGCCATTTTCTTGGAGGCCACCGCATTGCAGTAATGGATGTGCGGAGGGACTCCGAGCTTTCACAAAATGCTGGTGGAGCTCCCCGCCCACAGAGCACTGCAGCCATTTTCACCTGCAGTTGCGCACATCAGAACATTCCCTCATTCCAGCCTGCGGCCTGCAACAACGTGTCAGTCTTGCCTCCTCCAGCAGCGACCCTGGGACGCTGCTTCCCCACAGTCACCATCTCCAGTAAGCAATAAGACGCATGGATTATAAGAGGAACCAACATTTTATTAAAAAAAGGTTTCATTCTACGTTTTTAAAAAACACAAGTTTTTTGTGGAAAAAGTTGATTGCTTTATGAATACTAATTTTGAGTGTATTGCTTTTTAGTTTGTTTTTTGGTGGTGTAGTGCCCCAAAACCACAATTATGGAGTTGTTTTTTTTTTTCTTTACGGCTTTTACTGTACAGGTTAATTAGTTTTATATTTCGCTAGATTGGACTTTTATTTTTTAATTTTTAATGATGAAAAATGGGTTTTATTCAAGTTTTTATATTTTCTTTTGCAATTTCTTGAAGTATTTTTATACATATTCTTGTATTAACAATAGAAAAAGGCAGCGATGTTTACCTGCCCAGGCCTCCAGACAAATGCACTCTCAAGATGCAACAGGCCCATGAAGTTAAGATGGTAGTAACACAGGTGCAAAAATACTGATGGAACAACCACTCATGGTCTACCAATGGAGTGGGTGGCTGCTTAGTATGTTATTGCACAATAGAGACTTGCATGCAACGCTGTTCACACAATGGTAATGCACAGCATTCAGCTTGACAGCCTATTAGTGACGCCCATACTACTAGATCAGGCAGGCTGCCCAGCTCTATCCAAATGCATCCCATGTGAACAGGCACCACAAATTACAAGCCCAAATGGGCCTAGCTGCACCCCGAAATTTAAAATGCAAAAAAATACATATAAAATATGTGATGTATTAGTCGATATCTTGGCCAACATATGCAAGCTCGCAACCCACGTCAAGGGTCCCCACGCTTGCGAGTTCTATCACTAAACAACAAAGCGACTAAAAGAGGACTATAAATCCTCCTAAAATTTGAAAAACAGCAGAAAAAAGTCAGTGATGTTTACCTGCGCAGGCCACCAGATAAATGCACTCTCAGAATGCAGCAGGCCCATGAAGTTAACATGGTAGTAACACAGGTGCAAAAATACTGATGGAACAACCACTCATGGCCTACCAATTAATGAAAGGGGTGGCTACTTAGTATGTTATTGCACAATAGAGACTTGAATGTGGAACTGTTCACACAATAATAATGCACAGCATCCGGGTTAACAGCCTATTAGTGATACCCATACTATTAGATCAGGCGGGCTGCCCAGCGCTATCCAAGTTCTAATCCAATATTTTTGTATTGTATAATTTGTTTTGTAATCTCCTTTGAGTACTTGAACTTGCAATCCCCGATCTTACTTTCCGCTGTAGCGCTGTCATTGGTATTTGTTGTTGCTTTTGTAGGGCTTGTATAGTTTGTATTTCAAACAGTTTGCTGTGGTATTTCTTGATGTCTTGTGAAAGATAACAGGTCAGAATACCTCAGCTGTTGGGATAGACATCATCTGCTGATAAACCTGATTTACTGGAAGTCTCTAATTCGTTGAGTTCTTGTTTTTAAACACTGTTGGGTTTTGTGTTTGATTGACATACTTAAAATCTGCATTGGGGTAATAGATTGCTTAGACTTCACAAACATGGTGTACATGGACTTTTCAAAAGCTTTTGATACGGTGCCACACAAACGGTTGATACATAAAATGAGAACAAAGGGGATAGGGGAAAATATGTTTAAGTGGGTTAAGAGCTGGCTCAGGGATAGGAAACAAAGGGTGGTTATTAATGGAGCACACTTGGACTGGGTCACGGTTAGCAGTGGGGTACCACAGGGGTCAGTTTTGGGCCCGCTTCTTTTTAACATAATTATTGATGACCTTGTAGAAGGCATAGAGAGTAGAATTTCAATATTTGAAGATGACACTAAACTCTGCAGGGTAATCAATACAGAAGAGGACAATTTTATATTACAGGAGGATTTATGTAAACTAGAAGCTTGGGCTGATAAATGGCAAATGAGCTTTAATGGGGATAAATGTAAGGTCATGCACTTGGGTAGAACAAACAAGATGTATAATTATGTGCTTAATTGTAAAACACTCAGCAAAGCTGTCACTGAAAAAGACCTGGATGTATGGGTGGACGACAAACTCACATTTAGTGGCCAGTGTCAGGCAGCTGCTGCAAAGGCAAATAAAATAATGGGATGCATTAAAAGAGGCATAGTTGCTCATAAGGAGAACATAATTTTACCTCTATATAAGTCACTAGTGCGACCACACACATAATACTGCGTACAGTTCTGGTCTCCAGTGTATAAGAAAGACATAGCTGAACTGGAGCGGATGCAGAGAAGAACGACCAAGGTTATTAGGGAACTGGGGGGTTTGCAATACCAAGACAGGTTATTACACTTGGGGTTATTTAGTTTGGAGAATCGAAGGCTTATGGGTGATCTTATTACAATGTATAAATATATGCGGGGACAATACCAAGACCTTTCTAATGATCTTTTCACTCTTAGACCTGTGACGGGGACAAGGAGGCATCCTCTATGTCTGGAGGAAAGAAGGTTTAAGCATACTCACAGACGCGGATTCTTTACTGTAAGAGCAGTGAGACTATGGAACTCTCTGCCATATGATGTTGTAATGAGTGATTCCCTACTAAAATTTAAGAAGGGACTGGATGCCTTTCTTGAAAAGTATAATATTACAGGGTATATACACTAGCTTCCTTAATATTGCGTTGATCCAGGGAGCTAGTCTGATTGCCGTATGTGGAGTCGGGAAGGAATTTTTTTCCCCATTGTGAAGCTTAGGGTGTGTGCACACGCTGCAGATTCTGCTGCGGTTTTTTTCTTCAATAAACCACAGCTCTAGCCAGAAAACGCATGAGCGGTTTTTTGTGCGGTTTTGGGGATTTTGGTGCGGTTTTTCTGCAGTTTTGAGTGCCGTTTTTGGTGCAGTTTTGTCAGCGTTTTTCACAGCAAAAAAACATACATAAAGTCTGTCAAACTTGACTGAGAAAAAAAAAAAGATGATGTCATTTCCTTGTCCAACCCCCCTTCTCCATTTTGCTATCCGAAAGCAAGTATGAGTAGCACAAACATCCAGCATTGGAGCGCCCAGAATACCGCCCAGCGGCCCGAGAACCAGATCAAACAGCGATGCCTGCCATATAGACCATATAGAATCCTTTTGATGTGGTTTATGCTGCAAAACATTAATCGCCACAGAGAGGAGGTAAGGCTGGTTTCACATTAGCGTTTTATCGCACAGTGCATCGTGCGCTATTGGTTGCATGTGCAATGGTCCCCCTATCTTTAACATGGCGGGCGCAGGGTCTAGCGCTTGCACGCGTTCATCAGCAGTTTTGTGCCCTGCGCATTTTACCGGTGTGCGCCCTGACGCCCTAGACACTACATGTATTTTTAGTTTCCGCACAACCTCTTTAAAAAAATGCCTATGCACTCCTATGGTATTCCACATTGATAGTGGCAAAATATGCAGCATGATCATTCTTTAGCATAATGGTGGCGATAACTTTGCAATAGGAGGGCATTGAAACTGCACTCATCAAAGTGACCAATGACCTTCTGACAGCAAAACGTAATGGTGACCATTCTCTGCTCATTCTTCTCGACCTTTCTGCAGCTTTCGACACTGTTGACCATCCTCTCCTACTCTCTAGGCTCCAGTCACTAGGCATTAAGGACACTGCTCTTTCCTGGTTCTCCTCCTATCTTTCCGACCGCTCCTTCAGTGTTCTGTTTTCTGGCTCCACTTCATCTCCTCTTCCTCTCACTGTTGGGGTACCTCAGGGCTCAGTCCTTGGCCCCCTTCTCTTCTCTCTCTATACAGCCCCAATTGGACAGACCATAAGCAGATTTGGCTTTCAGTACCATCTTTATGCTGATGACACACAACTGTACACATCATCCCCTGACCTTACCTCCGCTGTACTACAGAACGCCACTGACTGTCTGTCTGCAGGTGCGCTGTCTGGGTGTTATGTTCGACTCCGATCTCTCCTTCACCTCCCATATACAATCTCTTGCCCGCTCATGCCGCTTACACCTAAAGAACATCTCTAGAATCCGCCCTTTTCTCACCATGGAAACAACAAAAACTCTCACTGTCGCCCTGATCCACTCCCGCCTAGACTACTGTAATGCTCTATTAATTGGCCTCCCTCTCACTCGACTCTCCCCTCTCCAGTCTATCCTTAATGCAGCAGCCAGGGTTGTCCATCTGGCTAATCGTTTCTCAGACGCGTCCGCTCTTCGCCAGTCGTTACACTGGCTGCCAATTCATTACAGGGTACAATTCAAAGTACTTGTTCTCACCCACAAAGCTCTCCACAGTGCGGCACCCCCTTACATCTCCTCCCTCATTTCTGTCTATCGGCCTAACCGACCGCTGCGCTCTGCAAATGACTTTCGACTAACCTCTGCCCTAATCCGTACCTCCCACTCCCGACTCCAAGACTTCTCCCGTGCTGCGCCAATCCTCTGGAATGCTCTACCCCAAAATATTAGGACCATCCACAATTTGCATAGTTTTAGGCGCTCGCTCAAAACACATTTGTTCAGAGCGGCCTATCACATTCAGTAATCAAAGTCATGTTTGTGTGTGTGAAGCCCATTCACTATCTCCATCTAACCCCCACCCCCTGAAGATGGCTGGACCGTCATTGTAAATACATCATTGTAAATACAAACCTGTGCTTTGTATCCCCCCCACCTCATTGTAGATTGTAAGCTCCACGAGCAGGGTCGTCTTATTTCGCTTTAATTATTGTATTGTTAACGTTGTTACTTATGACTGTTGTGTTTGAAACTGTTCAACTGTAAAGCGCTGCGGAATATGTTGGCGCTATATAAATAAAGATTATTATTATTATTATTATTATTATTATATTGAAACGATCACGTTACGCATGCGGCTATGGCCACCATACGTAAATTTAGTGCTTCATGTGCGGATGGTACCCAGGGTCTGGAGTAGTGGATACTGTGTTCCAGGCCCAGGATAACATAATCCAGTAAACAATAGAATAAAAAAAAAAACAATAGGGATATACTCACCCTCCGGTGGCCAACGGAGTCCTTTCAGCCTGTCACCACGCTCCCGGCATCTTCCGTTCCCATAATGGTATGTGCAAATTAGCTCTGATGACATCGTGTTCTTGCAAGCGTCACGTCATCTCAGATCAATTTTTAAAAAAGAATTGGGAGCTGAACATGCCGTGAGCGCCGTTGAGTCTATTGGGGGCCATTGGAAGGTGAAAATAATACTTTTTTGTTTGGATTTTTTCGAATATGTTGTCTTTTAGGACAGATGCAGAATAGGCAGCAGTGGGAGCTTATTAATTTGCGCTGAGCTTTGCTCAGCTATTACGCTACGTGTGCACATCGCCTAAGTGTTTTTTGTCATTAACATTTATTTATATTTTAGTTGCAGGAGCGACGAAGGAGAAAGCGAAACAGAAGAATGTGGTTGCACCCGCTTGTAGCTGAGCGACAGGAGAAGGGGCATTTTTATGTCCTTTACCAAGATTTGAGGAGGTAAGTTCAAAATATCTTTAATCCGTCTATTAAAAAATTATAAACAGCAACTAACCATTTTTTTCATCTTATAATTTCAGATTTCCGGACAAATTAATCTTGTTCTGTCGGCTGTCCATCCCGGCATTCGACCGATTGTTAGAAATATTATCACCACATCTGACCTTTGCGGATACCATAATGAGGAAGGCCATCACTGCTGAGGAAAGGCTGCTCATCACCTTGCGGTAAGTACAGTGGGGCAAAAAAGTATTTAGTCAGTCAGCAATAGTGCAAGTTCCACCACTTAAAAAGATGAGAGGCGTCTGTAATTTACATCATAGGTAGACCTCAACTATGGGAGACAAACTGAGAAAAAAAAATCCAGAAAATCACATTGTCTGTTTTTTTTTCATTTTATTTGCATATTATGGTGGAAAATAAGTATTTGGTCAGAAACAAGCAATCAAGATTTCTGGCTCTCACAGACCTGTAATTTCTTCTTTAAGAGTCTCCTCTTTCCTCCACTCATTACCTGTAGTAATGGCACCTGTTTAAACTTGTTATCAGTATAAAAAGACACCTGTGCACACCCTCAAACAGTCTGACTCCAAACTCCACTATGGTGAAGACCAAAGAGCTGTCAAAGGACACCAGAAACAAAATTGTAGCCCTGCACCAGGCTGGGAAGACTGAATCTGCAATAGCCAACCAGCTTGGAGTGAAGAAATCAACTGTGGGAGCAATAATTAGAAAATGGAAGACATACAAGACCACTGATAATCTCCCTCGATCTGGTGCTCCACGCAAAATCCCACCCCGTGGGGTCAGAATGATCACAAGAACGGTGAGCAAAAATCCCAGAACCACGCGGGGGGACCTAGTGAATGAACTGCAGAGAGCTGGGACCAATGTAACACGGCCTACCATAAGTAACACACTACGCCACCATGGACTCAGATCCTGCAGTGCCAGACGTGTCCCACTGCTTAAGCCTGTACATGTCCGGGCCCGTCTGAAGTTTGCTAGAGAGCATTTGGATGATCCAGAGGAGTTTTGGGAGAATGTCCTATGGTCTGATGAAACCAAACTGGAACTGTTTGGTAGAAACACAACTTGTCGTGTTTGGAGGAAAAAGAATACTGAGTTGCATCCATCAAACACCATACCTACTGTAAAGCATGGTGGTGGAAACATCATGCTTTGGGGCTGTTTCTCTGCAAAGGGGCCAGGACGACTGATCCGGGTACATGAAAGAATGAATGGGGCCATGTATCGTGAGATTTTGAGTGCAAACCTCCTTCCATCAGCAAGGGCATTGAAGATGAAACGTGGCTGGGTCTTTCAACATGACAATGATCCAAAGCACACCGCCAGAGCAACGAAGGAGTGGCTTCGTAAGAAGCATTTCAAGGTCCTGGAGTGGCCTAGCCAGTCTCCAGATCTCAACCCTATAGAAAACCTTTGGAGGGAGTTGAAAGTCTGTGTTGCCAAGCGAAAAGCCAAAAACATCACTGCTCTAGAGGAGATCTGCATGGAGGAATGGGCCAACATACCAACAACAGTGTGTGGCAACCTTGTGAAGACTTACAGAAAACGTTTGACCTCTGTCATTGCCAACAAAGGATATATCACAAAGTATTGAGATGAAATTTTGTTTCTGACCAAATACTTATTTTCCACCATAATATGCAAATAAAATGAAAAAAAAACAGACAATGTGATTTTCTGGATTTTTTTTTCTCAGTTTGTCTCCCATAGTTGAGGTCTACCTATGATGTAAATTACAGACGCCTCTCATCTTTTTAAGTGGTGGAACTTGCACTATTGCTGACTGACTAAATACTTTTTTTCCCCACTGTATATAGTTTTTTGTTTGTATGTGATTCGGTCTCTTTCACACATCAGTGTGTCAGGTCCATTTGAGGAAAGTTTTCACATGTACCTGAGACACTGACACACGTACACCCACTCCAATTAATGGGTCTATGCACATGTCGGCCTGTTTTTGTGGCCCGTCTGTCTGGGTGTAAAAAACACTGACATGTCTGATTTAGAACAGTTGCACGGTCCACAAAGTGTCACGCACATGTGGACACAGCAGACAACACACATTGATGTCCTCTGTGTGACACGCATTGCACAGGTGAAGAAGCGCTGCATAAAGCGCTGTTCCCTGATATCAGGTGCTGAAGATGCTGCCATCATTCTCCCCTTCTCTGCCAGATTTCATTGCCATCAGGGAATAATGGGCTTTTTCTTCACTACCTGACACCGTGTCTTTGCTTCCTGTTGCACTTCTTCCCTGGCAGTCATCCATGTGGGATTGATACACTGCATGGGCAGCAGACGGTTGACATATATCTGCCGCACACACACTGACACATAGATGGATGTGGATATCTTTTGTACATTTTTTCATGGTGTCTCTTAGATCGGGATATGTAAAACACGTTTAATTACATGTTTGGTCACATTTCTAATATTTTTTTTCTTTTTCTTTGCAGAGTTTTGGCCACAGGAGAGAGCTACACATCCTTACACCTCCAATTTAGAGTTGGTAAATCCACCATCTCTCAAATTTTCAGGTGCACATGTAACGTGATCTGGCAGAAACTGCGCCCATGGTGATGCCTTTCCCAACCGAGGAGACTTGGCTGCAGGTCACAGCAGGCTTTCAGTCTGTGGCCAATTTCCCAAACTGCATAGGTGCAGTTGATGGTAAACATAGAATCATAGAATCATAGAATCGTAGAGTTGGAAGGGACCTCCTGGGCCATCTGGTCCAACCCCCTGCTCAAAGCAGGATTCGCTAAATCATCCCAGTTAGATGTCTGTCCAGCCTCTGTTTGAAGACTTCCATTGAAGGAGAACGCACCACTTCTCGTGGCAGCCTGTTCCACTCATTGATTACTCTAACTGTCAAAAAGTTTTTTCTAATATCTAATCTGTGTCTCCTCCCATTCAGCTTCATCCCATTGCTTCTAGTCTTTCCTTGTGCAAATGAGAATAAAGTTGATCCTTCTACAATGTGACAGCCCTTTAGATATTTGTAGACAGCTATTAAGTCTCCTCTCAGTCTTCTCTTTTGCAAACTAAACATTCCCAAATCCTGCAACCTTTCCTCATAAGACAGGGTTTGCAGACCGGTCACCATTCTGGTCGCTCTTTTCTGAACTTGCTCCAGTTTGTTGATGTCTTTTTTAAAATGTGGTGCCCAAAATTGGACACAATATTCCAGATGAGGTCTGACCAAAGAGGAGTAGAGGGAAATAATTACTTCACGTGATCTAGACTGTATGCTTCTGTTAATACATCCTAGAATTGCATTTGCCTTTTTTGCTGCTGCATCACACTGTTGACTCACACTATTAGTATACCCAAGTCTTTTTCACATGTGCTGTCACTTAGCCCTATTCCTCCCATTCTATATATGCTTTTTTCATTTTTATTGCCCAGATGTAGTACTTTGCATTTCTCCCTGTTAAAAACCATTCTGTTAGTTGCTGCCCACTTCTCCAGTTTATTTAAATCTTTTTGAATCCTCTCTCTCTCTTCTCTAGTATTAGCTATCCCTCCTAGCTTTGTGTCATCAGAAAATTTAATCAGTTTACCCTCAATTCCTTCATCTAAATCGTTGATAAAGATGTTGAACAATACAGGGCCCAGGACAGAGCCCTGTGGTACCCCACTTGAGACATTCTTCCAACTGGATGTGCAGCCATTTACGACCACTCTTTGGGTCCGATCACTAAGCCAGTTATGAATCCACCTAACAGTTGCCTTGTCCATTCCATACTTAGTCATTTTTTCAATAAGGATTGTATGAGAGACTTTGTCAAATGCTTTGCTGAAGTCAAGATATACTATATCTACAGCATTTCCTTGATCCACCCAATCAGTAATACCATCATAGAAGGAAATTAAATTAGTCTGACATGACTTATTAGTTACAAACCCATGCTGACTCTGTTTAATCACTTCATTCTTATCCAGGTATTGACATACATGTTGTTTAATAATTTGTTCAAAGATCTTTCCTGGTATAGAAGTCAGACTCACCGGCCTATAGTTGCCTGGGTCCACCTTCTTCCCCTTTTTGAAGATAGGAACAACATTTGCTCTTCTCCAGTCTTCTGGCACTTCTCCTGTTCTCCAAGAATTTTCAAAGATTATGGAGAGGGGTTCAAAAATTTCTTCTGCTATCTCCTTCAGTACTCTGGGGTGTAATTCATCTGGACCTGGAGACTTGAATACATTTAGGTTAGCTAAGTGTTTCCTCACTATCTTTCTGTTTATAGATATCCTGGATTCTTCTATTCCTTTAATAGGACAGTGAATAACAGTTGATGTTACATTTCCTTTCTGAGAGAAAACAGATGCAAAATAGGAATTTAAAAGTTCAGCCTTCTCAACATCCTGTCTTACCATTTCATCATTTTCATCCTGTAAAAATCCTATAGCATCTTTGACTTTTCTTTTACTTTTGACATATCCCCAAAATCCTTTATTATTGCTTTTGACATCTCTTGCAAGCCTCAATTCATTTTCAGCTTTAGTTAATCTGATTTGTGCCTTGCAGGTTCTGCAGACAGCATTATATTCTTCTTTAGATATGCCTCCTTCTTTCCATTTTATAAACATTTTTTGCTTCCTTTTTAGCATGTGCTTAAGTTCTGTGTTCATCCATCCTGGTTTCCTTAAATGCTTCCTATTCTTCCCTCTTTTCGGAATTGTTAACAACTGTGCTTTGAGAATTTCATTTTTCAAGATTTCCCATCCTTCCTGGACATTTTTGTCTTTAAGGATATCCAGCCATTGGATCCCTCCAATTCTCTTTCTGAATCCCTTAAAATCTGCCTTTCTGAAATCTAACCTTGACGTCTGAGTCTTCACAGGTCTTCCACCTCTAGTTATCCAAAATTCTAAAAAAGCATGGTCGCTACCTCCTAGGGTCCCAGCCACTTTTACCTCCTCAACCATTTCCTCCCTGTTTATAAGGATTAGATCCAAGGTAGCAGTTCCCCTTGTTTTCTCCTTTACCTTTTGGAAGATAAAGTTGTCAGCAAGAGAGGATAAGAATTTCCTTGACCTGTTAGTTTTGCCTGAGAGAGATTCCCAACAAATGTCTGGATAGTTGAAATCTCCCATGACAACTATGTCATATTTTTTGGAGAACTTGGCCATTTGATGCATAAAGAGTTCATCCATATCTTCAGCTTGCACAGGTGGCCTGTAGTAAATGCCTACAATGGTGTCCTTTCCATTGTTCTGTCCTTGTATTCTTACCCAAACAGTTTCCACAGAACTCCCAGTCTCTGAAGCTTCAATCTCTGTGCAGATATACGCATTTCTAACATACAATGCGACACCCCCTCCTCGTTTATCAAGTCTGTTTCTTGCAAATAAGTTGTATCCTTCTAGTCTTGTATTCCAATCATGTGTATTGTCCCACCAAGTTTCAGTGATTCCAATGACATCATATTTCTTTTCCTGTGTTAGTAGTTCCAATTCTCCTTGTTTGTTGCCCATGCTTTGTGCATTAGTATAGAAACATTTTAGTTTGTGATTGGTTTCTCTTTCTCCAATATTTTTTTTAATTAGATTCATTCGTCTTTGTTCTTCCTTTCCACTTCTAATAGCAGAGTTCTCAGTAGCATTTGTCAGGTGTATGGCTTTTTCTGGTCTTTTGCTTCCCTTCCCATGTTGTTCTAGTTTAAAGCTCTCCTTACAAGTGTAGCAAGGCGACTTCCAAATACCTGCTTTCCAGTCTTCGTAAGGTGCACCCCATCTCTAGCAAGTAGTCCATCGTATAAGTAGTTCACTCCGTGATCCAGAAATCCAAATCGTTGCTGACGGCACCATCGACGTAGCCAGTTGTTCACCTGCAGAATCTTATTCCACCTCCTTGTTCCATGGCCATCCACTGGGAGGATGGAAGAGAAGACCACCTGCGCTCCCAGTTCTTTCACTTTCTTGCCTAAGTCTTCAAAGTCTCTGCAGATGGTTTCCAGGTCGTTTCTTGCGGTGTCATTTGTCCCCACATGTAGTAGCAGGAATGGGTAGTCATCTGTAGGTCTGAAGAGTCCTGATATCCTGTCAGACACATCTTTAATTTTTGCACCTGGAAGACAGCACATTTCTCTTGAAGTTATATCCGGTCTGCAGATAGCGGCCTCTGTTCCTCTCAACAGGGAATCCCCCATGACCACCACTCTCCGTTTCTTCTTCACAACATTTTTCTTTCTCCATCCAGGAGGACTCTGAAGGCGTACAAGGTTGCTGTTTGTTGGCAAAGTCTTATCCTGATGTATTTCTTCATCGTTTTCCTGCGTGAGAGCCTGGTACTGGTTTCTGAGCAGTATGGGTGCTGACTGCCTCCTGATCCTCCTGCTTCTCTGGGTCACATGTCTCCATTCCTCTGTTTCTTCAGGTGCACTTCGAATTTCTTCTCTTTCTGTAGGGTTCATGTAGGGTTCTCTTTCATGTAAGGGTTCAGCAGCCACCACGATCAGGATCACGCTTCTTTAATTATAAGAAGTATTTTTCGGTGGTCCTGATGGCGGTGGCTGATGCACATTAAAAATTTGTTGCCATCGACGTTGGTGCCTATGGCAGTACTGGGGACTCTCGTGTGTTGCGATCATCACAGATTGGTCAGCAAATTCTTCAAGATTGCGGAACGCTCCCAGCCCCAAGACCTTTGCCGGGTTCCACAGATCCAGTGCCCTTTGTGATGGTATCGGATGAGGCGTTTCCCTTAATGACCACCCTGCTGCGTCCATACCCACGAAGGGGACTGGATGACCGGCGGAGGATTTTTAATTATCGGCTGAGTCGTGCACTCAGATATGTGGAATGCACCTTCGGGATCATGACTAGTCAGTGGAGGATCTTTCACACTGCCATCCAGTTGGATCCAGACACCGTTGACGCTGTGATTAAGGCATGCTGTGTACTCCATAACTATGCTCGGGAGTACAGCTCAGACATAGATTTGGAGTACCAGCAGCCAGAATGTAATCCTCTGCGCAATGTGGGTCTGGCAAGACTATCCAACTCTGGTGTGCGTGTGAGAGAAACTTTTACTGGCTATTTTATGAGTCCAGAAGGTGCCGTGCATTGGCAATACTCCTGTGCTGGTGTTGGGCAGCCTGAACAGCAGTGAAAGATGGAAGAAGATTGAGTGTCACAAACTAAGGACCCCTCAAGTAATATGTAAATGTTATGAATATTTTTTCGGAAAAGTAAAACAAAAAAAATTAATGTTTTGTTAATCAATAAAAAAAAGTTGGATTCTTAATTGCCGGTGTACGATTGCTTTCTGTTTAAATTAACAAATTTTCATTCTTCCAAGCCTTCACACAGTACAGTGCCTAGAAATCCTAGAATTCCTGCTCCATCTACCATCACTTTGATCCTCCATCCCATAGTCCTGTGATACTCGACCCATGACATAGTCATAGATCAAGGGATTTTCTATCAGACTTACATTAATGTCAACTCAAAAAAAACAAACCAAATTGGAAATTTTTTTTTATTTCGAAAAAAATATATAAATTCAATGTCATTGTTGGCATATCCAAACAGAAATACTCCCAAATATATTTTGATTTTAATAACAATAAACCTGACATTTTGAGGCAACAAGAACATTTTTTTGGATTATTGTGTGGAAGCGGGCAAGGTGTTATAAACGTACACCATGTCTAGTTAATGTCAAAAATACTATGGTGACCATTGAAAAATGATGGCAGATACTGGTACTCTGGGGTATAGGGATAGTTTGCCTGGGAGCTGCCAGAGTCAGACTGGTTATAGTAATTTTGGTGGTTCATTGGTGGCCTGTACTCCACTTTTCGTTGCTGTTGGGTGGTTGGTGTTGGGTGGAACAGGCCTAAAACGCCCATTAAGATATTGTTATAGGGAGCAATTGGAGCAGGGTCCTGTAAAGCAGTTAGTGACATCTGCACCATGGTCATTAAGATCGACTGCCTCTCCGGTGTCAGTGCTCGAGTTTTAATGGCTATTGTCATTCCAAAGAAATCAAACATCCTCAGTGATCGTTTTTCTAATCAAATCCAGCGTTTCAGATGTTGCCTTCAAGATGGTGTCCTGGTGTTTCTTTTTTGTTTTTTTTTTGTTTGTCTCTCCAGATACCTGAAAGGCAGGATTTTTTGGTCCACTAGCTCATGAGGAACCCGATGCTTCATCAGCTGCAGAAACAGATGTTCCTGCAGCTGATGAAGATGGGGCTCCATCAGAAGGTGTGTCAGTACATGGTGCCAAGATATCACCAGCTTCACAGGACCCTGCTCCATCTTCTGAATCTTCAACTTGTGGAGCTGTTCCCTTGAGTGCTGTTGAGAGAAAAAAAAATCTTCTGAGGAAGATACAGTGGGGCAAAAAAGTATTTAGTCAGTCAGCAATAGTGCAAGTTCCACCACTTAAAAAGATGAGAGGCGTCTGTAATTTACATCATAGGTAGACCTCAACTATGGGAGACAAACTGAGAAAAAAAAATCCAGAAAATCACATTGTCTGTTTTTTTTTTCATTTATTTGCATATTATGGTGAAAAATAAGTATTTGGTCAGAAACAAGCAATCAAGATTCTGGCTCTCACAGACCTGTAACTTCTTCTTTAAGAGTCTCCTCTTTCCTCCACTCATTACCTGTAGTAATGGCACCTGTTTAAACTTGTTATCAGTATAAAAAGACACCTGTGCACACCCTCAAACAGTCTGACTCCAAACTCCACTATGGTGAAGACCAAAGAGCTGTCAAAGGACACCAGAAACAAAATTGTAGCCCTGCACCAGGCTGGGAAGACTGAATCTGTAATAGCCAACCAGCTTGGAGTGAAGAAATCAACTGTGGGAGCAATAATTAGAAAATGGAAGACATACAAGACCACTGATAATCTCCCTCGATCTGGTGCTCCACGCAAAATCCCACCCCGTGGGGTCAGAATGATCACAAGAACGGTGAGCAAAAATCCCAGAACCACACGGGGGGACCTAGTGAATGAACTGCAGAGAGCTGGGACCAATGTAACAAGGCCTACCATAAGTAACACACTACACCACCATGGACTCAGATCCTGCAGTGCCAGACGTGTCCCACTGCTTAAGCCTGTACATGTCTGGGCCCGTCTGAAGTTTGCTAGAGAGCATTTGGATGATCCAGAGGAGTTTTGGGAGAATGTCCTATGGTCTGATGAAACCAAACTGGAACTGTTTGGTAGAAACACAACTTGTCGTGTTTGGAGGAAAAAGAATACTGAGTTGCATCCATCAAACACCATACCTACTGTAAAGCATGGTGGTGGAAACATCATGCTTTGGGGCTGTTTCTCTGCAAAGGGGCCAGGACGACTGATCCGGATACATGAAAGAATGAATGGGGTCATGTATCGTGAGATTTTGAGTGCAAACCTCCTTCCATTGAATATGAAACGTGGCTGGGTCTTTCAACATGACAATGATCCAAAGCACACCACCAGGGCAACGAAGGAGTGGCTTCGTAAGAAGCATTTCAAGGTCCTGGAGTGGCCTAACCAGTCTCCAGATCTCAACCCTATAGAAAACCTTTGGAGGGAGTTGAAAGTCCGTGTTGCCAAGCGAAAAGCCAAAAACATCACTGCTCTAGAGGACATCTGCATGGAGGAATGGGCCAACATACCAACAACAGTGTGTGGCAACCTTGTGAAGACTTACAGAAAACGTTTGACCTCTGTCATTGCCAACAAAGGATATATCACAAAGTATTGAGATGAAATTTTGTTTCTGACCAAATACTTATTTTCCACCATAATATGCAAATAAAACGAAAAAAAAACAGACAATGTGATTTTCTGGATTTTTTTTTCTCAGTTTGTCTCCCATAGTTGAGGTCTACCTATGATGTAAATTACAGACGCCTCTCATCTTTTTAAGTGGTGGAACTTGCACTATTGCTGACTGACTAAATACTTTTTTGCCCCACTGTATCTATATCGAAACGCGCGTCAGGGGGACCCTGGGTGATCCTTTTCTGGTAATAACTTTCATTAATGTGCCATCATTGGAGCCATGAGGCATATATATTTTTTTCACATTTATCCCTCTCCTAATGCATTTATAATATATTTCCACTAGTATTTTGTATTATGGGATATTTCCCTTTAGGAGAGGGATTTAATGTGAGAAACTAGTATCATTTGGAGTGCTTATGTATGTAGTTTTTTGATGTATGAGATGTATTTCTCACATTTGTCCTCTTCCCATAAAGTCAATTAATATTTTTTATAATTTTATACTGTGGATTAGTTTCCTCATGAAGGAGGATTAAATGTGAGAAACCAGCAATGTCCGAAGACCAATGTATGCTATGTAATATATAAAAACTTTTTTTCCAACAACATATTCGTGTACATACATTTTTCATGTGCTCTGTGAGAGATACATATTATTATTTGTTGCCAGATTATATATTTATATGTAAAACTGCATTTTACTTCATTTATGAATAAGTGTTTTTTCACCCAGAGACTGTGTGTTTTACTGTCATTTCATGTATGGTTTGCCGATTCTGTTTTACTCCATGTTATATGTTCTAATAAAAATATGATTTTTTATTTTAATTGGAGGACCTTTCTCCTTGTTTGTTACTAAAAATATAATGGACTGGAACAGGAGCAAGTGACGTGTTTCGAACACGGTTGTTCTTTATCAAGATTGAAAACTCTGAAAATTTTACCAAAAGCTGGAACATTTCCTCTTTTTCCTGCAAAAGGTTAAATATCACTGTATCTGTATTTATGCTAGGAAGGATAAAACTTTGTATTAGATAAGGGACAGAAAGAATACCCCAGTGTGGTTTGTAACTTGTGTAGATTCTGTAAATGTGTGAAATATTTATGTAACAACTACTATATAATCAGTACTTATAGAGGTATCACAATGTTATCTCTGGTGTTACATAGGACTGCAGGTCACATCTTTTACATTACGTACACTCAAAAAGTTATCACTGTAATCTGCATATTTTGTATGCCACAAAAATCCTATGATGTGGCTCAGCTTCATGAGCATAAAGTGTTAATTTGTCACAGCAAATGATGCCGTAATACTGCAAATGGCCAGGAGGTGGTGGTAAAAGATAACACTGTTATGATATGAATTGAAATAGGCACTAGATTATGTATGTACAGTATATTCTATCTCGTGTCTTTAGAGCAGCATGTGATTAACTTGTAACTTTACACATTAATGCTGTATTCATACATTACAGTTTCTTGTGATTTTTCAAAATTGCAGTAAAAACTTTATGGTTTATAATTGCAGCAAAAAAAAAACCCTCCAAAGAAAACAATGTGACTACAAAGTGTGAACAAAGCCAAATATTCCGTTTAATTCTCAGAGTAGATGTCACCATTATGTGAATAGAGTATGATGAATATTATATCTGTGCGGTAGTGATATCACATACCCTTGTTTGCAGACAGTAGTGACATGCCTCATAACTTTGAAAGACAACAAAGAGGAACAAATATACTTTTTTTAGCTTCCACACAGTATAATAGTGTCACAATGCCCCTTACATACAGTATGAAGCTCCAGTGATTCCTACACTCACAGAGTATGATGCCTTCACAGTGCCTCCTACACACATGCTCCCACAAATTTTGGATAGTATAAATGCTACATTCACTGAGAGCAAACAGGGATCTTTGTAATTGTTAAGGAATAGAAGCAGTAGCGTAACTACAAAGTTATGGGCTCCGGTGCGAACTTTCAAATGGGGCCCCCATCATGCCAAAATACACGCACATCTCTGCCCCGCACACCTCGTACACGCGTGGCTCCGCACACCTCGTACACGCACACCTCGTACACATGCGGCTCTGCTCCGTACACCTCGTACACGCGCAGCTCCGCACACCTCGTACATGCACACCTCGTACACGCACATCTCTGCACTGTACACCTCGTACATGCACACCTCGCACACGCACATCTCTGCTCCATACACCTCGTACACACGTACACGCACATCTCATACACGCACATTTCGTACACGCACACATCGTACACGCACACCTCTGCTCCGTACACCTCGTACACACGCGACTCTGCTCCGTACACCTTGTACACACACATCTCCACTCCGTACACCTTGTACACTCTGCTACATCCACCCTGTAAACCCCTCCTGACCCCACACATCTTACCCCAATCAGCACGATGACATCCAGCACAGCAGAGTCCTGCAGACACTGAGGCCCCCGATCTTGTGATCCCTGACTCCTCCCCTTTTGTGACCTCATCACAGGTCCTGGGGGCACAGAACAGCAATCAAGCGCTCCTGAATGTGTGCCTTCCCCCTGCACTCTGTAGTCACGGAGCTCCATGTGACTGGTCACTGAGAGTAATGGCAGCAGGTCTCATCGTCCATCACCTGAGACACTGGGGGTGGCGTGCAGAGCTCAAGGGGAGGAATAACCGAGTCCATGCTGGAGGAGGGGGCACAGGGCGTGATGGAAGCCCAGGTATTATGAATAGGTCACCGAAGAGGATGGCAGGAATAGGCTAGGCCACCAGGAAACCAGAAAGGTTGGTAACTTAGCGGATTGCAGACCCCTAATCCTAACAGCACAACTAGCAGTAGCTGTGGGGCAGACCTACGATGCCCTAGACACCTCAGCACAGCCGGAGAACTAACTATGCCTAAAGCAAGAAAGGTGAAATCTAAACTGCCCTGGAGTAGAACCCTAAAGAAATAGATAGCCCCAAACATATATTGTCGGTGAGACAAGATGAGGCACAAACACAGGCAGAAAGTGGACTGAGCAAATGATGGGGCCCAAACTGTCTAGATAGGAGGAAAGGAAAGACACTGTCTGCAATCACGCAAAAAACCCTAAAAAATCCAAAACATCTGATGTACAAAAAACACTGAGGTCTCACGACCTCTCCCCCACTGTATCAGCATTCTGGTGTGAATTAGCAGCAAAGCAAAAGAGACTAATATAACAGGAGACTGAACAAACTGACACAAGCTGTAACATATGGAGCGGGGTCCAGCACTGCCCCAGCAGGGAACACGCTGAACCCTCATAGCAAAGCAGAAAGAGGCAAAACCAGATCAGATGCAAATGAACAGCTTAACTAAAAAATGCAGGATCAGGCAGGAGACAGCAGACCTCAAAATGCACAGGAAGAAGTCAATCACCAGTAGTAACTGAGGGAAGCCTGCTCACTTATATCCTCCCAGTCAGTAACCCCTGACTTCCAATCATCGTCATCAGGTGGCAGACTTCTGTCAACCCGGCCAGCTCCACTACCCGCAGTAACCACCAGAGTGAGCCCTGACTCAGAAGTCATATCAAGAGAATGCACAACACCAGGTCCCACATGAAGCCGGCTGCTTCTTTGCTGGACTGGGCGGGCCCCTAACCACTCCAGGGCCCCGTCGCAGCTGCGACCTCAGTAGTTTCACCCCTGAATAGAAGCATAAAGTCTGTTAAGAGTTTGTCAAATTTGTACAACTCTTCATTATTAAGTGATTGACATTTTTGTTTATAAAACTAATTGACTCCATTTTCAATGGGCTTTTTCCTTTATACTAACTATTGGTCGTGTTTGACAATGGGTGTAACCTGATGGTGACTATGAAGCTTGGCAAGCTCACACACATCTCACACACAAACTATGCTTGACCCACAGCCCACATGCTCAACTTTGTAGTTTAGCGGTTGCTGAAAACCTACCCAGATTTGCCAGTGCTTCTGGTCAAGATACGCCGCATGAGCTCCAGTTTCCGCAAATCCGCTACAACTGCTGCCGCTCTGACACTGCTGCAGCAGCGCATGCAAGTGCCAGCTCACCGTCTGGTGTGCGACGTCACCACCTGCTGGAACTCCACAATGCACATGCTGGCAAGGTTTTGTGAGCAGCAGAGGCCAGTTGTAGAATACCAGCTGCGACACACTCATCAGTATTCTGGTCAGCCTTCACACATAACAACTGGAGTGGGCATGGAAGTCTGACATTTGCGCGGTTCTCCAAGACTTTGGGGACTCAAAAAAGATTGTGATTGGTGATGATACTATCATCTGCGCAATGATTCCACTTTTGTGAATACTTAAACAGTCGCTGCTGACAAGTAACATGAAGCTTTGCCTTCGGACCAGGTGGAGATAGAAGAAGACATGAGACAGGTAAATACTACCCAGCCCAGTCCCATCTCATCTGCTCAGCATGGATTGGGCAACAAGGAAGATGTGAAGGCTGTGAAGTAGGAGGAACAGGAGCTGACAGGAGCGCAACAAAGGCTGGTACTCACACAAGCTTCGTCCCGTCTCTCCTGTGTGGATGGGCTGAAGAGGGGAATGTGCAGGAGAGATAGCAGAGAAGGAGCTAGAGTAGTAATCATGGTGGAGAAAGGGAAGTGTTGGCTGTAGGGACCTTGACACTTGTCAGACTTTATGTACTGTTGACCTTCCCATGACTGTCGAATTACATTCATCTTGGTGAAAAAACAGTAATGGTTGTTCACCCTGCTAGACCCATGCTACAAGGTGAACCTTGCATCTCTCTTTCCTGAGGTGGAGGGTCTATTAAAATGGTGAAACAGCAGAAGGCCATTATGGAAAATATGTTGAAAAAATTCCCATCAGACAACGCTAGCAGCAGGGGACAAGCTTCCTTGCCCAACCAAAGAGGAGAGGTGAGGGTGATACACAGCAGAGGCAGGCATACACTGTCAAAGGACTGGGCCAATTTCATGACACCATCCCAGCATCCAGACCCTGATGACTGAGTATTTTTGACTAGGAGAAAAACGTTTTTAAAGATGGTCACGCAATACCTGGCTGACAAAACCAGTATACTCCCTAATTCGTTTGTGACCTTCAATTATTGGTTTTCAAAGCAGGAAACCTGGCATGAACTGTCGCTATGTAGCAACCCTGCTGGCATCACTGCAAGGCCTTCCATTCCCGCACACCAACTTACCTTCTGCTTCAAGCCATACTGTGAACTCTGTCTGTTGCCAGCCCTGAGCTCCAGGTGCTATGCCTCTTGTTTTCCTGCTTGCTCTCCATGTTTCCTGACTGTGTGTATAGAGGGGCGGCGCCTGAACTCTCTGGTTCTTATGCAGTCAGGGTGCACCTGTGTAATGTGTCCCTTACCAATCACCTAGAGCCCTTGACTATTTAGTTTTGCCACACCCACTGACCTTGGCCTGAGCAATGTCTAAACTCAGTTAGCTCCTTGCTACTGAGCCAGCCAGGCCCTGTCCTATGTCTTGCCTTCTCTGAAGGCTCTTACTGCGTATTCCTGTGTCTTGGTACCTTGCCTAGCATTTCTCTGTCCGCCTGCCAGGAGGCTGAATATCCTGGCCCTTGAGTCTTGTTCCAGTGCCTTGTCTGTTCTCTGTCCGCCTGCCAGGAGGCAGAATATCCTGGTCCTTGTGTCTTTGTCCCTGTGTCTCTGTCTGAACTCAGTCTTACCTCTGTCTGTCAGTCTCCTTGTCTGTGGTTCCTTCTCTGCCGTGTCTTTCCTTGTGGCCTCCCTATCTGAGCGTTGGCTCTCTAGCCACTCTGCCTGCACGGCTCCCTAGCCGCTCTGCCTGCATGGCTCCCTAGCTGCTCTGCCTGCTCGGCTCCCTAGCCGCTCTGCCTGCTTGGCTCCCTAGCCGCTCTGCCTGCTCGGCTCCTTAGCCGCTCTGCCTGCTCGGCTCCTTAGCCGCTCTGCCTGCTCGGCTCTCTAGCCGCTCAGCCTGCCCGGCTCCCTTGCCGCCCAGCCTACGCCGCACTCCTGTGGTTCTGCCTACGCCGCACTCCTGCGGCTCAGCCTACTCCACACTCCTGCCTATATCCATACCTGCACCTCCTGTGTGAACAGGTCCAAATCCTGTTCCAGCACACACCACTCCCTCCTGCCTACACCTGCTGTGTGAACAGGTCCCTACCTGCTCCTTCTCATACCACGCCAATCTGTCCTGTCTCCAAGCCGTGCCCACCTGTCCTGTGTCTCCAAGCTGCGCCCGCCTGTCCTGTGTCTCCAAGCCGTGCCCGCCTGTCCTGTGTCTCCAAGCCGTGCCCGCCTGTCCTGTGTCTCCAAGCCGTGCCCGCCTGTCCTGTGTCTCCAAGCCGTGCCCTCCTTTCCTGTGTCTCCAAGCCGTGCCCGCCTGTCCTGTGTCTCCAAGCCGTGCCCGCCTGTCCTGTGTCTCCTAGCCACGCCTGCTTGCCCAGTGTCTCAGTTGTGCCTGTCATGTCTACCTGCCTGCCAGTCTATAGCACCTGTCCAAGTGACTTGTCCCCGAGTGGGATCAGCATCCACAGTCAGACACAACCCTGGAGTGGCACCCGACAGCTACCTGCCGCACAAGCCTGACCTCACCATCAGAGGCTCCAGTGAAGACCGAGGTAGCTGCCGTAGTCACGCCCCTTCCAGGGTAGTCTGGTTTGGGGCACAGTGGGGCCACAAACCCCCGGCTCACGCCATTCAGCCAAGGCGCGAGCGTGACACGCTACATGCCTTGGAAGAGCCGCTATTGTCTTAACTGAGTGGGTTTTTAGTGGGGGAGGGGTCAAAGCAGACAGGTTAGGTGCTTTTGCCTGTCAACAGAAAGTGCTGACAGGCACACTGATAAAAATGAACAAAGCTTGGACTAGCTCCAACTTTTCCACCGCCAGATGACAGCAGCACATAAAGTGTTTTTAATCTTCAATATTTGAATGAGGGCCGTCAAATGTTACTTTCAAGGGTCTATGGATGACTGTATTACCCTCCTTATCATTTTTTCATGGCTTAGTACTTTTTTCAGAGCATTTATGAGTGTAGAAGTAGATCAACTACACTTTATTAATATTTTAATGAGGTCCTACAGTTGTTGCCTTCAATGGTCTATGGATTAGCCTGCTTATAATTTTCTTCTGGCTCTGCACTGTGTGCAGAGCCTTTACGAGTGTAGAACTACCACAACTATACTTTATTCACAATATTTAAATGAGATGGAGTAAAAGTGTGACACCATTGCTCTCAGCAGTGATCTTGGAGTCAGAGATGCTTCCAGCGGTCTTTGGCATGCTGATCTTTTTCCATTCAGCACTGTTTCCATCCATTTCAACATTTTCACTGCCCTCCAGACATCCTTATAGGGTCTGCTAGCTAGAAAAATGCTAGGATTTCTCATTGACTCCAGTATACTCATTTCTCGAAATGAGCATCCAAGCATTAGGAATTGCTTGGTTCGAGCAACGAGCATCCGAGCATTTTAGTGCTTGTTCTGTTCATCTCTAATTTTCAGTGGTTTGCATTAAGTGCATCTTTCCACTGTGTAATAATTGCTCAACAAAATACACTATAACAAGACCATTAGTAGCAAAGAAACACAGACAGTATACATATTATAGAAAGTGGCCCTGACCCAGAAAGACCACATGCACTAGCCATGGAAATACTCCCAGAATGCCGTATACAAAAAGAATGGAGTAAAAAAATCCACAAAAGAAAAGGTAAAATAGAATACTTTTATTAACCTCATAAATATGAGTCACCAACACACATTAATAAGAACAAGGTCACAATAGTACAAGATTCCATTAGAAAAGGATTTCAGGTGCAGAAAAAACACATGCAGTAGCACGTTACAACCAGGCAAGGAATCAAACAAATAGATACAGTAAAGTGACAGTGCTTCAAGTTTTATTCAGATAAATTAATTACCTAGTGTGTGACCATATCAAAGAAAATATCCAATCCAGCATAGTAGCACACATATGAATAGAAAACGACCACAACACAGGTCATAATAGTTAGTAAATATTACCCATGGTTGTAATGTGCACCGCACGTGTAGCCCCTACGTGCGTTTCGCGTATGCTTCATCTGGGGGCTGTGATCATATTTATGAGGTTAATAAAATTACTATATTTTACCTTTTCTTTTGTGGATTTTTTTTTACTCCATTCTTCATTTTTGTATACAACAAGACCATTAGTACCTAATATGCTGCATTTAAAGGATAAAATAATGCCTGATCATGTCCAGAACGCATATTACCACCACATAGTGACCAAATAATACCACCATCATGGGCGTACCCACCAAGGAGCGGGCAGCTGCCCCCCTCAGAAGCAGGGGCACGCACCTATCATGATGAGGCCACCGACCGCCACCTGTCTGAGTAGGTAATGGTAACGGTTGCCTCAGGCAGCGCCGGCGGTAAGCAGAGGGCATGGCGGCATAATGGATCGGAGGAGTGGAGGGCACCTGCAGCCGCTAGTAGGAGGCTTAATCCCAGCCTCAGTGTCTGCCGGCCGCTCTGCACTGCAGATCAGCACAGCGGGGACTAAAGTTAGCGATAACATTATCACTGAGTGCGCCGAGTCCTGCAGTACGGCGCTGGCACACAAGCTGGAGAGACTACTGGAGCTGCTAGAGCTGCTAGGAGAGAAGACGAAGTAAAGAAAAAAGTAAATACTTGTTAAATCAGACAGTGACCTGATGGGAGATAATGTGGGGAGCTGTTGCATATGATGTGGGACTGGGAGCCCTATGGGGGGTTGTATGGGAGCCCTATGGTGGGCTGTATATGATATGGGAGCCCTATGGGGGCTGTATATGATATGGGAGCCCTATGGGGGGCTGTATATGATATGGGAGCCCTATGGGGGGCTGTATATGATATGGGAGCCCTATGGGGCATTGGGGGAGGGTAAAGACCTGGCTCAGAAGTACAGTGGGAGAGAACAGACAGACTGGGTTGTGCTTGATGAGCATCGATCGGAAATTCTTCAAGGAAAATCAGGACTGGATTGAAACAAAAGTTTTGAACACGTTTTCTTCAAACCCAAGAAAAATGATATTAGTATAAGACATGTAATTAGAATAAAAATATAAATTTTTTTGCAAGCAAATAATTGTAATAACTAATAAAGCACTGCTATAATTACATATAATTTTCTTAAAATTTTCATTACATTCAGAGGGTACTATTACAGACGGGGCATTATTACAGTCTAAGGCACTGTTTAGAGTACAATAAGGTTTGTGCAGAGGTGGTGAAACTTGAGGAAGGTGCTAGAAAAGCAGTAAACCTAAAATGTCTCAGTGTTCCATTTTTAAGGGACAAGTTATAGATGGAAGAAGAGGTCATGGCTGTCCAGGCCAAATGAAAAGCAAAAGGGAAAATGAATGACAACAATCAGCAATAATGAGACTGGTGAGAACCTATAAAGTATACACATTGTAACACACTAGGGGTGTTATAGGGTGACATAGCCTTGACATAGACGGAAACACTTCATATAAAGGAAAAATGGGGCTTTTATTTTCAGCCAAAAACTCAGCAAATAATAAAACAACCAAAAAGCAACAAAGATTTGCTCGGCTAGGCGCTAACTAATACACCATACCTCTGCCTCGCGCTACCACGGATGTGTGCAGGGTTTGGCTTTCCAATAACTCAGCATTTAGCACATTTAACTGCTGTACATATCCTTCTCAGAAAATGCACCATATCAGTCCTGAGGCCGTGTCTTCCTGAACCTTTTCCTTCAGCCTTTTCTGTGTCTGTAATGAGACGACCTCTCTCAGCTGATCTGGCTAACCCTCCAGTACTACCGGTAAGGGAGCAGGAGTGGAGTGATGAGTCCCACTACCAAATCCTACTCATCACTCAAAAAACCAGGTTGGGATCTACCAGGAATATAACAGCTCAACAGATAAGCTGCTTCACCAAAGAGTACAACCCGGTTTTTAACATCTCGCCCAGCTCAACTTTCTGGGATAGATATACACTCCGCCCAGTATCCTTCTTGTCGGACGCCTACAACATATATTGTCTGCAGAGCACTGGTTTATGACTGACATTACCATTATATGGTCACTGCGTGGTGGTAATGTCAGTCCAAGTACAGTGGTTTTTTTCAAGAAGCACTTGCAGCTATATTTTTTTCTTAAATATTAGTATGGCTTGTAGTGTGAGTGTATTAACATACTCACCTACTGCCACTTTCTCAGAGATCCAGCACCGTTCTCCTCCTCTTCTCAAAGTCGTTACCGCAATTCCGACTAGCCGGCTATCCAAAAATGGCTTTTACGATGTAAGCTAATGGAGCCTTGTTTGGACACTTCTTAGACTTACATTGTAAACGCCACTTCCAGGTCACGCATAGAGTGAGCCGGCTTGTCGGAATTGCGGAAAAGTCACTGAGAAGCGGAGCAGAACGGCGCTGGATCCTGAAGAATGTAGAGGTATGTGAGTGTATTAATACAATCACACGAGACTACATGCACTTACTCACATTTAATAAAAAATATACATGGGAGTGCTTCTTTAATAACCAGCATTGTGGCATTATCACTACTGTATATGCTGGTGTTATTTGCCTGTTATATTGCAATATTATTATTATTACTATTATTATTATATCTTATATAGAGAGGTGTAATTGGAAATATAGTTAAAAGTACATCTTGATTTCCTGCAGATAGGGTAATTTAAGTAATAAAGAGCCCAATCTGGGGAAGGGGACACATGCAGCAAAGGCCTGTGTGCATTCAAATGCCAGGGCTGAATTTTAGTCCCAGTTCCTCCCTGGTGTAAGTGAAAAGGTACTATATATACAGTGACTCACCGGTGAAGTCTCCAATTGAAGTAATTCCATTTCACTTTTCTTTGTCATCTGGTGCAGACCGCAAAGACTCATACGAGCCAAAACTCATCTCTGCAGTATGTAACAAACAGGCTGATCACTTCTAGCACACACTGTACACTTTTCCCCCCAACATCTACACTGCACCAGTTCAAGAGGAAAAGATGCCATAATGCCGTCTTGGTATCGTGCACAGTAAGGCTGTGTGCACACATTGCGTTTTTTTTTGCATTTTCGCGGCATTTTTCCACTGTGGAATCGCCGCGAAAACGCAAAAAACCCGCATCCCATGCAATCCTATTGGATTCCACAATGCTGTGCTAATGCTGCGGATGTTTCGGCTGCGGAATCGCATAACAGAAAAATTCGCAGCATGCCCATTCTTTTTGCGGAATCGCGGCGATTCCGCACCCATAGGACTGCATTGATCTGCTTACTTTCCGCATGTGACTATGGCCACCATGCGCAAAGTAAGCGGATCATGTGCGGATGGTACCCACGGTCTGGAGGAGATGAGACTCTCCTCCAGGCCACCGGAGTCCTTCTCGCCTCTCACCACGCTCCGGGCATCTTCCGGTCACAGTAATGCTTTGCGCGAATGACCGCGATGATGTATCGCTCTCGCAAGCGTGATGTCATCTCAGGTCCTTCGCGCAAAGCATTACTGGGACCATAAGATGTCGGGAGCGCTGCAGAGCAGATCGGAGGCCGTCGGAATGTGAGAATAACAATATTTTTTATTTATTTTATTATTTTAACATCCTACCTATCACATTCCAAGTGATGCTAATCGCTTGGAATGCGCAAGCATTCCGCAAGCGAAAAACACTTGCAAAACGCTTGTTTTCCGCGGGAAAAATGCATGCGAATTTGGGAGTGCGGAAATTTCCACAGCATTACTGCAACGTGGGTACATAGCCTAACAGTGCCTTCCTTTTGTCCCCCCCCACAGTAACAGTTTCCCTCAAAACACAGTATATTACAGAAGTAATATCCTCCTTTGTGACCCCCTCACATTAGAAATATCCTCCTTTGTGGCCCACATACAGTATTAATACATTTGATGTCCCCATTTGTGACCCTTGTGCAATAGAATACAATACAATAGTAACATTCTTCTCTGTGACCCAGTAATAATGCCTGTCTTTGTGCTTAAATACAGCAGTAATGCTCCCTCCCCAGTGGCACCAATAAACTAGTAAGGTACCTTTTTTTTTACTCCAATACAGTAATTGGGTCCACCTTTTATGCGTCAATAAATTTGTAACTTCGCAAATTGAGGCACCATAAATTAATAATTAATAATGTATAGGACAACAAGAGGGGCATTGTAATTTATGGGACAATGATAACGGACATTATTAATATCTCCCCATACTGGCCCCATACAGTAATAATATCACTCAAACTTGCTCCATTCAGTAATAATATTCCCCCCATTGTATACCCTTAACAGTAATAATGTTCCATAATTCACCCCCATACAGTAACAATGCCTCCCTTTCTGGTCACTACATATATCCCTCATTCTTGTCCCAATATAGTAATAATGTGACCCAAACTTGCACCAGACAGTAACAATGTACTCCAACTGGCCCCATAAAGTACCGTAATAATGTTCCCCAACAAGTCCCCCACACAATAATGTCCCCCATTTTGGTCTCCATATAGTAGTAATGTCTCCCATTCTGGTCCCAAAATAGCAATAATGTTCCCCAATATAAACTTTAAGCAAACTGACAATATAAAAACAGAAGTGAGATGATACTTACAGTATATTGTAAATTTGCTGAATGTTTCATTATACGGGGATTAAGCTTTATTTATATAAATCCATCTGGATGGAAACATTTACCTGGCAGCCAGGCTAGGGATCCGCTGTATTTCCAAAAATGGTTTTGGCTGCTGGTATTTATAATGTTATATCATTAATTTAACCATTTACTGAAAAAATATATATATAAAAAATCTTGCTCTCTTCTGCCAAAAAACTGTTTGTTAGTGATATCTGCTCTACTAGGTAAAAGTTTGGCGGCTTTTATACCACCTTCATGGGTTGTCACAGGAAGTAGATGCACAGAGACCAGTGAGTGGTTGCCGCATTCACATGCTGTGGACGGAATGTCATCAGTGCACCCATGCCAATGAGGAAGTGCCACTGCAGGGGCTTCAACAGGTATGTACTGCTTATTTTATTTTAAAGTGAACCTGTCACCAGATTCATGCAGCCCAAATTATGAGCAGAATGAATCAAAGCCTGGCTGCACGGTTGCCTTTACTGACACATGTGAAACAATTGCTCGTTTTAATGATCTCACAGATACCAGCGAGATCCTGCAATGGGTTTCCAAGGTCAAACAGCTGCATTCAAGCCTTATATCACCAAGCAGAATGTCAAGCGTCAGATAAAGTGCTATAAAGACACCTCCACTGGACTCAAGAACAGTAAAAATGTGTTCTAAGGAGGGATGAATTACGCTTATCAATCCGACATCTGATAGACAAGTGTGGGTTTGGTGAATCCCAGGAGAACGTTACCTGCATGAGTGCATTGTGTTAGCTGTAGTTTAGTGGAGGAGAATGGGAATGTTTTTCAGGGGTTGGCTGATGCCTCTTAGTTCAAGTGAAGAGAAACCTTCAACATACATGCCTTTTTTGGTAATTTTAGCTTCCAACTTTTCCAGAGCAATTTGGAGAAGGCCCTTTTCTATTTCAGCACCACAGTGCCCTGGTGCACAAAGCAAGGTCCATAAAGACATGGCTAGTGGAGTTTGATGTGAAGAACGTGATACAGAGCCTGGACAGCAACAAACATTCAACACCTTTGGGATGAACTGGAATGGAGAATATGAGCCTGACCATCTCCTCCAACATCAGAGTCTGACCTTGTAACGGTGCCCAGGATGGTGGCCGTAGGTGAGTGTCATGGGTCCGACTCCCCGGCATTTTAGAGAAAATAAGGGCCTGTTTCCAGGGTGTGTGTGTATTGCTGTTGTAGATGTGAACACTTCTTGCCCCCTCTGGTCCGCCACACTTAGCGTGTCTGTAGTTCCCCATGACTCCACGAACGGGAGAGCACTACGGTGTATAAAAACAAGTTTATCTTTACTGTTCATTTCATTGATCCACAAAACACAGCAGGGGACACAAACATCTTTCTTTAGGTTACAGTAGAGAGGCATCTCTTCAACAAACATTTTTGAGCAGCACAAGTGGTCAAACTTTTTAGTAGCGGAGTTAAGGGCTTACTCACCGCCCCTACCCTCGGCGTGGCTCCCAGCATGCCTCATGCTTGTGTGCACGTGTGGTGCCCCTGAGGCTCGGTCGCCACAGAGGTACTGCACCTCCTCCTGAGGTGTGGTGCCCCACCATCCAGGTAAGTTGGAGGCTCCTGACCACGCTCCAACACTCGCATCCCACACAACACGGTAGTTCAGCAAAGCCACATTGCGGCTCCCTGCTTGGAGTGTAGCAGAGCACCTTTGGTGGCTCCCTGCTTGGAAAACAAAACGTGCTGGGAAGTGGGTGGAGTTTAGAATACATAAAAGAGCAGGAAGGTTTAGAATTACAGGTCAGTCTGCGAGAGGAAGCCACTCAGAGAGGAGTGAGGAAAGAAGATCCCTGAGAGAGAGGGATGGAAGAAGGAGGTGCTGCAGCAGACCTCAGTGACCTGGGTCTGCTGGCACGGGAAAGGAAAGAAGGAGAAAGACGTTGAACTGAAACCTGATCTTCCAGGAGGAGAGATTAGTACGGAACGAAGGAGTAAAAGGGAACAGAGGATGTGGGTTAGGAGAGAACCCTGCCTAGAAGTTCTAAGCGCAAGGCCGGGGCCCGGTCCCCGAGGTTGTATGGACACTAATGGTTCTGCAGCAGACACTGGTGGAGTAGTGGGCTGTAATTGCACTACTCCCATCTAAGACTTGGGGGCACAACAGCAACATTGATAGTGAGCCGGGATTCAGGAGTAAGGAGTCCCCGAAGCAGGCTACAGCTGTCTGCCGTACAAGTAGAGTTCTTGGGAATATCTGTCAGGAGGAACTCCAGTGTAACTCAGTACTAGGAGATCTTCACACTTAAAGGCGCAATAAGAGGAGACGTTCAGAAAGGTACATGTTGGCGGAGCGTTGGAAGGGAGCATTCCATCTGACCTGGAGGTTGATCGAGCCTCTGGCCCAGAGGACATGGTACGGAGGCAGGCACCTGTGTGTACTACAGACTGTGAATAAAGCATTGGAACTACAAGCCCTGGTGTCCTCCATTCACTCTTGCGCCAACACACCTGGTACCACTACATCTGGGTACCAGCTTCTATACTGCCTGCGCCTCTCAGCTACCCCTACATCTACACTGCCTTGGGACTACAGCTCCACCTGTGGGGAGGTTCACCATCTTGGCTGCAACACACCACCAGTCCCAGAGGATCTGCATGCAGCGTCGGCTTAACATCTCACTTGCCGAACACCACAGGTGGCGTCACAAACTATTCTATTAACTACATTCCACCATTCAATTTCCCCTAATACTTGGGCGCCCAGGGCCACGGACCGGGTCACCGCTTCTGTGACACATCTGTGGCGCCCCAGGGGTATGGTCGCCACAGTGGCTTTGCCTTCCTCCAGGGGAGGGTAATGCCAGGCTTGGAAGCAATGATGGGTCTCTCTCGCAGTCAATCTATGCATGCAACACAGTTCCACTCCAGGCCAGCAGGGGGAACTCTGAACCAGGATTAAGGGGAGGAGTGCTCTCTGAGGGCCAAGAGGAAGGGGTGGTGAGTTAGTTAGTCTGCGGAGGGTGAAGTGTGCAGACGTGTGGAAGGAGTGCTGAGATAGAGCGGAGAAGACAAGCTCATTTCTGGAGAGGGCGCATGAACTGGAGCCTGGTCTCCACGGTTGTACGGATACTAACGGTCCTGCAACAGACACCAGAGGAGTAGGAGGCTGTAAATGCCATACTCCCATCTAAGACTTGAGGGCACAACAGCAGCTTGGATAGTGAGCCGGGACACAGGAGAGAGGAGTCCCCGAGATAGGCTACAGCTGTCTGCCGTGCAAGTGAGGTTCTTGAGAACATCTGACAGAAGGAACTCCAGTGTAACTCAGTACTGGGAGTACTTCATTCGAATAAGCGCTAGTAAGGAGACTGCACAACCCATCTGCTGAGAGAGAATCCCTGAATTGCTTCCAGGCTAGCCTGCTCCAATACCATCTGTAATCAGGACCCTTGGCTTGCCGTTATCAAGTAAAGGTACAGAAATTGCACCCCGCTGTGTCTTGTCTGCTTCCTACCTTTCCGGTACCGCTACATCCCCGTGCCAACCACATCTACACTGCCCTGGGACTATAGCTTCACCTGTGGGGAGCTTTTACATCTTTGCTGTACCATACCATCAGTCCCAACGGATCTGCATGCAGCGTCGGCTTAACACCTCCCTTGCCGAGCACCACAGGTGGCGTCACAAACTATTCATCTAACTAAATTCCACCATTCACATCTTCCTATTACTTGGGCGCCCAGGGCCATGGTCCGGGTCACCGCTGCTGTGACACATCCCACTGATACCGGCCCAGTAGCGAGTACACCACAGCCCTGGGAGGGCGACCCACATCCCACTGACACTGGCCCGGTACCGAGTACCCCACGGCCCTGGGAGGGCGACCCACATGCCGCAGTCCCCGACAGCGCGCCTAGTGCGCGTGCTCCCCTGCTCTTAAAAGGATGACTCCAAGCCAATTGCCCTTGGGGAGTCACCAGCAATGAGTTGAGTCATTAGGTAGTTGTGATCTACCAGTGCAGTTGCGAGGTCCTCTGGTCACGATGCGGTCAGTGTCCTGAATCCGAATCCTTAGTCCAGGTTGCGGCCAGTGTCTTGAACCCAAATCCCTGGTCCGGGTGAGGCCAGTGGCCTCTACCAAAATCCCTGGTCTCAGTGCGGCCAGTGTATTGAACCTCGTTCCATGGTTCCACTGTGGCCAGTGCCTGATTGTAGCCCCCTGGTGCTGAAGTTTCCAGTCCTGTAGCCGAAGCTCCCTGTTCCCGTTATAGCCAGTCCTGTTCCCAAAGTCCTCTGGTCCCAGTGCGGCCATTTCCTGAACGTTGTCCCCTAGTCCATGTGCAGCCACTCCCTGATCCAGTATCCTAGACCAGTGTGTCTGAACATAGCTCTAATCAGTGACAGCGAACTTGGCCCCTGGGGTCAGCAGCTGCAGCAGTTATGCCGAGGACTGGTACCTGTCCGCTACCTGCAGCCCAATTTGTCTCCGCCATCAGGAAATCCAGTGAACAAATGGTAGCCGCTTAGCTATGCCCCTTCTTAGGCAGGCCCAACCCTGTGGCACAGGTTCACAAATCCATGTGTGGCATTAGTATCATCTGGTATCTTGTTTGTGCACAATCACACCTAACCCTCCCTGGCTGGCTAGATGCTAACCCTGTTACCCCTGAACACTGGATCCTGCAGCTCAAGGGAAAGCTAAACATATCAAGGGGAAGACAGTGACTTCATGTGGCTGGTGGCTAACACTGCAGACACATTTCAGATAAATAACATAACTAAAACACAGTAATCTCATTGATGTGTTCAGGAGGAAATCTGGCAACCCGACCACCTCCTACAACCTCACAAATGCTCTTCCTGATGAATGGTCAAAAATTCCCACAGACAACGCCAAAGTCTTGTAGAAACTCTTCCAGAAGTGTGGAAGTTGTTATATATGCAAAAAGAGAACATATTAATGTCTTTTGATGTACGTAGAATGAGAGGTCATAAAATCTACTGTAGGTGTAATGTGGAGGGGGTATAATATTTTTGTTCTTATAGTGTATGTTCTTTTATGAATAAGACATTAGTATTTTTGTTGGACAGATGGAATGTAAAGTACAGAACATGTAAATGAGGGCATGGATCTTCCAAGCCTAATATGAGTTTGAAAACAGTTGGAAAGGCCCAGGCTGTAGACCGCTGATGCATAATATACTTATAAAGAAACTTGTAAACTAAGAACTGATGGATTAGCAGAGATGTGATCATATTTTCCTGCCTCGTCTGCAGCTTTATAGGCTTCACGTCTAATCAATCTAATTCTCACTGACGCCTGGTGAGATTAACTCCACTTTTATATATCACAAACATTAACAAGGAAACAGTGTGAAACATGTTGAGATGGAAAGAGGCTCTGCACAAGTCTTAAAGAGAAGGCACTTAAAAAAGTGTAAAGCAATAAATCAGAGTGATATTGCCACCAGTTGCATTTTTATGAATGCTATAAGCTGCCTAGGGATAGTATCATGAACCTGCTAGATTATTATGGATTTTATTATAAGAAGAATGAGGGATGCATTATAACTAATCAAACAGAAACATTCATCCATTAGGTCTCTGTAAATATTACTAACTAGCTGAAGAGCCCGGCGCTGCCCGGGCATAGTAACTAACTGTGGTTAGTTATAGCAAGTTATAATTGTCCTCCATCCCATAGTCCCGTGCCTATATACCCATCATACATATCCACGATCCCATAGGCCCGTGCCCATATACCCATCATACATATCCTCCATCCCATAGTCCCATGTCCATATACCCATCATACATATTCGCAATCCCATAATCGAGTGCCCATATACCCATCACACATCCTTCATCTCATAGTCCCATGCCCATATACCCATCATACATATCCTCCATCCCATAGTCCCGTGCCCATATAACCATCATACATATCCACCAACCCATAGTCCCGTGCCCATATACCCGTCATACCTATCCTCCATCCCATAGTCCCATGTCCATATACCCATCATACATATTCGCCATCCCATAATCGAGTGCCCATATACCCATCACACATCCTTCATCTCATAGTCCCATGCCCATATACGCATCATACATATCCTCCATCCCATAGTCCTGTGCCCATATAACCATCATACATATCCGCCATCCCATAGTCCCGTGCCCATATACCCGCCATACATATCCTCCATCCTATAGTCCAGTGCCCATATACCCATCACACATCCTCCATCCCATAGTCCCGTGCCCATATACCCGTCATACATATCCTCCATCCCATAGTCCAGGGCCCATATACCCATCACACATCCTCCATCCCATAGTCAACCATTATGACATCATAATGAGCGGCGGGGCTTGCAACCTATGATGATATCAGCGTCGCCATGGCAGCCATTATGACATCATAATGAGGGGCGGGGCTTGATACACATACACTTTTTCCCCATTATATAGATAGGGGCAAAATTGTTTGGTGAATTGGAACACGCGGGGTTAAAATTTCGCCTCACAACATAGCCTATGACGCTCTCGGGGTCCAGACGTGTGACTGTGCCAAATTTTGTGGCTGTAGCTGTGACGGTGCGGATGCCAATCCCGGACATACACACATACACACATACATACATACATACACACATTTGAGCTTTATATATTAGATAACTTGGTCGACCCCTATGGATTTTATTAATTTCATAGACATTGTTAATGGGGAACCTTAGACTGCCTGGGATGTGATCATTAGCACTGGCAACCAAGAACATATGTATTAAAGGAGTTCTCCAAGAATGTAATAAAAAGGCCCCCATTACCTAATTCAAATGGCAGACTTACCCAGTCATGTGAACAGAAGGCTGCAGTCTGAAGAAACAGCTTCTGAAACCTTTGTCTCAAATGACAGAGGAGGTGTATCATATGACCTGAAGAGAAGGGATATGACAGGAGGAAAAATAAATCTTCTACTCAGCTCCCTTAGCACAAAGGATTTTTTCTCCAACCTCAGTTCTCTGTGCGCAGTTAGTTGAGGAAAAGCGTTATCTTTCCTGACATAGCCCCTCTTCTCAGCTCATGGTGGTACACGTACTTACAATACAGTTCCTTTGTCAGTTGAGACAAAGGTCTCGAAAGCGGTGTTTCATCAAACTGATAGCCTGCCTGACACATGCCATTTGAATTAGGTATATGATGGAAACCAATAGAGCACCTGAGATATCATTATTAACCCGTGAGATAGCTGGAATACTGTAAGATATGTATTTTAAAGTCAGAATACATACTGGAATATTATTGGAGTTAGGTTTACACAACATTAGTAGGACTCTAAATTACTTTTAGGAATACCTGCTGTGGACCTCCTTCTCCAGTTTTCAGACTTCCCTGCTTGTCTGTTCGTGTTGGGGGTGGAGCTATCGCACACTTGGATGGTGGTATCTCGTGTGTAAAAGTGGTGAGTAATGTGGAAATGGGGGATGATGGTTCCCACTTGTTTCATGGCCTGGGAGACATGGGAAGCTGTGTCTCCTGGTTGCCAGGCAACATAGGATGCTGCCTTGTCTAGTGTAAGCCAGCAGGAAATGGCTCCCTGGACATGACTGGGAGGAATGCATCAATTGATTTTTATCTTTAGCAAGAAAATTGTCCGCGGTGCTCAAATGGCCGCAACCTGTTGGAGTGAAAGCCATCCAATGATTCTTGGGCTTCGCAAATTATTATAGGCAATTCATCCCTCACTTCTCCTCTTTAACCAAGCCTATTGTTGCCCTAACCCGGAAGGGAGCAAGACCGAACATCTGGCCCTCAGAAGCTGAGGACGCATTTCTCGCCCTGAAACGGGCCTTTGCCACAGCTCCGGTTTTGCATCGGCCAGAGGTCGGCAAACCCTTCATCTTAGAAGTGGACGCCTCTTCTACGGGGGCTGGGGCGATTCTCTCCCAAAAGACGTCTACTGGGCGCTTAGCTCCATGCGGGTTCTTCTCCAAGTCATTTTCACCCGCAGAATGTAACTACACGATTGGGGATCGAGAATTGCTGGCCATAAAGATGGCGCTGGAAGAGTGGCGTTATCTTCTGGAAGGGGCAGTTCATCCCTTCACAATATTCACTGACCACAAAAACCTAGCCTACCTCCAGTCGGCTCAAAAGACTCAACTCCAGACAAGCCAGATGGTCATTGGTTTTCTCTCGCTTCGACTTCGAGCTCCACTTCCGACCCGGTGACAAAAATACCAAAGCAGATGCACTCTCCCGGTCTCTGCAGTCACCCGAAGTGGAGGAGGCTCAGTCGCATGTTATAGTTCCTGCGCGATTTATCATGGTAGCTCCCGTGAGTCTTCGTTCCGTGCCGCCTGGCAAGACCCTTGTCCCACAAGGCAAAAGGTACAAGTACTACGCTGGACATGTTGGCACCAAGAAGACTTGCTCTGGTTTCCCGTTATTACTGGTGGCCTCTCCACCAAGATGTGTTGGACTTCGTGGCCTCCTGCTCAATTTGCGCCAGGAACAAGGTACCTAGAAGCTTGCCCTCTGGCCTCCTTCAGCCGTTACCTGTTCCCGAAGCTCCTTGGCAACATATCGCCATGGATTTTGTTACCAATTTACCCCACTCTTCTGGATGCACAACTATCCTGGTAGTAGTCGATCAGTCTTCCAAAATGGCCCATTTTGTTCAGTTACCTGGCTTGCCCACGGCCCCTGAATTGGCTAAAATCTTCATTCATTTCAGATTGCATGGGCTTCCTCAGCAGATCGTGTCTGACCGCGGGGTACAGTTTACCTCCCGCTTCTGGAGAGCACTCTGTAAACTCTTAGGCATATCTCTGGATTTCTCTTCCGCTTATCACCCACAGACCAACGGGCAAGTCGAACAGGTTAAACAAGTTTTGACCTCCTACCTGCGGAACTTCTCTAATGCCCATCAAGACAATTGGGTCGATCTGCTTCCGTGGGCAGAGTTCGCCCATAACAATCATTCCAATGAATCCACCACCAAGTCCTCGTTTTTTGTGGTCTCCGGTCAGAACCCAGGTGTACCTCTTCCAGTATCTTCGTCCTCTGGCATACCCGCTGCCGATGCCCTCTCCCAAGAGTTTTCCCAAGTCTGGAGGAAGACCAAGGAGGCTCTCATACAAGCCGTAGTCCGGATGAAAAGATATGCCGACAAGAGGCGGAGGGATCTCCCACCATACCATCCAGGAGACAAAGTCTGGCTGTCGACCAAGCACATCTGCTTGAAAATCCCTTCCTATAAGCTGGGCCCCCGGTACATCAGTCCCTTTGAGGTTCTTGGACGCATCAACAATGTGGCCTATAAATTGAGGCTGCCTGCTTCACTCCGGGTCCCTAACGTCTTCCACGTCTCGCTCCTGAAACCGGTCATCCTCAATCAGTTTTGCCCTGTGCCTCCCGTTGTTCCTCAGCCAGTAGGGGCTGATGACGTCTTTGAAGTGAGAGATATTTTGGCCATGAAGAAGGTTAGGGGAAGAACCTTCTTCCTTATCGATTGGAAAGGGTTCGGTCCTGAGGAGAGGTCTTGGGAACCTCGAGAGAATGTTAATGCTCCCCGCATTCTGAACAGATTTTTGACCAATCTCAGGAGGAGGAAACGTAAATGGGGGGTACTGTCATGCCGGCGCCAGCTATCACACCAGCGTCAGCTGCCATGCCAGTGCCCGCTCCTGCTGCCTTTGCCACATGCGTCCCCTGGCCCGCTCCCGGAGCCGCGCTGCGATTCCTGCCTCCCGTCCTGCTGCGCGGGGGATACAGCGTGGGCTCTCTCCTTCCTCCTGCTTCTACCCAGCTCTAGCTCCGGGGCATGCGGCTTAGGCAGCGGGCGCGCCTCCATGCCCTCTTTACCCCTTCAGCACCTTCCCTGAGCAGTGATCTCCAATCGGGAGCCGGCACAGGGTATATCAGGCGGCTCCTCCTTCTTGGAGGCGCCTGATTATCGTGTGCCTTCCTGTACGATACTCTGGCCCCGTCCTGTCGATCCTGTCACCTGACGCTCCTGACTGCAGTCGCTTCTGACTCCGGTCGCTCCAGACTCCGGTCACTCCAGACTCTACTCGCTCCTGTCACCAGTCGCTCCTGACTCCGGTCGCTCCTGACTCCAGTCGCTCCTGACTCCAGTCGCTCCTGACTCCAGTCGCTCCTGACTCCAGTCGCTCCTGACTCCAGTCGCTCCTGACTCCAGTCGCTCCTGACTCCAGAGGGTACACTCTTGCTACTCCTTACAAAGAGGATAAACATTTTGATGGGAATGCTTCTTTAATAGATCATGATAATGAATTTTTACCCATTATATCACCGGCAGGGCCGTATTTGTCATTGGGCACTCGTGTGCATGTGCCTAGGGCGGTACTCTGCGGGAGGTCGGCACCTGAGCAAGGGTTTTTTTTTTTTTTTTTAACTCCGGGGGTCGTACCTCCCCCTCGTCCCCCCCGACCATACTCACCTCCTCCAGCGGTGACTGTGCTGCAGCTCCGATGGTCCTGAGCTGCGCCGATATCAGCTCTTCCTTTGTCAGCGCGCGGTCAAGTGGTACCACTCATTAAGATCATGAATATGGACGCCACTCCATTCTCATAGGCGTGGCGCCCATATTCATGAGCGGTACCACGTGACCGCGCACTCACACAAACAGGAAGAACAGATACTGGTGACTGGCTAGAGGAGACATGCAGCAGCAGCCAGGTGAGCCAGAGATGGAGAGTGAGCGACGTAGAGGGGGAAGAGTGAGCGGCGTGGGGGGTGAGTGAGCGGCTGGGGGGGAAGAGTGAGCGGCTGGGGGGAAGAGTGAGCAGCTGGGGGGGGAGAATGAGCAGCTGGGGGGGGAGAATGAGCAGCTGGGGGGAAGAGTGAGTGGCTTGGGGGGGAAGAGTGAGCGGCTGGGGGGAAAGAGTGAACCGGGTGGAGAATGAGCGGAGGCTGTACTGGGGAGATGGCTGCACTAGGGAGATGGGTGCACTGGGGAGATGGCTGGACAAGGGAGACGGGTGCACTGGGGAGAGGGGTGCACTGGGGAGACGGCTACACTGGGGAGACGGGTGCACTGGGGAGAGGGGTGCACTGGGGAGACGGGTGCACTGGGGAGATGGCTGCACTGTGGAGACGGCTACACTGGGGAGATGGCTGCACTGGGGAGACGGCTGCACTGGGGAGACGGGTGCACTGGGGAGGCGGGTGCACTGGGGAGGCGGGTTCACTGGGGAGACGGCTGCACTGAGGAGATGGGTGCACTGAGGAGATGGCTGCACTGGGGAGATGGCTGCACTGGGAAGATGGGTGCACTGAGGAGATGGCTGCACTAGGGAGAAGGCTGCACTGAAGAGATGGGTGCACTGAGGAGATGGGTGCACTGGGGAGATGGGTGCACTGGGGAGATGGGTGCACTGAGGAGATGGGTGACCTAGGGAGATGGCTGCACTAGGGAGATGGCTGCACAGAGGAGATGGCTGCACTAGGGAGATGGCTGCACTGAGGAAATGGCTGCAATGGAGAGATGACTGCTCTGAGATGGGTGCACTAGGGAGATGGGTGCACTGGGGAGATGGGTGCACTGGGAAGATGGGTGCACTGGGGAGATGGCTGCACTAGCGAGATGGCTGCACTAGGGACATGGCTGCACTGGGGAGATGGCTGCACTGAGAAGATGGCTGCACTAGGGACATGGCTGCACTGGGGAGATGGCTGCACTGAGAAGATGGCTGCACAGGAGATAGCTACACTGAGGAGATGGCTGCACTGGGGAGATGGCTGCACTTGGGAGATGGCTGCACTGGAGAGATGGCTATGGCTGCACTGGGGAGATGTCTGCACTGGAGAGATGGCTACACTGAGGAGATGGCTGCACTGTTTTGATGGCTGCACTGGGGAGACGGCTGCACTGGGGAGATGGCTGCACTGGGGAGATGGCTGCACTAGGGAGATGGCTGCACTGGGGAAACAGCTGCACTGGGGAGGTGGCTGCACTGGGGAGATGGGTGCACTGAGGAGATGGCTGCACTGGGTAGATGGCTGCACTGGGGAGATGGCTGCACTGGGGAGATGGCTGCACTGAGGTGATGGCTGTACTAGGGAGATGGCTGCACTAGGGAGATGGCTGCACTGAAGAGATGGCTGCACTGAGGAGATGGGTGCACTAGGGAGATGAGTGCACTAGGGAGATGGGTGCACTGGAGAGATGGGTGCACTGGGGAGATGGGTGCACTGGAGAGATGGGTGCACTGGAGAGATGGGTGCACTGGGGAGATGGGTGCACTAGAGAGATGGGTACACTAGAGAGATGGCTGCACTGGGGAGATGGCTGCACTGGGGAGATGGCTGCACTGGGGAGATGGCTGCACTAGGGAGATGGCTGCACTGAGGAGATGGCAGCACTGAGGAGATGGCAGCACTGAGGAGATGGCAGCACTGAGGAGATGTTTGCACTGAGGAGATGTCTGCACTGAGGAGATGGCTGCACTTGGTAGATGGCTGCACTGGAGAGATGGCTACACTAGGATGGCTTGACTGGGGAGATGGCTGCACTGGGGAGATGGCTGCACTGGGGAGATGGCTGCACTGGGAAAACGGCTGCACTGGGAAAATGGCTGCACTGGGGAGATGGGTGCACTGAGGAGATGGGTGCACTGGGGAGATGGCTGCACTGGGGAGATGGCTGCACTGGGGAGGTGGCTGCACTAGGAAGAAAGGCTACTTTCACATCAGCGGTTTTTGCCGAAGTGTCTGCATTAGTCATACTCACCAATGGGGGGGGCAGGCAGCACTAAAACTGCCTAGGGCAGCATAAACTCTAAATACGGCCCTGATCACCAGTATGTATGATTACGCTCATGTATATATTGTGTTGTATGCAGTTTTTAGGTATTGATGTAATTTTATTGTGGCTCACCTTAGCTCCCTCTTATCCTGGGATAACCTGCATTATAGTAAATAGCGGGTGTGGGGGTTGGGCGTCATGCATAGTACACTATGGGAACCTCATCATGAAATTCACAACTTTTTAAACCAGCAGTATAATTGCAGTGCTATAAAGCTTGACTATTCTAGTGAGTGTCCTGTATGTAATTCTTGGAAACACACATGGATACACACACGCCTGTCATTTAATCCATGGGTTGGTCAAGGTGAAATTCAGGTCAATTAATCTATTTTTTTTCCATTACCTTTGACTTTATTTTCATCCCGTGGCTACACTTCACTCGAATAAACCTCATGGAATTTACAGTCAATGTGATGTTTGTCTTGTGTAGACCTACCTTAAGCCCCCGTTAGACATAGCGATATCGCTAGCAATATCGCTGTAACATCACCGATTTTGTGACGCAGCAGCGATATTGCTAGCGATATCGCTACATGTGATACTTACCTTCGACCGGCTCCCCCGCTGCTCATCGCTGGTCGCGCGAGAACGTCCTGGACCATTTCTCGTCGGGCGCTTCCTGTGGCACCGACGAGCGACGCATGGACGCGGACGGGAGGACGTCAGGATCGCCGCGTCTGACAGGTAAGTAGCGACCCCCGACCCCTGCAATGTCGCTGGTGAGATCTGCCTGTGTGTCGGGATCGCTGGTGCATCGCTAAGTGTAATGGTATCCTTAGTCTACAAGAGACAAACATCATATTGATTGTTTACCTTAGCAGTGGCTTTGGCAACAATGGTAGCCATGATTACTTCGACCCATTGGTGGCCCTTTTCTTGACTCTACCATAGCTCAGCTCTCTGGTCGCTTACTGTTTTCATCCTTTATTACATACTGTACATTGGCCTTTTGCAACCTTAAATATTCTGTGGCCAGTCATGACCCCAAGCAGGGGTCACTTATGGAGATATCTGACATATTTCATAGGGGTTTTTGGAATTGTTTTCAGTCTAGATAATTCTCTGTGAACACAGCACTAATCTTATTTCTGCCATGACTGTTTTTCTGTTTGTAAATTGTATCAGGCTTCATACTGATGCCTCGACTGGATACAAATGTAGCAAATAAAAATGCAAGAGAGTCCTCAGCCCCATATTTCTTGTTGTGACTATACATCTACTGGTTATTGCATGCAGCTCCCATGGTGACCTATGTGCAGGGCCGGACTGGCCATCTGACAATTCTAGGAACTGCCAGAAGGGCCTGTCTGGTCATGGGCTGCCTTGTCTTCTATTTTGTTAACAGAATCGGTGTTGTCAAGACACCCACACTGTTAAGAGGTGTGATGAAGCACAAAGCCGCTGACTCCCTCACTTACCCCAGCAGGACATGGGTATTACTGGAAATATTGGTCTCGTAGTAAATCTTGCTTCCTCCATCCAGGGTAATATTAGTAATGACAGGAGGAGGAGAGTGGCAGAAGGAGGAGGTGGAATTCAGGGTTCAGCACAGTGCTGGTACCAACTAGGCATAGTAGACACGGGCCTATGGGCTCCGAAACTGTCAGAACCCCCATGTAACAGATAATAAATAATGTTGATTCATTTTTAAAGAAATCTACAATTAGTGAGAAGACCCAGCCGGCTGACAATGAAAGCCGACAGGAGCAACAGAGCTGTGATGTGAGCATTACATAAAGTGGCAGTAATTTGATGTTTCACCTTTCATCGGGTATATTTGAAAATTCACTAGTAATAGAGTAGGAGAGGCATCAATGTGATCAGGGTGGCAACTGTTTGCTTGGCCAGAATGGTGATTGTTAGAGAGGGAAATGTAAGTGGCCACGAGTTCTGGCCGACTATAGACCATAACAGAACTTTCATGAGTAGAAGCTTTGAGAAGTATATACAGACCTACACTTGAGAAACACAAAAAACTGAACTAGAGTAGACTTGAATGACATGCATGATGTAAAAGCATGTTCACACTGGCTATAAAAGCAAGCAAAACCAAAGGAAAAAACAATGTGTGTATATACCCTAATGAAAATAAATAAGTAAAAAAGCAAGTGCATTAAATGACATAGGGTACTTGGTAAACACTGTTTTGATCAAAAAAGTATAAAGCTGTCCCACCATGGCAAGGTGTACCCAGTTGAGACAGTAACTACACTAACGGTAAAACCTACCTAGTGTGAATAGTGGCAGAGGTCGATATTAGTTAATGATTTTTCTGGGTTGAAATGAAGTTTGATTAACTTAATTTTTGTTCTATTTAATAAAATTTAATTGGTGTATTTAAATTGTTGTTAGGAAACTACTAATTATTAAGACGTATTAATTACTAGAGGAACTTCAAGATTTTGACTACCTAGCCTAGGTAGTCTCCACAGGGATTAAGCTGAAACTAGTTGATCACTGTGAGGCATAGAGAGAGAGAGGGAACACCCACTGGGCCCTGAACCTGAAGTTGCACAAGACGAATGTCAGAAAAAGTAGATCTATAAACAAAAAAGGAAACAAAAGAGAAGTCAGACTACTAAGTGTGGCTTAAATGTCACCAGGTTCATTTCTACAGTTGTGCTCAAAAATGTACTTATCCTGGTAGATTTTTTTGCTTTCTTGGCCTTTTTTCAGAGAATATGATTGATAACACCAAAACTTTTTCTCCACTCATGGTTAGTGGTTAGGTGAAGCCATTTATTGCCAAACTACTGTGTTTTCTATTTTTAAATCATAATGACAACCCAAAACATCCAAATGACCCTGATCAAAAGTTCACATACCCTGGTGATTTTGGCCTGATAACATGCACAGAAGTTGACACAAATGGATTTGAATGGCTACTAAAGGTAACATCCTCACCTTTGACCTGTTTGCTTGTAATCAGTGTGTGTGCATAAAAGTTGAGTGAGTTTCTGGGATCCAGACAGACTCTTGCATCTTTCATTCATCCACTGATGTTTCTGGTTTGTGAGTCATGGGAAGCAAAAGAATTGTCAACGGATCTACGGGAAAAGGTAGTTGAACTGTATAAAACAGGAAAGGGATACAAAAAAGATATTAAAGGAATTGATAATGGCAGTCAACAGAATTCAAACTGTGATTAACAATTGGAAAATCAGGAGCTCTGTAAAAACAAAACCGTGGTCAGGTACACCAACCAAACTTTTATACACAACTGCCAGGAAAATGGTTTGGGATACAAAGAAAACCCCCCAAATAACATCAGCTGAAATACTGTACTCTCTGAAAACTAGCGGTGTGGCTGTTTCAAGATGAACAATAAGGAGCCACTTGAAGAAAAATAGGCTGCATGGTCGAGTTGCCAGAAGAAAACCATTACTTCACAAATGCCACAAAAAGTATCTCACCTACAATATGCGAAACAGCGCCGAGACAAGCCTCAAAACTTCTGGAACAAGGTAATTTGAAGTGATGTGACCAAAATAGAACTTTTTGGCCACAACCATAAATGTTACATTTGGAGAGAGGTCAGTAAGGCCTATGATGAAAGGAACACCACTCCTACTGTAAAGCACGAATATGGATCGCTGATGTTTTGAGGATGTGTGAGCTACAAAGGCACAGGAAAATTGGTCAAAGTTGAAGGAAAGATGAATGCAGTACAATGTCAGCAAATATTGGAGGCAAATTTGCAATCATCAGCCCGTAAGCCAAGCATGGAACATACTTGAACTTTCCAACATGACAACGATCCAAAACACAAGGCCAAGTCGAACTGTCTTTGGCTACAGCAGAAGAAAGTGAAGGTTCTGGAGTGGTCATCTCAGTATCCTGACCCCAATATCATTGAGCAACTCTGGGGAGATCTCAAGCATGCAATTCATGCTAGAGCAGCTAGACAGTCCAATAATTTACAGGAAATGGAGGCTTTTTGACAAGAAGAGTGGGCAGCTTTACCATCTGAGAAAATCAAGAACCTCAAGAACCTCATCCACAACTACCACAAAAGACTTCAAGCTGTCATTGATGTTAGAGGGGGCAATGCACATGAAGAAATGGGGTATGTGAACTTTTGATTAGGGTCATTTGGATGTTTTGGGTTATCATTATGATTTAAAAAGAGAAAACACAGTAGTTTGACAATAAAAGGCTTCACCCAACCACTAACCATGAGTGGAAAAAAAGTTTTGGTGTTATCATTCATATTCTCTGAAAAAAAGACCAAGAAAGCAAAAATTCTGCCGGGATATATAAACTTTTGAGCACAACTGTATATACATATGCTCCATGTCAGAGCTTCATACACACCAAATACATGTTACATTTCTCTAACCAGTTTCTGATTTTTTGGCTGCCATGCTACTGTGTCTGTATACATCTGGCGAGTCCATATACAAGATTTACACATAGATCCCAATGTATAGTGGAGCCTCTGTAATGGCAGCGTTAGAACAGTAGTGTAGGATTTGGCTTCCCCTCTCTATTATTGGATTGATCCTAAAAAGTGAGTGATTCTGATAGTAAGTACGGTATATATGTAGGCTGGTCTAATATACACTGCTCAAAAAAATAAAGGTGAACACTTAAACAACCCAATGTAATGCCAAGTCAATCACACTTCTGTGAAATCAACCTCTCCAGTTATGAAGCAACACAGATTGTGAATAAATTTTTCCTGCTGTTGTGCAAATAGAACAGACAACAGGTAGAAATTATAGGCAATTAGCAAGAGAACCTCTATAAAGGAGTGGTTCTGCAGGTGGCGACCATTTCTCTGTTCTTATCCTTTTTGACTGTTATTTTGATCACTTTTGCATTTTGTCTTTGCCCTCACCCCTAGAGGTGCAGTATGATGAGGTGGTGTCTGCACAGAAGTTGCTCAGGTAGTGCAGCTCAACCAGCATGGGATATTAATGCGAGCTGTTGCAAGAAGGGTAGCTGGTGTCTGTTAGCACAATGTCCAGAGCATGGAGATACCAGGAGGCAGGCCAGTACACCAGTCCTTGGGCTGTCACCCTTGTTGCCAGGAGGGAGACTTAATGACTGGGACAGGACTGCAGGGGGCGGGTCAGGGATAAAAAGCTCTGAACGTGGGAAGACGGGGTCTTTGGCGGGAAGGCAGCATGTGCCGCAGGGGAAGGTTTGCTCACTCATCGCAGCACCATACCAGAAGGCCAGGCCATTTTGCTTGCTGCCATCCCAGACACCGACAGACAGCGAGCAACCTAAGATTGCGGGCTCGCTCACCTCTGAGACCGAAGTGACATCACGTACCACACCGCTGATTGTATACGGGCTGCAGGCTTGACCAGGGGGATCACGTGGGGTCGGACAGTGTATTCCCGATCTCCACCGTTGAACTTTTTCCATCCAAAGAGGCCCCGCAGGCTACTTCTCCATCGACACCTTGCTCCGGGACTGCGACGCCACGTGCAGGAGAGTTACGACACATCACGGCTGTCAGGAGACAGTGCCTCTCGCTTCTCCAGGACAAGGCAAGAGACTTCACGCGACACCTGCGACGCCGCCGTGGGATCTTCAAGCCTCCACCCTGTGAAAACATCAGACTGCTAAGTTTACCTTTTTGTTGAATATTTACCCCTGTGTTCAATCCCAAACTCCCTCTTTCACCTATCTATCTCCCTGCATGGAGTAACACCTGTATTAAATACCCGTTAACCCTTGATTTGCCTCCTGCTTGTCACTGCATCCTGCGTTCCTGCTGTTTGCTCACACACCAACGCCACGTTGCACCATAAACTGTCCAGTTGACTGATGCTTTAACCAAGGTCTGGGAGAAGATCCCTCATCAACATCCACTGCCTCATCAAGACCATGCCCAGATGTTGTTGAGAGGCCATACTGGCACGTGTAGGCTACACTCACTAGTGAGCATGATTTCCTTGTCTAGAGGCATTTCCACTGAAGTTGGATCAGCCTGTAATTTGATTTTCCACTTTGATTCTGAGTATCATTCTAAATCCAGACCTCCATGGGATATTACCTTTGATTTAAATTGATCATTTATATGTTTTATTGTTCTCAACGTATTCCACTATGTAATGAATAAAGATTTGCAACTGGAATAATTCATTCATTGATATCTAGGATAGGGTATTTTAATGTTCCCGAATTTTTTTTCAACAGTGTGCATATAGGTTTACAGTGTGGTGGTATCTCTATCTTGTAAGGCTGGTTTCACATTAGCGCTTTTTAAGCACACGCACGGCCGGGGGTAGCTCCGCCCCCGAGCCGGCTCTCTGCCCGGCGTGCCCGCCCCTTGCTTGTAGCGCCGCCTCCTAGCGCACAGCGGCGCCTGCGATCGGCGCACCCTATCTTTAGCATAGGGTGCGCAGATCGTGGGCAGGCCGTGCGCTAGTTGCGCTTTGACCTGCGCTGCGCACTTTTGACGGTGCGCCGTGCGCGCCAAAATCAAACTTTTCGGATTTTGGCGCGCACGTCGCACCGTCAAAAGTGCGCAGCGCAGGTCAAAGCGCAACTAGCGCACGGCCTGCGCACGATCTGCGCACCCTATGCTAAAGATAGGGTGCGCCGATCGCAGGCGCCGCTGTGCGCTAGGAGGCGGCGCTACAAGCAAGGGGCGGGCACGCCGGGCAGGGAGCCGGCTCGGGGGCGGAGCTACCCCCGGCCGTGCGTGCGCTTAAAAAGCGCTAATGTGAAACCAGCCTAAACTGGACTGTGAGACATTTATCACTGTACATATGAGCAGGCAGCAGCAGAAGACTCAGGTACACCAGTCTCGTGTTCCACATGGATCGGTTCCAGGGAGCTGGGATTGAGGCCGCACCCTTCAGGTTTGTTCTTGATATTGTAGTGAGATTCTGTAACAAGTTTTCTAATCTTCACTTATCTTGAGTTCTGCCCATTCCACACACAAAAACAATTATACTGCATTTATATGTAATTATGAGAACCAGAATGAACTAAGAAAAACAAAAAACAGATAATCCATAGAATGCACAGAATACATACAGAAAATACACAGAATACACAGGATACAGAGTATGCACTGAATACATCGAATACAAGGAATACACAGACAGAATACAAAGACCAATTAATATACACAAAATACAAGGAATACAGAGAACACATCAAATGCATTGGATAAACAGGACACACAGAATACATAGAACACATGGCATACTTTGGATAAATAGGACAATCAAGAAGTATTAGGATAACTAAGGCTAGGTTCACATTTGCGGATGGTGAGAGCTGCGGAGGGCTGCATACTTCCTCCGTGTAGCTCCGCCCACTGCCGCACCTCCACCGTTCAGCTCCGCCTACGTCTGTATGCGGCCTGCGTACCTATCTTTAACATTGGGTACACAGGTCGTGCGGATGTATGCGGATGCCTCCGCATGCATCGTTTTGACAATGTGGTGACCCGCATCGAACGCAACATGTTGGAATTTGATGCAGGAACCGCATTGTCAAAAACGACGCATGCGGAGGCATCCGCATACATCCGCACGACCTGCATACCCAATGTTAAAGATAGGTACGCAGGCCGCATGCAGACGTAGGCGGAGCTGACCATAGGAGGTGAGGCAGTGGGCGGAGCTTCACGGAGGAAGTCCGCAGCCCTCCACAGCTCGGCCATCCGCAAATGTGAACCTAGCCTAAGAAATATAAAATAAACAGGATGCATAGAACTATATTGAATAAATAGGATTTATGGAAACATAGGACACACAGAATACAAAGGATATATGGGATATATACGATATTCAGGATATGTAAAACACATAGGAGACATAGGATTTACTGGAAATTAAATGTATTAAGCTCCCCAGCTCCCCCAATGGTGGTTGCAGACATCTAGAGTCTCATCAATCAACAATATCTGTATATCATGACAGCACCAGGGTTGCCGAATGTTCAGAAATTCCAGAACAGTCAGTAATGATTGGTCACTTTTTTGTCTTGTCCGTAAAAATAATATGTAAGGTGTCCATTATTTTTCGTTATCTGAAGAAACTTGTACAGATTATTTTGACTGTATTTCAGTTTACAGTGAATGTAGCTAATGTCTTCATATCAGAAATATGGGCTGTGCACATGTATGACTTATAATCATAATGATTTATTACAGTTTTCCAATGTGTTTGCAAAAAATCATGTCTGTCAGAGATTTTTTGATAAGCTGTACACAAAAACTACAAAGCTAGCAACCCTGGACAACCCAGGCATCATACTAAGGGGTGACTGTACCCGAAAACCGAGTGACATCTTTTGTATCACACAAGCTAAGTACTCCGTGTTATCTTGCTCCTGATGAACCTCGGAAGAACATACATATAGTTCTTCTTTATCGCATACAACCATTTGAAAAAAATAGCTTGGGAAACTATATAGGATAGGACTACATATCAGTTCTCTATTAAGAACTGTCTAGGTAGTTCTGCTATTGGTCATCATAAGAAGAAAGAAGAAATCTTTTTTCCATCTGAAATCAAGCCAAGAAGACTTACATTAGTTATCTCTTCTCTTTCCCACCTACCTTTTAACTTCTAATCACACCCTTGCCACTATAGGGTTAGCAGGGTAAGCTGTCGTGGAGTGGGGGGGCCAATTGCGCAGGTCCTAGGGCTCCAACCTCCACTGTTAGGTAGGGATAACCAGCCAGTGTAGGGATAGGCACCTCCCAGTGGTGATCATCTCTATGGTGTGATGCCTTTTTGATTATTTCAAGTGTTGTTAATAAAGTTTGATTTTTAGCAGAGACATTAGAGATACTGTGATACAACCCTGGACAACTCTAGTTTACTAGAACACAGCTGCTTACATAAAAGTACACAGCAGTACCCTTGTCATAAATGACAATATAAGACGACAGACACAGAATTCAAATCATGTTACAAATAGCATCTGGGTTGAATTGGCAGCATCAGAATTAGAGATGAGTGGGTCGCCCGCCAGGGCCGTGGGGTACTCGGAGTCGGGCCCATTGAATTTCAATGGGAGATGCCATGGTAGCTGTGACCCGGTCCGTGGCCCTGGGCGTCCATTGTAAAAGTAACAGTCTGTGGTGCATACAGGTGCCCGCTTCGGTGCCGTGTCCTCCAGGTCAGGGGCTCAGCCAACCTCCAGGCAAGATGAAGTACTCCGTTCCAACACTCCGCCAACATATGTGCCTTTTCTGAACATCTCCCTTTTGCGCCTATAGTGAAGTACTCTCAGTACTGTTACACTGGAGTTCCTCCTTTCAGATGTTCATAGAACTCTACTTGTATGGCAGAAAGCTGTAGCCTGCTTTTGGGACTCCTTGCTACTAAGTCCCGGCTCACTCTCGTTGCTGTTGTGCCCCCAAGTCTTGTGTGGGAATAAAGTGGTGACAACTTCTATTCCTCCGGTGTCTGCTGCAGGACCATTAGTATCCATACAACCTCGGGGACCGGACCCCGGCCTTGCGCTGTGAACTTGGGAAGGGTTCTGCTCAAACCCTGATCCTTAGTCCTCCTCTCCTTACATTCCGTACTAATCCTTCTTTCTTATGTTGAGAGTTAGGCTTTCCATCAATGTCTCTTTCCTGTGCCAGCGGGTCCTGGTCACTGAGGTCGGCTGCAGCACTTCCTTCATCCATCCCACTCAGGGGATCTGCACTCTTCCACTGACTCTGTCAGACTGACTAAATCCTAAACTCTTCCCGCTCTTTTGGTGCCAACTAAACTCCACCCACCTCCCAGCACGCTTCGTGTTCCAAGCAGGGAGCCACCAAAGGGTTCTTTGCTACACTACTGTGTTGTGTGGGATGCAGGTGTTGGAGTGTGGTCAGGTGTCTCCACCTTACCAGAATGGTGGGGTACCACACCTCAGGAGGAGGTGCAGTACCTCTGTGGTGACTGAACCCTCAGGGGCGCCACATGAGCAAGTATCTTCGGTTCCCCGCTTATTCAGCAAGCTATAGCGCTTGCTGAATAAGCTACAGCGGGAAGCCCCAACTTCCTGGATCGTGCCAGCTGAACAACTGTTCGTCGCCGCAGCTGCATGTGTCGCTGCTGTGTCACAGTCACCGCACATGCATGGAGAGCCTGTGTGTTGTGCAGTCGTGGGGCAAAGTCTCCATCATCAGATTCATCTTTAAGAAAGAATGACCTTGACTGTGCAAGCAGGATAAGACTCAAGGCTTTCACCCACAAGATCAGACCGAGAGACACCAGGAAGGATGCCAGGAATCATTGTGGATGACAATCATTACCGGTCAAAAATTTCAGCATTACTTCTTCAGGAACAGAGGTAAAAAAGCCAAGAAGTTACCTAGAATAACAAACACTTGTATGGAGCATAAAAAACCTGGATAAGCAGACAGAGAAGATTTACTGGATTCAGGATGCGCAGCAGTCCTGCCGTGGTTTATATAATCTCCTGAAGTGATAGAAACACGGCTGAATGTAACATCAACCAAGGCTCCTCATTGAAAACAGGATTGTTAGATCAGTCATGTACTTATGTGTCGGGGGAGTCAGAGGCCACAGTGTCTGCTAAACGAACATTTACCCAACACTTATCTATTGTGTATGGACGGCATTCTGACTCCATACCTAGGCTGCGAGTGTGGGGCTCTTGAGATGGATGTCTCTATGTACTAGTACTCAGATGAAGAACTTCTGCAGCTTGACATGACTGCAGAGGCATGTAGGAAGATTCCAGAATTTTAGTAGTTATGAACTCCCCGAAGTAATAGGCGGAGGGGATGCAAGACTGTAGGAAGGGGGGGTAACACACAAATGCTGCAGTTTTTATTATATACATTTATATTGATTCTATTAGGCTGGGTGTTTCCCCTTTTAGAAACAGACATCCATTTGTGTGTCTGGTTTCTAATTTCTGTTAGGAGGGAGGAGTTTAAGAAAAATATAACTTCCTGTCTCACTGTCTCTTCCTCTATTTCCGAATTCCTACCAGAAGAGATGGCAGAAGTATGTCTGCAACCTCAGGGAGTATAATACAGGGTTTATTACCTCACAGAACTGGGCATCTCTCACTTCATGTACTACAACTACTGTAGTGTCATCTAACTCACACAGGGCTGCCACTAGGAATTTCGGGGCCCCATACTGGCAAAATTTTCGGGGCCCCCTTGAGAATCCGCCCAGGCTCCACCCAGCCCCGCCTCCACCCCTCAAACTGTCCACAGTCCCACCGCTCTCTCTTGTGAAAAACTCCACTTCTCACCTATCGCACATTAACAGTTCCCATCACCAGATCACACATGTAGCAAGCAGCTTTTGCTTTGGACAAAAGATTTTTTTTAAGCCGCCACCATAACAGGGTAACCTATTAAATATTTGTTAAAATATGCAATATTCTTTAGGTATATTTTTATTTATTTTTCAATTTTTAAAATGACCTATAATACCACATGCAAGGAACAAATACCACCACACCATGACCAGACCACATATTACTACCATAGTGACCAAATAATATCACATACAAGGAACAAATACCACCACACCATGACCAGACCACATATTACTACCATAGTGACCGAATAATATCACATACAAGGAACAAATACCACCGCACAATGACCTGACCACATATTACCACCACAAAGAGACCAAATAATAGCACACACAAAGGACAAATACCACCGCACCATGCCCAGATCACATATTACCACTACATGGTGACTGAATACTACAATACTGATCATTAATAAAAAAGCATAATACTATCACCATAAGTGGCATTATACACAGGAGATCTGTATTTAGTATGCAGTGTCTGTGTACAGGTAATATAGTGATCAATGACATTATACACAGGAGCTCTGTATATAATGTACAGGTAACACAGTGATCACTGGTGATATTATACACAGGACCTCTGTATATATAGTATACAATGTATAGTGTCAGTGTACAGGTGACACACTAACTCACCAGTGACGTCTCTAGGTGAAGTCCTTCATCCTTGCTTTTCATTCATCCAGCACAGATCGCCATCACGTCTTCCAGCCAGGACTCGTCTCTGCAGGAAATAACACAGTTATCTAGAGCTCCGCTTGCAGAACACATTACTTATTTTTTCCCAAATTCTACATTGTTATTATTATTATTATTATTATTATTATTATTTTATATAGCACCATTGGTTCCATGGTGCTGTACATGAGAAAGGGTTACATACAGATTACAGATATCACTTACAGCAAGCAAACTAACAATCACAGACTTATATAGAGGGGAGAGAGGACCCTGCCCTTTCGGGCTTACATGCTAAAGGATGGTGGGGAAGAAGACAGTAGGTTGGGGGGTTACAGCAGTTCCAGTGATGGTGAGGCGGTAGCTTCAGTAGTGGTGAGGAGGCAGCGGGGATCACTGCAGGCTGTAGGCTTTCCTGAAGAGGTGGGTTTTCAGGTTCCGTCTGAAGGATCCAAGTGTGATTGAAAGCCGGACGTGTTGGGGCATGGAATTCCAGAGGATGGGGGCTATTCGGGAAAAGTCTTGGAGGCGGTTGGGTGAGGAACGAATAAGTGTGGAGGAGAGAAGGAGGTCTTGGGAGGACCGGAGATTCCTTGAGGGAAGGTATCTGGAGATTAGTTCAGAGATGTATGGAGGAGACAGGTTGTAGATGGCCTTGTAGGTCAGTATTAGTAATTTGAACTGGATACGCTGAGGGAATGGGAGCCAGTGAAGAGATTTGCAGAGGGGAGAAGTGGAGGAGTAGCGAGGAGAGAGATGAATTAGTCAGGCGGCAGAGTTGAGAATGGACTGGAGAGGTGCAAGGGTGTTAGCAGGGAGGCCACAGAAAAGGATTTTGCAATAGTGGATGCGGGAGATGATGAGGGCATGCACAAGCATTTTAGTAGATTGAGGGTTGAGGAAGGAACGGATTCTGAAAATATTTTTGAGCTGGAGGCGACAGTAGGTGGAGAGAGCTTGGATGTGCGGTTTGAAGGACAGGGCAGAGTCAAGGGTTACTCCGAGGCAGCGGACCCACGGTACGGGGGAAAGCGTGATGTTGTCAATTGTTATAGAAAGGTCAGGTAAGGAAGATCTGTGAGATGGGGGAAAGATGATCAGTTCAGATTTGCCCACATTGAGTTTGAGGAAGCGAGAGGAGAAGAAGGAGGATATGGCTGATAGACACTCTGGGATTCTGGAGAGCAGAGAAGTGATGTCTGGGCCAGAGAGGTAGATCTGAGTATCATCGGCATAAAGGTGGTACTGGAATCCGTGGGACTTTATGATTTGCCCCAGACCAAGTGTGTAGATTGAGAAGAGTAGGGGTCCTAGAACAGAGCCTTGGGGGACTCCAACAGAGAGAGGTTGGGATGAGGAGTTAGTATGGGAGTGGGAGACGCTGAATGTGCTGTTGGAAAGATATGAGGAGATCCAGGATAGGGCGAGGTCTTTGATGCCAATAGAGGAGAGAATCTGTAGTAGGAGGCAGTGGTGAACTGTGTCGAAAGCAGAGGACAGGTCTAGAAGCAGGAGTATAGAGTATTGTCCGTTAGCTTTGGCTGTATGTAGGTCGCTGGTAATTTTGGTCAGGGCTGTCTCAGTGGAATGATGGGGGCGGAAGCCAGATTGTAGATTGTCAAAGAGCAAGTTAGATGAGAGGTGGGAGGAAAGTTCAGTGTGGACATGCTGCTCCAGGAGTTTAGAAGCGAATGGGAGCAGTGATATTGGGCGATAGCTGGACGTGGCTGTTGGATCGAGGGTTGGCTTTTTAAGGATAGGTGTGATTGTGGCATGTTTGAAAGCAGAAGGGAAGGTACCAGAAGTTAGTGATAAGTTGAAGAGGTGGGTTAGGGATGGGATAAGTGTGGTGGTGAGGTTGGGGAGGAGGTGGGATGGGATGGGGTCAAGTGCACAGGTTGTGAGGTGCGATTTGGAGGAGAGGCGATTAAGCTCCTCTTCAATGATGTTGGAGAGAGAGGTTATGGGGTTTGGGCATTGGTCTGGTATACAAAGGGGTTGAGGTGGTTGGGCAATAAAGACGTGCCGTGTTTGGTCTATCTTGTTTTTGAAGTGTGCGGCAAAGTCCTCGGCAGAGATTAGGGAAGTCAGAGGTGGCAGTGGTGGGCGGAGGAGGGAGTTAAAAGTATTGAACAACTGTTTAGGGTTGTGGGATAAGGAAGATACAAGAGATGTAAAGAAGGCCTGTTTAGCAGAGGTCAGAGCTGATTTGAATGCAAGTGTTGCTTGTTTGAGTGCAGTGAAGTCGTCTTGCAAATGTGTTTTCTTCCAGCGCTGTTCTGCAATTCTGGATGCTTGCTGAAGCTTTTTAGTGGTGTTATTGTGCCAAGGTTGTCTATTGGTTCGTCGCACTCTGTTATGAATGACAGGGGCGACTGAGTCGATGGCTGATGCAAGAGTGGGATTGTAGAAACTAGTGGCAGTGGCAGTGTCGTGGAGTGAAGCTATGGAAGACAGTGGTAGAATAGAGTCAGAGAGTGTGCGAGTGTCTAGATGTGCAAGGTTTCTGCGGGGGTGCGGATGCTGCTGGACGTGAGTTACAGGTGAGGAGGACAGGGATGAGAAAGTGAGTAGATGGTGGTCAGATAAAGGGAGAGGGGAGGTGGTGAATTTAGAAAGAGAGCAGAGGCGGGTGAAGACCAGGTCTAATGTATGTCCATCTGTGTGGGTGGCTGAGGAGGACCACTGAGTAAGTCCAAATGATGAAGTAAGGGACAGGAGTTTAGAGGCTGCTGACTGGTGGGTGTCAATGGGGATGTTGAAGTCACCCATGATGATGGTGGGAATGTCAGCAGAGAGAAAGTGAAGGAGCCAGGTAGAGAATTGGTCAATAAAGGAAGTGGTCGTGCCTGGAGGTCGATGACGGCCACTTGGAGGTTGAAGGGAGAATAGATGCGGATGGAGTGGACTTCAAAAGAGGGGAGGACAAGGGAGGGAAGAGGTGGGATTGGGCTGAAGGTGCAGTTGGAAGAAATGAGAAGGCCCACTCCTCCACCATGTCTGTTGCCAGGGCGAGGAGTGTGGGTAAAGTGGAGGCCGCTGTAACATAGCGCAGCAGCGGAGGCGGTGTCGGAGGGTGTCAGCCATGTTTCGGTGAGTCCAAGGAAGGAAAAGTTACGAGAGGTAAACAGGTCATGAATCACATGGAGTTTATTGTAGATGGAGCGGGCATTCCAGAGTGATCCAGAGAGTGGGAGCAGGGTGGTGGCTGTCAGGCGCACAGATTTGAGGTGGGAAAGATTTCTGGTGCTTGTGTTGGTGTGGGAACGATAGAAGGGGGTAGTAATGGGAGGTATGAGCTGTGGGGGTCCAGGGTTGGGAGATATGTCGCCTGCAGTGAGGAGAAGCAGAGAAAGGGAGAGCATGTGGGAGAAGGAGGGTGGGTGGCTTGTTTTGTATTTTATTAGGAAAGCTCTGAGGTTGAGGAGCAGGTCAGCTGAGGAGGTCAGGTGGGGAGGCAAGAGGGAAGGAGAGATTACTATTTGGTTAGCGGGTGCTGGGGTTTGTGGATAGCGAAGGAGAGTGAGGATTAAAGGAGCCAAAACAGTTACAGCGTATGTCATCATGGTATGAGTAATTTTGAAGGCAAAAGAAATTTAGTACCTTTAAATGCAGTGTTTAGTCGTACCTTCTGGTCACTTCAGGCTCATTTCAGGCATTATTTCAGATATTATCCTTAGACGACATCCTTGGAAAGACAGACCGAGGTCATTACACCACATGAAGAAAAAAAGGCGACATAGTGTCGCTCTGCACAGCAACAGGACCGCCCCCCCATTTAAAACAGTATACTCAAAAAAATTAAATACATCACTGCAGTAATAATATCCCTTAATTAACCCCTATGGTAATAATATTCCCCATCCTGACCCCCGTGTGTCTCATTCCTGGCTTTAGCCATATGTTCTCCCATCCCGCCCTCATGAGTATCCATTCTGCCCCCATATGATCTCCATCATATGATATCCATCCTGCCCCATGATCTTGTGCGATCTGTCTCCAATCATGCCCCGTATCTCCATTCTTCCCCCATCTCCAGCATTCTGCCCCCATGTTCAGCATTCTACCCCAGTCCAGCATTTTGCCCCATGTCCAGCATTCTGCCCAAGTCCAGCATTCTGCCCCATGTCCAGCATTCTGCCCCATGTCCAGCATTCTGCCCCATATCCAGTATTCTGCCCCATATCCAGCATTCTGCCCCATGTCCAGCATTCTGCCCCATGTTCAGCATTCTGCCCCACCAACAGCCAGGCTCCTGTCCTGGGTCCCCCACCAACAGCCAGGACCCTGGGTCCCCACAGGACCCCCCATCAACAACCGCCGGCCTCGAGCCCCCCAGACTCCCCATGATCAGAGTCAGACAACAACCGGGCCCCGGGCGGGCCCCCAGACTAGTCCCCATGATGATCAGCCGGGCCCCGACAGACATAAAAAGAATATTCACTTACCTGCTCGCTCGCCGTCCACCGTCACCCAGGGACTGATATTTTCTGCTCTGCTGCAGCCGCTCCCAGTCCCACGCCAACGCCACGTGCACACCGCTCTTCTGCTTGCTCAGGAATGAGGAAATGAAGAGCAGCATGTCACGTGAGCCGGGGGCGGTGCTGGAGTGGACCATGGTGCACTGGGGGGGAGAGGAGGAGGAGCCAGGCACTGCGCCGGACCTTGCCTGCCATGCCATGTCACAGTGTCAGTGAACTGTGAATTTAAGACGGGGAGAAAAAGCCAGGGCAGGCTGAGGGGGGCCGGGGGGGGCCCGGCCGGGACCCAAGCGGCGAGCGCGGACCGGGCTGCCAGCGTGCTCGGGCGCCGCCAGGCCCGGGCGGGCCCCCCTATCACCGGGGCCCCATACAGCTGTAATGCCTATCATGCCCTGATGGTGGCCCTGAACTCACATACAGAGGAAAGTTTAACCTCAGATATTATGTGCACCTCCATTATCTATCTCATACACAGTATACTGGTGTAGTGTTATCCACATCACATAGAAAGGGAGGTTTTACTTCATACATTGTGTGCACCTTCATCATCTACCACATGTAGATGGCCATGTGAACATGCATTTATATGCTGCATGTGTACCAACTCATACCAAGCTCTTTTTTTGTGTTATTTCTTTGTATTTTTGCATTCTGTGCAAGCTGGGGTGTGGCCTCCCTCTCCTGAGCTGGAAATTGTATTTAAAGGCTTCCCCTGACTGGTGTACGGTGGTTGGGACCTGGTCCTTGTCTGCCCTTATTCACACAGACGTCAACTTTGACACATGATAAGGTTACTAATACTAGACAGTGTAGGATCGCCCCGACCACAGAGTCACCTTGTCGATGGTGGGACGGCTTTTATGCTATGTTTGATCAAATACAGTATTACTAAGAACTCTGTATCATTTAAATGCACTTTTGCTTTTTACTTATTTAATTATAGCAGGGTTTTTTTCATTTTGTCTTTTGTAGGTTTTGTTTTTCTCATGTGCTAGTGTAGATTCATCTACCTCTCGTACAGAGAGAAATGTTACCTCAGACATTGTGTGCACCTTCATCATCTACTTCATGTACAAGTGTAGTGTCATCTACTCACAGAGGAAATTTTTACCTCAGACACTGTGTTCACCTCCAGTATCTACCTCATATACTAGTGTAGTGTTATCTACCTCACATACAGAGGGATGTTTCACCTCAGATATTATGTGCACCTCCATTATCTACCTCATGTACTGGTGTAGTGTTATCTACCTCACATACAGAGGGACGTTTCACCTCAGATATTATGTGCACCTCCATTATCTACCTCATGTACTGGTGTAGTGTTATCTACCTCACATACAGAGGGATGTTTTACCTCAGATATTGTGTGGCCCCTCCATTATCTACCTCATGTACTAGTGTATCGTCATCTACCTCACATACAGAGGAAAGTTTAACCTCAGCTATTGTGTGCTCCTCCATTATCTACCTCGTGTACTGGTACATTGTCATCTACCTCAACTGCTGTGAAGAACCAGGCCGACTGCCCTGCTGCTACATTGTCGTTCTGGCCGTGGTAACCACATAGCGCCGCTCCTTTAAGGCTATATAAAGTCAGGGAACCAGTGAGAGGTTCGCCGTGATGTGGTTGTGGGCTTCATACAGTATGATCAGAATATTAAACTAAGAACCTAATGTTCAGTTTTGTAACTTTTTGCCTGGTGCCATTATACCAACAGTTCAGTATATTGTGTACTCCTCCACCATCACCTCATAAATTGGTTCAGTGTCATCTACACTACATGCAGAGGTAAGTTTTACCACAAAGATTGCGCTCCTCCATTATTTACCTCATGTGCCAGCCTCACACATTGCCATATATTCACACTGCAGACATGGCTGACATCTCATATATTTTAGTGGCATTATACCCCTCATGTGATGTTTGCAGCTTCTCCATAGTCCAGGTGTCATGATGACTATGGGGATTGTGTGACAGGAGGAGCAGAACAAGGAGAGTCATTTTACTCTGCTCAAGATGGAGAAATAGGGACTCGGGAGGATACACGTATTACAGACACTGATGGGAGAGAAGCAGCCTGGGACCAAGGGCATGTCACATAGATAAAGGTCCAGTATTGAAAATATACTGTCCTCATTATTCCTCATGTCATGTCCTCTAGTCACTAGTGTTGAGCGATACCGTTTGATACCCAAAAATATCGTATCGGATGGTATCGCCCGATACGAAAAAAATATCGGGTATCGCCGATTCCGATACCGGAAGTCCCATTCAAGTCAATGGGACTTCCGGTATCGGAATTAAAAAAAGGCCTTTATTTCCTTGTTGGCTAATTCTACATAATTGAAAACAAATAAGAATCTTGTAGAATGTATTGTGGGAGGTGGAGGAGACATTAAAAGCATAGTGGTTTATTCAAATCACATGGCATAGCATTAATTCCAATTTTTTTTTTCAAGACGTTCGGAGTTAAAAAGATATTGACTATGTTAACTTTTTATATTTAGTCAGATATGTATGTTTCGCAACTTCCATGCTCTTCACCTTCTTTTGTACTTCTCCCACACTTTCTCCTTCATGATCCGCAGCAGTAGCATTTTTTTCATCAACTTTTTCTTCACTTCATCTTCTTCTTCTTCACCTTCTTCCCATTAATTTTTTTTTTCCATTCTTCATATTCTTCTTAGGCTGGTTTCACATTTGCGTTTTTTAGCGCTGGAAAAAAACGCTAACCTGCGCATGCGTTTTTTCCCCTATATTTAACATAGGTGCGCATACCTGCGCGCTGCCATGCGCATGTATGCGATTTTCATGCGCTGCGTTTTTTTGGGGTATGCGTTGGTATTTTCCAGACGCAGCATGTTGCATTTTTTGGCCCTGCAAAAAAGCGCATGCGCACATATGCGCACGTTTTGCGCTAAAAATGGCCATTATAGCCTATGGGTGCGCATATGTGCGCATTGGCATGCTTATGTATGCGTTTTTTTGCACAAGCGTTTTTTTTTTTTAACCATGGAATTTAGGGGTTTGGGTTAGAGTTAGGGTTAGTTAAAGGGGTTTAGGGTTAGGGTTAGGGTCAGGGTCAGGGTTAGGGTTGGGGTTAGGGTCAGGGTTAGGGTTAAGTATGGTTTGGTTAAGGGTTAGGGTCAGGGTTAGGGTTAGGGTTAGGGTTAGGGTTAGGGTCAGGGTTAGGGTTAGGGTTAGGGTCAGGGTCAGGGTTAGGGTTAGTAAAGTCTTGGTTTGGGTTAGTGTGAGGGGCCACCTAATGTTGGAAAAAAACGCAAACGCGGTAAAAACGCACTAAAAACGCTTACAAACGCATAAAAACGCTGCGTTTTTTTCATGCATGCTCATAAAAATGCTTGAAAAAAACGCAGCAGTTGTATGCTTTTTTATGCGTTTTTTTAATGCGTTTTTTTGCGGGAAAAACGCGCTGCAAAAAAAAGCAAGTGTGAAACTAGCCTTATTCAGCTATTATTAATTTTCATATGCTATTTCTTCATCTTCTTCCTATTCTTCTTTTTCTTCATTTTCTTATGGTAACAGGCATTCCTGTAGTACTTATCTATAAAAGTTATAAGATTACACCTTACGTTCTGCCTGTCACAAAAGATTTACAACAGGATTTGTCCGCGTTCAGTTTGGCCTGCAGCAGCAGGCATTTTCCAGGGACACCACGAGGAGGAACGGACTCACCCCCATTTACTGCTTAGTCTTCTTCTGCTTATAATTTTGATTTCTTCTATGCTGATTTTTTGTCTTATGCTTAATGTTCTTCTGCTTTCTGTTCTTCTGCTTTTGCTTCTTCTGCTTCTTGTTCTTCTGTCTTTTGTTCTGTATCTTGGTGGTTGTCTTCATGTTCTTTGTCCTCTTGGTCTTATTATTTAGGGTCATATTTCTGGTCTTCTTTGGTGTGGTCTTCAGGGTCGTCATCATCAGGGTCATCGTCATGGAGATCAATAAGGATTACCAAAGACAATTTCAAAAAGCTTGATCTTGGAAATGTAGCAGAAGGTACAAGAAGGCTGAGAAACTGGCGAGAACCAGCAGACAGTGCTGGCACCCAGATGGGTAGCAGAAGAAACAAGAGCCAATGGCACTACCGAGGACCAACTGATGGTGCTGGACCATGGTTACTAAGCAGAAGGTACCTGTGCTAAAAAGCACTACCAAGGACCAGCTGACGGTGCTGGACCTCGGATACCGAGATGGAGCCACCTAGGCCAAAGGCTGTGGCGAGAACCAGCAGACAGTGCTGGCACCCGGATGGGTAGCAGAAGGAACAAGAGCCAATGGCACTACCGAGGACCAACTGACGGTGCTGGACCACGGTTACTAAGCAGAAGGTACCTGTGCTAAAAAGCACTACCAAGGACCAGCTGACGGTGCTGGACCTCGGATACCGAGATGGAGGCACCTAAGCCAAAGGCTGTGGCGAGAACCAGCAGACAGTGCTGGCACCCGGATGGGTAGCAGAAGGAACAAGAGCCAATGGCACTACCGAGGACCAACTGACGGTGCTGGACCACGGTTACTAAGCAGAAGGTACCTGTGCTAAAAAGCACTACCAAGGACCAGCTGACAGTGCTGGACTTCGGATACCGAGATGGAGGCACCTAGGCCAAAGGCTCTGGCGAGAACCAGCAGACAGTGCTGGAACCCGGGTGGGTAGCAGAAGGTACCCATTGAAAGCAAAGTAGCCAGGCCGCAAGCCGGCTGCAGTTACCGAAACCCACAGTCCTACAGGGGGTCCATGTCCCATTGGCACTACGGATCCAGCCTTCAGTGCCAGTACCCGCAGCCCACATAGGAGTCACCTAAACTGCAGGCACCGTAGAGTCGGCTAACCCGGCCGCAAGACGACAGGACAACGGATTGGTGGCATAGTGACCTTGACACTACCCGGAAACAGCAGGCGTGCTGGAACCAGGCTGGGCAACAGGGAGTCCCCGTGCCAAAGACACTGCCGAGAACCAGGTGACGGTGCTGGAACCCAGATGGGTAGCAAAAGCTACAAGAGCCAATGGCACTACCGAGGAACAGCTGACGGTGCTGGACCACGGTTACTAGGCAGGAGGTACCTGTGCTAGAAAGCACTATCAAGGACCAGCTGACGGTGCTGGACCTCGGATACCGAGATGGAGGCACCTAGGCCAAAGGCTCTGGCGAGAACCAGCAGACAGTGCTGGAACCCGGGTGGGTAGCAGAAGGTACCCATTGAAAGCAAAGTAGCCAGGCCGCAAGCCGGCCGCAGTTACCGAAACCCACAGTCCTACAGGGGGTCCATGTCCCATTGGCACTACGGATCCAGCCTTCAGTGCCAGTACCCGCAGCCCACATAGGAGTCACCTAAACTGCAGGCACCGTAGAGTCGGCTAACCCGGCCGCAAGACGACAGGACAACGGATTGGTGGCATAGTGACCTTGACACTACCCGGAAACAGCAGGCGTGCTGGAACCAGGCTGGGCAACAGGGAGTCCCCATGCCAAAGACACTGCTGAGAACCAGGTGACGGTGCTGGAAACCAGATGGGTAGCAAAAACTACAAGAGCCAATGGCACTACCGAGGAACAGCTGACGGTGCTGGACCACGGTTACTAGGCAGGAGGTACCTGTGCTAGAAAGCACTACCAAGGACCAGCTGATGGTGCTGGACCTCGGATACCGAGATGGAGGCACCTAGGCCAAAGGCTCTGGCGAGAACCAGCAGACAGTGCTGGAACCCGGGTGGGTAGCAGAAGGTACCCATTGAAAGCAAAGTAGCCAGGCCGCAAGCCGGCCGCAGTTACCGAAACCCACAGTCCTACAGGGGGTCCATGTCCCATTGGCACTACGGATCCAGCCTTCAGTGCCAGTTCCCGCAGCCCACATAGGAGTCACCTAAACTGCAGGCACCGTAGAGTCGGCTAACCCGGCCGCAAGACGACAGGACAACGGATTGGTGGCATAGTGACCTTGACACTACCCGGAAACAGCAGGCGTGCTGGAACTAGGCTGGGCAACAGGGAGTCCCCGTGCCAAAGACACTGCCGAGCACCAACTGGCGTTGTTGGAGCCCAGGGACAATCATGGTGTAGGCCGAGGCCTACTTGGTGGTAGTTTTAGATTGTTTGTAGGCTACAACAGACTGTCAACGTGCTCCAATTAGGCATCTGTCTCCACTCTGTTTCCAGGATTTCACGTGACCACCAACACCGCCAGATTATGCGTACAGCAGCCGTCTGCCCAATCCACACGTGTTGCTGTGTTACTGGGATTCTGTAATGTCAGCAGATCCCCTGATGTGTGTCTGCCACTGTCTCCTGCTCTGTCCACATTCCCACCGCTTGCAGTGGGAAGGTGGACAGCGCAGGAGACAGTGGCGGACACATATTGGGGGATCTGCTGACGTTACAGAACCCCAGTAACACAGGAACACGTGTGGAATGCGTGGACGGCAACTGTGAGCAGGAACTGGCGGTGTTGGAGGTCAGGGGAAATACTAGAGACAGAGTGGAGACAGAGGCCAAATCAGAGAATGTTTAAATCTGAAGTAGCTAAAATTTGGAGGCAGCAGCAGTTTGCCCGCCACACAGCAGGGGATCAGCTGACGTTACCGAACCCCACTTTCACATGAACGAGTGTGTTTTTCTGTGTGGACAGCACTTCCGAGCACCAACTAGCGTTGTTGGAACCCAGGGACAATCATGGTGCAGGCCGAGGCCTACTAGGAGCCAGGTGTAAAGCTGAGGTATTTTGACTTTGGAGGGAGCAGGACACTTTGCCCTCCACACAGCAGGGGATCAGCTGACGTTACTGACCCCACTTTCACATGAACGAGTGTGTTTTTCTGTGTGGACAGCACTTCCGAGCACCAACTAGCGTTGTTGGAACCCAGGGACAATCATGGTGCAGGCCGAGGCCTACTAGGAGCCAGGTGTAAAGCTGAGGTATTTTGACTTTGGAGGGAGCAGGACACTTTGCCCTCCACACAGCAGGGGATCAGCCGACGTTACCGAACCCCACTTTCACATGAACGAGTGTGTTTTTCTGTGTGGACGGCACTTCCGAGCAACAACTGACGATGTTGGAGCCCAGGGAGTGTCATTTTGTAGGCTGAGGCCTACTTGGAGGCAGTTTAAGATAAGACGTTGTTTGAATTTGGAGGCAGCAGCAGTTTGCCCTCCACACAGCAGGGGATCAGCTGACATTACTGACCCCCACTTTCACATGAACAAGTGTCTTTTTCTGTGTGGACAGCACTTCCGAGCACCAACTAGCGTTGTTGGAGCCCAGGGAGAACCAGGGTGCAGGCCGAGGCCTACTTGGTGGCAGTGTTAGATTGTTTGTAGGCTACAACAGGCTGTCAACGTGCTCCAATTAGGCATCTGTCTCCACTCTGTTTCCAGGATTTCACGTGACCACCAACACCGCCAGTTTATGCGTACAGTAGCCGTCTGTCCAATCCACACGTGTTCCTGTGTTACTGGGATTCTGTAATGTCAGCAGATCCCCTGATGTGTGTCTGCCACTGTCTCCTGCTCTGTCCACATTCCCACCGCTTGCAGTGGGAAGGTGGACAGCGCAGGAGCCAGTGGCGGACACACATTGGGGGATCTGCTGACGTAACAGAACCCCAGTAACACAGGAACACGTGTGGAATGCGTGGACGGCAACTGTGAGCAGGAACTGGCGGTGTTGGAGGTCAGGGGAAATACTAGAGACAGAGTGGAGACAGAGGCCAAATCAGAGATGTTTAAATCTGAAGTAGCTAAAATTTGGAGGCAGCAGCAGTTTGCCCGCCACACAGCAGGGGATCAGCTGACGTTACCGAACCCCACTTTCACATGAACGAGTGTGTTTTTCTGTGTGGACAGCACTTCCGAGCACCAACTGACGTTGTCGGAGCCCAGGGAAAATGAGGTAGTAGGCCGAGGCCTACTTGGAGCCAGGTGTAAATCTGAGGTTGTTTGACTGTGGAGGGAGCAGGACACTTTGCCATACACACAGCAGGGGATCAGCTGACGTTACCGAACCCCACTTTCACATGAACGAGTGTGTTTTTCTGTGTGGACAGCACTTCTGAGCACCAACTGGCGGTGTCGGAGCCCAGGGAAAATCAGGTAGTAGGCCGAGGCCTACTTGGTGGCAGGTTGCAATTGTTTCTAGACTACTACTAACTGTCAACGTACTCCAATTAGGCCTCTGTCTTCACTCTGTTTCGAGTATTTCCTCTGGCTTCCAACCACGCCAGTTGCTGCTCTGAAATGCCGTCTGCACAACCCACACTTGTTCCTGTGTTACTGGGGTTCTGTAACAGCAGCTTCTCCCTAGAGGTGAGTCAGGCAATGTCTCCTGCTCTGTCCACATTTCCACTACAAGTAGTGGGAGTGTAGACAAAGCAGGAGACATTGCCGTGCTCAACTCTGGAGATGAGCAGATGTTACAGGACCCAGGTACCACAGGAACAAGTGTGGATTGTGCAGACGGCACTTGAGAGCAGAAACAGGCGGTGTTGTAGGCCGGAGGAAATACTCAAAACAGAGTGGAGACAGAGGGCAAATCAGAGAACATATTAAATCAGAGGTAGTCAGAAGTTGTAGGCAGCAGGAGAGTTTGCCGTACACACAGCAGGGGATCAGCTGACGTTACCGAACCCCACTTACACATGAGCGAGTGTTTTGTCTGTGCGGACAGCACTTCTGAGCAACAACGGGCGTTGCTGTAGCCCAGGGAAAATGAGGTAGTAGGCCGAGGCCTACTTGGAGCCAGGTGTAAATCTGAGGTTGTTTGACTGTGGAGGGAGCAGGACACTTTGCCATACACACAGCAGGAGATCAGCTGACGTTACCGAACCCCACTTACACATGAGCGAGTGTTTTGTCTGTGCGGACAGCACTTCTGAGCACCAACTGGCGGTGTCGGAGCCCAGGGAAAATCAGGTAGTAGGCCGAGGCCTACTTGGTGGCAGTTTGCGATTGTTTCTAGACTACTACTAACTGTCAACGTACTCCAATTAGGCCTCTGTCTTCACTCTGTTTCGAGTATTTCCTCTGGCTTCCAACCACGCCAGTTGCTGCTCTGAAATGCCGTCTGCACAACCCACACTTGTTCCTGTGTTACTGGGGTTCTGTAACAGCAGCTTCTCCCTAGAGGTGAGTCAGGCAATGTCTCCTGCTCTGTCCACATTTCCACTACAAGTAGTGGGAATGTAGACAAAGCAGGAGACATTGCCGTGCTCAACTCTGGAGATGAGCAGATGTTACAGTACCCAGGTACCACAGGAACAAGTGTGGATTGTGCAGACGGCACTTGAGAGCAGAAACAGGCGGTGTTGTAGGCCGGAGGAAATACTCAAAACAGAGTGGAGACAGAGGGCAAATCAGAGAACATATTAAATCAGAGGTAGTCAGAAGTTGTAGGCAGCAGGAGAGTTTGCCGTACACACAGCAGGGGATCAGCTGACGTTACCGAACCCCACTTACACATGAGCGAGTGTTTTGTCTGTGCGGACAGCACTTCTGAGCAACAACGGGCGTTGCTGTAGCCCAGGAAATAAAGTTCAGGTCATAGAAACATGAACACAACAGGAGACCTGGATCCTGTTGCCAGCCAATTATTTATTCTGGAAGAGGACTGGCAAATTCAGGTGAGATCCAGGCCTTGTTCATTTTCACAAAAGTAAGCCGGTCAACATTATCGGCGGATAGTCGCGTGCGATGGTCTGTTACCACACCACCTGCAGCACTAAAGACACGTTCCGATAATACACTGGCAGCAGGGCAAGCCAGCACCTCCAATGCATACTGGCTAAGCTCTGGCCATGTATCCAGCTTAGAGACCCAATACTTGAACGGGGAAGAGCCGTCTGGGAGAACACTAACAGGGCACGACAAGTAGTCTGTCACCATCTGACGGAAACGTTGCCTCCTGCTGACTGGAGCTGTCTGTGATGGTGTAGCCGTTTGTGGCGGTCCCACAAAACTTTTCCACATTTGGGCCATAATGGCCTTGCCTTGTCCTGCGGCACTGCCTCTGCTACCTCTTTGTGCAGAGCTTCCTCCACTGCCTCTACCCACATGGCTGGTTTGAAAAGCACTACCAGCAACACTTGTGGGGGGAATGGAGAACATGATGGCCTGCACAAGTGTTTCTTGGTACTCCCGCATTTTTCGCTCCCGGTTCAACTGTGGTATGAGGCTTTGTAAGTTGTCCCGGTAGCGAGGATCTAGGAGGGTGTACACCCAATAATCAGCCGTGTGGAGAATGTTGGCGATGCGGCGGTCATTTAACAAGCACTGCAGCATGAAATCAACCATGTGCTGCAGACTGCCAACTGGACCGGAAACGCTGTCCCCAGCTTGAGGCAGCATCTCTGCCTGCTCAGCATCACCCCACCCTCGCTGTACACACTGACTACTAGAGCCTTGTGTACCTCCCTCCTCTGGAGAGATGTGTTCCTCCTCCTCCATTGACTCCTCGTCATCCTCCTCACTAAGTGTCCCCTGCCTGGGCCTTTGTGTGGAAGCACGTTGCGCAGACTTGCCAGAAGCAGATGGCATTTCTGACTGCTCATCCTCGACCTCTTCAAAAACCTCCTCACTTAGTGCTTGTAAGGTTTTTTGAAGCAGACAGATGAGGGGGACAGTCATGCTGATTAGTGCATCATCTGCACTGGCCATCCGCGTGGAGTCATCGAAGGCACGCAAAACTTGGCAGATGTCCCTCATAGTGGCCCACTCAGTGGTGGTGAAGTGTATCCGGCGCACAGTGCGACTTGTTTGCGCCTGATGCAGCTGGTACTCCATTACTGCTGCCTGCTGCTCACACAACCGCTCCAACATATGTAACGTTGAATTCCACCTGGTGGGGAGGTCACATATGATGCGATGTTCTGGCAGGCGGAATCGGCGTTGCAGAGATGCAATGCGCGATCTTGCCATGCTGGAACGCCGCAAGTGAGCACACTCTAGGCGAACCTTGTGCAGCAGTGCATCAAGATCCGGATAGTCCCTCAGAAAGCTCTGCACGACCAAATTGAGCATGTGTGCCAGACATGGTATGTGAGTGAGGTTGCCTAGGCCCAGAGCTGCCACTAGATTTCGGCCATTGTCACTCGCTACCAAACCTGGCTGGAGATTCGCTGGCACAAACCACACATCGCTCTCCTGCTTGATGGCATTCCAGAGCTCCTGTGCTGTGTGGCTCCGATTCCCCAAAGAAATTAATTTAAGGATGGCCTGTTGACGTTTGGCCACACCTGTGCTCATATCTGGCCTAACAGGCTCACGCAGTGCTGATTCCGAGGAACTAGAGTAGGAGGAGGACTCAATATGTACAGACTGCATTCCTGCAATCCTTGGAGTTGGCAGAATACGTACAGAGCCACTCTCCAGATCTGTACCCGGCTCCACAACATTGACCCAATGGGCAGTGAGGGAAAGGTATCGTCCCTGTCCATGGCTACTGGTCCACGCATCGGTGGTCAGGTAGACCTTGCTACTGACGGCATTTAGTAGCGCATTTTTAATTTTTCCCTCCACATGCTTTTGCAGGGCAGGGACAGCTTGCCTGCTGAAATAAAAGCGGCTGGGCACATTGTATTGTGGAACTGCCAATGACATAAAGTTCCGGAAGGTGTCAGTCTCCACCAGCCTGAATGACAGCATCTCAAGGGCCAGTAGTTTGGCAATGCCGGCATTCAGAGCCAGTGCTCGGGGATGGTTTGCCGAGTGTGGCCACTTTTTCTCCCATGCCTGTGCTACCGATTGCTGGTGAGTGGCCTGGGAGTGTGCTGATGACTGCGAACGTGGTTCAGTGGGTGGAATTTCACTGGGTCTCTGGACAACAGTGGCAGTGGTTCTTCCATGGCGTTCCAGTGAGGAAGCCGAACCAGCTGTGTGTGAGCTGGAGGAAGAGGCCCCAACACGAGCTGAAGAGGTGGTAGGTGCTGCTGAAGGTTGGCCTACATCTTCAGTGTGTCTGTGTAACTCCACCTCGTGCTTGGTACGCACATGTTTCCACATATTTGTGGTATTGAGGTTGGTCACATTTTTCCCTCGTTTCACTTTCTGATGACACAGCTTGCATTTGACAAAGCAAATGTCATCTGCAGCTGTGTCAAAAAAAGACCACGCACTGCAAGTCCTGGGAGCGCCCGTTTTGTGTTTTGGAAGAGGATTGCTCCTCACGGGTGCCAAAGTGGAGGCTACAGGCAACCAAGTCTGCCCCCGCCCTCTCCCTCCTCTTTTGGCCATTCGGAGAATCTCTTCCTCAGAGCTGCTCCCACCACCTTCCTGTGGCTGACGCCATGATGGGTCAAGGACCTCATCATCTCCACTCCCCTCTTCAAGCATCGGCTGGTCCTGGGTTGTCTCGCCAGCACCGTACGCACCAGAAATTGGCAACTGAGTCTCATCATCAACTGATGCATACTGAGGTGTGCTGACCATAGGCACTGGCCCACCCGCCTCTTCAGATTCAGAGGGACAAAGCAGTTGCGCATCACTGCATACTCCCTCTTCTTCACGCTCTAGAATGCTGCTTGGCTGGCCACCTCTTTCCAAGCCAACAGATTCTGAGAACAGAAGTAAAGATTGAGATGGCTCCTGTCCAGGGCTCTCAGACTGCCTGGGCAATTTGGCAGGTGGTGAAGAGACAGATGGTTGCTCTTCAGTGCTCTGGCCTTGGGAGGATGCGGAAGTCATTGAAGTGGATGCGTTAGCTGCCATCCATCCGACAACGGCTTCAATTTGTTCGTCACGCAGCAGTGGGGTACGGCGAGGTCCTACAAAGCTGCGCATGAAGGACTGTTGCCTGGTAAAAGTGGGGGATGCCGGGTCACTGGTGGCCGCAGCAGATACCAAATCCCCACGTCCTCTCCCTGCTGAATCCCCCGTCCTCTCCCTGCTGAAACTCCACGGCCACGACCACGTGCCTTACTCCCTGCCTTCTTCATCTTGGTAGACTGATAAAGATAGGCAGAAAAGTAAAAAAGGGGTGGCTTAGTGTTCTTATTCCTGAACACCTGCTAACCAGTATAAGAAACACTAATTTGGCTAAGAGTGTGTGTACTACACTTTAATATGATCTAATGTGGCCTAGACAACTGTAAAGTGGAGTGTTTGGTGAACTTTATTTCCTTTTTTTTGGGTGGGGGGAAAGGAAAGGATGTGACCAAAGTTTGAAAGCTATAGTATCACAAACTTTTTGGAGCGATTACAATGCAGGAAGCTAACCTACAATGCAATTGATGAGGCTCCAAAAAATAGGGTGATACTAGCCTGGCTGGCCCTGAAGGTCACAAACAAGCAAAAAGGCTCCTCTATCTAATCCTATATAGTGTTTGCAACCAACCAATGACAATGGATGCGGTTGGAAGCACACTAATATAGGAGCAAAAATCTGGCTAAATTAGCTGCAAAAAAAGGACTATGTATGAGGCAGTGACGCACGCTGAGCGGACTACAGCTAGCGGTGGCTGTAGAACACACTGCAACGTGAGCTACACTCACACACAGAGAGACCTATCAGACAGCCAAAAACAGTGCAGAGAAATGGGCTATAGCACTGAAAGGCTGCTGAAAGGCTCCGCTGTCCACTCCTTTAGTGTTTGCAACCAACGTATATGGATACGTATGGAAGCACACGATACAGGAGAAAAAAAAAGCAGCAATAAAAGAAAAATGTGTATGAGGCAGAGACACACGCTGGCCGGCCTACAAGCAGACGTGCCTGCAGGACACACTACACAGCGTGGGTCTGCACTCACACAGCCCTTGCAGACAGCTGTGAAAACAGCGCTGCTAGGGAAAAGCAAGCTACAGTGGTGGTTTATGTAGCCTGGGTTAAGCACTATATGTTTTGTGGAATCGCTATTTCTAACTGTCCCTCACAGTCTTCAACAGCAGCCTGTCCCTAACTGAATTCACAGCAGAGTGACCAGAAATGGCGGCTGCAGCGCTTTTTATAGTGCATCATGACATCATTTCAGCAGCCAATCACAGCCATGCCAGTAGTTAACATGCCTACATGCCTAACAGGATATGCCCACACTTCTGAGGATCCCCATTGGCTGAATCAAATCGAGCGGGCTCCTAGCATTATGGGAACTTCCGATTCCGGTATTCGATATGAAAAAAGTATCGGAACTATCGGAATTCCGATACAGCTAATATCGGCCGATACCCGATACTTGCGGTATCGGAATGCTCAACACTACTAGTCACCCTACATGTATAATAGGGTTCAAAATAATAGCCGTCCAATGTGACTAATCAGATTAATCACTGTTTTTGGTATAAATTATATTACCACATGTCAAACTATTTACAAGTTGGTGCAGTAGGTTCTAAGAAAATCAAGACTCAGTATTCATGATCTGCATGTTTCTGAGTCTGTGTATTAGAATTAACTGAAAGGGGGTGTGACTGTGTTCAAAATAATAGCAGCGTGGAGTTCAATTAGTAAGTCAATCATTCTGTGAAGAAACAGTCGTGAATTAGGTGGTCCTTATTTAAGGGTGAAGCCAGGACATGTTGTCCATGCATTTTTCCTGGAAAACCTGATAAATATGGGTCATTCGAGACATTCTTGAGAAGAACAGCATAGTTGATTAAAAAGTTGATTGGAGGGGGTAAAACCTATAAAGAAGTGCAGACAATGATAGACTGGTCAGCTAAAATGATCTCCAGTGCTTTAAAATGGAAAGTCAAACCCAAGTGACGTGGAAGAAAACGGAAGACTACCATTCAAATGGATGGAAGAATAGCCAGAATGGCAAAGGCTTAGCCAATGCTCAGCTCCAGGATGATCACAGAAAGTCTCAAGTTACCTGTGAGTCCTGTGACAGTTAAGCCCCCGTCTCACATAGCGAGATTGCTGAAGCATCACCGATTTTGTGACGCAACAGCGACCTCGCTACATGTGATAAGCAGCGGCGACAGGCCCCCCCGCTGGATATCGCTGATCGTGTTCGAATGTCCTGGGCCATTTTCTCATCATCGGCGTCCCACTGGCCAGCTCACATCGCTGTATTTAACCCGACGAGCGACCTCGTTTTCGCAGAACTCAGGGATGCAGGCTGGAATCAGCAGCAGAAAAGCTGCTGTGTGACAAGGTACCAATGACCGCCGAGGATCGCAGGATAGTTGCTGCATCGCTGAAGAGATCAGCCTGTTTGGCAGCTTACTAGCAACCATTTAGTGACACACCAGCAATCCTTACCAGGTCGTATCGTTGTCGGGATCGCTGGTGCGTCACTAAGTGAAACAGGACCCTTAGAAGACGCCCGTGTGAAGCTAATCTCTTAGAAAGAAGTCCCCGCAAAGTCCCACTATTAAAAAAGACATGTAATGAAGTCAATACAATTTGCCGAAGAACACATCAACTGGCCTAAAGAGAAATTGAGAAACATTTTGTGGACTGATGAAAGTAAAGTTGTTCTTTTTGGGTCTATGCAACAGAGATCTGAAGCAGTTAAAAAACTGTATACAACTAAATATTACGTTAGTGATTCACAGGAATGCTAAATCCACAAAAAAAAATACATATTGTGTGTTTTGTAAAGAAATGCAGACACTGCTATTTTTTTAGAACAGCCCAATGTTCATTTTTTGTTATTTCCTGTAAAGTAGTTAAAAATTATATACATCTCTCTTCAAGTTTTCAATTAGAAAACAGTGTGCAATGTTCTCAAAAGCATTGAAATAAAAATTAGTGTAACGATTTTGTGATTAACTGATCTTTTAGAACACACTGTGATTATTTTGAACATTACTGTAAATAGCCTATATGCAGTATACTGATTTATGATCTTTCTGATATCATATACCATGTTATCAATGTGGTATATAAATGCTGCTGTGTGCAGATAGATCATTACTATTGATGGACGAACCCATGGTGTGCAGGTTTGGATAAATGTGGCGCCCCCAGGAGTATGGTCGCCACAGTGGCATTACCTTCCTCCTAGGGAGAGTGATGTCATGCTTGGAAGCAATAAAGGGTCTCTCTATCAGTTAAACACAACACACAAAACAGTTCCCACTCCAGGCCAGCAGAGGGAGCTCTGAACCAAAACTGGGGGAGGAGCTGCTCTCTGGGGACCAAGAAGGGGAAATTAGTGAGTTCGTGTGAGGAGGGAAACGTGTTATGAATGATTCACCGTAGGAGGCAAAAACAGAAATGCTAGCTAAGTCCAGAAAACCAGAGAAATTGGCAGCTATCGGATTGCAGACCCCTGAACCTATCAACAACAACTAGCAGTAGCCGTGGGGGTTCCTACGATGCCCTAGACCCCTCGATCACAGCCGGAGAACTGCCTAGCCTAAAGACAGAAAGGGAAATCTAAACTGCCTCAGAGCAGACCCCAAAGCAATAGGCAACCCCCAACATATAATGACGGTGAAGCAAGAAGAAAAAACACTAACACAGATAGAAAGATAGACTGAGCAAATGATGGGGCCCAAGCTAACTAGACAGGACAGGATAGGAAAGCTGCTGTCTGCAATCCGCGAAAAACCCTATGAAAATAAGAGCCAACAGACTGACAGGGAAAAAGGCCCTGAAGACGCTAGGCTTCAAAAAGACTATGTCAGTACTCAGTTATTTTCTGAAGACAGAGCAACTGGCAAAAAAGGAATTCAGCTCACCCCAGCAGGGAATGGCAGAATCCAGAAAAGCAAGGCAAACTAAAACCAAACACAAATGCAAAAAGGCAAAGCAGAAAACTTAGCTTTTGAGGAGCAGGAATCAGACTGGTCTCCTAGAATTCCACAGAGAAATCACCAGCGAGGAGGAAGGGCGTCGGCTGCCTAATATCCAGAGATCCCCGTCGCCCAGTCATCCTCTCCCAGCTCAGGTGCTTGGTAATCAGCCTCACTACCTTCCTTCACAAGAAGAGGGAGTTCATCAGACCTCAATGGTGAAGGGGAAAATGAACTCATAACAGTACCTCCCCCTTGAGGAGGGGTCACCGAACCCTCATCCACGCCACCAGGGCGATCAGGGTGAGCCCGATGAAAGGCAAGCACCAATCTTTTGGCATGAATATCAGAGGCAGAGACCCAGGAATTATCCTCCTGACCATAACCATTCCACTTAACCAAATACTGGAGTCTCCGTCTAGCCAGACGGGAATCCAGTATCTTCTCTACCTCATATTCCATGTTACCTTCAACCAATACAGGGTCTGGAGGTGCCACCCCAGGAACTACTGGTTCAACAAACCTCTTCAACAAGGACTTATGAAACACATTATGGATTTTAAATGTGACAGGAAGAGCCAACCGAAAAGAGACCGGATTAATGATCTCCAAAATCTTGTAAGGCCCAATAAATCTAGTCTTAAACTTAGGAGAAGCTACCTTCATAGCGATATTTTTTGATGATAACCAAACCATATCACCCACCTTAAACTGGGGACCAACGGTCCTATGTCGGTTGGAAAACCGCTGGGCCTTTTCCTGGGAGAGAGATAACTTATCCACCACTTGATCACAGATCTGGTGCATTCTCTCCACCACAGTGTCAACACCTGAGCAGGCAGAAGGCTCCACCTGCCCTGAAGAAAATCGAGGATGAAACCCAAAGTTACAAAAAAAAGGTGACATCAAAGTGGCAGAACTAGCTCTATTATTTAAAGCAAATTCGGCCAAGGGCAAAAATGAAACCCAATCATCCTGATCAGCGGAAATAAAACATCTCAAATACGACTCCAAGGTCTGGTTTGTTCTCTCCGTCTGCCCATTGGTCTGAGGGTGAAACGCAGAGGAGAAGGACAACTGAATTCCCAGCTTGGAACAGAACGTCCTCCAAAATCTAGACACAAACTGAACTTCTCTGTCAGATACAATGTTCTCAGGAATCCCGTGCAAGCGAACCACCTGTTGCAAAAACAGGGGCACCAATTCAGAAGAAGATGGCAACTTAGGGAGTGGTACAAGATGAACCATCTTAGAGAACCTATCACAAATCACCCAAATAACAGTCATTCTCTGAGAGACAGGCATATCAGAGATGAAATCCATTAAAATATGGGTCCATGGCCTCCTGGGGACCGGCAAAGGCACCAGCAACCCACTAGAGCGAGAACAAGATTTAGACCGGGAGCAAGTCCCACAGGACTGCACAAAATTCCTGACATCACGAGACAAGGCGGGCCACCAAAAAGACTGACTCACCAGATCTCTAGTACCAAAAATACCTGGATGACCAGCCAATGCAGAGCAATGAACTTCAGACATCACTCTCTTCTTCCACTGGTCAGGAACATACAACTTTCCACTGGGACAACGCTCAGGTTTGTCCTCCTGGAACTCTTCCAGAGCACGTCTCAAATCGGGCGAGATGGCAGAAAGAACTACCCCTTCGCCTAAGATGGTAGCAGGCTTGGTCACCACAGGAGAATCAGCACAGAAGCTCCTAGAAAGAGCGTCAGCCTTGACATTCTTAGTGCCAGGAAGAAAAGAGACCACAAAATCAAAACGTGTAAAAAACAAGGCCCATCTAGCCTGTCTAGGGTTCAAGCGTTTGGCCGACTCCAGGTAAATCAAATTCTTGTGGTCAGTGAGGACCACGACTTGATGTTTAGCTCCCTCCAACCAATGTCTCCACTCCTCAAATGCCCATTTCATGGCCAACAGTTCCCGATTCCCCACATCATAGTTACGTTCAGATGGGGAGAACTTTCGGGAAAAGAAAGCACAGGGATTCATTTTAGATGTTACAGGATCCTTTTGGGACAAAACAGCTCCTGCACCAATCTCAGAAGCGTCCATCTCTACCTGGAACGGGAGTGAGACATCAGGTTGCCGCAAAACCGGGGCAGAAGTGAATCTTCGGTTCAGCTCCTGAAAGGAAGAAATAGCCTCTGGAGACCAATTCAAGACATCAGCACCCTTCTTAGTCAGATCAGTCAATGGCTTGGCAATACTAGAAAATTTTGCTATAAATTTCCGATAAAAATTAGCAAAACCCAAAAACTTCTGAAGGGCCTTCAAAGAAGTGGGCTGAACCCAATCATAAATGGCCTGTACCTTGGCCGGATCCATTTCAATAGTTGACGGAGACAAAATAAATCCCAAAAATGAAATCCTCTGTACCCCAAAAAGGCATTTCGATCCTTTGACATACAGGGAATTCTCCCTGAAGATCCGGAACACCGTCCGAACATGTTCCACATGAGAATCCCAATCCTTGGAGAAGATCAAAATATCATCCAGATAGATAATCAAAAATTTATCCACAAAGTCTCGGAAAATGTCGTTCATGAAGCACTGGAAGACAGAAGGGGCATTAGTGAGCCTAAAAGGCATCACCAGGTACTCAAAATGTCCCTCTGGAGTATTAAACGCCGTCTTCCATTCATCCCCATGCTTAATGCGGATAAGATTATACGCCCCCCTGAGGTCAAGCTTGGTAAACCAGCAAGCACCTTTAACTCTGGAGAATAGATCCAAAATCAGGGGTAACGGATACTGATATTTAATAGTAATTTTGTTGAGGGCACGATAATCAATACAAGGCCTTAATGAACCATCCTTTTTGGCCACGAAAAAAAACCCAGCACCTAATGGTGAAGAGGATGGTCTAATATGACCCTTCTCCAACGCCTCCTTAATATAGGATCGCATAGCCTCGTGCTCGGGTACAGATAAATTGAAGAGCCGACCCTTGGGAAATTTACACCCCGGGCTCAGTTCAATTGCACAGTCATAACTCCTATGAGGAGGCAAAGACGCAGACTCATTCTCACTAAATACATCATAAAAGTCCGCCAAATAGTCAGGAACATCATGCGACTGAGGAGAGGTGGAAAAAACCGGAGCCTCACTAAGGGCACACCGACAACCCCAACTCACCACAGATGCAGATTTCCAGTACAAAACTGGATTATGAATTTGCAACCAGGAAAACCCCAGAACAATGGTATCATGCAAATTATGCAACACCAAAAATCTGCAATTTTCTTGATGGTTTGGGGCGACCTGCATTACCACCTCGGTCCAAAACTGAGGTTTATTTTTCGCTAAAGGAGTAGCATCAATCCCCCTCAAAGGGATAGGCGTCTGCAGAGGTGTCATAGGAAATCCACAACGTTTAGCAAAATGCAAGTCCATTAGGTTCAGGGCTGCTCCCGAATCTACAAAAGCCTTGGCGGAAAATGTGGACAGGGAGCAGATCAGAATAATTGCCAGAAGAAACTTAGGTTGAACACCACCCACAGAAAACGTGTGTGCAAAACGTTTCTCTCATTTAGGACAGACAGAAATAATATGCGAGGCATCTCCACAAAAAAAACACAGCTTATTATGCTTTCTGAACTCCTGACGTTGCTCCCTGGACAAAACTCTATCACATTGCATAGGTTCAGACACTTGTTCAACAGGTGGCAACACCTCTCGTGCAGTCCTGCGTTCACGTAAACGCCGATCAACCTGAATGGCTAATGAGATAGAATCGTCCAGACCAGAGGGAACAGGAAATCCCACCATAGTATCTTTTACGGCTTCTGACAAACCCTTCCGAAAGAGAGCTGCCAAGGCATTATCATTCCAGGCAGTAAGGACCGCCCACTTTCGGAATTTTTGACAGTACAATTCTGCAGAATCTCGACCCTGGCTCAATGCCAACAGGGTCTTTTCAGCCTGATCAATAGCATTAGGTTCGTCATACAACAACCTCAAGGCTTGAAAAAATGCGTTCACATTAGTCAGACTAGGATCATCAGGTTTCAAAGAAAACGCCCAATCCTGGGGATCGCCACGCAGCAAAGAGATGACAATTTTAACCTGCTGCGTGGAGCTCCCTGACGAGTTAGGCCTCAAGGCAATTTTGAAATTCAAAGATTTAGAACGATCCCCAAAAAACACATCAGGAGTAGGGATCTTTGGTTCAGCAGCATGTGAATGAGCAAGGTAGGCGGAAATTCCGCGCACTTCCAAAGCGAGCTGCTCCACACGATCAGACAATTGCTTTATCTCCATTGAGAGAAAAAAAATTCCCCCTACGGCCTCAGAGATATAGAGGAAAAAATATACACACTTTTTTTTTTAAAATTCTTTCCTGCTATTGAGTACCCTAGGATCTGCGGTATGGCTGGTGATTCTGTTATGAATGAGTCACCATAGGAGGCAAAAACAGAAATGCTAGCTAAGTCCAGAAAACCAGAGAAATTGGCAGCTATCGGATTGCAGACCCCTGAACCTATCAACAACAACTAGCAGTAGCCGTGGGGGGTTCCTACGATGCCCTAGACCCCTCGATCACAGCCGGAGAACTGCCTAGCCTAAAGACAGAAAGGGAAATCTAAACTGCCTCAGAGCAGACCCCAAAGCAATAGGCAGCCCCCAACATATAATGACGGTGAAGCAAGAAGAAAAAACACTAACACAGATAGAAAGATAGACTGAGCAAATGATGGGGCCCAAGCTAACTTGACAGGACAGGATAGGAAAGCTGCTGTCTGCAATCCGCGAAAAACCCTATGAAAATAAGAGCCAACAGACTGACAGGGAAAAAGGCCCTGAAGACGCTAGGCTTCAAAAAGACTATGTCAGTACTCAGGTATTTTCTGAAGACAGAGCAACCGGCAAAAAAGGAATTCAGCTCACCCCAGCAGGGAATGGCAGAATCCAGAAAAGCAAGGCAAACTAAAACCAAACACAAATGCAAAAAGGCAAAGCAGAAAACTTAGCTTTTGAGGAGCAGGAATCAGACTGGTCTCCTAGAATTCCACAGAGAAATCACCAGCGAGGAGGAAGGGCATCGGCTGCCTTATATCCAGTCACAGATTCCCGTCGCCCAGTCATCCTCTCCCAGCTCAGGTGCTTGGTAATCAGCCTCACTATCTTCCTTCACCAAAAGAGGGAGTTCATCAGACCTCAATGGTTAAGGGGAAAATGAACTCATAACAGAAACGTGTGTGGACGAGAGGAGACGTGCTGGAGGATTGAGCAGAATTCAGGCTCACTTCTAGCTGTAGCGCATGGTCTGGAGTCCGGTCTCCAAGGTTGTACGGATACTGATGTTCCTGCAGCAGAAACCGGAGGAATAGGAAGCTGTAAATGCTCTGTTCCCAAATAAGACTCAGAGGCACAACAGCAACGTGTGAGCCAGAAGAAGGAGGCTACAGCTGTCTGCCATACGAGGGAGTTCTAAAAGAGAACAAGCAAGTGGAACTTCAGTGTAACACAGTACTGCAACTACATCAGATAAGCGCTAGAAAGGAGCATAGAGAGATTCCTAAGTTGCTTCCAAGCTGGCCAGCCTCTGTTCCATCTGTAATCTGGACCGTGGACTGCACTTACAAAGCACAGTAGAGGTAACGGAAACTGCTCCCTGTTGTGTCATTGCATTCTTCCTGCAAACCCTCAGCATTGCAAACTAAAACCAAACACAAATGCAAAAAGGCAAAGCAGAAAACTTAGCTTTTGAGGAGCAGGAATCAGACTGGTCTCCTAGAATTCCACAGAGAAATCACTAGCGAGGAGGAAGGGCGTCGGCTGCCTTATATCCAGTCACAGATTCCCATCGCCCAGTCATCCTCTCCCAGCTCAGGTGCTTGGTAATCAGCCTCACTATCTTCCTTCACCAAAAGAGGGAGTTCATCAGACCTCAATGGTTAAGGGGAAAATGAACTCATAACAGAAACGTGTGTGGACGTGAGGAGACGTGCTGGAGGATTAAGCAGAATTCAGGCTCACTTCTAGCTGTAGCGCATGGTCTGGAGTCCGGTCTCCAAGGTTGTACGGATACTGATGTTCCTGCAGCAGAAACCGGAGGAATAGGAAGCTGTAAATGCTCTGTTCCCAAATAAGACTCAGAGGCAACGTGTGAGCCAGAAGAAGGAGGCTACAGCTGTCTGCCATACGAGGGAGTTCTAAAAGAGAAAAGCAGTACCAGGCTCTCACGCAGGAAAACAATGAAGAAATACATCAGGATAAGACTTTGCCAACAAGCAGCAACCTTGTACGCCTTCAGAGTCCTCCTGGATGGAGAAAGAAAAATGTTGTGAAGAAGAAACGGAGAGTGGTGGTCATGGGGGATTCCCTGTTGAGAGGAACTGAGGCCGCTATCTGCAGACCGGATATAACTTCAAGAGAAATGTGTTGTCTTCCAGGTGCAAAAATTAAAGATGTGTCTGACAGGATATCAGGACTCTTCAGACCTACAGATGACTACCCATTCCTGCTACTACATGTGGGGACAAATGACACTGCAAGAAACGACCTGGAAACCATCTGTAGAGACTTTGAAGACTTAGGTAAGAAAGTGAAAGAACTGGGAGCGCAGGTGGTCTTCTCTTCCATCCTCCCAGTGGATGGCCATGGAACAAGGAGGTGGAATAAGATTCTGCAGGTGAACAACTGGCTACGTCGATGGTGCCGTCAGCAACTATTTGGATTTCTGGATCACGGAGTGAACTACTTATACGATGGACTACTTGCTAGAGATGGGGTGCACCTTACGAAGACTGGTAAGCATGTATTTGGAAGTCGCCTTGCTACACTTGTAAGGAGAGCTTTAAACTAGAACAACATGGGAAGGGAAGCAAAAGACCAGAAAAAGCCATACACCTGACAAATGCTATTGAGAACTCTGCTATTAGAAGTGGAAAGGAAGAACAAAGACGAAAGAATCTAATTTATAAAAATATTGGAGAAAGAGAAACCAATCACAAACTAAAATGTTTCTATACTAATGCACAAAGCATGGGCAACAAACAAGGAGAATTGGAACTACTAACACAGGAAAAGAAATATGATGTCATTGGAATCACTGAAACTTGGTGGGACAATACACATGATTGGAATACAAGACTAGAAGGATACAACTTATTTGCAAGAAACAGACTTGATAAACGAGGAGGAGGTGTCGCATTGTATGTTAGAAACGCGTATATCTGCACAGAGATTGAAGCTTCAGAGACTGGGAGTTCTGTGGAAACTGTTTGGGTAAGAATACAAGGACAGAACAATGGAAAGGACACCATTGTAGGCATTTACTACAGGCCGCCTGTGCAAGCTGAAGCTATGGATGAACTCTTTATGCATCAAATGGCCAAGTTCTCCAAAAAATATGACATAGTTGTCATGGGAGATTTCAACTATCCAGACATTTGTTGGGAATCTCTCTCAGGCAAAACTAACAGGTCAAGGAAATTCTTATCCTCTCTTGCTGACAACTTTATCTTCCAAAAGGTAAGGGAGAAAACAAGGGGAACTGCTACCTTGGATCTAATCCTTATAAACAGGGAGGAAATGGTTGAGGAGGTAAAAGTGGCTGGGACCCTAGGAGGTAGCGACCATGCTATTTTAGAATTTTGGATAACTAGAGGCGGAAGACCTGTGAAGACTCAGACGTCAAGGTTAGATTTCAGAAAGGCAGATTTTAAGGGATTCAGAAAGAGAATTGGAGGGATCCAATGGCTGGATATCCTTAAAGACAAAAATGTCCAGGAAGGATGGGAAATCTTGAAAAATGAAATTCTCAAAGCACAGTTGTTAACAATTCCGAAAAGAGGGAAGAATAGGAAGCAGTTAAGGAAACCAGGATGGATGAACACAGAACTTAAGCACATGCTAAAAAGGAAGAAAAACCGGATTACTTACTGGTAATACTCTTTTGTAGAGTCCACGACAGCACCCACTGAGAGAGGGGATCCACCCCAGGAAGAGGAAACCTACAGAGAGATAAATGGGGCGGTCCCCCTCGCTCCCTCAGTTTGTATTACCGAGAACAACGGAGGAACCGCCATACATGTTTTAGTCATTTTGCTTGGGCGATTCATTTATCTTACCCCTATGCAGTTTTAAGCTTACTAAGTTTAATCACATATCTAACTTAAATCATAATCTCCACCACCAAGGAGACCCATGTGTGAAAAAATTTCTACGGGAGGGAAGTGAGCGGGTGCTGTCGTGGACTCTACAAAAGAGTATTACCGGTAAGTAATCCGGTTTTTCCTCTTCGCCACGACAGCACCCACTGAGAGATTTTCAGAGATAATCACTTGGGCGGGCACACCGTGTTAAGGACTGATCTACCAAAAGTTAGATCCTCGGTAGAGGACAAATCTAGTCTATAGTGACTATAAAAGGTAGATGGAGAAGACCAGGTTGCAGCCTTACATATTTGTTCAATTGGGACGTTCGCCCTCTCGGCCCAGGAGGATGATATGGCTCTAGTAGAGTGCGCCTTAATCCCCAGTGGAGGGTCTTCTCCTTTTGTCAGATACGCCATTGTGATCGCATCTCTAATCCATCTGGATATCGTGCCCGATGTAACTGCAGACCCCTTCCTGCTGCCCTGGAATGAGACAAAAAGAGACCTACTCTGCCTCCAGGGACTGGTCCTATCAAGGTAGGCTAGCACGGCTCTTTTCACATCTAAGGTGTGATATTTCTCCTCGTCCTGTGTTGACGGGTTCTCATAGAATGAAGGTAGGCATATCTCTTGAGACCTATGAAATTTAGTTGCCCGTTTGGGCAGATAGGACGGGTCCATCTTTAAAATGAGACTGTCTCGTGTTGTTAACAGGAACGGTGGGTCTACTGACAGAGCATGAAGATCACTCACTCTCCTGGCCGATACTAAGGCCACCAGCATAGCCGTTTTCAATGAGAGGCACTTTACTGATGCTGAGCTTATGGGCTCAAATGGTGCCTGAGTGAAGGCATCCAAAACCAGAGTAAGGTTACACGCTGGAAGTCGAGGCACATGCACCGGTTCTGCTCGTTGACAGGCCGAGATAAACCGAGTCACCCATCTATTTGCTGCCACGTTATAGTTAAACAGGGCTCCTAGGGCTGACACGTGGACCTTAAGAGTGCTTACTGAGAGTCTAAGTTCTCGGCCTCTTTGTAGAAACTCTAGAATGGCCGTAATGGGTACTTCACCAGCTAGTTTTGTTGGGTGAAAAGCCAGGAACTTCCTCCACACCTTAGCATATATTTTTGTCGTGGACTCCTTCCTGCTTTGTAGCAGGGTATTAATTAGGTTCTTTGAGAAACTCTTCTGCCTCAGTAGCTCCCTTTCAAATTCCAGGCCGCTAGGTGCAGGGCTTTGGCCTGTGGATGGTAGCAGGGTCCCTGCGAGAGAAGGTCCTGGTGCAGCGGCAGGATCCACGGGTCGGTTATTGACATGGCTCTCAGCCATGAAAACCACGGTCTTTTTGGCCAAAACGGGGCTATCAAGATGACCCTCGCCCTCTCCTGTCTTATTTTCCTGACTACTGTTGGTAGTAGTACCATCGGAGGAAAGGCATAGGCTAGTTGGAATGCCCAGGGTGTTTGGAGGGCATCTAGAATATCTGGGTTGTCCGACCTGTAGAGAGAAGCAAACCTTTTTACGCGCCTGTTGGCTCTGGTTGCGAATAGGTCTATCTCCGGTCTGCCCCATTCTGACGCTATCATTTCGAACACGTCTCTGCTGAGGACCCACTCTCCCTGGTATAGGGCCTGGCGACTGAGATAGTCTGCTCGGGAGTTGTCCACTCCTCTTATATGGAGCGCTGACAAGGAGAGAAGATGGACCTCGGCCATCTCCAGAATCTTTCCCGCGATAGACATCAGCGGCATTGACCGCGTGCCTCCTTGCCGGTTTATATAGGCCACTGCGGTGGTATTGTCTGTCTGGATCCTTACGTGGGCGCCTCTTAACTGCGGGAGGAAGCGAGATATCGCATAAAAAATCGCTGTTAGCTCCTTTACATTAGAGGAGGCCTCTATTTCATTCTCCCGCCACCAGCCTTGTACCTTGTGCTCCTCTAGGTGGGCTCCCCAACCTAAGGGACTGGCATCTGTGGTGAGTATCTTGGAGGGAGTCACCCACCACTGTACTCCCTTCGATAGCTTGGAAGGAATTAACCACCATTTTAGGGATTCAACCACCTCGGGCGATAGGGATATCTTCCCTTCCAGCCGCCCCTGCAGTCTACCTATCTCCTGCAGAATAGCCCACTGTAGTTCTCTAGAGTGGAACTGAGCCCATTGCACCGCTGGAATGCATGATATTAGTGACCCCAGCAAGGACATGCCCTGTCTCAATGATATCACGGGTCTTCCTGTAGCATTCTGTACTTTGTCAATTATGGCCATTACTTTGGCGTTTGGCAGAAAGCACTCCTCAGTTACGGAGTCTACTTGCAGGCCCAAAAACCTTTGACAGGTCACCGGCTCTAGTCTGGATTTCTCCCAGTTAATTAGCCAACCCAGTGTTTGTAGGGATGAAATAATCCTAGCTATTCTTGCTTCACACTGTGAAACAGAATTCCCCACTATGAGTAGGTCGTCTAAATAAGGGACAACTAGGGTGTCATTCAGCCTTACATATGACATTACTTCCAGCATTAATTTGGTAAATACCCGAGGAGCCATGGATAGCCCGAATGGCATTGCCGCAAACTGGAAATGCTGAATCCGACCTCTGAACCAGACTGCTACCCGCAGGAACCTTTGGTGCCCTCGATATATGGGGAGATGGTAGTAGGCGTCCTTTAGGTCCAAGACCGCCATATAACACCTGGGAAACAAGAGCTTTATTGCAGACTTAATCGACTCCATTTTAAACGACCTCAGTCTTAGGAAGGTATTAAGTTTCTTTAAATTTATTATAGTCCTGTAAGAGCCATCTGGTTTTGGGACTAAGAATAGAGGAGAATAAAAGCCCATCCCTGTTTCGTCGTCTGGGACCTCCACTAGAACCTGTTTAGATAGCAGTACCGCAATCTCCATCTCCAGTGCTTCCTGCTGAGAAGTCAATAAGAAGGAGTTCGGTGGATACCGAACGAATTCTAATTTTAGGCCTGATGATACAATACTTAGGGCCCACGGGTTTGAAGTCACCTTCATCCATTGGCGGCTGAATCTTAATAGCCTGCCACCTACCGGTATAACGGTTTTATCGGGATCTGTCTCCTCTGAAGGGACGTTTCCCGAATAGGTTGCCTCTTTGCTTGGGGTCCTTATTTCCCCAGCGGTCCTGGGGTCTAAAGTCTTTCTTTTTACCGAACGGCGGCTTCCTGTAGGCCCTCCTGTTGAACGGAACATACGGGTTAGGGAACCCCTTTTTCCTCTCCCCCGCTTTTGTCAAAATTTCATCCAGTTCTGTACCAAACAGGTACTTACCCTGGCAGGGTATAGCACACAATCTAGTTTTTGTTTGTGTGTCTCCTTTCCACCCCTTCAACCATAAGGCCCGCCTGCCAGCATTGGTCAGTCCTGCAGCTCTAGCCGACAACCGGAGAGAATCCGCGGAGGAGTCGGAGAGGAAAGCCGCTGCTCCTTTAATGAGGGGCATAGAGGAAAGAAGCCTACTCCTAGCTACTCCATTTTTAATATTGTCCTCCAAGTCGTTCAGCCACACCAACATAGATCTTGCCGTACATGTGGCTGCTATTGCGGGCTTAAAGGCTGCCGTACAAGCTTCCCAAGATCTTTTGAGGAATGTATCGGTCTTACGATCCGAAGAATCAGCCAAAGTTCCCGAATCCTCCACCGGCAAGGAGGATCTACGGGAGGTAGAGGCCACTGCCGCATCCACCTTGGGGGCTCTCGACCAGGCCGTTAACTCCTCATCGTCAAAGGGATACTTACGCTTTGACGTTAAGGGGAGGAAGGTCCTTTGACCTTGTTTCTCCCATTCCCTCTTAACTAGGTCTTTTACAGCTGAGACCACTGGGAATGCTCGGATCTTTTTACGAGAAATACCCGCAAACATAATGTCCTGAGGGGTCTTGGGGTCCTTACTCTCCGGCAACCCCATGGTATTTCGGACAGACTTTACAAGATTACTGACACTGTCCGTGGGGAAACACGTCTGATCCTCGTCCTCTGAGGAAAGGTATTCCTGGGACTCATCGGAATCTAGTTCTCCGGTATCAGACGGTGACTTGGACGCCAGCGAGACTCCTCCTTTAGGTGAACATATTTCTCTCATGGAGGAGTGACCCCCTAGACTACTAGAACCACCTAAGGCCCGTAGTTCCTCCCTTATCATTGCCCGGATATCCTCCTTCTTTCGTGAGGATTCCTCCTGCAAGGCCTCCTCAACGCATGATTGGCATAATCTCTTTGGGTGGCCATCCGGGAGGGGCTGCGAACATAAGGCACACTCACTATGTTTCGCCTTCTCTGTTCTTTTAGCCTAAAAGGGGTATGGACCAGAAAGAGAAGGCCATCAATTATCTAACCTGACCAAAAAACACTCACCCGTGAATTTCGTCAGCAACTACCGGCTGCGGTGTCCGGGACCCAGGCTGAGGCGAGGCATGGGACGACTTCTTTTCCTTACGTTTCTTCTCTACCGGCTCATCTTGTCTGGAAGGCCCAATGGATTCCTTCCTAGAGCTGCCACTTCTGGTGCTATTGGATCTTCTCGTAGCACTGCTCTGTCGACTACCAAGTGGGGATACCACTGGCTGACCTAATGGGAGCGAAGCTGAGTCATCTAAAGACGACATGACTGCGCACTGGCGCTGTGTCTGTGGCTTCCTTTTAAAGCCTCTGCTATAGCTGCTCCTCTTTTTTTTTTTTTTTTTTGTCCACCATTTTTTTTTTTTTTTTTCAGCCCCTACTGCGCATGCGCGGGCGTTGTCCCGCGGTCTCTGCCTTCAGCCTGAACCCGGAAGTCCTCCTCCACTTCCGGGTTGCCTCTCCTGGCGCTGGGTCACCGCAAATAGTGATGCGGCCGGCGACACCGCGCGTCTGCGCCCCCTCTCCACGCACGGGGTCCTTCTCCTGCCCAGGTATGACTCCCAGCAGCGCCGCTCAGCACATACCGCACAAGCCCTTCTGCCACTCTGGGGGGGGAGCGCCGGCCTCAGTACGCCCGATGGCGTTCGTAATGCGTCCACCCCCTCGGGGGGGGGGGGGAGGGGGAGTATAGCCATAACCCCAGTGAGCTTTGGCACCACTTTCGCCTCCAGCCTCATCTGCATTACGCCAGCTCTGGGGGGGGGAATACACCTCTCCGCCCGACGCTGCCTCCGGTCCTGGGGCCCCTGCTGCTCATATTATGCAGGCAGGCGGCTACCAGACCAGGTATCCTCTTCTGCGGGTTCCTTCCTAGGAACAGGAAACCAAACTGAGGGAGCGAGGGGGACCGCCCCATTTATCTCTCTGTAGGTTTCCTGTTCCTGGGGCGGATCCCCTCTCTCAGTGGGTGCTGTCGTGGCGAAGAGGAAAAAAATGTTTATAAAATGGAAAGAGGGAGGCATATCTAAAGAAGAATATAATGCTGTCTGCAGAACCTGCAGGGCACAAATCAGATTAGCTAAAGCTGAAAATGAATTGAGGCTTGCAAGAGATGTCAAAAGCAATAATAAAGGATTTTGGGGATATGTCAAAAGTAAAAGAAAAGTCAAAGATGCTATAGGATTTTTACAGGATGAAAATGATGAAATGGTAAGACAGGATGTTGAGAAGGCTGAACTTTTAAATTCCTATTTTGCATCTGTTTTCTCTCAGAAAGGAAATGTAACATCAACTGTTATTCACTGTCCTATTAAGGGAATAGAAGAATCCAGGATATCTATAAACAGAAAGATAGTGAGGAAACACTTAGCTAGCCTAAATGAATTCAAGTCTCCAGGTCCAGATGAATTACACCCCAGAGTACTGAAGGAGATAGCAGAAGAAATGTTTGAACCCCTCTCTATAATCTTTGAAAATTCTTGGAGAACAGGAGAAGTGCCAGAAGACTGGAGAAGAGCAAATGTTGTTCCTATCTTCAAAAAGGGGAAGAAGGTGGACCCAGGTAACTATAGGCCGGTGAGTCTGACTTCTATACCAGGAAAGATCTTTGAACAAATTATTAAACAACATGTATGTCAATACCTGGATAAGAATGAAGTGATTAAACAGAGTCAGCATGGGTTTGTAACTAATAAGTCATGTCAGACTAACTTAATTTCCTTCTATGATGGTATCACTGATTGGGTGGATCAAGGAAATGCTGTAGATATAGTATATCTTGACTTCAGCAAAGCATTTGACAAAGTCTCTCATACAATCCTTATTGAAAAAATGATTAAGTATGGAATGGACAAGGCAACTGTTAGGTGGATTCATAACTGGCTTAGTGATCGGACCCAAAGAGTGGTCGTAAATGGCTGCACATCCAGTTGGAAGAATGTCTCAAGTGGGGTACCACAGGGCTCTGTCCTGGGCCCTGTATTGTTCAACATCTTTATCAACGATTTAGATGAAGGCATTGAGGGTAAACTGATTAAATTTGCTGATGACACAAAGCTAGGAGGGATAGCTAATACTAGAGAAGAGAGAGAGAGGATTCAAAAAGATTTAAATAAACTGGAGAAGTGGGCAGCAACAAACAGAATGGTTTTTAACAGGGAGAAATGCAAAGTACTACATCTGGGCAATAAAAATGGAAAAAGCATATATAGAATGGGAGGAATAGGGCTAAGTGACAGCACATGTGAAAAAGACTTGGGTATACTAATAGATCACAGACTGAATATGAGTCAACAGTGTGATGCAGCAGCAAAAAAGGCAAATGCAATTCTAGGATGTATTAACAGAAGCATACAGTCTAGATCACGTGAAGTCATTATTTCCCTCTACTCCTCTTTGGTCAGACCTCATCTGGAATATTGTGTCCAGTTTTGGGCACCACATTTTAAAAAAGACATCAACAAACTGGAGCAAGTTCAGAAAAGAGCGACCAGAATGGTGACCGGTCTGCAAACCCTGTCTTATGAGGAAAGGTTGCAGGATTTGGGAATGTTTAGTTTGCAAAAGAGAAGACTGAGAGGAGACTTAATAGCTGTCTACAAATATCTAAAGGGCTGTCACATTGTAGAAGGATCAACTTTATTCTCATTTGCACAAGGAAAGACTAGAAGCAATGGGATGAAACTGAATGGGAGGAGACACAGATTAGATATTAGAAAAAACTTTTTGACAGTTAGAGTGATCAATGAGTGGAACAGGCTGCCACGAGAAGTGGTGAGTTCTCCTTCAATGGAAATCTTCAAACAGAGGCTGGACAGACATCTGACTGGGATGATTTAGCGAATCCTGCTTTGAGCAGGGGGTTGGACCAGATGGCCCAGGAGGTCCCTTCCAACTCTACGATTCTATGATTCTATGGAACTTCAGTGTAACACAGTACTGCAACTACATCAGATAAGTGCTAGAAAGGAGCATAGAGAGATTCCTAAGTTGCTTCCAAGCTGGCCAGCCTCTGTTCCATCTGTAATCTGGACCGTGGACTGCACTTACAAAGCACAGTAAAGGTAACGGAAACTGCACCCTGTTGTGTCATTGCATTCTTCCTGCAAACCCTCAGCATTGCTGCATCTCTGTGCCAGACACTACACCCTCTTCCTCAACACCAATTACCACTGCCCTGGGACTACAGTTCTACCTGTGGGGAGCTATTACATCTTGCTGCCTTATACCATCTGTCCCAGAGGATCTGCCTGCAGCGTCGGCTTAACCCCTTCATTGCCGATCACCACAGGTGGCGTCACGTATCATCCACTTATAAACTTTAATCAGCCACGCTGAACCCCTTTTACATGGATGCCCAGGGCCATGGACCGGGTCACCACTACTGTGACACTTCCCTCTAAGATACCGGCCCCGTAGCGAGTACCCCAATGCCCTGGCGGGCGATCCTTTTTGGCATCACGAACTGGATTTATGGAGCCCGGTGCCCCCGGATCCTGTGTCCCAGAGACTGTGTTGTGTGCCATAGACTATTTGCGCAATTGCCGCCATTACCCCGTTGCTTGCCCGTGCGGGAAGCCAAAGGGGTGGGCCGTCAAGGGCGGAGCCAGACAAAAAGCATGAAAAAGTGAAGTGCTGCGCAGGAAGAGGCCAGTGAGAAGCAGAGGCCTGCAGTCCCCCGACCATCCAGCCTGCGGAGCGGCAACCGGTAAGCCAGCGCAACCCAGGGCCTGGCCAATGTTAACTAGGAGGGGAGGAGAATGTCTGAGGCAAGAGCAGATGCAGAGGTGGATGCCACTGCACCCCCCACAGCGCCGCAAGATGCAGGGGCCAGCGCAGCTGCGGCTCCAATGGCACCGCAGAATCCAGCAGCCAGCGCTGCCTCCAGAGCACCGCAAGCATCAGCGCCCACCAAACAAGTCCCCATAATGCCGCTGTCCATGCCCTATATACCAGGAGCAGCCTGGTTACCGCAGTACTCGGGAGTCACATACCCTGAGTGAATTCAAAGAGAGACTGCAGTTTGTTTGAGGTGTATCCTCTGTCTGAAAACCAAAAAGTGAACATCCTTATTGGGCAGTTAACTGGTGCAGCGCAAAGAGAAGTAAAAGCCTGGCAGGACACCGATAAAGAGACTGTTAAAAAGATTCCAAGCACCTTTGACACCGGCACTGCAGCTGAAATAAAAATGAGATTCTTTGGGTGTAAGCAGAGAGCGCAGGACAGTATCCGGGACTATGCTCTTAACCTGCAGGAGGCGCTGCGAGCCATAAAGCAGATTGACCCCGACAGTGTGAAAGATGGAGACAGACTGTTAAAGGAGCAATTTATTGAGGAAATCCTGTCCAGTACCCACAGAGCACAGCTGCGCATCATAGCCCTACAAAACCCTGACCTAGACTTTGTAGACTTCAAAGACACAGCTATCCAGGTGCTGCATGAACCAAATGTCAGCCGTCCAGCGCCCCCTAGGGGCCCAGCAATCACATACCACCAAGAAGCAGCATCTTTCCCTCACAGCCCTGCGGGGGCTGATGCACAGACTCTGGATAATGATCCATCTACAGAACTGCGCCTTCAGGTCCAAGAGCTGGCCAAAAGTATGGCTGCACTTGCCAAAACTGTGCAGTCCATGCAGGTGTCCTCAAAGGAGAAGATCCAGCTGGCCTCCAGTCCAGAGGATGTCCCGTGGCTACGGAAAAAGAGGATCCTGCCACGTCGAGGAAGAGACAACAATCGCTATGACCAGGACGGACGTCCCATCTGTCGTCGCTGTTGCAAGGCAGGCAACATCACAAGATTCTGCCACCCTGGGGCAGAGGGCCAACCCCCAGGAGTAGGACTACAAGGCACAAAGAACTGGCGAGCCAAGTATGTTGGAGGGCGACCAGTCCTCCCAGTGGTGATTGATGGCATCCCCATGAACGCTTTGCTGGACACTGGCTCTCAGATGACAACTATGCCATACATCCTTTACAAGCGGTACTGGGCTGACACTGAACTTACCCGTGGCCCAAGTGATGAACTAACAGTAGTTGCCAGCAATGGTCAGTCTTTACCACAAATAGGATGTAAAGAGATTACCATTAAAGTGGGGCGAGTAGAGTTAAAATCTCAAGGTCTGATAGTTGTAGACATTGATCGACGAGAATGTAACCCAATGATGACCCTAGGTACTAATGTGATTGAAAATTGTCTTGCCGAGGTTATTGTTTTGTTGCAACAGGTAGCCGAGACTGCTGGTTCCAGTGAACAACGAGTCCTGCAGAAGGAGATCAAGGCCCTGATACAAAGACAGCAGGTAGAACTGTCTGGCGGAGAAATTGGCAGCGTCAGAGTGAGTGATTCTTTCCCCATTGCGATACCCCCCAGATGTGAAATGTTAATTTGGTGTCGGGCAGCCATAGGCCTCAGAGGAAAAGATTACCAAGCATTGGTAGAGCCAGTGTACTCTGATAGCCGGCCCACTATCCTTACAGCCAGAGGGGTAGTTGATGTTCGCAAAGGGAGAGTACCTGTACGCCTCTTGAATTGTGAGGAAGAGGAGGCCACAATACCTCGGTATTCCACAGTTGCTAAGCTGCTTACTGTCAGTAACAACGCAATACAGGCAGCAGAGCCCTTGGTCTCATCTGACCAGGTAGAGGACAATGGCTCTGTAAAACAGCTGGAGGAGTGGTGTCAGCAGCTGCATGTGGGAACTGACTCCACCCCTTCATACCAAAAGAGTGGGGTTTACCGAGTGACTCAGGAGCATGAGCGGGTATTCAGTAAACACCCTCTAGACTTTGGGAAGGCAAAAGGGGTTCAACACCATATCCCCACTGGAGACCATCCACCCATTAAAGAAAGGTACCAGCCTATACCCCCAACACAATATCAATGTGCCAAAAGTATGTTGTGGGAAATGAAGGGACTTGCACTAGGGGGGAATGTGGCGCCCCCAGGAGCATGGCCACCACAGTGGCTTTGCCTTCCTCCAGGGAGGGTAATGCCAGGCTTGGAAGCAGTGAAGGGTCTCTCTCGCAGTTAACCTATATATGCAACACAGTTCCACTCCAGGCCAGCAGGGGGGACTCTGAACCGGAATTGAAGGGAGGAGTGCTCTCTGAGGGCAAGGAGGAAGGAGTGGTTAGTTAGCATGAGGAGGGTGAAGTGTGCAGACGTGAGGGAGAAGAACGGAGATCGAGCAGAGAGGAAAGGCTCATCTCCAGTGAGAGCGCATGAACTGGAGCCTGGTCTCCACGGTTGTATGGATACTAATGGTCCTGCAACAGACACCAGAGGAGTAGGAGGCTGTAAATGCCCTACCCCCACCTAAGACTCAGAGGCACAACAGCACGGAGTGAGCCAAGAGAGGAATAGCGGCTACAGCTGTCTGCCATACGAGGAGTGCTAGTAGAAGAGAATTAAGAGGAACTTCAGTGTAACTCAGTACTGGGAGTACTTCACTCAAATAAGCACTAGGGAAGGAGTCTGCACAGCCCATCTGCTGAGAGAAAATCCAGAGCTGCTTCCAGGCTAGCCTGCTCCGGTACCATCTGTAATCAGGACCCTGGACTGCATTTATCAAGTAAAGGTACAGAAATTGCACCCTGCTGTGTCTTTGTCTGTTTCGTACCCTTCCGGCACTGCTACATCCCCGTGCCAACCACATCTACACTGCCCTGGGACTACAGCATCACCTGTGGGGAGCTTGTACATCTTTGCTGCACCATACCATCAGTCCCAGGGGATCTGCATGCAGCGTCGGCTTAACATCTCACTTGCTGAATACCACAGGTGACGTCACAAACTATTCATTTAATCAACTACATTCCACCATTTCAATTCCTCCATTACTTGGGCGCCCAGGGCCACGGACCGGGTCACTGCTGCTGTGACACAACCCGCTGACACCGGCCCGGTACCGAGCCCTCCCAGGGCTGTGGGGTACTCGGTACCGGGCAGGTGTCAGCGGGATGTGTCACAGCAGCAGTGATGCTGCACAGTGATTAGTCGCCCCTTATAATGCTGCAGTGATTAGTGGCCCCTTGTAATGCTGCACAGTGATTGGTGGCCCCTTGCAATGCTGCACAGTGATTATTGGCCCCTTGTAATGCTGCAGTGATTAGTGGCCCCTTGTAATGCTGCACAGTGATTATTGGCCCCTTGTAATGCTGCAGTGATTAGTGGCACCTTGTAATGCTGCACAGTGAATACTGGCCCCCTGTAAGGCTGCAGTGATTAGTGGCCCCTTGTAATGCTGCACAGTGATTATTGGCCCCTTGTAATGCTGCAGTGATTAGTGGCCCCTTGTAATGCTGCACAGTGATTGGTGGCCCCTTGTAATGCTGCACAGTGATTACTGGCCCCTTGTAATGCTGCACAGTGATTAGTTGCCCCTTGTAATGCAGCACAGTGATTAGTGGCCCCTTGTAATGCTGCAGTGATTAGTGGCCCCTTGTAATGCTGCACAGTGATTGGTGGCCCCTTGTAATGCTGCACAGTGATTATTGGCCCCTTGTAATGCTGCAGTGATTAGTGGCCCCTTGTAATGCTGCACAGTTATTAGTGGCCCCTTGTAATGCTGCACAGTGATTAGTGGCCCCTTGTAATGCTGCACAGTGATTGGTGGCCCCTTGTAATGCTGCACAGTGATTACTGGCCCCTTGTAATGCTGCACAGTGATTAGTTGCCCCTTGTAATGCAGCACAGTGATTAGTGGCCCCTTGTAATGCTGCAGTGATTATTGACCCCTTGTAATGCTGCACAGTGATTGGTGGCCCCTTGTAATGCTGCACAGTGATTATTGGCCCCTTGTAATGCTGCAGTGATTAGTGGCCCCTTGTAATGCTGCACAGTTATTAGTGGCCCCTTGTAATGCTGCACAGTGATTAGTGGCCCCTTGTAATGCTGCACAGTGATTAGTGGCCCCTTACAATGCTGCATGGTCTTAGTGGCCCCTTACAATGCTGCTGCCGCTGCCTCAATTAAAGAAAAAAAAAACCTATATACTCACCTCGTCTCTGCTGCTGCTGCAGCTGCTGCTCCTCAGCATTGCCGGCCCTGCACAGTGATTGTTCAGGCAGAGGGCGCCTGCTAACTACATCATGGCATCCTCTGACCTGAACTTCACTGCCAGAGGAAGCAAGACAGCAGAGCGATGCGCAGCGGTGGAACGGGGGACAGGTGAATATGGCTCCCTCCATTATACTCACCTCTCCTAGCATGTGTCTTGCAGCCCCCCATGCTTATTTCATCTCTGCGCTGTTCTTCCTGCTTTCAGTGTCCACGTGGTGCCGCTCATTACATATGTGCATATGTAATGAGCCGCTCATTACATATGCGCATATTTAATGAGCGGCTGCTGAAAGCAGGGAGAACATTGCTCAAAAGATGGAATAAGCAGGGGGGCTGCAAGAGACATGCAGGAGAGGTGAGTATGTACTTAATTGCACTACCCGGGTAGCGCCGATCGGAGCCGGGGCCCCGGGCCCCTATATAGGCCGGGCCCCAAAGCAACCGCTTCGGCTGCTACCCAGGTAGTTACGCCAGTGCTACGATGATCCTAGATGCCTCGTCACAGCCAGAGAACTAAATAAGCCTAAAGCAAGAAGAGGGGAAATCTAAACTGCCCCAGAGCAGACCCCAAAGCAATAGACAGCCCCCAAACATGTATTGACGGTGAGACAAGATGAAAACACAAACACAGATAGAAAAATAAGCTGATCAAATGATGGGGCCCACACTAACTAGAAAGGACAGGAAAGGAAAGATGCTGTCTGCAATCATGCACAAAACCCTGCCAAAAAATGTCCAACATTTTCTGATAGCAAAAACCCTGAAGTCGCTAGACTTCAATTCCCAATATCAGCACTCTGGTATATTCTGAAGACAGAGCAAAAAGAGACCAATCTGATCAGGGACAAAAAGCAAACTGGCATAAACAGAAACATAAGAATGGAAATTCAGCACAGCCCCAGCAGGGGCTGGCTGACCACAAAAACATAGTAAACCAGACCAAATCTCATGTGAAAAATAGCAGAGCACACTTAGCTTGAGAAGGCAGGAACAGAACTGAAAACCAGAACCTCAGGGCAGGAGAAAATCACCAGCAAAAATTTAGGGAGTCGGCTGTCTTAAATCCAGTCGGAGACTCCTGATGTCCACTCACAGTCCTCCTCCTCAGGTGGCAGGTCTCTGCAATTTAGATCAGCTTCATTACCTGCTGTCACCACCAGAGGGAGCCCGGATGGAGAACTCACGACTCCTCTGTCAACACAGCCATCTCCATCACCCTCACCAGAAGCCAGAGGTAAACCAGAAAATGAGTTCACAACAGTACCCCCCCTTAAGGATGGGTCACCGAACCCTCCTGCACGCCACCAGGCCGATCAGGATGGGCCCGGTGAAAAGCACGAACCAATTTATCGGCATGAATGTCAGAGGCAGAGACCCAAGAATTGTCCTCCTGGCCATAACCCTTCCACTTGACCAAATACTGGAGTCTCCATCTAGCCAGACGAAAATCCAGTATTTTCTATATCTCATATTCCACATTACCTTCAACCAACACAGGGTCAGGAGGTGCCGCCATAGGAACCACCCGCTCAACAAACCTCTTCAACAGAGACTTATGAAACACGTTATGGATCTTAAACGTAACTGGAGAGCCAATCGAAAAGAAACCGGGTTAAGAATCTCCAAAATCCTATAAGGCCCAATAAATCTTGGCTTAAACTTTGGAGATGCAACCTTCATAGAGATATTTTTTGATGACAACCAAACCATATCACACACTTTAAACCGGGGACCAATGGTCCTATGCCGGTTGGAAAACCGCTGAGCCTTTTCTTGAGAGAGGGACAACTTATCCACCACTTGGTCCCAAATCTGCTGCATTCTCTCTACCACAGTGTCAACACCTGAGCAGGCTGAAGATTCCACTTGCCCTGAAGAAAATCGAGGATGAAACCCAAAGTTACAGAAAAAGGGCGACATCAATGTGGAATAGAACTAGCTCTATTATTTAGGGCGAATTCGGCCAAGGGCAAAAATGAGACCCAATCATCCTGATCAGCAGAAATAAAACATCTCAAATAGGACTCCAAAGTCTGGTTAGTTCTCTCAGTTTGCCCATTGGTCTGTGGGTGAAACGCAGAGGAGAAGGAAAACTGAATTCCCAGCTTGGATTAAAAGGCTTTCCAAAATCTGGAGACAAACTGGACTCCTCTGTCGACACAATGTTCTCAGGAATCCCATGCAACCGAACCACCTGTTTTAAAAACAAGGGCACCAACTCTGAGGAAGATGGCAGCTTTGGGAGTGGTACAAGATGGACCATCTTAGCAAATCTATCACAAATCACCCAGATAACAGTCATTCTCTGAAAGACAGGAAGATCAGAAATAAAATCCATTGAGATATGGGTCCATGGCCTCTTGGGCACCGGCAAGAGCATCAACAACCCACTAGAACGAAAACAGGGTTTAGACCGGGAACGAGTCCCACAAGACTGCACAAAATTCCTGACATCACGAGATAAGGCGGGCCACCAAAAAGACCGACTCACCAAATCTCTGGTACAAAAAATACCTGGATGACCAGCCAACACGGAGCAATGAAATTCAGACATCACTCTCTTCCTCCACTGGTCAGGAACATACAATTTTCCCATAGGACAACGCTCAGGTTTGTCCTCCTGAAATTCTTCCAGGGCACGTCTCAAATCGGGGGAGATGGAAGAAAGAACTACCCCCTCACCTAGGATGGTAGTAGGTTTGGTCACAATAGGAGAATCAGCAAAGAAACTCCTAGAAAGGGCGTCTGCCTTAACATTCTTAATACCCGGAAGAAAGGAGACCACAAAATCAAAACACGTGAAAAACAAGGCCCACCTAGCCTGTCTCTGTTCAAGCGTTTGGCCGACTCCAGGTAAATCAAATTCTTGTGGTCAGTGAGGACCACAACTTGATATCTAGCTCCTCCAACCAATGTTTCCAGTCCTCAAATGCCCACTTCATGGCTAACAATTCCCGATTCACAACATCATAGTTGCGTTCAGATGGGGAGAACTTTCGGGAAAAGAAGGCACAGGGATTCATTTTAGAAGTCACCGGATCTTTTTAGGACAAAACAGCTCCTGCACCAATCTCCGAAGCATCTACCTCTACCTGAAATGGAAGTGAGACATCAGGTTGCCGTAAAACCGGAGCAGAAGTAAACCTCCGCTTCAGCTCCAGAAACGCCAAAACAGCCTCTGGAGACCAATTCAGCAAATCAGCACCTTTCTTGGTCAGATCAGTCAGTGGCTTGGCAATACCAGAAAAATTAGCTATAAATTTACGATAAAAATTAGCAAAACCCAAAAACTTCTGGAGAGCCTTCAAAGAAGTGGGCCGAACCCAATCATAAATGGCCCGCACCTTGGCCGGGTCCATTTTAATAGTTGACGGAGACAACATAAATCCCAAAAATGAAATCCTCTGTACACCAAAAAGGCACTTCGATCCCTTAACATACAGGGAATTCTCCCTTAAAATCATGAGAATCCCAATCACTGGAAAAGATCAGAATATCATCCAAATAGATGATCAAAAACTTATCCACAAAGTCCCGGAAAATATCATTCATGAAGGATTGGAAGACAGAAGGGGCGTTAGTGAGCCCAAAAGGCATCACCAGGTACTCAAAATGTCCCTCCGGAGTATTAAACGCCGTCTTCCATTCATCTCCATGCTTGATGCGAATAAGATTATACGCCCCCTGAGGTCAAGCTTAGTAAACCAGCAGGCACCTTTAACTCTGGAGAATAAATCAGAAATGAGGGGTAACGGATACTGATATTTAACCGTAATCTTGTTAAAGGAACGATAGTCAATACAAGGCCTTAATGAACCATCTTTCTTAGCCACGAAAAAAACCCAGCACCTAAGGGTGAAGAAAATGGTCTAATATGACCCTTCTCCAACGACTCCTTAATATAAGATCGCATAGCCTCGTGTTCAGGTACAGATAAGTTGAAAAGCCGACCCTTGGGAAATTTACACCCTGGCCTCAACTCAATTGCACAGTCATAACTCCTATGAGGAGGCAGGGATGCAGACTTACTCGCACTAAATACATCATAAAAATCAGCCAAATTGTCAGGAACATCATGAGACTGGGGAGAGGTGGAGAAAACAGGAGTGTCACCAAGAGCACACCGACAGCCCCAACTCACCTCAGACACAGATTTCCAATCCAAAACTGGATTATGGATTTGCAACCAAGGGAAACCCAGAACAATAGTATCATGCAAATTATGCAGTACCAAAAATCTACAATTTTCTTGGTGGTCTGGGGCGACCCGCATTATCACCTGGGTCCAAAACTGAGGTTTATTCTCTGCCAAAGGAGTAGCATCTATACCCCTCAAAGGAATAGGCGTCCGCAGAGGTATCATGGGAAAACCACAACGGTTAGCAAAATCCAAATCCATCAGATTCAAAGCCGCTCCTGAATCCACAAAAGCCTTGGCAGAAAATGTGGATAGGGAGCAGATCAGAGTAATTGCCAAAAGAAACTTAGGTTGTACGCCACCCACAGCAAATGTGAATGCAAAACGTTTCTCTCGTTTAGGGCAGACAGAAATAATATGAGAGGCATCTCCACAGAAAAAACACAGCTTATTGCGCCTTCTATACACCTGACATTGCACCCTAGACAAAACTCTATCACATTGCATAGGTTCAGACATTTGTTGAAAAGGTGGCAACAACTCTCGTGTAGTTTTACGTTCACGTAAACGCCGATCAACTTGAATGGCTAATGACATAGAATCGTGAAGACCAGTGGGAACAGGAAATCCCACCATAATATCTTTTACGGTTTCTGATAAACCCTTGCGAAAGAGAACTGCCAAGGCACCATCATTCCATGTAGTAAGGACCGCCCACTTTCGGAATTTTTGACAGTATAACTCTGCAGAATCCTGACCCTGGTTCAATGCCAACAGGGCTTTCTCAGCTTGATCAATAGCTTTAGGTTCATCATACAACAACCCCAAGGCTTGAAAAAATGAATCCACATTAGTCAGAATAGGATTTTCAGGTGTCAAAGAAAACGCCCAATCCTGGGGATCGCCGCGCAGCAAGGAGATGACAATTTTAACCTGCTACGCAGAGCTCCCCAATGAGTTAAGCTTCAAGGCAAGAAATAATTTACAATTATTCTTAAAATTCAAAAATTTAGACCGATCCCGAGAAAACACATCAGGAGTAGGGATTTTTGGTTCAACAGCATGTGATTGAGCGAGATAGGCGGAAATTCCCCGCACTTTAGCAGCGAGCTGCTCCACACGATCAGACAATTGCATAATCTCCATTAAGGAAAAAATCCTCCTATGGCCCCACAGAATAAGAGGAAAAAATACATATAAAAAAAAATTCTGACACTTTTTTTTTTTTTACAAATTTTTTTTACCTGCTTTTGAGTACCCTAGAGTCTGCGGTATGGCTGGTGATTCTGTTATGAATGAGTTACCGAGGAGGAAAAACAAAAACAAGCTAAGCCCCAGAAAACCAGAGAGGTTGGTAACTAAGCGGATTGCAGACCCCTGATCCTATCCACACAACTAGCCGTAGCCGTGGAGCGTACCTACGATGATCCTAGACGCCTCGTCACAGCCAGAGAACTAAATAAGCCTTAAGCAAGAAAAGGGGAAATCTATACTGCCCCAGAGCAGACCCCAAAGCAATAGACAGCCCCCAAACATGTATTGACGGTGAGACAAGATGAAAACACAAACACAGATAGAAAAATAAACTGAGCAAATGATGGGGCCCACACTAACTAGAAAGGGCAGGAAAGGAAAGATGCTGTCTGCAATCACGCACAAAACCCTGCCAAAAAATGTCCAATACTTTCTGATAACAAAAACCCTGAAGTCGCTAGACTTCAATTCCCTATATCAGCACTCTGGTATATTCTGAAGACAGAGCAAAAAGAGACCAATCTTATCAGGGACAAAAAGCAAACTGGCATAAACAGAGACATAAGAATGGAAATTCAGCGGCTGGCTGACCACAAAAACTGAGTAAACAGACCAAATCTCATGTGAAAAATAGCAGAGCACACTTAGCTTGAGAAGGCAGGAACAGAACTGGAAACCAGAACCTCAGGGCAGGAGAAAATCACCATCACAAAATTAGGGAGTCGGCTGTCTTAAATCCAGTCAGAGACTCCTGATGTCCACTCACAGTCCTCCTCCTCAGGTGGCAGGTCTCTGCAATTTAGATCAGCTTCATTACCTGCTGTCACCACCAGAGGGAGCCCGGATGGAGAACTCACGACTCCTCTGTCAACAAAGCCATCTCCACCACCCTCACCAGAAGCCAGAGGTAAACCACAAAATGAGTTCACAACATTCACCCTCCTCACGCTAACTAACCACTCCTTCCTCCTGGCCCTCAGAGAGCACTCCTCCCTTCAATTTCAGTTCAGAGTCCCCCCTGCTGGCCTGGAGTCAAACTGTGTTGCATGTATAGGTTAACTGCGAGAGAGACCCTTCACTGCTTCCAAGCCTGGCAAAGCCACTGTGGCAACCATACTCCTGGGGGCACCACAAAGGAGGCTGGGGTGATCAGAGACAGTTGTAGCCCCTGGGCAGCCCCAATAGTCTTTGTGAAAAAGAAAGATGGTACCATGAGAATGTGTGTTGATTACAGAAAAATTAACAGCATTACACATAAGGATGCCTACGCATTACCCAGAATTGAAGAGTCATTAGCCACACTTAAAACTGCTATTTTTTCACCTTAGATCTCACTAGTGGGTATTGGCAGGTTTCCATGGCAGAGGCAGACAAGGAGAAACAGCGTTTTCAACAGCTAATGGAGTGCTGTCTTGGACACAAGAACTTTGAGACAGTTCTGATATACCTTGATGATGTCATTGTTTTCTCCAAGACTTATGAATACCATCTGAAGCACCTGGCTGAGGTGTTTGAAGCATTGTCCAACTTTGGCCTGAAAGTGAAGCCATCCAAATGCCACCTCCTGAAGCCCAAGGTACAGTACCTCGGTTATGTAGTGAGTGCAGAAGGTGTGGCACCGGATCCAGACAAAGTCACTGTCATCCGAGACTGGCAGAAGCCCAGCAACCTCCATGAAGTACGTCAATTCCTCGGGTTGGTAGGATACTACCGAAGGTTCATCAAAGGCTTCACTGAGATAGCCACCCCTATGCAAAATCTTCTGGTGGACCAGCCCAAGAAAGCCAGGAAGAAGAGTCCTACATTTGAATGGAATGAGGAACTGGAGAGGTCCTTCACTCGACTGAAAATGGCTCTCACAGGAGATTTGGCCTACCCAGATTATGACCAACCATTTGTTCTGTATACTGATGCCAGCAACGTGGGACTGGGAGCAGTACTGTCACAGGTACAGAATGGCAAAGAAAGAGTGATCTCCTACACCAGCGGGAAGCTTCGTCCCACTGAAAGGAACCCTGACAACTACAGTTCCTTCAAACTGGAGTTCCTCGCTATAGTCTGGGCTGTGACTGAACGATGCAAGCATTTCCTAGCTTCAGCCAAGTTTACCATCTTCACGGACAACTGCTGACTCACTTGGAGACTGCAAAGCTAGGCGCACTGGAGCAGCGATGGATGTGTAACTATGGCTGTCTAACTATGAATTCACCATCAAGTACCGAGCGGGGCACAAGAATGCGAATGCCGATGCGCTGTCCAGAATGCCCAATCTGCCAGATGCAGGAGAAGACCCTGAGGCACTCGAAGAAATATAGTTACCTGCCTTCCACCGGCCAGTTGCGGCCCAATGTGCCCAAGGAGTGAGAAACAGACGGTCTATCGTGAAAGAGGCCACCCTAAATCCATTGCCTCATCATGACTGGGCAGAAACGCAGGATAGCGACCCCGCAGTCCGCCTGGTAAAGGAGCTACTGTCACAAGCTGACTCACGCCCACGTCCAAATGCTCCTGAAGAAACCCAGCAGTTGTGGAAGGAACAGGCTGTTCATCTATGAGGGAAAGCTGTGTCGGAGGAGTATCAATGCCCGCACTCATGAGTTGGTCTGGCAGGTGGTAGTCGCAAAGAGGGAGGCATCAATGGTCTTGGAAGCATACCACAATGGAGCTGGACTTGTAGTCACATCGGACGATGTCTGCACACACACAACCCCCGGCAGGCCCACACAGACCCCCGGCAGTCGGCACAGACCCCCGGCAGCCGGCACAGACCCCCGGCAGGCCAGCACAGACCCCCGGCAGGCCCGCACAGACCCCCCGGCAGCCGGCACAGACCCCTGGCAGGCCCGTACAGACCCCCGGCAGGCCCATACAGACCCCCGGCAGCCGGCACAGACCCCCGGCAGTCCGCACAGACCCCCGGCAGGCCCGTACAGACCCCCGGCAGGCCCGCACAGACCCCGCCCGCACACATAGGCACGCACAGTGTCCACCCACACAACGCCCACACTCTTCCCCCCTCCCGAACAGGATGTGCAGGAAAAAAAGAAGTTTTTTTAATTCCGATATTTCTGTCCCACTGACTTGAATGGGACTTCCGGTATTGGAATCGGCGATACCCGATACTTTTTGGGTATCGGCCGATCCAATATTTCTCAATATCGGATGGTATCGCTCAACACTACTAAGGACACAAGAAGGTACCCCTGCTGGGAGAGTATCAAAGAGACTACCTTGACTAATCTTGATTGTATTCAATAAAAGTGTTCTTATACTTGCATGTTGCACTTAAAGTATAGACAGTTTTATAGTAAGAAGTGTATATATTGCATAGTCTTATAGGGTAAGATTGTTTTAAAGGAAGTAACAGAAAAATGAATAATGTTTTGATATTTGTACAACTGTATAGCATTTAGATATATAGAAAAGTGTATGTTATAGTAGCAGGTATGACTTAATGTGTGATAGTGATAATGTTAGGTAGGATTTTTGAAGCACCTTTTGTAGGAAAATTTTGTGAAACGTAAAAATGCATAGTAGGAAGTGAAGTATTGATAAATGTGCCAAAAAAGTATTGTTACAGGGACAGTGTGACCAGATCTGGTAGTGAACTACTTATTCAGCAACGGTTGCTACCAGTAGTTCTTTAGAATAATGCTCGTAGTTATGACTAAAATGTATAAGTGAATGATATATGATGGTGATCTTTTATAGTGAATGTTTTATAGGTATTGAGCAATGCGAATGTAGCTAATGATGGATAATGGTCTGGAGCAAGAAAATAATAGTATTTTCTGAAGGTAAAGGTATTGGGTAGCTGATACAGTATGCAATAGTATTATTGTATAATGGGGAGGCGAACCTAATTTCGATAACAGTTGCTGCCAATAGTCCGTGAAGAGGGATAATGATGGTATTTTGTAAGAACATGGAAACACTTAATGGAAAGAAGGAGAATGTTAGGAAGTATGGTATAATGAGAAGTAATTATTTGTAATATTAAGTATTTCATAGAAAATTAATATTGGTACTTTCATAAGGAAATAATGTTTTGAATTATTACTAGCAACGTTAAAAGGGAAAAGTGCCTCTCCACAGAAGATGTTTTATATATAATGTTAGCCACAGGCGGTATTGTTAAAATATTATTTTTGTATGTTCCAGTAACATCATGTTTTTCTTGCTTTGTTTCAGCCCACGGCCATGCTGTGTTTAATGGGGGGGTAAGTGGCAACCCTGAGGGTTCAGTCGCCACAAAGGTCCTGCACCACAACCAGAGGTGTGGTGTCCCACTACCCAAGTAAGGTGGCGGCACCTGACCACGCTATATAGCAGCAGGGAACCCTGGTTGGACCCTAAGGGAGGATGATCTCATCCCTGCTGGTTGGGAAAGGGTGTTGGGAGATGGGTGGAGCTTGAGAGTTCAGAACTGAAAGTAAGTCAGGATCAGTTCTCCCCTAGAGGGAGACGTGAACGGATGTGGAAAGAGCAAATCCTGTTCTGGAGGAGCTGCTGGACGGAGTAAGAGACTGAAGGAAGCTCCCTGTAGAGGGAAGGGATCCCAGAGGCACAGGCTGGGCATAGGCCACCCGTGGGGCTCGTTCCATGCTGACGGCCATCAGGTGGAGGGATCAGGTCGCAGAAGGGTCTCTGCCCCTAGCCTAGTTGAGTGGACAACAGAACTCAGCTAGCATGCCGACAGCTGTGGCAACTTTAGGGGCCACAGCCACTAACCACAGTTATCTTCGCCAGAAAGGCAGCCATAAGAGAGCAAGGAAATGAACTGTGCACGTTATCCGACAAGGTCCGCGGCTGCTGGCCTGGGACACTGACTGTGAGGTGTTGTGTAGAAAGAGGTGAGAAAGCAACACAGTGAGACGGCCAGGAAAGGCATATACTGAAGGAAGTGCTGAAAAGGTGTGCTTCATCTGCCTGGGAGTTGACCGAGTCCCTCACCTGGAGGACATGGCACCAAGCGGGCATCTGTACTGCAGAGAGAACTGTGAGTAAAGATTTGGAACTGCACCCCACTGTGTCTTTTGAATTCATGCCTCAACACTCACACAACACTGCTACATTTACCATCAGCAACCATAACACCTTTAACTAACCACCACTGCCCTGGGACGACAGCTCTGCCTGTGGAGAGCTATTCCAACTTTGCTGCATCACACCATCTGTCCCAGAGGATCTGCACTGCAGTGCTGGTCACTCCTGACCAGAAACCACAGGTGGCGTCACAAACACTTATTACAAAAACTCTTTATTTTCCATTCCCCTGTAAATATACCCCTTTTATTGGACGCCCAGGGCCACGGACCGGGTCACTGCAGCTGTGACACTGCCCCATAAGAAGGGGCCCGGTACCGAGTATCCCCACTGCCCTGGCGGGCACTCCATACAAGTGTGTCCCCCAAAAGCAGAGACATGCTACGGGATGGCTAGGGTATAGTCCCATATTTTTTGTAAATTTAAGGCCTTAGTTGATGTGTTTTTAACATTACACTTGGCATTTGATTTATTTATTTATTTTCACAGCTACAAGCGTTTATATATTGGGTTCCTCCTCATCATATTTTTTGCCTCATCCCAATGTCCCTCTTTCTTCATCCAAGTTTGTATTTGGGCATTTGTATCTATCTGCAGGAGTAACCATTATGTGTTTTTCACCTTTCCATCTAATATTTATATTTTTTGCTACAGATTAGCACATTTTTAGGTATTTCAAATGGTTATTTATTGAATAATAGAAAAAATTGGAGTCCGGCTCAACAGGACTGGATTTTTCACTGGGTGGGGAAGAAAAAGGGAGGGGTTACTGACATCAATGCTGGGTTACAGGGAGACAGGGAGGTCAAACTTTTAAAAGACAAGCCTGATTGCATTGCAGTGAAACAGAAACAATACAATGACAATACATGCGGTGTAACATGATAGGCTTAGATACATTGACTCGGCAGACAGTATTACACATGATAGGTTTAGATACATTAGCTCAGCAGACAGTATCACACATGACATGCTTAGATGCACTGATTCAGCAGGAATTATAAACATGATAGGCTTAGGTGCATTAATTCAGCAAACAGCATCACACATGTTAGGCTGGACTCAGACGATCGTATAGTATTGGATACGATATGCTAATGACACTCGGCTCCTGTTCTGCTGTGAGAGTGAGTCGAGTGTCAGCGCTCTGTGCTCTAATCCTCTCACATGAGATAGAAAATCACAGCAGTAATTTCTCCATCTGCTCCACTGCCTGTCTTGGTGTATATCGGACTGCACTGGGATGACATCCGAATGTAGTCCAATGTTTAACACACATCCATAGATGTATATGGGTGCATGTGAGCAGTCTCATTGCCAACAGCAGCATGCTGCGATTGTTTTCTCATGCCGAATCAGCATGAAAAAGTGATCACGGATATGAGCTGCCCCATAGTATAAGGGTACCGTTACACTTAGCGATGCACCAGCGATCCCGACAACGATATGGATCACTGGTGCATCGCTAAGTGGTCGCTAGTGAGCTGCCACACAGGCAGATCTCACCAGCGACATCGCAGGGGTCGGGGGTCGCTACTTACCTGTCAGACGCGGCGATCCTGACGTCCTCTGCCCGCCTCCACGCATCACTTGTCGGCGCCACAGGAAGCTCAGCAGGAAGCGCCCGACGAGAAATGGGCCAGGACCTTCTCGCGCGATCAGCGATGAGCAGCGGGGGAGCCGGTCGCAGGTAAGAATCACATGTAGCGATATCGCTAGCAATATCGCTATAACGTCACAAAATCGGTGATGTTCCAGCGATATTGCTAGCGATATTGCTATGTGTAACGGGGTCTTAACACTGGGCCGAGTGCTATGTGATGTTTTATCTTGTAGCACTTAGGGTGGTTTCACATTAGCGCTTTTTAAGCGCACGCATGGCCGGGGGTAGCTTCGCCCCCGAGCCGGCTCTCTGCCCGGCGTGCCCGCCCCTTGCTTGTAGCGCCGCCTCCTAGCGCACAGCGGCGCCTGCGATCGGTGCACCCTATCTTTAGCATAGGGTGCGCAGATCGTGCGCAGGCCGTGCGCTAGTTGCGCTTTGACCTGCGCTGCGCACTTTTGTCGGTGCGCCGTGCGCGCCAAAATCCGAAAAGTTTGATTTTGGCGCGCACGGCGCACCGTCAAAAGTGCGCAGCGCAGGTCAAAGCGCAACTAGCGCACGGCCTGCGCACGATCTGCGCACCCTATGCTAAAGATAGGGTGCGCCGATCGCAGGCGCCGCTGTGCGCTAGGAGGCGGCGCTACAAGCAAGGGGCGGGCACGCCGGGCAGAGAGTCGGCTCGGGGGCGGAGCTACCCCCGGCCGTGCGTGCGCTTAAAAAGCGCTAATGTGAAACCACCCTTAGCCGTGTTAGGGTTTGTGCTGACAATCAGGAATTGGCAGCGTTTTGGACACAGCACATGTTCTCTGCATCCAAATTGCTGCCGGCTATTGAACGCAGGTGAATCAGCATGTGTTCACTGAACCGTGCGGATTCACCGCGTCCAGTACATTGGATGGGTTAAATTTTTCTTGCAGAGACTTGCTTGAAATCCCATCCACTATGCTGTAACATCTGGACGCTGTGGGTTTGATGCAAAAGTACGCAGTATCCAACCCGCAGCGTTTACTGATCGTGTGTACATACCCTAATGGACTCCTGTGACCCCGGCCTTAGGCTTATATACTGTATGTATTGTGGTAGAACTTGTTTCCTATTACATATGTGCATTTTTGAGTCACTATATCCCTAAGGGGTTGTGGAGGTCGTACAAGGAGTTCAGGGGAAAGGTGAAGGAGTGCATTACACCATGTCAGCGGTGTACCTGAGTAAAGCATGAGGCATCCGCTGCTCCCAGCTGTGTCGGGTGCCTCCATCCCCCACCATTGTCTCCCATCTCTCTGCACTCCATGACTCAGCTCATTACTGATACTAAGTATAATAAGTGCGGTTCATTCAGGACATCAGACATTAAGATTAAAAATATCCCCATTCACAGAAGATGGTTCACCAGCAATCATTCTCCTTCCACCAGTGTTTTGGTAAAATTGGTTACTTTTTAACTTCCTATTACTATTTAATCACCCAGTATTTGGTTGTGCGTCACAGCTTCTATTCTTAGCCGCAGACTCACTGATCTCGTGCAATTGCTAATCAGACTGCTATATTTTCTGCAATCCCAATAATAATCCTGGAGCCACCCGCAGCACAGCCGACCTCTGACCCCTGGACAGGCTGTGGTATTCCACGCTCCGGCGAGTATGTCTTCTTCTCTGATACATATTAATTAAATAGCTGTTAATATTGTTCTATCTGATCTTGTGAACGCCAAAGTGACTGCAAGCAAATCTGAAAGCATCAATGCCAGAACTTCCAGATTAGGTAGATTATTATCATTTTAGAGACTGCATCACTGAGCAACTCTAGCAATGCATTCACACTTTGCCCTTTATCATATGCCTGGATTCCTAGAACACTCATTTCCCAAATATCAACCAGACTAGACAGTCTGCCCATTACCTAAGGAACGAGCAAAACGTTGGTTCATCAGGTGAAATGATTGTTAAACTTGCTTAAAAATTATTGTTCTCTGCAGCACAAACGCTTCCTGGACCTGGATAACCGGGGAAAGAGGGGGGGAGAAACATTGTGACAACCATTTATAATTTTATACTACAGGAAGGGGCTGGGACAACTCCTTTGCTGGCCCTATTGGCTCAGCCCTGCCCAAACTACTAACCCCACACCTGCCAATTACAAAAGTGGGCAGAAGAAAGCGCGCTGTGCACCTGAGAGACAAGGAGGCATGAGCACCCCAGTCAGAGGCACTCTCCTTAACCAGTGCAGTGCCTGCCATTAACACCAAAATATAGACTTTTATAAATCGTTCCTTATACCTGCATCCTGTCACAGAGGTATGGAGTGTCGCTGCCTCCCAGCTGTCCATCAACCCCCCTCTACAGTGTCCCTGCACCGCCTCCTTCTTTTGTATTTGCTGCCGTTCCTTGTTGTTGGGCGCCTGCGCTGACAACAGTTCTCGGGCATGCGCACGCAGTGCGCGCTGCCCGGGAGATGAAATCAGGCTATCGCGCCTGCGTGTTTCTGAGTCCCCAGATCCCGCCCTGCAGTGTGTTAAGTATTCACACTGCTGTGCTGGGAATCTTGGGATGCACTGGGGGGGTGACAGGTTCCCTTTAAATGTGATGTTGCTGTATCTCAGCTATTGCGTGTGACACTACTGCTGCGCTGCTGTATCTATGCTATTACATGTGATACTATTTGTTGCTGAACTGCTGTATCTAAGCTATTACATGTGATACCATCTGCTGAGCTGTTGTACCTAAGCTATTACATATGAATTTATCTGTTGCTCAGCTGCTGCAGCTTTGCTATAACGTGATACTATTTGTAGGTGAGCTGCTCTATCTAAGTCTATTACATGAGATACTATCTGTTGCTGAACTGCTGTAACTAAGGCCTGTTTCACACTTCAGTTTTTCGACATCAGTCAAAATGCGCCAAATTTTGAAAATGGCGGATCCACTTTTCTTTTGGCGGATCCGCCGTTTTTTACCATTGAATTACATTAGTGGCGGATTTTGGCGGATGGTCGTCCGTTACGTCCGCTATTCGGCGGATCCGCCAGATTTCTGGCGGATTCTGTCTGAGGTGGACGGACTTTGTAACGTTTTTTGTCTGCGTCAAAATGGCAGATCACTGCGGATCCGCCATCGTCCGCCACTCAATAGAATGGCCGCCTATGGGCAGCGGATCCGCCGGGATCCGCCATTTAGCGGAATTCGCTTTTTCGCACTGAGCATGCTCAGAAAAAAAATACTTTTCCAGACAGTCCAAAAACTATATAAGGTGGGCTAATTGGGCCCAGACATGCAGTACCAGCATCAAGATGGAAGAGAGAAGATACCAGACACAGCCTTACAGCCAGAAAGCATCTGCCAGCATCCAGAGGCCTGCCCTCAGAAGCCAGCACCTGCCAACAGCAAGCCAGGACCAAGAGGCCTGCCACCACTGAGCCAGGACCGAAAGGCCTGCCAGTGCCAGCACCAACAGCCTGCCAGCAAAAACGCCTGCAAGTGTGAGTATAACCTATGTGTGTGGCATTTCTGTGTGTGTCTGTGGCTTGTGTGTGTGTGTACTACCTGCGTGTGTGTGTGTACTACCTGCGTGTGTGTGTGTGTACTGTGTGTATGTGTGTGTGTGTGTGTGTGTTTATATTATGCATTTTTTTTCATAGTTTACTTGTTTTATTTTTGTTGCATGTGTACTGCATTTTATTTTCATACTACTGTAATTTTATTTGAATATTTCAAAGTGTGCTGTGATTGTGTGTTGTGTGTATTGAATGTGGTGTTACTGGTATTGTATGTGGTGTCACTGTAGTATGTGTTCAGCAATTTATTTTTTTGCATGTACTGTGGTATTTAAAATAAAGAGCATAGTGGCTCCTACTTGTAAAAAAAAAAAAAAAAAGGAAAAAAAAAAATGATAATAAATAAAAACTGTTTCCAAAACCTGTCCGTAGTATCATTGTAAAACCAGGTAACGTGTGGGATTACGTGCAATACCTAAACATGGTCACATTAAGTGTTGGTATACGTGGAATACCTAAACAAGGTCACGTTAAGTGTGGGTATACGCTCACTGATAGATTCTCAGTTAACTCTGCATCAGGGAATTACACACATGCAATACCAAAACCAGGTCACTTTAAAGTGTGGGTATACAAACAATACCAAGTTTTTTTTTAAAAAAAATTGCAATACGAGGTGTAGGGTTGGGAAGGTTGTGCATTTCACATATCAACATTCAATTTTTCGGGGTGGTTTTTCAATCAAAATATATCTGAATATTTTTTTTTTATCTTATTACAAGTGTGTTTATACTTGCAGATCCATTCACGAAGAACCCGCAAACCATACTGCAGCAGACCGCCAGGCCGCAGCAGACCTGCCAGGCCACAGCAGACCCAGAGAAAAGAGTTAAATTTTCTCAGTAAGTATAAAGGCCTGAAAGCTTTTGTTATCCTTTGTATAGTAGCTTAACAAGTGTCTTTATACTTGCAGATCCGTTCAGAAAGGACCGCAAACCGGACTGCAGCAGACCCGCCAGGCCGCAGCAGACCCGCCCGCCAGGCCGCAGCAGACCCGCAAGCTAGGCCACAGCAATAATGTCTTCTTCTGGGAGCTCCCCCTCACATCATCAGCGAACTGAGGTAATATAAATAATGTTTTTTTTACTCTTATTTTACACGTTTTTTTTTAACCCTATATGCATGTATTATGTTTAAACAGGAAGCTGAATCTGAGGAGCTTCCAGGAGGAGACATGCAGGGTGGAGAAATGCAAGGAGGGGGCGCGCAGAATGTAAGTTTAGCAGATATAAACACTTACATACATAATGCTACACCCAACACAAACATTCATCACAGCACACAATAACTACGCATCCATCCAAGCAAATAACTTTTTTTTTTTTACTTTTACAGTCTTCACAATCTGGTGCCAGCACTAGAGTGGCTCCCAGGACATCCCAGCGTCGTCGAGGTGATGCTTCCCGTGGTCGGCGAACAGTAAGTAACCTTTTATTTGGGTGATTGATTAAGGAACCTCATGTGTCTAAATTTAATATTCCTTTTTTTTTTTTTTTCACAGGTTTTATGGTGTGTTCCCGACAGACCAGTAGAAGAGGGGATGATCATCGATGTGGACACACTCATCGAGGCTGTGCAACCGCGGGAGCCACTGTGGGACATGGCAAACCGCTACCATGCCGACCAACCAACCACCCGACGGCTATGGGATGAAGTGTGTTCGGAGGTTATAGAGAACTGGGAGGAGCTTGATGCGAGGACCAGGGATTTTGTGCATAAGTATTCCAATTTCAGTAACTTATATTACAGCTAGTGAAGTGTTGAATACTAACCACTGTTTTTTTTTTCCCTTCACAGGTGACAGGGTTATCATAAGGTGGCGGTCACTCAGGGATCGCTTCAAGAGGGACTTCAACAAGGAGATGCAGGCCCCGAGTGGATCGAGAGGACGCAGGGGCAGCCGGTATAAACACTACAGAGCCCTGTCGTTCCTCCGGTCGACGATGGTGAGCAGAAGGTAAATATTCCACACACCATTTCTGTAGTACAAATGTTTACATGTTTAACCTAATTTTTTTTTTCCAGCAAGGTCAAATTAAATGTCAATATATTCATTTTTTTTTCTCTTTTATAACACCATCTGCAGCACTCGGGAGCCTGCTTCTGAGTTGCCTCCCTCTGGAGGGATCCCTTCGGAGACCGCCACCGGGGACCCCATCGAGGTATCCTACCCCTCTGTTCCTTCCCTCTTGTGTCATCCCTCTGTCCCATCCACCAGCACTGGAGCAGCAGGGCAGTCTTCATCACATGAAGCTGCAGGTGACGGTTTACAGTACCCTTTACCCCACCCCTCTGACACAACATCTCAACCAACTTTTGGTTCTGGACAGCAGCGTCAGAGATGTCAGGAAAGGATAACTTTGTCTGACTGTTTGAATCTGAATTCAACCATCCAGAATGCATTCCAACTTTTAGGACAGCAGATAACTTCTGGGTTGAAAATGATAAATCAAAATATGATGGAACTCAGAAGTTATATGGAGCGGATGAATTCAGAGTCAAACCAGACGCCGAGACATATTTTTTTCAGTCAGTTGTCCGGCAAATGGAAGATTTAAATCCTCACCTACAGATGCATGTGATGCAAGCCTGTCACAATGCTCTAGTGACTGCAGTATCCCAGGCCTCCCAATCTACCCATGCACCTATTCCACCACCTTCTCATTCCACCGTCCATTCTCCCTCCGTCCATCATTCCACCATCCATCCTCCCTCCGTCTTTCCTCCCTCCGTCCTTCCTCCCTCCATCCATCCTCCCACCGTCCATCCTTCCATCGTCCATCCTCCCACCACTCCTCCTTTCTCTAATTCCCTATTCCATTCTTCGCAGTACCTTCCTTCCCCACTGCATTATACCCCAATGACCTCACCGTACCCACCCCCAGCCACACCTTCAATGTTCCCACAAACCTCCTCTGTCCATCAACTCCCATCCCAACCTCATGTTTTAAACCCCCCTTCCACTTCTGATCCTCACCAACCTTGTTCCCAGTCCCCCCCCCCTCGATGTGGTCAACCCTGTTAACCCCTCCGATGATATCTCCACCCAACAATTCCGGCATTTGTAAATTTGTTAAAGTCAAAAAAATAAAGTATTTTTTGTTTCAAAACAATTTTATTGTGTGGTTTAACTTTTTTCTTAAGTTAAAAAAAAAAACAACACCAGTGGTGTTGAGGTTAAATGCACAACACTTGGGAAAAGGTAATACACAACAAAAAAGTTAAATGTACACTGGTGGTGTACAGGTATATACACAACACTTGGGTAAAGGTAATACACAACACTTTGGTAAATGTAAAAAAAAGGTTAAAGGTACACCAGTGGTGTACAGGTATACACACAACACTTGGGTAAAGGTAAAAAAAAGGTTAGAAGCACACCTGTGTACCTCTGAAAAAAAAAAATTACAAAATTTTTTCTTATACAAAAAAGGATCCTTGGTATAAAATAACCAAAAAAAAAAAAAAATTATACCTTGTCATCTTGCCAGTCAACTCTTCCTTCTGGTGAAACAAAATAATCAGCAAATGTGTCCCTCATTCTTGTCACTGACACAGTACTCCGAAAACTTGTCTGGTGATAATCCCACAAGCTGGTTTTGCAAACATTTTCTTCCATGGAAACAGGTTCCTTTGAAATTACAAAATTGTGCAGGATGACACATGCCTTCACCACCTCATCCACAGCCTCAGTTTTCATTTTTATGGCAGTTAACAGCACTCTCCATTTTGATGTTAAAATCCCAAAAGCACACTCCACCACTCTTCACGCTCTTGTCAATCGATAGTTAAAGATTTTTTCGTGTGTGTCAATCCATGACTTCCATATGGCTTGAGAAGATGTTTTGACAGTTGAAATGCATCGTCTCCAACTCATAGAAATGGCATTGTGGGCCTGTTGTTCCAGGGAGTGGTCTTGGAGGTGGGAATTCAAAATTGTCTCCATACAAACGACGGTCCATTGCGGACATCCTGAATACCTGCGAATCATTGGATCGACCATACGCACCAATGTCGACCGCAATAAATTTGCATTTTGAGTCTGCAATGGCCATCAATACAATTGAGAAGAATTTCTTATAGTTGAAAAATTCAGATCCGGATCCAATGGGTTTCACAATCCTTATGTGCTTCCCATCCACTGCACCAACACAATTCGGAAACTGGCAGATTTCTTGAAAGTTGTCCGCAATCTCCAGCCACCTTTCTTGTGTTCGCTGTGGGATGTATTCCTCCTTTAGACAATCCCACAATGCCCAGCAGGTCTGTTGGACTATTTCCAGAGATTGTCGATATCCCAAGCCGGAACTGGTAATGGAGGGAGGAGAAGGATTCTCCAGTTGCCAGGAATCTGTTAAAAAAAGGGTAAAAAGTAAAATTAATACAAACTACAAGCAATAACATGACAATAAAAGTCTGCAGAATCTGAAAACTTTAAAAAAAAAGATAACTTACCGAAGGGTCACCATCTAACACTCCGCCGGTGATATCGAAAAACGCATGTAGGTGTCCCTTCTCAGGATTTGCGCTCCGACACGCTCCACCAAATTCTCAAACAAGTCCTGTCTCATCCGCACATAATTAAAGAACTTGTCCGCATTATCCCTCAATTCCAGATAAAGTGTTGAAAAACCGCCAAGGGTAAACCTCTGTGCATTTATAGGATGAATACACTGCCGTCTCTTCCTTCTCCGACGCAGGATTCGCAGTCTTCTTTCCTCTGTCTGCTGAGCAAGGATTGCCAAACGAATGCACTCAAAGTCAAAATCCACACCAATGCTGTTAATATTCGCTATTACTCCTTCCATCTCTGCCACTAGCTCTACAACCTTTCAAAGATATTGTGTTAAAACACTCTAGATATATTTTTCCCCTAGTTTCCAGGATCCAATCACATTTGGGAGCAGTTTCCAAGAGCCAATCATATTTGGGAGCATCCCATTTTGAAGGTGTGGAAAAACGGATCCGTCAGAAAACGGACGGCAAAAACGGATGCCGTACCATCCGCTTGCAGCCGTTTTGCCACATTTTTAGCGGCTCCGCCATTTTCAAAATTTGGCGGATTTTGACTGATGTCGAAAAACTGAAGTGTGAAACAGGCCTAAGTCTATTACATGTGATACTATTTGTTGGTGAGCTTCTGTATCTAAGCCTATTATGCGTGATATCTGTTGCTGAGCCACTATATCTAAGCTATTACTGATGACACTGTCTGCTGAGCTGCTGCAGCTAAGCTATTATCTGTGATGCTGACTGCTGAGCTGCTGTATCTAAGCTATTGCATGTGATACCGCCTGCTGAGCTGCTGCATCTAAGCTATTACATGTGATCCTAGTTGTTGCTGAGCTTCTGTATCTAAGCTATTATGTTTAATTTATCTGTTGCTGAGCTGATGTATCTAAGCTATTACCTGTGATACTGTCTGCTGAGATGCGGTTTCTAAGTTACATATGTGATACAGCCTGCTGAGCTGCTGTATCTAAGCTATTATGTGTAATTTATATATTGCTGTGCTGCCATATGTAAGCTATTACATGTGATACCGTGTGCTGTATCTAAGCTATGGCATGTGATACTATCTACTGTTGAGCTGCAGCACTTGACATTTGTCCTGTGGTATTACAGTGCTTGGTGCCACATGAGGACATTTGCGGCTTCTGATAATGATTGGTGATGATTAGCTCACTAGTGTCTGCTTCAGGGATTTTTAGGTGTCGGGGGCATCAAGGCGTTGCACAAAGCATTTATAAAAATACCCAAGAAGGAATCTGCAGCCTAAAAATAATCACAAGAGGACAAAGTGCAGAGTTTCCACCAAACACAGAACAATCACATCTTTCCGCAGATCTAATATTGAAGTATCCAAGTCATAATGGAAGATAATGAAGAATAAAGAAGTTATGGAAGTGCAATACCTAAAATGGGTGACACTGTACCTCTAATAAACTGAGCGTATGGGCTCTTGCTGCACATGACCGATTTTCTTGAGTGCGGTCTGTGATTTTCTCGGATAACACTCATACCTATGATATTCTATGGGGCTGTTCATATGTTCGATTTTTTACTCGGAGAGTGTGGTCTGCTTAAAAAAATCAGAGACATGTCCGATTTTTATCCGAGTGTCAAATCAAAATTGACAATGCAAGTCTATTAGTCGTGAAAAAAAAGATTGAGGTCAGATTTTCACGCCCTTACAGAATGGAGAAGGTGGAGATATTTTTTTTTTCTTTCCATGTCCGAGAAAAACTGATACCACTCTGATCATAGTCCAATCAAAGTCTGATCAGAAAAATCAAATTTTTTATCTAGGATGTGGAGACATCGGTCAAGTGAACCTATCCTATAGTTGTAATATTTGCATCGTATCTACAACATCTTCTGCTTACCAAAATGTGCCCAAGAGTATGTGATTCATTGGTCTACCTGCCTTGCCATGTTAAATAGCTTCATAATGAATCACTTTAATAAAAATGTGTAAATAGCATTTATATCTCGAGGCGTCGTCTTATAATTGGCATCGTGAACATGATCCCTGAGGGGCTGGAGGTGTACAGTCGATGAGTCAAGCCTCCAATCTGCAAACTGCAAGAGTGTGAGACCCATTAACCACAGATGAGTGTGTAATCATGGAGGCACCTGCCATCTAAAGTATTCAGAGATGAGACACGTGTCTCACCTTTATCGATATGTGCCACTTGTATTTTCATAAAACATGAAGGGAAATTAGCTTAAATTGGCGAATAAAACTGATATGGGATGAAGTTTATCAAAGGGTGCAAACTCCCAGGATGGGGGAATTTATTGATAGCTTACAATCTTCCTGACTCCGTGCGTCTGTAACAGGACATGTGGCTCAGCAGGGGTTACAGCTTCTTGGCTTTAAAGGGAATCTGTCATCCCATTTTCGGCCTATAAGATGCAGCCACAGCCATCAGGGGCTTATCTACAGCATTCTGTAACGCTGTAGATAAGCCCCCGATGTAACCTGAAAGATATGAAAAACACGTTATATTATACTCACCGGGGGGCGGGGGCCGCAGGGTTTGCGGTCCGGGTCCTCCCATCTTCATGCAATGACGTCCCGCTTCTTACTACTGCCGCGACTCCTGCGCCGGCGTACTTTCTCTGCCCTGTTGAGGGCAGAGAAAAGTACTGCAGTGCGCAGGTGCCAGGAAAGGTCAGAGAGGTCCAGCGTCTGCGCATTGCAATACTTTTCTCTGCCCTCAACAGGGCAGAGAAAGTGCGCCTGCGCAGGAGCCGCAGCAGAAGAAAGAAGGAGAAAGTCATCTCTAGAAGATGGGAGGCGCCGGACTGGACCGCGACCCCCATCGGACCGGACCGGATCCCGGGGTGAGTATAATATAACTTGTTTTACTTATCTTTCAGGTTACATCGGGGGCTTATCTACAGCATTACAGAATACTGTAGATAAGCCCCTGATGGCTGTGGCTGCAGCTTATAGGCCAAAAATGGGGTGACAGATTCCCTTTAAAGAAGGAATTCATACCCCCACCAACTAGCTAGTACAGGAAGACCTCCTGTGGATCCAAACCATTGTTTGGATTTCATAAGGAGAATGTGGACTTACCATAGGTCCTAGCTACACATCGGTTACATTTTCAAGATCTCTGGAATGGACCGAACGCCTTCCAGGGACTTGAACCATTCTAGCACCACAGGGTGGGGAGATATGTAGAATGGCTAGTAAAAGCCAGGTAGCAAAGCTGTGCTTGGTCTCAACACGTATCAGGGGCCCAGCTGGATCATATGGCGCCAATCTCGCTTCCCTAGGACCATCCATTAAGGAGTTATGACACATCATAAATTTTGTAGTTTTTAGCTGCTAGGGGCAAAGGGAGGAGATTTCTGTTCAGCCCACAGGACAAGAGGTGAGTGACCCAAAGGAGATAAAGACTAGTGTAAGGCCATGTGGGCGCTCTATTTTGTTATGCTTGCTGTTCACTTCAAAAGTGGGGGGCATGTCGACTAACGTGCCGTGAAGGAATGAGGAGCCAGCTGGCAGCCCATGCACTCTGCGGCCCAGCGCACACATGGTATAACATCAAACCGGTAATTGACATAATCCATCTGCTTATATCTGTTGTCCTACCACTATCTGTATTTACATATCTGACCACTGTATACTGTATATATAACCATTGTGTATGCAGTGTATTGTCCAGTGTACCCTTAAGGCGATTAAATATATAATTTAACCTTGGCCTGTTCTTTTGTCTCGATCCACAGGTCTGTATAAAACTGTACCAATGTGACCTTACTTGTCCCCAGGGGGTGCGGAACATCACGTTGGTGAAAGTGGGGAGACTGCATTGCGTGATCCATTTGACATAATAGTGATGTCAGGTGATGTGTGGGTTCATCACACTCTTCATGTCCCCCATCTTAGTCTCCCATCATTTGTGAAGTCATTTTTCGGGCTCCTGGTTTTCATTGTGTCAAACTCATTAACATAGTTCACGCGGTTCATGAATTCTGCGCAAAGCAAAAGTAAATGTTTTTGTCTTTTGCCTCTTTTGAGCAAAAACCTTCACAATTCTCTAAAATGTTGAAAAATAAAACTGCAAAAATTGTCAGTGCATAAAAAAATCACTCTAAGGGCTCTCACACAAGCAAATAAATCGGATTAGTGTTATTGCATGGGGAAGTGTACATCTGAGATTATTTTCTCATGCAGGTTCGACATGTGAAAACAATTGCAGTGAGAATCGGATTTTACACACCCATACAAGGCTGTGGGTCCTTGTGAAACATCGCACTGCACTCGGCACGCGAGTTCAGTGCGATTCCTGCGGACGCCAGCAATTAAGGAGATGGAAAAATTAATTTCTCCGTCTCCTCCACACTAGTGATGAGCGAGTGTGCTCGTTACTTGAGTTTTCCGAGTATGCTCGGGTGTTCTCTGAGTATCTTGGACATGATGGTAAATTATGTCCGAGCCCCTGTAGCTGTATGATTTGTGGCTATTAGACATCCTGAATGCATGCAGGGATTGCCTGATTCTTGGGAAATCCCCACATGCTTGGAAAACTCGAGTAACGAGCACACTCGCTCATCACTACTCCGCACCTCTGCTCTGATTCTCTTATGCGAGAGAATCGGAACACAAAGCACTGACACTTGGCTCACGCTCGCGGCAGAGCTGGAGCCGAGTGTATTTAGCTTATTGCATCCCATTCTCTAGCAGCGAATGCTATATGCTAGTATGACTCCGGCCTAAGGGTGGCCTGTAGTACATTTTCACAAAAAATTAGCAACTTTTCGAAAAGTCGCAATGGATGAATTGGCCGCATACACTTGGACTTGGAAAATAAAGAGTGCGCCCACAGTGGAACACAAAACATAAAAGATAAAAGGCAAACACATATGAAATAGACTTAGCAAAAAATCACAGATTAAGGAAGGAATTTGGTGTGAATCAAAGTCTGCTAGTAAGTTTCTGTTAGAATTCATGACCCTCTCCGGAGTAAAGTAAACCTTTTGGAGGACGCTTGGCCACGGATGCCACCTCTCAAATGTGGCAAGAGAGATAACAAGTGGCACTTTTTTGCACATATTTTTTAATATGTGAAAGCTGTAAAAGCTTTTGATAAATTCCACTCCAAAGTCTCAGAAGCAGCTGATAGGATCATGTGCATATTTTTCAGCATATATCCCGCACTGATTCTGTTTTCCTGTATCAGTCGTGAAGTGACTTATTTCCATTTCATCGCAATGAAAACATCAGCTACTCTTATTAGAAATGATTAGAAGCACTGCTGCAAATCAATCTGTAATGACAACTATTCTATTGCTCTTTACTCAGATTCTTGTCGTTATGTAGAGTCATAATTGTGGCACTACAAGTCCCATCATTTTTTGTTATTACTGAGCATCCAAGAGATCTAGATCACTTCATATTTCTCATTAAACATATCGGCTGTAACTGTCGGGACCTGTAACGGTTAAAAAATATTTGTACCGCAGTCAGAAGCAAATTCCTTGGCGTTCTCCAACCAAAAATGAAAATCAAAAACATAATGTAGCATTCAACAGTTCCTGCAAAGTCTGTTAAAAAAAGCCTAAAGATGCTGATACAGAATAGTCTCTCATGACTACATCTCACACATTAACACTCTTATCTGCTATATGTGGAGAGCGGAAAAAGTTGCTGCCTTGACATATCCAAAGTACGTAAGGATTAGGTGTCAAAATTCAAACTGCCTAGTCTATAGTGATAGACACTGCTCAAAAAAATAAAGGGAACACAAATACCACGTCCTACATATCTCTGAATGAAATATTCCAGTTGCAAGTTTTTATTCATTGCATAGTGGAATGTGTTCAGAACAATAAAACATAAATAAGGATGTAAAAAGGGCAATAAATAACAAGAACAAGGCATTTAGGAAGCTAGAACAAGAAGGCAATGAAGAAGCATTAAAAGGTTATAGAGAAAAAAACAAAATGTGTAAAAAACAAATACATTTAGCAAAAGTGGAAACTGAGAGACTCATTGCTAAGGAAAGTAAAACAAACCTCAAACTATTCTTTAATTATATAGTAAAATGATTAAAATTGATGGTGTCGGCCCTTTAAAGAACAATGAGGGTGAAATCATAGAGAGCGATGTGGGAAAAGCAAATGTTTTAAATACTTTTTTCTCAACAGTGTTCACACAGGAAAAGGATTTGCCAGGGGAAATGCAGAGTGATAATGTAAACTCCCCATTAAGTATTACCTACCTAACCCAGGAAGAAGTGCAGAACCGCCTTAGTAAGATTAAAATTGACAAATCACCAGGCCCTGATGGCATTCACCCTCGGGTATTAAGGGAGTTAAGTAATGTGATAGACAGGCCTCTATTCCTTATATTTAAAGACTCTATAGAAACAGGTTCTGTTCCTTTTGATTGGTGGCAAGAAAATGTGGTACCAATATTTAAAAAGGGGTGTAAAAGGGAACCTGGAAACTATAGGCCGGTAAGCTTAACATCTGTTGTGGGTAAAATTTTTGAAGGGTTTCTAAGGGATACCATTATGGAATATCTCAATATTAATAAATGTTTAACTCCATATCAACATGGATTTATGAAGGATCGCTCCTGTCAAACTAACCTGATCAGCTTCTATGAGGATGTAAGCTCTCAAATGGACCAAGGAGAATCATTGGATGTCATTTATCTCGACTTCTCTAAAGCATTTGACACTGTCCCACATAAAAAATTGGTAAGTAAGATGAGAAAACTTGGGCTAGGGGAAAATGTGTGTAGATGGGTAGGTAGCTGGCTTAGTGATAGAAAACAAAGAGTGGTTATTAATGGGGCATACTCAGACTGGGCCAGGGTTACTAGTGGGGTACCACAGGGTTCTGTATTGGGCCCCCTACTATTTAATATATTTATTAATGAGCTAGTGGATGGCTTACACAGTAAAATATCAGTATTTGCAGATGCTACAAAACTATGTAAGGTAGTTAACACAAAGGAGGACAGTTTGCAACTATAGACAGATTTGAGTAAATTGGAGAATTTGGCTGAAAAATGGCAAATGAGGTTTAACACAGATAAGTGTAAGGTTATGCACATGGGAAGGAGAAACAGATGCTACAATTACTTACTAAATGGGAAACTGCTGGGGAAATCAGACATGGAAAAAGACTTTGGCATCTTAGTCAATAAGAAGCTAAATTGGAGTGCCCAGTGTCAGGCAGCTGCCACCAAAGCAAATAGGGTCATGGTATGCATTAGAAGAGGTCTCTGGACACGAGATGAAAACATAATTCTCCCTCTGTACAAATCACTCGTCAGACCACACTTGGAGTATTGTGTGCAATTTTGGACGCCGGTGCTCAAGAAAGACATTACTGAACTTGAAAGGGTTCAAAGGCGGGCTTCTAAAATGATAAATGGAGTTGGTTCTCTACAATACCCAGAAAGGTTATCAAAATTAGGTCTATTTACTCTAGAAAAGAGAAGACTTAGGGGAGACTTAATATATATGTACAAGTATATCAGAGGGCAATACAGAGATCTCTCCAATGAAATGTTTGTACCAAGGACTGTGACAAGAACAAGGGGGCATTCTCTTCGTTTGGAGGAAAGACAATTTCTGCACCAGCATAGAAGAGGGTTCTTCGCGGTAAGAGCAGTGAGGCTCTGGAATTCTCTTCCTGAGGAAGTGGTGATGGCCAACTCACTGAATGAATTTAAGAAAGGAATGGATGCTTTTCTTGTGAGTAACAATATAGAAGGTTACGAATAACATAATATTATAGGTAGATGGTTGACCCAGCTTAGGGGAAGGAATTTTTTTCCCTATGGCGAAAATTGGCTTCTACTCTGTGGGTTTGTTGCCTTCCCCAGGATCAACAATGCAGAACAGCTGCACTAAAAATAGGCTGAACTAGATGGACACAAGGTCTTCCTTCAGCCTTCAAAACTATGTTACCATGTTAACAATTATCAATGTAAATCAAAATGAATATCCCATGGAGGTCTGGATTTGGAATGATACTCAAAATCAAAGTGGAAAATCAAATTACAGGCTGATCCAACTTGAGTGGAAATGCCTCATGACAAAGAAAAGATGCTCAGTATTGTGTGTGGCCTTCTCGTGCCTGTATGACCTCCCTACTGTACAACGCCTGGGCATGCTCCTGATGAGGCGGCGGAGGGATCTCCTCCCAGACCGGGACTAATGCATCCACCAACTCCTGGACAGTCTGTGGTGCAACTTGACACTGGTGGATGGAGCGAGACATAATGTCCCAGATGTGCTCAATCGGATTCATGTCTAGGGAACGGGCGAGCCAGTCCATAGCTTCAATGCCATCTTCTTGCAGGAACTGCTGACACACTCCAGCCATGAGGCCTGGCATTGTCTTGCATTAGGAGGAACCCAGGGCCAACCTCACCAGCATATGGTTTCACAAGGGGTCTGAGGATCTCATCTTGGTACCTAATGGCACTCAGGCTACCTCTGGCGAGCACATGGAGGGCTGTGCGGCCCTCCAAAGAAATGCCATCCCACAACATTACAGACCCTCTGCCAAACTGGTCATGCTGAAGCATGTTGCAGGCAGCAGATCACTCTCCACAGTCTCTCCAGACTCTGTCATGTCTGTCACATATGCTCAGTGTGAACCTGATTTCATCTGTGAAGAGCACAGGGCGCCAGTGGCGAATTTGCCAATCCTGGTGTTCTGTGGCAAATGCCAAGCATCCTGCACGATGTTGGGCTGTGGGCACAACCCCGATCTGTGGACGTCGGGCCCTCAGACCATCCTTATGGAGTCAGTTTCTAACTGTTTGTGCAAACACATGCACATTTGTGGCCTGCTGGAGGTCATTTTGCAGGGCTCTGGCAGTGCTCCTCCTGTTCCTCCTTGAACAAAGGTGGAGGTAGCGGTACTGCTGCTGGGTTGTTGCCCTCCTATGGTCCTCTCCACATCTCCTGGTGTTCTGGCTTGTCTCCTGGTAGAGCCTCCAGCCTCTGGACACTACGCTGACAGACACAGCAAACCTTTTTGCTACAGCTCGCATTGATGTGCAATCCTGGATGAGCTGCACTACCTGAGCCACTTGTGTGGGTTGTAGCGTCTGTCTCATACTACAGTACCAAGAGTGTGAAAGCACAACCAACATTCAAAAGTGACCAAAACATCAGCCAGAAAGCATTGGTACTGAGATGTGGTCTGTGGTCCCTCCTGCAAAACCACTCCTTTATTGAGGGTGTCTTGATAATTGCCAATAATTTCCATCTGTTATCTATTCCATTTGCACAACAGCATGTGAAATTTATTGTCAATCAGTGTTGCTTCCTAAGTGGACAGTTTGATTTCACAGAAGTTTGATTTACTTGGAGTTATATTCTGTTGTTTAAGTGTTCCCTTTATTTTTTGAGCAGTGTATAACCAGTGTATCTTCTGTATACAAAATTTTATATAAGTTATATATCTATTACAGTTCCTTGAAAAAAATATTCATACTCCGTTAACATATTCACATTTTTTCTCATTACTCCCTCAAACTTAAATGTATTTTACTGGGATTTATCTGTGAAGTATAAACAAAATGGTAAATTGTTATCTAGCTATTTTAAAAGTATAAATCTTAATATTGTAACATGCATTTGTATTCAGCCCCCTGTAAACTGATACCCCTAAATAAAATCTTGAGTGACCAATTGCCTCCAGAAGTCACATAATTAGTCAGTTGAGTCAACCTGCATATAATTTTTTTCAGTATAACTACATCTGATTTGTGAAGGCATCAGAGGTTTGTTTGAGAACATTAGGGATAAAACAACATCATGAAAATCAAAGAACACACCAGACAGATCAGGGATAAAGTTATGGAGAAGAGCAAAGCAGGGTTATTATAAAAAAAAATATCCCAAGCTCTGAACTTCTCATGAAGCACTATTCAATCCATTATCCAAAAATGGAAGGAGTATGGCCCAACTGCAAATGTACCAAGACATGGCCGTCTACCTAAACTGACATCCCAAGCAAGGTTAGCACTAATAGAAGAAACCAAGAGGCCCATGGTCACTCTGCAGGGATCCACAGAGCTCAGGGGGGATAATTTGTCAACAGGACAACTATTAGTTGTTTACTCTACAAGTCTGGTCTTTATGGAAGAGTGGCAAGAAAGACATTTTTGAAAGCAAGCCATAAGAAGCCTCATTTGCAGTTTGCAAAAAAAACACGTAAAGGATATGGCTAGCAAGGGGAAGAAAGTTCTATGTCAGATGAGACCAAAGTAGAACTTATTGGACTAAATGCAAAATGCTATGCTACGTGTGGCAGAAAAGTAACATTGCACATCACCCTGAAAACACCATCCCCACCATAACACATGTTGGTGGCAGCATCAAGCTGTGGGGATACTTTTCTTCAACAGAGACAGGGAAGCTGGTCAGAGTTGATGGGTAGATGGAAGGAGCTAAATACAGGGTAATCCAGGAGGAAAACCTGTTAGAGGCAGCAAAAGACTTTTGACTGGGGCGTAGGTTCACCATCCAGCATGAAAATGACCCCTAACATACTGCCAGAACTACATGGATGATTGATATCAAAGCATATTCATGTGTGTGGATGTCCGATTCACAGTCCAGACCTAAATCCCATTGAGAATCTTTGGCAAAAATTGAAAATTGCTGTTAACATACGCCTCCATCCAATCTCAATCTCGCGCTAGAGCGAGTGTGCAAAGAAAAATGGGCAAACCTTTCAGTCTCTAGACGTGCAAAGCTAGATGAGCGATACCCCAAAGACTTGCAGCAGTAATTACAGCGAAAGGTGGTCCTACAAAATATTGACTTGGGCTGAATAAAATTTTCAGATTTATATTTTTAAAATATTTATAAAACCATCTATCATTTCCTTTTATACTTTAGAAATATTTGCAACTTTGTGTTGGTATATCACATAAAATACAAATAAAAATAAATAAAAATGTTTCTGGGTGTAACTTGAAAAATTGTGTTAAAGTTCAAGGGGGTACAAATACTTTTTCAAGGCACTGTATATAGTGATGCCATGCTGGTTTATTCTGAGTGTCTTCTGTATATAATTATATGTGCAGGTGGTATAACCTAGGAATCTTCATGTATATAATTGTAAAAATGTGCGCATATAATGTTGTATTTTGCCCTGTCATACATTCTTCTTCTATATGACACTAGCAGCTGAACATTGCAGTTTATCTGGACTCAACGTTCTTATCTTGCATCATCATCATCTTATCTTTGCTCCTGCAACTCCAGGATTTCATGCTTTAGTATGTGGAAAAAAATATAATGCATTGATGGTGCCGAGTTTTATGTTTTTGTGCCCTTGCATTATGAATATTGCCAATCAGGTTATGGGTGAGTGATGAGTTATTAACAAATGAGGGTTATTTTTAATTGACTTATGGATATGGGACGGACCCCCACTCCATCTTAAAACAATCACAACTACGGTAAAAGTAGGCACTTGAATAAATACACAACACATTATTTTGGTTGTCAAAATGGCCACAGCTTTGTTTAAATCACAGGATTAAAACAATCACAGTAGAAGTCAGGTGAAGTGCTAGTACATTGGGATTCACAAGTACTGTGATATCCCCAGCTGTCTGACATACAACACCAGGACAGACAGCCATAAAGGGGCGGCACACACTGGCTTGCCATTCAAGCAGAGCCAGTAAACTTTCAGGGCACCAATGACCCTATTATCCTCACTCCTGTGCTTAACCACTGTCAGGGCTGCCCCTAAGAAATTTGGTGCCTCTTACTGGCAAAATTTTTGGGGCCCCCCCTTGAAACTCTGCCCAAGCTCCACCCCCAGATCCGCCTCCACCCTAGCTGCTCCTCCACCACGCCAACCTTCAAAAATCCCTTCTTGTAGTAATATGCCCTATCATGATCCCCTTCATGTAGAAATATGCCCCATCATGATCCCCTTGAAGTATTATGCCCCATCATGATCCCCTTGAAGAAATATGCCCCATCATGATCCCCTCCTTGTAGAAATATGCCCCATCATGATCCCCTTCATGTAGAAACGCCCCATCATGATCCCCTTCATGTAGAAACGCCCCATCATGATCCCCTTCATGTAGAAACGCCCCATCATGATCCCCTTCATGTAGAAATGTCCATTCCACCACCTCCATCATTTCATCTTCCCCATCACTGCCCTCTCCTCCACCGACCACCACCATCGTCGCCCTCTCCCAATCACTCCCAGCTCTGCTACATCTGCAGTGACATGGGGTGGGGGACTATTGTGTCGGCGGGTAGACGCTCATCCTTTATTGGGAGGCAGAGGTCCAGCTCTGAGATGCCCAGGTTATTCCATCAATGCCAGTAACACCAGTTACACCATTGCTTTATTGGGAATTTTTAGGATTCATCCAGCGGATTCTTATGTAGTTCCATGATTTACTGTTTCAGGGAGAACTTTGGGCAGAACCACAAGTCCCAGCATGCAGAGAGACAACCACCAAGATGATGGTCTCTGATCTGCAGCTCTCCAGCTATTGCACAACTACAACTCTCAGCATGCTGGAGCAATATCGTTCTGCGACTTGTATCACTACAACTCCCAGCAGACTGCAACATATTTTTGCTCTTCAGCTGTTGTGTAGCAACTCTCAGTCTGCCCTGAAATCCACAGATATTAGACAATGTCTTTTCATGCTGGAACTTGTGGTTCCAACATAAGTTTCATAGGATGCAGCCAAGAAAACATTCACAAAGCCGCTGACTGTCAAGGTTTGCTGGGAGTTCTAGTTGTGCAGTAGGCAGTAGCCAAAGAGCAAAAAGACTTCAGCATGCTGAGAGTTGTAGTTCTGCAACTGCTGTGAACACTTAGGTCTTAAAGGGGTCTGGGCATGCTGATGCTCGTAGTTCTACCCCATGCGTTTCCTTTAGCAATGCGTCAATGCTGCTGCTCCCAACATTGGCCTTCTCCCCATCACAACCATCACTGGCCATCTCCCTATCATCTCCCCATCCATAGGGCAGCATTGTCAGGGCTGAGGGGCAGCAGGTACACAGCAGAATCCACCAGCGCTGCGCGCACATGATCAACCCCGCGGTGCCAGGTCCACCCCACCGGTCTGGAGACGTTGCAGTGCAGTGTGCATTCGGAGACTCGGAGAGACAGACACAGACAGAGTGAGAGAGACAGACAGACTAGTACTTACCCACCCTGCTCACTCGCCCGCCGCCTCGTGACTCTGCGCCTGCCACCTGGGCCTGGTCGTCCACTCGCCGCCTGGAGGCTGGTCCAGTCGTCCACTCCTGCCACCTGGCCGTCCGGTCCACCGTGTTCTGCTGCGACGCCAGTCTGCGACCGCTCCCAGCCGGTCCCACGTGGCGCGCACATGCTACTCTGCTCTGGAATAAGGAAGAGCAGCGTGTGACCTCACATGAGGTCGGCGCTGGCTTGGCTGGACCATGATGCACCGGGGAGGGTGGGAAGGGGGAGGGCCCAGCAGGCAGGTGCTGGTACAGTTTACAAACCGCGGAGAAGTCTGAACAAAATGTCGGGCCTCGGGGGCCCGCGGGCCCCATACACTTGTAAGGGCTGTCATGCCCTGATGGCGGCCCTGACCACTGTGCCCATCCCCGAGTGACATTACCATTACAACGTCCTTGAGGCTGGCCAACAAAGTCTGGCCTGTTCACCACCATGAGGTTTTACATCCTCAATTAGTTAAAATGAATCCACTTTAATTTGTCAGCAACTTCCACCTGACTCCTAAACCGCAAAGCTGTGACGGGTTATAAATTCCAAGTCACATTTGACACTTTTAGCCTTTTTTTTTAATAAATCACTTTTGTAAACTTATAAAGTAGAAACCTCTGACTCACAAAGAATCATCCTACAGCACTCAGGAGAGTAAAAAACCCTTGAGGATGAAACCTCTAGGGAACCATGGCTGAAGGATTGCCCTTCCCTTGGGCTTAGAGGTTAATGCAAATGTTAACTCTTTATAGCCATGATGAAATTGGACCTGGTACAAGATATACAATGGCAAATTCAACAAATACAATAAAGCATTCATCATTATACAAGCAATAATTAAAACGTTTTAAGACAGTAATGATAAAAGGGCGGGAGGGCAGGTAATGTTTCCTCCAGTTCATCAGGTGAGAGAAAAAAAGGGGGAGACAGAGTTACCTCCTCTATATAAGCCCCACCCTCCTCACTATAACACCAGGCACAGAAATACTGTGCTCCTTCATCTTAAAGCAGCATCACTCTTGCTTAAAATCTACACAGCTATAAAAACAAAGCTACAGGAGTTAAAGGTCCTCCCTTCCCAAAGTCATGTCCTCCTCCTTTTAGTGCTCCAGTAGTTTCTTGACTTTTGGATATGGGACGGACCCCCACTCCATCCTAAAACCACCATAACTACAGTAAACCTAGTAACTGGAATAAATACACAAAACACATTATTTTGATGTCAAAATGGCCACAGTTTTATTTAAATCACCGGATTAAAACAATCACAGTAGGAGTCAGATGAAGTGCTAGTACATTGGGATTCATGAGTACTGTGATATCCCCAGCTGTCTGACATACAGAACCAGGAAAGACAGCTATAAAGGGGCGGCACGCACTGGCTTGCCATTCAAGCAGAGCCAGTAAACTTTCAGGGCACCAATGACCCTATTATCCTCACTCCTGTGCTTAACCACTGTGCCCGCCCCTGATTGACGTTACCATTACAATGTCCTTGAGGCTGGCCACCAAAGCCAAGCCTGTTCACCACCATGAGGTTTTACATCCTCTATTAGTTAAAATGAGTCCACCTTAACTTGTCTGCAACTTCCACCTGACTCCTAAACCGCCACCAAAGAGGCCATTTGACACCTTAAATGGACTCGACCACCACCAACCGTGCCTAATAAAGCCATCAACAAGTTCTACATGCTATGGAAAGACTGTGCATACAAGTAACAAAAATCCAGGGCTATGAAAGATTAATTTTATCAATGTAACTACCAAATTGTGATCGATAATACGGTAACTACAGCAAAATAACAGTTGCTAAACAACCTGTAATGAGGATCCCATAATGGGGAATGTGGAAAGTAAACCATAATAAATGGGGTAGTCATAGTCTGAATACCTGTATAATGACATCTGTCATGCCTCAAAAAATTATTATACTGCATATATCGTAGCCAGCTCTGATAATTCACCAGTCAGGGCCGGTTTTAGACAAAGTGGGGTCCTAGGCAAAAGTTTAAAGTGGGGCCCCAAATGCTAACATTGTAAAATCATACATCTAGGTTACATTACATGAACAGTTGGCAGAGGGGCCTGGAGCCAGTGCTGGCACTGTGGCCCCCATATTCAGGGGCCTTATATCGGCCGACGGGTCTGCCACTATTAGCATTACACAGGAGTGTTGCTAGGGTCAGAAAAGATTGGGGGGCCCAAGCCCCAAAGACAGAGTTGTCCCCCAATCCCCTTTTAATTTTTTTTAACACTGCAGATGACACAGCAGGGCTCCCAACCATCCTGGATCCAGCGGGACAGTCCCGATTTTGACACTCCCACCTGTAGGATTGTAGTTTTCCCGCACTGCAAATCAGCCGCCACGCCCTCCTGTCATTTCAGAAGGGACTGTGTACCGATTGCCATACAATTCCCTCTATGCACAGCTCACTCCAGAACAGAAGCTCTCCCCGGCTCACGTGACCAGTCACATGACTTTGACCTCATCCTATGTAACACCAGAGATAGCAGTGATAACTCTGAGAACAGATAATATAGTAGATGTCACCTGCAGTCCTATGTAACACCAGAGATAGCAGTGATAACTCTGAGAACAGATAATATAGTAGATGTCACTTGCAGTCCTATATAACACCAGAGATAGCAGTGATAACTCTGAGGACAGATAGTATAGTAGATGTCATCTGCAGTCCTATGTAACACCACAGATAGCCATAGCGTTTCAGAGTAAGACTATGTTCGCATGCATTTTTTTCAGTAGCCAAAACCTGTTCTAGTGGCAGTAAAAATGTTGCGTTCAAAACACCTGTTTTTCAGCTTGTTCTCAGGTGTTCTTTACACTTTTTTCAGCTTTTTTTAAAGTGAGGATGTTTTCTTTGTCTACAGTATGCTTAAGGTCATGTTCACACGATGAGTATTTGGTCAGTATTTCACATCAGTATGTGTAAACCAAAACCAGGAGGGTGAGAAATCCAGAAGTGGTGACGTGTTTCTACTATACTTTTCCTTTGATTGTTCCAATGCTGTTTCTGAATTACAAATACTGATGTGAAATCCTGACCAAATACTAAACATGTAAATGACACTTAATAGTTTCATTCACCAAAACCACTTAGACTGGGTTCACATTGTGTTAGGTTCCACCCGCTAGCGCTATCCGTTAGCGCACCCATTGACCGCAATGTTAATAATGCATACTAACGCATGCCAGAATCGGCATGCGTTAGCAAGTATGCGCTATTTCCTAATGCACCCTCGAACGCGTTTTTGGGTGCGTTGCCATTAACGCACAGCGAACGGACCCGTTCGCTGTGCATAGGAATGTATGGGCTAACGCATAGTAGCGCTAGGTACCTGAGCGCTACCTAGCGTTAACGCATACCGTTAGCGCTGTGGCGCTAAAGATTCCAAAAATGACTTTAACGTTAAACGGATACCCTAACGCAGTGTGAACCTAGCCTTAAAAAATTGTAGCCAAAAATGCCATTGCAATATCTGCAGCTTCCTTTTTTATATTCTTTCATTGCTTTCTATAGGTGAAAACTCATTGAAAGAAGTGACACGCTGCAAATTTAAAGAGTGCTACAGTTCTGAAATTCAGTCAGAAAAAAAACAAGCGCATGCAGGAGATTTCGAAAATCTCATATGTTTTGCTGGCACTTTAAAAAGCAGCTTTTGGCCACGTTCATATGCAGAATTTTTGCAGCTTTTTCTTCTACAAATAAGAAGTTTACATCATTTTATAGCACAAGCAAAGACTGAGATTTTCAGAGATCTCCTGCACACCCTTTTATCTTCTCCTGACTGAATTTCACAACTGCAGTGTTTTTTAAATCTGCAGCGTGTCACTTCTTTCAGCAATTTTTTTCACCCGTAGAAAGCAATGAAAAAGTTTTAGAAAAGCTGCAAATGTCGCAACGCTGTTTTTTGCTGTGTTTTTGGTGAATAAAACAAACTTTATTAAACATGTACTGTAGACAAAATTAATACTATGCAAAAAAAAACAGCAAAAGCTCTAAGGGTATGTGTCCACAATCAGTAAACTTTGGATGCTGCGTACATCCGCAGCATCCAACCCGCAGCGGCCAGATGTTACAGCATAGTGGATGGGATGAACACATGTAGAATCACCGTAAGATGGCAGCACTTTAGACGGAACACATGTCCGCAGCGTCCAAAGTGCTGCCATTTCCGGATCGTCTGCACATACCCTAAAAAATGGGTGTTTTGAAAGCAGTGTTTTTACTGCCAAGAGAGCAGGCTTTGGCAGCAAAAAAAAAATGCACCAAAACTCTGATTCAAATGCACACCTGTACTAGTACTATATATGTGTATAGTTTACCCTTATTATTTCACATGGGAATTCATTTATTTCTATATCATAAATCCCCTGATTCAGCAGACAATATACCTGTCTTGTGTCATCCAGACAGTAGTGACAGGAGGTCGATCTGTCATGTTAGAAGCAGTGATTTAGTGATTGTGGTTGGAGCTGATGCTGATCGCTGCTGTATGAGGCTCTGAATCCTGATCCTACAGCGATCAGCACAGAGCTCTGGGAACACAGTGAGTAAATCACTGCACTCTGACCTGTTATTGCTGCTCTTACCAGGTTCTGTGGCTTCACTTAGGCATATCCATTCTCAGGACAGTGCTAGGAGCAGCCATGATCAGGACTCAGGAGGAGACATACAGAGCTTCAGGCATCTTCCTGGCTGTCACTGTGCTGTAATCGACCCCTCCCCGTCACTCTCAACTTTTAACCTAACTGCAGACAGAAAGAGACAGGGGGGGGCTCAAGGGGCTTTGCGAGAGACACTCGACTTCAGAGCAATGCACAGCATTATTCACTGCTGTACACCCTCTGGGCACTTGATAAATGGGCTGCAGATGCAGGGGGCTCCCTTTGTAGGTGGGGGCCTCAGGCATCTGCCTGGTCTGCCTGTTCCAAACTCTGGCCCTGTCACCAGTTCACAGTTTTTGGTTCTAGCAACCACCACTATATACAATAGCTGTGCAGTAATAATTTCTTAAACCCACTTACTACTACTACCCAAAAAGTGATGAGTATGTATAAAGAGAAATATACTATAAATAGGGAGTAATTAAAAGCTAAACACAATATAACATCAACGATATAACTGACCATTAAATAACTTTATATTTGGACATGGGAATTTTAATAAACCTATAGCAGAAAAAGTATACAAAAGGCATTATTAATAACCCTGCCACGCCATTGTTAATTGTTTTTCAGACACTTACAGTTAACTGATCCAACTGGGTCAAAGGCACCGGGTATAGTAATATTTCCCTTCGTGTTAATGCACTTGATTACTTTACCCTTAGTCGCTCCAACCAACTCAAGGGCACTAGGGATAGGCATATTGCCCTTTGTGTTAATGCACTTGATAACTTTACTCCCACCGACTCAAGGGAACCAAATTAGGTATATTGTCCTTCAGTTTAATGGGCTAGATTACTGCATTATCCAGACGACAACCATGAAAAACAACAAGAGTTGGTCAATATAAACAGTAAAAATCCTTACCTCAGCATTCTCAAGTCACATGAAAAAAAGAGGGTCCTTGAAGCTACTGATTGGATTGAAAAAGCATATCTTCCTTTTTTCTTCTCCCCTCCAGCCATTGTTTCTAGCTTGGAGGAGCCAATTTATTCTGTAGGCATGCAAAATATGATTGGCATGACCCCAGAGACTTTACCCCAACAGGGTATTATAAGATGTAAATGCTTCTAGGGACCAGGGGGTCATACCGTGATTGTCACCTCTACACACCAGGGGGCCATACCTGAGATGGTTACCCCTGCACACCGGGGGGCCATACCCGAGATGGTTACCCCTGCACACCGGGGGGCCATACCCGAGATGGTTACCCCTGCACACCAGGGGGCCATAACCGAAATAGTTAACCCTCCATACCAGGGGGTCATACTGTGATGGACACCCCTCCAAACGAGTGGGCCATACCTGAGATGATTACCCCTACGGACTAAATTATAATTAATCCCATAGTATTATTTATTTAAATAGGCAGAATGCGACGCCCTCCGGAAGAAGCAATCTTGCAAAACAGCGCTCGTCGCTTATGGTGGTGCTGTAAAGCTGTGCCGTAGGCACAGACGTACTGTGCTCCTTCCTCTTAAAGCAACATCACACTTGCTTAAAATCTACACTGCTATACAAACAAAGCTGCAGGAGTTAAAAGTCCTCCCATAATCATGTCCTCCTCCACTTAATTTTCTGGTAGTTCCTTTAGATATTAATTCTATGCATAAGACACTTTGTGTTACCCTTCAGCCCCTCGCAGACACATGTTCCCCTTGTCTAGGACTGGCCAGAGCATTGACTCCATAGCACAATACCCAAGTGCGCAGAAGCATTGTGGACCCACATCCAACTTTTCAAATGGAGAACTTCCAGTTGACAGCCTAATCGACAAACCTTTCATCAATAGGGAATGAAACCTCCAGCAAAGAACCCGGACTGTTGAACAGTGAGAATCCTATATCAGACAAGAATGGGACAATATTCCTCTCCCAAAACTCCAGCAATTGTTTTCCTCACTTCCCAGGCGTTTACAGACTGTTATGAAAAGAAGACGAGATGCTACACAGTGATAGATATGGCCATGTCCCAATTTTTTTTAGATTTGTTGCTGCAATCAATTTCTAAATGAGTTATTTTTTTCAAATGAAATTGAAAAATGTCTGACATTTACCTTCAGATATGTGTTCTGTGTATTCAATATGGTTATAATTTGGGACGATCGGACCTGTGGAAGTTCATGTTCTGGTACACACCAGAACTTTAGTCCGAAGTTCGATTCGGGTACCAGAACTGTACATGAACTTGAACCAGATCCTGGACTCTATTTATAACAGTGGAGACCCAAACTTTGGATCTGTAAAAAAAATTCTCTCTTTGTGCAATGGACTTCCAATAGAAGTCTGCGTTCGGCATTTAGCACTGTCTGGTATGAACCCTGAACGTTTAGGTTTGGGTTCGCTCATCTCTAGTTAATTCCAAACCATTGCATTCTTGTTGACTGCTGTATAGTTATATTATAGTAATTGCTATAAAATGCACCATGCTGTGCCTAAAAAATAGAACTATCATGTGCCTCATAACAATACCATACAGTGTCCATGTTATGCTGCCACACAGTAACCACATAGAGTGTAGGAAATAATTATTTGTTCCCTTGCTGATTTTCTAAGTTTGCCCACTGACAAAGACATGAACAGTCTATAATTTTAAGGATAGGTTAATTTTAACAATGAGAGATAGAATATCAAAAATAAAATCCAGAAAATCATATTGTAGAAATTATATAAATTTATTTGCATTTTGCAGTGATGAATAAGTATTTGATCCCCTATCAACCATTATGAATTCTGGCTCCTACAGACCAATTAGACGCTCCTAATCAACTTGTTACCTGCATTAAAGACAGCTGTCTTACATAGTCACCTGTTTTACATAGTCACCTTTATAAAAGACTCCTGTCCACACACTCAATTAATCAGTCAGACTCTAACCTCTACAACATGGGCAAGACCAAAGAGCTTTCTAAGGATATCAGGGACAAGATCATACACCTGCACAAAGCTGGAATGGGCTACAAAACCATAAGTAAGACGCTGGGTGAGAAGACAACTGTTGGTGCAATAGTAAGAAAATGGAAATCCTACAGTGCCTGCAAGGTGCCCCTGCTCAAGAAGCACCTTTGCAGGCCTGTCTGAAATTTGCCAGTGAACACCTGGATGATTCTGTGAGTGATTGGGAGAAGGTGCTGTTGTGAGATGACACAAAAATTGAGCTCTTGGGCATTAACTCAACTCGTCGTGTTTAGAGGAAGAAAAATGCTGCTTATGACCCAAAGAACACAGTCCCCACTGTCAAGCATGGAGGCGGAAACATGTTTAGGGGGTGTTTATCTTTTAAGGGCACAGGACTACTTCACATCAATGGGAGAATGGATGGAGCCATGTACCGTAAAATCCTGAGTGACAACCTTCATCCCTCCGCCAGGACATTAAAAATGGGTCATGGCTGGGTCTTCCAGCAAGACAATGACCCAAAACATACAGCCAAGGCAACAATGGAGTGGCTCAAAAAGAAGAACATTAAGGTCAATGAGTGGCCTAGCCAGTCTCCAGACCTTAATCCCATAGAAAACTTATGGAGGGAGATGAAGCTCCGAGTTGCCAAGCGACAGACTCACAATCTTAATGATCTGCAAAGAGGAGTGGACCAAAATTCCTCCTGACATGTGCGCAAACTTCATCATCAACTACAAAAAATGCTATGCTTGCCAACAAGAGTTTTGCCACGAAGTATTAAGTCTTGTTTGCCAGAGCGATCAAATACTTATTTCTCACTGCAGAATGCACATTAATTTACATAATTTATACAATGTGATTTTCTGAATTTTATTTTTGATATTCTATCTCTCAATGTTAAAATTAACCTACCCTTAAAATTATAGACTGTTCATGTCTTTGTCAGTGGGCAAACTTACAAAATCAGCAAGGGATCAAATAATTGTTTCCTTCACTGTAGGTCTGAGAGAGGGCATCCCTAAATGGGGAAATCACTTAGCACTATTTGCCTGTGTGTTTAATCCAGACCCCAACAGTAAGAGCTTAATTGTCAAATAGTGGAAACATGTTTTGGTTTTGAGATTGTTTATTGGATAAAAGCAGCAATGTTGCATAAAAATATACTAAGTCTAATAAGACTGGATATTATAACAACATTTTATGTACAAATCTACAAATGGTATTAACAAAATCCCCAAAACTATGTACATAGAAGGCGGCAGCAATACTATCTGCCCTGATATCAGTCAGAATGAAAAAAGGTCAGAAATCCAGGTGGAGTCTGGTGGTGTGGTTAGTCTTTCCAGTCATGTGGGTGGAGTCTTTCCAGTCATGTGGGCAGGGACTTCCATTCAAGTGGGTAGATTTGTGTGTATGAACTTTTGAAAAACTTCAGAGATACAGTATATCTTTGAGGATTTTAGAATATTCTCCATAGAACTTAAAAATGGGGTTCTAATGTTTGTTTCTTAGCTTTTCTCGAAACAGATCTTACTAAACATGAGCGGGAATTTAAAAAAAAACAAAAAAAAACCTTTAAATAAATGTTTTCAACTCAAAGTGCATTCATCTGTTGTGACGATCCTCTGAATCGTGTGGCTACGTGCGTTTTCTCTTGTTGTGGCTTCCTCTTATCACAGATAAACCTACACGTCCCTGTGAAGCCTTGATCCATTTATAGCAGAATTGACCATTGACATTAGTACTTTCTGTAAAAAAAAAAAAACGCACTTCGACCCCGATCTGCACTCCACCATAAGGAACCCGACCTCTGCAGATTTCATACATTAGACTTCATGGCTGAATGTAAACATCTGCACCTTGTGTAATCTGAGTGGTTTCAGGATCGTGGACAGCGCTGTCAATAAATCCCAGTGCCAACCAGTATAGATGCAGGAACCAGTACTGACCAGTTCACGTGTCTTCTTTGTGTGTCACTCAGAGCTGGGAACACAGACACCTGTCAATCGGAGATAATGGGAATGTTAGCAGTATATAGGAAGATGAACGTTTGTTACTTAATTGCTTATTTAGGGGGGAAGGCGGTGGCTTGTGACACCCAAGAGTCTAATAGTGTTATGACAACATTATCTATATGCAGTGAGCTTGTAATGAACATTATAGGGCTCATCCACACACCACAACGTTTTGTCCAAAATGTGAAACTGCTGAAAATCCAAATGTTAACCAATTTGGTGTGGATTTCAGTGTAGATTTTCCACTGTGGAAAATCAACTACGGATAAGTCCCTTGTGGACTCACTGATGGTGTAGAGAATAGGTAAGTATTTAGTGGGACTGTCACTTTGTCACCCAGCTCTTTCCCGATCCTGATTGGCACATGTATTTACAGCATTAGGGCTTGTGCAGATGGCCATAGATTCTCTCGTCTGAGAGAATAGGGTGGATTACGCTTATCATACTCTGATCCGAGTGTCAGCATAGTGTGATCTGATTCTCTCGGATAAGGAGAAGATGGAGAAAAAAATGTCTCCATCTTAAAAGTTCGTACTGGACAAAGATACGGCTACAGTTTTGGTAGAGAGAGATATTGGGGTACAGTTCTGGTATCTGAACTGATCTTTGGGTCCACTCATTGTATGTCAAAAAAAGTTGAGATGGGAATATTTTTAAAAATAGGACCATGATAGCTTTTTGTAGAAGCCACCAGGGAGTGGGCTCCTTGTGCCGTACACCGTGTAGTTTGAATATTTTGGGTGGAGGCCCTTTAAGTTGTGATGATAACCTGGACATCGATTGGCCCAAAGCTTGGGATATTCCCCAGTCATTGCAGTTCCTATTCATTACTTATGTAGGGGTAACGTTACTGCACTCTTCTCTGTGGCCAGAGCCAAGATCGCTCCACCATCCTCTGGTAGTTCTCCGAGGCCGTACATGCCAATCTTATAATCCAGGAAAAGAGTGACTCAGGAATGTTACATAAAACCAGGATCATAAAGTTACTTGGAATTTTTGTAATAACTATCCCTTTAAATGACTGCTGATGGGAGTCCACATCAAACTGTTCCAATGGGGATCCAAAAATCACAACCCCCTCAGTGGTCTCCAAAATTTACAGTCCAGACTCACCTACCTTCTACCTCCTGAGGAAGGCTACTGGAAGATCTCTGCTGGGCATTAGTGTCCCCGAGTGAATGGTCTCCACAGGTTCATTATCCGTGGCCACGATGTTGTATCTCCGAACCAGCTGAAACACAGATTAAACATCCAATTAAAGGGCCAGTACAGCATTATGAAACCTCATCCTTATGTAAGGAAAGGTATTAATAAGGTGAACTTAGAGGGACTCATGGGGCGAGCCAGAGCTCGATAGGTTTACCATTAATAAAATATTAAAAGCATATTTTTATCTGATTTAATTCCTTTAATCACAGGGTGTTCTCTCTTGGACTGTTTCCTTATCTTACAGACGCTCTTTATAGTCAATTCCATAGATGTCTCATTAACCTATAAGTTGCTGGCGCTGCACTAACCACTAGTCTGCACAGGGACTGAGGCTTTTCTCCCAATTTCTTAATAATACACTTATATCATGACTGGTCGTCTATTGGACTGTGGTGGGGAAACGAGATCTAGAGCGCCCACGATGGACACAAACTGAGATTTTATCTGGAAACATCAACTCCAAGCACCTCTTGATTTGTATTTCTACATTAAACACATTCTTTATTCACCAGTGTGGTTACTATCAAGAAATGGCTGCTGTTCAAAGCATCGCACTGGGGGAAATATTAATAATCTATAAGCGCCAATTTTTTGTTGGAGAAAAGTATATTTTACATAGAAAAGATCTTCTTTTAGTTTTTACTCCACTATTTTTTTTTATAATAAGTGTCATGATCCAGGACGGGGTTTCGCTTTGGCCCGTCCTGGTCAGACAGGGGGTTGTTTCCGCCTCTCCCTGGCAGAGGGCGGCTATTTAGTGCTCACTGGACCTGGGTCCGGTGTCAGTTATACTCCTGCCCTCGGCTGAGTTAAGTGACCTCTTGTATACGTGTGCCTTGTGCCTGATAACTTGTTGCTTGTTTGGTTGTGATCTGGTTCTGTCCCTGTTACGAGTTCTGCCTGACCCTCTTGTACCGCACCGTCCTCTTGTGTATGACCCTCTGCTTGTGACTCGACTGCTCTCTGGTCGTCCCTTTTGTACCGCACCGCCCTCTTGTGTATGACCTTTGGCTTCGTCTGACCTCCCATCTGCTTGTCCCTCCTGTACCTCGTTCGCCCGTATTGTGTATGATCTCTGGTTTGCCCGACTCGGAGTGTTCTTCCATCTTAGCAAGCAGGACGCTAAGCCCCGCCCCCTTGTGGTGACATGACAGTAGGTCCCGTGCCTGCTTGCTAATACTTCAGCGTTCAGGTCCTGTGCGTCTGTACTTTCCAGCTGTTACTGTCCCCGGGACCCCTACAGCACTGGTGAGTCCCTGCTCAGCGAGGGCTGTACGCCGGCGCTGTCAGGATCCTGACATTAAGTTAATTTGTTGGATGGATTTGTTTAAGACATCGATACTTGGGGACAGAAGATGTCGACACTTGGGGGGGGCCACAAAACACCAACCCTTGGGGGTGCATATGATACTCACCCAGCAGAGACTAAGCTGCAGCTGCAGTTCTGCCAGCCGTCGGCCGATGCACATCCTTTTCCCAATTCCAAAAGGTACATACGCAAATGGGTTGATTGTGTTCTTGTCCTGCAGCCACCTCTCTGGGCGAAACTCTCTGCATTCATCAAAGCATTCTTCATTTGATCCTAGCACATGGCTGTTGATGGTCAGGACAGTCTGTTTGAGGGGACAACAAAATCCTTACTGTCAGCGCATTGAAGGCATGAATCAGGATGGACCTGAACTACAGGTTACTCTCACTGCAAATGGCAGTTGTCAGAGCGGGAACCTGCGTAATTGGACGTAATGTAATGTAGTGAGCTAGTGAATAGGAAGGAGCGCAGTGTAATGAGCCAGTTTATATCAGGGTGAAGTGAGGAGAGCCAGGGGATATTACAGTGTGAAGTGAGGAGAGACAGGGGATATAACAGGGTGAAGTGAGGAGAGCCAGGGGATATAACAGGGTGAAGTGAGGAGAGCCAGGGGATATAACAGGGTGAAGTGAGGAGAGCCAGGGGATAAAACAGGGTGAAGTGAGGAGAGCCAGGGGATAAAACAGGGTGAAGTGAGGAGAGCCAGGGGATAAAACAGGGTGAAGTGAGGAAAGCAAGGGGATATATCAGGTTGCAGAGAAGAGAGCAAGGGGATATAATAGGATTCAGTGAGGAGAGCAAGGGGCTATATCAGGGTGCAGTGTGCTGAGCAGGGGATATATCAGGGTGCAGTGTGCTGAGCAGGGGATAAATCAGGGTACAGTATGCTGAGCCGGGGATATACAGTGCCTTGCGAAAGTATTCGCCCCCCCCTGGAACTTTTCAACGTTTTCCCACATATCATGCTTCAAACATAAAGATACCAAATGTTAATTTTTGGTGAAGAATCAACAACAAGTGGGACACAATTGTGAAGTTGAACAAAATTTATTGGTTATTTTAAATTTTTGTGGAAATTCCAAAACTGAAAAGTGGGGCATGCAATATTATTCGGCCCCTTTAACATAATACTATGTTGCGCCACCTTTTGCTGCCATTACAGCTGGAAGTCACTTGGGGTATGTCTCGATCAGTTTTGTACATCGAGAGACTGAAATTCTTGCCCATTCTTCCTTGGCAAACAGCTCGAGCTCAGCGAGGTTTGATGGAGATCGTTTGTGCACAGCAGTTTTCAGCTCTTTCCACAGATTCTCGATTGGATTCAGGTCTGGACTTTGACTTGGCCATTCTAAGGCTGGAGTCACACACAACCATTAAAAAATTGGTCCCATTTTAACTGTACGAAATCGCACAAAGAATTCTTGTCCAGGGATCCGTCTGTCATCCGAATTTCTGGCGATGAACCGATTTTATTCGCATCTAAGCATCAAATTGACATCCAATGCCAAAGCCTGATGCTCTTTCCTGTTGACCTGGAGAAGTCTTGCGATTTAATCGCAAGTCACACGTGTGGTGCGTTTTCAATGCGATTTTTAATCGCATCCATAGACTTGCATTGGCGAATCCGATCCGAAAATCGGTGACAATCACAGCATGCTGCGATTGTCTCGGTCTGAGGAACGGATCCGATAAAAAAACGCATGATGGGAGCAGCACCATAGAATAACATTGGGACTAATGCAATGCGATTTTTTATCGCATTGCATTAATCCGATTTAATCGCTAGTGTGACTCCGGCCTAACACCTCGATACATTTATTTGTGAACCATTCCATTGTAGATTTTGCTTCATGTTTGGGATCATTGTCCTGTTGAAAGACAAATCTCCGTCCCAGTCTCAGGTCTTTTGCAGACTCCAACAGGTTTTCTTCAAGAATGGTACTATATTTGGCTTCATCCATCTTCCCATCAATTTTAACCATCTTCACTGTCCCTGCTGAAGAATATCAGGCCCAAACCATGATGCTGCCACCACCATGTTTGACAGTGGTGATGGTGTATTCAGGGTGATGAGCTGTGTTGCCTTTACACCAAACATATCATTTGGCATTGTTGCCAAAAAGTTCGATTTTGGTTTCATCTTTCCAGAGCACCTTCTTCCACATGTTTGGTGTGTCTCCCAGGTGGCTTGTTGCAAACTCTAAACAACACATTTTATGGATATCTTTGAGAAATGGCTTTCTTTTTGCCACTCTTTCATAAAGGCCAGATTTGTGCACTGATTGTTGTCCTATGGACAGACTGTCCCACCTCAGCTGTAGATCTCTGCAGTTAATCCAGAGTGATCATGGGCCTCTTGGCTGCATCTCTGATCAGTCTTCTCCTTGCTTGAGATGAAAGTTTAGAGGAACGGCCGGGTCTTCGTAGATTTGCAGTGGTATGATGCTCCTTTCATTTCAATATGATCACTTGCACAGTGGTCCTTGGGATGTTTTAAGTTTTGGAAATCATTTTGTATCCAAGTCCGGCTTTAAACTTCTCCACAACAGTATCACGGACCTGCTTGTTGTGTTCCTTGGTCTTCATGATGCTCTCTGTGCTTCAAACAGAACCCTGAGACTATCACAGAGCAGGTGCATTTATACGGAGACTTGATTACACACAGGTGGATTATATTTATCATCATTAGTCATTTAGGACAACATTGGATCATTCAGAGATCCACAATGAGCCTTTGGAGTGAGTTTGCTGCACTGAAAGTAAAGGGGAAAAATAATATTGCATGTCCCACTTTTCAGTTTTAGAACTTCCACAAAAATTTAAAATAACCAATAAATTTAATTCAACTTCACAATTGTGTCCCACTTGTTGATTCTTCACCAAAAATTTACATTTGGTATCTTTATGTTTGAAGCATGATATGTTATGTGGGAAAAGGTTGAAATGTTCCAGGGGGCAGAATACTTTCGCAAGGCACTGTATCAGGGTGCAGTGTGATGAGTTGGAGATATATCAGGGTGCAGTGTGCTGATCATAGGCTATGGTGCATTGTGCTGAGCAGGGGCTGTGGTGCAGTGAGTCTGTGGGGTGATCGGACATGGAGCAGTACACTGAGCATGGTGATATAATCCAGGCCTAGCTCTGATAACATTTCTCTCTTTAATCAAACAGCCGATTGTTACATAACATTTCCCTGCTTTGCTGGTTTTGGTCAATTCACCCAGACACCTTGCCAGCTTGATCTGCCAAGTGGTGTTTCTGGGTGGGGATGGGTCCTGGCACTGGAACCTCCGCATTTTGAGATGTCAGCTGACAAGGCCTATCATTGCTATAGGGACTGTGAGGGAGGGGTGAAGGGTCAGACACACAGCATACAGTGAGGTGGAGGTCATGGGGCAGTATGCAGTGGGGTAGAAGAAAAAACACAGAAACCAGAGTGCCAGTCTCTGCACATACAGGGTAAGGAATGGTATTTAGATTTCTCTCTGTATCAGTTCTTTTTTTTGGGTCAATGTCTCTGCTTGCTTTCAGTGAATGGAAAGTCATCATTTAGGATGAAATCTGGCCTGGTTATGTGACTATACAAATACATTAATAGGAATACTCACGCCTTTGGGTAAAGCATATTCTCCGAGTACAGTCTCCTTATCCAGGGTGCGGGTGGTGAATGGAACAGAGGGGCTTATCCTGGAACACACAATTGACAAGATTATTATATATATCATAAAAAGGGATGCGGCACTCACCCAGATGCAGTAAAAATCGGAGTCCTTTATTACACCATTATAAGGTTATAACAAGGTCCAGGTGTTGAAGCGCTTGCCGTGCAAAATGGCCGTCGTCCATCTTCCTTTCCCCACACACCGTTACAAACTTGCTGTTCCTGTGTACCTTGTTTTAACCTTATAATGGTATAATAAAGGACTCCGTTTTTTTACTGCATCTGGCTGAGTACGTATTCCTTTTTATGTTATACTAGCTGAAGAGCCCGGCGCTGCCCGGGCATAGTAACTAACTACGCTTACTTATAACAAATTATAGTTATTATATCTATATATGTATAAAACTGAGTGTAGAGCCCCGCCCACTCCGCATAGCCACATTCACTATAATATCCCACATCATCCCATCAGCCAGAGCCACCGGACAACTACCCCTAATATCCCACATCATCCCGTCAGCCAGAGCCACCGGACTACTACCCCTAATATCCCACATCATCCCGTCAGCCAGAGCCACCGGACTACTACCCCTAATATCCCACATCATCCCATCAGCCAGAGCCACCGGACTACTACCCATAATATCCCACATCATCCCGTCAGCCAGAGCCACCGGACTACTACCCCTAATATCCCACATCATCCCATCAGCCAGAGCCACCGGACTACTACCACTAATATCCCACATCATCCCATCAGCCAGAGCCACCGGACTACTACCCCTAATATCCCACATCATCCCATCAGCCAGAGCTGCTGTACTACTACCTATAATATCCAACATCATCCCATCAGCCTGAGCCACTAGACTACTACCCATAATATCCCACATCATCCCGTCAGCCAGAGCCACTGGACTACTACCCCTAATATCCCACATCATCCCATCAGCCAGAGCCACTGGACTACTACCACTAATATCCCACATCATCCCGTCAGCCAGAGCCACCGCACTACTACCCCTAATATCCCACATCATCCCGTCAGCCAGAGCCACTGGACTACTACCCCTAATATCCCACATCATCCCATCAGCCAGAGCCACCGCACTACTACCTATAATATCCCACATCATCCCATCAGCCAGAGCCACTGGACTACTACCACTAATATCAAGGATCAAGGAAATGCTGTAGATATAGTATATCTTGACTTCAGCAAAGCATTTGACAAAAGTATCTCATACAATCCTTATTGAAAAAATGACTAAGTATGGAATGGACAAGGCAACTGTTAGGTGGATTCATAACTGGCTTAGTGATCGGACCCAAAGAGTGGTCGTAAATGGCTGCACATCCAGTTGGAAGAATGTCTCAAGTGGGGTACCACAGGGCTCTGTCCTGGGCCCTGTATTGTTCAACATCTTTATCAACGATTTAGATGAAGGAATTGAGGGTAAACTGATTAAATTTGCTGATGACACAAAGCTAGGAGGGATAGCTAATACTAGAGAAGAGAGAGAGATGATTCAAAAAGATATAAATAAACTGGAGAAGTGGGCAGCAACTAACAGAATGGTTTTTAACAGGGAGAAATGCAAAGTACTACATCTGGGCAAAAAAATGAAAAAAGCATATACAGAATGGGAGGAATAGGGCTAAGTGACAGCACATGTGAAAAAGACTTGGGTATACTAATAAATCACAGACTGAATATGAGTCAACAGTGTGATGCAGCAGCAAAAAAGGCAAATGCAATTCTAGGATGTATTAACAGAAGCATACAGTCTAGATCACGTGAAGTCATTATTTCCCTCTACTCATCTTTGGTCAGACCTCATCTGGAATATTGTGTCCAGTTTTGGGCACCACATTTTAAAAAAGACATCAACAAACTGGAGCAAGTTCAGAAAAGAGCGACCAGAATGGTGACCGGTCTGCAAACCCTGTCTTATGAGGAAAGGTTGCAGGATTTGGGAATGTTTAGTTTGCAAAAGAGAAGACTGAGAGGAGACTTAATAGCTGTCTACAAATATCTAAGGGGCTGAACCAGAGCGCTGAGTGGAGCGGTTTTTACCATCAATACTGGGGATCCCTTTAAGAGAGGCCTGGCGTCAGAACCAGAGCGCACAGTGGATTTTCCCTCACTTCCGTACCGAGGATCCCTTTAAGAGAGCCTGGGATCAGAACCAGAGCGCTGAGTGGATTTGCCCTGACTTGCATACCAATGATCCCTTTAATAGAACACTGGGGTCAGAATCAGAGTGCTGAGGGATTTGCCCTAACTTCCATACAGGAGATCCCTTTAAGATAGCCTGGGGTCAGTACCTGAGAATTTGAAGGCAATTGCCCTGACTTCCATACCGGGGATCCCTTTAAGACAGGCCTTGGGTCAGAATTAAAGCGCAGAGTGGATTTGCCCTAAATTCCATACCAATGAACCCTTTAAGAGACCCTGGGGTCAGAATCACAGCGCAGAGAGGATTTGCTCTGACTTCCATACCAATGATCCCTTTAAGAGGGAAGATGTGCCTACGGGATGAAGGATGTGTGATGGGTATATGGGCACGGGGGGGGGGGGGGAATTCATTTCTGTCATGTGCTCTCTGCTCCTTTCTGGGGGGCAAACAATGGCTGGGAGCTTATGTTCCCAGGGATGCTATATTTCTCCTACCATGTCAGTGTCTGCTGAGGTGTTGTCAAGTGGGAAAACTGTTGGTGTTGGTCATAGCAACCAATCACAACTCCGCTTCTTTTAACCAGTTCTGGTGAAATGAAAGATGCTTCATGATTGGTTGGCGATACACACACACATTCATTTTTATATATAGAGATACATTCTTCAATGCTTTTTGATGCTGAGCACCGTACACCCATTGCTTTATACTACATGCGATCAGTCCATACACGGATCAGACCTTTCATACAAGTGTATCCACTCCCCTAGTGCCATTCATTCATTGTCTGGCTTTGGAACATATTATATATACACACATACACACACTATAATATATAAACAATATCATATTACAGCGATGGATCATGGGTTCCCAGTAGCGTTGTAGGTGCAGCTCTGGATGTGACTGGAGTAGAAGACCCAAATACAGATATAAGCTAGGGTCCCACGGCCGTAGCTTCTGTAATCCGAGAAAATCAGGTCAATTATGCTAATGACACTCTGATCAAACTCTGATCAGAGTGTCACCATGGTGTACTTCGATTTTCTAGGATGCTGAGGAGAAGGTGGAGGACAAAATTTCTCCGAGTGCAGTCCGATAATTTCCATGAACCCATAGACTTGAATGGGTGAGTCTCATCCGATTTACGCATGCTGTGATTTTTTTCTTAAGCCGAATCGTTATGAGAAAGAAAACATTGCTCAGCACTACCCCATAGAATAACATTGGTCCGAGTGCTATCCCATAAAACATCAGATAATACTCGTCCGATTAATACGGTGGTGTGAGCCCATAATGTGACTCATCTGTTGTACCTCATAGATTCCTTTAAGCACGCCTTTAGATACGGCATATTCCTGATATCTTCTGCTGTCGGCACTTGGTCCAGCGATAAGACGCTCTGAATTTCATCGTAAAGTTTCTTTTGAATGGTCGGATGACGGGAAATGTTAAATATGGCCCAGAGAAAGCTGTTTGCAGTCTGCAAGAGAAAGTGCAAAAGAACTAAATTGAACCAAGTTCAGAGACTACATGGAGCCACTTAAACTGTCAGTGAGTCCCACGGGAGCAGATGTCGGTGGTCGCATGGCGGCGTGCGTCCGACTCTGTCATGTCAGCTCTATCACATCTGATAACTGAGGTATACCCTTCATACCGTCTCCACGGCTCCGATCAGCATCTCGGTGATGGTGGCGTACATCTCCTTCTTGGACAGTTTGCTGTCCTTGTAGATGGTGCAGAGGAAGTCTTCATTGTCCTTAGACGAGAGCTTCATCAGTCTCCGGTCTATGTGACACTTGGCTGCGGAGGAAGAGAGGAATGAGATGCAGAATGTATGAGATCATGGTAAAGAGAATCAGCTTACATGCCAAGGAGAAACTATTCTACGTCTTAGGCTCTGTTCACACGTCTACTACTTATGTCAGTTTTGGGATGACTAGAACAAAGTAAAATGTTCCAGTACATGATCCAATCATTTGAATGGGGCAGAAATGTCCTAAAATGTCTCCCGTTTAACAGCAATTGATTTTTTTTTTAGCTGGGGCAAAAACATAACTTTTTTATCCCACCCTCGAAAAATACCTTCAAAAAACAGATAGCAACTGGATCAGTTTTTTTCTTACATGGGAAATGGATCATAAGGGATGGTCATCTATTATGTCGACCGTTAATGGATCCATTTTTACGAAAGGCCCAGAACATTAAAAGTGTTCAGAGACACCTCTAGGAAAAAAAGAGCAGAGACTGATACACAATTTGTTTTATGTTTTACATCAGTTTTTCTTACATTTGGATCCAGTTTTGATTTGTTTTTTTTAAATACTGGATCCTTTACAAACATTTAACAACTTGATATGTGAACAGAGCCTAAAGGCCCCATCACACACAGCGATCTCGCTAGCGAGATCGCTGATTTTGTGACGCACAGCGATCTCTCCAGCGACATCGCTGTGTGTGACGGGGATCAGCGACCGGCCCCCCCTGCCGGGTGTCGCTGATCGTGCTCGATCGGCCTGGGTCATTTTTTGATCGCTGGTCTCCCGCTGGCCTGGATACCCGATGTTTACATTAGAAACCAGCTTGCTCGCTGGTCCTGATCGCTGGAGGGGCAGTCTATGTGACAGCTGATCAGCCTAACAATGTCCCAGCGATCCCATCCATGTCAGATCTTTGGTGGGATCGCTGGGACATCGTTATGTGTAACGGGGCCTTATGACTATAATATGTAGTAATGTCTGCTGACTACTGTATCTAAGATTACCCTGTGTGATACTGTTGAAAAATGTCTCTAAATGTCACAGGGAGCAATAGGTAAACAGGACATAAGGAACCTGGGCCTCTGAACTGCCCCTCGGGCTAGGAGTGCCCTGTTTGTCCTCAACTCAGGGGTACCCTTAATGGTAGGGAGGCCTGAGTCACCGACATGTCCCTATCTTCTGGTCAACTCTGAGCTAACCCCCAACCCCCACCCCAGGAGGTGAACCATAAGAGAAACCACAGACAAAGACTGACAGGGATAATGAAAACTGCACCACAACGCAAACTATCAGGATGACACCATATGCGTGTGGGGGAAAACACAATACAAACTAGGGAAATGAACAAACAACAAAGTATACTTCACCAGACTCGAAATTAAGTTTTGAGTATCAACTACTCTAAAACAGGACCAGTATGCAAGAGGCATGCAAATACTATAATCAGCATCCAGGAATGTTCTGAGCCATACTTAAAAGGCAGAAGGCTTTCCCAGCAGCCTCAGACACAAATCAAAAACTTAACTCCTGCCAAGTTGAACATCAGTGAACAAACCAACGCCGACGCCCAAACTCAGGCTGAGCAACAGGAAGGTCTAAACTGCACAACAGACTCCCCAATGTGAACAGAGTCCGAAGCCAGGGATAACTTGCTGATCACTGGGGTCCGACCATTGGGACTCCCAGCGATCTCACGAGCTGGACACTGGAATCTTATCTTGTATGTAGCAGTGGTGCACATTCTTGACCTCTGCTCCATTCATTGTCTATAGGACTGCCGGAGAAAACTGAGTGACTGTGGATAGAGGGTAACCATTGTTTAATCCTACAATGCATAATACCCTTAGCTGACTTGTGTATCTAAGCCTATCTTAGGAGTACAGCCACCATCATGTAGTGAGTGAGAAGCTGGAGGAGATGGGTCTATAACGCACCGGTTCTGAAGATGCTGTCCCAGGCCTCGGTGTGATTTTTCCAAATCTTTGTGTTTAAGCTTCTGTGCAATTCCACCGGCGTCACCATCATCAGCCCAAATGTGCTCATCATCTGCCAAAGAGAACAGGATTACAGCCAGGGCAATTGTGCACGAGTCATTAAAATGTACACATGAGCGTAATACTTCTGTAGTGACAGCTGGATATAATGTCAGTATAAAGAAGGCACCAATCTCAAGATACTTATTACAGAATTTCATAGCCACATGACTAATATATGTGAAAAAATTGAAAATCAGCAGAGGATTAATTCTGCTTTATCTGGTTGTTCCCATTTTCCTCCCTGGAGAATCGCAGGTATTACTAGGGATACATGACTTACTGTTTTTATGGCTGTGATAAAGTCCAGAGCCTCTTCTCCAAGATTGGGCTGCAAAAATCCAAATCTTTTCTCATAGAGGACAAGACAAATACCTGATAAAAGAGCAAGGGTTAAGATACATGTGATATAAAAGGTGTGAATGGTTAAAAGTAAAAAAAAAAAAAATAGGGGAGGAATATAAGTAAGAAAGTTGACTTTTGTTTTACTTAAATGCATGTATTTGAGGCTAAAAAAAAATTTTTTAATCACAGCTTTCATGCGTCTTGGCAGGCTTTCCACGAGTCTTCCACACTGCTTCTGGTGCAAAAATGTAAGCAGTTCTTCTTTGTTTGATGGCTTGTGACTATCCATCATCCTCTTGATTACATTCCAGAGGTTTTCAATGGGGTTCAGTCTGGAGATTGGGCTGGCCATGATAGAGTTTTGAGGTGATGGTCTCTTAAAGGGAATCTGTCACCTCTTTTTTGAGATATCATATAATGATATCATGCAATTGTGTGTCACATAAGGATTCTCTTAGTACTTTTGCTTCCCCCTGACCCCACACCTTTCATGCATAAATACCTTTTTTATATCGGTTCAGATGTATGTAAACTGACGCTGTCCGGTCCGATGGGCGGGGCTTATTCACCTGCTCCCCCCTCCCTGTCTTGCTCTACACAAGAAGAAATGCGTAGAGCAAGACAGGGAGGGGGGAGCAGGTAAATAAGCCCCGCCCAGCGGACCGGACAGCGGCAGTTTACAAACATCTGAACCGATATAAAAAAGTTATTTATGCATGAAAGGTGCGGGGTCAGGGGGAAGCAAAAGTACTAAGAGAATCCTTATGTGACACACAATTGAATGATATCATTATATGATATCTCAAAAAAGAGGTGACAGATTCCCTTTAATAGAGGCCCTATTTATATGATGCTGGATATATGTTATTTAGAGAGAGAACAAAAAGCAAAAAACACAAATATCCTGAACTAAAAAGTAAAAAATATACTGCAAATAATGCATAAAGGTAATAATAATAATAATGGTATTTAGTAAACATAATTTTGATCAAAATAATGTACAGTACAAGCCATCCCGCCACGTCACGGCAACCCTTGTGGGACAGTCCCTACTCTAGTATTTAAAACCTTTTCACTTGCCAAGTGACGTGAATGTGAACAAGGATCGAGCGGCTGAACCACTTGTAACAGCTTAGGCCAGACTGGATGGCTTTCCCAGCTCAGAAAGAGGGCGGTCACACCCATATATGCACTGAATGCACAATGAAATGAATAAAAAAACAAATCTGAACTGAGAAAGTAAGTTAATGTGTATGCACAATGTAAGTGCATATTAACACATGACCATTAACCAGAGAAAACAAAAAGCACAAATATCCTGAACTAAAAAGTAAAAAATATACTGCATTATTTGCAGTATATTTTTTACTTTTTAGTTCAGGATATTTGTGTTTTTTGCTTTTTGTTTTCTCTGGTTAATGGTCATGTGTTAATATGCACTTACATTGTGCATACACATTAACTTACTTTCTCAGTTCAGATTTGTTTTTTTATATATGTTATTTACCCTGACATGACTTTATAATACCTTCCAATACTTAATTTATGGCATCATGATTACAGTTTACTGATTTCATTCTCCTGTATATTGTCCATGCGATCTTGTTATCATTCATCCATTGTGGCTTTCTTAGTAATTACTCTCTTTTATCATCATCTTAATAAATACCTGACTACATAAGAAAATAAAATTATTATTTTGCCTTATACATGATGTATGTGAAGCTTTTTTTCTTAGGTTTGAATGGCCAAACTGTGCAAAATTTTTACTGTAACCCCAATTGCAAAAATAATCTTTAGCCTAATATACGTGCATTTAAAGTGATCGCCACATTCCCGTTCCCGCAGTGATCCCCCCACATTCCCGGCTCGGGCCGTTGTATAATAGGGACTTACTCTCCATAGACCACTTGTTCAGCTCACAGTACAGGTCTGTGAGCCTTCCCTCCTCTGTAAGGACGCTGTCAATCCTCCGGATGAAATCCTCCATCACCTGGAGGAGAAAATGGAGAAAAATATAAAGCAGCAGGAATCATGAAGTCCTGTTGAGTGACCATTATTGTGTCAGTGGTAGTGACACTTCTCAGCTCTGTGGCCGCCATTACAGTTCCCACAGGGGAAGCCCGCTAGATTTTCCAGACTCCTCCATTATACGGACAGGCCTGTTTATGATCAAACACTTGCTATTTGTGTGGCTGAGCATGTTGTGTGTCACCTCATATAGCGGCCATGTTGGTTGTCACCTGGATTTCCAGATCGGGTTGCGGAATTTTACCTCATTAATTTTGGTGTCTAATTTCCCGACTTCCGATGGTTTCATCAGCTTCTGCTGGAAGGCGCTGCGGACCCGCTGCCAGTCTTTACCTTCTCTAGATGAAGAGCAAAGGCAGGATTATACAAGGCCCTAACAACCCATAGTCCTGCCAATATGGCTGCCCTACCTATAATGAGGTGGCGCCGGACACCTTGGCCACACCAGATCCCTGCTTCTATGGATCTTATGCATTGTATAGTGAGAAGCTGCAACTTTCTAATAGACTTTCATCCAGTTCTCACTATTTTCAAAATCTCTGCTTGCATGCAGTGAACGAGCACATCTAGAAGCTGAAAACGTCTATTGACCTAATAGCTCTAGCAGCAGAGGGTTTGCTACAGTTGCATCCAGGCCTAACGATCCTGAGTGAGGTAAACATCCCAGACTCCAGTCTAATATGCTTGACCTTGACTGACACATTGTAACAAACCATCAGGACAGGAGAGATCTGTGCTGCTGACACTCTCAGATCTCCTAATGAGTCTTGTACAAATAGAGACATCACCACGGGATCTCTGAGGCAGTAAGAATAATATTACGTCTGTGCCATCACCCGGCTGCGCTGCACGTCTGGATGTGGGTGGGTTGGTTTTCCTGCCCCCTCCATGTTTAAAATTCATCTTTATTCATGTTTTTCATGACTAAGTGGGAAAATATGTGGCAACGTCTCCTCACAGTTTATCCAGACTTTCCAAGAGGGCGACCTCCCTGGTAGCCGGGCGTGAAAACACGGAGCATGGGCGAGGTCCTGTACAGGGGCGGTCATACCATTGGTGCAACCTGTGAAGCCGCACAGGGGCCCTAGAGGCAAGAGGGCCACGACCACCTCCAAAGTAGGTGGAATTGTGCATTATGATGAGCTACTGGACGGCAAAGGGTCCGCATATATTGTTATTGCCCTGGGGCCCTCTGTAGACTGCAGACCCTTGGACAACATGCTTGTATAAGACTGATGAGCACAGATGCCGTAACTGCTGTCACCAAGCTTTCCACAGACCATGCATGGCATATCAGAGCATGTTCACATGATGCAGTTTTATTGCTACAGATTCCGCATTACAAATCTGCAGCAATTTACATAACAATAATCTAAATAATAAATAAATCTGAGCTATCAATTTCCCATTCACGAGTTGCAGAAAAAAAATAAAAAATCAGCACAAAATGAAAGGATGGTTTGGATGTCAGAGCTGGGGCGTGCTCGTTCTCGTACAGATCCCACCCTATTCATTGCTTTGTTATGGAGTAGGGCGAAATTTGCAGCCAAATACGCAACAAAATCTACAAGTAAGTAACACGTGGGTTTGTGACCTAATCCCCAGCTGGTGTTTTCTGCAACATGTGAACATGACCTAGTATGCGCTGGTATACATGGACTGTAGAGTTTAGGCTTGGGCGACACGGTGACATGTGTAGTACTCTGTAAGGTCACACGGCAAAAACTGGGGTGCTGCATCCCAACCGTCAGGTGAGCAGCAGGGGTGCTGACCATTGTATGACCCTAAACGTCCTACACGAACCCCTTTACTTTAGGCACCAAAAATAATTTCCTCTGATTGTTAAGATCTCTGCTTGCTGGGACCTTTTACACTCAGAGAGGACTTGCAGAGCTGTTTGCTTGTTATACTGTTTAGGTGAATGTGTAGAATTCAGGCAGATCAGAAATTTGTGCTGGAGCTGCGATTATCTCACAGAGGGCTGTCTACACTGACACACTGTCACCAACTCTCAGCTGTGCTCAGTCTCTGGATGTAATCAATAAATGAGCATATTCACTGACAGTAGAGAGCATGAAAATGGTGAGGAATTGAAATGCAAAGTCACAAACCTCACATTATGCAATGATCACATTTGGTAATTCCTCCTGAGCTTCACCGATGGTGAAAGGAAAAGTTCAGAAGTGAAAACTGAGGGATGCTGACTCACAACCAGAGCTGCAAGAAAAAACAACATCTGCGTGTGGCAGCTTACACGGATCATGTGCAGGTGATACACCCAAGATCCAGGATGATGAGGGCAGTGATCCATTCCCCACAATCATGCAGCCCAAAAGTCACTGGTAGATCTCCAGCAGGGCTCATCCTCTGCTGCCAATATCTCTGCTCCGCTGTCACATCTGGAACTCTGGATGATGCCTGCACCACTGTGAGAAGTCTGCCTGCTTGGTCTAAGACTGTGGAAATCAATCTGCCCCAATGTTGTATCATCTAGACATAGAAATGGATCAGCCCTGCAGGTAGAAGAACAGGTGGAGCAGCTCTCCAGTGTACAAACCCTGCATACAGCAGCCTACAGCTCAGCTTCCCGGATCCCGGCCAGTGTGATTGGGGATAACTGCACCACTACCTCAATTCCCCCATCTCAGCTATGACCCAGTAACAATATCACACATTCCTACAGCTCTCCAATGACCATAGTAACAAATCCTCATAAAAGGGAACTCTAGAAGTGAGAACTTACAGTATCAGGAGTCCATAGGCCTCTTGCCGGTAGTCTCTGTACGCCTTCCATGGCTTGATCTCCAGCCTCTTGGGGTAATTGCTTTCTTCCCTGAAGAGAGCTTCCAGCAGGCAGGGGGCTCCGATGTGGACCGAGTCAAAAGAGCCGAGCTTCATGCGGAATATCTTCCCAAACTGCTTGTGGTACCCAGCCTGGAGGGACAAAAGCCTCGTTAAAAGACAGAATAGTGACATCCCAATACACAGTGGGGGCAGAGTGTAGCCCACAAGAGAAATCCAGACAACACCAGGGAGAAAGAAACACTCTTAGCTTTTATTTCCTCTTACTCCTAACTAGTCTCATGTTCTGCTCATTTCTTTTACCTTCATGATCAGCTTTATCTCCTTAACTTTCTTCCTTTTCATCTCCTCTTTTTTTCTTAAGATTACTCTTACCTTCTCCTTAGTTTCCTTCCGTTTTCTTTTCCTCCTCCTTGGTTGCCTTTTTTTCCTCCTTCTCCTTAGTTTTCTTTCTTCCTCATTGTGTTCTTTGCTTCTTCTTTACATAATTCTCATTAATTTCCTTTATTCTTCTCCTCCTTCTCCTTAATTTCCTTCTTCTTTTTCTCTTTCTTGTTGGTTTCCTTTCTTGTTCTCCTTTTTCCTCTTCATTTTCTTTCCTCTTAATTCTTTGCCTCTTCTCTTTTTCCCCTTTCTTTGTTTCTTTATCCCGCTTTTTCCTTCGTCACCTTCTTGAGTTTTTTTTCCTTCTCATCCTCTGGCACATTCCTATCAACTTATTTTCCATTCTTCTACTTTTTTTACTTTTCCTTCCCTTCTTGTTCCTTTTTGCATTCATCTTCATTTTTTTCCACCACTTCTCTTTTCTCTTACTACGAAGTTACATTTCCTTCATTTTTACCCTTTCACTGCCACAGAGATCGGTTATTAATGTATTCTCTCCTCGCAGATTAGCAACGTTCTCTGACATTAGCAGGAAAATGTGATCTGATCATTTAACAAATGTAACGAGCTATTGTAACAGAAACATAAATAATGGAATAATGCAACTGTCTGAGAATGTAGTACCGCACATAACATAACAATGTAATAAGACGATATCAGATAATGCAATAGTGTAATGTAACTAGATGTACAAAATATAATGCGATGATAGAAAAAAATGTAACAATATAATGTAATAAAATTAGAGAAAAAAATTATAAAATAATATAATATAGTGTAATGTAACTAGATGTAAAAAATATAATAGAAAAAAGTAACAATATAATGAAATAAAATTAGAGAAAGGGGTATAATGTAGCATGTTATAATACAATGTAGTATAATATAACACATGGAATATATAACATATAATGTGCCATAATATAATATATTCATATGACAAGTAATGATGGAACTTGAGGATAATAATATGTGAATTCTACGAGAATCCATCCTAAGAATATTATACCCTGATTTTCCATCATATTTCAGTGATGCATGTGTTTTGGCTTATTCTTCCCAGGGCACACTGCATGTAATAAATACAATAATGTTACCTGTAATCCATGACATGATGTGATGACTCCATCTTCTCTGTTAATCACGATCTATTCTGCGCTACGTTGCGGAATATTTTGGTAGGTCACATTATCTGACATGCTTACCAGTGCTTGGTGCTGCCTCTTCAGTCCTCCTTTCCTCAGGATGTCCACCAGGCTCCCCAGGATGGGCCAGTTGGTGGGGCCGGGCAGGGCAGACGGGTGGTATGGGCAGGAGGGTGGAGGGGATGGGGTGACGGGGCGCTCCTGGGATTTCAGGTCACAGGTCACTGTGGGGCTAGGGATGCTGTGGTGGACACTAATGCCCCTAGCCTTCATCATCATCCACATTTTGACTCTTGCAGCCATTGTGCAGGGGGTTGCTTAGTTCTAGCCCTGGCTGGGGTGTATGAGGCTGCATGGTGCTATGGTATATATATATATGTAGCAGGGGTGACAGGGACAGCTGCCTGTATACAGTCCCACCAATGGGAGAGGCAGGCACGTCACAAGGTGCTCTAGTTCTCCGAGTTCATGATAGGGCTGTTTTCCTGGCAGGAGCAATCTAGGCTCCAGCCAAATCCCAGGATCAAGGCGTTGTCCAGCACCTCTCTCCTGATTGGTCAGCACACACAGGCTCCGCCCTCACAGCCCTGAAAACTTCCTTTTTTTTCCCCTTTGATACTTTGTTTGTTTAATGTGACAATAGTGAAAAGCTGACATGTGTCAGATGTAGAATGGCTGCACTCAGTCACCCGGGGGATTCCCACACAGCGTGTGCATCGCAATAATACACAAGGTCTACCTGCAGTCCTATGTAACATTACAGGTTATAGCTCCGAGTACAGATAATGTAGAAGATGCTACCTGCAGTCCTATGTAACATTACTGGGAACATGGTTATAGCTCCCTGAGTCTAGATAATGTAGTAGATGCTACCTGCAGTCCTATGTAACATTACAGGTAACACAGTTATAGCTCACTGAGTACAGATGATGTAGTAGATGCTACCTGCAGTCCTATGTAATATTACAGGTAACACAGTTATAGCTCCTTGAGTACAGATAATGTAGTAGATGCTACCTGCAGTCCTATGTAATATTACAGGTAACACAGTTATAGCTCCCGAGTACAGATGATGTAGTAGATGCTACCTGCAGTCCTATGTAATATTACAAGTAACACAGTTATAGCTCACTGAGTACAGATGATGTAGTAGATGCTACCTGCAGTCCTATGTAATATTACAGGTAACACAGTTATAGCTCACTGAGTACAGATGATGTAGTAGATGCTACCTGCAGTCCTATGTAATATTACAAGTAACACAGTTATAGCTCCTTGAGTACAGATAATGTAGTAGATGCTACCTGCAGTCCTATGTAATATTACAGGTAACACAGTTATAGCTCCCGAGTACAGATAATGTAGTAGATGCTACCTGCAGTCCTATGTAATATTACAGGTAACACAGTTATAGCTCCTTGAGTACAGATAATGTAGTAGATGCTACCTGCAGTCCCATGTAATATTACAAGTAACACAGTTATAGCTCACTGAGTACAGATGATGTAGTAGATGCTACCTGCAGTCCTATGTAATACTACAGGTAACACAGTTATAGCTCCTTGAGTACAGATAATGTAGTAGATGCTACCTGCAGTCCTATGTAATATTACAGGTAACACAGTTATAGCTCCCGAGTACAGATGATGTAGTAGATGCTACCTGCAGTCCTATGTAATATTACAGGTAACACAGTTATAGCTCCCGAGTACAGATAATGTAGTAGATTCTACCTGCAGTCCTATGTAATATTACAGGTAACATAGTTATAGCTCCTTGAGTACAGATAATGTAGTAGATGCTACCTGCAGTCCTATGTAATATTACAGGTAACACAGTTATAGCTCCTTGAGTACAGATAATGTAGTAGATGCTACCTGCAGTCCTATGTAATATTACAGGCAGCACAGTTATAGCTCCTTGAGTACAGATAATGTAGTAGATGCTACCTGCAGTCCTATGTAATATTACAGGTTACACAGTTATAGCTCCCGAGTACAGATAATGTAGTAGATGCTACCTGCAGTCCTATGTAATATTACAGGTAACACAGTTATAGCTCCTTGAGTACAGATAATGTAGTAGATGCTACCTGCAGTCCCATGTAATATTACAAGTAACACAGTTATAGCTCACTGAGTACAGATGATGTAGTAGATGCTACCTGCAGTCCTATGTAATACTACAGGTAACACAGTTATAGCTCCTTGAGTACAGATAATGTAGTAGATGCTACCTGCAGTCCTATGTAATATTACAGATAACACAGTTATAGCTCCCGAGTACAGATAATGTAGTAGATGCTACCTGCAGTCCTATGTAATATTGCAGGTAACACAGTTATAGCTCCCGAGTACAGATGATGTAGTAGATGCTACCTGCAGTCCTATGTAATATTACAGGTAACACAGTTATAGCTCCCGAGTACAGATAATGTAGTAGATTCTACCTGCAGTCCTATGTAATATTACAGGTAACATAGTTATAGCTCCTTGAGTACAAATAATGTAGTAGATGCTACCTGCAGTCCTATGTAATATTACAGGTAACACAGTTATAGCTCCTTGAGTACAGATAATGTAGTAGATGCTACCTGCAGTCCTATGTAATATTACAGGTAACACAGTTATAGCTCCTTGAGTACAGATAATGTAGTAGATGCTACCTGCAGTCCTATGTAATATTACAGGTAGCACAGTTATAGCTCCTTGAGTACAGATAATGTAGTAGATGCTACCTGCAGTCCTATGTAATATTACAGGTTACACAGTTATAGCTCCCGAGTACAGATAATGTAGTAGATGCTACCTGCAGTCCTATGTAATATTACAGGTAACACAGTTATAGCTCCTTGAGTACAGATAATGTAGTAGATGCTACCTGCAGTTCTATGTAATATTACACGTAACACAGTTATAGCTCCCGAGTACAGATAATGTAGTAGATGCTACCTGCAGTCCTATGTAATATTACAGGTAACACAGTTATAGCTCCCGAGTAGTGATAATGTAGTAGATGCTACCTGCAGTCCCATGTAAATGTACAGGTAACACTTTTACAGCTCCCTGAGTACAAATAATGTAGTAGATGTTACCTGCAGTCCCATGTCAATTTACAGTTAACATATAGCTCCCGAGTACAGATAACGTAGTAGATGCGACCTGCAGTCCTATATAAATTTACAGGTAACACAGTTATAACTCCCTGAGTACAGCTAATGTAGTAGATATTAGCTGTACGCTTTGGAAATGTAAGAGTTAAATAAAGAAATACCACCCTCTGCAGACAGGTATGTGTAATTAGGCTTGTTAATGGTGTCATTTTAACTCTTGTCTTCCCATGTTGATAGTTAGGGCAGAGACAGGCCGCCGTATTTCTCCTGATAGAATCGCATTGTAAACCTCGCACTGGCCGGCACCTCTTCTGACCTGAGCTTGACAGCTGCATAGTAATCCATCATGCTGCCATGGTCAGGTCAGGAGAGGTGCCGGCCAGTCCGTGCAGTGCGATGGGATTCTCGCACGAGAAATGCGGCAGTCTGTCTCTACCCTTAAGCTGGGGTCCCACTAGTGAATGACATCGGATGTGAGAGCTTCGCATGCGATGTACTAATGACACTCGGCTCCTGCTCTGCTGCGAGTGTGATCCAAGAGCTCCAATGCTCTTGCGTCAGAGAATCACAGCACAGCTGCGGAGGAGGTGTAGAAAGTAATTTCTCCAACGCCTCCATTGCCGATGTCCAAGGGAATCGCACTGCACTCGGGTGATATCTGAGTGCAGTCTGATGTTTCACACGCACCCATAGACCTATATGGGTATTTGGGAGCTGAATTTAGCATGCAATCACAGCATACTTCGATTTTTTTCCTGGCTAATCGCGATCTGACCTGAGCAGGAAAAAAAACGCCTATGAGAACAGAACAATAGGATTAAGTTGGTACGAATGCAAACCAATTTTAAATCTCAAGTGGGAGCGAGCCCATAGAGTGATAATATAAGATAGAGTACAGATAATGTAGATGTTATCAGCAGTCCTATGTAACACCACAGATAACACAGCAATAACTCTGAGTACAGATTATGCAGTAGATGTCACCTGCAGTCCAATGTAACCACAGATAACACAGCAATAACTCTCTGAGTACAGATTACGTAGTAGATGTCACCCGCAGTCCTATGTAACACCGCAGGTAACACAGCAATAACTCTCTGAGTACAGATTACGTAGTAGATGTCACCCGCAGTCCTATGTAACACCGCAGGTAACACAGCAATAACTCTCTGAGTACAGATTACGTAGTAGATGTCACCCGCAGTCCTATGTAACACCGCAGGTAACACAGCAATAACTCTCTGAGTACAGATTACGTAGTAGATGTCACCCGCAGTCCTAACACTGCAATAACTCTCTGAGTACAGATTATGTAGATGTTATCTGCAGTCCTATGTAACACCACAGATAACACAGCAATAACTCTGAGTACAGATTATGCAGTAGATGTCACCTGCAGTCCAATGTAACCACAGATAACACAGCAATAACTCTCTGAGTACAGATTACGTAGTAGATGTCACCCGCAGTCCTATGTAACACCGCAGGTAACACAGCAATAACTCTCTGAGTACAGATTACGTAGTAGATGTCACCCGCAGTCCTATGTAACACCGCAGGTAACACAGCAATAACTCTCTGAGTACAGATTACGTAGTAGATGTCACCCGCAGTCCTATGTAACACCGCAGGTAACACAGCAATAACTCTGAGTACAGATTACGTAGTAGATGTCACCCGCAGTCCTAACACTGCAATAACTCTCTGAGTACAGATTATGTAGATGTTATCTGCAGTCCTATGTAACACCACAGATAACACAGCAATAACTCTGAGTACAGATAATGTAGATTTTACCTGCAGTCCTATGTAACTGTAAGGAGCTTCCTGCTGACAGGAGGGGGCGGGGAGAGCCAGAAAAAGGCACACAGCAGTCGGCAGGGAAAGTGCGCAAAACAAGTGAGTTTTGGCGCCAGTGCAGAGCAGAGCGGTGAGTGGCATGCTCTGCTTCCCTTGTCCCCTGTATGGAGTACCGACATACTGACACTGCTAGGGGTCGCATAGAAAGAGCCCCGTCGCCTGCAGAGCCAAGCGTGTACAGTAGCATGCCGGAGAGAGAGACTGCTGCAGAGCTGTGCAGAGCAGGGCTGTATACCCTGGGCGGAACCATGCAGAGCTGAGCCGTGTACATAGAGCAGAGACGTGCACACTAAGTAGAGCTGAGCCAGCCTTGCAGCAGCCAGAGGGAGAAGCGTCATGTCCTGAGAACACCAGCAGCGTTGGAACCAGTGCCTGTCATCGCCCACCGCCAACAGCGGGGACCAGAGAGAACGGGACGTATACCATGGGTCCGGTGACTATCAGAGAGCAAGGCACAGAATGCTCCGTGTCCGTAGGTATAACACACGTGACTCATACGAGTGACCGAGGACAGGACTGACCCATGTACCCTGACCGTGTCGTTAAACAACTTCTAAGCCACATGGGGCCCGGACCAGATTGTGACCCCTTTTACCGTCAGCCACTTTGGGCTCGCTTGACTGAGACTGTGAGGAGAGTTGTGCAGGAGTCTCGTCGAGCTTAGACAGTGGTCATGGCCCTTACCTTTGTAGGAAACTACAGACTCTGGACTAGGGGCAGTGGAAGGTACCGGAGACCGACCCCTTTCACCAGAAGACGGGGGTATCGTTGACTGCTTGACCCCATTAGTGAGGACACTGCGTCGGCCGTTGCCGGCACCATTGCGTTTGCAGCAGGAGCTGCAGTATTAGGACTTCCTAATACGTTTGCTAATATTTGAACCATTGTCTTGTACTGTGCCTTTAATACTGTTTAACTCTTTACCTCCCTGCGTGGAGTATTTCCCCTGTAAATAAACCTGTTAACTCTTGCTCTGCCTGCGTCCCGTCACTTCATCCCGTGTTTCTGCTCGTACCCTTACATAACAATACAGATAAAACACCATAGCTCCCAACCGTCCCAGATTTCGCAGGACAGCCCGGTTTTTGATTGCCTGTCCTGGGCAGGAGCTTATTTTTCCTGCATTTCACTGAGCCGCACAACCCCCCCATCCACCGACCCCATCCTCGTCCTCCCAGACAGACCCACCGGCCACCGCATCCCCTCACTGATGAATCCCAGCGATGACATCGCTGGGCTGTTCCGTGCGCACAGGACCTGTGATGAGGTCACAAGAGGGGAGCAGTCAGGGGGGGTCACATGATCAGGGGCCTCTGAGGCACACACACACACACACATATATATATATATATATATATATACAGTATATATACATATATTTCATTGAGAGATAGATAGCAGAGTAGCCGATAATTCATTTGTCAGCTTCTGTAAAATCATTGCAGAACCCCACATGATAAGAGACATGGTTTACATATATAAATCTAACTGCTCTGCATTGGTTTACTGTATGTCAGTGTCTAATACTGTTAGTGGTATGTGTGTGTAAAATTTGGGGCCTGTATGTATTTACTAAAAGAATGTATTCACGGAAAAAAATGGCGTGGGCTCCCGCACAATTTTCTGCGCCAGAGAGGGAAAGCCAGTGACTGAGGGCAGATAATAATAGCCTAGAGAGGGACCATGGTAATTGCCCCCCCCGGCTAAAAAAATCTGTCGCCAGTTACACCAGAAGATGTGTCAATTCCGGCAATTAGCCTCCCTCTTACCACTGTTCCCACTGCTCTGTAAAGGTGACATATGGGGAAATAAGAGGTTAATGTCACCTTTGTTTTGTAAGGTGACATTAAACCTGGCTTAGTAATAGAGAGGTGTCAATAAGACACCTATCCATTACTAATCCTAAAGTTTGTAAAGTGTTAAATGAACACACACGCATGCAGAATAAAGTATTTTTATGAAATTAAAGAACACACAGTTTTGCCATCTTTATTGTTCTGCTAATCCAAACGATGCCCTCGATCTCCTGTAATAAATAAAAAATAAAAAAGCAACAATATACCATACCAATATACTGTCAAGTTGACAGCCGGCACAGAGAAGCTGCAGTGCGCCAACTCCCAGGGATCAACTATACTCGCGTCTCACAGATGCGAGTACAATTGAAGCTCTGACCGCCGGGTCAGAGCTACACGAGCAGTGTGACCAGATCCTGTGATCACACTGTTGACGTCACTCACAGCCCTGCAGAGGTGCACATTCGTGGTAAGTACTACAGTGGAGCTGAGGACACTGAAGATTATGTTCACGGGGATGATTTAGCTTGGATATGGGGGGATTTAATGTTTGTGAGAAGATTTGGAGTGGGGATGGAGGTATTTAATGTGTGTGGGGAGATTTGGAGTGGGGATGGAGGTATTTAATGTGTGTGGGGAGATTTGGAGTGGGGATGGGGGATTTACTTTGTGGGGGAGATTTGGAGTGGGTATGGAGGGGGATTTAATGTGTGGAGGGAGATTTGGAGAGGGGATGGGGTGATTTAATGTATGGGGGGATTTGGAGTGGGGATGGGGGGATTTAATGTGCATGGAGAGATTTGGAGTGTGGATGAGGGATTTAATGTGTGGGGGGGAGATTTGGAGTGGGGATGGGATGATTTCATGTGTGGTGGGATTTAAGGGCACAAAATGAGGAGCAAAGGGGGAGATGCAGAGTATGTATGAGGAAACAGTATGGGGCCATGTATGAAGAAATGGTAAGGGGAAATGGGGGCATGGATGAGAAAACAGTATGGGGGATGGGTGCAGACACAGTATGGTGAGTGGGGGGATGGGTGCAGACAGTATGAGAAGCAAACTGGGGAATGTATGCGGACACAGTGTGAGTAGCGATGGGAAAATGTATGTGGACACAATATGGGGAGTGAGGGTGATGGGATGTGTGCAGACACAGTATGGGGAGTCAGGAGTATATGTGAGTAGGCAGTATAGAGAGTGAGGGGTAAATATATGAGGAGACAGTATGGTGAACAGGGGTGATATGAGAGGAGACAGTATGAGGAGGGGAATCATGTGAGGAGACAGTATGGGTGTGCACCTAATAGAGACTGAGTTGTGTGGGGATATAGCATGGGGGGACAGTGTAAGGGTACAGCTAGGAGGGGACAGTATACCAAGGAGGGGGAGTGTGATGAAAGGGTACAGTATAGAGACTGGACCCTATAGGGAGGACACAATGTGAGAGGACAATGTGAAGAGGGGACTCTTATGAAAAGGAGAGGTCAGTGTGAAGAGCATGTACCATAAGAGGGACAGTGTGGGGTCATACTTTGTGCAGACAATATAGTGAGGGTGCAATTATGTGGAGATTTGCTGTGCAAGACTGGAGAAGATGGAAGTCTACAGAGACGGCTGTGGATGAGAAAACTCATCATGGGGTCTGGACAAGATGAAGAAAAGAAGGAAAGTGACTCCAGAGATGATGTCATCTATAAGGTACCTGGATGTAAATATTATTTGTGATACTGACTAATTCTTGTGTTTTTATTTATGTTAGGAGCATTAAAGGGGTTGTCCAGGTCTGTGATGAATCTGCAGTCATTTGTGCTGCGCTGACTAGACATGAATGGCTTATTCATTGAAAATGAACTGAGTGAGGTCAGACATGTCTAGTCGGAATGTGGCCAGAAGTATATAAATCACATGCTTGTGCTGGCATGACCAGCCACTCTTGTCACCGGCAAGGGAGAATCCTAAAAATGTGCAGTGCATTCGTTGTGAGAATTCTGAAGCTGCAATGTCAGGATTCAGCTCTTCAGATTCCAGTAGTCTTCACATGGTCACTTCACTCATATGCAATTTTCATACTTATGGTCCTGTGACCACTTCCTGCTTCTCTCAGTTTTTCACTGAAAATTGAGAGCATTAGGGAGAGCAACTTGTCGGTTCTTGACTAAGGCAGGTGACCCACTTGCAACTGCTTGAGTCTCTCACCTCAATACCCGGGACTGCCTCTGGCACTTGGGACCGGAGTGTGCGGCTGCATGTATTTTTTTGCAGCTGAACGATCCAGTCCAAACCACCTGCGGCAGTGCCAGGTATTGAGGCGAGAGACTCATGCGAGTTTCTCGCATTGCAGTTGCAAGTGGAACCCTGGCCTTAGGCTGTGTGCACAGGTCCGGAATTCCCGCGAATTTTATGTGTTTTGCCGCGTTTTTTTGCCGCAAAAACGCATAAAATAAGCAAGCCATTGTATTCAATGGCATTCTGCACATGCTGTGCTAATGCTCCGTATTTTTTTTGCGGCAAAATTGCATCGCGGAAAAATATGCAGCATGCCCATTCTTTGTGCGGAATCGCGGGAATTCCACACACATAAGAAAGCATTGTTCCGCTTACTTTCCGCATGTGGCTATGTCCACCATGCGCAAAGTAAGCTGAAAATGTGCGTATCGTACCCAGGATCTGGAGTAGAGGAGACTGTCCCCCAGGCCCTGGGTAACATATCCCTGTAAAAAAAAGAATTAAAATAAAAAATCGTGATATTCTCACCTTCCGGCTTCCCATGCAGCATCCCCAGGCCTCAGCGATGCTCCCGCCAACTCCCGTTCCCAGTAATGCCTTGCGACAATGACTTTTGATGAAGTCGCGGTCTCCTTTTTGGAGTATTGGTGTAGAGCCATCAGAAATCGAAAAGGAGTATTAGTGTAGTATAATTCATTTGTTGCACTGTATGTAATACTTACTGCTTTACATCTGTGACTGTGGCCTTTCTAGATCTTATCAGGTGGAAGGTGCTATAGCATTTTGCCACATCTTGGTCTAGTGCCTTTGATCATCTAACCATCCCCTGGTGTGCTGGCCCCAGCTGCCAAATTATACCCAACCATCTCCCACAATCCCTCTCTCCTGACCCTGTAGTGTGGCCTATATATGTAGTAGTTGCTAAGGGGAAGCACGCAGTGTGGGGTACAGCACGCAAGCATCCCATAAGCAAAGCATCACAGAAGATAAGCATCCAGCAAAACGGCAGTTATACATGGCAGTTAGTCAGGGCAGGAGTCAGGTAACCCACACTTTGCCTTCCCCTTTAACCATGTGCTTTATTTTTATCCTCCTGTGTTCCCTTGCCATCCACATTCATCACCCTATCCCCCCTCCATCACGACTCATACACATCAGCCCCTCTATACTTCCCTCTCCCATGTACAGCTCCCACACACTCCTCACCTTCCTGAGAAACCTCAGCCCATCTTGCCCAAACACATCGCAGAAAAAAACTACTTACAATTCCAACAACTATTGGCTCTTTATCTTCCTTCTCCTACTGATTTCAGGGGACATCTCCCCCAACCCTGGTCCACCATCCCCCAACCTCGACCCCTACCCTACCTCATATCGAAACCACAATAATCTGATTAACATTACTTGCACTCCCTCATCTCAATCTTTTAATTGTGCCCTCTGGAATCCACGGTCTGCTTGTAACAAGCTTCCTTTCCTACACAACTACTTTCTGAACAACTCTCTTAATCTGTTGGACCTCACTGAAACCTGGATTCAGGATTCTGACACTGTCTCTCCTGCTGCCATTTCCTACGGTGGCTTACAATTCTCTCACTCCCCGAGACCCACAAACAGACCTGGTGGTGGAGTTGGCATACTCCTGTCCCCACAATGCACTTTCCAGGTCATCCCCCCAGTCCCATCACTCTTATTCCCTTCTTTTGAGGTCCACACCATCAGGCTCTTCCGTCCCCTCTCCCTCAGGGTAGCGGTCATATACCGGCCCCCAGGCTCACCCACCCTCTTCCTTGACCACTTTTCAGCCTGGCTGCCACACTTCATGTCCTCAGAACTACCAACCCTCATCCTGGGAGACTTCAACATCCCCATTAACAGCCCTAATTCCACATCTGCATCCCAGCTTCTATCACTAACCACCTCTCTAGGCCTCTCACAGCTTTCAACCTCTGAGACACATAAGGACGGTAACACCCTTGATCTGGTCTTCTGCCGGCTCTGTTCAATCTCCCACCTAAACAACTCACCGCTTCCACTCTCTGACCACAACATTATCTCCTTCACGCTCACAAATCCTCGCCCACCCCAGCTCATTCCTACCTACCACACAGTCAGAAATCTACAAGCTATTAACCCTCAGACACTTTCAGATTCCCTACACTCATCTCTGTCCCCAATCTCCTCTCTTTCCTGTCCTAATCTGGCTGTTCATCACTACAATGACACTCTTGGAAGCACCCTTGACCAAGTAGCTCCCCTCACCCTCAGAACCTCCAAACACAGAGTAAAAGAGCCATGGCTCACATCGCAAACTCAACTTCTCCAGCGATGCTCCAGGAGTGCTGAACGCCTATGGAGAAAAACCCGCACACCAGAAGACTTCATCCACTTCAAATTTATGTTAAGAACCTATAACGCTGCCCTTCACCTTGCCAAACAGACCTACTTCACCACCCTGATCTCCTCACTAGCCAACAACCCCAAGAAACTTTTTGACACTTTTCACTCCCTCCTCAGGCCAAAAGCACAAGCCCCTATCACAGACATTTGTGCTGATGACCTGGCCTCCCACTTTACAGAAAAAATAGATAATATCCGTCAAGAAATCTGCTCCCAACCACCAAGTGCTGTGACTCCCATCCCTTCCTACATCTCCCCTGGCTCACTCTCCACATTTGATCCCATAACAGAAGAAGAAGTCTCCAGACTCCTCTCTTCTTCTCGTCCGACTACATGCACTACCGACCCCATTCCCTCACATCTCCTCCAGTCTCTCTCTCCAGTCGTCACAACCCACCTAACTACAATCTTTAATCTCTCCCTCTCCTCGGGCATTTTCCCATCCTCCTTCAAACACGCCATCGTTACTCCACTACTAAAGAAACCTGCTCTCGACCCATCCTGCACAAACAACTACAGACCAGTCTCCAATCTCCCCTTCATCTCTAAACTTTTGGAACGCCTAGTTTACTCCCGCCTTACCCGTTACCTCTCCATTCACTCCCTTCTAGACCCTTCACAGTCCGGCTTCCGCCCCCTACATTCGACTGAAACTGCACTCATCAAAGTGACCAATGACCTTCTGACAGCAAAACGTAACGGTGACCACTCTCTGCTCATTCTTCTTGACCTATCTGCAGCTTTCGATACTGTTGACCACCATCTCCTACTCTCTAGGCTCCAGTCACTAGGCATTAAGGACACTGCACTCTCCTGGTTCTCTTCATATCTCTCTGACCGCTCCTTCAGTGTTTTGTTCTCTGGCTCCACGTCATCTCCTCTTCCTCTTGCTGTCGGGGTACCTCAGGGCTCAGTCCTTGGCCCCCTTCTTTTCTCTCTCTACACAGCCCCAATTGGACAGACCATCAGCAGATTTGGCTTTCAGTACCATCTTTATGCTGATGACACACAACTATACACGTCTTCCCCCGACCTTACCCCCACAGTACTACAGAACGCCAGTGACTGTCTGTCCACAGTCTCCAATATCATGTCCGCTCTCTATCTGAAACTCAACCTCTCCAAAACTGAACTTCTTCTGCTCCCGCCGTCTACTAACCTCCCTAAATCTGACATTTCCTTCTCCGTGGGTGGTACCACAATAACACCCCGGCAGCAGGTGCGCTGTCTGGGTGTTATGTTTGACACCAATCTCTCCTTTACATCCCATATACAATCCCTTGCCCGCTCTTGCCGCTTACACCTAAAGAACATCTCTAGAATCCGCCCTTTTCTCACTATGGAAACAACAAAAACCCTCACTGTTGCATTGATCCACTCTCGCCTGGATTACTGCAACGCTCTATTAATTGGCCTCCCTGTCACTCGACTATCCCCTCTCCAGTCCATACTCAATGCAGCAGCCAGGATCGTCCATCTGGGTAATCGGTACTCGGACGCGTCCGCTCTTCGCCAGTCCTTACATTGGCTGCCCATTCATTATAGGATCCAATTCAAAGTACTTGTTCTCACCCACAAAGCTCTCCACAGTGCGGCACCCCCTTACATCTCTTCTCTCATTTCTGTCTATCGGCCTAGCCGATCGCTGCGCTCTGCAAACGACTTTCGACTAACCTCTGCACTAATCCGTACCTCCCACTCCCGACTCCAAGACTTCTCCCGTGCTGCTCCTATCCTCTGGAATGCTCTACCCCAAGAAATCAGGACTATCCACAATTTGCATAGTTTTAGGCGCTCCCTCAAAACACACCTGTTCAGAGCGGCCTATCACATTCACTAATCAAAGTCATTCTCTGTGTAAGTGTGCGTGCGTAGCCCATTCACTATCTCCATCCATCCTTCACTCCTGCAAGATGGCTGGACCATCATTGTAAATACACCATTGTAAATACACACCTGTACTCTGTATCTCCCTCACCTCATTGTAGATTGTACGCTCTCACGAGCAGGGTCGTCTTATTTCGTCTTATTTTGCTTTAATTATTGTATTGTTAGCGTTGTTACTTATGACTTGTGTTTTGAAACTGTTAAACTGTAAAGCGCTGCGGAATATGTTGGCGCTATATAAATAAAGATTATTATTATTATTATTAGAGCCATCAGAAATCGAATTCATATAAGTTTAAATATGGTTGCCTAAGCATATTTAAACCGTTGATAACATAGCCATATGTGTGGGCTTAAATCCTGTGTTTTGTTTTACATTGTAGTGACTGATGTGATGAGGCGTTGGCGCAGCTGTAGGGACACATATAGGAGGGAGAGACAGCTGAGGGCCTGTAGTGGAGCGGCCGGAACCACCAAGACGAAATACCTCTACTTCGACTGCCTACATTTTCTTGCTCCTGTGAGGATCTGAGACCGTAAGTGCAGAGTTTAATTTTGTAATTTTTATTTTTTCAATGCAAAATCTTAATTTTATTTTTTTTACATTGTAGCACCGAGTCAAATCTTACAGAGAGGGAGACGGGTTCCAACTCTGAGGTGGTGATAGATTCAGTGTCTGATGTTGCTGCAAGGTCAGGCCCATCTGCAGAACTTCCCAGAGCCACACCCCACCACCAAGATCACCACCACCAGAATCTGGTAGTCAGCCAGCACAACATGAGGACCAGGGCAACAGTAGCAGCCCCACCATGCCACTGGATACCTCTCCACAGCCTTCTGCCCTTCCACGAAGGAGCAGCTTCGGGAACTAGGAGGCAGGTTGACCGAGGTGTCTTGGACTACTTGTCCACAGCTGCTCATGATGATGGGGAGGAGGCTTATGGGCGCAGTCTGGCACAGTACTTGAGGGCAATTCCCAGTGGGTACAGACTGCGTACCAGAGGGGCTCTACAAATAGTTCTGGATGCCAGCACTCCACCCAATAATCCCCGCATTGGGTTTCAATTTTTGGAAAGGTGGCAACTGTCGGAGGAAAATCAAATAGATAGGCTGGTTGGACTTGAAGTGGCAAGTCAACCATCCTAGGAACCTCTTCCTCCTCCGCCATGGGTGCCAACACCTCCACCACGGGTGCCAACACCTCCGCCTCAGCCTGCACACATACAGAATGTGGCTCCACAGGTCCAATATATGGGCCAGGGCGCACTTGCACAATATGGCCACTTTAACTTACCCAATGTTGGAGGGTGGCCCCAACATGGGTATGTTAGATATGGCCATATTGGGGGATATGGGCAATTTGGGCAGCCCTACCATCAGGACTACCCCCAGCAATTTCCTAATTACCCCTACCCAAACCCCCAAATAGATCCTGCCAGGATGCAACAGATGCCAGAGCCAACTGGCAGCGCACAGGGGGACAGTGATTTGGCCCAGCAACCAAGGCCAAATGTCCAAGCAGGACCCCACCTTCACCACCCCAAACCTACCATGACTTGTAGGTTTGCCTTTGGTACTCATTGTTTTTTTGTTTTTTTTTAAACAGTATGTATATTATTTGCTCAGATTTTGACATCATAATGTGCTGCTAACATTATGCCATATGTTACTTATATGGTTATATTCTTTTGGCATTGCCAAAAAAAAAAAACAAGTAATAAGCTTGTTAATTCACAATGTGTGCCTGTTCATGTTCGGACATGTTCTGTAATGTGTTAGATACATCTAAAACACTAAACCGGTCACAAAAACACACAGAAGGGCAAGCAAAAAATCTTTATGACAACACAACCAAAACACTACATAGATAAGGCATCATCTTGCCAGGGAGTTGCACCCTGAGGTGTAAGAAAATAAGTAGTGAACACATCACGTACTTTGAGTCCCGAGATTGGACGATGGGGTTGTATTACATGTGTCCTAGGCCTACACACATTGCCAGACTCAACTTCAGCATCATCATGTGAGGGGCAATCATGAATTCGTGTGAAGTTATGTAGGACCACACAGGCTTTAATAACTTCATTTACATTAGCTTCACTCATCTGAATGGCGGACTGTAGGACCCTCCATTTGGCCGAAAGAATACCAAAGGCGCACTCCACCAGTCGCCGAGCACGTGATAGGTGCAAGTTAAATATTCGACGCCGGTGGTCAAGGTTTCGTCGTGGATATGGCCTCATGACATGTCGGCTCAATTGAAACGCCTCATCTGCTACAAGAACATAAGGCACCGGTTCCAGACTTGAGTTGGGAAGCTGACGTGGTGGTGGTTGGTCCAGCTGATTATTACGCAGCCGCCGACCCATAATGGAAGAATTGAAGACTCTGGAGTCTCCAGTTCTTCCATAGGCCCCAATATCTACAATTATAAACATGTAGTGAGTGTCGACCAGGGACAACAAAACTATAGAAAAATATTGTTTATAATTATAGAATTGGGACCCAGAGTTCAGCGGCTTACGCACACGGATGTGCTTCCCATCCAGGGCTCCAATACATTGTGGAAACTGGCAAGTGGCCTCAAATCCACGGGAGATACTCAACCAGTCTGCCATTTTGGGCTCCGGCATTACCACATGATGGAGTCTGGACCAGATTTCTGAGCATGTACATCGGACAATGCCAGAGATTGTTGATTTCCCGATTAAAAATTCTAAATGCAGACCAGCATATGAAAGGCCAGTTGAAAGGAAGCTAAAAAAAAACCCAAAAAAAGCATGAGTACACAGCCCAACAAACAACAGATAAAGCTTAAATCACATTTATAGTCTATCAATTCTAAAGTATGCATGGTCAACATTAAATTACATGCCATGGCTTGGTTCAGTAATACACAAGCATATAATGTATCTTGGGAAATGTGCTTGTAAATAAATAATATTACATGCCAAAAATCTATAAGATTCAAGGTCTGGAAATGAAATATGCTGCTTCACACAACATCAACATATTGCTTTAAGACATACCGTAAGGTGAGGAGAAGCCGCTCCTCTGCAGAAATAGCTTTGCGCATCCTCGTGTCCTGAAACGTGATACCAGGGCGCACAATCCCCAGCAAAAGATCAAATGTAGCAAGGCTCATCCGACAATATTGAAAGAACTTTTCCGGATGGCTACGCAGAGATGTATAGACGGTGGAAATGGCCTTTAGATATCCTGTGCACCAAAAGCGGATGGACCCACATTCATCTACGCCTCCTCGGATCGACAATCACAGGGAATGGCTCACCAAAATGTTGGGATATAACCCAATAGAAAAGAACACGCTCAGTGGTGTTAAAAGTCAGCCTGTCTGTCATGTTTAGCACAAAGCAGAGCTAACAAAATCCAAGCACTGACTCTATGGCAAAAGTAGCAGGCCCCCACCTGTTGGAGAGCCCATAAATATAGGGCGGGATGATGATTTAAATTAGTTTATTATTTGTCCATTTTGCAAGCCTCCGAGAAAATATTGCCAGACGGATGTCAAACGGATGCTTAGATGCGAATAAAATCGGATCATCGCAGGAAATTCGGATGACAGACGGATCCCTGGTCAAGAAACCTTTGTGCGATTTCGGACCGTAAAAATCGGACTGATTTTTTTATCGTTGTGTGTGACTCCGGCCTTAGTGTGCAAGTTGCATATGTACTTGGGGAGGGGGGTGCCACATTGAATTCTTGCCCCCAGTGCCAGAAAACCTAGATAAACCTCTGCTGGGCCCCTTCCTGTTTTAATATCTTCCATCTTGGAGCCCATCCTGTAATAATGTCCCCAGTCCTGGGCTCCTTCCTGTAATAATGTCCTCCATTCTAAACCCCTTTAATTTATAATGTCCCCCAACCTAGGCCCCTTCCAGGATTTATGTTCCCCATCCTGGGCTCCTTCCTACAATAATGACCCCCATCCTGTGAGAATGTCACTCACCTGGGTACCTTCTTATAACAGTGTTTCCCATCCTGGCACTTTCCTGAAATAAGGTCCCCTATCCTGGCGCTCTTCTGTAACACAGAATAAAAAAAAGACTTTTTGTACATGTCCGAACTTGAGCGGCCTACTCTTGCGCATACACCACCCGTGACGGGTGCTCCAACATCAGCTGCCAGCCTATGATCGACCCGCTGCTATTTAACCTCTTGCAGTGTAGAAAGTAGATGGCAGGCCCCCTTTTCCTAGTGCTTAAGAGCCCACAACAGGACTCACACGGTTTCTTAGTGGGCCTGTCTGACCCTGAGTAGATGTCAGGTGCAGTCCTATGTAACATCACAGATAACAAACAGTGATAACTCTCTGAGTACAGATAATGTGGTAGATGTCACGTCACGTGCAGTCTTATGTAACATCACAGATAACACAGTGATAGCTCTCAGAGTACAGATAATGAAGTAGATATTATTTACACTGTTCTCACTAAGCTGTACACTTTGGGAATGAAAGAGTTAAAAAAATATACAACACTCTGCAGACAGGTATCTGTCATTAGGCTGGCTAATCTCATCGGTGTCATTTTAACTCTTTACTTCCCAGATTTATGGCGTGATAATATAAGAAAGAGTACGGATAATGTAGTAGATGTCGCCTGCAGTCCTATGTAACACCACAGATAACACAGTGATAACTTTCTGAATACAGAAAATGTATTAGATATTATTACCTGCAGTCCTATATAACACCACAGATAACACAGTGATAATTCTTTGAGTGCAGATAATGTAGTAGATATTACCTGCAGTCCTATGTAATACCGCAGACAACACAGCACAGTAATAACTTTCTGAGTACAGATATTGTAGCAGATGTTATCTGCAGTCCTATGTAACACCACAGATAATACACTGATTGTTGTCTGAATGCAGATCATCTACTAAACATTATGTGCAGTCCTATGCAACTGCAGAAACAAAAAATAATGTAGTGATAACTTTTGGGGTATTGGTAATGTAGTAAATGCCAATGTACCGACAGTCCTATGTACATAGATAACAGACAATGAGAGATATCTGTCTGACTACAGGTAATATAGTGGATGTAGCTTGCAGTCCCAGGTAACACAACACAGGGCACATAGTGATAACTGTGTGAATACATACAATGTAGCAGGGGTGATTTTGTGGTGCATTTGGGTTGAACAAGTTTAAAGGGAACCTGTCAGGCGACTCTTGCTGTCAAAACCATAAATCAAAGATCCGTCAGTCCATAGACCAATCCCAACTAGTCCTGTGCTGCCACTGGCTGGCTCTACCTAGTATAACTCCTGGTGGTTGACAGGTCTCTCAATTCGTATATGTGAAAAACTTGTCATCACCTGCAGCAGCGCTGGGAGAAGCCAGCTAGGGGCAGTGCTAGACTAATCTCGCCCCTGAATATGGTTCTTGACCGGATAGTCTAAGTATATCTTCTTTCTCTGATTATTATTATTCAACAGTGTCCAGAAAGAGGAACATATGCAGGGTTGGACTGTCCCACCAGAGAACCGGAGAATCCGCTGGTGGGCCCTAGCTTCTTCTTTAGGAGAGTTCATAGTGCAAACCTTGCAGCTGCCATGGGAGTCTTGACTGGGGGAGAAAGGTGGGCCCCCGTAATCAAATCCTCTGGTGGGCCCAATGTTCTTCAGTCTGACACTGAACATATGCATGAAAGAGGCAAAACCACTGTCTGTAAAACCATAAAATATGGGATGGCACACATGGTGGAGTCATACCCAGTACTATATCCCTTTCATGGAATTTTTAGACAAATCCTAAGATAGAACCAAATGAATAAATACCCTGCTGTAAGTAATAAGTATTAGTTCATATAAATAACTTAATAGCTTAGTAAGTACTATTTTAGATCAACAAAAGCATAAAAGCCATCCCACCAGCACCAAGGTGTACCCAGTTGGGACAGTCCTATCCTCTAGTATTAAATCCTTACCATGTGTCAAGAATTACCGTTTATATTTGTGTATAAGCCGACCCGAGTATAAGCCGACCCCCCTAATTTTGCCACAAAAACTGGGAAAACTTATTGACTTGCGTATAAGCCTCGGGTGGAAAATGCAGCAGCTACTGGTAAATTTCAAAAATAAAAATAGATACCAATAAAAGTAAAATTGAGACATCAGTAGGTTAAATGTTTTTGAATATCCATATTGAATCAGGAGCCCCATATATTGCTCCATACATTTCATGATGGGCCCCATAAGATGCTCCATACAAAATACACCCCATATAATGCTGCACAAAGGCTAATAATGGCCCCATAAGATGCTCCACAGAATAATATGCCCCATATGCTTCTTCATAAAGGTTGTGGCCCCATAAGATGCTCCATAGATATATATGCCCCATATGCTGCTCCATATATCTTGATGGCCCCATAAGATGCTCCATAGAATAATATGCCCCATATGCTGCTCCATAAAGGTTATGGTTCCATAAGACATTCCATAGATTATGCCCCATATGCTGCTCAATAGATTATGCCCCATATGCTGCCCCATAAGATGCTCCATAGATCATTCCCCCATATGCTTCCCCATAAGATGCTCCATAGAATAGGCCCCATATGCTGCTGCTGCAAATCAAATAAAAAAAATGACATACTCGCCTCTCGTCACTGGGGGCCAGGTGCTGGTGTGCTGAGCAGGCGGGGACACCGGCATTGTCTCCGCTGGCTGAGGGCCCCGGCACCTGAGATATTCACCTGTCCCCATTCCAACACTGCTCGCTGCTGTCTGCCCGGTCCTCTGTCAGTGACGTTCAGGCAGCAGAGGGCACGCACCAACCACATCATCGCGCCCTCTGCTGCCTGAATGTCACTGACAGAGGACCCGGCAGACAGCGGCGAGCAGCGTTGGAATGGGAACAGGTGAATATTGCATATATTTAACCACCCGTGCGTCTCTGCAGCCCCGTTATCCCACGGTCTCCGGCGCCTACCTTCAGCGGTCACATGGTACCGCTCATTAAAGTCATGAATGTGCGCATATTGATGACTTTAATGAGCGGTACCACGTGACCGCTGAAGGAAGGCTACTGAGACTGTGGGCCAAGCAGGGGGGCTGCAGAAATGCGCCGGGGGGGGTCAGTATGATCAGTCTCCCCCTCTCCCTCTCCCCCGTATTTGGAACCATTGCCCTTAAACTGAATGACTTGGGTCAAACGTTTGGGATATCTTTCCTCCAAAAGGTTAGGAGTGGACCACATAGTATAATGTCAGCCACAGACCCCTACAAAGTGTGAGGGCCCTTCCTACAATATGATGTCCCCTACAGCCCCATGCATTATGAGAACCCTCTACATCTCTCTGCATAGAATGAGAGCTCCCATACAGTATGTCACACGCAGCTCCTCCCGCAAAGCATGAGGCATCACACACAATATGAGTCCCAATACAGCCTCAACATGCAGCATGAGCGCCCTCACAGCCTTCCACATAGTATGATGGCCATCATATTCAGTATGAGGGCATTGCAGCTCTTTACTCAGTATGAGAGCCTCCATAGCCCCCAGCACAATTTGAGTATAATACCTCCGACAGCATGATGTCCCTAAAGTGCCTCACAGCTCCCCTATATATAGAATGATAGCCCCATAGCCTCCTATGCACAGTAGGATGGTACCCACAGGCAATATGAGGGCCCTCACAGCACAACACACAGTATCTAGTATAATGTCTTCCAAAGGCAGTATGAGGGCTTCCACAAATTATGAGGGCCACCACACACAATACGATGTCCCCCACAGATCCCACAGGCATTGTGAGGGCCTTTACACAGTATGAAGCCCTTCCAAACAATATAAGCCACAATACAGCCTCGACATACAGAATGAGTGCCCCCCCAGCCCTCCAGATAGTATGAGGGCCCTCAAAGCCCTCCACTCTATATGAGGGCCACCGTAGCATCCAGTACAACACATGATAGCAATACAGATTACACACATTATGATGCCCTCACAAGGCATCATGTCCTCCACAAGTACAGACAATAAAAAAAATACAAACTTCCCAGCTTCCGCCATTCCCCCATGTCTGCTCCGGTCAGTGCATTGTGCAGACGGAGGCTCAGGAGGCGCGATGTAATGGTGCAATTCCATCACCATTCTACTCAACGGCTGAGTAGTCTGCAGCTTATAGACGGTAACCGCCTTACATGGGGGGACACTTTTTTTTTAAATTATAAAAAAAAGCATTAATAAAAATGTAACAAAAAGAAGAAAACTTTTTTGTAAACAGTAATTTACTTAGAATCAAAAAGTGAAGAATATGGACAAAAATTTATAAAAAAAAACAACCCTATAAAAAGCTGTATGAGATAAAATGCTTTATCTTCATACTGTCTGTGACGTAACAAGGCCGCACTTTGTGTTTCGCTTTTAGCGGATTGTTTTTGTGTGTTTGGCCTGTGTGACCTCTACCATTCGCAGCTCTTCTGTAATAACTTTATCTCTGCGAGATGAACTCCTTTGCCTGACATGATGTGTGAGGTTTATAAAGAGTCTTGGTAAAGGGTCAATCTTGTTAATCTTTATAAGCCACCAAAACAAACAATCCCATTATGTGAAGGCTTAGTCATATCTAGCATTCGGGGTCATATAGGTGCGGAATCGTGTTACTCACTTGGATAGTACATTTCTGAGGTTGAAGAACAGTTCAAGATTGTGGAAATCGACTTATTTATTACTTATCGTGACTAATGCATCAATTTATTCTGAACTTTCGGTATTGGGGCCAATCTGTTTTGTTTCTATTTCATTCTTTTTTTTTCTTTATTTTGTGGCAGAGAAAAGATGGAAAAAGTTTGCAAAACGCATCAGTGCGGGCTTTAAAAAGTGCACTTATTATACTTTCTAACTCGTGACTCACACGGCTCTGATTGTACGGAGGCAAACAAATCTCGATCAAGAGGAAGGCCAGAGAGTTCATCATCTGGAAAACACTGTTATTTAGCCATAGGTTCATTTTTCATTCTTCTGAAGTGAAATGAGTTCTGGTAGATTGTGATGGATTATTATTCCATTTTGTATAATTGGTTGCTAGGTGTTAGCTTCCTTGTTCAGGCACCACCTCATGGTCGTGCCCAAATAACTTTGCATACCTCTACATGCATTATAACTACAGACATAACTTGTAAGTACACCTAAATGCTGACTGTGTGCACCATCCCTGCAATCAAGTGTTTTCATGCCTGCCTCCATATTAGGAAACTGTAATAAAAAAGTACACGTGAAAAAAAGTACAGTTTCGCCGACCACATTCCCTACTACAAGGCATAACCGATTTTGGTGCATGTTCGAGTTTAATATGGCAGCTCATAGTTCTCTATAATTTGCCATCTGCTCTTTGTGAGTAGGTGATTCACCTTCTTCAGCATTCTGCCAGCACTATATGTGCTGAACACTCGAAGTAGCATAAGTATGTTACGACTTTTGGAGCTTTTAAGCCAGATTCACCCAGCTTTATCAATTTATTGAAAGATGGGTTGAGCTCATACTTGTTGGAGAATGAACAAACACATCTGATAAATTCATCATTATGTAAGCCACAAAAGTCGCATGAATGGATGACAGTCCTAGGCTGCAGTACATTTCTAGAGGTGAAGCACAGCAGTGTAAAGATGCACCAAATTCAGGCAGGTCATATCCTGCTGAAAAACTGTCCAGCATGATGCTGATTGAAAGTGAAGACCATAGCCGGTAAGTATAAGGCCGGAGTCACACTGGCGAGGAATACGGGCGCGTGAGAGGCGCAAAAAGCACGCATTACACACGGACCAATGATTTTCAATGGGGTCACTCGCACCAGGCGTATATTTCTCATCCGTATTCTACGCTCCGTGCCAGTCGCAGCATGCTACGATTGTCAGCGTACTACGCCCGTAGTACGCCAATGCAAGTCAATGGGTGCGCAAAAAATATGGATTACACACGGACCACACGTGTGACCTGCGAGCAATACGCAGGTCTTTTGGCTGGTGACAGGAAATGGGCCAATCCATCATCAGGAAGCCTAGACATGCAAATGAGCTCAAAAACCGCTCCAGACATCCAGGAAGTACGCCTCCACGGAGTACAGCAGCAGCATGGCGTCCACATATATTAGTGTTGAGATGCTCATTGTGCTGGTGCAGGAGTGTCCCGAAATATGGGACCCACGCGATGCAAATTATGCGAACCGGACAAGAAAGGAGGCGTCATGGAGGCGCATCTGTCGCCAGATGTACCATGACTTTGGGGACAGACCACGTGATGAGCAGCATAAAATTCGTAAGTGCAACCATAAAAACATCATTAACCTTAGCGCACGCTTCAAAATGATTCTACAATCAGCACCCCCCTTCCTGGGCATGTAATTTTATTAGCCTCATGAGGCCGTTACATTTGGATGTGACACGTGGCTTCACACAGCCATAATTAGGGGTTAGGCCACAAGCTCCTCATCCTCCTAGCCAATAAAATTAGTTTCAGTGTAGCTAATGAGACCCTGTGTATCGGCCCAATTACATATGCCACCATGGGTAGAAAGCACACCCCAGAAGGCCCCATGCCTAGACTACTGTTACAAAATGTGACCTCTCAAATATGTGATTTTGACAATCTTTCCTGTCACATTGCAGTGGAAGATGTGATGAAACGCTGGCGAAGCATCCAGGACCAGTTCCGCCGGGAACGCCAGCAGCGGTCCAGGAGTGGGGATGCTGGGCATGTGAAGAGAAAATATATCTACTATGACCGGCTGAACTTCCTCGCCCCAATTCTGGATCTGAGACCGTAAGTACATAGCTCACACCACATTACACAAATACATTACACAAATAGTTTACAGGGACAAAAATATTGATGTATTTTTGCCTCTGTTCTATTTCATAACAGAACTCATTCCAACCTTACGGATCGAGGAACGGCCTCAGAGGCAGAGCCCATTATAGATCCTGTAGGGGATGAGGTGGCTGGCCCATCTTCTCCCCCTACAAGAAGGATGGCTGAAGATGAGGCATCACAAGACCACACAATGGCTTCCCTACACACCACAGCACCAGGACGGTCTGCTGCTGCCACCTCACCCATCCTGGAAGAGCCGGGCAACTTGAGCAGCAGCCCAACTGCCCAGATCAGGTCCTCCCCACAGGCTGCTGTAGTATCACGGTGAACAAGAAGAAGGCGCCAGATCACTCTTCAAGAGAGTAGGACCAATGTGGACACAGGGGTGCTAAATTATTTGTCCAGAGTAACAACAGATGATGGTGAGGAGGCCTATGCACGTAGCCTCACCCTTTATCTCCGTGCCCTTACCCGTGAGGTCAGGCTCCGTATTAGGGGATGTATTCAGATCCTGCTTGATGCAAGCACCCCCCCAATACCCCATATGAGGTTTTTGAATTTCTGGAGAGGTGGCAGCTCTCACCACGAAATTTAATGCGCATGAGACCATCTACACAGATGCTTGCTCAAGCAGGGTCTGAACAGCCCCTAATACGTGGGCCAACACCTCAACCCCTTCCTCCCCCTACCCAACCGTCTATACCGCAGCACCAAATGTCTTCCTCAAGCCAACCCCACCAATATGGCCACTTGTACCCACCCAGTGTTGGAGGCTGGTCCCAACCTGGTTGGGGACGATCTGGCTATCTTGGTGGGTATGAGCCACGGGCCTACCAGAGCCAACAAGAAGCCCCTCACCATCATCAGTACTCTGGCCAGTATCCCCAACAGTCCCAGGAGGCTGGACAATTCCAGCATCATGGGCACCAGTATGGCCCCACACAGGGCGATGTTGGCCACAATGTCCAGCAGCACCCACAGGCTGTTGATCCACGTTCCCCTTCCCCAACATATGAGGATTTATGATTCTGATGGTTGGAGATGTCCAGTCAGATGTAACTGGTGCTCCTAATCTAAATGTAAAAACAGGTGTTCTCCTTCACCAACATTTAGAACATAATGTAACAATCACATTTTTAAACAATATTTTCCAAACATATGAAACAATCCATCATGACAGGCAACGCTACCTCACGCCTTTCACACAGATATTACATGTGTGTAGGAAAGAGAATATTTAAATGCGCTATGCTGTAAACTGAAAGGATGAAAATACACTACTCACTTGCAAACGCATAGGAAAGGCGTGCTGGCCTTAGTGAAGTAGTCACCTTTTTTGTTAGCAATCTCTAGGACAAAATTTCTAGGCGACAAGCATTCAGAATAACCCGCTTTCTCTATGTATTAACAAGTGAGTTTTGTATTTTGATCCTTTCCAGTATAGCATGCTTAAATATTGTCTGGTGTACAGACAGGTAATATCTGTGTGAAAGCTGTGAGGTAGCCTTGCCTGGCATGGTGGAATCTTTCTATGTTTGGCTAACATTATGTGGAAATGTGAATGTTATCTCATTGCCTTTATTTTGGTGATGGAGCTCACCTTTTGTTGGCAAATCTAGGTTAATCTAGTGATGCAGCAATGTTTTTTTGGCCTAATGTTTGTGGCTGTTTTGTTCCGTTATGTTCATTTTACAACAAGTTACAGAATGCACAAAGGGTCATTTTGCCATTGCCAAATTTGTCTTATGGCAAAATTATGTTTGCCTTTAAGCGAAAAAAAAAAAAAAGGCAAAACTAAATATTTGTCTACTCTACTTAACGTCTGTTTGATTTTTCACAATCCCTCACCACAACATACTAACAGACACCAACCAATGCACTGAAACACTCATAATTAGTGTTGAGCATTCCGATACCGCAAGTATCGGGTATCGGCCGATATTAGCGGTATTGGAATTCCGATACTGACTTCCGATACTTTCGTCATATCGGATACCGGAATCGGAAGTTCCCACCATGCTATGAGCCTGCTTGCTTTGATTAAGCCAATGGGAATCCTCCAAAGTGTGGGCACATCCTGTTAGGCATGTAGGCATGTTAACTATTGGCATGGCTGTGATTGGCTGCCGAAATGATGTCATGTTGCACTATAAAAGCCACCGCAGCCGCCATTTCTGGTTCACTCTGCTGTGAATTCAGTTAGGGACAGGCTGCTGTAGAAGACTGTGAGGGACAGTTAGAAATAGCGATTCCACCAAACATCTAGTGCTTTACCCAGGCTACATAAACCACCACTGTAGCCTTCTTTGCCCTAGCAGCAGTGTTCACAGCTGTCTGCAAGGGCTGTGTTAGTGCAGCTCACGCTGTGGAGTTTGTCCTGCAGCCACGTCAGGTTGTAGGCTGCCCAGCGTGCCTCACTGCTGCCTCATACATCTTTTAATTTTTGAGCTGCATTTTTTACATAATTTCAATCTAGTGTGCTTCCATCCGTATCCATATACGTTGGTTGCAAACACTAGTAGTAGACAGCGGAGCCTTTCTGCAGCCTGAGAGGTCTCTGACTGTTTGTGAGTGCAGCTCACGCTGAGTAGTGTGTCCTGCAGCTACGTCTGGTTGTAGGACGCTCAGCGTGCGTCAGTGCCTCACACATATTTTTATTTGAGTGCAGCTCATTTTTTCTTCTATTAGTGTGCATCCATCCGTCTCCATCTACGGTGGTTGCAAACACTATATAGGAGTACACAGCGGAGCCTTTCTGCAGCCTGTCAGTGCCAGTGCCCACTTAGCTACACTGTTCACCGCTGTCTGAGAGGTCTCTTGACTGTGTGTGAGTGCAGCTCACGCTGAGTAGAGTGTCCTGCAGCTACGTCTGGTTGTAGGACGCTCAACGTGCGTCACTGCCTCACACATATTTGTCTTTGAGTGCAGCTCATTTTTTCTTCTCCTATTAGTGTGCATCCATCCGTATCCATCAACATTGGTTGGTTGCAAACACTATATAGGAGTAGATAGAGGAGCCTTTTTTTCTGGCTTGTGCCCTGCTGGCGCAGCCAGATTAGTTTTACCCAATTTTTTTGGAGCCTCATCTTTTGCATTGTAGGTTACCTGCCTGCATTGTAATAGCTCCAAAAAGTTGGTGATACTATCAGTTTCAATTCTTTGTTCACATACTTTGAGTTTGTTTCCAACAAAGAAACCACAAAAAAAGTTCACCAAACACTACATTTGGAACTTGTGTAGGCCACATCAGCTCCTATTAAAGTGTAGTCCACACACACACACTTCATAAAATTAGTGTTTCTTGTACCTGTAACCAGCTGTTCAGGAATAAGCACACTAAGGCCCCCCTTTGTACTTTTCTGCCTATCTTAAGCAGTCTGGCAAGATGAAGAAGGCAGGGAGTAAGGCGCGTGGGCGTGGGCGTGGGCGTGGAGTTTCAGCAGGGAGAGGACGTGGGGATTCTGCAGGGAGAGGATGTGGGGATTCTGCAGGTAGAGGACGTGGGGATTCTGGGCCTGCTGCGGGCACCAGTGAGTCAGCATCCCCCAGTTTTATCAGGCAACAGTCCTTTATGCGCAGCTTTGTAGGACCTCAACGTACCCCACTGCTGCGGGAGGAACAAATTGAAGCCGTTGTCGGATGGATGGCAGCTAACGCATCGACTTCAATTACTTCCACAGCCTCTCAGGACCAGAGCACCGAAGAGCAACCATCTGTCTCTTCACCACCTGCCAAAGTGCCCAGGCAGTCAGAGAGACATGGACAGGAGCGATCACAGTCTCTACTTCTGTTCTCGGAATCTGTTGGCTTGGAAAGAGGGGGCCAGCCAAGCAGCATTCCTGAATGTGAAGAAGAGGGAGTATGCAGTGATGCGCAACTTCTTTGTCCCTCTGAATCTGAAGAGGCGAGTGGGCCAGTGCCTATGGTCAGCACACCTCAGTACGCATCAGATGATGACGAGACTCAGTTGCCACTTTCTGGTGCGTACGGTGCTGGCGAGACAACCCCGGAGAAGCAGCTGTTTGAAGAGGGGAGGGAAGATGATGAGGTCCTTGACCCATCATGGCGTGAGGAACAGGAAGGTGGTGGGAGCAGCTCGGAGGAAGAGATTCCCCTACCGGCCAAAACAGGAGGCAGAGGGAGGGGGAAGATTTGGTTGCCTGTACCCTCCACTTCGGCACCCGTTAGGAGCATTCCTCATTCCAAAGGCAAAACGGGCGCTCCCAAGACTTGCAGTGCGTGGTCCTTTTTTGACACAGTTGCAGATGACATTTGCTTTGTCAAATGCAAGCTGTGTCATCAGAAAGTCAAAAGAGGGAGAAATGTCAGCAACCTCAATACCACAAATATGTGGAAACATGTGCGCACCAAGCACGAGTTGGAGTTGCAGAGACACCCTGAAGACGTAGGCCAACGTACAGCACCACCTACCACCTCTTCAGTTCGTGTTGGGGCCTCTTCCTCCAGCTCACACACTGCTGGTTCGGCTTCCTCACAGGATCGCCAAGGAAGAACCTCTGCCACTGTTGTCCGGAGACCCTGTCAGATTCCACCCATAGCAGCACGTTCCCATCCATCACAGCCATCGGTAGCACAGGCATGGGATAAAAGGCGCCCTTACTCGGCAAACCATCCCCGAGCACAGTCTCTGAATGCTGGCATTGCCAAACTTCTGGCAGTTGAAATGCTGTCATTCAGGCTGGTGGACACTGACACCTTCCGGGACTTCATGGCATTGGCAGTACCCCAATACAACGTGCCCAGCCGCTTTTATTTCAGCAGGCGAGCCGTCCCTGCCCTGCAGAAACATGTTGAGGGCAAAATAAAACATGCGCTACTAAACGCCGTTAGTAGCAAGGTCCACCTGACCACCGATGCGTGGACCAGTAACCATGGACAGGGACGATACCTTTCCCTCACTGCCCACTGGGTCAATGTTGTGGAGCCGGGTACAGATCTGGAGAGTGGCGCTGTACGTGTTCTTCCAACGCCACGGATTGCAGGACTCCAGTCTGTACACATAGACTCCTCCTCCTACTCAAGTTCTTCAGAAACAGCAGAGCAGGAGCCTGTTACGACCGATATGAGCACAGCCGTGGCCAAACGTCAACAGGCTGTACTCAAATTAATTTCTTTGGGGAATCGAAGCCACACAGCGCAGGAGCTCTGGAATGCTATCAAGCAGGAGAGCGATGTGTGGTTTGGGCCAGCGAATCTCCAGCTGGGCTTGGTAGTCTGTGACAATGGCCGAAATCTGGTGGCAGCTCTTGGCCTAGGCAACCTCACACACATCCGATGTCTGGCACATGTGCTTAACTTGGTCGTGCAGAGCTTTCTGAGGGACTATCCGGATCTTGATGCACTGTTGCACAAGGTCCGCATAGAGTGCGCTCACTTGCGGCGTTCCAGCACGGCAAGAACGCGCCTCGCTGCTCTGCAGCGACGATTTGGCCTTCCGGAACATCGCATCATATGTGACCTACCCACCCGGTGGAATTCAACGTTACATATGTTGGAGCGGTTGTGTGAGCAGCAGGCAGCAGTCATGGAGTACCAGCTGCATCAGGCGCAAACAAGTCGCACTGTGCGCCGTTCACACTTCAGCACCATTGAGTGGGCCTCTATGAAGGACATCTGCCTCGTTTTGCGTGCCTTCGATGAATCCACGCGGATGGCGAGTGCAGATGATGCACTAGTCAGCATGACTGTCCCCCTTATCTGCCTGCTTCAACAAACACTGCAAGCACTAAGGGATGAGGTTTCAGAAGAGGTGGAGGATGAGGAGTCCCAAATGCCATCTGCTTCTGGACAGTCTGCGCTACGTGTTTCCTCACAAAGGCCTAGGCAGGGGACACTTTGTGAGGAGGATGAGGAGGAGTCGATGGAGGAGGAAGACATCTCTCCAGAGGAGGGAGGTACACAAACCTCTACTCAGTATGTACAGCGAGGGTGGGGTGATGCAGAGCAGGCCGAGGTCACGCCTCAAACAGGGGACAGCGGTTCTTTGGCAGTTGGGAGTCTGCAGCACATGGTTGATTTAATGCTGCAGTGCCTGAGAAACGACCGCCGCATCGCCCACATTCTCGTCTCGGCTGATTATTGGGTGTACACCCTCCTAGATCCTCGCTACCGGGACAGCGTACAAAGGCTCATACCAATGTTGAACCGGGAGCGTAAACTGCGGGAGTACGAAGAGTCACTGGTGCAGTCCATAATGTTTTCCATTCCACCCGACAGCATTGTTGCTAGTGCTTTACAAAGCAGCTCTGTGCGTCGAGGCAGTGGAGGAAACTCTGCACAAAGAGAGAGCAGAGGCAGCGCCGCAGCACAAGGCAAGACCACTATGGCCCAAATGTGGCAAAGTTTTGTGTGTCCACCACAATTGTCTACACCATCAGCGACGCCTCGAGTCAGCAGGAGGCAACGCTTCCGTCAGATGGTGTCAGACTACATGTCTTGCCCTGTCACTGTACTCCCAGATGGCTCTTCCCCCTTCAAGTTTTGGGTCTCTAAGCTGGATACATGGCCAGAGCTTAGCCAGTGTGCATTGGAGGTGCTGGCTTGCCCTGCTGCCAGTGTATTATTGGAACGCGTCTTTAGTGCCGCAGGTGGTGTACTAACAGACCGTCGCACGCGACTATCTTCCGATAATGTTGACCGGCTGACTTTTCTGAAAATGAACAAGGCCTGGATCTCAAAAGACTTTGCCATTCCTCTTACAGACTAAATTAGTGGTTGGCAACTGTATCCAGGTCTGCTGGTGTGTTCATTTTTCTACCACCTGAACTATAATCCCTGTGCTTCAACACAGCCAGTTGTCGCTCAGATGTGTCGTCTGCACAGAGAAACACACTAGCTCCTGTGTTAGTGGGGTTCAGTAACGCCAGCTGATCCCCTGCTGTGTGGACGGCAAAGTCACCAGCTCCATCAACATTCAAACCACTACTGATTTTTAACCGTGCCCAACTTAGGTCTCTGGCTCCACTGTCTCTACTATTTCCCCTGGCCTCCAACCCCGCCATCTACATCTCTGAAGTGGCGTCAGCACAATCTACACTTGTTCCTGTGTTCCTGTGGCTCAGTCCCATCAGTTTATCCCCTGATGTGTGTCCGGCAAGGTCTCCTGCTCTGTCCACATTCCCATAACCAGTAGTGGGAATGAGGACAGAGCTGGCGAACTTGCCGGACAAACATCAGGGGATCAACTGACGGGACTGAGCACCAGTAACACAGGAACAAGTGTAGATTGTGCTGACGCCACTTCAGAGATGTAGCTGGCGGGGTTGGAGGCCAGGGTAAATAGTAGAGACAGTGGAGCCAGAGGCCTAAGTGGAGCATGGTTAGAATCAGTAGTAGTCAACAACCTCCATAAAAAACGCTGCCCATTGGCCTCTGCATGCGGCATGCGTAATCCTGGGCTCCAACAGCGTCAGTTGGTGTTCAGAAGTGTCGTCTCCACAGAGCCAAACACATTCGTTCAAGTGTTTGTGGGGTTCAGCACTGCCAGCTGTTCCCCTGCTGTGGAGATGGCAAGTCTCCTGCTGCCTTCACCTGCCAAAATCCAGTAGGCCCCAGCCTGCTCCTCGCCTAATCCTGGGCTCCAACAGCGTCAGTTGGTGTTCAGAAGTGTCGTCACCACAGAGCCAAACACATTCGTTCAAGTGTTTGTGGGGTTCAGCACTGCCAGCTGTTCCCCTGCTGTGGAGATGGCAAGTCTCCTGCTGCCTACACCTGCCAAAATCCAGTAGGCCCCAGCCTGCTCCTCGCCTAATCCTGGGCTCCAACAGCGTCAGTTGGTGTTCAGAAGTGTCGTCTCCACAGAGCCAAACACATTCGTTCAAGTGTTTGTGGGGTTCAGCACTGCCAGCTGTTCCCCTGCTGTGGAGATGGCAAGTCTCCTGCTGCCTTCACCTGCCAAAATCCAGTAGGCCCCAGCCTGCTCCTCGCCTAATCCTGGGCTCCAACAGCGTCAGTTGGTGTTCAGAAGTGTCGTCTCCACAGAGCCAAACACATTCGTTCAAGTGTTAGTGGGGTACAGCACTGCCAGCTGTTCCCCTGCTGTGGAGATGGCAGTCTCTCCTGCTGTCTCCGCATTCCAAAGACAGTAGGCCTCTGCCTACACCCTCCTATTTCCTGGGCTTCAACACAGCCAGTTGTAGCTCGGAAGTGCCGTCCACACGGAAAGAGACACTTGCTCCCGTGTCTCAGTGGGGTTCAGCAACGCCAGCTGTTCCCCTGCTGTGTGGATGGCAGTCTCTCCTGCTGTCTCCGCATTCCAAAGACAGTAGGCCTCTGCCTACACCCTCCTATTTCCTGGGCTTCAACACAGCCAGTTGTAGCTCGGAAGTGCCGTCCACACGGAAAGAGACACTTGCTCCCGTGTCTCAGTGGGGTTCAGTAACGTCAGCTGTTCCCCTGCTGTGTGGATGGCAGTCTCTCCTGCTGTCTCCGCATTCCAAAGACAGTAGGCCTCTGCCTACACCCTCCTATTTCCTGGGCTTCAACACAGCCAGTTGTAGCTCGGAAGTGCCGTCCACACGGAAAGAGACACTTGCTCCCGTGTCTCAGTGGGGTTCAGTAACGCCAGCTGTTCCCCTGCTGTGTGGATGGCAGTCTCTCCTGCTGACTCCGCATTCCAAAGACAGTAGGCCTCTGCCTACACCCTCCTATTTCCTGGGCTTCAACACAGCCAGTTGTAGCTCGGAAGTGCCGTCCACACGGAAAGAGACACTTGCTCCCGTGTCTCAGTGGGGTTCAGTAACATCAGCTGTTCCCCTGCTGTGTGGATGGCAGTCTCTCCTGCTGTCTCTGCATTCCAAAGACAGTAGGCCTCTGCCTACACCCTCCTATTTCCTGGGCTTCAACACAGCCAGTTGTAGCTCGGAAGTGCCGTCCACACGGAAAGAGACACTTGCTCCCGTGTCTCAGTGGGGTTCAGTAACGTCAGCTGATCCCCTGCTGTGTGGATGGCAAAGTCTCCTGCTGCCTACACAGTCCTACTACTACTGATTTTTAACCGTGCTCCAATTAGGCCTGTGGCTCCACTGTCTCTCGTATTTCCCCTGTCCTCCAACCCTGCCAGTTACAGCTCCGAAGTGGCGTCTGCACAATCCACACTTGTTCCTGTGTTACAGGTGTTCAGTCCGGTCAGTTAATCCCCTGATGTGTGTCCGGCAATGTCGCCTGCTCTGTCCACATTCCCATAATTATGGGAATGTGGACAGAGCAGGCGACATTGCCGGACACACATCAGGGGATTAACTGACCGGACTGAACACCTGTAACACAGGAACAAGTGTGGATTGTGCAGACGCCACTTCGGAGCTGTAACTGGCGGGGTTGGAGGACAGGGGAAATACGAAAATCAGTGAAGCCACAGGCCTAAGTGGAGCTTGGTTAAAATTAGTAGAAGTCTACAACCGATCTTAAAATTTCTTCAATGCAGCCTCAGCCTGCTCCGTGCTTGTCCCTGGGCTTCAACACAGCCAGTTGTTGCTCGGAAGTGCCGTCTTCACAGAGTAAAACACTAGCTCCTGTGTTTGTGGGGTTCAGTAACGTCAGCTGTTCCCCTGCTGTTTTGATGGCAATCTGTCCTGCTGCCTCCCAATTGACAGCACATCAGGCCTCAGCCTGCTAAGTGCTTGTCTCTGGGCTCCAAAATCGCCAGTTGCTGCTCATAACTGACTTTGGCACGGGTACTCCCTCCTGCCCAGCTTGGTTCCAGCCCTGCCTGCTGTTTCCGGGAAGTGTCAATGTCAGTTTGCCACCCCAAGTTGCCATGTCGTGTTGCGGTTGGGTTAGCCGAGGCTAGGGTGCCAGCAGTTTAGGTGCTTCCTATGTGGACTGCGGGTTCTGGTAAGAAAGGCTTGTTCCATAGTGCCAGTAGGACAAGCACCCCCTGTAGGACTGTGTGATTCGGTAACTGCGGCCAGCTTGCGGCATGCCAACTTTGCTTTTCAGGGGTAACTTCAGCTGCCCCTCCGGGAACCAGCACCGTCAGCTGGTTCTCGGCAGAGCCTTTGGCCTAGGTGCCTCCATCTCGGTATCCGAGTTCCGGCAACGTCTGCTGGTCCTTGGTAGTGCTTTGTAGCACAGGTACCTCCTGCTTAGTAACCGGGTTCCAGCACCGTCAGCTGGCCCTCGGTTGTGCCATTGGCTCTTATGCCTTCTGCTGCCCCTCCGGGTGCCAGCACTGTCAGCTGGTCCTCGCTATTTCCATTTGCTCTTGCAGCTTATGCTACCCATCCGGGTTCCAGCACCGTCAGCTGGTTCTCGGCAGAGCCTTTGGCCTAGGTGCCTCCATCTCGGTATCCAAATTCCGGCAACGTCTGCTGGTCCTTGGTAGTGCTTTGTAGCACAGGTACCTCCTGCTTAGTAACCGGGTTCCAGCACCGTCAGCTGGTCCTCGGTTGTGCCATTGGCTCTTATTCCTTCTGCTGCCCCTCCGGGTGCCAGCACTGTCAGCTGGTCCTCGCTATTTCCATTTGCTCTTGCAGCTTATGCTACCCATCCGGGTTCTAGCACCGTCAGCTGGTTCTCGGCAGAGCCTTTGGCCTAGGTGCCTCCATCTCGGTATCCGAGTTCCGGCAACGTCTGCTGGTCCTTGGTAGTGCTTTGTAGCACAGGTACCTCCTGCTTAGTAACCGGGTTCCAGCACCGTCAGCTGGTTCTCGGTAGTGCCATTGGCTCTTGTTCCTTCTGCTGCCCCTCCGGGTGCCAGTACCGTCAGCTGGTTCAAGAGGACAAAGAACAGGAAGACAACCACCAAGATGCAGAACAACAAGAGAGAGAAGACAAAGAAGCATAAAAAAACAAAGCAGAAGAACATTAAGCATAAGACTAATACTCTGAGCAAATGATATTATCTTATTTATAAGCAGAAGAAGACTAAGCAGTGTATGGGGGTGAGTCCGTTCCTCCTCGTGGTGCCCCTGGAAAAGGCCTGCTGCTGCAGGCCAAACTGAACGCGGACAAATCCTGTTGTAAATCTTTTGTGACAGGCAGAACGGAAGGTGTAAACTTCTAACTTTTCTAGATAACAACTACAGGAATGCCTGACACAAATAAGAATATGATGAAGAAGAATAGGAAGAAGATGAAGAAGTTGAATATGTAGAATAATAATTGTTGAATAAGAAGAATATGAAGAATGTAAGAAAAGGAAGAAGAAGAATTTAAAAAAAGGAAGAAGAAGAATGTAAAAAAAGGAAGAAGAAGAAGAAGGTAAAAAAAGGAATAATAAGAAGAAGAAGGTAAAAAAAGGAAGAAGAATAAGAAAGAAGAAGAAAGAAGAAAGAAGAAGAAGACATACATGTCTGGCAAAATATAAATGAGGCTAACATAGTCAATATCTTTGTAACTCCTAACGTCTTTAAAAAAAAAGTTTAATTCCTGCTATTCCATTGGATTGGGCTAAACCTCTATGGCTTTAATGTATCCTCCACCTCCCACAATACATTCTACATTATTCTTAGTTGTTTTTCTTCATGTAGAATTAACCTACAAGGAAAGAAAGGGGTTTTTTTAATTCCGATATTTTGGCCCCATTGACTTGCATTGGTTCCCGGTATCGGAATCGGCGATACCGATACTTTTTTTTTTTAAGATCGGCCGATCCATTCCGATCCGATATTTTCAAGTATCGGCTGGTATCGCTCAACTCTACTCATAATCATAAAGGCTTGAGTAATATATATTTTGACACACTTAAAGCAACAAATCATAACATAGACACAGCAATCTCTTGCCAAGAAGTAGCCCCCTCAGGTGAGATAAAGTAATTTGTGAAAATATCACGCACTTTGAGGCCAGAGAGCGGTCTACGTTGAGGGTTCATAGGTGGTCTCACCCTGCGCACATTGTCCGGCCTACGCACAACACCATCAGAGGAGGAGCAATCATGTATCCTGGTGAAGTTATGCAGAACAACACAGGCTTTCACAACTTCATTCACATTTTGCTCACTCAACTGAATGGCAGACTGAAGTACTCGCCATTTGGCAGAAAGAATCCCAAAGGAACACTCCACCAGTCGCCTAGCACGTGATAGGCGCAAGTTAAAAATTCTGCGCCTGTGGTCAAGGTTGCGCCGGGGATATGGCCTCATGACATTGCGCGATAACTGAAAGGCCTCATCTGCCACAAGGACATAAGGGACTGATTGTTTGGGGGAGCCTGGTAGCTGGCGTGGTGGTGGTAGATCCAACTGGTTGGTGCGTAGCCGCCGAGCCATTATGGAAGTATTGAAGACTCTAGAGTCTCCCGTCCTTCCATAGGCCCCAATGTCAACAATTATAAACTTGTATTGAGGGTCTACCAGAGCCAACAATACAACAGAAAAGTATTGTTTATAATTGAAGAATTGGGAGCCTGAGTTTGGCGGCTTACGCACCCTGATATGTTTGCCATCCAGGGCCCCAATACAATTTGGAAACTGGCAGTTCTCCTCAAAGTACCTTGATATCCTTAACCAGTCTTCCATCCTGGGCTCGGGCATCACCACTTGATGGAGTCTTGTCCAGATTTGTGCACATGGAGACCTCACTATGCCTGAAATGGTTGATTTTCCTATGAGAAACTCATGGTGGAGGGTGGCATAAGACAGGCCAGTGGACAGGAAGCTGTAGAACAACAGAAATAGTAAAGTTTAGAATGGCTAAAGTAAAAAAAAATCATTTAGGCCGGTTTCACATTTGCGCTTTTGAGCGCAGCGACGGCCTGCGCACGGCCGCCGCTAAGCCCCGCCCCCTGCCCCGCCTCCACCAGTATCTCAGCCTCCGGGCGCATGACGTTGCATGCGTCATCTATCTTCATCACAGAGGGCGCAGGCCGTGCGCAGTCTGCGCACAGTCTGCGTTTGGCGGCGCATGCGTCCTTTTGACGGTTCGCCGAACAGCGCCAAACGCAACCTGTTGCATTTTGGTTGTGCTCGGCGCACCGTCAAAAGGACGCATGCGCCGCCAAATGCAGACTGTGCGCAGACTGCGAACGGCCTGCGCCCTCTGTGATGAAGATAGGGGACGCATGACGCATGCAACGTCATGCGCCCGGAGGCGGAGATACTGGTGGAGGCGGGGCAGGGGGCGGGGCTTAGCAGCGGCCGTGCGCAGGCCGTCGCTGCGCTCAAAAGCGCGAATGTGAAACCGGCCTTACATGCCGACCAAACTTCTTAGGAAATGATAGAGAAGAACACACAAATATTTGGTGGCACAATGACTAAGTGATATGCTGGACATATTAGAGCTAACATTCTGCTGTGTCAGGTGCTTCATATTTGGAGTAAGATGATGGCATTCAACTTTGTCCAAGAAGGGCAAAAAACATAATTTAGCACACACATTAGGAATAGAGAGAATGTGGTTGTGTAGTACATACCGTATTGTGAGTAGAAGTCGCTCCTCTGCAGATATGGCTTTGCGCATCCTTGTATCCTGAAAGGTTATCCCAGGGCGCACTGTCTCCAAGAGTCGATCAAATGTGGCAATGCTCATGCGACAGTACTGGAAAAATTTCTCCGGATGCTCCCGCAGAGAAGAATAGAGGCGGTGAAAATGCCCTCTGGTGAGTCGTTGCCTCAAAAGTGGATGGACCCACATGCGTCTCCTCCGCGGATCCACTATCACAGGATATGGTTGCCCAAAGCGCCGTGACAAAAGCCAGGTAAAGAGAACCTGCTCAGTTGTATTGAATCGCAGACCCTCTGCCATGCTGCACAAAGAACACCAACACACCTCGTGAAAGCAAGGTGACAAATGTACAGAATGTAGGCAGCCACCTGTTTCTGAGTGTCTAAATAGGGTGCAGGCTAATGATTTAAATTGTTTGCAGGCCTGAAAACCGTTAAATGTCCATTTTGCAAGGCTGCGAGAAAATCTCGCCATACAGATTGCATACGGATGCCACACGGATTAATACGGATGCACACATGCGCAAAATACGCGACCTCACCCTGCTTACGGATGACCTACGGAGCACTATTTAGTGGTCATTCATCCGTATTATGCAAGTAAACTACGGACCGTATTTTGCGCAGGTTAGTGTGACTCCAGCCTAAGACTATGGTCAAGGACCTTAGATTAATAGCACTCTCCAGCGGTAAAAAACACACACAAAATGGTGCCTTAAAGCATGGATGGGGAACGTCAGGCCCCAGGGCCATTTACGGCCCTCGATGACCTTTTATCAGGCCCCCGGGCAGATTCTCAGGGACTGCATTCTTGGGCAGGGAGCTGTATTTTGATTGCCACAAACTCATTAATTTATCCTTGCTTTGTTAGCACACACAAGCAGTGTTTGTAGGGTTCAGCAGGTTCGCAGGATGCAGTGACGAGACACGAGACTGAGTGTGGTTTGTGGAATAAACTTTTATAAACTGTAGCCGCTGGAGCTATATTGAGCAAACCAAAAGTGTTAACCACAAACTAGTCCACCCAGGGACTGAAGAAATGATGCCGGTGGGGCGCAACAGGCGTCTCCTTGCGGCTCTCGTCCCACAGTGGAGTTATGACGCAGTCTCTAAATATAACCGTTCACCAACCTCTGCTTGGGGCCCCTTAGCAAACCGGATGGGGGCCTCTCCTGCCACCTGTAGCGAGGTGGCGCCTCCTGGTCCCGGTGATGACAGGGCCGCAGCTGAGGAAGAAGGCAGGGGGGCAGTGTCCTTACCACTGTAAAGGAATGGTCTCTCATCGCAGCGGTCAGTAGAGGTCATGGACTTGCCACAACAGGGCGGGAAACAGCAGGGGCGGCTGTATGCGATCGTATGAGGGGAGCGGCCGCCGGTGACCGGCTCTCAAGTCTCACGTGTCGGTGAGTCCGCAGCTTTCACAGGCCCCTGTCGGTCTCTCCACAACACACCGTCCACTCCCTCGGTTCTCTCTGTCTCACACCGCTCCCTGTCTGTTGTCCGGCTCTCTGTCAACTGCCACTTCAGTGCGCCCCCTGCTCCCTTTAAACTTGCCCCGCCCCCTGTTTCCCTGACAACTTCAGTCAAGTCTTTCCTTTTACTGTCCTCCCAGTATCGGTCCCTCAGGAACCCTGATGGCGGTCCCTTGGGTACCTGCCCATTCACTGTCTGGGATTCCTCCTCCCCACATGTTCACTAATGAATACTGAAGGGCATGCAATGAAAGATTACGTCCTGACACCAGTGCCAGAGCCAGGATGTAATTTGTGGGCGGATTTTGCACGGCCCCCAAAGGATTGTATAAATATCTAAATGGCCCTTGGCAGAAAAATGATTTCCCACCCCTGTCTTAAAGAATCGAGATGTACAGAAGGTGTATGTTATTTAAAATAATATTTTTCAGGTATAATAACATAATAAAGTGATTTGCAAACCAAATCTTATGTCAGCGGCTTCTCACCCAGCCAAATCAGATCTACTTCTTTGCACTGATGAGCGGCTAACATTGTGAAACACAGGTTTACAAATAAGAGTTTCTGGTTTAGCTTCTTATCCTAGGTCATGTAGTAAAGCTCATTAATGGGTCGATACTGACTTTTAGGATTACTACTTTCAATAGATGTAGCTAGAGTTCCCTCTGAAGAGGCAATTTGCATAATTTAGGAGAGTCTATAAGCCCAAACTGACATTATAAGTTAAGCAGAGAGCCTTGCTGGGGATATGGCCTCTATAAAAAAAAAGGAACCTTTAGACTACGATTTATCATGTGTTTATATCACAATTCTGACATAAAACTCCATCAAATGTCGTAGAAATTTTTTTGCAACATTAAGTCACACCAATTTTGGACAAGTCTACTAAAATGGGTGGAGCAAGGCAGGAGCTGGGGTGGGAAGGGGCATGCTAAAGCCAAATTCATTAAAAGTGAAGTTGTTCCTTACACCAGAAATGTTACCAAAGTCACTGACTTATAAGAGGCACCAAATTCATTAAGTGATGTGCCCAGGCTCGGACTGGCCCATAGGGTAACAGGGGAATCCCCCGGTGGGTCCCTGTGCAGATCTGGACCCCCCCAACCCCACTGTATGAGAAGTACTTGGCATAATTCAATTGATAATATATCATGGAACAAAGAAGAGATCCCAATAATATTAAAAAATCATTTTATTCAAAAATTTCTAAAACAACAAAAGCATAATGCCGTTATAGGGGTCGCCGTAGACACTCAAAAAATCATAAGGAGGAGATATAATATGGAGATCAACAGGACTGAAGCATATATGAACCAATCACATAACAATGCATGACAATTCTCATATCTAATAGTACAATAATATAATTCAATGCAGTCAGATACCATATGCAATGTCTGAACATAATCAAAAGTATCAGAAGTATCCCTCCCTCAAAGCTATAAGAGAATCCACACTCGGAGCTAATGGCATACGTGCTGCAACGCCGTGTGAAATAACACGGACACTATGTAAAGGCAATACATCATAATCATGAAAATACCAATATGCTCAGAGCCAAATAGAGTTGTATAATTTACCTCTTAGTTGTATGCATGTGGTCCAGCGTCCCCTCACCCCGACGTGCGTTTCGCCGCCTGCTTCTTCACGCCCCCGCCCGCATTTCTTCTTGTGTAGAGCAAGACAGGGAGGGAGGAGCAGTTGAATAAGCCCCGCCCAGTGGATCGGACAGCAGCAGTTTACATACATCTGAAACGATATAAAAAAGGTGTTTATGCATGAAAGGTGCAGGGTCAGGGGGAAGCAAAAGTACTAAGAGAATCCTTATGTGACACACACTTGAATGATATCATTATATGATATCTCAAAAAAGGGGTGACAGATTCCCTTTAATCCCTGATCTGCCGAAAGAAATAAACACAATTTAAAATAAAGGAGCCCAGAAGTAGAAGCAATCAGACGCTGTGGTCTTCTGGCTCCTCTCTGTTGCGTTAACCCCGTGACTGACCCTTACTTCATTTAGACGTCAGTGATTTTTTTCGTATATAATATAGTTAATACAGTTTTAAAAAAGATAAATGTCAATCAAATTCAGCACAGGGATGGGACGGAATAAAAGTAACGAGTATATCCGTAATACATGATAAGGACGCCCCAAAATAGCTAATCTTTTTCTCCTTATGTTTGTCAATCCACTGGAGCAACCATTCCGAAAAGAACTTTACATAATTATACTGTATATGTTATTTTAAAAAACCATGTAAGCCCTTTTTGAAACCATAAATGGTTCTCGCTGTGTCCAGCTCTTGAGGAAAACTATTCGACAGATTATTAGTTCTCAGAAACTGTGTCTCCTCTGGAGATTGAACCTCCTTGTCTTTTGAGAAGGTTTTACATGAAACAGCTTTTGACTATACTTTTTGTATGGGGCAAGTTAATCATGGCCACCTTTAGACGTCTCTTCTCAAGATTAAGCAAATGTAATTCTTTTCATCTTTACCTAATCAAGCTCCTCCATATTCCTTCTTAGGTTTATGGCTCTTCTGTGTTATTTTTCTGTCTTCAGGACATCCTTTCTTTGAAGTGGTGTCAAGAAGTGAACTGTGTATTTCAGATGAGATCGTACTAATGCTTTGTAAACTGCTAGTATTTGTTCCTTGTCTTGTGAGTCTATGCTTTTTTTAGTACATGATAATATCCTGCTGGCTTTACAAGACACTGATTGACATTACTGCTACAAGTATAACCAGATCCTTCTCTTCATGTGACTCTCCTAATTTCACTCCCCCTAAAACATATGATGCCCACATATTATTAGTGCCAAGTGGGCCCAACTTTACATTTCTCCACATTGAACCTCATCTGCCGTTTGGATGCCCAACACTCGGCCCCTGTCAGTCTATAACTTATGAACATCTTGCATAGAACGCACCATACTTCATAGTTTGGTGTCATCTGCAAAAATAGAAACAACACTGTTAATGCTGTCATCTATATCATTAATAAATAAGTTAAATAATAGCAGACCCAGCACTGAACCTTGGGGTCACCACTCACCACTTATAGCTGGAGACCATTCAGATCAGCATTATTTGCCATAACTGGTGATCGTTGAGTTTTTGATCCAATTACAAACCTTACCTTCTAATCCTAGAGAGCATAATTCACCTATTAAGTGTCTATGTGGGACTGTCTGAAACACCTTTGCAAAGTCCAAAAACCCTATATCCACTGCTACACCTCTAGATTTCTACTCATCTGTTCATAGAAATGAATCAGGTAAGTTTGACAACTTGTGTTCTTAGTAACACCGTGCTGGCTATCACTTGTAGGTCTCACTCACGCTAGCTTTAATACGGCCGAGTGCTATCTGATGTTTTATCGGATAGCACTCGGCCCAATGCTGCGCTATGGGGCACTGCAGATCTGTGATTACTTTCTCATGCTGATTCGGCATGAAATAACAAATGTGGCATGCTGCTGGTACATTCGATGTTCGGATTATGCGCACCCATTCAAGTCAATGGGTGCGTGTGAAACATCGGACTGCACTTGGATGTCATCCGAGTGCTGTCTGATTACAGCGGACAAGGAGAATGGAGCATAAGATGGAGAAATTAAGTTCTCCGTCTTCTCGGCACCTGTGCTCCGATTCTTATGAGAGAATCAGATCACGCTAAGGTGGCACTCGGATTAATCTCTGACAAAGAATCTATGGCTGTGTAACCCTGTCCATGCAGTAATTTTTTATCACATACTCGTATATATAAGCCCATACAAGCCTCTCAAAAAAACTGAACAATTTTTATTCCCCATAGACTTGTATGGGTGATTTTGACCGATGAATTGGATCAAAATAAACATGTCTCTGTGACTTTTTTGCAAACACCTGGTCTACAAGAACTAATCAGCAATGTGAACAATCCCATAGACAATATTTCCCCCCGAGGAAGCAACAGCGAAACGTGCGTCGGGGCTCCTGGGCACTGGTTTGGGCATCAATAAGGGTAAGAGGTCTTGATGTTATTGCTAATTATATATTGGTGGCAACTTACTAGCAAGAATTGATAGCTGTGGTTATTATTCTTATCATTTTGGCATAAAGTCATTAACTCCAATTACATTATCTGCTAGTTATTGTACTATTATTATTCCTTGCCCTTGTGATTTATGGTCAAATCTCTCTGTATACATTTAGACAATATGCACTATGCACTTTATTAAGGGAATGAATTTATATATGCTTGGGTGATTTCTCCATAGCCTCACATTGTATGCCGTCCTTTGCTTATATGGTTAAATTGCTGCCCACCTGCTCTGTTCCATATGAATTGTTTATTCAGTATGTATTTAATTTTTGTATATGTATTGTTCATAATTTAGTATTTTGTATCAATAAAAGCATGTTTTACATATTTTTGTCTTTGTTGAATTTATAATTGAATGTGCATTTGTGGTACATCCATACTATTATTAGGGTATTTAAAACTCTCCGTAGTTCTTATGAGTTTTCTATGATATTTGAGAGGATCCTTGATATATAATATATAATGTATAATGTATTTTGTTATGTCGTTTTGGTTTTTAATATTGGGTAAATTTCAATGGATAGAACATTTATGTTGAAAACAGATGTCTGAATGAGGCCTTACTGTATGATCATAGCCTTCGGGTACTTTGATGTCATTTATTCTACCCTAGAACATTTTCTCAAACCATTAGGCCCCTTTGTTGTATGTGAAGCTGGTAAGGAACTTCCACAGAAATTATCTACTGCACAGTCCTTTCTCTTGTTGCTCCAGTCTCTGATTTAGCAACATAAATAACTTTTGATCTTTTTAAATATTTAAATATTTTACCCAAATTTTCAGAAAAGTGAAGCTGATGTTTAATAATTTTGGTGTGAACTATCGCTATGGTGAGGTCCAGGCTTCACTATGTTTTTCAAAACAAAAAAAACTCGAAGTGCACTGTTCCAAATTATTATGCACAACAGAGTTTCCAAAAATTTTATAAGTTGCAAAGTCTTGAAAATGATCATTTGTTGAATTTGCAGCATTAAGATATCACATTTACTGAAATCAAAAGCTTTTTCTATGAAAGACATCTTAACAGTACAGAATAGCCTCTTTTGGTCTATATGAACTACCTCATAAATCTTTTGCTTGAGGATACTCTAGAGGTTCTCAAAAGGGTTCCATTTATGCCCATAGCATGACTCAGGTATCTATGCAGCATGAAGATGATTTTGTTATGGATGGTACAGTCCTTCTTTTTGTACCAAGGAAGAAAGTAGTCAGTCAGAAACTGTTAGGTGTCGAATTTCTGACTCTGCACAACAGGAATCCAGAGCAGTACATCTAGTGGTCTCCCATTCCCCTCCGACCGCTCAGGATCCTGCTCAGACCCGTTCTGTGAGTCTGGATGTTGCTGCCACCTCTGGTGCAGCAATGGTAGCGCAACCTGCTGTGCAGGGAACCGCTCCAGAGGCTAAATCCTCTCGTCGTGCTACTGGGCCTGCCCGCAAGCTGACCTCTCAGTGGAGAGCAGGGGTCACATGCTCAGGTCCTGTGTCGGATCTGATTGGTTCTTCCTAAAGTACTGGAAGGTCCCAGAAGCGCATGGCTATAGAAAGCCCGCATGGCGGCTCGGCCATGCGCTAGTGTAGACTTATCTGCCTTGTGTGTATGGTGACGGATGCATGTGCTGGTGACTGACTCATTGGAAACTCCTACCCTCTGATAATACGAATGGTGACAGAGTGTTGGTTTTAGTCAGCGCCAGGTAGTGGCTAGCTATGCGCCACTGTGCTCACCGCGCCTAGCACTAGCGTCCGACAGTGTCCGGCTTTCCGGCACTGTTGTTAAGCGGCTGCAGTTCCTGCCACACTGTGCTTAGCAGCTCCATTTGGCGTTCGCGGCTGCGACGCCACACTCTGGTTGGCTCTGTGTAGTTAACAGGCCCCAGCGTTTATACTTAATTTCTTTAGGGCTTCTCTGTGCCATTTAACAGAGTCTGCCTTAGCACTTGGGTGACTTTAACCCGAATGCAGTACTCCGCCATTCAGCGAGTCTGCCATTATCCAGCAGCGGTTTGTATATCTACCGCACGGTGGACCCCGGGCGGCGAATGCACCTCCTATTATTTATATTTGGTGCGTTCCGCCGTCTCTAACATTACACTAGCGCCAGGATCTAGCTGGTAATGGCAGACCTGCAGCAGCTGCAGCGCTACATTCGGCAGCTGGAGAGCAGGTTGGCGGCTATTGAGAGCGCCAACTCAGCTGCGAATGCTGCACTAGCTGCTGCCCAGACAGTCGCAGAGGCTGTCTCACGTGTGCCCGCACGTCTGCCCACGCCGACAATCTCTCGCCTCCAGCTCCCCGACAAGTTTTCGGGTGACAGCGCCACCTGTAGGGGATTCGTGAGCCAGTGCTCTATTCAGCTTGAGTTGCTGGCTTCACGGTTCCCTACAGAGCGGGCTAAGGTGGGGTTTATTATCTCATTGCTATCTGGCAGGGCATTACAGTGGGCTACACCATTGTGGGATCATGATGATCCCGTGGTTCAGGGTGCTGCGCAGTTCCTCGCGGCCCTGAAGCAGGTCTATTTGGGACCACGGATCACGCACGATACCTCACTCCAATTACTATCCCTAACACAGGGGTCGCTCTCGGTCAGCCATTATGCCGTCCGGTTCCGGACATTGGCTTCCGAATTAGAGTGGCCGAACAAAGCATTAGTCCCAGTGTTTTGGAGTGGGTTAGCTGAGCACGTCGAGGATGCGCTAGCTGCCAGAGAGGTTCCCACAAGTCTGGAGGAACTGATTGCCGTCTCCACCCGCATTGACCTCCGGTTTACGGAGCGCGGGTTGGAACGGGCACAATCCAGATGTAGGGTTAATTTGGCTCCCACCTTTACCGAGCCGCTAAGATATTCCGCACAGAAGCTCTCATCCTCCGAACTGATGGAGGTGTCTCGCACCGGGACTAAGCCATGTCCGATGCGAAGCTCCATACGTTGCTATCAATGCTGACAGTTTGGTCACTAGGCTAGCACGTGTCCTCAGCGGTCGAAAAAACGACCACGTCCAGTGGCCGTAGGTGGTGGTCAGTCCAAAATGAAACCTTTTTTCCCCTAAACCGGTATTCTGGGGCACTTTAGATAGTGGGGCTTCCACCTGGGAGGCAGAGGTGACCGTAGATTCCGGGGCTGAAGGGAACTTTATGTCCTCGACCTTCGCCCAGAAACACGCTATTCCACTGGTGTTACTGCCCCAACCTCTGACCATCAGGGTAGTTAATGGTGCACCTTTACCAACACAAGTGACCCACCAGACAGCTCCACTCGGGCTCTCTATCTCACCCTTCCATCTTGAGATTCTGTCCCTGCTCATTTTACCAGATGGCATCGACCAGGTGCTTCTCGGGGTACCCTGAACTCCTGGTGTTTCCTCCCTCTACTAATGTACCTATACCCGACATTGCCATTTCTGTGTGTGGTTCCACTATTACTCCCCAGCAACAGGCCCGCTGTCTTGGGGTCATACTTGATTCGGAGCTCTCCTTTGCCCCCACATTCGATCACTGGCTTGCTCTTGTCATCTGCACCTCAAAAACATTTCTAGAATTCAACCTTTTCTTACTTTTGACTCTGCAAAAACTCTTACTGTTTCTCTTATTCATTCTCGTCTCGACTATTATAACTCTCTTCTAATCGGTCTCCCTCTTACCAAACTCTCCCCTCTCCAATCTGTCTTGAATGCTGCAGCCAGGATCATATTCCTCACCAATCGTTACACCGATGCCTCTACCTTGTGCCAGTCATTACACTGGCTACCCATCCACTCCAGAATTCAGTATAAACTTATTACCCTCACCCACAAAGCCCTCCATAGCTCAGCACCACCCTACATCTCCTCCCTTGTTTCAGTATACCACCCTACCCACGCCCTCCGTTCTGCTGAAGACCTGAGGTTAGCATCCTCAATAGTCAGAACCTCCCACTCCCGTCTCCAAGACTTTACACGTGCTGCGCCAATTCTTTGGAATGCACTTCCCAGGTCAATACGATTAGTCCCCAATCTCCACAATTTAAGCGTGCCCTGAAAACGCATTTATTCAGACTGGCCTAACGCCTCAACACATTAACCTAATCTATCCCTGTGTGGCAGAGCCAAAAGTTTTACCATGTTCCCACATGCTTTATGCATCCATTAGCCCTCTGTGTTTGTACTGTTACACACTTAACATTATGGCTGGTCCATACAATCAGGGCAACTGTTACCACCCACCTTTCGTGTCTACCTCTTTCCTCATAGACTGTAAGCTTGTGAGCAGGGCCCTCTTTCCCTCTTGGTATTTGTTATAATCTATGTGATTATTGTAATGCTGTAATGTCTATTGTCTGTACAAATCCCCTCTGAAATGTAAAGTGCTGCGGAATATGTCGGCGCTATAGAAATAAAATTTATTATTATTATTATTATTATTATTATTATTATTATTATATTAGCCTGGCTGCGTTGCCACTCCCCTCACATTGATTGGGCTTCGGGGAACATACTGGGTTGGAGCAAGGACTGTGAGGGAAGGTGCCTGTGGGGCAGTGTTGAGGTGGCTTCCACTGAGGTGCCTGCGGATCTCTCCGTGCTACCTGAGCCCTACCACCAGTAAGCGGACGTCTTTTCTAAAAAGTCTGCAGAGACGCTCCCGCCGCACCGTCCTTATGATTGCCCGATAGATCTCCTGCCAGGCACAGAACCTTCTAGAGGCTGTGTGTATCCGCTATCACTCCCTGAGACAGAGGTGATGTCTCAATATATCCGGGAGAACCTGGCTAGAGGTTTTATTAGAAAATCGGTGTCGCCAGCTGGTGCAGGGTTCTTCTTCGTACAGAAGAGCGGGGAGTTACGACCCTGCATTGATTACAGAGGTCTCAATGCTATTACGGTCAAAAACAAATACCCTCTCCCATTGATCTCTGAACTATTTGACAGGTTGCGAGGAGCCCGGATCTTTACAAAATTAGATCTGCGGGTGGCGTACAACCTGATCCGCATTCGCGAAGGAGACGAGTGGAAGACAGCATTTAATACCAGGGATGGCCATTATGAATATCTGGTCATACCCTTTGGCCTTTGTAATGCGCCTGCTGTCTTCCAGGATTTCGTTAACGACGTCTTCCGCGACATGCTCTCTACCTCGGTGGTGGTCTGTCTGGATGACATACTCATCTTCTCGCCAGATTTGACCACCCACCGGAGAGACGTCTGCAGGGTCTTCGACCGTCTACTGGTGAACTCCCTCTTTGCCAAGCTGGAAAAGTGCCAGTTTGAGCAGGAGTCCTTGCCATTCCTGGGCTATATCATCTTGGCCCAGGGGTTGGCTATGGATTCCGCCAAAATGCAAGCGGTGATGGATTGGCAGGAACCCCATTCACTTAAAGCGGTGCAGCGCTTTTTGGGGTTCGTGAATTATTACCGTCAGCTGATCCCCTGCTGTGTGGATGGCAAAGTCTCCTGCTGCCTACACAGTCCTACTACTACTGATTTTTAACCGTTAACTAGTTATGGGAATGTGGACAGAGCAGGCGACATTGCCGGACACACATCAGGGGATTAACTGACCGGACTGAACACCTGTAACACAGGAACAAGTGTGGATTGTGCAGACGCCACTTCGGAGCTGTAACTGGCGGGGTTGGAGGACAGGGGAAATACGAAAATCAGTGAAGCCACAGGCCTAAGTGGAGCTTGGTTAAAATTAGTAGAAGTCTACAACCGATCTTAAAATTTCTTCAATGCAGCCTCAGCCTGCTCCGTGCTTGTCCCTGGGCTTCAACACAACCAGTTGTTGCTCGGAAGTGCCGTCTTCACAGAGTAAAACACTAGCTCCTGTGTTTGTGGGGTTCAGTAACGTCAGCTGTTCCCCTGCTGTTTTGATGGCAATCTGTCCTGCTGCCTCCCAATTGACAGCACATCAGGCCTCAGCCTGCTAAGTGCTTGTCTCTGGGCTCCAATATCGCCAGTTGCTGCTCATAACTGACTTTGGCACGGGTACTCCCTCCTGCCCAGCTTGGTTCCAGCCCTGCCTGCTGTTTCCGGGAAGTGTCAATGTCAGTTTGCCACCCCAAGTTGCCATGTCGTGTTGCGGTTGGGTTAGCCGAGGCTAGGGTGCCAGCAGTTTAGGTGCTTCCTATGTGGACTGCGGGTTCTGGTAAGAAAGGCTTGTTCCATAGTGCCAGTAGGACAAGCACCCCCTGTAGGACTGTGTGATTCGGTAACTGCGGCCAGCTTGCGGCATGCCAACTTTGCTTTTCAGGGGTAACTTCAGCTGCCCCTCCGGGTTCCAGCACCGTCAGCTGGTTCTCGGCAGAGCCTTTGGCCTAGGTGCCTCCATCTCGGTATCCGAGTTCCGGCAACGTCTGCTGGTCCTTGGTAGTGCTTTGTAGCACAGGTACCTCCTGCTTAGTAACCGGGTTCCAGCACCGTCAGCTGGCCCTCGGTTGTGCCATTGGCTCTTATTCCTTCTGCTGCCCCTCCGGGTGCCAGCACTGTCAGCTGGTCCTCGCTATTTCCATTTGCTCTTGCAGCTTATGCTACCCATCCGGGTTCCAGCACCGTCAGCTGGTTCTCGGCAGAGCCTTTGGCCTAGGTGCCTCCATCTCGGTATCCAAATTCCGGCAACGTCTGCTGGTCCTTGGCAGTGCTTTGTAGCACAGGTACCTCCTGCTCAGAAACCGGGTTCCAGCACCGTCAGCTGGTCCTCGGTTGTGCCATTGGCTCTTATTCCTTCTGCTGCCCCTCCGGGTGCCAGCACTGTCAGCTGGTCCTCGCTATTTCCATTTGCTCTTGCAGCTTATGCTACCCATCCGGGTTCTAGCACCGTCAGCTGGTTCTCGGCAGAGCCTTTGGCCTAGGTGCCTCCATCTCGGTATCCGAGTTCCGGCAACGTCTGCTGGTCCTTGGTAGTGCTTTGTAGCACAGGTACCTCCTGCTTAGTAACCGGGTTCCAGCACCGTCAGCTGGTCCTCGGTAGTGCCATTGGCTCTTGTTCCTTCTGCTGCCCCTCCGGGTGCCATTACCGTCAGCTGGTTCAAGAGGACAAAGAACAGGAAGACAACCACCAAGATGCAGAACAACAAGAGAGAGAAGACAAAGAAGCATAAAAAAACAAAGCAGAAGAACATTAAGCATAAGACTAATACTCTGAGCAAATGATATTATCTTATTTATAAGCAGAAGAAGACTAAGCAGTGTATGGGGGTGAGTCCGTTCCTCCTCGTGGTGCCCCTGGAAAAGGCCTGCTGCTGCAGGCCAAACTGAACGCGGACAAATCCTGTTGTAAATCTTTTGTGACAGGCAGAACGGAAGGTGTAAACTTCTAACTTTTCTAGATAACAACTACAGGAATGCCTGACACAAATAAGAATATGATGAAGAAGAATAGGAAGAAGATGAAGAAGTTGAATATGTAGAATAATAATTGTTGAATAAGAAGAATATGAAGAATGTAAGAAAAGGAAGAAGAAGAATTTAAAAAAAGGAAGAAGAAGAATGTAAAAAAAGGAAGAAGAAGAAGAAGAAGAAGAAGAAGAAGGTAAAAAAAGGAATAATAAGAAGAAGAAGGTAAAAAAAGGAAGAAGAATAAGAAAGAAGAAGAAAGAAGAAAGAAGAAGAAGACATACATGTCTGGCAAAATATAAATGAGGCTAACATAGTCAATACCTTTGTAACTCCTAACGTCTTTAAAAAAAAAGTTTAATTCCTGCTATTCCATTGGATTGGGCTAAACCTCTATGGCTTTAATGTATCCTCCACCTCCCACAATACATTCTACATTATTCTTAGTTGTTTTTCTTCATGTAGAATTAACCTACAAGGAAAGAAAGGGTTTTTTTTAATTCCGATATTTTGTCCCCATTGACTTGCATTGGTTCCCGGTATCGGAATCGGCGATACCGATACTTTTTTTTTTTTTTTAAGATCGGCCGATCCATTCCGATCCGATATTTTCAAGTATCGGCTGGTATCGCTCAACTCTACTCATAATCATAAAGGCTTGAGTAATATATATTTTGACACACTTAAAGCAACAAATTATAACATAGACACAGCATTCTCTTGCCAAGAAGTAGCCCCCTCAGGTGAGATAAAGTAATTTGTGAAAATATCACGCACTTTGAGGCCAGAGAGCGGTCTACGTTGAGGGTTCATAGGTGGTCTCACCCTGCGCACATTGTCCGGCCTACGCACAACACCATCAGAGGAGGAGCAATCATGTATCCTGGTGAAGTTATGCAGAACAACACAGGCTTTCACAACTTCATTCACATTTTGCTCACTCAACTGAATGGCAGACTGAAGTACTCGCCATTTGGCAGAAAGAATCCCAAAGGAACACTCCACCAGTCGCCTAGCACGTGATAGGCGCAAGTTAAAAATTCTGCGCCTGTGGTCAAGGTTGCGCCGGGGATATGGCCTCATGACATTGCGCGATAACTGAAAGGCCTCATCTGCCACAAGGACATAAGGGACTGATTGTTTGGGGGAGCCTGGTAGCTGGCGTGGTGGTGGTAGATCCAACTGGTTGGTGCGTAGCCGCCGAGCCATTATGGAAGTATTGAAGACTCTAGAGTCTCCCGTCCTTCCATAGGCCCCAATGTCAACAATTATAAACTTGTATTGAGGGTCGGCCAGAGCCAACAATACAACAGAAAAGTATTGTTTATAATTGAAGAATTGGGAGCCTGAGTTTGGCGGCTTACGCACCCTGATATGTTTGCCATCCAGGGCCCCAATACAATTTGGAAACTGGCAGTCCTCCTCAAAGTACCTTGATATCCTTAACCAGTCTTCCATCCTGGGCTCGGGCATCACCACTTGATGGAGTCTTGTCCAGATTTGTGCACATGGAGACCTCACTATGCCAGAAATGGTTGATTTTCCTATGAGAAACTCATGGTGGAGGGTGGCATAAGACAGGCCAGTGGACAGGAAGCTGTAGAACAACAGAAATAGTAAAGTTTAGAATGGCTAAAGTAAAAAAAATCATTTAGGCCGGTTTCACATTTGCGCTTTTGAGCGCAGCGACGGCCTGCGCATGGCCGCCGCTAAGCCCCGCCCCCTGCCCCACCTCCACCAGTATCTCCGCCTCCGGGCGCATGACGTTGCATGCGTCATGCGTCCCCTATCTTCATCACAGAGGGCCCAGGCCGTGCGCAGTCTGCGCACAGTCTGCGTTTGGCGGCGCATGCGTCCTCTTGACGGTGCGCCGAGCAGCGCCAAACGCAACCTGTTGCATTTTGGTTGTCCCAGAAGCGCATGGCTATAGAAAGCCCGCATGGCGGCTCGGCCATGCGCTAGTGTAGACTTATCTGCCTTGTGTGTATGGTGACGGATGCATGTGCTGGTGACTGACTCATTGGAAACTCCTACCCTCTGATAATACGAATGGTGACAGAGTGTTGGTTTTAGTCAGCGCCAGGTAGTGGCTAGCTATGCGCCACTGTGCTCACCGCGCCTAGCACTAGCGTCCGACAGTGTCCGGCTTTCCGGCACTGTTGTTAAGCGGCTGCAGTTCCTGCCACACTGTGCTTAGCAGCTCCATTTGGCGTTCGCGGCTGCGACGCCACACTCTGGTTGGCTCTGTGTAGTTAACAGGCCCCAGCGTTTATACTTAATTTCTTTAGGGCTTCTCTGTGCCATTTAACAGAGTCTGCCTTAGCACTTGGGTGACTTTAACCCGAGTGCAGTACTCCGCCATTATCCAGCAGCGGTTTGTATATCTACCGCACGGTGGACCCCGGGCGGCAAATGCACCTCCTATTATTTATATTTGGTGCGATCCGCCGTCTCTAACATTACACTAGCGCCAGGATCTAGCTGGTAATGGCAGACCTGCAGCAGCTGCAGCGCTACATTCGGCAGCTGGAGAGCAGGTTGGCGGCTATTGAGAGCGCCAACTCAGCTGCGAATGCTGCACTAGCTGCTGCCCAGACAGTCGCAGAGGCTGTCTCACGTGTGCCCGCACGTCTGCCCACGCCGACAATCTCTCGCCTCCAGCTCCCCGACAAGTTTTCGGGTGACAGCGCCACCTGTAGGGGATTCGTGAGCCAGTGCTCTATTCAGCTTGAGTTGCTGGCTTCACGGTTCCCTACAGAGCGGGCTAAGGTGGGGTTTATTATCTCATTGCTATCTGGCAGGGCATTACAGTGGGCTACACCATTGTGGGATCATGATGATCCCGTGGTTCAGGGTGCTGCGCAGTTCCTCGCGGCCCTGAAGCAGGTCTTTTTGGGACCACGGATCACGCACGATACCTCACTCCAATTACTATCCCTAACACAGGGGTCGCTCTCGGTCAGCCATTATGCCGTCCGCTTCCGGACATTGGCTTCCGAATTAGAGTGGCCGAACAAAGCATTAGTCCCAGTGTTTTGGAGTGGGTTAGCTGAGCACGTCGAGGATGCGCTAGCTGCCAGAGAGGTTCCCACAAGTCTGGAGGAACTGATTGCCGTCTCCACCCGCATTGACCTCCGGTTTACGGAGCGCGAGTTGGAACGGGCACAATCCAGATGTAGGGTTAATTTGGCTCCCACCTTTACCGAGCCGCTAAGATATTCCGCACAGAAGCTCTCATCCTCCGAACTGATGGAGGTGTCTCGCACCGGGACTAAGCCATGTCCGATGCGAAGCTCCATACGTTGCTATCAATGCTGACAGTTTGGTCACTAGGCTAGCACGTGTCCTCAGCGGTCGAAAAAACGACCACGTCCAGTGGCCGTAGGTGGTGGTCAGTCCAAAATGAAACCTTTTTCCCCTAAACCGGTATTCTGGGGCACTTTAGATAGTGGGGCTTCCACCTGGGAGGCAGAGGTGACCGTAGATTCCGGGGCCGAAGGGAACTTTATGTCCTCGACCTTCGCCCAGAAACACGCTATTCCACTGGTGTTACTGCCCCAACCTCTGACCATCAGGGTAGTTAATGGTGCACCTTTACCATCACAAGTGACCCACCAGACAGCTCCACTCGGGCTCTCTATCTCACCCTTCCATCTTGAGATTCTGTCCCTGCTCATTTTACCAGATGGCATCGACCAGGTGCTTCTCAGGGTACCCTGAACTCCTGGTGTTTCCTCCCTCTACTAATGTACCTATATCCGACATTGCCATTTCTGTGTGTGGTTCCACTATTACTCCCCAGCAACAGGCCCGCTGTCTTGGGGTCATACTTGATTCGGAGCTCTCCTTTGCCCCCACATTCGATCACTGGCTCGCTCTTGTCATCTGCACCTCAAAAACATTTCTAGAATTCAACCTTTTCTTACTTTTGACTCTGCAAAAACTCTTACTGTTTCTCTTATTCATTCTCGTCTCGACTATTATAACTCTTCTAATCGGACTCCCTCTTACCAAACTCTCCCCTCTCCAATCTGTCTTGAATGCTGCAGCCAGGATCATATTCCTCACCAATCGTTACACCGATGCCTCTACCTTGTGCCAGTCATTACACTGGCTACCCATCCACTCCAGAATTCAGTATAAACTTATTACCCTCACCCACAAAGCCCTCCATAGCTCAGCACCACCCTACATCTCCTCCCTTGTTTCAGTATACCACCCTACCCACGCCCTCCGTTCTGCTGAACACCTGAGGTTAGCATCCTCAATAGTCAGAACCTCCCACTCCCGTCTCCAAGACTTTACACGTGCTGCGCCAATTCTTTGGAATGCACTTCCCAGGTCAATACGATTAGTCCCCAATCTCCACAATTTAAGCGTGCCCTGAAAACGCATTTATTCAGACTGGCCTAACGCCTCAACACATTAACCTAATCTATCCCTGTGTGGCACAGCCAAAAGTTTTACCATGTTCCCACATGCTTTATGCATCCATTAGCCCTCTGTGTTTGTACTGTTACACACTTAACATTATGGCTGGTCCATACAATCAGGGCAACTGTTACCACCCACCTTTCGTGTCTACCTCTTTCCTCATAGACTGTAAGCTTGCGAGCAGGGCCCTCTTTCCTCTTGGTATTTGTTATAGTCTATGTGATTATTGTAATGCTGTAATGTCTATTGTCTGTACAAATCCCCTCTGAAATGTAAAGTGCTGCGGAATATGTCGGCGCTATAGAAATAAAATTTATTATTATTATTATATTAGCCTGGCTGCGTTGCCACTCCCCTCACATTGATTGGGCTTCGGGGAACATACTGGGTTGGAGCAAGGACTGTGAGGGAAGGTGCCTGCGGGGCAGTGTTGAGGTGGCTTCCACTGAGGTGCCTGCGGATCAATCCGCGCTACCTGAGCCCTACCACCAGTAAGCGGACGTCTTTTCTAAAAAGTCTGCAGAGACGCTCCCGCCGCACCGTCCTTATGATTGCCCGATAGATTTCCTGCCAGGCACAGAACCTCCTAGAGGCTGTGTGTATCCGCTATCACTCCCTGAGACAGAGGTGATGTCTCAATATATCCGGGAGAACCTGGCTAGAGGTTTTATTAGAATATCGGTGTCGCCAGCTGGTGCAGGGTTCTTCTTCGTACAGAAGAAGAGCGGGGAGTTACGACCCTGCATTGATTACAGAGGTCTCAATGCTATTACGGTCAAAAACAAATACCCTCTCCCATTGATCTCTGAACTATTTGACAGGTTGCGAGGAGCCCGGATCTTTACAAAATTAGATCTGCGGGTGGCGTACAACCTGATCCGCATTCGCGAAGGAGACGAGTGGAAGACAGCATTTAATACCAGGGATGGCCATTATGAATATCTGGTCATACCCTTTGGCCTTTGTAATGCGCCTGCTGTCTTCCAGGATTTCGTTAACAACGTCTTCCGCGACATGCTCTCTACCTCGGTGGTGGTCTGTCTGGATGACATACTCATCTTCTCGCCAGATTTGACCACCCACCGGAGAGACGTCTGCAGGGTCTTCGACCGTCTACTGGTGAACTCCCTCTTTGCCAAGCTGGAAAAGTGCCAGTTTGAGCAGGAGTCCTTGCCATTCCTGGGCTATATCATCTTGGCCCAGGGGTTGGCTATGGATTCCGCCAAACTGCAAGCGGTGATGGATTGGCAGGAACCCCATTCACTTAAAGCGGTGCAGCGCTTTTTGGGGTTCGAGAATTATTACCGTCAGTTTGTACCTCACTTTTCCACAATGGTGGCTCCCTTGGTTGCTCTCACTAGGAAAGGAGCTAACCCTAACGCTTGGTCTGAACAGGTCTCCAAGGCCCTAACGTCTATAAAATCTCATTTTACTGGCGCTCCCATCTTACATCATCCCGATGTGAATAAACCATTTATTCTGGAGGTTGACGCCTCTTCCGTCGGTGCAGGAGCAGTCCTTTTCCAGAAGGATGCTCAAGGTCGGAAGCATCCCTGCTTCTTCTTCTCAAAGACCTTCTCACCGGCGGAGAAGAATTACTCCATTGGTGACAGGGAGTTGCTAGCCATGAAGTTGGCCTTTTCTGAGTGGAGACATCTCCTGGAGGGAGCTCGGTTTCCCTTCCAGGTATATACGGACCATAAAAATCTGGTCTATCTACAGACGGCCCAACGCTTGAACTCTCGTCAGGCTAGGTGGTCACTCTTCTTTTCCCGCTTCCGCTTCACCCTGCATTATCTCTCCCGCTCGGTGGTTTCTGCGGAAGAAGGGGAGGCTGAGCCTTGGCTAATTCTCCTGCCGGAGAGTTTTACGACTGTGGCTCCAGTTGCTCTCGACTCAGTGCCACCGGGCAAGACCTTGGTGCCTCCTCAGCTACGGCCGGAGGTTCTCGCCTGGACACATGCCTCCAGGGTGGGTGGTCACTTTGGCAGTAAACGGACCACAGAACTCCTGGCTAGGTCGTATTGGTGGCCACATATGACTAGAGATGTGAAGGAATACGTACAAGCATGCGTCTCGTGCGCACGGAACAGACCCTCTAGACAGAGGCTGGCGGGGCTATTGTATCCTCTGCCAGTGCCGGATAGACCTTGGGGGATGGTTGGCATGGACTTTGTGGTTGGCTTACCCAAGTCCGGTGGCAGTACAGTCATCTGGGTGGTCACCGACCATTTTTCAAAAATGGTGCATTTGGTGCCACTCGCAGAGTTGTCTTCCGCTCGTGGTCTTGCCACACTGTTCACAAAACACATATTCTGCCTACATGGCATGCCGGACAAAATTGTTAGTGATCGAGGTCCCCAGTTCGCGTCTCGGTTTTGGAGGGAGCTCTGCAGTCTACTCAGCATCGAGCTAAATCTGTCCTCCGCTTATCATCCCGAGACGAACGGCTTGGTCGAGAGAGCCAACCAAACCTTGGTCACGTACCTGGGACATTTTGTCTCTGCCAGGCAGGATGACTGGGCATCCTTGCTACCATGGGCTGAGTTTGCCCTGAACAATGCAGTGGCTGATTCCACTGGTCAGACGCCCTTTCTTTTAAACTACGGCCAACATGCGTGCGTCCCTGTCCCGATGCCAGTGTCCTCCACTGACTCCAGGGTGGCAGACTGGGCAGTGGAGGCTCGCGACATTTGGGATCGCACTCAGGATGCTATCCCGGCCTCTAAAGAAAGGATGAGGGCGTCTGCCGACACACATCGGCGACCCACTCCGAGCTTCTCCCCCGGCGACATGGTGTGGCTCTCTACTCGTAATATCAAGCTGCGAGTCAAGTCCCCCAAGTTTGCGCCGTGATACATTGGACCTTTTAAGGTTCTCGAGTGTCTCAGCTCGGTGGTCTACCGTCTGGCTCTTCCTCCACACTTAGCCATTTTGGACGTGTTCCATGTGTCCCTCCTCAAACCAGTTCATATGGCCCGATTCTCTGAGTCATCTGCCAGGTCATCAGACTTGTCGTCTAATGAGTTCGTGGTTAACGCCATCGTGGGACGCAGGTTTGTCTGTGGCAAAAAATTCTATTTAGTGGACTGGAAGGGTCATGGACCAGAGGTTCGGACCTAGGAGCCGGTGGAGAAAATCCATGCTCCACTCTTGATCGCGGCCTTTGAGCGTAGCGAGACTCAGAGGGGGGGCAATGTTAGGCGTCGGATTTCTGACTCTGCACAACAGGAATCCAGAGCGGTACATCCAGCGGTCTCCCATTCCCCTCTGACCGCTCAGGGTCCTGCTCAGACCCATTCTGTGAGTCTGGATGTAGCTGCCACCTCTGGTGCAGCAATGGCAGTTCAACCTGCTGTGCAGGGAACCGCTCCAGAGGCTAAGTCCTCTCGCCGTGCTACTGGGCATGCCCGCAAGCTGACCTCTCAGTGGAGAGCAGGGGTCACATGCTCAGGTCCTGTGTCAGATCTGATTGGTTCTTCCTAAAGTACTGGAAGGTCCCGGAAGCGCATGGCTATAAAAAGCCCGCTTGGCGGCTCGGCCATGCGCTAGTGTAGACTTATTTGCCTTGTGTGTATGGTGACGGATGCATGTGCTGGTGACTGACTCATTGGAAACTCCTACCCTCTGATAATACGAATGGTGACAGAGTGTTGGTTTTAGTCAGCGCCAGGTAGTGGCTAGCTATGCGCCACTGTGCTCACCGTGCCTAGCACTAGCGTCCGACAGTGTCCGGCTTTCCGGCACTGTCGTTAAGCGGCTGCAGTTCCTGCCGCACTGCGCTTAGCAGCTCCATTTGGCGTTCGCGGCTGCGACGCCACATGCTGGTTGGCTCTGTGTAGTTAACAGGCCCCAGCGTTTATACTTAATTTCTTTAGGGCTTCTCTGTGCCATTTAACAGAGTCTGCCTTAGCACTTGGGTGACTTTAACCCGTGTGCAGTACTCCGCAATTCAGCGAGTCTGCCATTATCCAGCAGCGGTTTGTACATCTACCGCACGGTGGACCCCGGGCGGCGAACGCACCTCCAATTAATTATATTTGGTGCGTTCCGCCGTCCCTAACAGAAACTCTATGTACTTGATTGAGGTCATTGTCACACCATCAAGGACTCTAAAAGGGACTATCAACTCTATCCCCATGATACCAGCCAAAAACATGATTTCACCTCCTCTTTGCTGAGGTCGCAGCTTGTTGTAACATGGTGATCATCCACCAAGCATCCACTACTCCATACATCTGGCCATCCAGGGTTGCACTTCACTAACCAGTTAAGAAGACTGTTTTAAAATTAGTCTTCATGTATGTCTCAGCCCTCTACAACAATTTCTAGGGGTGGCCAAATTGTAGCTTTATGCACAACTGCAAGCCTCTGGAGGATCCTACACCTCAAGGTTGAGGGCACTCCAGAGACACCAGCAGCTTCAAATACCAGGTTCCTTCTTTGTAATAGTATTTTACCAGCTGCTCTCTTAATCTGATGAATTTGTTTGGCAGATTCCTTCCTTATTATGCCTTTATCTGCACAAACCCATCTGTGCTCTGTATGAGCCTCAAATATCTTCACAGTACAATGATCATGCTTCAATTTTCATGAAATATCTAATGTTTTCATACCTTTTCAAAGGCATTGCACTATTTGATGCTTTTCGGCAGATAGATACTCTTTTTTTCCCATATTGCCAGAACCTGTGGCTGCTTAATATTGTGGAACGTCCTTCTTATGTAGTTTCCATTTAATTGGACTCACCTGGCAACTAATTTCTACAGATGTTTGAGATTGATTTCACTGATCCAAAGAGCCCTGAGACACAATACCATCCATGATTTTAATAAAAAAACATAAAAATTACATCTGTATGACACATACTGTAAATTTAATTTGCATAATAATTTGCAATGCTGTGTAGAAAAGTCTTGACTAAGGCTGGTTTCACACTAGCGTTTTATCGCGCAGCGCATCGTGCGCTATCGGGCGCACGCGCACTGGTCCCCTATCTTTAAAATGATGGGCGCAGTGTCTAGCGATTGCACACGCTCATCAGCGTTTTCGTGCACTGCGCATTTTCCAGGTGTGCGCCCAGACGCGCCAGACGCTACATGTTGCATTTTTTGTTCCGCCCAACCTCGTTAAAAAAAAAAAAAAAAAAAAAAATAAAAAAAATCGCATATGCGCATGGGCACTCGGAATGCGCAAAAAAATAACATTACAGTCTATGGGGTTGCTGGCGTGCACGTGGTCGTGCGCTCATCAGCGCTTTTAGCGCGCACGCGAGTTTAGAGTAAACAATGTCTAGACACTGGTTTAAACCACCCCCTACACAAGCATCATTGTTAGGGAGGATTGTAGATAAAAGGTGACTGCACGGTCAGACCACTTACTCTACAGAAGAAGAGTAAGTGGTCATTCATGCACTTGAGCGAGGCCTTTCATGCCAGCCTCAAGTCACTGTCAGACAGAGTGGAAAGCGGTTTTTCACTCATGGAACATGGTTTTACCCACATGGAACACCGCTTCCACTCTGTCGACCAGGGCCATGACCGTCTGGAGGCCAACCTCAACAGACCAGCGCACCATTTTTTCAGTAAAATTGAATGGGGCATGGCGGAAAACCTTAGTCCTGAGCAACAGCTGAGTGTGTTGCAGGCCTGCAATACTGCTTACTTACAGGCTATGCAGCTGTGGCGCCCCTGAGGTTCAGTCGCCACAGAGGTACTGCACCTTCTCCTAAGGTGTGGTGCCCCACCATCCAGGTAAGTTGGAGGCTCCTGACCATGCTCCAACACTCGCACCCCACACAATAGAGTAGTTCAGCAAAACCACATTGCGGCTCCTTGCTTAGAGAGAAGCAGAGCACCTTTGGTGGTTCCCTGCTTGGAACACTAAACGTGCTGGGAGGTAGGTGGAGTTGAGAATACACATAAAAGAGGGGGAAGATTTTAGGATTTGGGGTCAGTCAGACGGGGAGTCTGAGAGAGGAAGCCACTCAGAGAGGAGTGGGGATCCCTGGAAGAGGGATGGAGGAAGGAGTTCTGTAGCTGCCTCAGTGATCTGAGCCAGCTGGCACGGGAAAGGAAAGAAGGAAAAGACATTGAACCGAAGCCTGAGCTTCCATAGGAGGGAAAGACAAGTACGGAACGTAGGAGTGAAAAGGAACACAGATGACGTGGGTTAGAGGAAGAACCCTGCCTAGAAGTTCTAAGCGCAAGGCCGGGGGCCCGGTCCCCGAGGTTGTATGGTCACTAATGATTCTGCAGCAGACACTGGTGAAGTAGTGGGCAGTAAATGCACTACTCCCATCTAAGGCATGGGGGCACAACAGCAATTTGGATAGAGAGGCGGGACTCAGGAGTAGAGAGTCCTCGAAGCAGGCTACAGCTGTCTGCCGTACAAGTAGGGTTCTTGGGATCATCTGTCAGGAGGAACTCCAGTGTAACTCAGTACTAGGAGATCTTCACACTTAAAGGCGCTATAAAGGAGACGTTCAGAAAAGGCACATAAGTTGGCGGAGTGATGGAAGGAAGCATTCCATCTTGCCTGGAGGTTGACTGAGTCCCTGACCCGGAGGACACGGCACAGAAGAGGGCACTACAGACTGTGAGTAAAGCTTTGGAACTACATGCCCTGGTGTCCTCCATTCCTTCCTGCGTCCGTCCGCCTGGCACTGCTACATCCCCTGCGCCAAATACTACACCATCTAAGTGTCTCTTCACCTATCCTACCCTGGGACAACAGGCCTGCCTGTGGAGGGCTATAACATCATTGCTGCACCACACCATCTGTCCCGGAGGATCTGTCTGCAGCGTCGGCTTAACACCTCTCTTGCCGAACACCACAGGTGGCGTCACGAACTATTCCATTAATTGCATTTCACCATTCAGATCTTCCTATTACTTGGGTGCCCAGGGTCACGGTCCGGGTCACCGCTGCTGTGACACATCCCACTGATACCGGCCTGGTACCGAGTACCCCACAGCCAAGGGAGGGTGACCCAACCCAACTTGGCGTCACGAACAGGATGACGAGACCCGATGCCATCGGGTTCTGTGTGCCTAAGATTTGTTGGACTTAAAACTTTTGAGAATGTGCAGAAGACCCAATTTAATAGACTGTAAAATGAACATTAAAAATGGCCGTTGGAGTGGAGAAGAAGGGCGTGACGAGATGGGAGATCCTAGGAAAAGACCGCGAACAGTCTTGGGTAGAGTTGAGCGACTTTTGGTTTTTTAGGGTCGCGTTTCGTTTCGTGTAACCCGACTTTTCCAAAAGTCGGGTCGAGCAAGATCGTCCGATTATAGGGAAAAGTCGGGGTCGTCCCGAAACACAAAACCCAATGTAAGTCAATGGGGAATAAAAGTCGGCAGTGAGAGGAGGACAGGAAACACACCTACAGTGCCCATTTGAATGCCAAAAGCATCAATTCTTCTTACTTAAGCTTGTCAACCTTAATTAACTTCATAATACAAGTTACGCACTGAAAAATGGGGGTTATTTGGCTAAAGTTGTGGGGGGGGGGGGGAGGGCTGGCTGCAGGTTTTCATGTGCCCTGGGCGAAAGAGCGCCCCTTTAACACATACCACAACTCATCATGCTCCGATACGGCAGATAAATAGCGGTATAGTACAATGAAAAATACCTCACTTTTTACATCTCATGACGAGGCCCATCTATTTCTCCATACAGAATCATTGGTCCCATATAATGTTTGAAACAGTATATGATGAGCTCCACATAATGCTACAGTATATGTTGGTCCCCATGGATGAAGCTCCACTGTCTTATGGGCCCAAATAATGCTCCAAACATAATGGGCCCCATTTCTAATGCTCTAGTGTATAATGGGCCCTGTAAATGCTGCTCCAGTGTCTGATGTCCACCTTTGGAATGTTCCAGTGTATGGTGGGCCCCATCTATCATTCTCCAGAGTATAGTGCTCCCCAAAAATTGCTGTCCCAACATTGAAAACAATCAAATAAGTCTCCTCGCTAGGGAATCCCTGTACTTGTCTGGACAGGTGCTGTAGCTTGCTTAACAGCTCGCCAGCCGTTCTCATGCCCAGTATGGATTGCACAAAGGTTAGAAAGGGTACCGTATCCCTGGATAACATGTATGGATAGCGTACACATTCAAAATATATGTCTCAGGAGGCAGGCTCAGACGGTGTCAGGCCCAGTATGGATTGCACGTGATTGCACAAAAGTTAGAAAGGGTACCGTATCCCTGGATAACATGTATGGATAGCGTACACATTCAAAATATATGTCTATACAGCATGAGGCAGGCTCAGACGGTGTTAGGCCCAGTATGGATTGCACGTGATTGCACAAAGGTTAGAAAGGGTACCGTATGCCTGGATAACATGTATGGAAAGCGTACACATTCAAAATATATGTCTATACAGCATGAGGCAGGCTCAGACGGTGTTAGGCCCAGTATGGATTGCACAAAGGTTAGAAAGGGTACCGTATCCCTGGATAACATGTATGGATAGCGTACACATTCAAAATATATGTCTCAGGAGGCAGGCTCAGACGGTGTTAGGCCCAGTATGGATTGCACGTGATTGCACAAAGGTTAGAAAGGGTACCGTATCCCTGGATAACATGTATGGATAGCGTACACATTCAAAATATATGTCTATACAGCATGAGGCAGGCTCAGACGGTGTTAGGCCCAGTATGGATTGCACGTGATTGCACAAAGGTTAGAAAGGGTACCGTATCCCTGGATAACATGTATGGATAGCGTACACATTCAAAATATATGTCTATACAGCATGAGGCAGGCTCAGACGGTGTTAGGCCCAGTATGGATTGCACGTGATTGCACAAAGGTTAGAAAGGGTACCGTATCCCTGGATAACATGTATGGATAGCGTACACATTCAAAATATATGTCTCAGGAGGCAGGCTCAGACGGTGTTAGGCCCAGTATGGATTGCACGTGATTGCACAAAGGTTAGAAAGGGTACCGTATCCCTGGATAACATGTATGGATAGCGTACACATTCAAAATATATGTCTATACAGCATGAGGCAGGCTCAGACGGTGTTAGGCCCAGTATGGATTGCACGTGATTGCACAAAGGTTAGAAAGGGTACCGTATCCCTGGATAACATGTATGGATAGCGTACACATTCAAAATATATGTCTATACAGCATGAGGCAGGCTCAGACGGTGTTAGGCCCAGTATGGATTGCACGTCATTGCACAAAGGTTAGAAAGGGTACCGTATCCCTGGATAACATGTATGGATAGCGTACACATTCAAAATATATGTTTCAGGAGGCAGGCTCAGACGGTGTTAGGCCCAGTATGGATTGCACAAAGGTTAGAAAGGGTACCGTATCCCTGGATAACATGTATGGATAGCGTACACATTCAAAATATATGTCTATACAGCATGAGGCAGGCTCAGACGGTGTTAGGCCCAGTATGGATTGCATGTGATTGCACAAAGGTTAGAAAGGGTAACGTATCCCTGGATAACATGTATGGATAGCGTACACATTCAAAATATATGTCTCAGGAGGCAGGCTCAGACGGTGTTAGGCCCAGTATGGATTGCACAAAGGTTAGAAAGGGTACCGTATCCCTGGATAACATGTTTGGATAGCGTACACATTCAAAATATATGTCTATACAGCATGAGGCAGGCTCAGACGGTGTTAGGCCCAGTATGGATTGCACGTGATTGCACAAAGGTTAGAAAGGGTACCGTATCCCTGGATAACATGTATGGATAGCGTACACATTCAAAATATATGTCTCAGGAGGCAGGCTCAGACGGTGTTAGGCCCAGTATGGATTGCACGTGATTGCACAAAGGTTAGAAAGGGTACCGTATCCATGGATAACATGTATGGATAGCGTACACATTCAAAATATATGTCTATACAGCATGAGGCAGGCTCAGACGGTGTTAGGCCCAGTATGGATTGCACGTGATTGCACAAAGGTTAGAAAGGGTACCGTATCCCTGGATAACATGTATGGATAGCGTACACATTCAAAATATATGTCTCAGGAGGCAGGCTCAGACGGTGTTAGGCCCAGTATGGATTTGACGGCCCAGATTACACAGCGGAGGAGCAGGGAGAGGTAAAGATTGCAAATGCCGGGGCCCTGCCCAAGCAAGGGGGGCCCACTCGTGGGCGTCGGTACTGGCACTGGGCCCCTCATAGTACAGCGGTGTGTCTGACGGCGGGTGTGCACCACCACCGTCAGAGACACTTGATTGCACTATGAGGGACCCTGTGCCAGTGCCCGCGCCCAAGAGTCGGCCTACCCACCTGTCCAGGGCAACGGCACTCGCACGGTGTCGTGCGCTAGGTGTTGACCCCGGCCATGGGGGGGGAGGCAGCACAGTTAGGGAGTTTTAGAAAGTGGCATATGTTGATGTTGGACATTCAGCTGATGCAAAAGGCGAAATAAGTGAAGTACCAGGAAGAGGTGGACCAAAGCAAGCCATTTTTCTGTCACCCTATGTGTCATCAGGGGAAGGTGGGACAAAATCCTTGGAAACCCATGCGTGGTTCATTTTAATGAAGGTTAGATCATCCACATTTTGGGTTGACAGACGGGTCCTTTTTTCTGTCAGGATTGATCCAGCTGCACTGAAGACTCTTTCCGATAGCACACTTGCAGCTGGGCAAGCGAGCTCCTGTAAGGCATATTGGGCCAATTCAGGCCAGGTGTCCAGTTTAGCGGCCCAATAGTCAAAGGGGAATGACCTGTGTGGGAGAACATCGATATGGGAGGAAAAGTAGTTTGTAACCATAGTTGACAACTGCTGTCTCCTGTCACTTTCCATCGATGCAGTATTACCAGTTGTGTGAGCGGTATTTGAAAAATCAGTCCACAACATTGTCATGAAACCCCTGTCTCCAACGCCACTTCTGCTGTGTGCACCACGAACACCTCTGCCAAGCTGCCCCCGGCCCGTACGGCTCGTGTGAGAACCATCACCGCTGCTGTGTGCTGGGAATGCCTCAAGCAACCGATTTACCAGAGTTGCTTGTTTATTAGCCAATATTAGGTCAAGGTTCTCCTGTGGCATGATGTTTTGTAATTTGCCTTTATAGCGTGGATCCAGGATGCTGGCCAAACAGTAGTCGTCATCGTTCATCATTTTGGCAATGCGGGGGTCCCTTTTTAGGATCCGCAAGGCATAATCTGACATGTGGGCCAATGTTCCCGGTGTCAATGATGCACTGCGAGTGCTGGGTGGAGGAGCACTTTCTGGCAAATCCACATCCCTCCTGTCACGCACAAACCCTGTACCAGACCTTGCCACGCCAACATTTTCACTTGCCCCACGAGATGCATCCTCCTCCCCTAAGTAATCATCCCCATCATCCTCCTCCTCCTCCTCTTCTTCCTCCACCTCGTCCAGGAGAGGTCCCTGAGCAGACAATGGCTGAATGTCATCAAGGATTCCCTCCTCCTCTTCCTCCTCATCAACATTGGCTGCAGACGCCTGCTCCTTAAGGTGCGTCAAAGTTTGCATGAGCAGACGCATAAGTGGGATGCTCATGCTTAGGATGGCGTCGTCTGCACTTACCAGCCGTGTGCATTCCTCAAAACACTGAAGGACTTTACAAAGGTCTTTCAGCTTCGACCACTGCACGCCTGTCAACTCCATGTCTGCTCTCAAAGTGCCTGGCCGTGTATCCTCCCACAAATGCATTATGGCCTGCCTCTGCTCGCACAGCCGCTCCACCATGTGCAGGGTGGAGTTAAACCTTGTTGCAATGTCGATAATGAGGCGGTGGTTGGGAAGGTGGAGCAATCGCTGCAGCTTCTGCATACGAACGGAGTGTACAGGCGACCGGCGGATGTGCGCGCACAGTCTTCGCACCTTCTGGAGCAGGGCTGTTAACTCCGGATAATTTTTGAGGAAGCACTGCACCACCAGGTTCAAGGTGTGAGCCAAGCAAGGTATGTGGCTGAGTTTTGAAAGGGCTATGGCTGCCACAAAATTACGGCCGTTATCACTAACTACCTTGCCTGCCTCAAGATGTACACTGCCCAGCCATGACTCAGTTTGTCGCTTCAAGTACTCAGCCAGCACCTCGGCGGTGTGTCTGTCGCCCAAACACATCATCTGCAACACAGCCTGCTGACGCTTTCCACTAGCTGCTCGATAGGGGGACACATCGTGTGCAACAGTGGCAGCTGCAGATGGAGTGCTCGTACGACTGCGCTCTGTGGACGAGCTTTCGCTTCTGGAGGAGGAGGAGGAGGAGGGTCGAACGCCTACAGCCAACTGTTTCCTATACCGTGGGCTAGGCAGCACTGTCCCACCACCGCTGTCCCCTGTGGACCCTGCATCCACCACATTAACCCAGTGCGCAGTGATGGACACGTAACGGCCCTGGCCATGCCGACTGGACCATGCATCAGTTGTGAGGTGCACCTTTCCGCTCACTGACTGCTTGAGTGCATGGACAATGCGGTCTTTCACATGATGGTGGAGGGCTGGGATGGCTTTGCGAGAGAAGAAGTGGCGACTGGGTAGGTCATAACGTGGTACTGCATAGGCCATGAGTTCGCGGAAAGCTGTGCTTTCCACCAACCGAAAGGGCATCATCTCAAACGAGATTAGTTTGGCAATGTGGGCGTTCAAACCCAGTGTACGCGGATGAGAGACTGAGTACTTTCTTGACCTACTCATAGTGTCTGGGAGGGTGAGCTGGACTTGAGAGCTGCATATGGTGGAAGTAGCGGTGGACAGGGCGGACTGAGAGAGGGTTGATGATGGTGATGGAGTTGGTGTTCTTTCTGATGGCCTAGAATCAGTCTTTCGTTGATATAACAGTGGGATTCCCTGACTGCTGTGGTCTTGCAACGACACCTCAACATTTGCTGCTGTGCTAACCGGTGGGCTTACAGTGGGGGAAACAATGTAGCGTTGCTGACTACCTTCGTTGTGATCAGTTGCACATGTGGCACTTGAGGTTTGGTGTTGTGTCCATGCTTGCAAGTGCATGCTGGTTAAATGTCTAAGCATGCAACTGGTATTCAAATTTTTCAGATTTTTCCCTCGGCTAAAGGTCTTTGCGCACTTCTTACAGATAACCTTGGCCTGATCATGAGGATTTTGTTCAAAAAAGTGCCACACTGCACTCTTCCTACTTTGGCAGACATTTTGCGGCCTAGCACGCTGTGATCTTTTGACCCTCTGGACAAGCTGTCCAGCAACTCTTTTGATGTTTGGAACCTGTCTTTGGAGTGCTCCGGGCCTGCCAGATAACAGCTGTTGCGATGTCGATGTCTGCTGTGGATGCTCCTCATCTGAGCTATTGGAAGCAGCACCCTCTTCCCCCAATGGATGCCAATCTGGGTCAACAACTGGGTCATCCATCACCTCCTCTTCTATGTCATGTGCACCTTCCTCTGTATCACCGTGTATGGTGGTATAGTGTGCGGGAAGGGGCACCTGAGTCTCATCAGGGTCAGAATCTGGCTCTGTACACTGCGAGGACAATGTAGTGCTCTGAGTGAATGTACCAGCAGAATCATCCATCAGCGGCTGTGCATCAGTGCACTCCATGTCAGATTCATCTTGGCCTGGGTAATTCACCATTTCACTTGATAATCCAGGCATGGTATGTGAAAACAGCTCCATGGAGTAATCAGTAGTATGGCCTGCGTCATCCTTCAATCTTGGTTGGGGTGAAGGACACAAGGAAAGGTGTGGTTCATTAACATGAGCCTCCAATGACGACTCAGTGCTTTTACTTTTTACAACTGAAGAAGAGGAGGCGATAGAGCTGGAGGCTGAGTCAGCAATGTAAGACAAAACTTTTTCCTGATGCTCTGCCTTTAAAAGCGGTTTGCCAACTCCTAGAAAACTAAGCGTTCGAGGCCTTATGTAGCCAGACGATGACGCAGGGTCAGCACCTCCTGCATTCGGTCCTATTTTGCTCTTGCCACTACCATCAGATCCACCACCAACACCATCATTACCAGCTGCCAACCCCCGCCCAATTCCACGGCCTCTTCCACCAGCCTTCCTCATTTTTGGTAGAAATGTAGACAAAATCCAACAAACTATATAGTAATGTAAAACAAGGTACAAGGTGTCTATAGGACAGGGGAGATTTAGAATTTCTGCACACACTTGTGGACAGTGGACACTTTTGGATTGTGTGAGGCCCACTGATATCTGAGCGCTATGTGACAGGCTTGATGGCACAGCTGCCTGTGACAAAAGTGACGAGAGGATAATGGAGATTTTGAATCTCTGCGCACACTTTTGGACACTGGACACTTGTGGATTGTGTGAGGCCCACTGATATCTGAGCGCTATGTGACAGGCTCGATGGCACAGCTGCCTGTGACAAAAGTGACGAGAGGATAATGGAGATTTTGAATCTCTGCGCACACTTTTGGACACTGGACACTTGTGGATTGTGTGAGGCCCACTGATATCTGAGCGCTATGTGACAGGCTCGATGGCACAGCTGCCTGTGACAAAAGTGACGAGAGGATAATGGAGATTTTGAATCTCTGCGCACACTTTTGGACACTGGACACTTGTGGATTGTGTGAGGCCCACTGATATCTGAGCGCTATGTGACAGGCTCGATGGCACAGCTGCCTGTGACAAAAGTGACGAGAGGATAATGGAGATTTTGAATCTCTGCGCACACTTTTGGACACTGGACACTTGTGGATTGTGTGAGGCCCACTGATATCTGAGCGCTATGTGACAGGCTCGATGGCACAGCTGCCTGTGACAAAAGTGACGAGAGGATAATGGAGATTTTGAATCTCTGCGCACACTTTTGGACACTGGACACTTGTGGATTGTGTGAGGCCCACTGATATCTGAGCGCTATGTGACAGGCTCGATGGCACAGCTGTGACAAAAGTGACTAGAGGATAAGGGAGATTGGATTGCTTTTAAAAAAGCAGTTTGCGGAGCAGTGGGTAAACAGCAATGCCAGCGTGTCAGGAAGCCTTAAAAGGCAGCCCAACAACCAACACCACTGATACACCACTATATAGCCTCCCCTTGCACTGCACACACAGTGACTTGTGTGTTGTGCAGGCCAAATCGCTAGCAGCAGAAGCAGTTTTTTTGTCTTCTTCCCTGCCTAACGCTCTCCCTACAGAATCAGCAGCAACCTCTCCCTATACTAAGATCGGCAGAAGTAAGATGGCGGTCGGCGTGCACGCCCTTTTATACCCCCTGTGACGCCCACCAAAGCAAGCCAATCACTTGCATGCCCTTCTGAAAGATGGTGGTGACCCGTGCCTAGGTCATCACGTTGCCCACAGTGTCCGTGGATCCTGATTGGCTGAAAAAGAGCGCAAAACAAACTTTTGAAACGCGACTTTGGCGCGTAAGTCGCCGACCTCGTGGCTGACCTCATCCTAGGGTCGGGTTTCGTTTCATGAAACCCGACTTTGCCAAAAGTCGGCGACTTTTGAATTTTTTCGACCCGTTTCGCTCAACTCTAGTCTTGGGCCTCCCCTGCCTGAATTACTATGTGACAGCAACATGGCCCACCCCCCGAGGGGTTCGTATACTGGCTTGGTATGGAGGCGCTGGAAGAAGACGCCGCCCCAAGAAGGAGGGGCAGAAGCCAGTGGCGGGAAAGGGGCTGAGAGAGGAGGGAGAAGAACGCCAGAATGGAAAGAGAAAAGATGACAGAAGAACGGGGGGAGGAGAAGCCACTCACCCCAGGCCGCCTCTGCGGAGGCTACGACCGCTGATACACCCTTTGCAGCGGTCGCCACCACCTCACAACCGATATTGCCATTGGATGAGTCCCGTCCAGAGGAGATATATGAGGGCTCTGGAGCAGAACGGAGGGCCGAGACCACGTCCCCGTCTGGACCGGGAGCGGTTGCACCGGCCTCCGACGACCCCGGCCGAAACCGGTCTTGCCCCTGCCCGAATCCAACTGCGGTCCACCCCATCAACTCCGGGAGTTGCGGCTGCCACTCTCCACTACCAGGTGCCGGGACTGGAACCTCGCCTGGAGGCACAAGGTACGACCACCGCCCCCGACCTGACCCTAGTCTTGGGAACAGAATTCACAAATAGAAATGGCCTAATTGACGTCCGCCGGCAGCCCCAGGCTGCAGTGCTGCCAGCCGAGGTCCCGATGGACACTGAAGAATCGGATTCCGAGGAACCAGCGACAGCGCCGGCTGAGTCACCAACAGCAGCAGAAGTGCCGTCCTCGCAGGCAGTAGATGTTTCCATGGCCCTTTCAATTACCCCGACCAGTCCCTATCTCTCCCTGTGGGAGGCGGAGTACATGCGCTTAGCAAGTAACCAGCAACAGGATGAAGACACCCAAAGTATCACATCTGGTAGCAGTTCCCAATCATCAGCTTCCAGAACCCCAGGAGGGAACAACAACCATTAGTCAAGATGTTTCCTTAATATAACTTTCATTACCTAGGAGAGTATTTGCACAGTTGTATCATTGTTTTCTATTTTTGTACCAGTTTTCCTATTTTTCGTTATCATGCCCTAGTTTATTTTTCCAGTGTTGCCCTGTTTTGTTGGCAGCCTTTCCATTGAACTAAGAAGATCATGAACGCTGAATGGTCCAGAACTGCAGTTGTAAATAGTTGCACCTCTTTAGGTGCCCTCTCTTGGTTTTACATAAAACACTTTGTGAAGATAATGTCTACCTCATTTGGAGCATGACTCCAATCAAAAGACACTGCAAGAGATCCCGGCTGGGAGCAATGTCCAGCACTTAGAAGAATTATTGAAAAGTTTAATGTGAAGTATTTGATAACACAGGTCAACGAAAAAAATTTTTTTTTCTGGTGTCCAAAATATTTTAATGAATTTGGGGTATTTTTGGGGTGCTGATTCTGAATATGTCATCAGTTTTGCCAGATTGGCTCAAGTTTTTGAGATTTTTGGTATCTTATTTATAGCACTTGTTGGTAAATGCGACGCATCATCTCATTAATTTCTTTGGATTAGTACTTGAACTGAGCAGTTCTCAATATAGTTTTGTGTTAATTAGTGTTCTAAAAGTTTGTTCATAGCTTGATTTTTGCACTAACTTTATGTTGTTGTCTGTTTTCCAGTGAAAAGCATGAACTCATGAAGAAGTTGTCTTAACGATCCAGACTCATTCTGTTACATTTGTGGTGAATATACACTGCCAAAACATAGAAGAAACATAACAGACTTCGTAAAAAAAGTGTATTTTGCCTATTTTGGGGTTATGCTTGGGGACCAAGACAAGTTTTGGGCACCACACATAGTGTGCAAAGCATGTATCGAATTATTACGAAAATGGAGCAAAGGACAAAGAAAAAGCTTCAAATTTGGTGTTCCAATGGTGTGGAGAGAGCCAAAAAATCATCATGATGACTGTTATTTCTGTGCAGTGCAAGTGCAAGGATTCAATAAGCATAAGAAACGAAAATGGGAGTAACATGGAATCTGCAAGAAGGCCTGTCCCTCATTGTGAAGATGTGCCTGTACCTGTGTTTACCATAAATAACAGTCATCATGATGATTTTTTGGCTCTCTCCACACCATTGGAACACCAAATTTGAAGCTTTTTCTTTGTCCTTTGCTCCATTTTCGTAATAATTCGATACATGCTTTGCACACTATGTGTGGTGCCCAAAACTTGTCTTGGTCCCCAAGCATAACCCCAAAATAGGCAAAATACACTTTTTTTACGAAGTCTGTTATGTTTCTTCTATGTTTTGGCAGTGTGTATTCACCACAAATGTAACAGAATGAGTCTGGATCGTTAAGACAACTTCTTCTTGATGAGTTCATGCTTTTCACTGGAAAACAGACAACAACATAAAGTTAGTGCAAAAATCAAGCTATGAACAAACTTTTAGAACACTAATTAACACAAAACTATATTGAGAACTGCTCAGTTCAAGTACTAATCCAAAGAAATTAATGAGATGATGCGTCGCATTTACCAACAAGTGCTATAAATAAGATACCAAAAATCTCAAAAACTTGAGCCAATCTGGCAAAACTGATGACATATTCAGAATCAGCACCCCAAAAATACCCTAAATTCGATGAAATATCTTTGGCACCAAAAATGCTGTTGACCAGTGTAATGATGTGTCTTATGAGAGTAAATGGCTTTTATATATAGAATGTTTAAATAAAGAGATAAGAGATTTGGATAGAGAATAATAAAGAATTGAAAATGTAGATGATGAACCAGGCACCACGGTTGTCACTCAGAGTTAAAAGGAAAGAAATTTGTTGATGAAGAATACTGAAGTGGTAGTGAGTAACAGACAATAGCACTTTGAATTAAGTATTGTATAGAAAAATGCACTTTTGACTTAGGATTTTAGATAGTTAATTATGAATTGTTTACAACGTTCAAGAATGAGTGCCTCTCTCATTGGGAAGTTTAGTATAAGAAATGTTTATTCAGCATTACAAAAATTTGTAAGTTCCTGTATTGTAAACTTTGTATACCTTGCAGCCCACGGACGTGCTGTGTTTAACGGGGGGGGTATGTGGTGCCCCTGAGGCTCAGTCGCCACAGAGGTACTACACCTTCTCCAAAGGTGTGGTGCCCCACCATCCAGGTAAGTTGGAGGCTCCTGACCACGTTCCAACACTCGCACCCCACACAATAGAGTAGTTCAGCAAAACCACATTGCGGCTCCTTGCTTAGAGAGAAGCAGAGCACCTTTGGTGGTTCCCTACTTGGAACACTAAACATGCTGGGAGGTGGGTGGAGTTGAGAATACACATAAAAGGGGGGAAGGTTTTAGGATTTGGGGTCAGTCAGACGGGGAGTCTGAGAGAGGAAGCCACTCGGAGAGGAGTGGGGATCCCTGGAAGAGGGATGGAGGAAGGAGTGCTGCAGCTGCCTCAGTGATCTGAGCCAGCTGGCACGGGAAAGGAAAGAAGGAGAAAGACATTGAACCGAAGCCTGAGCTTCCATAGGAGGGAAAGACAAGTATGGAACGTAGGAATGAAAAGGAACACAGAGGACGTGGATTAGAGGAAGAACCCTGCCTAGAAGTTCTAAGCGCAAGGCCGGGGCCCGGTCCCCGAGGTTGTATGGACACTAATGGTTCGGCAGCAGACACCGGTGGAGTAGTGGGCTGTAAATGCACTACTCCCATCTAAAGCTTGGGGGCACAACAGCAATTTGGATAGAGAGCCGGGACTCAGGAGTAGAGAGTCCCCGAAGCAGGCTACAGCTGTCTGCCATACAAGTAGAGTTCTTGGGAACATCTGTCAGGAGGAACTCCAGTGTAACTCAGTACCAGGAGATCTTCACACTTAAAGGCGCTATAGAGGAGACGTTCAGAAAAGGCAGATAAGTTGGCGGAGTGTTGGAAGGGAGCATTCCATCTTGCCTGGAGGTTGACTGAGTCCCTGACCCGGAGGACACGGCACAGAAGAGGGCACTACAGACTGTGAGTAAAGCTTTGGAACTACATGCCCTGGTGTCCTCCATTCCTTCCTGCGTCCGTCCGCCTGGCACTGCTACATCCCCTGCGCCAAATACTACACCATCTAAGTGTCTCTTCACCTATCCTGCCCTGGGACAACAGCCCTGCCTGTGGAGGGCTATAACATCATTGCTGCACCACATCATCTGTCCCGGAGGATCTGTCTGCAGCGTCGGCTTAACACCTCTTTTGCCGAACACCACAGGTGGCGTCACAAACTATTCCATTAACTACATTTCACTATTCACATCTTCCTATTACTTGGGAGCCCAGGGCCACGGTCTGGGTCACGGCTGCTGTGACACATCCCACTGATACCGGCCCGGTACCGAGTACCCCACAGCCCTGGGAGGGTGACCCACAGCAGAATTGGTACGTGCAGCAGTCAGTGGTTTTCATTTCCAACAGTGGCACCACTGACTCGCTACACCTCACTACCGACTTCTGCTGCATACCACTGCACGGCCACCTGCATTCCTAGTCAAGCCGGACACCACTACACCACACCAATGCCGAGTGCTGATGGACACTCCACCCCCGCCACCACCATGGCAAGCGCTGCTCCTGTCTGGAGCACCACCACCGCCACCGGAGCACCATCTTGGAGCACCGCCACCGCCGAACCTGCTTGGGCCACCACCACCTATTCTCCTGTTCGGAGTACCGCCACCACTTCGCCGTCTTGGAGCACCGACACCGCTCATCAACTTTCAAGGAGCACCGCCACCACTCCTCATCATTCAAGGAGCACCGCCACCACTCCTCATCACTCAAGGAGCACCGCCACCACTCCTCATCATAGGAGCACCGCCACCACTTCTCCTCCTAGGAGCACCGCCACCACTCCTTATCATAGGAGCACCGCCACCACTTCTCCTCCTAGGAGCACCGCCACCACTCCTCATCATAGGAGCACCGCCACCATTTCTCCTCCTAGGAGCACCGCCACCACTTCTCCTCCTAGGAGTACCGCCACCACTTCTCCGAGGAGCACCGACTCCACTTCTCCTCCGAAGAGCACCGACACCACTTCTCCTTCTAGGAGCACCGACACCACTTCTCCTTCTAGGAGCATCGCCACCGCCACTTCTAGGATCACCGCCACCACCGAGCATCAGAGAGGTGACCCATATTCCCTCTTTTAACCATCAAGGCCACGGTCCAGTAGCTCAAGGCGGTCCAGCAATGTAAGGCGGTCACACGGTGGAAGTCAGTCCAGGCAGGAGACTCCAGCCACAAAGAAGCAAAAAAAACAAAAGACTTTGTCTCTCCCCCCTCTCCTCCTAATGTGTCTCAACCTGCCTCCAGTTGCATCCCTGAGCTCCCTTCCCCCAGTACTTTTGTGGCCCCTTCCTCAACTTCCAGCCATTCCTCGTCTCTCCACAGTCCCAAAGTATCCCAATCTTCCCCCAAACGTCATTCACAATAAAAAATTTGATTTTTTTTGTTTAAAAATAAATGTGCAATTCTGCTTTCACACATTAATGCTTTCATTAATGTGTCTTTCGCCACCTACACACACTGCGCCGTACACACACTGAGCCGTACACTTTGCGTTTTTGACACCACATAGCTCCATTACTGACACATGTTTCATGTGTCAGTCTTGGAGATATGTGTAGTCAAAAACACAAATGCATGACTTGTATTTTCACCACCAGTCTCTTCAGTCTGCTAATATTGCAGAGACTGAATAGAGCAGGGTTCCCCTACTCCAGTCCTCAAGCCCCACCAACAGATCATGTTTTTAGTATTTCCTTTGTATTGCTCAGGTGATAATTGCTTCACCTGTGCAATACAAAGGAAGTCCTGAAAACATGATCTGTTGGTGGGGCTTGAGGACTGGAGTTGGGGAACCCTGGAATAGAGGATGGTGTTGAGTGCAAGGCATATCTATTGTTACCTTGCCAGGTATCATAAAAAGTTAATTGACTATGGTGTTTTTTTACCATCATCATTTAACTATTTGTGAGACAAGGCAAGGGGATTCTAGATATACCTTGTAATTAACCACATCCTCTATTCAGTGTGTGTTGAATAAACTGATGACATGATGGAGAAAATACACATCTAGAGTTGAGCGAAACGGGTCGAACAATTTCAAAAGTCGCCGACTTTTGGCAAAGTCGGGTTTCATGAAACGAAACCCGACCCTAGGATGAGGTCGGCCACGAGGTCGGCGACTTACGCGCCAAAGTCGCGTTTCAAAAGTTTGTTTAGCGCTCTTTTTCAGCCAATCAGGATCCACGGACACTGTGGGCAACGTGATGACATAGGCAGGGGTCGCCACCATCTTTCAGAAGGGCATGCAAGTGATTGGCTTGCTTTGGTGGGCGTCACAGGGGTTATAAAAGGGCGTGCACGCCGACCGCCATCTTACTTCTGCCGATCTTAGCATAGGGAGAGGTTGCTGATTCTGTAGGGAGAGCGTTAGGCAGGGAAGAAGACAAAAAAACTGCTTCTGCTGCTAGCGATTTTGCCTGTGCAACACACCAGTCACTGTGTGTGCAGTGCAAGGGGAGGCTATATTGTGGTGGATCAGCGGTGTTGGTAGTTAGGCTACCTTCTAAGGCTTCCTGACAGCTGCATTGCTGTTTCCCCACTGCTCTGCAAACTGCTTTTTTAAAAGCAATCCCAATTTTTTTTTTGTCCTGCTAAGGTACTGAGCGTGCATTTATTCACACCATACAGCGGTGTACGCTCCTCACACAGTACCGTGTAACGGCTGTTATCACAGCCACAGTGAAGCTATCTGTGTGTCACTGTGGAAGGATAAGTGGAGGACTTGTTCCGTTCTTACAGACCTACACTCTAGGGAGATTCCTATTCTGCCCAATTCTACAATTCACTTTTTTCTCACCTGTGCCATCGAGCCTGTGACATAGCGCTCTGATATTCAGTGGGCCTCACACAATCCAAAAGTGTCCAGTGTCCACAAGTAACATAGTAACATAGTTATTAAGGTTGAAGGGAGACTTTAAGTCCATCTAGTTCAACCCATATCCTATCCTAACTTGCCCTAACATGTTGATCCAGAGGAAGGCAAAAAAAACCCATGTGGCAACAGTAAGCTTCACATTGGGGGAAAAAATTCCTTCCCGACTCCACATACGGCAATCAGACTAGCTCCCTGGATCAACGCAATATTAAGGAGACTAGTGTATATACCCTGTAATATTATACTTTTCAAGAAAGGCATCCAGTCCCTTCTTAAATTTTAGTAGGGAATCACTCATTACAACATCATATGGCAGAGAGTTCCATAGTCTCACTGCTCTTACAGTAAAGAATCCGCGTCTGTGAGTATGCTTAAACCTTCTTTCCTCCAGACGTAGAGGATGCCCCCTTGTCCCCGTCACAGGTCTAAGAGTAAAAAGATCATTAGAAAGGTCTTTGTATTGTCCCCACATATATTTATACATTGTAATAAGATCACCCCTAAGCCTTCGATTCTCCAAACTAAATAACCCCAAGTGTAATAACCTGTCTTGGTATTGCAGACCCCCTAGTTCCCTAATAACCTTGGTCGCTCTTCTCTGCACCCGCTCCAGTTCAGCTATGTCTTTCTTATACACTGGAGACCAGAACTGTACACAGTATTCTAAGTGTGGTCGCACTAGTGACTTATATAGAGGTAAAATTATGTTCTCCTCATGAGCATCTATGCCTCTTTTAATGCATCCCATTATTTTATTTGCCTTTGCAGCAGCTGCTTGACTCTGGCCACTAAATGTGAGTTTGTCGTCCACCCATACACCCAGGTCTTTCAGTGACTGTTTTGCCCAGTGTTTTACAATTAAGCACATAATTATACAACTTGTTCGTTCTACCCAAGTGCATGACCTTACATTTATCCCCATTAAAGCTCATTTGCCATTTATCAGCCCAAGCTTATAGTTTACATAAATCCTCCTGTAATATAAAATTGTCCTCCTCTGTATTAATTACCCTGCAGAGTTTAGTGTCATCTGCAAATATTGAAATTCTACTCTCTATGCCCCCTACAAGGTCATTAATAAATATGTTAAAAAGAAGCGGGCCCAAAACTGACCCCTGTGGTACCCCACTGCTAACCGTGACCCAGTCCGAGTGTGCTCCATTAATAACCACCCTTTGTTTCCTATCCCTGAGCCAGCTCTTAACCCACCTACACATATTTTCCCCTATCCCCATTGTTCTCATTTTATGTATCAACCTTTTGTGTGGCACCATATCAAAAGCTTTTGAAAAGTCCATGTACACCACGTCCACTGCATTCCCTTGGTCCAGTCCGGAACTTACCTCTTCATAAAAGCTTATCAGATTAGTCTGACAGGAACGGTCTCTTGTAAACCCATGTTGATATTGGGTCATAAGGTTATTCTTCTCCAGATACTCCAGTATAGTATCTCTTAGAAAACCCTCCAGGATTTTACCCACAGTTGAGGTTAAACTTACTGGCCTATAATTTCCAAGTTCAGTTTTTGTCCCCTTTTTGAATATTGGCACCACATTTGCTATACGCCAGTCCTGTGGTACAGACCCTGTTATTATGGAATCTTTAAAGATTAAAAATAGTGGTCTATCTATGACTGTGCTTAATTCCTGCAGTACTCGGGGGTGTATCCCATCCGGGCCCGGGGATTTGTCAATTTTAGTGATTTGTAGACGCCGCCGTACTTCCTGCTGGGTTAAGCAGGTGACATTTAATGGAGAATTTTTATCCCTGATCATGTTATCTGTCATGGGATTTTCTTGTGTAAATACTGTTGAAAAAAAGTCATTTAGCATATTAGCTTTTTCCTCATCCTCATCCACCATTTCACCCAGACTATTTTTAAGGGGACCAACACTATCATTTTTTAGCTTCTTACAGTGTCTGCAGAAATTCAAAATCTCCCTTATCCTGTAGTCACTTTTTTCACACCTGCTGCATCGAGCCTGTGACATAGCGCTCTGATATTCATTGGGCCTCACACAATCCAGAAGTGTCCAGTGTTTGCAGAAATTCAAAATCTCCCTTATCCTGTAGTCACTTTTTTCACACCTGCTGCATCGAGCCTGTGACATAGCGCTCTGATATTCATTGGGCCTCACACAATCCAAAAGTGTCCAGTGTCCACAAGTGTCTGCAGAAATTCAAAATCTCCCTTATCCTGTAGTCACTTTTTTCACAACTGTGCCATCGAGCCTGTGACATAGCGCTGTGATATTCAGTGGGCCTCACACAATCCAAGTGTCCAGTGTCCACAAGTGTCTGCAGAAATTCAAAATCTCCCTTATCCTGTAGTCACTTTTTTCACACCTGTGCCATCGAGCCTGTGACATAGCGCTGTGATATTCAGTGGGCCTCACATAATCCAAGTGTCCAGTGTCCACAAGTGTCTGCAGAAATTCAAAATCTCCCAGAAATTCAAAATCTCCCTTATCCTGTAGTCACTTTTTTCACACCTGTGCCATCGAGCCTGTGACATAGCGCTGTGATATTCAGTGGGCCTCACACAATCCAAGTGTCCAGTGTCCACAAGTGTCTGCAGAAATTCAAAATCTCCCAGAAATTCAAAATCTCCCTTATCCTGTAGTCACTTTTTTCACACCTGTGCCATCGAGCCTGTGACATAGCGCTGTGATATTCAGTGGGCCTCACACAATCCAAGTGTCATGGTCACGTGTCTCTGGACGCAGATGATACCGCAAGGCGAACCCATAACACACGTGACCCTGGAAACACCGCCTCCAGTGGGGCGCATTTAAATAATAAAACGTGCAGGTGGATACGCCGCCTCCACCTGGCGAATTTAGGTATTACACGTTATACAATAATTCTGGAAACCCCGCCTCCAGTACGGCAAATTTAAATAATAAGGGGAACCTGGGAAACATTAACAGTGGTGGGCCCTGCGATAGGGAAAAGGGAATTGGAGACCTCCTGAGCTCCCCTGAGCCAGCGTCCCTGCACTCCTAACGTTCCCTATGCCGGTTTCGCACCGGGCGCCGCACGCGTACCTCAACGCCCTAGCTCGCCCTGACCCTAAACCCTCACTAGGGAATAGGTCGGTGCGGAAACTAATCCCACCACTGCACTAATAACACACATGAGGGAAAGAGACAATACAGGGGGACATCACTTAGCTTTATGCTCTGTGCTTATGCTCCTGCAACAGAGCCCTCCACCTGCGTGTGTCTTCTCCTCCACCCGGATCCATCACCATAACAGGATCCTGCACCATAGTGCTGCCTAGGAGCAGAGTCCACCACCAGTTGCTGCAGCTTAATAACAGAGTCCCAAGGATGAGTTCAGCTTCTGCCACGAAGACAAGCATGCTTGAGTCCAGCTCAGCAGCCAAGTCCCACATGGTGAGTGCCACTCTCCATAGTAGCCACTCCACCAGACCATGCAGACACTTCCCGCTGACACCATCACTGCGACTCCACCACGCCATGCCAGCCCTTCGTCCAGACACCATAGCTGAAACACGTCCCCCCTGGCTAAGCTGCGCAGGACTCCTCACCAGCTCCATCCTTCCTCCAGGCTCTCGCTCTCAAAGTGAAAACAAACTCACAATATCACAGGCAGTGATTGCACACCCCTAGCACACCTTATAGGGTGTCACACCTGATCCATAATTAAGTGCACAAAAACCTAAAGTGCAATACCACTAACCACCACCGGGGACAGTCAAGACACCTTTGAACTTAACCAAAGTAAAAAAAGTTCACTTTGTGCTTTTAATACCGCCAGATCCAACACTGGATCATGACAGTACCCCCTCCTTAATGAGGGGCCTCTGGACCCTCAAGACCACCCCTCATTAGAGAAACACCTACAACGGGGACGCCCAGATCCTGAGTTCACCCCACCATTACCTGACACTTCAGGTTCATGACAAACACCGCTGGTATTGGCAATACATGTTCATTTTGGAGGCACCACTCATCTCCACAGCGCTGACCTGGGGAACGAGATTATGTATGTGTATGTATGCTAAGAGCTGATCAGACTCCACAACACATTTCCAAGATGTTTTTTGGTGGCACCCATACATGCTCGTTCACACACATGTCCGGACCTGAACGTTTATTGCACACATACATTTGTCATAACTTGGTGAACTCACTCTGGACTTGACAACAGAGGTGTCCCCCTGTGTCACCACACTCACACCCCCACTATTCACCAAGGGACACCACCCTCCAACCCTTTCACCATGAGGACTGCGCCTCCTAGGGTTGGTTAATGGCGAGGGTAGAGATTTGTCCCTACTCCCCCGCAGCACACCTGCTGAACACACCAGGAGGAGAAGGGGACGGGAAATGGAGGAAATATACACTCGCTGGTCGCCTCCACACAACCAGGAGGGCGGCTTCCTCGATGGTATAGAAGATCTGGCGTAAACCCCGCGGACTATCACGCCAGTCAGCTCACCACAGGGGCGTACCCCTTCACCTCGGGGAATACCAGGCAGCTCCGTGGGGCACCATTCCTCCCACCTGCCTGGGTGCGCCCTCATGCATGAACCAGTCCCGCTCCCCAGCAGCGACTCTAGGGGGCTTTAATACCAGAGCCGCAGGAATATGGAGGAAAATATATACACTCGCTGGTCGCCTCCACACGACCAGGAGGGGCGGCTTCTTCGATGGTATAGAAGATATGGCGTAAACCCCGCGGACTATCACACCAGTCAGCTCACCACAGGGGCGTACCCCTTCACCTCGGGGAATACCAGGCAGCTCCGTGGGGCACCATTCCTCCCACCTGCCTGGGTGCGCCCGCATGCATGAACCAGTCCCGCTCCCCAGCAGCGACTCTAGGGGGCTTTAGCCAGACCGCAGCCACCATTTTTTGATTTTCTGGTTAGCTGAGCAGAGGCCTCAGACCCTGATAACTGCTGCTGCAGCGGCTCTAACACACCATGCCGCTCCCCACTCACCTCAGTGAGGCCCGGCAGCAATTACTCACAGGTCTCCACATGGCCAAGGCTCACCAGAAAAAAAAAAAACTGTATGGCCTGTGATAATGTCATAGTCACGTGTCTGTGGACGCAGTGGTTACCGCAAGGCGAACCCATAACACACGTGACCCTGGATACACCGCCTCCAGTGGGGCGCATTTAAATAATAAAACGTGCAGGTGGATACGCCGCCTCCACCTGGCGAATTTAGGTATTACACGTTATACAATAATCAAATAATAAAGGGGGAACCTGGGTAACTTTAACAATGGTGGGCCCTGCGATAGCGAATGGGGACATGGAGACCTCCTAAGCTCCCCTGAGCCAGTGTCCCTGCACTCCTAACATTCCCTATACAGGCTCCACACCTGTCGCTGCACGCGTACCTTAAAACCCTTGCTCACCCTGACCCTAAACCCTCACTAGGGAATAGGTCGGTGCGGAAACTAATCCCACCACTGCACTAATAACACACATGAGGAAAGAAGACAATACAGGGGAAACACCACTTAGCTTTGCTCTGTTGCGTACGCTCCTAGCAACAAGGCCCACCACCTGCGTGCATCTTCTCCTCCACCTGGATCCAAAAAAAGTTCACTTTGTGCTTTTAATACCGCCAGATCCAACACTGGATCATGACACCAAGTGTCCAGTGTCCACAAGTGTCTGCAGAAATTCAACATCTTCCAGAAATTCAAAATCTCCCTTATCCTGTAGTCACTTTTTTCACACCTGTGCCATCGAGCCTGTGACATAGCACTGTGATATTCAGTGGGCCTCACACAATCCAAGTGTCCAGTGTCCACAAGTGTCTGCAGAAATTCAAAATCTCCCTTATCCTGTAGTCACTTTTTTCACACCTGTGCCATCGAGCCTGTGACATAGCGCTGTGATATTCAGTGGGCCTCACACAATCCAAGTGTCCAGTGTCCACAAGTGTCTGCAGAAAATCTAAATCTCCCCTGTCCTATAGACACCTTGTACCTTGTTTTACATTACTATATAGTTTGTAGGATTTTGTCTACATTTCTACCAAAAATGAGGAAGGCTGGTGGAAGAGGCCGTGGAATTGGGCGGGGGTTGGCAGCTGGTAATGATGGTGTTGGATCTGATGGTAGTGGCAAAAGCAAAATAGGACCGAATGCAGGAGGTGTTGAGCCTGCGTCATCGTCTGGCTCCATAAGACTTCGAAGGCTTAGTTTTCTAGGAGTTGGCAAACCGCTTTTAACGCCAGAGCATCAGGAAAAAGTTTTGTCTTACATTGCTGACTCAGCCTCCAGCTCTGTCGCCTCCTCTTCTGAAGTTGTAAAAAGTAAAAGCACTGAGTCGTCATTGGAGGCTCATGTTCATGAACCACACCTTTCCTTGTGTCCTTCACCCCAACCAAGATTGAAGGATGACGCAGGCCATACTACTGATTACTCCATGGAGCTGTTTCCACATACCATGCCTGGATTATCAAGTGAAATGGTGAATTACCCAGGCCAAGATGAATCTGACATGGAGTGCACTGATGCACAGCCGCTGATAGATGATTCTGCTGGTACACTCACTCAGAGCACTACATTGTCCTCGCAGTGTACAGAGCCAGATTCTGACCCTGATGAGACTCAGGTGCCCCTTCCCGAAACACTATACCACCATACACGGTGACACAGAGGAAGGTGCACATGACATGGAAGAGGAGGTGATGGATGACCCAGTTGTTGACCCAGATTGGCATCCATTGGGGGAAGAGGGTGCTGCTTCCAATAGCTCAGATGAGGAGCATCCACAGCAGACATCAACATCGCAACAGCTGTTATCTGGCAGGCCCGGAGCACTCCAAAGACAGGTTCCAAACATCAAAAGAGTTGCTGGACAGCTTGTCCAGAGGGTCAAAACATCACAGCGTGCTAGGCCGCAAAATGTCTGCCAAAGTAGGAAGAGTGCAGTGTGGCACTTTTTTGAACAAAATCCTCATGATCAGGCCTAGGTTATCTGTAAGAAGTGCGCAAAGACCTTTAGCCGAGGGAAAAATCTGAAAAATTTGAATACCAGTTGCATGCTTAGACATTTAACCAGCATGCACTTGCAAGCGTGGACACAACACCAAACCTCAAGTGCCACATGTGCAACTGATCACAAAGAAGGTAGTCAGCAACGCTACATTGTTTCCCCCACTGTAAGCCCACCGGTTAGCACAGCAGCAAATGTTGAGGTGTCGTTGCAAGGCCACAGCAGTCAGGGAATCCCACTGTTATATCAACGAAATACTGAATCTAGGCCATCAGAAAGAACACCAACTCCATCACCATCATCAACCCTCTCTCAGTCCGCCCTGTCCACCGCTACTTCCACCATATGCAGCTCTCAAGTCCAGCTCACCCTCCCAGACACTATGAGTAGGTCAAGAAAGTACTCAGTCTCTCATCCGCGTACACTGGGTTTGAACGCCCACATTGCCAAACTAATCTCGTTTGAGATGATGCCCTATCGGTTGGTGGAAAGCGCAGCTTTCCGCGAACTCATGGCCTATGCAGTACCACGTTATGACCTACCCAGTCACCACTTCTTCTCTCGCAAAGCCATCCCAGCCCTCCACCATCATGTGAAAGACCGCATTGTCCATGCACTCAAGCAGTCAGTGAGTGGAAAGGTGCACCTCACAAATGATGCATGGTCCAGTCGGCATGGCCAGGGCCGTTACGTGTCCCTCACTGTGCACTGGGTTAATGTGGTGAATGCAGGATCCACAGGGGACAGCGGTGGTGGGACAGTGCTGCCTAGCCCACGGTATAGGAAACAGTTGGCTGTAGGCGTTCCACCCTCCTCCTCCTCCTCCTCCTCCTCCAGAAGCGAAAGCTCGTCCACAGAGCGCAGTCGTACGAGCACTCCATCTGCAGCTGCCACTGTTGCACACGAGGTGTCCCCCTATCGAGCAGCTAGTGGAAAGCGTCAGCAGGCTGTGTTGCAGATGATGTGTTTGGGCGACAGACACCGCCGAGGTGCTGGCCGAGTACTTGAAGCGACAAACTGAGTCATGGCTGGGCAGTGAACATCTTGAGGCAGGCAAGGTAGTTAGTGATAACGGCCGTAATTTTGTGGCAGCCATAGTCCTTTCAAAACTCAGCCACATACCTTGCTTGGCTCACACCTTGAACCTGGTGGTGCAGTGCTTCCTCAAAAATTATCCGGAGTTAACAGCCCTGCTCCATAAGGTGCGAAGACTGTGCGCGCACATCCGCCCGTCGCCTGTACACTCCGTTCGTATGCAGAAGCTGCAGCGATTGCTCCACCTTCCCAACCACCGCCTCATTATCGACATTGCAACAAGGTGGAACTCCACCCTGCACATGGTGGAGCGGCTGTGCGAGCAGAGGCAGGCTATATTGCATTTGTGGGAGGATACACGGCCAGGCACTTTGAGAGCAGACATGGAGTTGACAGGTGTGCAGTGGTCGAAGCTGAAAGACCTCTGTAAAGTCCTTCAGTGTTTTGAGGAATGCACACGGCTTGTAAGCGCAGACGATGCCATCCTAAGCATGAGCATCCCACTTATGCGTCTGCTCATGCAAACTTTGACGCACCTTAAGGAGCAGGCGTCTGCAGCCAATGTTGACGAGGAGGAAGAGGTGGAGGGAATCCTTGATGACATTCAGCCATTGTCTGCTCAGGGACCTCTCCTGGACGAGTTGGAGGAAGAAGAGGAGGAGGAGGATGATGATGGGGATGATTACTTAGGGGAGGAGGATGCATCTCGTGGGGCAAGTGAAAATGTTGGCGTGGCAAGGTCTGGTACAGGGTTTGTGCGTGACTGGAGGGATGTGGATTTGCCAGAAAGTGCTCCTCCAACCAGTGCATCATTGACACCGGGAACATTGGCCCACATGTCAGATTATGCCTTGCGGATCCTAAAAAGGGACCCCCGCATTGCCAAAATGATGAACGATGACGACTACTGGTTGGCCAGCATCCTGGATCCACGCTATAAAGGCAAATTACAAAACATCATGCCACAGGAGAACCTTGACCTAATATTGGCTAATAAACAAGCAACTCTGGTAAATCGGTTGCTTGAGGCATTCCCAGCACACAGCAGCGGTGATGGTTCTCACACGAGCCGTACGGGCCGGGGGCAGCTTGGCAGAGGTGTTCATGGTGCACACAGCAGAAGTGGCGTTGGAGACAGGGGTTTCGTGACAATGTTGTGGACTGATTTTTCAAGTACCGCTCACACAACTGGTAATACAGCATCGATGGAAAGTGACAGGAGACAGCAGTTGTCAACTATGGTTACAAACTACTTTTCCTCCCATATCGATGTTCTCCCACACAGGTCATTCCCCTTTGACTATTGGGCTGCTAAACTGGACACCTGGCCTGAATTGGCCCAATATGCCTTACAGGAGCTCGCTTGCCCAGCTGCAAGTGTGCTATCGGAAAGAGTCTTCAGTACAGCTGGATCAATCCTGACAGAAAAAAGGACCCGTCTGTCAACCCAAAATGTGGATGATCTAACCTTCATTAAAATGAACCATGCATGGGTTTCCAAGGATTTTGTCCCACCTTCCCCTGATGACACATAGGGTGACAGAAAAATGGCTTGCTTTGGTCCACCTCTTCCTGGGACTTGATCTATTTCGCCTTTTGCATCAGCTGAATGTCCAACATCAACATATGCCACTTTCTAAAACTCCCTAACTGTGCTGCCTCCCCCCCCCATGGCCGGGGTCACCACCTAGCGCACGAAACCGTGCGAGTGCCGTTGCCCTGGACAGGTGGGTAGGCCGACTCTTGGGCGCGGGCACTGGCACAGGGTCCCTCATAGTGCAATCAAGTGTCTCTGACGGTGGTGGTGCACACCCGCCGTCAGACACACCGCCGTACTATGAGGGGCCCAGCGCCAGTACCGACGCCCACGAGTGGGCCCCCCTTGCTTGGGCAGGGCCCCAGCATTTGCAATCTTTACCTCTCCCTGCTCCTCCGCTGTGTAGTCTGGGCCGTCAAATCCATACTGTGCCTGACACCGTCTGAGCCTGCCTCCTGATGTATAGACATATCTTTTGAATGTGTACGCTATCCATACATGCTATCCGGGGATACGGTACCCTTTCTCACCTTTGTGCAATCACGTGCAAGCCATACTGGGCCTAACACCGTCTGAGCCTGCCTCCTGATGTATAGACATATCTTTTGAATGTGTACGCTATCCATACATGCTATCCGGGGATACGGTACCCTTTCTCACCTTTGTGCAATCACTTGCAAGCCATACTGGGCCTTACACCATCTGAGCCTGCCTCCTGATGTATAGACATATCTTTTGAATGTGTACGCTATCCATACATGTTATCCGGGGATACGGTACCCTTTCTCACCTTTGTGCAATCACGTGCAAGCCATACTGGGCCTAACACCGTCTGAGCCTGCCTCCTGATGTATAGACATATCTTTTGAATGTGTACGCTATCCATACATGTTATCCGGGGATACGGTACCCTTTCTCACCTTTGTGCAATCACGTGTAACCCATACTGGGTGTGAGAACGGCTGGCGAGCTGTTAAGCAAGCTACAGCACCTGTGGTTTGCACACGTAAGTTTTTCATTTTTTTCAGGAATGACGGTTAGGCCTAATTCCGGAACTGCGGTTGACCTGCACTTACTGGGAAATCATCGTTCGCGAGTAATAATTGTGATTAGTGATCCCCATCACTAACGTTGTTCAGCGGGTTATCTGCACCTGTAAGCGACAAACGCTGGCCTTTTCAGTGTAGCGCACATGCAGCCACGGACATGTAAGGGCATGACACACCAGTTATTGGCCAATCTCATGTGCCAGAGCCTCACGTGTCCCTCTAGTAAGCCGGACTCGGACCGCGGGGCATGACGGAGTCTCGTTCGTTAACGGAATTAAGCTTGCAATGTGTGCATCTGTTCTGTAGCTGGCATGGTTGAGGTTGCCCGTGTTGAGTCAAATTATGCCGTAGGCTCCACTCCTGGTGGTGCCCTTCTGGACATTCCTTTAAGGTTCAGCTTTGCAACCATACTGCCCACGTAAAACAAACACTTTGCCTTCATGAACGCTGTTTGGAGGGTCATGACTCGTGGGAATAACGCCGCCCAATCAGTTAACCTGCTAGAGAGATCCTTCGTTGCTCCCAAGCATGACATCACACTCCCTAGGAGGAAGGTAATGCCACTGTGGCGACCGTACTCCTGGGGGCGACACAAGTGCACTGATGCCCAGCCACTGCTCGATGAATCTGCTGGTACATTGACCCAGACCACTACATTCCCCTCGCACGCTACCCGGCCTGAATCTGACCCTGATGAAACTCAGGTTACCCTTCCCATATACAGTTCCATCTTACACGGTGACAAAGAGGAAGCTGCAGATGAAAGTGCAGGTTCGGCCCACCCGCCATCAGACACACCACCGTACTATCAGGGGCCCTGTGCCAGTGCCGTCGCCAACGAGTGGGCCCCCCCTGCTTGCTCAGGATCACAGCACTTGCAAGGTTGAAATACTGTGCAGTGAGATGGAAGATGGGGACGACGAGGAGTCCAGACAAGTACAAGGATTCCCTAGCGAGGAGACTTATTTGATTGTTTTCAATGTTGGGACAGCAATTTTTGGGGAGCACTATACTCTGGAGAATGATAGATGGGGCCCACCATACACTGGAACATTCCAAAGGTGGACATCAGACACTGGAGCAGCATTTACAGGGCCCATTATACACTAGAGCATTAGAAATGGGGCCCATTATGTTTGGAGCATTATTTGGGCCCATAAGACAGTGGAGCTTCATCCATGGGGACCAACATATACTGTAGCATTATGTGGAGCTCATCATATACTGTTTCAAACATTATATGGGACCAATGATTCTGTATGGAGAAATAGATAGGCCTCGTCATGAGATGTACAAAGTGAAGTATTTTTCATTGTACTATACCGCTATTTCTCTGCCGTATGATGATTTGTGGTATTATGTGTTAAAGGGGCGCTCTTTCGCCCAGGGCACATGAAAACCTGGAGCCAGCCCTCCCCCCCCACAACTTTAGCCAAATAACCCCCATTTTTCAGTGCGTAACTTGTATTATGAAGTTAATTAAGGTTGACAAGCTTAAGTAAGAAGAATTGATGCTTTTGGCATTCAAATGAGCACTGTTGGTGTGTTTCCTGTCCTCCTCTCACTGCCGACTTTTATTCCCCATTGACTTACATTGGGTTTCGTGTTTCGGGATGACCCCGACTTTTCCCTATAATCGGCCGATATTGCTCGACCCGACTTTTGGAAAAGTCGGGTTTCACGAAACGAAACTCGACCCTAAAAAACCAAAAGTCGCTCAACTCTATACACATCATATGTACAATACCCTGGCCTTGTATCATAACTATCACACATGGGCAGGTGAATACACATATGAGTTTTAACCTGCAGCGTCGCTTCAGTCTGCATATATTTCAAGCAGACTATTAAAGGGTCAACATTGACTTTTAGGATTGCTACCTCCAAAAGGTGGCACTAGAGTTCTAGTCCTCTTCCTCTCTGAAGAGACAATTTGCATAATTAGCATATTTCCCAGAGGAGCATTGCGGCTTTAAGTCTCCTCACCTCGACATGTTTAGCATGTCATTCTCCACAAGGAGAAATGATACTTCTTGGATATGGATATGATGAGACAAAAAACCGCAGCGTTTGCATGCGTTTTTTGCATGCGTTTCACAAGCGCTCGAAATGCTGCGCAAAACGGCGCAAGTGTGAAACTAGCCTAAATAATTTAACTTGTCTATCCTGATAAAATCACAATGTATAAAATAGATAAAACCTGATTTTTTTGTAGATCTCAGTCCCTAAATTTCCCAACTTAGCCGTCCCCCAACTGTTCGAAGGCAGAAGGATGGGGGAATTAATGTACCAGTTCAATGTTAAGATGGGTAAGTAAATATTAATTTAAAAAAATCTACTTGGCGATGTCTAAATGTCACAGATTTTTGTTTTTGTAGTCTATTATGTCCCGCCAAAGAATATTTTTAGGCAGCTACTACTTGTTGTTTGAGAAAAATAAGGATTTAAGATTCCAGAAAAAAATAGCATAGATTGCTGAAAGAAAGGAGCGAGATCAAGAGTCTGGCAAATGTTTTGGCTGAAATACCCTTAATCCAAACAAAAACTTTCCCTACACCACACAGTTTTTGGATGTATCTTCCACAGCTCGTGGGTGTCAGGAAGCCCATCAGCATTGAGTGTGTGAAACATTTTATGTTAATATTTGACTTCAATTACTGCCAATCCAAGGCCAAATCTCAAAAATCCCAGTGACCTGATGTTTATGGTAGCAAGAAAGTGAAGACTTTATTGCAGAATTTTAAACATAGAAAATATATTTTGTAGAATAGTATATTTATCAGAAAATCATTAGCAAAGTTTGAAGCAGACCAGGATGCCCGCCGTCTCCTCATGTCTCCACATGGACCTTTCACTAAATGTTGAGTTGGACTTACAATGTAATAGTGCTGTAGAGCGGAATTAAACGTGTTCTTTTTTTCTTTTACATTTCAGCTCTCTGTTGTGATATCAGCAAAATATTTATCAAACTCATGTCTACTGCAATGAGGTAACTAGTACTGTCCCTGCAGTGAGATCAGAGCCATCATTACATCTCACATAGGTGTAACCTGCCTTGGTCTGCTCTCTTAGCACAGTGAGCACAAGCTGAGCACAACTGATATGTTTAGACTACCGTATATACTCGTGAATAAGCCGAGATTTTCAGCCCATTTTTTGGGGCTGAAAGTCCCTCTCTCGGCTTATACACGAGTCATATACCTGGGGGTTGGCGAGGGAGGGGGAGCGGGGGTGTCAGAGATCATACTTACCTCCCCTGGTGCGGTCTCTGCAGCCCCCCTGCTTCTCTACGGTCTCCCTTCCTGCCTTCAGTGGTCACATGGTACCGTTCATTAAACTCATGAATATGCGCATATTCATGAGTGTAATGAGTGGTAGCACGTGACCGCAGAAGGCAGGAAGGGAGACCGTGGAGAAGCGATGCTGCCGCTGCAGAGACCGCGCCAGGAAAGGTAAGTATAGCGATATTCACCTGTCCGGGGTGTCCATCGCTGCTCACCGCTGTCTGCTGCATTCTCTGTCTGTGATGTTTAGGCAGCAGGGGGCGCAGTGACGTGGCTAATGCACGCCGTGCCCTCTGCTGCCTGAACGTCACTGACAGACGACATGGCAAACAGCAGAGAGCAGCGATGGCCCCCAGACAGGTGAGGTCCTGAGCAGGAGAGGTGAGTATGGCATTTTTTTTTTGCAGCAGCATATGGGGGCATAATATATGGATCATTTTATGGGGGCAGCATATGGGGGCATATGCTATGGGGCAGCATATGAGGGCATAGTCTGTGGGGCAGCATATGAGGGCATATTGTATGGAGCAGCATATGGGCGCATAGTCTATGGCAGTGTTTCTCAACTCCAGTCCTCAAGACCCACCAACTGGTCATGGTTTCAGGATTTCCTTAGTATTGCACAGGTGATGGAATTAATGCTTGAGCAGGTGTTGAAATCACCTGTGCAATGCTAAGGATATCCTGAAAACTTGACCTGTTGGTGGGTCTTGAGGACTGGAGTTGAGAAACACTGGTCTATGGAGCATCTTATGGGGGCATAATCTATGGAGCATCTTATGGGGGGGGCATAATCTATGGAGCATCTTATGGAGCCATAACCTTTATGGAGCACTATATGGGGCATATTATTCTATGGAGCACCTTGTGGGAGCATTATTAACCTTTGTGCAGCATTATATGGAGTGTATTTTGTATGGAGCATCTTATGGGGGCCATCATGAACTGTATGGAGCATTATATGGGGCTCCTGATTCAATATGGATATTCAAAAACATTTAACCTACTGATGTCTCAATTAATTTTACTTTTATTGGTATCTATTTTTATCTTTGAAATTTACCAGTAGCTGCTGCATTTTCGACCTTAGGCTTATACGCAAGTCAATAAGTTTTCCCAGTTTTTTGTGGCAAAATTAGGGGGTCGGCTTATACATGAGTATATACAGTATATGTTTATTGGAAATCTGGCCAGTATTATCTGTTTGGCATTGCACAACTATTAGTATACCCGTGGTCAGACCTGACTCACCACCTCCTTTAACTACACTTGATTTATCTTCTTTTCTGAATCCTCATACATGCATCATTTATTGTATGATTCATGTTTTTAAATTGTTTTTGTCTAATAAAACAGCATTAAATTTTTTATTGTGCGAGTGGTTTTCATTAATACTTTGTATTCAAATGTGGGTTATAATATTTTCAGCCTGAGTGTTGTCTGTGAAAAAATGAACAGTGCTCAGACCAATATTATTTAATGGGGCAGTGCAGATAAGCAATATTTTTACTGACTGAATCTACATGTGAAAAAAATTGTAGCATGGACTAGATTCTTCCGTAAACCAGATGACACTCACCCATTCAAGTCTATGGGTGCCGCAAAAAATTTGAATGCCACAGAGCCATGGTATAGAATCTGATTTTTATGGATATATTGCAATTCTGTAACATAGGAAACTATAAATGGTCCTGGAAAGGATTACTATTAACCCCTTAACGACCAGAGGTATTTCAGTTTTTGCGGTTTCGTTTTTTGCTCCCTTTCTTCCCAAAGCTATAACTTTTTTTATCTTTTGGCTAAAATGGCCATGTGAGGGTTTGTTTTTTTGTGGGAGAAGTTGTACTTTTGAACAACACCATTGGTTTTAACATATCGTGTACTGGAAAACGGTAACAAAATTACAAATGCAGCGAAATTGCAAAATAGTGCAGTTCCACAGTTGTTGTTTTTTTTTTTTAACTATGTTCACTAAATGCCAAAACTGACCTGCCATAATAATTCTCCAGGTCATTACAAGTTCATAGACACCAAACATGCCTAGGTTCTTTTTCATTTAAGTGGTGAAAAAAAAATCCAGAATTTGGTAAAAAAAAAAAGGTGCCATTTTTCTGAGATCTGTAGTGTCTCCATTTCTCTTGATCTCGGGTTGGGTGAGGACTTATTTTTTGCGCAACGAGCTGATGTCTTTGATTGATTCCATTTTAGTGTACACTATACCGTTCAAAAGTTTAGGGTCACTTAGAAATGTCCCTATTTTTGAAAGAAAAGCACAGTTTTTTCCAATGAAGCTAACATTAAATGATTCAGAAATACACTCTATACATTGTTAATGTGTTAAATGACTATTCTAGCTGCAAATGTCTGGTTTGTAATGCAATATCCTCATATGTGTATAGAGTGTATAGAGGCCCATTTCCAACAACCATCACTCCAGTGTTCTTATGGTACTTTGTGTTTTCTAACTGTGTAAGAAGGCTAATGGATGTTTAGAATACCCTTGAAAACCTTTGTGCATGTATGTTAGCACAGCTGAAAACAGTTTGGCTGATTAGAGAAGCTATAAACCTGACCTTCCTTTGAGCTAGTTGAGAATCTGGAGCATTACATTTGTTGGTTCCATTAAACTCTCACAATGGCCAGAAAAAAAGAACTTTCATGTGAAATGACGGTCTATTCTTAGAAATGAAGGCTATTCCATGCGAGAAATTGCCAAGAAACTGAAGATTTCCTACAACGGTGTGTACTACTCCCTTCAGAGGAGAGCACAAACAGGCTCTAACCAGAGTAGAAAGAGAAGTGGGAGGCCCCGCTGCACAACTGAGCAACAAGACAAGTAAAGTACATTAGAACCTGTAGTTTGAGAAATTGACGCCTCACAGGTCCTCAACTGGCAGCTTCATTAAATAGTACACGCAAAACGCCAGTGTGAACGTCTACACTGAAGAGGCGACTCCGGGATGCCGGCCTTCAGGGCAAAGAAAAAGCCATATCTGAGACTAGCTAATAAAAGGAAAAGATTAATATGGGCAAGAGAACACAGACATTGGACAGAGGAAGATTGGAAAAAAAGTGTTATGGACAGAGGAATCCAAGTTTGAGGTGTTTGGATCACACAGAACAACATTTGTGAGACGCAGAACAACTGAAAAGATGAATGAAGAGTGCCTGACGTCATCTGTCAAGCATGGTGGAGGCAATGTGATGGTTTGGGGTTGCTTTGGTGCTGGTAAAGTGGGAGATTTGTACAAAGTAAAAGGGATTTTCAATAAGGAAGGCTATCACTCCATTTTGCATTGCCATGCCATACCCTGTGGACAGCGCTTGATTCGAGCCAATTTCAGCCTACAACAGGACAATGACCCAAAGCACACCTCCAAATTATGCAAGAACTATTTAGGGAAGAAGCAGGCAGCTGGTATTCTATCCTTAATGGAGTGGCCAGCACAGTCACCAGATCTCAACCCCATAGAGCTGTTGTGGGAGCAGCTTGACCGTATGGTACACAAAAAGTGCCCATCAAGCCAAACCAACATGTGGGAGGGGCTTCTGGAAAGATGGGGTGAAATTTCTCCAGATTACCTCAGCAAATTAACTGCTAGAATGCCAAAGGTATGCAATGTTGTAATTGCTGCAAAAGGGAGCATTCTTTGACGAAAGCATAGTTTGAAGGAGAAAATTATTACATCAAATAAAAATCTTTTTTTCGAATCTTGTCAATGTCTGGACTATATTCTCAATTTCATGTGTCAACTCATTTGATTAATAAAAGTACGAGTTTTCATGGAAAGCACAAAATTGTCTGGGTGACCCCAAACTTTCGAACAGTAGTGTAGATACGATCTTTTGTTTGCCTGTTATTACATTTTATTGCAATGTAGCAGCGACCAAAGAAACGTAATTCTGGTGTAATTCTTTGTTTATATTGAAAGATCGGACAATTCTGAACCTGGTGATACCAAATATGCATATACTTGATTTTTTTTAATTGTTTTATTTTGAATGGGGAGATAGGGGGGTGACTCCAACTTTTTTTTTTTTTTTTTTTTTACTTTTTGCATGCTTCAATAGTCTCCATGGGAGACTAGAAGCTGCAGTACTTTCATGTCTTCCGCTACACACAGGTGATGGTCAGATCCACTGTATGTAGCAGAAATGCTCACTTGCTTTGAGCGCTGAACACGGGGTGGTGCTCATAGCAATCCAGCAATGACAATCATAGAGGTCTGCTGGAGACCTCTAGCTGTCATGCTGAACCATCAGTGACTTGCGATCTTTTGACGGAGTCACCGATGGGCGGGATCAGCAAAGCTTTTCTGGTAAGCACAAGTTAAATGCCGCTGTCAAAGATTGACAGCGGCATTTAACTAGTTAACAGCTGTGGGTGGATCACGATTCCACCCCAGGCTGTTGCGGTCAAATATCAGCTGTATAGATCAACTGTCATGTGCCCGGAAAGGTGCAAACAGGAGGAGTCCGATGTGGGCGTACTATTACGCCCAATGTCGGAAAGAAGTTAAACGCTCCTGTGAACCTACGCTTACAATGTGCATTTACCCATAAGATATATGGACAGCTTGTTCAGTTGTGGAGTGATGTGGAGGATATACTCAGCTCCAGCGCTGTTTGAATTATAATCGTTTTCATAACCTTAGTCTTCATGTAAAAAAAAAAAAACTATTTTCATTTCAATAAGTGCCAAATACTGGCCAAAATCCCATTGACTTGACGTTATGATAACAAAAATCTGAAGATGAAAAAAGGAGAAAAAAATGTAAGAAAATAATAAAAAAAATTGTACAGATACTGTACATGTTCCAGAAGTTCTATTATTGTTATAAGGAAACCTCTAGAATGAATACGGTTTAGATTGTGCATGAATTTAAAAAAAAGGAAAAAATATAGTACGTTTTAATTTCTTAAGAAAACCCATATAACTTATTATGTAACAGCGATCCCCAGAACAAGTAATATTCTCTGGGTAAAGCCGTGGTCAGCTTGAAATGTCTTCCAGATGAATGTACTTACATAATCTGACCTGTGGGTGGATTATTTTGTATCTGGATTTGCGTTCTCATAGAAACAAACAGAACTTTATGAAAACATTTTTATAGTTTTTTTTATAGTTTGCTGGATAAAATGGTGGGATATACATGCACTTTTGTTACAATTGCCCCTGTGTGCAACTTTGGTCTCTTTTTTTTATTTTAAGTCTTAACTTCTTTCAACAATCATAATATATATATATATATATATATATATATATATATATATATATATATATATATATATATATATATATACACACTCACTGGCCACTTTATTAGGTACACCTGTCCAACTGTGTGTTAAGACTTAATTTCTAATCAGCCAATCACATGGCGGCAACTCAGTGCATTTAGGCATGTAGACATGGTCAAGACAATCTCCTGCAGTTCAAACCGAGCATCAGTATGGGGAAGAAAGGTGATTTGAGTGCCTTTGAACGTGGCATGATTGTTGGTGCCAGAAGGGCTGGTCTGAGAATTTCAGAAACTGCTGATCTACTGGGATTTTCACGCACAACCATCTCTAGGGTTTACAGAGAATGGTCCGAAAAAGAAAAAAAATCCAGTGAGCGGCAGTTCTGTGGCCGGAAATGCCATGTTGATGCCAGAGGTCAGAGGAGAATGGGCAGACTGGTTCGAGCTGATAGAAAGGCAACAGTGACTCAAATTGCCACCCGTTACAACCAAGGTAGGCAGAAGAGCATCTCTGAACGCACAGTGCGTCGAACTTTGAGGCAGATGGGCTACAGCAGCAGAAGACCACACTGGGTACCACTCCTCTCAGCTAAGAACAGGAAACTGAGGCTACAATTTGCACAAGCTCATCGAAATTGGACAGTAGAAGATTGGAAAAACGTTGCCTGGTCTGATGAGTCTCGATTTCTGCTGCGACATTCGGATGGTAGGGTCAGAATTTGGCGTAAACAACATGAAAGCATGGATCCATCCTGCCTTGTATCAACGGTTCAGGCTGGTGGTGGTGGTGTCATGGTGTGGGGAATTTTTTCTGGGCACTCTTTGGGCCCCTTGGTACCAATTGAGCATCGTTGCAACGCCACAGCCTACCTGAGTATTGTTGCTGACCATGTCCATCCCTTTATGACCACAATGTACCCAACATCTGATGGCTACTTTCAGCAGGATAATGCGCCATGTCATAAAGCTCGAATCATCTCAGATTGGTTTCTTGAACATGACAATGAGTTTACTGTACTCAAATGGCCTCCTCAGTCACCAGATCTCAATCCAATAGAGCATCTTTGGGATGTGGTGGAACGGGAGATTCGCATCAGGGATGTGCAGCTGACAAATCTGCGCCAACTGTGTGATGCCATCATGTCAATATGGTCCAAAATCTCTGAGGAATGCTTCCAGCACCTTGTTGAATCTCTGCCACGAAGAATTGAGGCAGTTCTGAAGGCAAAAGGGGGTCCAACCCCTTACTAGCATGGTGTACCTAATAAAGTGGCCAGTGAGTGTATACATACACACACACATACACACACATATATATACACTGCTCAAAAAATAAAGGGAACACTTAAAGAACAGAATATAACTCCAAGTAAATCAAACTTCTGTGAAATCAAACTGTCCACTTAGAAAGCAACACTGATTGACAATCAATTTCACATGCTGTTGTGAAAATGGAATAGACAACAGATGGAAATTATTGGCAATTATCAAGACACACTCAATAAAGGAGTGGTTCTGCAGGTGGGGATGTTTTGGTCACTTTTGAATGTTGGCTGTGCTTTCCCATTCATGGAAGAAGGAGACGGACTTTACAACCCACACAAGTGGCTCAGGTAGTGCAGCTCATCCAAGATGGCACATCAATGCGAGTTGTGGCAAGAAGGTTTGCTGTGTCTGTCAGCATAGTGTCCAGATGCTGGAGGCGCTACCAGGAGACAGGCCAGTACACCAGGAGACATGGAGGGGGCTGCAGGAGGGCAACATCCCAGCAGCAGGACCGCTACCTCAGCCTTTGTGCAAGGAGGAACAGGAGGAGCACTGCCAGAGCCCTGCAAAATGACCTCCAGCAGGCTACAAATGTGCATGTGTGGCGCCCCCAGGAGTATGGTCGCCACAGTGTCATTGCCTTCCTCCAGGGAGGGTGATATCAGGCTTGGAAGCGATGAAGGGTCTCTCTAGCAGTTAACCATAACATGCAACACAGTTCCCACTCTGTGCCAGCAGAGGGAGCCCTGAACCAGAATTGGGGGAGGAGTGCTCTCTGAGGGCCAGGATGGGAAGTGAGGAGTTAGTGTGAGGAGGCCGAAGTGTGTAGACGTGGAGAGACAAGCTGGGGGGACTGAGCAGAGTTGAGAGCTCGTTCCCATCTGGAGCGCATGATCTGGAGCCTGGTTTCCACGGTTGTATGGATACTGAAGGTCCTGCAACAGAAACCAGAGGAATAGGAAGCTGTAAATGCTCTATTCCCATCTAAGACTCGGAGGCACAACAGCGATGTGTGAGCCAAAGGAGATGGAAGGCTACAGCTGTCTTTCATACGAGGTAGATCCAAAAGGAAAGAAGGAGGATCGTCAGTGTAACACAGTACTGCATGTACCTCAAGTAAGCACTAGGAAGGAGACCACACAACCTATCTGCATAGAGAGATTCCTGAGTTGCTTCCAGGCTAATCAGCTCCTGTGCCATCTGTAATCTGGACCCTGGACTGCACTTACAAAGTAAAGGTAAAGAAACTACATTCCGCTGTGTCCTTGCCTTCTTTCTGCAACTTCTCCAGCACTGCTACATCTCTGTGCCAGACACTGCACCCTCTTCCACAACACTGATCTACACTGCCCTGGGACTACAGCCCTGCCTGTGGAGGGCTACACCATCATTGCTGCACCACATCATCTGTCCCAGAGGATCTGTCTGCAGCGTCGGCTTAACATCATCATTGCCAAATACCACAGGTGGCGTCACGAATCACTCAAACTTTATTCCACCACTCTACCCCTTTTACAAGGGCACCCAGGGCCACGGACCGGGTCACCGCTGCTGTGACATTCCCCTCTGAGAGACCGGCCCGGTACCGAGTACCCCACAGCCCTGGGAGGGCGACCCACATGTGTCTGCACAAACGGTTAGAAACTGACTCCATGAAGATGGTCTGAGTGTCTGACGTCCACAGATAAGGGTTGTGCTCACAGCCCAGCACTGTGCGGCCCTCCAAATAAATGCCACCCCACACCATTACTGACCCACTGCCAAACCGGTCATGCTGAAGGATGTTTCAGGCAGCAGATCGCTCTCCACAGCATCTCCAGACTCTGTCACATCTGTCACATGTGCTCAGTGTGAACCTGCTTTCATCTGTGAGGTGCACAGGGCGCCAGTGGCGAATTTGCCAATCCTGGTGTTCAGTGGCAAATGCCAAGCGTCCTGCACGTTGTTGGGCTGTGAGCTCAACCCCCATCTATGGACGTCGGACACTCAGACCATCCTCATGGAGTTGGTTTCTAACCGTTTGTGCAGACACATGCACATTTATATACACATTTTTACACACATTGCATAAATAATAGTGTCATTATATTGTAGAGTACAAAAACTAGGGAAAGTATATTGCATTGCATGAGTAGTAGTGGCAGTATATTGAAGAGTATGAAGAAGAGTAGTGGCAGTGTATTGAAGAGTATGAAGATTAGTGACAGTGTATTGAAGAGTATGAAGATTAGTGGAAGCCGATCGGAACTATAGGATGGCGATGGGGAAGAGGACCCGGGGGTGAAATTACCACGCTTATAGTGTGTGCACGCGGCACTGGGATGCCTCAGAGACATGAGAGGCTAGCAGCCACCGCGCGCACAGAAGGGGGTGTGTTTGGGGAGTGTGCACATGCTTGATACGTGCGGGCACTCTGTGACATCACGGGGGCGCTGCTTAAGCGCTCTGGCAGGTGGGTTCGCCGAGTGGACCGCCGGCCACCGGGTAGAGATGCCTTAACATCAGGAGGGGGTGCTTCCTGCTCGACCAAGATGATGATAAGTCAGGAAGCACCTTCCCTCCTGATTTTGTCTCTAATTGCTGACATCAGTTCTTCAGCCATCCCTCACCAGCAGGCAGCACTTCAGCAGATAAGCACAATGCAGCCTCCAGGTCTCACTAGTCCCACTGCTGTGAGGAGTGAGACCACAAGAAAAGGCTGGGACAGCCTTTATAAGAGGGGCACAAAGGGAGGAGAAAACGGGGCATTGAGTGACAAAACAGGAAGGGAGGAGAGAAGAAACATGGGACACTGAATGTTAACTATTTCAACAGGGCACACCAGTCAGGGGGCATCCAATATAAGATTGAAGTGCCCCTCATAAGTAGGAGTAAGAGGAGCATTGATAGTATAAGGTTGAGTATAAAGGAATCCTTGATGTAGCTGAACAGAAAGTAGTTGCTGGCAGGTGCATAACAATTGCAGTGGCAGAGGAGGCAATTGCGACTGGGATCGTGCGTGAGGTGGTACGCCGATGCCTATTTCTGAGGACACAAATTCAGCTGAAATGCATTGCGACCCGGCCCCCCTTCGGGTCCCTGTGTGAGGAATGGAAAGTGTTATTATTCTATCTTTTACCTCTCGTATTTTACTGGTACTGCTACACGTTCATGTGTATTATCATTATGTGTGTCACATAAGTACTGCTACACTATTCTGTGTATTACCATAAGGGATAAAAGTGTAATTTATATTTATATAAATGCTATGCATAACTACTGTTATAGCTGTAGTGAAAGCGTAGTACCCCAGTTAGGCCACTAGTTGGGGGTGGAGCACATGCTCAGCCTGTAAATAGTTAAAGTAGGAGGAGCTAACGGCCATTAAGCTGAGGAACAGTTGAGATATGAATCAGTTGGGCGGGAGCGCCCTGACAGGGCAGTCGGCTCCGTAACGTTAAAGACACGGGCCCAGCTGTTCAGGGCCTGAGGGCCACAGATGACAACACTGCAGAGCACATTTGCTCAGATCACAGCCACACAGTTCACAGCAGCGCAGAACATAGCAGTACAGATGACTACACTACAGATGGCAGTGAGACAGTTGGCAGCGGTACGGCAGCACAGATCGCTCATTATGAGGCAGCTTGCTACATGGGCAGACACCCTTTTCCCTGGGGCAAAACAGGCAGGGGAACACCCAAAAATGGTGAAGCTGGACAGAGGATGCTGAACGGGATGGGACATCATGGAGATATGCTGAAGGAAGACAGTGGGAGCATAGGGAAAGAGACGGAATTGTGCACTGTGGAATCTGAGGTAACCGCTGTAAAGAAAATGGATGTGCTGCGTACAAAAATAAGTAAAGCTGTTATTTTTAAAGTTGAATGGGACTCTGTTTGTTCCACATCGTCTGATGAAAACGTTCAGCGCATTACGGAAAGCCCTGAGAATAGAGCTGCAGGTATGCTGACAGGAAGCTGTTATGTCTATGTGAGGGGAGGCCAGGACACCGTTGCCCCGGAGTCCTCGGCCACATCTACGGTCCTGGCCAACCCTTACACCTGCACTGCAATACACGTGTAAGAATGGATGAGGAGTTCTGTCATCCTTAAGAAGACGCTGTGACAAGTGTGCTAAAAAAAAGTTATGTTGTGTATTTAAAATGTATGCATATTGTAAAAAAGTATTTTATCCCTCTGGCAAGTGTGTGTGTCACATTCCTGCAAGGTTAACTGCAAGGCCGTCCCAAGGGAGTGGGGGAGGACAGCCATATTGGGGATGAAGTGGGAATGTTTTAGGGATAAAGGAAGTACTTAGTGAATGTTGAGTAGGCTGTGTGTTGGAGAGGAGGTGCACGGAAGAAGACAGGTTTATCGGTTGTGGAACTGCAAGGCTCAGCATGAAAAGAAGCTAGTTAGAGATGCAGTACTAGGATATCACACGCAATTGCGGACTCCTGCAGAAAGGAAATCTTATAAGTCTGGGAAACTACGGTCCAGCAGAAAAGGGAGACCTTGGGAAAAGGTAGCACCCTGCTGTAACTACTAAAACAGGGAGCATTGTCTCAATGAGCGGCCCCTGGGACTGACATAGGCAACGACTAAGGGCATCAGGGTCATAGCGACACACGTAGTCCTGTATGACCCTACTTCTAGGAAAACATAGGAAATTCCAACTTCTCCGAGTCATGCCCCCTGCGGTACCTGTTGCCGGAAACTAAACTTACACTGTAACCTCTGGGAAAGGAGCTGATATATTGTGTAGAAGATGGATGAGGATGCATAACTCACCAATGTGGCCTTGTATAAATTGGACATTGTTTATAAGAGCAGCTCTGGCTCATTGATCAAAAAGGGAAAAGGAAGCAGATTGCGCTTAGTGCATTGAAAACAATGATGGAGGTAGCAGAACCAGGAACTATGTCGTACACATACACCCTCAGCATTGAATTTCCTGTAACTGGCCCCGCCGTGGAAAGGGTGGCCCACTCACATGACTACCGCTGGGGGCCAGCTTACAAACGCCGCTGGCCAATCAGAGGCCGGCAGCTGAAGTCAGCATGCCTGTGACTGAGGGCCCATGGCAGTGTTGTCATGTGCAGCACGTTACTTACACACTGGAGTCAGCTGCCAGAGACAAAAGAGGACACTGCACTGCTTTGGAGCATGCTAATGAACATTGGAAGAATGGGTGACACATATACCAGAAAGTAGTATGGGTCGCCCTCCCAGGGCCGTGGGGTACTCGGTACCGGGCCGGTGTCAGGGGGAAATGTGTCACAGCAGCGGTGACCCGGTCCGTGGCCCTGGGCGCCCAAATCAATGGTGGTTTGTAATATAGTTTATGTGAACAGTTCGTGATGCCACCTGTGGTGTTTGGCAAGTGAAATGTTAAGCCAACGCTGCATGCAGATCCACTGGGACTGATCAGATGGTGCAACAAAGATGGTGTAGCTCCCCACAGTTGGAGCTGTAGTCCCAGGGCAGCGTGGATGTAAGATTAGAGGAGAGGCACAAGCGGTGAGGGGACTGGTACCCAGATGTAGCGGTGCTGAAGCTGTTAGTGCGCAAATGAATGGAGGACGCCAGGGCTTGCAGTTTCAACGCTTTACTCACAGTTCGTGGTGCACACTGGTGCCCGCTTCCATGCAGTGTCCTCCGGGGCAAGTCAGGGCTCTCCTCTCCAACACTCCGCCAACATGTACCTTTCCTGAACAACTCCGCCAATGCGCCTTTTATTGTGAAGCTCTCCAGTACCATGGTACTCTGGAGTTCCTCCTGTCAGATGTTCCTAACAATTCTACTCGTAAGGCAGACAGCTGTAGCCTCTGTCGGGGACCCCTTTCTCCGGAGTCCTGACTCTCTATTCAGTTGCTGTTGTGCCCCGAGTCTTAGTTGGGAGTAGTTCATTTACAGCCAACTACTCCACCGGTGGCTGCTGCAGAACCATAAGTGTTCATACAACCTCAGGGACCGGGCCCCGGCCTTGCGCTGAGAACCTATAGGCAGGGTTCCTCATCCGACCCACAACTCCTCTCTGTTCTCTCTACTACTTCGTTCCGTACTTGTCTCTCTTTCCTATTGAAGCTTAGGTTGCAGTTCTACGTCTTTCTCTCTCTTGTTCCTTTCCCGTGCCAGCTGGCTCAGATCACTGGGGCAGCTGCAGCACTCCTTCTCTCCCTCTTCTAGGGATCTCCCTTCTCTCGGACCCATCCTCAGACTCTCCTGACTGACTGTCCAGACTCCCCTCAGACTGACTTCAGACTGACCTGTAATTCTAAACCTTCCCAACCTTTTATATGGATCTCAACTCCACCCACCTCCCAGCACATCCAGTGTTCCAAGCAGGGAACCCCCAGAGGTGCTCTGCTACTCTCTAAGCACTGAGCCGCAATGTGGTTGTGCAGAACTACCCTGTTGTGTGGGATGCGAGTGTTGGAGCATGGAAAGAAGCTCCCAACTTACCTAAGTGGTGGGGCACTACCTCTGTGGCGACTGAGCCTCAGGGGCACCACATACCTCCCCGTTAAGCACAGCATGTCCGCGGGCTGCAAGGTAAACAAAGTTGACAGCAAAGAAACATACAAAAATGTTATAATGCAGAACAAACTTTTCTTATACTAAACTTCCTAGTATAGGAGGTACTTATTCTTGAACGCAACAAACAATTCTTATTTGACTATCTAAATTTCAAGTCAAAAAGTACAATTTTTCATTCTAAGTGCCATTGTCTGTGACTCACTATCACTTCAGTATTATTCAGCTTTTCCTTCTCTAGTACACATTTCTTGATCATTTTTCTACTTTCACTGTATCTTCTAGACGCCGGACGCTGACCGCAAGTACCTGGTCCGTCACCTGTCTATTTTCAATTCTTTATTCTGAATTCTGTATCAAAACATTCACAATTCTCTATAAAAGCCATTTCTCAGTTACTAATACTCTTATAAAACACATTATCAACAATAAAACATTTCAAAGATTCTTGTAAGTGCTGGACACCGCTCCCAGCCGGGACTTCATGCAGTGTCCTTTGAGGTAGACATCATCTTCGAAAAGTGTCCATGCAAAGCATCATCTTCGCAAAGTGTCCTTATGTAAAACCAAGAAAAAGCACCTAAAGAGGCGCAAACTATTTACAAGAGAGTTTGTGATACACTCCAAGTTCATGATCACTGTAGTTCAAAATTGAAGAACGCTGCCACTGCAAAAATTAGGCAACAAAAGTGCTACCAGAAAAACATGATAACCAATAAAAATAGAAACAGGCACAACAGTGCACACAAACCCTCCTGGGTAATGAGATTTTGAAAGTTTTCTAATTGTGGTCCCCTCCTGGGGTTCTGGAAGCCAAACTGTCCTCATCCTGATTCTGGCTGCTCGCTAACCGCATGTACTCTGCTTCCCACAGGGAGAGATAGGGACTGGTCGAGGTAATTGAAAGGGCCATAGAAACGTCTACTGCCTGCGGGGTCGGCATATCCGCTACCTCCGATGGCGCTTCTGCGGCTGTTGGGGACTCAGCCACTGCTGCCGCTGATTCCTCAGAATCCGATTCTTCAGTGTCCATCGGGACCTCAGCTAATGGCATTGCAGTCGGGGGTTGTCGGCGGAGGTCAATCAGGCCATTCCTATACGTAGGTTCCGCTCCCAAAGCTAGGGTCAACCCCGGGGCAGGATTCGTACCTGGCGGTTCCGGCTCCGGTACCGGATGGTAGATAGCAGCAGCTGCAACTCCCGGGGTGACTGGTGGGATGGGCCGCAGTTGGATCCATGCCGGGGCCAGGCCGGTCTCAGCCGGGGTCATCGATGGAGGTCGGTACAGTCACGCCCGGTCCAGGTGGGGGCGCGGTCCCGGCCCTCCGTTCTGCTCCAGAGTTCTCATGTATCTTCTCCGAACAGGACTCATCCAATGGCAGTATCGGGTGTGAGGTGGTGGCGGCTGCTGCTGAGGATGTATCAGCGGTCGCAGCCTCCGCGTGGGCAGCCTAGGGGCGAGTGACCTCTCCTACCCCTGTTCTTCTGACTTCTCGTCTTCTTTCATCATGGTGTTCTGGCGTTCTTCCTGCCTCAGCCCCTTTACCACCATTGGCTTCTTCTGCCCCTCCTTCCGGGGGCGGCGTCTTCTTCCAGCGCCTCCATACCAAGCCAGTATACGAACCCCTCGGGGGGTGGGCCATGTCGCTGTCACATAGTAATTCAGGCAGGGAAGGCCCAATACTCTTTGCGGTCTTTTCCTAGGACCTCCCATCTCTTCACGCCCTTCTTCGCCACGCCAGTGGCCATTTCTAATGTCCATTTTACAGTCTATTAAATTGGGACTTCTGCACGTTTTCAAAAGTTCAAAGTCTCACAAATTTCAGGCGCACAGAACCCGATGGTATCGGGTCTCGTCATCTGTTCGTGAGGCCAAAATTGGGTCACCCTCCCAAGGCCGTGGGGTACTCGGTACAGGGCCGGTGTCAGGGGGAAATGTGTCACAGCAGCGGTGACCCGCTCCGTGGCCCTGAGCGCCCAAATAAATGATGGTGGTTTGTGATATAGTTTATGTGAACAGTTCGTGACGCCACCTGTGGTGTTTGGCAAGTAAAATGTTAAGCCAACGCTACATGCAGATCCACTGGGACTGATGAGATGGTGCAGCAAAGATGGTGTAGCTCCCCACAGGTGGAGCTGTAGTCCCAGGGCAGTGTGGATGTAAGATTAGAGGAGAGGCACAAGCGGTGAGGGGATTGGTACCCAGATGTAGCGGTGCTGAAGATGTTAGTGCACAAATGAATGGAGGACACCAGGGATGCAGTTTCAACGCTTTACTCACAGTTCTTGGTGCACACTGGTGCCCTCTTCCATGCCGTGTCCTCCAGGGCAGAGACTCAGCCAACCTCCCGGGCAAGTCAGGGCTCTCCTCTCCAACACTCCGCCAACATGTACCTTTCCTGAACAACTCCGCCAATGCACCTTTTATTGTGAAGCTCTCCAGTACCATGGTACTCTGGAGTTCCTCCTGTCAGATGTTCCTAACAATTCTACTCGTATGGCAGACAGCTGTAGCCTCTGTCAGGGACCCCTTTCTCCAGAGTCCTGACTCTCTATTCAGTTGCTGTTGTGCCCTGAGTCTTAGTTGGGAGTAGTGCATTTACAGCCAACTACTCCACCGATGGCTGCTGCAGAACCATAAGTGTCCATACAACCTCGGGGACCGGGCCCCGGCCTTGCGCTGAGAACCTTTAGGCAGGGTTCCTCTTCCGACCCACAACTCCTCTCTGTTCTCTCTACTCCTTCGTTCCGTACTTGTCTCTCTTTCCTATGGAAGCTTAGGTTGCAGTTCTACGTCTTTCTCTCTTGTTCCTTTCCCGTGCCAGCTGACTCAGATCACTGAGGCAGCTGCAGCACTCCTTTTTCTCTCCCTCTTGTAGGGATTTCCCTTCTCTCGGACCCGTCCTCAGACTCTCCTGACTGACTGTCCAGACTCCCCTCAGACTGACCTGTAATTCTAAACCTTCCCAACCTTTTATATGGATCTCAACTCCACCCACCTCCCAGCACATCCAGTGTTCCAAGCAGTGAACCATCAGAGGTGCTCTGCTACTCTCTAAGTACTGAGCCGCAATGTGGTTGTGCAGAACTACCCTGTTGTGTGGGATGCGAGTGTTGGAGCATGGAAAAGAGCTCCCAACTTACCTAGGTGGTGGGGCACTACACCTTAGGAGAACGTGCAGTACCTCTGTGGTGACTGAGCCTCAGGGGCGCCACAAGTACAGGATGGGAGAAATATATACCACGATAGGAGTCATATATACCAGAATGGGACCAGAATGGAGGACATATATACCAGGATAGATCCAGGGGGACATATACCAGGATGAGCGACATATATACTGCTCTGACAGCCTGGATGTTGCTGCCACCTCTGGTGCAGCAGTGGTAGCGCAACCTGTTCTGCAGGGAACCGCTCCAGAGGCTAAGTCCTCGTGCCGTGCTACTGGGCATGCCCGCAAGGTGACCTCTCACTGGAGAGTAGGGGTCACATGTTCAGGTCCTGCGTTGGATCTCATTGGTTCTTTCCAGGGTACTGGAAGGTCCCGTAAGTGCATGGCCATAAAAAGCCCGCATGGCGGCTCGGCCATGCACTAGTGTAGCATATTATGCTGTGTGTGTATGGTGATGGATGCATGGACTGGTGACTGACTTAAGAAACCCCTTCCCTCTGATAATACGAGTGGTGACCGAGTGCTGGTTAGTCAGCTCCAGATTGTGGCAAGCTACACGCCACTGTGCCTCCTGCACTGCACACTAGCGTCCGACGGTGGCCGGCTTTCCAGGGCCGTCGTCCTGCGGCTTTAGTTATTGCCGCGCTGCGGTAGCAGCGTCCATTGGCGGTTGCGGCTGCAATGCCACCCGCTGGGCTACCTGTGAAGCTAACAGGGCCAGCGTCTTTATATTAGTTACTGCCAAGCGACTGTGTGTCTGAACAGAGCCGCTCTAAGTGTTCAGGTGACGTTAACCTGAGCGCAGTACTTCACCTTTTGGTGCATCTGCTATTGTCCAGCAGCGGTCTTACCATCTACCACACGGTGGACCCCGGGCGGCGAACGCACCTCCTATTATTTATGTCAGGTGCATTCTGCCGACCCTAACATTACACTAGCGCCAGGGTCTGGCTGGTAATGGTAGACATGCAGCAGTTGCAGCGCTATATTCGGCACCTGGAGAGCAGGCTGGCGGTTATTGAGCGCCAACTCAGCTGCGAATACCGCGCTAACTGCCGCTCAGACGGTTGCTGAGGCTGTCTCACGTGTGCCCACACTATTGCCCACGCCGACAATCTCTCGCCTCCCGCTCCTCGACTCGTTCTCGGATGACAGCGCCACCTGTAGGGGATTTATCAGCCAGTGCTTAATTCAGCTCGAGTTACTGGCTGCACAGTTCCCTACAGAGCGGGCTAAGGTGGGATTTATCATCTCTTTATTGTCTGGCAGAGCATTACAGTGGGCTACACCGTTGTGGGAACGTGATCATCCTGTGGTTCAGGGTGCCGCTCAGTTCCTCGCGACCCTGAAGCAGGTCTTTTTGGGACCACGGATCACACACAACACCTCTCTCCAACTTCTGTCCTTAACACAGGGGTCACTCTCGGTCAGCCATTACGCCGTCCGGTTCTGCACATTGGCTTCTGAATTAGAGTGGCCGGACAAGGCATTGGTCCCGGTGTTTTGGAGAGGGTTGGCTGGGCATGTAAAGGATGCTCTAGCTACTAGAGAAGTTCCCACAAGTCTGGAGGGATTGATTGCAGTCTCCACCCGCATTGACCTCCGGTTTACGGAGCGCGCGCTGGAACGTGCACAATCCAGACGAAGGGTTAATTTGGCTCCCACCTTCACCGAGCCACTGAGATACCCGCACAGGAGCACGTACCCTCTGAACCTATGGAGGTGTCCCGCACCGACTCCAAGCCACCACCGGTGCGTAGTTATGTACGTTGCTACCAGTGTCAACAAGTTGGGCACTCGGCCAGCACGTGTCCTTTGCGGGCGAAAAAACACCCACGTCCTGTGGTCATAGGAGGTGGTCAGTCCAACATGAAACCCTTCTCACCCAAACCGGTATTCCGGGGTACCTTAGACAGTGGTCCCCTCACCTGGGAGGCAGAGGTTATCGTGGATTCCGGGGCCGAAGGGAATTTTATGTCCTCAACCTTCGCCCAGAAACACGCTATCCCTCAGGTGTTGCTGCCTCAACCTCTGACCATCATGGTGGTTAATGGGGCGCATTTGTCTACTCAGGTAACCCATCAGACTTTCCCTCTCGGGCTTTCTATCTCTCCATCCCATCGAGAGATCTTCTCCCTGCTCATTTTGCCTGACGGTATTGACCAGGTGCTACTTGGTCTTCCCTGGCTCTGTTGCCACTCTCCTCATATTGAGTGAGCATCAGGGAAAATACTGGCCTGGAGCAAAGATTGTGAGGGAAAGTGTCTGAAGGGCAGTCTTCAGGTGGCTTCCACTGAAGTGCCTGCGGATTTCTCCGTACTTCCTAAACCCTACCATCAGTACGCGAACGTCTTCCCCAAAAAATCTGCGGAGACGCTCCCGCCACACCGTCCATATGATTGCCCGACAGACCTCATGCCAGGCACAGAACCTCATAGGGGTTGTTTGTATCCACTAATCCACTATCACTCCCCGAAACTGAGGCTATGTCACAATATATTCAGGAGAACCTGGCTAGAGGTTTTATCAGGAAGTCGGTGTCGCCGGCTGGTGCAGGGTTCTTTTTCGTTCAGAAGAAGAGCGGAGAGTTACGTCCCTGCATTGATTACAGAGGTCTCAATGCCATAACAGTAAAGAACAAATACCCTCTTCCGCTGATCTCTGAACTCTTTGACAGGTTGCGAGGGGCCCGGATCTTTACAAAACTAGATCTACGGGGGGCATACAACCTGATCCGCATTCGCGAGGGAGACGAGTGGAAGACAGCCTTTAATACCAGGGATGGCCACTATGAATATCTGGTCATGCCCTTCGGCCTGTGTAATGCGCCAGCTGTCTTCCAAGACTTCGTCAACGACATCTTCCGCGACATGCTGTCTACTTCGGTGGTGGTCTGTCTGGATGACATACTCATCTTCTCGCCAGATTTGACCACTCACCGGAGAGACGTATGCAGGGTCTTCGACCGTTTACGGGAGAACTCTCTATACGCCAAGCTGGAGAAGTGCCAGTTTGAGCAGGAGTCATTGCCGTTCCTGGGCTACATCATCTCGGCACAGGGATTGGCTATGGATCCGGCCAAACTACAAGCGGTGATGGACTGACAGGAACCCCATTCACTCAAAGCAGTGCAGCGCTTCTTAGAGGTCGTAAATTATTACTGCCAGTTTATACCGCACTTCTCCACATTGGTGGCTCCTTTGGTGCTCTCACCAAGAAAGGAGACAACCCTAATGCTTGGTCAGAACAGGTCTCCAAGGCCTTCTTGTCTATTAAATCCCACTTTACTGGCGCTCCCATCTTACATCGTCCCGATGTGAACAAGGCATTTATTCTGGAGGTAGATGCCTCTTCCGTCGGTGCAGGAGCAGTCCTCTTCCAGAAGGATGCTCAAGGTCGGAAGCATCCATGCTTCTTCTTCTCAAAGACCTTTTCACCGGCGGAGAATTACTCCATCGGTGACAGGGAGCTGCTGGCCATGAAGTTGGCTTTTTCTGAGTGGAGACATCTCCTGGAGGGGGCTCGGTTTCCCTTCCAGGTATACACGGACCATAAGAATCTGGTCTATTTGCAAACGGCCCAGCGCCTGATCTCCCATCAGGCTAGGTGGTCGCTTTTCTTTTCCCGAATCTGCTTCACCCTGCATTATCTCTCTGGAGAGAAGAACGTCTGTGCGGATGCTCTTTCACACTCGGTGGTTTCGGCGGAAGAGGGAGAGGCTGAGCCTCAGCTTATTCTCCCGCCGGAGAGTTTTACAGCCGTGGCTCCAGTTTCACTCGAGTCAATGCCATCGGGCAAGACCTTGGTGCCTCCTCAGCTACGGCCGGAGGTCCTCGCCTGGGCACACGCCTCCAGGGTAGGTGGTCATTTTGGCAATAAACGGACCACCAAACTCCTGGCTAGGTCATATTGATGGCCACATATGGCTCGAGACGTTAAGGAATACATGCAAGCATACATCTTGTGTGCTCGGAACAGACCCTCTAGACAGAGGCCGGCGAGGCTGTTATATCCCTTGCCAGTGGCGGATAGACCATGGGAGATGGTTGGCATGGATTTCATAGTTGGCCTGCCCAAGTCTGGTGGCAGTACGGTCATCTGGGTGATCACCGACCATTTTTCCAAAATGGTGCATCTGGTGCCACTCTCACGGCTGCCTTCCGCTCGTGATCTTGCCACTTTGTTCATAAAGCACGTGTTCCGTTTACATGGCATGCCGGACAAAATCGTGAGTGACCGAGGTCCCCAGTTAGCGTCTCGGTTTTGGAGGGAGCTCTGCAGCCTACTCAGCATCGAGCTGAACCAGTCCTCCGCTTACCATCCAGAGACGAACGGCTTGGTCGAGAGAGTCAATCAGACCTTGGTTACCTACCTGTGGCATTTTGTCTCTGCCAGGCAGGATGACTGGGCATCCTTGCTACCTTGGGATGAATTTGCCCTAAACAATGCAGTGGCTGATTCCACTGGTCAGATGCCCTTCCTCCTAAACTACGGCCAACATCCACGCGTCCCTGTCCCGATGCCAGTGTCCTCCACTGACTCCAGGGTGGCAGACAGGGCAGTGGAGGCCCGGGACACTTCGGATCGCACTCAGGATGCTATCCGTGCTTCTAAGGAAAGGATGAGGGCGTCCGCCGATACGCATCGGCGACCCGCTCCAAGCTTCTCCCCTGGCGACATGGTGTGGCTCTCCACCCGAAATATTAAAACTACGGGTCGAGTCCCCTAAGTTCGCCCCGCGATATATTGGACCTTTCAAGGTTCTCGAGTGAATTAGCTTGGTGGTCTACCGCCTGGCTCTTCCTCCACATTTAGCCAATTCGGACGTGTTTCATGTGTCCCTCCTCAAACCAGTTCACATGGCCTGGTTTTCTGAGTCATCGGCCGGGTCGTCAGACTTGTCGTCTGACGAGTTTGAGATTAATGCCATTGTTGGGCGCAGGTTTGTCCATGGCAAAAAAATTTATTTAGTGGATTGGAAGGGTCATGGGCCCGAGGCTCGGACCTGGGAGCCGGTGGAAAACATCCACGCACCGCTCCTGATCGCGGCTTTTGAGCGCAGTGAGGCGTGGGCCTTAGGAGGAGGGTAATGTGAGGAGTCGGATTCCTGACTCTGCACAGCGGGAATCCAGAACCAGACATCCAGCGGTCTCTCATTCTCCTCTGACCGCTCCGGGTGCTGCTCAGACTTGCTCTCACAGCCTGGATGTTGCTGTCACCTCTGGTGCAGCAATGGTAGCGCAACCTGTTCTGCAGGGAACCGCTCCCGAGGCTAAGTCCTCGTGCCATGCTACTGTTCATGCCCGCAAGGTGACCTCTCACTGGAGAGCAGGGGTCACATGTTCAGGTCCTGCGTCGGATCTGATTGGTCCTTTCCAGGGTACTGGAAGGTCCCGGAAGCGCATGGCTATCAAAAGCCCGCATGGCGGCTCGGCCATGCGCTAGTGTAGTATATTATAATGTGTGTGTATGGTGATGGATGCATGGACTAGTGACTGACTTATTAAGAAACACCCGAGCGCAGTACTTCACCATTTGGTGCATCTACTATTGTCCAGCAGCGGTCTTACCATCTACCGCACGGTGGACCCCGGGCGGCGAACGCACCTCCTATTATTTATATCTGGTGCGTTCCGCCGACCCTAACACATACCATGATTGGACACACATAAAACAGGATGGGCCCAGGATGGGAGACATATATACCAGGATGGGTGACATATATAACAGGTTGGACCCAGGTAGACTTATATGCCAGGATGGAGGTCAAATATACCATGATGGGGAGCATATATACTAGGAGGGGCGACATATATACCAGGATAGGAGTCATACATACCAGGATGGGGCACATATAAAACAGGATGGGCCCAGGATGGGAAACCTAAATACCAGGATGGGTGACATATATACCAGGTTTGACCCAGGGAGACATATATACCAGGATGGGTGTGATATACACCAGGATGGGGAACATACACTGTGTTCCAAATTATTATGCAAATGATATTTTTCTCTGATTTTCCTAAATAGTCGGTACAAATGACAGTCAGTCTAATAAAAGTCATCACCAGTTAGAGTATACATCAAATTTTGTTGAAGAAACCTCCCAATAATAACAGTATAATCTCCAAAATGAATAAAAACTCAAAATGCACTGTTCCAAATTATTAGGCACAGTAGAATTTCTAAACATTTGCTATGTTTTAAAGAACTGAAAATGCTCATTTGTGGAATTTGCAGCATTAGGAGGTCACATTCACTGAACAAAAAGGATATTTTGGAGTTGAATAGCTTAACAGGCCAAGTTACATGTTAACATAGGAACCCTTCTTTGATATCAGCTTCACAATTCTTGCATCCATTGAAATTGTGAGTTTTTGGAGAGTTTCTGCTTGTATTTCTTTGCATGAAGTCAGAATAGCCTCCCAGAGTTGCTGTTTTGATGTGAACTGCCTCCCATCCTCATAGATCTTTTGCTTGATGATACTCCAAAGGTTCTCTATAGGGTTGAGGTCAGGGGAAGATGGTGGCCACACCATGAGTTTATCTCCTTTTATGCCCATAGCAGCCAATGACTCAGAGGTATTCTTTGCAGCATGAGATGGTGCATTGTCATGCATGAAGATGATTTTGCTCCTGAAGGCACGTTTCTGCTTTTTATACCATGGAAGACAGCTGTCAGTCAGAAACTCTATATACTTTGCAGAGGTCATTTTCCTACCTTCAGGAACCTTAAAGGGCCCTACCAGCTGTTTCCCCATCATTCCGGCATAAAACATGACTCCTCCACCTCCTTGCTGACGTCGCAGCCTTGTTGGGGCATAGTGGCCATCCCCAACCATCCACTACTCCATCCATCTGGACCATCCAGGGTTGCTCGACACTCATCAGTAAACAAGACTGTTTGAAAATTAGTCTTCATGTATGTCTGGGCCCACTGCAACTATTTCTGCTTGTGAACACTGTTTAGGGGTGGCTGAATAGTAGATTTATGCACCACAGCAAGCCTTTGAAGGATCCTACACCATGAGGTTTGAGGGACTCCTGAGGCACCAGCAGCTTTAAATATCCGTTTGCTGGTTTGTAATGGCTTTTTAGCAGCCACTCTGTTAATCCGATGAACTTGCCTGGCAGAAACCTTCCTCATTCTGCCTTTATCAGCACAAACATGTCTGTGCTCAGAATCAACCACAAATCTCTTAACAGTACAATGATCACGTTTAAGTTTTTGGGAAATATCTAATGTTTTCATCTCTTGACCAAGGCATTGCACTATTTGATGCTTTTCAGCAGCAGAGAGATCCTTTTTATTTCCTAAATTCTTTGAAACCTGTGCCCTGCTTAATAATGTGGAACATCATTCTTAAGTAGCTTTCCTTTAATTGAGCTCACCTGGTAAACTAATTATCACAGGCATTTGAGATTGATTTCAGTGATCCAAAGAGCCCTGATACACAATACCATCTATGAGTTTATTTGATAAACAAAAAATTACATTTTTATGACACTTAAATCCAATTTGCATAATAATTTGGAACACAGTGTATATACCAGGAGGGGCGACATATATACTAGGATAGGAATCATACATACCAGGATGGGGCACATATAAATCAGGATTGGCCCAGGATGGGAAACATATATACCAGGTAGAACCCTGGGAGACATACTGTATATACGAGGATGGGGGACATATATACCAGGATGGATGAGATATACACCAGAATAGGAAACATATATACCAGGATGGGAGACATATATACCCGGATAGGCCCAGGATGGGGACATTACTACATAATGGGGGAAGGAAGCCAACACAAATGTCCTTATGAAAGTTAGAATGCTACAAAGGCCCATACATTTGATGAACATGCTGGAGGAGGCCCAGGTACAAATTTTGAACAGTGGCCCATTGGACTCTTTTTAAGCCACTGGTCGCAGGTTGTTTGATCTGGCGGTTGTGGAGGTTGGTGTAATGATGAATGTAACAGGGATAAAAGTTCCTAGCTGGGGATAGAAATTCCTTGATCTACCCATCAGTGTGGGGCACCCACCAATCAGTAAGTGATCTTCTAGCACGTTAGATAGGTGATGATTTAATTTAACTGGACATCCCCTTTAACCACTAATGGTATGTGACTTATAGTGTATGACGACAGAGTGAGGTGGAGGTAGAGTTTACAACACATTCTTAGTGTCATCTCAGCCCTCAGTGACTTATACTTTTTATAGTCCTGACATGTTGCTATTTGTTCACTAATAAGCATATGTGCAAAACTTCTCACTCCCTGTTGGGTGATGCTGGGACTTACTAGTATTGTACCTTTTCTAGGGGAAAGGTTACCAGGGACCATTTACAAAACCTGCTCTTCTAACATTAGCATGATTACTTATAGTCGGCCTTATAAGAGTGGTCACTGCCTTTTCCTTCCTAATCCCATGGTTCCTGGGTCCTGGATCATGGATGCTGTTTGTTCCACCCTTTCTCCTCTCCCTTTTTTATTACTTTGTCCGATGGTGAAGTGTTTATTGTTGATGCTTTATGCTCAAACTCACAGTTTTACAATTTGATGTGATTAATGGTAAGTAAGCCGACTTGTCACCAGGAGTCTGGCAGTTGACATAGTACTTCTACCAGTTCTTCTTTGGTTGCAGTAGCCAATTGTGCTTTAAAGCACCACTCCAGCATTTTTTTCACCACTGGAGCGGTGCTTAAAGCGTAAGTCCCCTATCCCTGGTTATATACTCACCTTCCGGTGTTTTCCCCGTTTTTGGGGGCCATTCCGGGTCCTTGGCGTCATCTTATGAGTGCAGCTTCTGACTGGCCAGAACTCAGAACCTTTGTCACAAGCTCTCAGTGCAAGTCTATGAGATTTAGAATTAGGCTATCATAGACTTAAATTTATTAGTGACCTCCATAAAACACTGCAGCAACCGTTAGGTCACAAACTGCAGGAAACGGACCGGAGTGTCGGCAAAAGCAGATGAACACGCCGGAAGGTGACTATCAGACAGGGAGCTGGAGACTTCGATTTTTAAGCAACACTCCAGCTGTGAAATAAAGAAAAAAATGCGGGAGTTTTGCTTTAACTTTTGAGATAAAATAATATTAAATACCGACAGGGGTGTAGCTGCAGTGCTGGAGCCTCAGTAAAAAAATCTACATCGCAGCCTACAACTGTCATTGATCTTTAATAGTACTGATCTTATCATAGGCGCAAAAGGGACCCCTTCGGTCTCCTTAGGCTCCAGGGCCTGGGTGCAAGTGGAATCCCTGCAACCATTGCATTTACACTCGTTGTTCTGCCTATTCTGTGCAGCAAGATATTTTAAGTGCTGTTACAGCTATGTCTATTAGGTGTCATAGTTGCCCTTCTTTCTTATTCATGTGTTTGGAATCTTCTGTTTCCCTAAATGGTTCTCTGTTCAGAACCGCCCTTCTTCCTTCGTTTGCAGCATGTAACCATTTCTACCAGACTTCTGACAAGCTTACATGTGCTCAGCTCTCTGCAAAACCACTGCTTATAACAAGCGGATTCTGGTAAGGTTTAATGCATCTATGTAAATATGCTATGCATCGGTGTTAACAGCCATAATGCAGCCCCCCAGGATATTTGCAATGCATGTTCAGCTCCTGTAATGCTATTACACTGCATGATAGTTATATGCATACTCTGGTCAGTGAATGCAAAGCTGACAGCCATGAGTTGTTTTAGATATCTCTTTCTCTTTTACTGCTGTGTATGTTGTATTGCTCAGCTTCTTTATAATGTATGCTACCGATATAACAGCATCCTGTATCATTGCTACTGTTGTGATAGTACCCTGTATTGCTGTGATATGGTCTGCCAGTACTGACATGCTGCATTATGTTTCTTATAGTTTTTACCTGAATCATCCATAACTGTGTTCAACAATCTCTGATATCATCTACAACTCCGTACAACAGCCCCTGATCCCATCTACTACTGTGTTCTACTATACCATCTGTTATCATCTCCCATTGTTGTCCATATCATCCCAATAAATATAGACTTAAGCACCCATACAGTCTTGTTACTGGGAGTGGATGAAAGGTTTAGCCGTATGCTGGAATCGACACGGCATCATACGTGGAAGAAGGCAGAACACTCGTGGTGACTGAGCTCCATCCATTAAATGAAAGTTTTGTTAACTTTGGTGTGGTTTCTTTATTGTTGCATGGGAATTTTGGGAAAAATGTGTTCTACTGTTTGGGTCTCAGCAATATGCCTGCAGAGAGTGAGAAAAGTAATGAAATGGTTACAATTAACCCTAATCCTGGACCACGACATAATTTGAATCTCCAGATTCAATATATATAATGGGGCCCCACAACACTGATGGGGCAGAGGAGCAGTTGGGCTCAGGTAACAGAGCAATCTCTGAACATCCTATTGTTCTGCCACAATAGCTGCACCCTGGTCCGCCCTTAACCCCTTCACGACCCATGACGCCTACGTAGGCGTCATGAAAAGTCGTGCCCAAACGACCTATGACGCCTACGTAGGCGTCATGCTATAAATAGCCCCCCTGCGGGTTGGGTAACTGGGGTCACTGAAAGGTCACCCGACCCGCACACAAAGGACCCTTCAGAGTTAACACCTGGGGCTGTGGCTTAGCCCCCACGTGCCTACGATCGCTCTGATTGGCTGTTAAAAGTGAAACTGCCAATCAGAGCGATTGTAATATTTCACCAATGATGCTCAAATAGCATCGGACATGGCTGGACACTGAGACCCGACCACCCCCACACCATCTGACGGCACCGATCGGCAGCCGCCATCATAATCTGCCCCCCCGCCTTCCCTCCGCCCCCCCAGCCCTCCGATCACCCCTCCGATCACCCACTCTCACCCTCCTTTGTGCCTCTGACATCCCGCTATCCATCCCGGTGTCCTGCCGTCCAGTGTCATGGGCGCCGCCATCTTGCAAGATGGCGAGCGCATGCGCAGTGCGCCGAATCGAATCTGCAACGCTGCAGATTCATTCATTTATTTTGATCACTATGATAAACTTTCATAGTGATCAAAATAAAAAAAAGTAAATCACCGCCCCCCTTATCACCCCCATGGGTTATGGCTAGGGCTAGGGCTAGGGTTGGACTTAGGGTTAGGGTTGGACTTAGGGTTAGGGTTGGACTTAGGGTTAGGGTTGGACTTAGGGTTAGGGTTGGACTTAGGGATTTCGTTAGGGGTGTGTTGGGATTAGGGTTGTGGTTAGGGTTATGATTAGGGTTGGGATTAGGGTTAGGGGTGTGTTGGGGTTAGGGTTGGAGATAGAAGTGAGGGGTTTCCACTGTTTAGGCACATCACGGGGTCTCCAAACGTGACATGGAGCCACCATTTATTCCAGCCAATTTTGCGTTCAAAAAGTCAAACGGTGCTCCCTCCATTTCGAGCCCCGACGTGTGCCCAAACAGTGGTGTACCCCCACTTATGGGGTATCAGCGCACTCAGGAAAAATTGCACAACAACTTTGGGGGTCTAATTTCTCCTGTTACCCTTGGGAAAATAAAAAAATGGGGGCTAAAATAATTATTTTTGTAGAAAAAAAAGATTTTTTATTTTCACGGTTCTGCGTTATAAACTTCTGTGAAGCACTTGGGGGTTCAATGTGCTCACCACACATCTAGATAAGTTCCTTGGGGGGTCTAGTTTCCAAAATGGGGTCACTTGTGGGGGGTTTCCACTGTTTAGGTACATCAGGGGCTCTGCAAACGTAACATGACGCCCACAGACCATTCCATCAAGTCGGCATTTCAAAACGTCACTACTTCCCTTCCGAGCCCCAACGTGTCCCCGAACAATGGTCCACCCTCATATATGGGGTACCAACGTACTCAGGACAAACTGGACAACAACTTTTGGCGTCCAATTTATCCTGTTACCCTTGTGAAAATAAAAAATAGTGGGCTAAAAATCATTTTTTGAGGAAAAAAAATATTTTTTTATTTTCACAGCTCTGCGTTATAAACTTCTGTGAAGCACTTTGGGGTTCAAAGTGCTCACCTCACATCTAGATTAGTTCCTTAGGTGATATAGTTTCCAAAATGGGGTCATTTGTGGGGGGTTTGCACTGTTTAGGTACATCAGGGGCTCTGCAAACGTAACATGACGCCCACAGACCATTCCATCAAGTCGGCATTTCAAAACGTCACTACTTCCCTTCTGAGCCCCGACGTGTGCCCAAACAGTGGTCCCCCCACATATGGGGTACCAGCGTACTCAGGACAAGCTGGACAACAACTTTTAGGGTCCAATTTATCCTGTTACCTTTGTGAAAATAAAAAATAGCAGGCTAAAAATTTATTTTTTGAGGAAAAAAAATATTTTTATTTTAACGGTTCTGCGTTATAAACTTGTGTGTAGCACCTGGGGGTTCAAAGTGCTCAGTATGCATCTAGATAAGTTCCTTAGGGGGTCTAGTTTCCAAAATGGGGTCATTTGTGGGGGAGCTCCAAAGTTTACGCACACAGGGGCTCTGCAAACACGACATGGTGTCCGCTAACGATTGGAGCTAATTTTCCATTCAAAAAGTCAAATGACGCTCCTTCCCTTCTGAGCCATGCCATGCGCTCAAACAGTGGTTTCCCCCCACATATGGGGTACCAGTGTAGTAAGGACAAACTGGACAACAACTTTTGGGGTCCAATTTATCCTGTTACCCTTGGGAAAATAAAAAATAGCGGGCTAAAAAATCATTTTTGAGGAAAAAAAAATATTTTTTTATTTTCATGGCTCTGCATTTATAAACTTCTGTGAAGCACTTGGGGATTCAGAGTGCTCACTACACATCTAGATAAGCTCCTTGGGGGTTCTAGTTTCCAAAATGGGGTCACTTGTGGGGGTTTCTACTGTTTAGACACACAGGGGCTCTGCAAACGCAACATGACGCCCGCAGAACATTCCATCAAAGTCTGCATTCCAAAATGACACTCCTTCCCTTCTGAGTTCTCCCGTGCGCCCAAACAGTGGTTCCCCCCCACATATGGGGTATCGGTGTACTCAGGACAAATTGCACAACAACTTTTGTGGTTCAATTTCTCCTGTTAGCCTTGTGAAAATAAAAAATAGCGGGCTAAAAAATCATTTTTGAGCAAAAAAAAATTATTTTTTATTTTCACTGCTCTGCGTTATAAACTTCTGTGAAGCACTTGGGGGTTCAAAGTGCTCACCACACATCTAGATAAGTTCCTTCGGGGGTCTAGTTTCCAAAATGGGGTCACTTGTGGGGGGGCTCCAATGTATAGGCACACAGGGGCTCTCCAAATGCGACATGGTGTCCGCTAACGATTGGAGCTAATTTTCCAATCAAAAAGTCACATGGCGCTCCTTCCCTTCCAGGCCCTGCGGTGCACCCAAACAGTGGTTTATGACCACATATGAGATATTGATGTACTCAAGAGAAATTGCCCAACAAATTTTAGGATCCATTTTATCCTGTTGCCCATGTGAAAATGAAAAAACTGAGGCTAAATAAAATTTTTGTGAAAAAAAGTACTTTTTTTTTACAGATCAATTTATGAAGCACCTGGGGGTTCAAAGTGCTCACTATGCATCTAGATAAGTTCCTTGGAGGGTCTAGTTTCCAAAATGGGGTCACTTGGGGGGGAGCTCCAATGTTTAGGCACACAGGGACTCTCCAAACGTCACATGGCAACCGCTAAATATTCCAGCATATTTTACATTCAAAAAGTAAAATGGCGCTCCTTGCCTTCTGAGCCCTGCCGTGCGCCCAAACAGTGGTTTGAGACCACATATGAGGTATCGGTGTACTCAGGAGAAATTGCCCAACAAATTTTAGGATACATTTTATCCTGTTACCCATGTGAAAATGAAAAAACTGATGCTAAAAGAAAATTTTGGTTGGAAAAATTAAAATGTCCATTTTTTCATTCCATGTTGCTTTAGTTCCTGTGAAGCACCTGAAGGGTTAATAATCTTCTTGAATGTAGTTTTGAGTAGCTTGAGGGGTTCAGTTTTTAGAATGGTGACACTTTTGGGTATTTTCTGCCATATAGACCCCTCAAAGTGACTTCAAATGTGAGGTGGTCCCTAAAAAAAAATGGTTTTGTAAATTTTACTGTAAAAATGAGAAATTGCTGGTCAACTTTTAACCCTTATAACTTCCTAACGAAAAAAAATGTTGTTTCCAAAATTGTGCTGATGTAAAGTAGACATGTGGGAAATGTTATTTATTCACTATTTTGTGTCACATAACTCTCTGGTTTAACAGAATAAAAATTCAAAATTTGAAGATTGCAAAATTTTCAAAATTTTCACCAAATTTCCATTTTTTTCACAAATAAACGCAAAAATTATCGACCTAAATTTACCACTAACATGAAGCCCAATATGTCATGAAAAAACAGTCTCAGAATCGCTAGGATGCGTTGAAGCGTTCCTGAGTTATTACCTCATAAAGGGACATTGGTCAGAATTGCAAAAAATGACCAGGTCATTAAGGTCAAAATAGGCTGGGTCATGAAGGGGTTAATATATTCTTTTAAGTTCTCTATGGAAAGACCAAAAATAAGTAATGTATGTTGGATGCGCCCCATTTTTGTATTCACCTTTCACTCTCCAGCAATTGTCACGCGCCTCATCCTTGATTATCACTGTTCCATAAACTGTGATATAATTTGTGTGAATGAAGACCTGGATAACAATTATTCTGCTGGATATATGTGCCATGTATCTTGGCATCTATCAGATTCGATTTTCCCTGGTGAACAGTAACCCATTAAAATGATATAACAGTATCAGGCATCCAATGGAAAAGACAAAGTGATGACGCCAGACCCTCAGGAGATATGGAAATCTATTACCTTCACACAGAAGACAATATTCCTTTCTCTGACTGTTTTATTACATCTGTGTCACAAGACGTTAATTTTACTACATCAGGTTAAGGGACACCAGATGGACGGCTGGGGCAGACATTCATAAACATAAATCTATTATTGGAGGCCAATGACATGATAAGAAGAGACAGGCGTCCTCTCCAGGGGGCATGAGATGCTATAAAATCTCCTTCAGGTTTTGGTGCCAACATGCTTTCTGCATGGATGAACTGATAATACGCAAAGGTATTGTATGGAAATTGAGCAAAACAGTCATTGAAGGACTGAAATTTTCCTATTCTCCTACCTGGTTTTAGACCAGTGGTAGATGTAGTCCACTACACGGACAACTTCAGGGCCCAACACCACTGTTGGGCCTCATCATCTAAAGATGCCCCTAGGTCTTTCAACTTCTGAGCTTTAAAGTCATGCAAATGACCAATCACCCAGGCAGACATCCCTGTTAATGGTTATTTTGGGTCATCGCATGATGAGATGTGTTCTTCCACTTGTGAATATTATATTATTGGTGAAGTTGGAGATAGGACAAGAGCTGTGACAACATCTTATTTAAGGTACTGTCACACTTAGCGATGTACCAGCGATCTCGACCAGCAATATGACGTTGTCAGGATCGCTGGTGCATCGCTAAGTGGTCGCTAGTGAGCTGCCAGACAGGCAGATCTCACCAGCGACATAGCAGAGGACGGGGGTCGCTACTTACCTGTCAGACGAGGCGATCCTCACGTCCTCCCGCCCGCCCGCCTCCACGCATTGCTCGTCGGCGCCACAGGAAGCCCAGCAGGAAGCTGACGATGAGAAACGGTCCAGGACGTTCTCGCGCAATGAGCGATGGACAGCAGGGGAGCGGTCGGAGGTAAGTATCACACATAGCGATATCACTAGCAATATCGCTGCTACGTCACAAAAACCAGTGACGTTATAGCGATATTGCTAGCGATATCGCTTAGTGTGACTGTCATGGTCGCGTGTGTCAGGACGCAGATGTTTCCGCAAGGCGGACCCATAACACACGTGACCCTGGATACACCGCCTCCAGTGGGGCGCATTTAAATAATAAAACGTGCAGGTGGATACGCCGCCTCCACCTGGCGAATTTAGGTATTACATGTTATACATACAATATCTGGAAACACCGCCTCCAGTAAGGCGCATTTAAATAATAAAGGGGGGAACCTGGGTAACTTTAACAATGGTGGGCCCTGCAATAGGGAAAAGGGAATTGGAGACCTCCTGAGCTCCCCTGAGCCAGTGTCCCTGCACTCCTAACGTTCCCTATGCCGGTTTCGCACCGGGCGCCGCACGCGTACCTCAACGCCCTTGCTCACCCTGAACCTAAACCCTCACTAGGGAATGGGTCGGTGCGGAGACTAATCCCACCACTGCACTAATAACACACATGAGGAAAGAGACAATACAGGGGAAACACCACTTAGCTTTGCTCTGTTGCGTGCGCTCCTAGCAACAGAGCCCACCACCTGCGTGCGTCTTCTCCTCCACCCGGATCCATCACCATAACAGGACCCTTCACCTTAGTGCAGCCTTGGAGCAGAGTCCAACACCAGTTGCAGCTGCTTAGAACCAGAGTCCCAAGGATGAGTTCAGCTGCTGACACGAAGTCGAGCATGCTTGAGTCCAGCTCAGCGGCCAAGTCCCACATGGTGAGTGCCACTCTCCATAGTCGCCACTCCACCAGCCCATGCAGACACTTCCCGCTGACACCATCACTGCGACTCCACCACGCCATGCCAGCCCTTCGTCCAGACACCATAGCTGAAACACATCCCCCCTGGCTAAGCTGCGCAGGACTCCTCACCAGCTCCATCCTTCCTCCAGGCTCTCCAAAAACAGAATGAACACAAACTCACAATATCACAGGCAGTGATTGCACACCTCTAGCACACCTTTATAGGGTGTCACACCTAATACCTAATTAAGTGCACAAAAACCCAAAGTGCAATACCACAACCACCACCGGGGACAGTCAAAACACCTTTGAACTTAACCAAAGTAAAAAAAGTTCACCCAGTGATTTAAAACTGTCAGATCACTTCAGATCATGACAGTACCCCCTCCTTAATGAGGGGCCTCTGGACCCTCAAGACCACCCCTCATTAGGGAAACACCTACAGCGGGGACGCCCAGACCCTGAGTTCACCCCACCATTACCTGACACTTCAGGTTTATGACAAACGCACCGCTGGTATTGGCAATACATGTTCATTTTGGAGGCACCACTCATCTCCACAGCGCCGACCTGGGGAACGAGTTTATGTATGTGTATGTTTGTTTGTTATGAGCTGATCAGACTCCACAACACATTTCCAAGATGTTTTTTAGTGGCACACATACACGCTCGTTCACACACAGGTCCGGACCTGAACATTTATTACACACATTCGTTTGCCATTTTTTTGGTGAACTCACTCTGGACTTGACAACAGAGGAGTCCCCCTGTGTCACCACACTCACACCCCCACTATTCACCAAGGGACACCACCCTCCAACCCTTTCACCATGAGGACTGCGCCTCCTAGGGTTGGTTAATGGCGAGGGTAGAGATTTGTCCCTACTCCCCCGCAGCACACCTGCTGCACACACCAGGAGGAGAAGGGGACCGGGAAATGGAGGAAATATACTCTCGCTGGTCGCCTCCACACGACCAGGAGGGCGGCTTCTTCGATGGTATGAAGATATGGCATAAAACCCCGCAGACTATCACCAGTCAGCTCACCACAGGGGCGTACCCCTTCACCTCGGGGAATACCAGGCAGCTCCGTGGGGCACCATTCCTCCCACCTGCCTGGGTGCGCCCGCATGCATGAACCAGTCCCGCTCCCCAGCAGCGACTCTAGGGGGTTTTAGTACCATAGCCGCAGGAATATGGAGGAAAATATATATACTCGCTGGTCGCCTCCACACGACCAGGAGGGGCGGCATCGAAGATTTGGCATGAGCCCCGCGGACTATTCACCAATCTGCTCACCACAGGGGCGTACCCCTTCACCTCGGGGAATACCAGGCAGCTCCGTGGGGCACCATTCCTCCCACCTGCCTGGGTGCGCCCGCATGCATGAACCAGTCCCGCTCCCCAGCAGCGACTCTAGGGGGTTTTAGTACCATAGCCGCAGGAATATGGAGGAAAATATATATACTCGCTGGTCGCCTCCACACGACCAGGAGGGGCGGCATCGAAGATTTGGCATGAGCCCCGCGGACTATTCACCAATCTGCTCACTACAGGGACGTACCCCTTCACCTCGGGGAATACCAGGCAGCTCCGTGGGGCACCATTCCTCCCACCTGCCTGGGTGCGTCCCCTGTAAGAGCAAGTCCCGCTCCCCAGCAGCGACTACACACCTAGTCTGCTCACCACAGGGATGTACCCCTTCACCTCGGGGAATACCAGGCAGCTCCGTGGGGCACCATTCCTCCCACCTGCCTGGGTACCTCCCCGTGCATGAGCAAGTCCCGCTCCCCAGCAGCGACTCTAGGGGCTTTTGCCAGACCGCAGCCGCCATTTTTTTTTTTTTTCTCTGGTTATCTGAGCAGAGGCCCCAGAACGTGATAACTGCTGCTGCAGCGGCTCTAAACACCTTGCCGCTCCCCACTCACCTCAGTGAGGCCCGGCAGCAATAACTCAGCGGTCTCCACATGGCCAAAGCTCACCAGAAAAAAAAACTGTATGGCCTGTGATAATGTCATGGTCGCGTGTGTCAGGACGCAGATGTTTCCGCAAGGCGGACCCATAACACACGTGACCCTGGATACACTGCCTCCAGTGGGGCGCATTTAAATAATAAAACGTGCAGGTGGATACGCCGCCTCCACCTGGCGGATTTAGGTATTACACGTTATACATACAATATCTGGAAACACCGCCTCCAGTAAGGCGCATTTAAATAATAAAGGGGGGAACCTGGGTAACTTTAACAATGGTGGGTCCTGCAATAGGGAAAAGGGAATTGGAGACCTCCTGAGCTCCCCTGAGCCAGTGTCCCTGCACTCCTAACATTCCCTATGCCGGTTTCGCACCGGGCGCCGCACGCGTAGCTCAACGCCCTTGCTCACCCTGAACCTAAACCCTCACTAGGGAATGGGTCGGTGCGGAGACTAATCCCACCACTGCACTAATAACACACATGAGGAAAGAGACAATACAGGGGGAAACACCACTTAGCTTTGCTCTGTTGCGTGCGCTCCTAGCAACAGAGCCCTCCACCTGAGTGCATCTTCTCCTCCACCCGGATCCATCACCATAACAGGACCCTTCACCTTAGTGCAGCCTTGGAGCAGAGTCCAACACCAGTTGCAGCTGCTTAGAACCAGAGTCCCAAGGATGAGTTCAGCTGCTGACACGAAGTCGAGCATGCTTGAGTCCAGCTCAGCGGCCAAGTCCCACATGGTGAGTGCCACTCTCCATAGTCGCCACTCCACCAGCCCATGCAGACACTTCCCGCTGACACCATCACTGCGACTTCACCACGCCATGCCAGCCCTTCGTCCAGACACCATAGCTGAAACACATCCCCCCTGGCTAAGCTGCGCAGGACTCCTCACCAGCTCCATCCTTCATCCAGGCTCTCCAAAAACAGAGTGAACACAAACTCACAATATCACAGGCAGTGATTGCACACCTCTAGCACACCTTTATAGGGTGTCACACCTAATACCTAATTAAGTGCACAAAAACCCAAAGTGCAATACCACAACCACCACCGGGGACAGTCAAAACACCTTTGAACTTAACCAAAGTAAAAAAAGTTCACCCAGTGATTTAAAACTGTCAGATCACTTCAGATCATGACAGTGACATGCTCTTTAGCCTCTATGCTTCATTATTGATCCATTGCCACATTCATATAAGAAGGAATTGTTACTGTAGCACCAGGTGATGGATATTATGAATATTTCATTGAGATTGGAAATTGCAGGGAAATTCCAGGAGTAAATGAAAGGGATTTTCCAGGCATTTGCTTAAACCAAAACCTTACTAGTAAAAAACATTTACTCGGTAAATCCCCTGGAGCTTCAATGAGCCTGTAGAATGTCATTGCTTTGATGAGTCAGGAAAGGGCATGAATTGGTGGAGCTACTGCAGTGAGGGAACAGGGACTACTGGTGGAGCTGCAGTGAGGGAATATGAACTGGTGGATTTGTAGCTGTGGAGTAAAGGTACTGTCACACTTAGCGATGTACCAGCGATCCCGACCAGTGATATGACGCGGTCAGGATCGCTGGTGCATCGCTAAGTGGTCGCTAGTGAGCTGCCACACAGGCAGATCTCACCAGCGACATCGCTGTGGACGAGGGTTGCTACTTACCTGTCACACCAGGCGATCCTGACGTCCTCCCGCCCGCGTCCACGCGTCGCTCGTCTCCACAGCAGGAAGCTGACGACGAGAAACGGCTCAGGACGTTCTCGCACGATCAGCGATAACCAGCGGGGGAGCGGTCAGAGGTAAGTATCAGACACAGCGATATCGCTAGCAATATCGCTATAACGTCACAAAACCAGTGACGTTATAGCGATATTGCTAGCGATATCGCTTAGTGTGACAGGCCCTTAACACTGTCTCATGGAGCTGTGAGGAAAGGTAGACTGGTGGTTCTGGAGCATTACAATGGACAAATAGAGTGACAGGGACCATGATTTAATAGGGCCTTGATCAGTGAAAGGTAGGCAGTGTTTTTAAAAAATATATGGAGACGATATAAAAAGGGAACAAAACAATACTGCTTAAACAATTATATAGAATAAAAAAGAAATAACAAAAGAAAATTATTAAGCCTGGTGTCATGGAAATGGCTCAGAGCTTAGAGGAGGGTAGCACTCAGATTGGGAAAATGTACCACCCTCACAGTGAACTGTGACTTCCAGGACGAAAAATGCAGAAACTCAAACGTTCATTTTTATTAGCTCAATTCTAAGCCTACATACTGTATATATACAGGGGGCTCTCCGGTCAATGTGTATATACAGTATATACAGGGGGCTCTCCAGTCAGTGTAAATATATATCTATATACTGTATATAAAACTGAATGTATATATGTGTGTATCACCAACCAATCACGAAGCATCTTTCATTTCACCAGAGCTGTTCAAAAGAAGCTGAGCTGTGATTGGTTGCTATGAGCAACAGTTTTCCTTGCAACAATCACTAAGTATCTCTCATCTCACCAGAGCTGGTTAAAAGTAGCTGAGCTGTGATTGGTTGCTATGAGCAAGATGCCCCACTTGACAACACCTCAGCAGACACTGACATGGTGGGAGAAATCTAGCATCTTTGGGAACATACGCTCCCAGTCATTGTCTGACCCCCTGAAAGGAGCAGAGAGCACATGACAGAAATGAATCCCCCCTCCCGTGCCTATATACACATCACACATCCTCCATCCATAGGCACATCTTCCCTCTTAAAGGAATCATTGGTATGGAAGTCAGAGCAAATCCATCCAGCGCTGTGGTTTTGACCTCAGGCCTTTCTTAAAGGGATCCCTGGTATGGAAGTTAGGACCGTTCCACTCAGCTCTGTGGCTCTGACCCCAGGGTCTCTTAAAGGGATCATTAGTATGGAAGTTAGGGCAAATCCACTCAGTGCTCTGGTTCTGACCCCAGGCCCCTCTTAAAGGGATCCCCGTTATGGAAGTTAGGAACACTCAGCGCTCTGGTTCTGACCCCAGGTTGACGGGATGATGTGGGATATTAGGGGGCGTAGTCCGGTAGCTCTGGCTGACAGGATTATGTGGGATATTATAGTGAATGTGGCTATGCGGAGTGGGTGTGGCTCTTCACTCACCATTATATCTATAGATATAATCATTATAATTTGTTATAACTAACCGTAGTTAGTTACTATGCCCGGGCAGCACCGGGCTCTTCAGCTAGTATATAATATACTAGCTGAAGAGTCCAGCGCTGCCTGGGCATAGTAACTAACTACGGTTAGTTATAACAAATTATAATGATTATTTCTATATATAAAGCTGAGTGTAGAGCCCCGCCCACTCTGCATAGCCAAATTCACTATAATATCCCACATCATCCCATCAGCCAGAGCTACCGGACTACTCCCCCTAATATCCCACATCATCTCGTCAGCCAGAGCCACTGGACTAATACCCCTAATATCCCACATCAACCCATCAGCCAGAGCCACCGGACAACTACCACTAATATCCCACATCATCCTGTCAGCCAGAGCTACTGAACTACTACCCATAATATCCCACATCATCCCGTCAGCCAGAGCCACTGGACTACTACTCCTAATATCCCAGATCATCCCATCATCCAGAGCCACCGGATAACTACCACCAATATCCCACATCATCCCTTCAGCCTGGAGTCAGAACCAGAGCGCTGAGTGGAACGGTCCTAACTTCCATACTGGGGATCCCTTTAAGAGAGGCCTGGCGTCAGAACCAGAGCACTGAGTGAATTTGCCCTGACTTTCATACCAATGATCCCTTTACTAGAAGCCTGGGGTGAGAATCAGAGCGCTGAGGGATTTACCCTAACTTCCATACCGGAGATCCCTTTAAGAGAGGCCTGGGGTCAGTACAAAAGCGCAGAGTGGATTTTCCCTCACTTCCGTACCGAGGAAACCATTAAGAGCGGACTTGGGTCAGAACCAGAGCGCTGAGTGGATTTGCCCTAACTTCCATACTGGGGATCCCTTTAAGAGAGCCTGGGATCAGAACCAGAGTGCTGAGTGGATTTGCCCTGACTTGCATACCAATGATCCCTTTAATAGAATCCTGGGGTTAGAATCAGAATGCCGAGAGATTTGCCCTAACTTCCATACAGGAGATCCCTTTAAGAGAGCCTGGGGTCAGTACAAGAGCATTTGAAGACAATTGCCCTGACTTCCAAACCGGGGATCCCTTTAAGAGAGGCCTGGGGTCAGAATTAAAGTGCTGGATGGATTTGCCCTGACTTCCATACCGGAGATCCCTTTAAGAAAGGCCTGGGGTCAGTACCAAAGCGCAGAGTGGATTTGCCCTAAATTCCATACCAATGATCCCTTTAAGAGACCCAAGGGTCAGAACCACCGATCTGAGTGGAACTGTCCTAATTTCCATACCGAGGATCCCTTTAAGAGAGGCCTGGGGTCAAAAGCAAAGCGCTGGATGGATTTGCTCTGACTTCCATACCAATGATCCCTTTAAGAGGGAAGATGTGCCTACGGGATGGAGGATGTGTGATGGGTATATGGGCACGGGAGGGGGGATTAATTTCTGTCATGTGCTCTCTGCTCCTTTCCGGAGGGCAGACAATGGCTGGGAGCTTATGTTCCCAGGGATGCTATATTTCTCCCACCATGTCAGTGTCTGCTGAGGTGTTGTCAAGTGGGAAAACTGTTGGTCTAGCAACCAATCACAGCTCAGCTTCTTTTAACCAGCTCTGGTGAAATGAGAGATGCTTAGTGATTGTTTGCAAGGAAAACTGTTGCTCATAGCAACCAATCACAGCTCAGCTTCTTTTGAACAGCTCTGGTAAAATGAAAGATGCTTTGTGATTGGTTGGTGATACATAAACACACATTTATATATATATATATATATATATATACACACACATATACAGGGGGCTCTCCAGTCAGTGTATGTACATATATATATATATATATATACAGGAGGCTCTCTGGTCAGTGTATATACTGTACCTCCGCTTGTTGAGCTCATGTAGGGTCTGATTGTGGGATGTGCTAGGTCTTTCAGAATTTTATGAGATCGCCAACTTACAGGAAATCTTCACCCCTGGAGGTCCCAGGCTGTAGATACTGTCGTCATGTTTCTTACTGCGATTTTATCTGTCTATAGAGTTTAAACATGTTAATGCACAGTCATAAATATGTACAAAACACCTCAAAGGTACTAATGAAAAAACACTACCAGATATAGTAGATCCCTGTCCACGAAGGCATCCAAACTAAAATTGTTAAAATAAAATAATTCAAGCTTTATTAATGTTTCAAATATATAAGTAAAAAAAAAAGCAGAAGGGATCAAAAATGTTTTTTTTTGCAGCAGACACATTTACCAGGTCTCTAAACACACATCAATATAATCACCAAAATGTCATTATTATAAGGGCAAATATATGAAATTCTATAAATTAGTAAAGTGCATAGTGCTATGATGAATCCAAGAGTTTTGCAAGAGTTTTACCTCAAAAATTTAAATGTAATAATAACTAATTGGTGATAGAGCACTATAAAGAATGTGCAAAGTGCTATAAACGTTGCCAAGGTTCAAACTGTTTTGTATCAGTTACGGTAGATACTGACATGTATCATACCACAGTAAAGAAAAGGGCCATGATACAGCTCTGTATATCATTATACGGCCGGGGTCACACTTGCGAGAAACTCGCACAAGTCTCATGTCTAAATACCTGGCAATGCCGCCGGCACTCGGACCGGAGCGCTCAGCTGCATAGAAATACATGCAGCCGCACACTCCGGTCCGGATATTGAGACTCGTGCGAGTTTCTCGCAAGTGTGACCTCGGCCTAAAAAGTACAAGTGCTTTCCTAATACCAGAGTTCTAAATAAAAATATGACCTCATTTATCACCATAGGCAACTCAAAATATGAATAAAGAGAGTAAACATAACCAATCAAAGTAATTACATGTTGTTACTGTTATAGCAAGATTGATCAACGTATACCTGCACTACCACCCGGACGACACCGTTTCGCTTTTTCAAAAGAGGCATTAACCTTAAAGTGCCAAGATGCTCCTTAAATACCCATTCCACAGAAGTGATTAAATGAGTCATCAGGACGTCCAGGTGTATCGGCACATGTAGCGTTTGCATTCCCTCCTCCATTCAAAAGTGACTTTCGCTCACCCTGCTGGACACACAAGTGTGGAACGCATAGTGCTCACATTGCGCATGACTGGAAATCAGGGAGCTTAAGGAATTGCGCATGCACATCGTCTGGATATTGATGCACGAATCTCAATGAGGGTCGCTTTTTCTCAAAGCATTTCTCTGCTTTAATTACCTGGTCATTGATGGGAGCTCCTACTTCAATGAAGGTTGTAGTGTCAGCTCTTTCTCTCTTATTTCCCCTGGTTTAATGGTTTAATTACTTTTTCTCTCCCTTAGATATAATTAGTTTCTCTTTCCAGCTATAATTAATCCCATATGTTCAATGTGAGTAAAATATGTCCTCTCCCTGGAGATGTCTTATGGATTTTTAATTTCTCCCTATGAGAGGTAGGATGTCTGGTTCATGTCAGTGGGAGTATTTACCATGGAGGGTAGACTATGGTCAATATCAATATGGGCGGTCTCAGGTTTTCGTTCTACTTAAAAGCCTACCACGCCCCTCACCCATCGTGGATCCCATGAAATGTATTCCCAGTATTTTAGCACAAGCTACGGATTAAGCAGAAGAGACATAGCATTGTAGATTCTAGAGTCAGGTTGGCTGGAGTCCCCCTGGGTGAATGAAATGGCCACCTCTTTGATGGGCACCCTGTTATTATTCCCTTCAAATAATGGTTTTATTTTGGAATAGGAATTGCTGAGTGAGCAGAGCAGTCACAGAATATCTTAGCCTCCATGACCTCTCTGTAGAGATGTGGTACTGTGTGCCAGCGCGATCCATGACCTTGCCTCTTTATCTCTAGAAACTCTTCTTGGAGGCTGATAAGGACTTTGATAGTTCAGTTCATAGCTCCGAACCTTTCCCATCTGATTCACATCATATCCATCAAGCAAAAGCCTGGATGCTGCAGCAGTACAAGGGTTATTGAGGACATTTCTTTGCCAAGTCAAAGACTAAGTAGCAGTGATCAAGGTCGGTCAAACTGACAGGCTGAAAATAAGCCAGATCACAACAGGTCTGTGCGTCATCACTGAGAACTCTCTTCATTGCCAGAAAGTGGATAATACAAATATTATGACCTCTCTGGTAGCTATGAAGCGGGGCTCAGGGCTGATGCTGTGGGCCTGCTACTGCTTCTATTCACACTGACACCCCACTAGCATAGTGTGTCCTATTCCATGAGTACTGTGCTGTAAGGTTCGCTCTGCACTCATGTTCATGGTTCCAGGATCAGCCACGCACACACATTAGGAGACACTTGGTTCATTTCAACAAGTTTTTCTTTACTTGACAGTTCAGATACCACATGTTGCAGACTGCTGTATCGGGCACAGCACCCTCCGGTTGTTGTTCCGTTCACACAGTACAATGTAAGGCTTTGCCTCCGTTCCGCTTGGACTATCCCTACCTCAACAGCCTCTGTTTGTCCTAGGGACTCCCCAGCCAGCGATGCAGCTTTTCTGAGACCCGCCACCGTTCCCTCTCGCTTTTCCCCGTTCGGCCTCTTCTGCCTCGAAGAGAATAAGACATACATTCCAGGACCTATTCCGGGCCGCACAGGGATTTCTGAAAGACTTCTAATGTGTTCTTGTACTGCCCGATATGTACTGATAGATAGTGCCCATCGCAGCTTTCACCTGAGCTTCCTACTTGAAACTCTCACTCTCTTAGACTCCAACTGATTAAACCAGGAAAAGCTCTCTCTTTTCAACTCACCCGATCCCTCCCATTCTGAGCTGGTCCCAAACACATTAACTGTATCGTAACCTTCTCTGTCTGCCCCAGCAGTCTGTTGCTGGGGTAGTATAACCTTTCACCTACTTAACTAATATGACCAGCACTGAATATTTCCCTTTCTTAATCTAACCTCTAAGCTCTACATTATACCTTATGCCCTAAACCTAACTCTCTGTACATTATACATTAGTTACATTACAATATCAGAATCAATTAGTTCCTATAGAGTTCTATGCATTTTTACATATTACCACAAACATAAAAATACAATAAAATAGCATGCCAGAAACATTTTGCAAACATTGTCTTTCAGGAAAGAAGGCACCTGACAGTCCCTATCACCTTACAAGGTGACTTACAGTAAAAGGTCACATGCTGTGATCAGGGTGAGGGTGCATTTTTGGGACCATAGCTAGGAAAGATCTGAATCAGTTAACTTTGAAGTGTGGTGCAGCGACCACTGTGACAGCTAGGGGGCGCTCTATGGGTCATGCACACAGGCATATCCATTGTGGTAATGGAGATAGGATGGTAAATGACCATTATGTATCCCAGGGTGGGTGGCCGTGGGATGGAAGCTTGAATGTGTGTTAATCAGCAGAGGTACTGCTGAGGTTTTTGTCACAGTGTATCAGGGAGAGCTTCCAGGTGGCTGGTGAGACGGGTGGGACCAGTCACCTACAAACCCACCCAGGGGTGTGTGGGTAAACGCCCATAGTAAGCATGTATATGTGTGTATGGCTGGATTAGGACCTGCGATGAGGTCATAGCCATGTGATCCAGTGGGTGTGGCTACAGACCATATAAGGCGACCAGGGTAGGTCATATGAGAGAGAGTGCCTGGATCTGATTGGTCCGTGTGGAAGGTCCCGGAAGGCCGACGTGCTAGAAGGTGTGCTGCCTTCCTGAAGCGCACATATGGAGGCCGCTGACCGGGTGAGGCCTGTGTATAATGGCCTGCGTGTGTGGGACAGTCCCTAGGAGGGAATGGACGTTCTCAATAAGAAGCAACTAAGAGGTAACCCCAGACAGGGGAAAATGTCTGTGAGGCTATAGAACCTGGTAGCTGGACAAAGCACAGCCTGTGTGACCACAAGGCTAAGAGAGCAGAGTTCTGCATGAACATTCTTCTGTTGTGATATAAGACTGTTGCTGGTTATGGTTTATGCTGTTTAATAATAAACCACATGGACTGATTTATTAGAAAAACCCTTGCCGGACCTTGTTAATCTGCTGCCAAGTGAGTGTTCCCCAATACACACAGTGGGCGCTACCTTACAGAAGGCATTCTGTCACCATATTTTTGCCACCTAATTTGAGAACAGTATAATGTGGATACAGAGATACTGATTCTAGCGATGTATCACTTACTGAGCTGCTTGCTGTAGTTTTGAAGGCCTGCTTCATCCAGTCACATTGTATCCAGCCCTTTGATAGACTCATGTTTCAGCTATTACAAAATAACCAGCATTATAAGATTTCATTCCTGCCTAAGGATATCTTTTACCCTACTGTATCTCTTACAGTCTACTCTAAAGAAACAATAATAATAATAATAATAATAATCTTTATTTATATAGCGCCAACATATTCCGCAGCGCTTTACAGTTGAACAGTTTCAAACACAACAGTCATAAGTAACAACGTTAACAATACAATAATTAAAGCGAAATAAGACGACCCTGCTCGTGGAGCTTACAATCTACAATGAGGTGGGGGGGATACAAAGCACAGGTTTGTATTTACAATGATGTATTTACAATGACGGTCCAGCCATCTTCAGGGGGTGGGGGTTAGATGGAGATAGTGAATGGGCTACACACACACAAACATGACTTTGATTACTGAATGTGATAGGCCGCTCTGAACAAATGTGTTTTGAGCGAGCGCCTAAAACTATGCAAATTGTGGATGGTCCTAATATTTTGGGGTAGAGCATTCCAGAGGATTGGCGCAGCACGGGAGAAGTCTTGGAGTCGGGAGTGGGAGGTACGGATTAGGGCAGAGGTTAGTCGAAAGTCATTTGCAGAGCGCAGCGGTCGGTTAGGCCGATAGACAGAAATGAGGGAGGAGATGTAAGGGGGTGCCGCACTGTGGAGAGCTTTGTGGGTGAGAACAAGTACTTTGAATTGTACCCTGTAATGAATTGGCAGCCAGTGTAACGACTGGCGAAGAGCGGACGCGTCTGAGAAACGATTAGCCAGATTGTTTCTAAAGAAACAATAAGACCTTTCTGATGAAGGTCCGTTGCTGGACCGAAAACATTCATGAGGAAGGAGATATAGGGTGATGCAGAACTGTGGAGATATTTGTGGGTGAGAGAGATAGGTTTATAATGTTCTCTGTAGCAGATGGGTAACCAGTGTAATGGCTGGCACAAGGTGGAGGCATCAGTGAAGTGGCTGGACAGAAATACGACCCTGGTGACCACATTCAGGATGGATTGAAGGGAGAAAGTTTGGTTAGAGTGAAACCGTTGATCATTAGAGAGTTGCAATAGTCCAGATGAGAATGAATAAGAGGGACAATAAGAGTTTTTTTCACTTTCAAAGGTGAGGAAAGGTCAGATTCTAGAGATGTTTTTAAGATGTAGATGACACGAGCAAGTGAGCGATTGGATATAAGGGAAAAAGGAAAGTTCTGTGTTAAATATAACCCCAAGACAGTGTGCGTGCTGCTGGGTAGTTATGGTTGATCCACCCAAAGTAATTACAATATTGGGTAGAGGTGCGTTATTAGAAGGAGGAAACAGGAGAAGTTCAGTTTTGGAGAGAATTCAGTTTGAGATAGATGCAGGACATGGTGTTAGAGATAGAGATAGCAGGCAGACAAGTCCCTGATAAATTGTATTAAGATGGGGATGATGTCAAGAGAAGAGGTGTATAACATCTGACACTCCTATTTTATAGGAGCCTGCCTCTTTAATTAAAAGAATGATACCTGTGCACTTGAATAACAAGGTTAAAACAATAAATATGCTTTACTGGGGGTAACGCGGGCACAAGAAGCAAACCATGACCTGCATGTTTTCCACCGCTTCGTGAAAAAATGCTGTTGTGAAAAATGTTTTGATTTAGCGTAATTGTGGGAGCACAGTACAAGAGCGTAGGCGCTATCTGCTGCTGAAAACTCAATCACCCTCGGTCCGACCTTACAACTTTATGTACACAGTTCACAATTACACAATTTACCTGCTCTGTTATTTTACGAGAACAGGGAAAGTTTTTTTTTTCCTGGCTTCCTGATAACGCAACATGAGGAGAGAAGCCAAGAAGCCAACACAGGAGTCACAGATAACGGCAGGATCACTTTCTTGTAGAAATCATTATGGAATTTCCTAGATATAATTTGATACCAGTTTTATTCTGTCCCATCAATTAGCAAAATAAATTAGGGACAGGGACCCTGATTCTAATTCTGGAGCCCCTTACTGGGCTTCTTGCTGTAGTTTTGATAAATCACTGTTTTATCTGCTGCAGCTCTGCTAGTCCTCTCACTGATGAGCTTCTCTCATGTAGTCCTCAATATTAGTGAGCTATCCCAACCCCCCCACTGATTGTCAGCTTTCTGCCTATGCACATTGTAGGCAGAAAGTTGTCAATCAGTGGAGAGTGCACGCTTAAACAGAGACTATAATTCAGAGGACTAGCAGAGCTGCAGCGATAAAACGGTAATTTATCCAAACTGCAGCAAGAAACCCAGTAATTGACTAAGCACTGCAATCAGGGACTCTTCTTCTATTTTATGCTGCATTTGAAAAGAATAAACCTGTTGACAGATTCCTTTTAAAAATGTATTTTCACTTGTGCTTTAAAGATAGAGACATAAAGATTGGGACAGTGTCTATATGGATCACAGGTCTTGTGGACTTAAGTCCAGATCTGTTCTCTTCCATGGGCTCTCTATAGGAAAAATCTTTGAGCTTTTGCCTATAGTAACAACAGATTATGGGGGTCCACAGTAGAAGACTCGTCCACCCAACATGATGAGGTGATTTTTTTTCATTGACCTAAAAGATGGAAAGTTATCATATAATTAAATTCCTTTAAGTATAAATAAACAGAAGGGAGTGGAGTTGTTCTGCATTGCTGAATTTACAAAAGACAGAATCCAGGACCAGTAACGCAATCCTGGACCAAGAACAGAATCCAGGACCAAGAACAGAATCCAGGACCATGAATGGAATCCAGGACGAGAACGGAATCCAGGACCAAGAAAGGAATCCAGGATCAAGAACAGAATCCAGGACCAAGAAAGGAATCCAGGATCAAGAACAGAATCCAGGACCAAGAAAGGAATCCAGGATCAAGAACGGAATCCAGGACCAAGAACGGAATCCAAGACCAAGAATATTTTTCAAGTGGCTGTCCTGAGAAAGAAGTAGGATTGACTTTGAAACGCGAAAAAACATCTACATCCATTCTTGGTCCCGGATTCCAATTTTTGTAAATTCAGCAGAACAACTCCACTCCCTTCTGTTTATTCATACCACAATTCCAATGGATGCTGCAATGATTGTCATTTTTGCACCGATAGTGGTTGGGTCATGCACAACCCCACCGGTTAAGCAATCTATTTACCCATCCTGTACAACTTGTATAGGAGCCAATTGCGCTATTTGATTCCCCTCTAGCTTCAAACTTCTTTAAGTAGCATACTCCCAACAAAATGTTATTACCAGTTATTACTCAGTTATTTAAGAGTTTCAGATGGCACCTTAATCACAGACCGTTGTAGCATTAGCCTGTAGGTTGATTGGAAAGAAAACTTTTTAGGACAGGTTTCTCTCAGTGAAACATGGTGGAAGCCATTTCAATTCTATAGTGATTACCTCTCTCGATTAAACCACTGTGATTTGCTAATTAAACAAATTTAGAAATTTATTTAGAATGTAATTTCCTTTAGTTATTGAGATATTGAGTTGTAAAAATCCCTGAGCTCCCCTGATTCTGCTGCTTTTTTCCATTTTGTACTACGTTGTGCTATCGCAGAGATATTCTCATTTGTCGCTTTTGTAGCGCAGTATGTGAAATCTCTGCTTGTAACCCAAATGGCATTTCTTCAGAGTTTTCTTGGGGGGGAGGACTTTCTATCCTCCCTCCCAAATGTTGTCAATCACTGTCAAGAGTTTTGCACTTTCACCTCCCAGATGCTACCAATCACAGCTCAGCAGCTGAACTAGCAGTCTCAGATGAGCTGTGATTAGCAGCATCTTAGAGGGAGGGGTGAAGGCGCACGCCGCTAGAGAAGACTCTGGAGAAACGCCCAGATGGACTGCACAGCAGAGATTTCCCAGACTGCTCTCCATGACAAACAAGTGTGAATACCTCAGCAATGGAGCGATGCAGCGTAAAACGAAAAAGAGGTGCAAAATAAGGGGAGCTGGAGGATTATTCAAAGGCATTTAACTCACTTTTTTCAGATAGTGACAGGTCATCTTAAGGAAAGTTGTCCAACCACATAGTGGCCATGTGGAGTACTGCAGCCAGGCTTTTTTATTCTTTTACTATAAATTTTTATGTATTTTGATGAAACTATTTACCTATTTTGTCACATGCTTCTTGGATAATTTTTATAGTGAATATTTTGTGAAAGCTTTGCACTAAATATGGAGTGTGCAGCTGCATGTGCGGTGTGTGGGTGAGCATCTTCTCAGTACTGTAAAGGAGCAGTGACTGCCCCATAAAAGCTGTGATGTTCCCTCTGTAAAGTGATGGAAGACGTCCAAAACTCCCACATTATATCAATTACACCATCAATGTGGATTAAAGTTCACGAGGTGAAGTCCTGATGGGTTCATCTCGTGGATAGTGACTTTCATCATCATTGTGTTGATGCCGTACTATAAGATATCATGATCCCATGTCTCTTGTGTCTTTTGTCACTTCATTGTTTTCCATTCAGGACACCAGACAAGCTGAGTATTAATTTTCTCCACGGCCGTCATTTTTAATAATTCAACTGAAGACGAGTAAAGAGACACTGTGGTCTCCAATGTATTTTTCTACCAGTTGCACCATCAGCCCAGACTCCCCATTAATCCATCCACTACGGGGGTGCCAGGCTGCAATCAGCGCTCGTCACCCGCACTTCAGCTCATGGCGGCAAGATGGAAATAACCATGATGAGTTTCCAGCAATCCGCAAGAGCAGCTGACGTTTCCCAGACTGAAATAGGATTAATCCACAAGTGTAAATAATCACATCCACGGACCCACCCTTTATTTATATAGTGGGGTACGGGCCATGGTTCGAGAAACTCAGATGAAAATGCTGGGGTTAGTTGTTCTGTGTCTTAAAGGAGTTTTCTGACTTTCCATTTTATTACCCCAAATGCTTGCTCATCTTAAAAATAACAAATCATGACTTATCTCTTACTGTTCAAATACCGCCTCTCCACTGCACATTGTTGGTCTTTGTTGACATGGCTGCGGTGGTGGTCCGTTTCACCACAGCCACCCCACACAATATGATGGTCCTCCACACAATATGATGATCTCACCCAGCCCCAATATAGTATGATGGTCCCCCCACAGACCTCTATATTGTATTATGGTCCCCCCACAGACCTCTATATAGTATGATGGTCCCTCCACAGACCTCTATATAATATGATGTTCCCTCTCAGACCTCTATATAGTATGATGGTACCCCTCATACCTCTATATCAGGGGTCTCAAACTTGGCAGAGTAAATGGGCCGCAAATAAAAAAAAATTTGAGCTGGGCCGCATTTCTTTCAAACTTAATACACCTCGTACACACACGGCTCCAATCCGTACACCTTGTACACACACGGCTCCGCTACGTACACCTCGTACACACATGGCTCCGCTCTTTACACCTCGTACACACACGGCTCTGCTTCGTTCTGTACATACGGCTCCACTTTGTGCACCTCGTACACACACGGCTCCGCTCCGTACACCTCATACACACACGGCTCTGCTGCGTACACCTCGTACACACGCGGCTCCGCACACCTCGTATACACATGGCTCCGCTCCGTACACCTCATGCACACACGGCACTGCTTCATTCTGTACACACACGGCTGCACTCCGTACACCTCGTACACACACGGCTCTGCTGCGTATACCTCGTACACACGAGGCTCCACACACCTCTTACACACATGGCTCCGCTTCGTACACCTCATACACACACGGCTCCACTCCGTTCTGTACACACATGGCTCCACTCCGTACACCTCGTACACACACGGCTCTGCTGCGTACATCTCGTACACACGCTGCTCTGCACACCTCGTACACACACGGCTCTGCTCCGTACACCTCGTACACATAGCTCCGCTCGGTACACCTCATACACACACGGCTCTGCTCCGTTCACCTCGTACACACACGGCTCCGCTCTTTACACCTCGTACACATACGGCTCTGCTCCGTTCTGTATATACACGGCTCCACTCCATACACCTCGTACACACACGGTTCCGCTCCGTACACCAAGTGCACACGCGGCTCCGCTCCGTACACCTCATACACACACGGCTCCGCTCCGCACACCTCGTACACACACGACTCTGCTCCATACACCTGGTTCACATGCGGCTCTGTACACACACGGCATGGCTCTGCTCCATACACCTTGTACACACCGCTCCGCTTCGTACACACATGGCGTCATACACCTCATACACACACAGCTCCGCACTGTACACACACAGCTCAGCTACATCCACCCTGTAAACCCCTCCTGACCCCACACAGAAACTTTACCTCATCCAGCACCATGACAACCAGCACAGACAGCAGCGTCTTGCATACACGGAGGCCCCTGATCATGTGACCCCTGACTTCTCCCCCTCCTGTGACCTCATCCCAGGTCCTGTGCAGAGTGTGCACACAGATCAGCCATCGCGGATCGCACGCTCCTGAATGCATGCCTTCCCCCTGCCTCAGGGAGTGAGATATGTGGTGCACCGCGGGCCGCAGATGCCTGCCTCAGGGGCCACATGCGGCCCGCGGGCCGCGTATTTGAGCCCTCTGCTCTATATTGTATGATGGTCCCCCCACAGACCTCAATATAGTATGATGGTCCCCCCACAGACCTCTATATAGTATGATGGTCCCCCCACAGATCTCTATATAGTATGATGGTGCCCCCACAGACCTCTATATAGTATGATGGTCCCCCCACAGACCTCAATATAGTATGATGGTCCCCCCCACAGACCTCAATATAGTATGATGTTCCTCCTTAGACCTCAATATAGTATGATGGCCCCCTCAGACCTCTATATAATATGATGGTCCCCCCACAGACCTCTATATAGTATGATGGTCCCCCCACAGACCTCTATATAGTATGATGGTCCCCCCACAGACCTCAATATAGTATGATGGTCCCCCCCACAGACCTCAATATAGTATGATGGTCCTCCTCAGACCTCAATATAGTATGATGGTCCCCCTCAGACCTCTATATAGTATGATGGTCCCCCTTATACCTCTATATAGTATGATGGTCCCCCCACAGACCTCTATATAGTATGAAGGTCCCACTCATACCTCTATATAGTATGATGGTCTCCCCACAGACCTCTATATAGTATGATGGTCCCCCACAAGAGCCCCTCAAAAATGAAAAATCTAAATGCTCAACTAATCTAGACCGCTCATCCTTTGCAGCCTCAGTCTTGTTCTCTATCCAGTCTCGCCGTAGACGCTGGCGGCGCAATGTAGTGACACCATCGTGTCGCCACCATGCTTTGAGTTGTGCCAGTCTCCGGCAGGTCACACACAGGTGAGAAGCTTGCAGCTGACCAGGGTAAGTGACAGAGCCGGTTGCTTTATGCTCCATCACATCAGTATTGGCATCCAGAGGACAGCGATATTGTTAGCAGCGTAGCAAACAATTCAGCCCACAGGCTGACCAGCCCATTTTCCGATTGCCAGAATTACCAGATGGCCAGTCCCTGGTGCCAGACTACTACCCTGGGTGTTACATCTTGCAGTCATATGTTAATCCACTTGAGAACCTGCAGACCTTAGAGCAGGGGTAGAAGTAACAGAGAAAGTGAAGGAAGTCTGCACTCACACTGACTGATATTCAAAGCAAGTCTTCCTAGAAACGCTTGTTTCCCAATAATTGGTCAGTGTGAACAGGTTGCCAGTTGCAAACTGCTCATTCATCAGGTGAAATTAAAGATAAGCTTGCTCAAAAATCATGACTTTCCTTAGCAGGAGATGGCAGATGTTACCAAGAACCATAACAGTTTTTCAGCACAGAACGGGATCCACTAATGCCGACTTTTATTCCCCATTGACTTGCATTGGGGTCGGGTTTCGGACGAAACTCCGACTTTTTGCCCTAGTCGGACCAGTTTCATCCGACTCAAATTTTGTTTCATTCGGGTTTCACGAAACCCGATCAAACCAAAGTCACTCAACTCTACTGGTGACAGATTCCATTTAAATGACATCTTATTGGCTAAACATGTAGCTGGTTGGTCATTTCACTACTGGTGATCGTAGTCTGTTACCATAGAAACACATAGGTTTGCCTAGGTGCTAAACACACAAAATAGTGGATTATTATTCAAGACTATTTGCAAAAATGCTTCATGTTTTCTTTTATCTCAGAAACATTTAGTTGTATACTAGATATATGAACGTTCAGACGTTCTTCCGTGCAAGAAAACCGGACTCATTATTTTGATCAGGATTTGGTCCTAGTGTCATCAGTTTTTCTTGTATGTGGAGAAAAATAGAATTAGACTTACCGGTAATTCGGTTTCTAGAAACCTTCCACGACAGCATAGGAGGAGGTCGTCTCCACGCCCTAATGGGGGACAGGAAGCACGAGAGGTTAAAAGGTCCCTCCCTCTTCCCTCTCACCAGTGACTTACGACTGATTACCATAGCACCGGTTACCTTTAAGATTCTCAGAATTTGTCCAAGAATACAGGGAGGGGAAAAGTGGTGTCGTGGAAGGTTTCTAGAAACCGAATTACCGGTAAGTCTAATTCTATTTTCTCTAGCAACCTTCCACGACAGCATAGGAGGCATAACAACCTATACTGCACTAGGGGGGGACAACAGCCTGAAGAACTTTCTGGCCAAAGACTAGATCCCTGTTAGATACAAGGTCTAATCTATAATGTCTAGTAAAGGTAAGTAAGGAGGACCAAGTTGCTGCCCTACAAATCAGCTCTGAAGATGTGCCTGCCCTCTCAGCCCATGACGTAGAGGTAGATCGTGTTGAATGCGCCTTGATCCCAGCAGGGGGAGTGATGTTTTGTGTCAGGTAAGCTTCAGAGATAGCCCTTCTGATCCAATTGGCAATGGTGTTCTTCGCCACCTTCTTCCCTCTGTTTGGGCCAGAGGTATGGATAAATAGGTTGTGGTCGACTCTATAGGGTTTGGTACACTCCAGGTAGTGGAGAACTATACGTCTTACATCCAGTGTATGAAACACCTCTTCTTGGGGGTTTGCTGGGTTCTGACAAAACGACGAAGGATTATATTTTGTGACCTATGGAAGTCGGACACTACCTTCGGCAGAAAAGATGGGTCAAGAGAGAGAACTAAGGAATCATCTCTAACTGTTAGGTAGGGTTCCCTAACCGAGAGCACCTGGAGTTCTCCTACCCGCCTTGCTGAAGTTATTGCTACAAGGAAGACTACTTTACAGGTGAGGAGCTGAGAAGTACAGGATGACAAGGGCTCAAAGGGAGATTGAGTGAGTCCCGTAAGCACCACATTCAAGTCCCAAGTTGGGACCGCTATTAGCTTCTTTGGATGAAGTCTAGTGGCCGATGTCATGAATCTTCTTATCCACCTGTGGTTGGCCAAGACACAGTCGAACATAGAACTTAATGCTGACACTTGTACTTTCAATGTGCTAGGTTTTAGACCTAGTTCTAGCCCCCTCTGCAAGAAATCCAGGATACGAGAAATGTTAGGTCTCTCTGGGTCAGGCAAGTCTGGTAGACACCACGAAGAGAACTTCTTCCATATTTTATTGTATATAGTGATAGTGACCGGTTTCCGGGACTTCTGGAGGGTCTTTATTAGCGCCTCTGATAAGCCTCTGGCCCTCAGGATCTGGGCTTCAGTAGCCAGGCCGCCAACCTCATTCCCCGGAGGGTTGGGTGATGTAGGGGGCCCTGCGAGAGAAGGTCGTCTTCCGTGGGTAGGATGAATGGTCTGTCTACCACCAGCTCCATGATCAGAGAGTGCCAGCTCCTCTTTGGCCATAACGGAGCTACTAAGATGGTTGGGGTTTGATCGTCCCGAATCTTCCTCAGGGTTGCGGCAAGAATTGGGACTGGCGGGAAGGCGTAAGCTAGATGGAACCTCCACCTGTAGGCGAAGGCATCCACTCCCAGGGATCTGTCCCTGGGGTTTAGTGAAAAATAGTTTTCCACTTGAGCATTTTCTCCTGGGGCTAATAGGTCCACCTCCGGGAGGCCCCACCTGTCGACCAGTTTCTGGAAGATTATTTTGTTCAGGGTCCACTCGCCAGGCTGGATGCATCTTCTGGTTAGGAAATCTGCTTGAAGATTGGCGGTACCCTTCAGGTGAATTGCCGTCAAAGAACAGAGGTGCCTTTCGGCCCAGGAAAATATTCGGTTTGAAAGGCCCTCCAGGCTGCTGGATCTTGTACCCCCTGGTGCCTGAGATAGGCCACTGTTGTTATATTGTCTGAGTAGACTCTGATGTGCTGGCCCTGGACCAGGTGTCTTGCTGCCAGTAGTGCTTCTTCCACTGCCTTCAGCTCTCTGAAGTTTGAGGACCTCGCGCTCACTTTCTGGCTCTATAATCCCTGGAATGGGTGACGAGACACTACAGCTCCCCAGCCTTTTTTGCTGGCGTCTGTGGTTACTGTGACTAAAGGGGTCTGAGACCAGTTGATTCCCCTGCACAGGTTCTTGTGATCCATCCACCATGCCAGCAAGGCTTTCACTACCCCTGGGGTCTGGACCTTTTTGTTCAGACTGGTGTGATCCCGATTCCAGTTTCTTAAGATATGGGACTGGAGCGTTCTGGAGTGGGCCTGTGCCCAAGGAACCGACTGGATACAGGAGGTCATAGACCCTAGTATGGACATAGCTGACCTGAGGGTCGGGGATCTTTGTTCCCTGAACTCTGAGATCCTTGATATTATGGATCACTGGTGCTCCTCCGGGAGGAAGGACATTTGATTTTTTGAATCCAATAGGATTCCTAAGAATTTCACCTCCTGGGAGGGTTGGATTTGTGACTTCTTTATGTTCGGGATCCATCCTAATGACTGGAGAATACTCAGGGTTTGAGTCACCTGTAGTTCTAGAGTCTGGTAGGAGGCTCCTATTATCAGTAGGTCATACAGGTAGGGTACAATACATATGCCCTGGCTTCTGATGTGGGACACAGCCTCCGTCATGATCCTGGAGAATACTCGAGGAGCAGATGATATCCCAAATGGAAGTGTCATGTCCCACGACTTGGGAAATCATTTAATATTTGCATTGCTTGTGTTGTATCCTTGTTGCTAGGCAGAAGTTTGCCTTTCCCTGTATTTTGTCCCAACTCTCTCCCTGTAGTCCTGTGATGTATGTTTGTTCCCTCCCTTATTCTCCATTTTGTGATCGTCCCTCCATCTGTATGCATCTTCTTACATGTCCTCTGAAGAATATTCCTTTTTATCTGCTGCTTTCATCATAATACAAGAATTTCAGTTAAAGCATCCCTCTTTTCCTGGAGTCTTCTTACATGAGATCGTGGCTGAGTTAAGCTGTCTGATTAATCGGTATGAACGTGAGTACAGGTCGATACGGAAGGGGCCCAGAAAGAGAGGTATATCCAGGCACCATACATTCTACATATCCATGAGTCAGAACAGTAAATAGGAATAACCTGCCTTCAGAGACAGTAACTCAAGGTCTGTGCTGAATCTCAGTGGAAAAGGACATTTTCCAGATAGACTGTAACCCAGTTCCAGCCAGACCCCAGCGTGCAAAGAAGCCACACTGCAGCTGAACAAAGATGAATATAACTCCCATCATTACATAGGACCCTGCAGCTGCTCCAGCATTAGATACAAAGTATCAACTCTGTGCAGAGTCTGTGTATTTCCTGTTGCTGAACAGTGGGAAGTATAACCTCCATCATCAACTCTTCCTGCCTGCAATCTAATCATGTCTGAAGCAAGGAATACAATGTCCCTACCAGACTTACAAGCACAGGAAAGAGACCCAGACCCCCATCCACCATCTAGCGAAAGGGGAAAACGTACAGTCAAACCCACATGGAAAGTCATGGAGAATTTAGAGACTGCAAAATGTGAATTATATAGTGATGTGTCTTCAGTATGGAAGAAAGTGCTGAGTCATATAGACACTGCATCAAGGCCTGCTTCTCACGAGTTACCACCAGAGGGAGTCCTAGAACAATTATGCACAGCATACCAAATGTATATGGAGAAGAGTGACCAATATATTATTCTCCTGAAGAAACTGAATCTCCCAGAGACTTTAAACGAATTGCAAGGTTTCCAGCAGCTTAATTCTGAAAGAGACTGCACTGTACGTGACATTAAAGCCAAGATAGAGGCTAGAATCGCACGGACACCAGATGCATCAACTCGCTCATCCAAATCGTGTAAGCACTCAAAACGTTCATCTAGGTCAAGTTCATCAAAATATTCTACTCTTAGTGAGCAGCTTATAAGAGCACGTGCTAAGGCTGAAACTACTAAGGTACAAGCTGCCTTTGCACAAAAGAGAGCAGAAATGGATGCAGCTGCTGCACAAAAGAGAGCAGAAATGGATGCTGAAGTGGCACGCATGGAAGCTCTAGAGAAGGAATGTGAGCATGCAACAGCCATGGCAGAATTAAAGGTACTCGAGCAGGCTATCAGTGGGAGTCAAAGAGACAGCGTCAATTTGTGTGAAATGGAGGCAGAAGACCCTATCGAACGCACAAGAGACTACGTGCTAAGCCAAGATGGCGAACCGCAGATCATCACTAACACTCCTGATGGTGTTGACGCTTCTCCAGAGCACCAGGATGCCGATCCACTTACAGAATCCTGCATTCAAGGTCAGTACAATGCTCCTAAACTTGAACTTCCTTCATATTCCAGTATGCGCCAAAACCCTGCATCTCACCAAACTCCACAGGCTAATACCTACATGCAACCCAATATGCCGGCAGGTCATTATACCCTCGACAACCACACAGTGCCACCTCCGCAGGTAGCAGAAACTATACCCACCAAACCAGTTGCTGGACTAAATGCATATGCCACTCCATACTTCCCCATGTTTCAAGGCCAAGACGTCTCCACCCCTATGTACAACACCGCTCAGCCTACAATTGTGCATCCTAAGTCAGAAAGAACAGACATGTCCGACTTCGCAAGGTACATGATTCGTCGTGAACTTACTAAAACCGGTCTCACAAGGTTCGACGACCAACCTGAAAATTACAGAGGTTGGAAAAGTGCCTTTAGAACCGTAACTAGTGACCTCGGCATCACTGCTGCGGAAGAGCTGGACCTGCTGATCAGATGGTTAGGACCACAATCCACAGAGCGTGTCAAGAGACTCAGGTCTGTACATATCAGTAATCCAACGGCTGGTCTCATGGCTGCATGGGAAAGACTAGAGAGAAACTTTGGCAGTCCAGAAGCCATAGAGGATGCACTGTTCAAGCGACTACAGAGTTTTCCAAAGATATCAAGCAAGGACAGTTCAAAGTTCCTAGAGCTCAGTGACCTGCTGTTAGAGCTCCAGCTGGCCAAGACAGACACCCACCTACCTGGCCTTAGCTACCTGGACACTGCTCGTGGAGTAAACCCCATTATCTCCAAGCTACCTTACAATGTACAAGAGAAGTGGACTGCAATAGGGTCAAAATACAAGAAAGACCATCAAGTGTCATTTCCTCCGTTCTCCTACTTCTGTGAGTTTATAAAAGACATTGCAGAGCGTAAGAACGACCCAAGCTTTTCCTACGGAGAATCCAGTGGCCCAGCTTCACCTCCCTCTAAATACGTGAGCACACGCTCGAATGACAGAAACCGCAGGAGTCCAGTTTCAGTGAAGAAGACGGATATTCTTCCCTTACCAACATCAGCCCCAGGCAAGAGCAACAAGGGTGAAAAGATAGAGAACCCAAATCGTGAGTGTCCCATCCACAAGAAGCCACATCCCTTAAAAAAGTGCATCGGCTTCAGGAAGAAACCGCTCCAAGAACGCAAGGAACTTCTAAAGAAGTTCGGGGTATGCTACAGATGTTGTGCTTCTACTGAACACCTTGCTAAAGACTGTAAAACTACAATTAAGTGTATGGAGTGTGACAGTGAGGATCACGTACAAGCACTCCACCCATACCGTCCTGACTCTACACGTACTCCTTCCCCCACCACGAGCCATGGCGGGGAGGACGCAGCTCAAACTGCAAGTCATACCACAATATCTTCTTCATGCACAGAAGTCTGCGGAGAAGGTCTCTGGGACAAGTCCTGTGTGAAGATTTGCCTGGTGAACGTATATCCCAACGGTCACCCAGAGAAAGCCGCGAAGGTGTACGTCCTCTTGGATGATCAGAGCAACCGATCACTTGCAAGGTCAGAACTCTTTGATATGTTTAACTTAAAGGGAAATGCTTACCCTTACACCTTAGGTACCTGCAGCGGTGTTACAGAGGTCTCTGGGAGAAGGGCCAGTGGTCTTATAGCGACATCCCTCGACAACACCGTGGAGATACCCTTACCCACACTTGTCGAGTGCAACCAGATTCCATCCAATCGAGAAGAGATCCCAACGCCAGAGGCTGCTCTTCATCACCCACATCTCAAGGAGATAGCAAACAAGATACCAGCCCTCAACAACAGCGCAGATATCCTGATTCTGCTTTGCAGAGACATTCTCCGGCTGCACAAGGTACGTCAGCAAATTAACGGACCACACGACGCACCATTTGCCCAACGCTTTGATCTAGGCTGGGTAATTATAGGCGATGTTTGCATACACAAGATGAAGAGACCTAATAACATCTCCTCTTACAAAACACACATCTTGCCAAATGGTCGCAGCACTCATTTTCAGCCATGCCCACATCATTACTGGGTGAAAGAGAAAGTGAGCAACACCAAGAGGCAACAGGAATCCTTCAACAACATGAACATGCTCCAGCCCTGGGACGAAAACCTCGGGTCAACAGTGTTCAATTCCACAAGTGAAGACAACAAGTTAGCACCCACAAGGGAAGATAAAGAATTCATAAAGGTTATGGACAAAGAATTTGTTCAAGATGACTCCAACAGTTGGGTAGCTCCTTTACCCTTTCATTTCCCAAGAGCGAGGTTGCCAAACAACCTGCAGCAAGCAACTGCAAGGTTCTCATCCTTAAAACGTACCCTAAAGAGGAAACCAGAGATGGAGAAGCATTTCATTGACTTTATGCAGAACATCTTTGACAAAGATCATGCTGAACCTGCGCCACCACTGAAGGAAGGAGAAGAATGTTGGTACCTTCCATCTTTTGGTGTCTATCATCCTCGCAAGCCTAACCAGATCAGAGTGGTGTTTGACTCCAGTGCTCAGTATGAAGGCCTCTCTCTCAACAACCTGCTACTAACTGGACCCAACCTGAACAACAGCCTCCTTGGAGTATTTGATCCGCTTCAGACAAGAACCTGTTGCTATAATGGCCGACATCCAGCAGATGTTTCATTGCTTCATCATGAAGGAAGACAGCAGAAACTATCTTAGGTTCCTATGGCACAAAGACAACAATGTCAACAATCAAGTCATAGACTACCAGATGAAGGTCCATGTCTTCGGCAACAGTCCTTCACCTGCTGTGGCGATCTACGGACTGAGACGGACAGCCCAGGAAGGTGAGAGAGAGTACGGATCCGATGCTCGTCAATTCGTAGAGAAGAACTTCTACATAGACGCCGGGCTCAAGTCCTTGCCCACAAGTGAAGAGGCAATTGACCTACTCTCCAGGACACAGGAAATGCTATCCACATCAAACCTCAGACTCCACAAGATCATCTCTAACAGTCAAGAGGTAATGAGCGCGTTTCCATCTGAGGACCATGCCACGAACCTAAAGGACCTCAACCTAGGTTCTGATGTTCCTCCCACACAGCGCAGCCTTGGTCTACTGTGGGATATCAAACAGGACACCTTCACCTTCCAAGTGTCGCCCTGTGACAAACCCTTTACCAAACGAGGAGTCCTATCTGTCATAAACAGCATCTACGATCCTCTCGGGTTTGTAGCATCCATCACTATTCAAGGCAAGATACTGTTAAGACAGCTCACTGCCGAGAACACTGATTGGGACACCCCGCTTCCGACTCAGAAACAGCAAAGGTGGGAGACATGGAAGAAGTCCTTGAAGTTCTTAGAGCAACTCCAAGTCCCACGTTGTTATTCTCCAATGATTCTTACCCCAGCTACACTTCTTACACAGAAGATTGGAGCTGCTACAGTTCCTCCCGGGAATTTCAATAACAAGGACATTTACAAACGTCAGTGGAAGCAAGTACAACACATAGCCAAAGTGTTTTGGCACCGTTGGAAGACCGAATACTTGCACCTGCTTCAAAACCATCACAAATGGCAGACACCCAGTCCCAATCTCCAAGAAGGAGACCTTGTTCTCTTAAAAGACAAAGAGGCTCATCGTAACGACTGGCCAATGGGTCTTATCACCAAGGTCATGCCCAGCGAGGACGGAAAGACTCGTAAGACAGAAGTTAAGGTGACAAAAGGGGGCTCTACCCGAACCTTCCTCCGTCCGGTCACTGATCTCGTGCTGCTACTGCCAAAGGAGGACGTCACATGAACTGAACATTGCTCCTGGACGTTGCTCACGGCGGGGAGCATTCCTCCTCATGCCCCAGTTTTTTATTGAACATTGCCATTGGATTGCTGGGTTGGTGGAAGAGTTGGCATGTTTGCGGCTTCCCCAATCCGAAGATGGGTTTAATAGACTTGGACTTATCTTCCGGTGTGATCTACGGGTCAACAACAACGAGTTGGACTTTAAAAATGTTTATTATTGCATGCATGTTTTTCTTTTCTCTTGTTTTTCAGGTTCGAACGACTTCGAAGAATTACGGACATCGTGAAATCCAAGGATTTCAGATGGGGAGTGTCATGTCCCACGACTTGGGAAATCATTTAATATTTGCATTGCTTGTGTTGTATCCTTGTTGCTAGGCAGAAGTTTGCCTTTCCCTGTATTTTGTCCCAACTCTCTCCCTGTAGTCCTGTGATGTATGTTTGTTCCCTCCCTTATTCTCCATTTTGTGATCGTCCCTCCATCTGTATGCATCTTCTTACATGTCCTCTGAAGAATATTCCTTTTTATCTGCTGCTTTCATCATAATACAAGAATTTCAGTTAAAGCATCCCTCTTTTCCTGGAGTCTTCTTACATGAGATCGTGGCTGAGTTAAGCTGTCTGATTAATCGGTATGAACGTGAGTACAGGTCGATACGGAAGGGGCCCAGAAAGAGAGGTCTATCCAGGCACCATACGTTCTACATATCCATGAGTCAAAACAGGAAGCATGTTGTATTGAAAGTGTCTTATTTCTGGAACCTGGTGGACCGCTAACCTCAGATACTTCCTGTGGGAAGGATGTATGGGGATGTGGAAATAGGCATCCTTCAGGTCTACAGTTGCCATAAAGTAAGACTGCCCTATTAGAGGAATGGCGGTCTTTACCGACTCCATTTTGAATTTGTGTGGTATGCAATGTGTCGGTTGAGGCCTTTTAGGTTTATTATTATTCTCGACTCTCCTGTGGGCTTTTTTACTAGGAACAACCTGGAATAATGCCCTCTTCCTTGCTCCTTCACAGGGACCCGAGAGATAGCATTTTACTGTAGAAGCTGCTGAATGCCGGAATTTAGAGCTGGGGTCTCCCAAGATGGTAGGGAGGTGACTCTTATACCCCGCGGGGGATAGGATTCGAGTTCTAGCAGTAGGCCCTCTCTGAACACACTGATGACCCGGGGCTGTTGGAAATCAACTGCCAAGCAGGAAGAAAACTTGAAAGCCTTCCCCCCACTGGGATCGAGTCATTGTTTCTCTTGGGACTGCTGTTGCTGCTGTTGGGGGACCAGGATATTCCTGCGTCAACCTTTAGCGTAGCTCTATCTTTCTGTCTTTCCCTTCCCACGTGGTTGGGATGACGGATTTTGAGGGGCTCGAAAAAGACGCTTTCTTGTTGTTCTCTGTTCTGGAAGCACCTTCTTTTTGTCAGTGGCCTTTTCCAGAATTTCGTCTAAGGCAGGGCCGAAGACATGATCACCTTTAAAAGGTAAAGAGCATAATTTGACTTTAGATGTAATATCCACTCCACGTCTTGAGCCAGAGGGCCCTTCTGGCAGAATTTGATTGTACCATGACTCTGGCGGACGTACGGATCATTTCCATTGATGCATCTGCCAAAAAACCCGTAGCTCTCTGTAAGATAGGGAGGGAGTTAAGGAGGTCACTCCTCGAGGTACCATGGGAAATATGGTTCTCCAGCTCCTCAATCCATTGAAAGAGGGACCTAGAGACACAAGTGGACGCGATTCCTGATTTTAAGGTGACCCCAGAAGTTTCCCATGTTTTCCTTAGGAGGCTTTCTGCTTTACGGTCCATCGGGTCTCTAAGCTGGGACGCATCATCAAATGGTAGAACCGTCTTCTTTACCACCCTAGCCACCTGGACATCTACCTTCGGTATATCCCATTTAGACTCCTCTCCTTCCAGAGGGAATCTATGTCAGAGTTCTGAAGGGGCTGAGTAGCGTTTCTCAGGGTATTCCCATTCCTGGGAGATCATGTCCGCTATGCTCTTATGAATTGGAAAGCCTGCTCGTTTAGGTCCTTCATATCCCCTGAACATGCGATCCTGAGCTGTCTGCGTGACAGGTTCCTCCTCTAGGTCCATAGTGGCGCGTACTGCGCTAATCAACTCTTCCACGTATTCTGTGGAAAGGAGGTATTTTCTAACGTCAGGTGCCCTAGAGGTCCCTGGTTGCTCCCAATTTTCTGAGCCCGAGTTGAATGATCTCTCCGAATCAGATTCAGAATCCTCCACTTGAATCCTCCGTTTTTTTGAAGGTGGTGAGCCCATAACTGGAGGAGGTGGAGGTGGTGGAGGGGGGGGACAGGGCGGCTAAAGAGGTCTGAACCTGTTGTGTAACCAAGCTGCGGATCTCATCAATTAATGATGGGTGCTCGGCCCTGACCACTTTATCCGTGCATGCCTGACATAACTTTTTCTCCCAGTTAGAGGGGAGTTTTGTACTGCATATGGCACACTTTGCCGATTTGCTGGAGGTATTGGTGCTTTTATGGGCAGACTTTTCTCCCTATAAGAAAGAGGGGGAGAAGTATTTTAAGGACCTCTATCCTGGATCGCACCACTAGGACCCACCCCAGGTAAGACTCACTGTGGCTGGGGCAGCGCTGGACTCTGCAGACGCAGGGCAGGAAGAACCGTCCATGACAGCAGGGGATTTGCTTTACCTGTCAGCATCTTCCGGCGGGTTAATGAAGAGTTAACTCTGCCCTCAGTGTATTAGCTTGATTCCCCCTCCTCCTCCCTGGGTCCTGGAGCAGGCACAGCAGATGCCGGCGAGCTCTGCGCGCTGGCAGCAGGATGGGGGCCGCCATGACAGCGCGCCCTCCACATACCCCGGAAGTGACCCTCGCGTGACGTCACTTCCGGGTCTTCGCACAGCACGCAGGGGAGGAGGAGACGCCGGAGAGCTGCAGGAGGCCTCCGGCGGGAATCACTGGCCCGCTTTACTCCCCAAAGGGGAGCGTGGGAGGGCCAGGAACGGTCCCGAATGCAGAGCAAGAGGGAGCAGAACGGAGGAGGGGAGGCTGCGCCACCACCACTGCCCGGCTTTGAACATCCACAGGTATGCTATAGCAGCCGGCCACACAGCACACCAGACCTCTCCATGCCCCATGGGGGACAGGAAAGACACTGGTGAGAGGGAGGAGGGAGGGACCTTTTAACCTCTCGTGCTTCCTGTCCCCCATTAGGGCGTGGAAACGACCTCCTCCTATGCTGTCGTGGAAGGTTGCTAGAGAAAAAAAATACATTTCTTTACCTTCTCTTTTCTGGAAGTCCATGAAAATTGGATCGCAATCGGATGTCTTTCGAGTGCAGTCTGTTTTTCACATACTCATACAGACTCGTAGATTTGCACTGCCAATTTTGATTCGACCCTCTCGGTCCACGAAAAATCATGGACATGTGAATTGCCCTATAAAGTATCACAAGGTACGAGTTCTGTCTGTGAAAATAACACAGATAACACTTATGTGCAAAACTCGGAAGTCTGAATGAGGCCTTAGAGAATTCAGAAGACGTAAATTCATTACCAACTTGGTTAGTCTTCAGTTCCTAATTGTTTGGCCCTTTCCCAACATGTGACCTATAAGTATATCAGATGTCCCCTCCCCCTCAGCACAAGAGCCTGCACCTTTTCTGGCACATGACAGCTGAACTGATCAGCTGACAAGTGCCCCTAACAGCCGAGGGTGGAATCGCGATCCACCTGCAGCTGTTAACACGATAAATGCCACTGTCAAAACTACAAGAGCGGCATTTAACATACACACGCCGGAAGTGTGTCACATACCCCACTCATCAGCGCCCATGTCACATAACAGGTAGCTGATGGGTTGGCATGACAGGAGACCCCTGAGTTCGTCATTGCCGCATCGCTTTGAGTGCTCATAGCAAGTGAGCATTTCTCCTATGTAGCATGTAATATTTCTTTCTATGTAGCACAAGAGATTGGATGATCGCAACTTTTAGTCTCCCATGGAGACTATTGAAGCAAATGTAAAGTAAAAAAAACTGTTTTTAAAAATATAAAAAAATAAAAAAAGTAAAAGTTTAAATCACCCCCCATTCGCCCCATTCAAAATAAAATAATTTAAAAAATATTAAAAATACACATATTTAGTATCGCCACATTCAGAATTTCCCGATCTATGAATATATAAAAATAATTAATCCGATTGGTAAACGGCATAACAAGAAAAAAAATCAAAATGCCAGAATTACATTTTTTTGGTCGCCGCAACACTGAATTAAATTGCAGTAACGGGCGATCAAAAGATTGTATCTACATCAAAATGGTATCAATAAAAACGTCAGCTCGGCACGCAAAAAATAAGCCCTCCCTCAACCCAAGATCACGAAAAATGGGGTCTCAGAAAATTACACAATTTTTTTTAACAAACTACAGATTTTTTTTTTCACCACTTAAATAAAAAACAACCTAGACATGTTTGGTGTCTATGAACTCGTAATGACCTGGAGAATCATAATGGCTGGTCAGTTTTAGCAGTTTGTGAACATGGTAAAAAAAATATTGTGGAATTGCACGTTTTTTGATATTGCATCTCAGTTGAAATTTTTTTGTGGTAACATCAAGGGTGTCGCTCAAAAGTACAACTTGTCCCACAAAAAACAAGCCCTCACATGGCCCTACTGATGGAAAATAAAAGTTATGGCTCTGGGTAGAAGGGAAAGGAAAAAACGGAAATGGAAAATGGCCCAGGGTGAATGGGTTAAAGCATTGGCGGACATAGACAGAAAAGGGCCCCTGTGCAAAAACAATATATGGGCCCTTTGCAGCCCAAAAGCTCCTAATAATGCAAAGTTGCACCGGCTTTAGAGGTAGAAATGGGCCCCCTACCTCTTGGGCCCCTGTGCACAGGTTGCACCAATGATATGTCCGCCCCTGGGTTAAAGGGGTTTTCTGGTTCAAACTGATAAGTCTGCAGTCACTCTATATGTGCACACTTATGAATCCCATGAATCCCCCCAGCGCACACACTGTGCAACCCTCTTTAACCTCTTGCTGACATCAGCCTTAGACCGGGGTCACACTTGCGTGTGTGATGCAAGAAACTTGCGCGAGTCTCTCGCATCAACACCCAGCACTGCTGCCGGCACTCAGACCGGAGTGTGCAGCTGCATAGAAATACATGCAGCCTCACACTCCGGTCCTGAGTACTGGCAGCAATGCCGGGTGTCGAGACTTGTGCGAGTTTCTCGCAAGTGTGACCCCGGCCTCACAGAGTATGTAGGATGCTGGTGTATGAAGCAGGTTCAAGAATTGTACCTGCCCCCATATAGTGTACAGTGGGTACGGAAAGTATTCAGACCCCTTTAAATTTTTCACTCTTTTTTTTCATTGCAGCCATTTGGTAAATTCGTTTTTTTTCTCATTAATGTACATTCTGCACCTCATCTTGACTTAAAAAAAACCCAGAAAGGTAGAAATTTTTGCAAGTTTATTAAAAAACCCCTGAAATATCACATGGTCATAAGTATTCAGCCCCTTTGCTCAGTAGTGAGTAGAAGCACCCTTTTGAGCTAGTGCAGCCATGAGTCTTCTTGGGAATGATGCAACAAGTTTGTCACACCTGGATTTGGGGATCCTCTGCCATTCTTCCTTGCAGATCCTCTCCAGTTCTGTCAGGTTGGATGGTGAACGTTGGTGGACAGCCATCTTCAGGTCTCTCCAGAGATGCTCAATTGGGTTTAGGTCAGGGCTCTGGCTGGGCCAGTCAAGAATAGTCACAGAGTTGGTCTGAAGCCACTCCTTTGGGCTTAGGGTCATTGTCTTGTTGGAAGGTGAACCTTCGGCCAAATGGCTGCAATGATACAAAGAGTGAAAAATGTCAAGGGGTCTGAATACTTTCCGTAGCCACTGTATATCAGATGCCAGCTGACAATGGCTCTCTCCTGCAGAATCATATAATGCTCCTGTCAATCTCTAACATGGCATTTCAGTGGCACAATCCCCGTAGGGCGCCGACCCTGAAAATGGGACCAATAAAAAACTACAACTCTGTGAGCAAAGAAGAAGCCCTCACACAGCTCCGGTCACAGGAGAATGAAAACATTATATGTTTCGGAGTAAAGCGACATTTTATTTTCTAAAGTTCAGAATTTTTTTTTTTTTTAGCGACTAAAATACATAAAAAAAACCTACACAAGTTTGGTGTCGCCGTGATTGCACTGACCAGGAAAGCCATGTCACTGGGTCAGGGTTACCACAGGACGAATGGTGAAAACCAAAACCCCCAAAACAACGGCGCACTGGCTAGTTTTTTTCACCTATTCCCCAGCTTAATATTTTTCTTCACATCGTCCAGTACACTATGTGGTAAAATGAACGGTATCATTCAAAAGTACAACTCGTCCCGCATAATAACGAGCCCTAATGGAAGGGGAGAAAGAATAAACAAAAGTGCCAAAATGTAAATAGGCCGCTGTAACCTATATGCATAACTATGGATGATATATTATCTGGCTGTCCAGACTGGAGTGTAATAAGCTTATAATGCACGGCAGTGGTCACGTGGTGCCTCCTCCGGCTTTATACGCAGCACACAGCGCCATCTGCTGGACAATGAGCGCATGGCGCTGCCTTCTCCCTGTTCAGTACAGATCGTTACTTGGACTGTACCATCCCCCCCTCGTGTATCTTACCTTAACCACTTACAATAATGTAATAGTGGACATAGTGATGAATAATAATAATAGATAATTATTTTAATAAATATTGCAACTGTGTGAGATTTTATTCCAAGGAATGTCATGTGTTCATATAATGATGAGGTAATGTGCGTCCCCCTGCCGACAATGGTGCAGTCCCAAGATGGCGGCCACCATGAAGAAGACGGTGAGGCAGAATGGGGCCGGTATTTGGGGTGTTGGGGAGGTAATAGGGGGACAATTTATGATTGAAGTAGTTGAGGAGAAGCGTGGACGATTCTGTGCACAATTTAGCGACATTTTCTGTGGAATGGAGGAGGAATTGTTAATCTCCCCCCAGCATGACCAAAACATGCAGCTCATACATCAGGGAACTATAAGGCTTAGCATGACATACCAAAGGCACACGGAGGGATACCTGCCATTTGTAACTTGTGGTTTATAGTTTTTTGGGGAATTTTAGGGTGTGTGCACACGCTGCGGATTCTGCTGCGGGTGCGCAGCGGTTTTGGTCCTGCGGATCCGCAGCAGAATTAGCTGCATTGTACAGTACCATTATAGCCTATGGGAAAATGAAAACCGCTGTGAAGACGGTGCAGATTTGCTGCGGGTTTCAATCCGCAGAAAGAAATGACATGCCAATTCTTTCTGCGGATTCCGCTGCGGTTTACCATCTCCTCCATTGTAGAGATGATAAACCCGCAGGCCAATCCGCAGATAAACCGCAGGTCTTTTGACCTGCAGATTCTGCAAAATCCGCGCTGATCAATCCGCAGCAGAATCCGCAGCGTGTGCACACACCCTTAGCTGTTATGGAACAGCTCCTAGTATGCCCAAGATGCCAGATTATTGGAAGTCCTGAACTATCAGATATGTGACACAATATATACATCTTCCCGGCATGGTGGTGACTCCTCTGCTCACTTCAGTCTTGATATCAGTGCTCTTACTACTTGCCCCATGTACAATAACAAATCCTGCCTTCCCGCCTGAGTGCAGTTCCAGCCATGTCTGCGCCGGCCCTCGCTTCATTGTTACTCCCCATAAGCCCTGCAGTCAGTCAGCGGCCTCAGTTTGTCTGCAGCGCTCGCAAGGCATAGCAATGTTATTTGTGGGACTGCAACATTAAGGCTAAGTTCACATTAGGCATTTTTTTTCAGCGTTTGTTTTTCTGCAGCAAAACATGCACTGTTGGCAGTAAAGAAGCAGCAAAAAAATACATGTTTTGGTGCATTTTTCAGTATCCCAAAGTACAGTTTTGCTTCCACAACAGAAGCATGATCACAGGTCACCAATACTGCGTTTTTTACCCATTGAAATGAATGGGTGGTGAAAAAACGCTGGTATCAGGTTTTGCTGCGTCATTTTGTGCCAAAACCACATTCTGTAGAATAGGACTTTTTTTCAACACTAAACTTTATCAGCATGCACAAGAGACAAATCTAGCATGCCAAAACCACAGCAAAAAATGCAAGAAATACCAAGGAAAACATGGCAATAGATCAGGTTTTGCTGCAGACAAAAAAATCGCTGAAAAAACGCCTAGTGTGAACCTACCCTTAGGAGTCGGTCCATTTCTAACGATCCGTGTGAAAAACATGCAGACATGTCCTTTTTTCCCAGCACCATAGAGGAAATGTGTGCCTGCACACTGACACATGGATGACATTATTGTGATATCTGTGTGACACGTGCCCAAATGAATTTCTCTGGTGGTTGGGGAAAGCAGTACATTTAGTGCTTTTCCCAGTTGCTGACTACAACTATCATCATCCTTGCCTGGTCTCCCTGGAATCAGTCAGGGGAAAAGTGCGGTGGTGTCTGACAGACGCCTCTCCACTACTAACCCCTGGGTTTAATGTCAGCGGACATTACACAGCTGACATCAACCCCAAAACCTTTACATCACTTGCCAACCCACCAGGGCAAGCGGGAAGATCCGAGGCTAAGCGCCAGAATTGGTGCATCTAATGTATGTGCCAGTTCCGGGGAGGCTGAGGGATGGTGTTATTAGTCTGAGACCCTTCCCAGCCTATTAAGATCATCCCGCAGCTGTCTATATAGCCTTTGCTGGTTATTAAAAATAGGGGTGACCCTTTGTCATTTTTGTTTCTGGAGGTTCCTTCTTTTTAATAACCAGTAAAGCCTAAGCAAACAGCTGTGAGCTGTTATTAATAGGCTGTGAAGCTTTATAGATATTGGTCTCTTCCCAGAAAAATAACACCAGCCTACAATTGTCTACTTTCCCTCAGCTGGTTAATAATAAAAATAAGGCCCCCCCCAGCATTTTTTTAATTTACGGTATTTATACACTACTCAAAAAAATAAAGGGAACACTTAAACAACAGAATATAACTCCAAGTAAATCAATCTTCTGTGAAATTAAACTATCCACTTAGGAAGCAACACTGATTGACAATCAGTTTCACATGCTGTTGTGCAAATGGAATAGACTACAGATGGAAATTATTGGCAATTATCAAGACACCCTCAATAAAGGAGTGGTTCTGCAGGTGGGAACCACAGACCACATCTCAGTACCAATGCTTTCTGGCTGATGTTTTGGTCTCTTGAATGTTGGTTGTGCTTTCACACTCGTGGTAGCATGAGACGGACTCTACAACCCACACAAGTGACTCAGGTAGTGCAGCTCATCCAGGATGACACATCAATGTGAGCTGTGGCAAGAAGGTTTGCTGTGTCTGTCAGCGTAGTGTCCAGAGGCTGGAGGCGCTACCAGGAGACAGGCCAGTACACCAGGAGACATGGAAGGGGCTGTAGGAGGGCAACAACCCAGCAGCAGGACCGCTACCTCAGCCTTTGTGCAAGGAGGAACAGGAGGAGCACTGCCAGAACCCTGCAAAATGACCTCCAGCAGGCCACAAATGTGCATGTGTCTGCACAAACAGTTAGAAACCGACTCCATGAGGATGGTCTGAGGGCCCGACGTCCACAGATGGGGGTTGTGCTCACAGCCCAACACTGTGCAGGACGCTTGGCATTTGCCACAGATTGGCAAATTCGCCACTGGTGCCCTGTGCTTTTCACAGATGAAAGCAGGTTCACACTGTGCACATGTGACAGAGTCTGGAGACGCCGTGGAGAGCGATCTGCTGCCTTCAACATCCTTCAGCATGACCGGTTTGGCAGTGGGTCAGTAATGGTGTGGGGTGGCATTTCTTTGGAGGGCTGCACAGCCCTCCATGTGCTCGCCAGAGGTAGCCTGACTGCCATTAGGTACCGAGATGAGATCCTCAGACCCCTTGTGAGACCATATGCTGGTGCGGTTGGCCCTGGGTTCCTCCTAATGCAGGACAATGCCAGATTTCATATGGCTGGAGTGTGTCAGCAGTTCCTGTGAGATGAAGGCATTGAAGCTATGGACTGGCCCTTCCGTTCCCCAGACCTGAATCCGATTAAACACATCTGGGACATCATGTCTCGCTCCATCCACCAGCGTCACGTTGCACCACAGACTGTCTTTGAGTTGGTGGATGCTTTAGTCCAGCTTTGGGAGGAGATCCCTCATGACAACATCCGCCGACTCATCAGGAGCATGCCCAGGCATTGTAGAGAGGTCATACAGGCACGAGGAAGCCACACACAATACTGAGCATCATTTCCTTGTCTTGAGGCATTTCCACTGAAGTTGAATCAGCCTGTAATTTGATTTTCCACTTTGATTTTGAGTATCCTTCCAAATCCAGACCTCCATGGGAAATTAATTTTGATTTACATTGATCATTTTTATGTTTTCTTGTTCTCAACGCATGCCACTATGTAATGAATAAAGATTTGCAGCTGCGATATTTCATTGAGTAATATCTACGATGCGGTATCTTAGTGTTCCCTGTATTTTTTGAGCCGTGTATGTTCAATAAATACAAATCCAGTACTGATCATTTATCATGCTGACATATTTCTTTCTCAGTGTTCCTCATCACTATTCATCTCTATCTTTGAACATCTTTAATACTTAAAACTCTTTAATTTCTATGCTGCATTTATTTCATTCTATACGTGTCACACTCACAGCATACGGATCTCACCAGTACTGGAATCATCAGGACGTGTGAAGGGGCCTAAGCATTGAGAGGTCCCAGGACCCTTCATGTGCTCTTCTGTTCCCATCAGTTTCAGACAGTGTTGAAGGGGACTCGTCTCATCTTCTTACATGGATAAAATTGCAAAGTGCTTATAGAAGCCAGCGAGGGATTTTTAATTCTGTAGTTTTCTGCTTGTTTCCTAGGATACCAGCTACTTCTTCTTTCTATCAGACGTGGACAATAGCACTTACAAGTTGTTTACTATACATTCTATAAGTGCTGCTATTGAGCCAAATAGATCCGGCTTCAGTCCCCTGCACTTTGCAGATGCAAACCTGTTTGTAGTACCTGCATCCAGGAGTGCTCTTTTTTTGGACTAGTGGCTCAGCCATTCTGCTGGCCCAAACTGTCAATTATTAGGCGCTCACCACTTTCCTTGGCAAGAAGGAAGCTTTGAAATTTGGGAGTGGTGTGGTCCTGAAGAATCAGCATGAGACAAACGTGTTCATCTACTGTGTTGTGCTGAATTTCTGGCCCATTGGATGCTGTATTAGAGCTTATGAATATCCTAGCTGGGGTCTCCAACTGACGACCACCGACCATGAGCCGCTCTGCAGGACTCATGCTGGGCATGTATTCTATACAGACAGCCTCCCGTGACTGGCATGTAATCCTTCATTTCCCCTTCAGTGGGCATCACATATCTGTTAGTCTATGTCCAAGAGGAAAATTGCTGGAATATTGACTGAAGGTTTTATCTGTCTCTTTACATCCCAGAGGAGACAGCTACAGTCACAGTCCAGCCTGGAAGAGAAAGTGAGCAGAAAAGAAGAGCAATGGCTCTGTCTGCTCTCCATTACAGCCTAAAATATAAGCCAGTGCCGAATCCCCGGATAGACTGTCCATATATCAGAAAGTGTCATATAAATAGGCAGGATACACTTCATCCTATGGAGGGCTCTTGATGGCTGCCATGATTAGTTAGAATAGTTTTCCTGCATTAAGGCCAATCACTCTTGTAGACTATCACTTTAAAGAAGCACTCCATTAATGTTTTTACCCCCTCAACCAGTGTAAATGTTAGTGTAGTGTCATTGTGTTAATATACTCACCGATCGCTGTCTTTTCCAGTATCCACTGTCGTTCCGATCCTTGTTTGAGACACATGAAGGCAATTCAGACTCTCCAGATCACTCTGTGAGTGAGCCAGAAGTCTTTTTTACAATGTAAATCTATGGCCCCTCGTTCTAGCCCTACATTGTAAAGGCCATTTTCAGGTGACACAGAGGGTATCATAATCCGGAGAGTCTGAATAGCCATCACGTGACTCACGATGATCCAAGCGGCACTGAATACCCGAGAAGACGGCGATCGGTGAGTGTATTAACACACGGACGCTACACTAACATTTTCACTATTTTAGGGGGAAAAAAGTTGAGAGGAGGTTCGGGACTACTTGTCACAGCCAATGTTTCCCTCCTGTTTTACATCAGTTTTCCTTTTTCTCTCAGGTTGCTGAAGATGTGAATGTCACCTTTGAGGACCAGCAAAAAATTAACATCTTTGCAAGAAATACAAGTAGAATGACCGAACTGAAGGATGAGATTGAAGTAAAGAAGGTAACGCCCCCTCCTGGCCTTTAGATATAATTACAGCAGTGGCTGCCATACAGTATAACTATTTACCCAGATTCTCTTTCCACCACAAAGGCACCATGAGGTTATAGGAAGCGCCATAAAGTTGTCTAATACACTGTGCAAATAAAAAATACAACTTTACCGCAACTACTATCTCAAGGCCATGTTCACACTATCAGTATTTGGTCAGTACTTTGCCTCAGTATTTGTAAACCAAATCCAGGAGTGGGTGATAAATCCAGAAGTGGTGACGTGTTTCTATTATACTTTTCCTCTGATTCCTCCACTCCTGATTTTGGCTTACAAATATTTATGTAAAATACTAAACGTGGCCTTAGGCTATGTGCACACATAGTTTTAGGTGCTGCGGATTTGGAAAAATCCGCAGGTAAATTCTCAGGTCAAAAGACCTGCGGTTTATCTGCGGATTAGCGTGCGGTGTGAAACCACTGCGGATTCCGCACAAAGAATTGACATGCTGCGGATTTGAACCCGCAGCAAATCCGCACGGACAAATCCGCAGCATGTGCACAGCGTTTTTCAGTTTACCATTGAAAACAATGGTACTGTACAACGCAGCTAAATCTGCTGCAGAGCCAAAAACTATGCAGATCCGCAGCAGAATCCGCAACGTGTGCACATAGCCTTAGAGCACAATCCACATCATCCCGAATTTTCCTTCTCATTTTCAATATCTGTTTATCCAATGGTTTGCTAACACTCCTGTTGAGACCATTAGTTTTACCACAAGCAGTTATTACCAAAAAACACTGCCTAGTTTCCTTTAACTATTTCACCCCTAGGCAATTTTTTTTTTTTTTTTGTTTTGTTTTTTTCCTCCCCGTTTTCCAAGAGCCATAGCATTTTTATTTTTCCATCCATATAGTTGTATGAGGACAACTTGTACTTTTGAATGACACCGTTTATTTTATCATGTGATGTACTAAAAAGAGAGAAAACAATTCATGTGTTGAAATTGCAAAAAAAAAAAATGGAATTGCACAATTATTTTTTATTTACCATATTCACTGTATGATAAAACCAGGCGTTATGATTCTCCAGGTCAGTACAAGTACAACATGTACCAAAGATGTGTAGTTTTTTATTTAACCCCTTCATGACCAAGCCTATTTTGACCTTAATGACCTGGCCATTTTTTGCAATTCTGACCAGTGTCCCTTTATGAGGTAATAACTCAGGAACTCTTCAACGGATCCTAGCGATTCTGAGACTGTTTTTTCGTGACATATTGGGCTTCATGTTGGTGGTAAATTTAGGTCGATAATTTTTGTGTTTATTTGTGAAAAAATCAGAAATTTAGCGAAAATTTAGAAAACTTCGCAATTTTCAAATTTTGAATTTTTATTCTGTTAAACCAGAGAGTTATGTGACACAAAATAGTTACTAAATAACATTTCCCACATGTCTACTTTACATCAGCACAATTTTGGAAACAAAACTATTTTTTTGTTAGGAAGTTATAAGGGTTAAAAGTTAACCAGCGATTTCTCATTTTTACAACAAAATTTACAAAACCATTTTTTTTTTAGGGACCACCTCACATTTGAAGTCACTTTGAGGGGTCTATATGGCAGAAAATACCCAAAAGTGACACCATTCTAAAAACTACACCCCTCAAGCTACTCAAAACTACATTCAAGAAGTTTATTAACCCTTCAGGTGTTTCACGGGAACTAAAGTAACGTGGAAAGAAAAAATGGACATTTTAATTTTTCCAACAAAAATTTTCTTTTAGCATAAATTTTTTCATTTTCACATGGGCAACAGGATAAAATGGATCCTAAAATTTGTTGGGCAATTTCTCCTGAGCACATCGATACCTCATATGTGGTCATAAACCACTGTTTGCGCGCACGGCAGGGCTCAGAAGGGAAGGAGCGCCATTTGACTTTTTGAATGGAAAATATGCTGGAATATTTAGCGGTTGCCATGTCGCGTTTGGAGAGCCCCTGTGTGCCTAAACATTGGAGCTCCCCCACAAGTGACCCCATTTTGGAAACTAGACCCCCCCAAGGAACTTATCTAGATGCATAATGATCACTTTGAACCCCCAGGTGCTTCACAAATTCATCTGTAAAAAAAAAAAAAAGTGCTTTTTTTTCACAAAAATTTTCTTTTAGCCTCGGTTTTTTCATTTTCACATGGGCAACAGGATAAAATGGATCCTAAAATTTGTTGGGCAATTTCTCCTGAGTACACCGATACCTCATATGTGGTCATAAACCACTGTTTGGGCGCACGGCAGGGCCCGGAAGGGAAGGAGCACCATTTGACTTTTTGAATGGAAAATTAGCTCCAATCGTTATCGGACACCATGTCGTGTTTGGAGAGCCCCTGTGCACCTAAACATTGGAGCTCCCCCACGAGTGACCCCATTTTGGAAACTAGACCCCTTATGGAACTTATTAACTATTTTTAATTTTCACAAGGCTAACAGGAGAAATTGGACCACAAAAGTTGTTGTCCAGAGTACGCTGGTACCCCATATGTGGGGGGGGAACAACTGTTTGGGCGCACGGCAGGGCTCAGAAGGGAAGGAGCGCCATTTGACTTTTTGAAATGCAAATTACTTCTAATCGTTAGCGGACACCATGTCGTGTTTGGAGAGCCCCTGTGTACCTAAACATTGGAGCTCCCCCACCAATGACCCCATTTTGGAAACTAGAACCCCAAGGAGCTTATCTAGATGTGTGGTGAGCACTTTGAACCCCCAAGTGCTTCACAAAAGTTTATAACGTAGAGCCGTGAAAATAAAAAATATTTTTTTTTCCTCAAAAAATGATTTTTTAGTGCGCAATTTTTTTTTCCACAAGCGTAGCAGGATAAATTGGACCGCAAAAGTTGTTGTCCAGTTTGTCCTGAGTACGCTGGTACCCCATATGTGGGTGGGGACCACTGTTTGGGTACACGTCGGGGCTCGGAAGGGAAGTAGTGACATTATGAAATGCTGACTTTGATGGAATGGTCTGCGGGCATCATGTTACATTTGCAGAGCCCCTGATGTACCTAAACTTTGGAACCCCCCACAAGTGACCCCATTTTGGAAACTAGACCCCCCAAGGAACTTATCTAGATGTGTGGTGAGCACCTTGAACCCCCAAGTGCTTCACATAAGTTTATAACGCAGAGCCGTGAAAATAAAAAATAATTTTTTTTCCTCAAAAAAATATTTTTAGCCAGCAATTTTTTTTCACAAGGATACCAGGATAAATTGGACCCCAAAAGTTGTTGCCCAGTTTGTCCTGAGTACGCTGGTACCCCATATATGGGGGGGAACCATTGTTTGGGCACATGTAAGGGCACGGAATAGAAGTAGTGACGTTTTGAAATGCAGACTTTGATGGAATGGTCTGCGTTCGTCGTAACGTCTGCAGAGCCCCTGATGTGCTTAAACAATAGAAACCCCCCACAAGTGACCCCATTTTGGAAACTAGACCCCCCCCAAGGAACTTATCTAGATGCCTGGTGAGCACTTTGAACCCCCAAGTGCTTCACAGACGTTTATAACGCAGAGACGTGAAAATAAAAAAAAAAAAATTTTCCACAAAAATAATTTTTTAGCCCCCAATTTTTTATTTTCCCAAGGGTACCAGTAGAAATTAGACCCCCAAAGTTGTGTAATTTTTCCTGAGTACGCTGATACACCATATGTTGTGGTAAACCACTGTTTGGGCACACATCGAGGCTTGGAAGGGAGGGAGCACCGTTTGACTTTTTGAATGCAAAATTGACTGGAATCAATGGTTGCACCATGTCGCGTTTGGAGACCCGCTGATGTGCCTAAACAGTGGAAACCCCTCAATTCTAACTTCAACCCTAACCCCAAGACACCCCTAACCACAGCCCTAACCCCAACACATCCCTAATCCCAACCCTAACCATAACCACAACCCTACCCCTAATTCCAACCCTACCCCTAATTCCAACCCTAACCCTAACTCTCTTTCCAACCCTAACTCTCTTTCCAACGCTAACCCTCGTTCCAACCCTAACCCTAATAGAAAAATAAAAATAATTTCTTTATTTTATTAGTTGTTCCTGCCTATGGGGGTGATAAACGGGGGGTTTATTTGCTTTTCATTCTATTTTGATCACTGTGAGAGTTTATCACAGTGATCAAAATGAATGAAAGGAAATTGCAGCCGGCGCAGTGCGCCCGCCACTTTCCAATATGGCGGCGCCCATGGTCCGGGACCGTGGGACACCGGGAGCCATAGCGGCACTCTGTGATTACCGGGGGGGGGGGGGCGATCGGAAGGCGGGGGAAGCGGAGGGAAGGCGGGGGGAGGGGCAGATGATGACAGCGGCGGCACATCGCCGCTGTCATTCAGTGGCGGGGGCAGATCGCCCCCGTTAACCGGTGGGGGGAGGGTCGGATCGGTACAGTAGCGTCGGACATGGCTGTATTGTAATATTTCATCAATTTTCATTGATGAAATATTACTATCGCTCTGATTGGCTGTTTCACTTTTAACAGCCAATCAGAGCGATCGTAGCCACGTAGGGGCGAAGCCACGGCCCCCGTGGTGAATTACAAAGCCCCCTGTATCTGCGGGTCGGGTGACCTTTCAGTGACCTAGGTCACCCAACCCGCAGGGAGGCTTTAAAGTCATGACGCCACATAGACGTCACTGGTCAGATTGGTACCAGTTTTCATGACGCCTATGTGGCGTCTTTGGTCGTGAAGGGGTTAAGTGGTGAAAACAATTTCTTAAGAAAATATTTTTTCTTATTTTATCTCTTTATTTTTTGTGCCCCTAGCTGACATATCACTGATACAATTTTGGGGTACATACAATGTTTTGATCTCCTCTTTCTGCATTTTATTGCAATGGTGTAGTAGCCAAAAAAAAACGTTATTCTGCCATTTTGATTCTTTTTGTCAATACGCCATGTAACGATCAGATTAATTTACTTTATATTTTGATTGGATTTTAACGAACGCAGCGATACCAAATATGTCTATTTTTTATAATTTTTTTTTTTTGTTTTATTTTCAGTAGGGCAAAAGAGGGTTTTTGATTTTGCGTTTTTTTTTTTCAATATTTTTTCCGTATTTTTAAAAACACTTTTTACTGTATTTGTTAGTCCCCTTAGTGGACTTGAAGCTGTGATCATTTGATCACTTGTTATGGGCTGGCTTTCACAGGAGGATCGTAATGACTGACACTGTGGTCATCAGCAGACCTCCGGCCGTCATGACAACCCATTGGCACCCCATGATCATGTTCCAGGCGCATCGATGAGAGCGTGGAATGACACGCTCCCTGCCGACGCATATTAAATGCCACCGTCAGAGATTGACAGCGACATCAAGCAGGTTAACAGCCTTGGGCAAAGCTCCGCTTCACCCATGGCTGTTAAAAACATTTGTTGGCTGATTAAATCAACCCTTATGTACTGGGAAAGAAGTGGCCTTGGCGTTTGAGCCCTCATGAAAGTCAGCAACACGACTTTTGACGTAAATGTACGTCAAAAGTCGTGAAGGGGTTAAACAACAGCCACACGTAGAACAGCCCTGATGGCCCATTTCCCTCTAATTAGGGTTTTATCTTTCTTATTAGAATAAATTAATTAAAAACACAGAAAAAATATGTGAAACATATTACGGTAGCTTCTATTTGACTCTGGGTTTCGCCTGTTGGCTTCTTCTGGAGTAATAATAAAACCCACATTGGAGGCAATTTGTCCGTCAGTGTTGCTCTTTGTGCAGTTGTTCTTCAAGAGAAACTTGTGAAATTATTGTTGGCTGTGGAACTACTAGTCTCAGCAGGACTGATAGCGACAAAACTAGATGAAATACATTTATACTCCAAGTTTGATGAGGATGAAAGATTTTCAGTAATGTGAGTTTTGCTGTAAAGATCACAGATGTGGTAACGTTGTATTACATCCACCATACAATCTGTCCCCCATAAACTGTAATATACAGACAGGAAATACTCCTTCCTGTACTGTATGTAGTACAGGTTTTAGATGTCGCCAAGTCTGTGACCGTACAAAGCACAAGGCCACAAAACATTTTACAAAGGGAGGAGTGAGATTCATGTAACTCATATTAAAGGCTGCTTCACATCAGCTGCTTCTTGGGGTTAGTACAAGCTGAGGAGGTTAAAGCCGCAGATTCTTCTTATTTGCCTCCTATAAGTTTCTTCTCCCTATGACATAAACTAATTTGTGACAGAACGTTAAGAGATGAGCAACTCCCATATGTAGTCAGAGCTTTGTAAAAACACTGATCATATACTGTATATTATAACCTACATCAAGTTTCTGTTGTGACACGAATTACTTTTACATTTCTGATGGATGCATCTGCTGAACTATATTAAAGGGGTTGTCCACTACTAGGACAACCCCTTCTTGAGCTAAGTGTTCTGCCCCGATAAAATAATAAAGCCTATAATCGCCTCCTTTGTCTGTCTGCACCTTTCCAGTGGTGTCAGCACCCGCGGTCCCAGGGCTGTGATGTGGTAAAATGACACGTGATGCCCGGCGCCTAATCAGAGCTGACGTCGCTGACTCCTCCTTCGAACAAACAATGTGAAGAGGAAGTGTGGCTGCAGCTGATCCCTGGCTTCCTCTTCACGTTCAGTTTGTTCTAAGGTGGAGACAGTGACACCATCTCTGATTGAGCGCCGGAGTCCCGTGTCACAGCACCATATCATAGCCCCGGGGAGAGTGAATGCCAACACCGCAGGAACGGCATCAGCACGATAAGTGAGTATAGGCATTATTATTTTATCGCGGCCGAACATTTGGTTTAAGAAGGGGTTGTTCTAGTAGTGGACAACCCCTTTAATCAGAGTGGAGCCTCGTTATCAATACTGTGAGCATTAAATTAACTAACTGTTTCTCAAATAATAGAAGGAGCTTCAGAACCTGGAAGACGCCTGTGATGACATCATGATGCTAGACGAGTCATTGCTTATCCCTTATCAGATCGGAGATGTTTTTATTAGTCATTCCCAAGAGGAAACTCAAGATATGCTGGAGGGTGCAAAGGTTAGTCACACAATATAACTTCTATAATTCCCTCATTTGTCCAAGAAAATTATTACTATAATAAAGCCCCCTATGTACAATATTATAACTAATATAATACTGCCCCTATGTAATAGAATATTACTACTATAATACTGCCCCCTATTTGCAAGAATGTAACTACTATAATACTGCCCCTATGTACAAGAATATAACTACTATAATACTGCCCCTATGTACAAGAATATAATTGATATAATACTGCTCCAATGTATAAGAATATAATTACTATAATACTGCTCCTATGTACAAAAATAACTACAATAATTTCTCTAATACTGTCCCCTATGTACAAGCATATAATTACTAATACTGCCCCTATGTACAAGAATGTAACTGCTATAAAACTGCCCTCTATGTACAGGAATATAACTACTACAGCTCTGGTAAAAATTAAGAGACCACTGCACAGTTTTATAAAAATCAGCTTCTCTACATGTCTGACAGCCATTCCATTCCAATGTCAGTTGAATTCCAACCAGAGTACACCTCATTCTATTTAATGTGATTCTGATTAGGTGATCACCTGAACCAAATCTTATTTATAAAACTCCCTGCTGTGGTGTTCACAATCCTCTTGCAATAGGACAAGCTGGATGGCAAAACAAATGCTAGTAATATCCCAAAAGTAATAGGAATGAAAAAATAACTTTTAACAATGCCAAAGGAGCTGAAAAGAAAAGTCTTGAGAGGAAAAGAAGGGCTTAATTCAAGCTTTACTAGGAAAGGGATACAGTGAGTGTCATGTTGCCTCCATCCTTAAAATTTCTAAGACAGCAGTCCATTACAACAGGATCAAGCAGCAGACATTGGGGACAACAAAGCTGCAGACCGGCAGAGGGCGAAAACGACTCTCCACTGACCGGGATGACCGTCATCTTATTCGAATGTCACTCAGCAACCGCAGGATGACATCAAGTGACCTACAAAAGGAATGGCAAATGGCAGCTGGTACGAAATGCATGGTAAGAACAGTTTGTAACAGGCTCCTAGAGGCAGGGCTCAAGTCATGTAAAGCTAGAAAAAAGCCTTTCATCAGTGAGAAGCAAAGGAGAGCCAGGCTGAAGTTTGTCAAAGACAATAAGGATTGGACCATAGAGGACTGAAGTAAGGTAATCTTCTCTGATGAGTCTAATTTTCTGCTTTGCCTAACACCTGGTCATCTAATGGTTAGACGGAGACCTGGAGAGGCGTACAAGCCACAGTGTCTTGCACCCACTGTCAAATTTGGTGGAGGATCAGTGATATGATCTGGATATGCTTCAGCAAGGCTGGAATTGGGCATGTTATTCTTTGCGAAGGACGTATGTATCAAGCCGCATACAAGGTGGTTATCCTGGAAAAAAAAGTTGATTCGTTCTGCTCAGGCAATGTTCCCCAACTCTGAGGACTGGTTTTTCCATCAGGACAATGTGCCATGCCACACAGCTAGGTCAATCAATGTGTGGATAAAGGACCACCACATCAAATCACTGTCATGGCCAGCCCAATCTCCAGACCTCAACCCCATTGAAAACCTCTGGAATGTAATCAAGAGGAAGATGGATAGTCACAAGACATCAAATAAAGAAAAACTGCTTACATTTTTGTACCAGGAGTGGTATAAGGTCACCCAAAAGCAGTGTGAAAGACTGGTGGAAAGCATGCCAACACGCATGAAAGCTGTGATTACAAATCATGGTTATTCCACAAAATACTGATTTTTGAACTTTTCCTGAGTCAAAACATTAGTATTGTTGTTTCTAAATGATTATGAACTTGTTTTCTTAGTGTTATTTAGGTCTGCAAGCACTGCATTTTTTTTTTTTTTTTATCTTGATCATTTCTCATTTTCGGAAAATAAATACAAAATTTAGTGCTTGGAAATTCAAAGACATGTTGTCAGTAGTTTATAGAATAAAAGAGCAATTTATGGCTTCCTCAAAAATATACCTATAAAGAGAAAAATCAGACAAAATGAAAATTTTGCAGTGGTCTCTTAATTTTTACCAGAGCTGTATAATACTGCTCATATGCACAAGAATATAACTACTATGATACTGCTCCCTATGTACACTCACTTGCTGTTGGTATTATATTGGCAGCTCTGACCTCAAACTAAACTTTATATCATTCCTTTATAATCTCCTTCGATCCGCCGTCCGTTACTTTTGCCTTGATCCAAACCGTATGTACTCCAGCTACTGTATGTGGAACCATGGTGATAATACAGGAGTGTGCAGAGTATTCATCTTTGTGAATCACTGACCTAGTTGATTTTGCCATGGACCAGCCACAATTTGTGCTTCAGGTGTTTGTAACTAAGGGCAGGTTATCCTGCTCTTGTGTCATAGGTCCCATATTCGGTACAGCAGCCAGCTATGTACAATGTGATCCTTCAGCATTTGCTACTGTACTGGATGCGGGGAGTCTAGGACACAAATCTGAGCAATCTGTCCGCTGCACAGTGACGAGAAGACCAAACATGGCTGCTCTGTGCCACTCTTTAAGAGCAGTGCCTGCTAACGCCAGTGATTTAGAGCAACAAAGATCGTGCACCCTCCTGTATTATAATCATCTTTTTATATAATTGGAGGTACACTTTATTACATAATGGGAAATAAATGCAAACGTGTGTGTGTGTATATGTGATATATATATATATATATATATATATATATATATATATATATATATATATATATTCAGTGAGATGTTGAGAACTGATGATCTTCCAGCTGAGAAGGCAAGAAGGCAAACAACAAATGTAAATAGAGAGAGGTTCCTATTGGTTATTACATCACATGGCCAGTATTCTGTAATTAAAAGGGAATCTGACATCAAGTCTTTGCTATGTAATCTGAGACCCTGATCTCAACAATGTGTCACTTATTGGGCAGCTTGCTGTTGTTTTGTTTTAAAATCCCTGTTTTATCAGCAGGAGACTATCACTAGAGGACTAGAAAACTTGCTGCTATGTAATCCCAAATATTCATCAGCTCTGTATAACCACGCCCCTACCACTGATTGGCAGTAGAGATGGGCGAACCCAAACAGTAAAGTCCGGCGTCCATACTACACCTACTTCGAGTACAGACACCGAACACGGACTTCACCAGGAACTCCGTGTTACTGTCCGAATTCAGCTCCCTGAAAACCAGGTGTTGTGCTGTCATGTGCATGACAGCTCGGAAAACACCACTTCTGATCAGCGTTAAAATCATCACCGCTGGTCTAACAGCCGGCGATGGTTCCCCTGTATTTTTTATAACCAACCAGGCAAAACTCACAGCCGGAGGCTTCAACCCTCAGCTGTCAGCTTTAGCCAGGCTGGTTATCAAGACTAGAGGGGTCCCCACGCTGTATTTTTTATTTATTTAAATAATTAAAAAAAAAAAACGCATGTCGTTACCCCCAATTTTTGATAACCAGCCATGCTAAAACAAACAACTGGGGGCTGGTAATCTCAGACTGCTAAACGGCCATGGATATTGCCCCCCCCCCCCAGCCTAAAAATGGCAGCCCGCTCAGAAAAGGAGCTTTGTCCGGCTTCTCCCACTTGCCCTGTAGTAATCGCAAGTGGGGTTCATATTTGTGTGGGTTGATGTCGCCTTTGTATTGTATTATCCATTACTTATCATATAGTTATATGATAAATAAAGATACAGCCAGAATAAAGTCTTTTATTTGAAATAAAACAATACAATTCAAATTCACCGCAGTGAAATTTTCTTGGTGAACTCGCCTCTGCGGGGATCTCACCAAAGTCACCACAGTTCAGCCCAGCAGGGAATGCAGCCTCAGTGACCTGCTGTAACCTCGATGATGTCACCACTAGTCACTGAGGCTGCGCTCGCAGCAGTTCAGGCACCTGTGGTTCTCAGCCTGGACAATTGCATCTTGGCACCGTCCAAGTTGAAAACTATTTATCCCTAGACAAGGATCACAGTGTGGGACAGAACGACGGACAGGTGAGGGATATTTGTTTTATTACAGGAGACAAAGGCTTCGGTGGAATTAGGCGTTAGGTAAGTATAACTGTGTTTTGTTTTTAAATAAAAAAGTAAAAGTGGGTTTTATTTTACTTCAAATAAAACACTTTATTCTGTCTGTGTCTTTATTTACCATATAACTAGGATTAGTAATGGATAGGTGTCTTATAGACTCTCTATTACTAATATCACCTGACAATACAAAGGTGACATCAACCACACAAATATGAACCCCACTTACCACCGCTACAGGGCAAGTGGGAAGAGCCGGGCAAAGCGGCAGAATTGTAGAATCTTATAGATGCGGCTTTTTTTGGCAGTTGTGGGTTGCTATTTTTAGGCTGGGGGGCAATATCCATGGTTCCTTACCAGTATGAGAATAGCAACCCTCAGCTGTCAGCTTTAGCTTAAAAAATAGGGGCGTGGGGACCCCTTTATTTTTGATAACCAGCCTTGATGAAGCGGACAGCTGAGTGTTGCGGTTCCGGGCTGTAAGTTTTGCCTGGCTGGTTATCAAAAATACAGGGAAATAAGTGCCGTTTTTAAAAAAAAATTATTTACAGCGCAGGAACTGGCTAATGAGTACTCCCATTAGCTGCTCCTGCTCTCACTGTTATTAGCGGCAGCAGACGTCAGCTGATGGGAGCAGTAGTCCGATCAGCCGACACCAGTGACCGAAGGTAAACTTTATACCTCCAATCACAGCTGCACTCATGCTGTCTTTTGTCAGCATGGGAGCTGTAGCTGTCTGACCAGCAGTGATGATTTTATTGCTGATCAGAAGCAATGTTTGCTGCACTTTCATGCACATGACAGCAAAGTGAATGGGGTTCGGGTGCTGTTCTGGTACCCGAATCTGAACTTTTTGTAAGTGTTCGGCTGAACTCGCCGGACCCGAACATCAAAATGTCCACCCATCTCTAACTGGCAGCTTTCTGCCTATGCACAGTGTACACAGAAAGCTGACAGTCAGTGGTGTGGGCTTGGTTATCCAGAGCTCACCATTCAGAGAACTGCTAGATCTGAAGCAAATTAAACAGTTTTTAATCAAAACTGCAGCAGGCAGCACAGTAAGTGATCCATCACTGAAATTGGGCTATCGGCCCTTACATAATGCTACTTTTAAATAGGATAGCAAAAATCTGGTGACAGATTCCCTTTAAGCTGAATAACTTGTCTGTTAGCTGTTAGTTAATGGCATTTTACTTTTTTTTTTTTCTTCCCCGTTATGGTGCAGAAAGGACTACAAGATGAAATAAATTCTTTACAGTCACGGGTAGAATCCATCCAGCAAGTCCTCGGTGATCTCAAAATACAGCTCTACGCGAAGTTTGGAAATAATATCAACCTGGAGGCTGACGAAAGCTAAATTTTGTAAATTATTGTTTTTTTTTTGTTTTTTTTTTCATTTTTGCTTTTTAAAAAAATATTATTCGGCAACAATTAGGCGGCAGCGGAAAAGCAGCTTTTCACTAGCTCTTCACCGCCTTCATATCCCTCACCAGACAATTACAGTCTGTATAGCATGGGATTTCACCCTGAAAATGCCCCCTGACCCATGATTACATGCACTGCATTAATGCCCCCCATCAGTTCTGCTGGAGATTGTAGTTCATCAATGCTTGGAATAGGAGCCTTCAGTTGTAGTAGAGGATACCTTATTCCTTCCTGCAGTTACCGGGTTGTCATGATTTCATTTATATCTGAAAAACCTGTCAAAATCCTTGATATTTTCTTCTGGAAACCAATAAAGTAAAGCAACGTCTAGCGTGCAAGTCTGACAGCGGTGTCATGTATTTTAGATTTTTATTTTTTTAATGTTAATTACTTGGCTTTTTAACCTTTCTCCAGTAGCTTGAAGGATGAATCATAACTTTAAATTTAAGGTTGTATGTACACATGCCTTGTGGGATGATCAACGCGTTTCAAGGCCAACTCAATAGGGAGCAAGGTCTTCTGTCCGCCAGTGAGTGATGGTCTGCTTGGAACATCGGATATATGAGGGCTGTCAGTCACTGGTGATGAGACCAAGGTCTCTGGCTCATGAATGAGGTGGCTTTGAAAATAATCCATTACCATACAGGACATAGGGATTTATAGACTTGTCTCCTGCCCAGCTGTCCTATTATATATTTTGTGCTCGCAGATGGAAAAGCAATATAAATATTTAGCATCGTTAAAGGGAACCTGACAGCTGATACATTTATGGTTTAGTGAATCCTGCATTGAGCGGAGGTTGGACACAATGACCCTTGAGGTCCCTTCCAACTCTAACATTCTATGATTCTATGATATGATTCCCGATCTACTGGCATCACCTATCAGACACTGGCTGTATGATTTTCATATTTGTCATTATAACAATATGGCGTTTCAGAGAAAAGCATACCTCAGATGCCTGCTTCTTGGCACCCCCTGCCATTAAGTGACAGGTGTCTCCTTCATGCGTGTAACGGGAGAGACCTGTCAGTCACTTCCAGCGGGCGGGGAGAAGCTGCCGCAGCCTTTCAAAGTCAAACATACCTGGCTGAAATCGTACAGCCAATGTCTGATACATATCTCCCTTGGATCGGGCAGCATGTATCAGCTGTCAGGTTTCCGATAAAGGTTAATCACTAAAATAAAATTTATCTAGCTGATTGCTGGGATCCCTTGCAATCCCAAGATTGGGGCTTTGAAACCTTGAGGCTGTGTGCACACGCTGCGGATTTTGCTGCGGTTCCGCAGCGGTTTTGGCCGCTGCGGACCCGCAGCAGTTTTTGCTGCGGTGTACAGTACCATGATTCCCTATGGGAATCAAAAACCGCAGTGCAGACGGTGCGGAATTTTCCGCGCGGATTATCTGCGGTTTTCAATCCGCAGAAAGAATTGACATGTCAATTCTTTCTGCGGATTCTCCTGCGGTTTGCCATCTCCTCCATTGAGGAGATAAAAAACCGCAGGGCAAAACCGCAGAGCAATCCGCAGGTAAAACCGCAGGTCTTTTGACCTGCGGTTTCACCTGCGGATTTTACAAAATCCGCGCGGATGAATCCGCACATAATCCGCAGCGTGTGCACACAGCCTCAGAAGCGTACTCTGCAGCCCTGCTTTGAATGGAGGAGAAGTACACATGCTCGGCCTCTGCTCCATTCACTGACAATGGGACTCCTGAAAATAGGATAGAATGGAAGTAGTACTGTGCTCGGCTTTTCTCCATCCATGATCGGGCTGCAGAGACCTATTCCCGGGGTTCCAAATCCCCATTTTCAGGATTAATGGTCAGACCACTTATTAAAGTTAAAGGATAACTTGAGGGATAACCCTATAATTATTTGTTGCAGGCGCTAACCCCTGCCCAGCCCTTTATCAATACATCATTCATTCCCTACCCAGTTTTTTAGCTCTATCCTCTAGATTTTTCAGAGCTTGTCTAATGCTATTTGCAATACATTTCTTGAAAAATGGTAGGTGCTGAAAAAGAATAGTATAACCTCAGGATCTATAATGCTCTGTGCCTGGGTGGTCCCTGATTGCAGAAAATGTTATTCTCTAATGAACCAGCAAATTGACAACAACACAACGACAACTTCTGGCTTCTTACCAGGTCAGATGTAGATATTATTACGATAGTTCCTGCAGGTGGCGCCATTGTCACTACCAGCGATTGTGCAGTGATTAGATGCTCATCTGGGCTGGAGACACTTATCTGGGACCACAGGGGGTTGAGCAAAGTCTGGTGAGGTCTTCCACACTGTCATCTTTTCCGAATCCTACAACTCCATAAACAGTAGAATCCAGGTAAGGAATCTTTTGGGAGCGGTTTAAAAGGGATTTTCAGGATTCTATATAATAGAATAAAATAACTTTTATCTCTTCTTCCGCTCCAGAATTAACTTAAGTCAGTAGTTAGGTTGTGGTGCCCAGATCCGGAGCAGGCTCAGGAACGCTGCCCATTATCTGATCACACCAGTAAAGCCCCTTAAGTGCCTCCAATTGCAACTGCGGCATATGACTGGTTAAATAGGGAGGCCCTCTCTCACCATATCGCATTCTTTGGGGAGGAAGTGATGGATTGCCAAATCATTTTTCAGTAGTATAAGAAGTATCCATGGCACGCATTAATTTAATAATGAAAATGTACTTATTTTACCTTCTTACATAGCGCCATTAATTTTCACAGCGCTTAACAGAAATTATCTAGTGCTATACTCCGTGCGCTTGAGGAGGTGGATTCTGCATTTTTGGACTCTGACAAACACCAATATGGATTTGAAATTAACATGTCACTGTGATTAATGTGCAGCATAAGTGTGAGTACTGGTAAAATAAAGGTAATAAAAGCTAAAACATTTTTTTAAATACACAATGGAGGTGATTTTTCAAAGCTATTACGCTGGAATACTGGTGTAAATGGTTTCGAAAAGTCCCAAAAATAGGGGACTTTTTGTGTTTTCAAGCCAGTTCTTCCCAGTTCTGCAAAAGTGGGTTTGGACATGGGAATGGTGTGGGGGCCTAATGCTACAGCTCATCTTAGTCATGATCAGCTGTCATTTTTCTTATGCCAGAAATCTTACTCCAGTCAGGGACCAGAGTAAGATTTGTGACTTTGTGCGCGGATGCGGGCACCACTCGTCAGATGCTCCAGATTCATGAATAGGTGGGCGTCTCCATGAATCAGGAGAATCTGACTCCAGCACACCTCCTCATCAAGACGGGCAAGGAAATTGCTGGCTGAAATATACAAAAGTAATGTGCCCTCTCCACATTACACCTACACAAGCTTTTCTGACCTCTCACTCTACATCAGAAGACATTAAAGGGAACCTGTCAGCAGGACTGTGCACAGTCACAGACAGTGTAAGGTCGGCACCTTTATATTAGTTAAAATAATACCGTGGTTGATGAAATCCGTCTTGTGGGGCTTTGGGGGGGGTCTTCATGTGGTGCTCTAATTAGGTATTCACCAGTGTGGCTTCTGACGGGAAAAGTATTAAGTTACGTACCGGTAACGGTATTTTTCGGAGGCCCATGACAGCACCACGAGAGAGGGGATCCGCCCTATAGGAACAGGAAACCTACAGATACAAAAGGGCGGCACCTCTCCCACGCATCAGTTGGATTACAGAGCTTGAGAGGCTACCATGGTTAGTACACAACATATGATATATACAACCTATCTACCCTATTTAACAGAATTATTTCATACCATCTCCCACATAAGGTGATTCTATGAACAATCTTCTAAGGAGTGCACCCCTATATGTGAACAAGGGAGGGAACTAAGGGTGCTGTCATGGGCCTCCGAAAAATACCGTTACCGGTACGTAACTTAATACTTTATTCGGACTCCCATGACAGCACCACGAGAGAATTACAGAGATGTAAACTAACTTAGGGAGGGACTACAGCCTGCAGCTCCCTTAGCCCGAAGGTGAGGTCTGAGGAGGCACCCATGTCTAACCGATAGTGGTTAAAAAAGGTGGAAGGAGATGACCAGGTGGCCGCCTTACATATTTGATCAATTGATACTCCAGATCTCTCCGCCCAGGATGATGCCATGGCCCGAGTGGAATGTGCCCTCAGGTTCTGTGGAGCCGGACCGCCACCTGCTGTGTAGGCAAGAGAGATAGCCTCCCTAATCCACCTTGCTAATGTGCGTTTTGATACTCTGTATCCTTTCCTGGAACCTTGGAAGGATAGGAATAATGCGTTCTCCTTCTTCCAAGGATCCGTGGCTGCTAAATATGTCAGTAAGCATCTTCTAATATCTAACGCCTGGAGTTTCTGCTCTTTAGGGTTGGTTGGGATAGGGAGGAAGGAAGGCAGAACTATCTCCTGTGTCCTGTGGAATTGTGTTGCTACCTTGGGAAGGTATGCTGGATCTGGCCTTAGGATTACTCTATCCTGTAAGAACTCTGTGTAAGGAGGCAATCTGGAAAGTGCCTGTATATCGCTCACCCTACGCGCGGATGTTATTGCTACCAGGAATGCTGTCTTAAGAGATATAATCTTTAGTGAGGCGGAATCTAAAGGTTCAAACGGACTTTCTGTCATGGCTGTAAGGACTAAGTTTAAGTCCCACGATACGCATCTGTCTTTGTGTATAGGTCTCGATCTGGCCGCTGCTCTGATGAACCTTGCTACCCAATAATCTTTTGCAATATCAGCTGCAAACAGGGCCCCTAAGGCTGAAACTTGTACTTTTAGCGTACTTGTGGAGAGACCCAATTCGAAACCTTTCTGGAGAAATTCCAGAATATGTTTCGTGGGAATTCCATCTCTGATGTCAAAGTGAAAGGTGGACAGGAAGCGTTTCCAGGTCCTAGCATAAATATTAGTGGTGGTTAATTTTCTGCTTCTTAGGAGGGTGTCAATTAAGTTCTTGGAGAACCCTCTATTTTTTAATAGTGACCTTTCAAATACCACGCCGTCAAATGAAGTCCCGCTACTTGTGGGTGGCTGACTGGCCCCTGGTAGAGCTGATCCGGAAGGTTCGGCAGTACCCAGGGATCGCCTACCGACATGGTCCTCAACCACGCGAACCAGGTCCTCCTGGGCCAAAAGGGGGCAATCAGTATGACTCTTGCCTGATCCTCTCTGATCTTCCTGACTACCAGAGGAAGAAGATTCAATGGTGGGAAGGCGTATGCCAGAGAAAAGTCCCATCTTATCAGTAGGGCATCCACCGCCAGGGGATTTTCCCTGGGGTTCAGAGAGCAGAACAATCTTTCTTTTCTGTTTTTTTCTGGTGGCAAAGAGGTCTACCTCTGGCTGGCCCCATCTGCGGACAATCTGGCGGTAAATATCTTTGTTCAAAGCCCATTCTCCTTGTCTTAGAGCCTTGCGGCTTAAAAAGTCTGCTCTTACATTGTCCTTTCCGCTGATGTGGAGCGCGGTCAAAGATAGACAATTTCTCTCTGCTATCTGGAGGAGCCGTTCTGTTATCTGCATCAGAGCGCTGGAGCGGGTTCCACCTTGGTGGTTGACATATGCTACCGCTACCTGGTTGTCCGAGTGTATCCTCACATGATGGCCCTGCAGGTAGATAATGAGTTTCTTGACTGCCCGCTCTATCGCCAATAGTTCTCTCTGGTTGGATGAGATTTCAGAATTAGAATCCCACTGGCCCTGTACCACTATGTCCCCCATATGGGCTCCCCAACCGAAGGAACTTGCGTCTGTGGTTATAATACGGGTTATCTGTGTTATCCAGGGCACCCCTGATGCTAGGTTCTCGCTCTCAAGCCACCATCTCAGTGATGTAACAGTTGAGGGGCTTAGACACATCCGACCTTGTAAGGAGCCTCCAAGGGCCCTGCTATTAATCAAGACGTCGTTTTGAAGGGTTCTGGTATGGAACTGTGCCCACCTTACTGCTGGGATGCATGAAGTTAGAGAACCTAACAGGGACATGGCCTGTCTGAGGGTCATAGATGGATTATCCATTGCCCGAAGAACCTGCTCCTGTATCTTTTGCAATTTATCTAGTGGTAGCAGGCACCGCTGAGTGTCTGAATTTAGTATCAACCCTAAAAATTTCTGTATTTTTAAGGGCTGGAGTCGGGATTTCTCGTAGTTTAAAATCCATCCCAGGTTTTCTAACCTGGATCTAGCTTTTTCTATCTGGGATTTACAATGACCCACCGATTTTCCTACAATCAAGAAATCGTCTAAATATGGAATGATTAAGACGTCAACCTCTCGTAAGTGAGCCATAACTTCGGCCACTAACTTTGTAAAAACCCTGGGTGCTGCTGAGAGACCAAAGGGAAGGGCTCTATACTGAAAATGACGTACTGTGCCCTCTACTGAAACTGCCACCCTCAGGAACTGCTGGAAGTCTGTATGGATAGGTACATGATAGTACGCGTCTTTCAAATCTATGACTGCCATAAAACAACCTTTAAACAATATTTTTATTATTGTATTAATGGACTCCATTTTGAATTTATGATTAATCAAAAACTCGTTAAGGGAACGAAGGTTTATAATCGTTCTGAATGTGTTATCAGGTTTCTGGATTAGAAACAGGGGAGAGTAAAACCCTCTTCCTCTTTCAGCCTCTGGAACCTCTACCAGAACATTTTTCTGACATAGGCTCAAGACTTCCGCTTCTAAAGCCGCTTGTTCGAGATGAGAAGATCTTAAGGGGGTCAGTTTAAAGGTGTCCCGCGGGATCTGGGTAAATTCCAACCTAAGCCCGGTGGATATTACCTTACGCGCCCAGTCACTATTCGTAATCTGTGACCATGCCGGGAAGAAGGATGACAGTCTACCCCCTACGGGAACCGCTAGTCATTGATTTGGTTTCTTTTGATCTCTCGACGAGCGTGTAAACATATAGCCCGTACCTCGTCTCCTTCTGTCTTCCCATCTGGGTCGATCTCTAACAGGCGAAGAGTTGCGCCTTCTCCCCTGGCCAAATCTCCTTCTACCAAATGGGCGACGGTAGGACGCTGATGAAAGGTTTGGGAACCTTTTCTTGTCGTCCCCCGCCTTTTCAAGCAGCTCGTCTAGGACAGTTCCAAACAAATATTCGCCCTCACATGGAATCGCACAGAGCTTTGCTCTGGACTGGATGTCTCCCTGCCAGCACTTTAGCCACAGGGCTCTGCGAGCTGCGTTAGAGAGACCTGCTGCTCTGGCGGCCATTCTCACTGCATCCGCTGAGGCATCTGCCAGGAAGGCTGCTCCCTCTTGGATGGTCGGTAGGGCCCCAAGAATTGTCTGTCTTGATGTACCCTGTTTTAGTTGTGACTCCAACTGGTCCAACCAGACCATCATGGACCTGGCCGTGCACGTTGAAGCCATTGCTGGTCTTAAGGACCCGGCCGCCATCTCCCAGGTGTTTTTCAGGAAAGTATCAGCTTTCCTGTCTAAGGGATCTTTAAGGGATCCCATGTCCTCAAAGGGGAGCGAGGATTTTTTTGATGCCTTCGCAATGGCAGCGTCTAATTTGGGGGCTCTGTCCCAAGAACTTACTGCCGGATCGTCGAAGGGGTATCTCCTTTTGAGGGCTGGTGGTAGCGACCCTCTTTTGTCCGTTTTTTTCCACTCTCTGTGGATCAGATCCTGTATCTTTTGATTTAACGGAAAGACTCTCCGCTTCCTCTGTTCCAGCCCACCGAACATGACATCCTGCATGGATAAATGGGGCTTAGGCTCCTCTACCTCCATTGTCCCTCTGACTGCTTTGACCAGCTTGTCTACCCGGTCAAGAGGCAGACAAAATCGCCCCGAGTCCTCTTCTCCTGAGGAGGACGAGGGAGATGAAGCCTGGGAGTCTCTGCTTTTTCTCCACTCTACCGAGGAATCAGACTCCGCCGGGACCTCGCCCCTTAGACTTTGCGGCTGAGACAAGGACTTTAGGGTTTCCCTCATTTCTACCCTGACAATGTCTCTCAAACTCGCCGCTACTGCAGGCGACTCTTCTGCCACCGTCTGCTGAATACAGGGGGGGCACAATCTTTTGAGGCACGCGTCCGGTAATGGGCATGCACAGAGTGCGCATTCCCTATGCTTATTTTTACTTGTAGCTTTTTTTCCCTAAAAAAAGAAAAACACAGAAGGGGGGGTCCCGTCACTGAGTGAACTTTCACGAAGATCACTTACCAGTGCCACAATCAAGTACCGGAGAATGAGGGGGATTTCTTTCGGTCGATGCTCCTGTCTGCCTGGAGGAGCTCTTACGAGTGGACTGGTCACTTCGTCCCGCATTACTGTCACGGGACCCTTTCTTTTTCTGTTTGACCTGCCGAAGGTCATCCAGGGGCGGCAGTGATGTTTGCCGCTGCTGCCCTTGCTTCTGCCGCTGCTGCTGCTGCTCTCGATCGCTTTCCATTACCACTGCTGCTGCTGCACACTGCTGCATGTAGTAATGTGGCCAAGGCAAGGAACCCTGCCCGGGTCCCGCCTAAATACCCCTCCTCCGGTCAGCAGTATCCATGCCGCGCCCCTCCCCCCCCTTAACGGAGCTCCCTACCCCAGCTGGCGCCCGACCCCGCGCCATCGGTGTTTCCGATGGGCGCCGCCATCTTGGAATCGCCGCGCATGCGCAGTGGCGCGCTGACCCGGAAGCGCCTCCTCCGCCCGCCCCCTGACGTCACTGCTACCCCGGAAACCCCGCGGGACGCCCGGGTGCTCCGGAGCAGCGCCCGGTCGCAGCCCCCTGCACAGCGCTGCCAACCTATCTGTGCCGCCGGAGCCGGGAATCCCCGGGGGGGGTATACTTACCGGCGGCGGCTTAATTCCGGAGACGGACATCCTCCGGACGCCGCTCCCTGCTGTCCACGCCACCGCCGTGACACCCATCCTGGGCCACCGTGGCGCCTTCCAGGAAATCCGAACCAGGCCGAGGTAGGAGACCCCCTCGCTACTGGTGTCGGCTGGCCGGCCTGGGATCCAATTCTTCTGTAGGATCCCGTCCCCTCAGGAACAGGAAACCAACTGATGCGTGGGAGAGGTGCCGCCCTTTTGTATCTGTAGGTTTCCTGTTCCTATAGGGCGGATCCCCTCTCTCGTGGTGCTGTCATGGGAGTCCGAATAAAAAACCCTTCTGCAGGCAGGTGCCAGTGTTGGCGCCTGTGCTGCAGCATGATCACATATGTAATGTGCATATAAATAATTTGTTTCTTGTTATCCAAATATTAAAAAAAAAAAAATCCATTTGAAAATGGCTCCGGCCGTGCCTGCGCAGTAGCAGCTATCAGTGATCCGATAACTGCTACTGCGCAGGCGCCATTTTCAAACAGATTTTTTTTTTTTTTTTTTTAATCACAGACAACACTCAGGTTGTACACTGATGCCATCCATGTGTTGTCAGTGATTTTCATGTACTGGATTTTTTCCGTGTATTTTTTTTTTTTTTTTTGCTGGCACATGATCCACATAAAAACAGACATGGAAACTGCTTCATAGACTATGATGGACATGTGAACAACACAGAGCTACAGTTTATAGTGCCAGTAAAAATCAAATTTTGTTTTGAGCAAGATTAAAATTAGTAAATCACACTAATAAATACAAGGTAACTGCATACCAAGCAGGGAGGCCCAACACACTTTGTATAATCTAATAAAAAAGGTGCCTGCAGTGTAAATAGAGCCCTTAACCCCTTTCTGACAATGGACGTAATGATCCGCCCGTGACCTGGGCCTATTTGACCAGGGACGGATCATTACGTATTCGTGATCGCCGCTGGGTGTCAGCTTATTCTGACGACCGGACACTTTAACCCCTGAAATGCTGTGATCGAAGATGATCGCAGCATTCCGGAAACCGTCAGAGGGCTGACGGCCCCTCTGCCTTTGGATCAGAGACCCCGCGGCGTGAAGTGGGGTTCTGATCGTTGCCATGGAGACCCGATGTCGTCATGATGACATCCGAGTCATCAGAGCTAGGAAACTTGCTGATCATGATGAGTGCAAATACTGAGGAATACCCCCATTAGCCACTCTTGCTGTCACTGTTATTAGCAGCAGCAGGGGTAGGCTGATGGGAATAATAGTCCCATCAGCCGCCACCTGCTGTCTCTTTTATTACTTAAATGTGACTCTCATCTTTCTCCTCTGCTCACGTTGATCACCGGCAGAGCAGGTGAGAATGAAGAGAGCAGAGTCAAGCACCTGGTGCCGGGGAACAGTGCTTACTTTAACGCTTCTTCCCTGGCGCTGAGGTGTGTCACACGGATGACATCCATGTGTGTTATGCGTGTGCTGGATGTTTTGTGGTCCGTGCTGACATTTAAAACCGACATGTCAGTATTTTTTCCATGTGAAAAATGAGGATGAATGAACTCATGGAGATCAACATCCAACACTGCGGAGACACCATCACATGTTTCTCAACGCAGTGATTCTAGAGCAATGCCCCCATCCCTTATGGGAAATATGCAAAAGCATGCAAAACACAAGCTGCGGAGACACCATCACATGTTTCTCAACGCAAGCAATGACTAGCCAGGTCTTTCCCCGGGAAGGAACAACCACGGGAAGGGCAGTCTCCAATGAAGGAAACCGCCTATACCAAAACATGGTATCCATCCACAGACAGCTGTTTCGGGGTATTGCCCCTCATCAGTGTGGAGTAGGAAGCTGGCTAGTAGGAGCAATGCCTAGTAAAAGACTGTGAAAAATGAGGATGAATGAACTCATGGAGATCAACATCCAACACTGCGGAAACACCATCACATGTTTCTCAATGCAGTGATTCTAGAGCAATGCCCCCATCCCTTATGGGAAATATGCAAAAGCATGCAAAACACAAGCTGCGGAGACACCATCACATGTTTCTCAACGCAAGCAATGACTAGCCAGGTCTTTCCCCGGGAAGGAACAACCACGGGAAGGGCAGTCTCCAATGAAGGAAACCACCTATACCAAAACATGGTATCCATCCACAGACAGCTGTTTCGGGGTATTGCCCCTCATCAGTGTGGAGTAGGAAGCTGGCTAGTAGGAGCAATGCCTAGTAAAAGACTGTGAAAAATGAGGATGAATGAACTCTCTCCTCCTGTACCAGTTATGACTTGTATTGTTTAAGATTATTGTACTTGTTTTTATGTATACCCCCCTCACATGTAAAGCACCATGGAATAAATGGCGCTATAACAATAAATAATAATAATAATAATAATAATAATAACTCATGGAGATCAACATCCAACACTGCGGAGACACCATCACATGTTTCTCAATGCAGTGATTCTAGAGCAATGCCCCCATCCCTTATGGGAAATATGCAAAAGCATGCAAAACACAAGCCGCGGAGACACCATCACATGTTTCTCAACACAAGCAATGACTAGCCAGGTCTTTCCCCGGGAAGGAACAACCACGGGAAGGGCAGTCTCCAATGAAGGAAACCACCTATGCCAAAACATGGTATCCATCCACAGCTGTTTCGGGGTATTGCCCCATATCAGTATTTTTTCCATGAACACGCAGTTCGCGGAAACACACTGTCATGTGACCCATTCACTTGAATAGGCAAATAGCGCTCCATTCCGCCAGAGTCTTTCCGTATGGCTAAGTGGCACTGTACAGCCACATATGGGGTATTGCCACGTTCAGTAGAAATTGTGGGACAAATTATGGTGCCATTTTTACCCACTTCTTGTGTGAAATTTTAAAATCTTTGGCTAAAACAAAATTTGGGTGGTAAAAAATGTAGTTATTTTGTCCTCACTGCCCAATAGTATAAAATTCTGTGACACACCCCTGGTGTCAATATGATCACTGTACCCCTAGATGAATTCACTGAGAGGTGTAGTTCGTAAAATGGGGTCACTTATGGGGGGTTCTGATATTCTGGCACCTCATGGGCTCTCCCAGTGGGTCATGGCAGCTGCAAACCATAACAGTAAAATCTTATCTCCAATATGGCACCTCTTCCCTTCTGAGCTTTGCACTGTGCCTCAAAAGTAGTATTCCCCCTACATATGGGGTATCGGCGTACTCAAGAGAAATTGCACAGCAACATTTGTGGTCCAATTTCTCCTGTTTCCCTTGGTGAAATAAAAAATTGGGGGCAAAAATATAATTTTTGTGGAAAAAATGATTTTTTAATTTATTTTCACGGCTCTAAGTTGTAAACTTAGAAGCACTTTGGGGTTCAAAATGCTCACCACGCATCTAGATAAGTTCCTTGGGGGGTTTAGTTTTCAAAATGGGGTCACTTGTGGGGGGTTTCCGCTGTTTAGACACATCAGGGGCTCTCTAAACGCGACATGGTGTTCGATCTCAATTCCAGCCAATTTTGCATTGAAAAAGTCAAACGGCGCTCCTTCCCTTCTGAGCTCTGCCATGCGCCGAAACAGTGGTTCCCCCCCACATATCGGGTATCGGCATACTCAGGACAAATTGCACAACAACTTTTGGGGTCCAATTTCTCATGTTACCGTTGGGAAAATAAAAAAAATTGGATCTGAAGTAAATTATTTGTGAAAAAAAGTTAAATGTTCAATTTTTTTTTAAATATTCCAAAAATTTCTGTGAAGCAGCTGAAGGGTTAATAAACTTCTTGAATGTGGTTTTGAGCACCTTGAGGGGTGCAGTTTTTAGAATGGTGTCACTTTTGGGTATTTTCTATCATATGGACCCCTCAAAGTGGCTTCAAATGTGATGTGGTCCCTAAAAAAAAAAAAAATGGTGTTGTAAAAATGTGAAAACACTGTTCAAATTTTAACCCTTATAACTTCCTAACAAAAAAAAATTTTTGGTTCTAAAATTGTGCTGATGTAAAGTAAACATATGGGAAATGTTATTTATTAAGTATTTTATGTGACATATCTCGGAGTTAAGGGCATAAAAATTCAAAGTTGGAAAATTGCGACATTTTCAAAATTTTCACCAAATCTCCTTTTTTTACACAAATAAACGCAAGTCATATCAAATAAATTTTACCACTAACATGAAGTACAATATGTCACGGGAAAACAGAGTCAGAATCACTAGGATCCAATGAAGCATTCCAGAGTTATGACCTCATAAAAGAACAGTGGTCAGAATTATAAAAATTTGCCTGATCAATAACATGCAAACCACCCTTGGGGGTAAAGGGGTTAATGCATAACATTTAATACCGGGATATATTGTTCCATATAGAGGTAATAGGCTACTAATGCAAAGGAAAAGGCAGCACTTACATGAAATAGTTGTGTTTGGGACGCCACACACACTGCTTTATTTCATGTAAGTGCTGCCTTTTCCTTTGCATTAGTAGCCTATTACCTCTATATGGAACAATATATCCCGGTATTAAACGTTATGCATTAAGGGCTCTACTTACACTGCAGTGTGCAGGCACCTTTTTCATTAGATTATACAAAGTGTGTTGCTCCTCCCCGCTTGGTATGCAGTTACCTTGTATTTATTAGTGTGATTTACTAATTTTAATCTAGGTCGAAATAAAATTAGATTTTTACTGGCATTATATACTGAAGCTCTGTGTTGTTCATATATTTGAACAAGTCCGTGTGCCATTTAACTTTACCTATGGGTTTATTTGTGTAGTTATCATAATGGCCATGGAAATCATGGATAAAACTCGTTCACCTGTGCTTCTATTCTGTCATGCAAGAGAATCAGATCGCACTCAGATGACATTCGGCTCAAACTAACAGAATTTGATCCAAGTGTCAATAGCATAATTGGCCCGATTCTCTCGCATGATAGAATGTACGCTAGTGTGAACGTACCCTTAACCCCCTTCCTACACTGGACGTAATATTCCGTCCATGTGACCTGGGCCCTAAGTCCCATGGACGGAATATTACGTCATAGCGATCAGCGGCGCCCACGTGGTGAGCGCCACTGATCGCGGCCGGGTGTCAGCTGATTATCACAGCTGACACCCGGCACAATGTGTCCGGGGCGGTCACGGATCGCCCCCGACACGTTAACCCCTTGCACACCGCGATCAAACACGATTGCGGTGTCCCGGGGGTTAAAGGGAAGCATCGGCGGGGAGGGGGCTCCCTCCGTGCTTCCCTGAGCCCCCCACAGCAGCGCAATGTGCAGCGCTGCTGCGGGGGGCTCTTTCCCTGCAGGTCCCCGGATCCAAGATGGCGACGGGGACCTTCGGGGGCATGAGGGGGCAAAGCGCAGGCATGAGGAAGTCTGCATCTATGCCTGTGACAGATCACTGATCTGTCACTGATGTGACAGATCAGCGATCTGTCACAGGACAGTGATGTCCCCCCTGGGACAATGTAATAAAGTTAAAAAAAAAAATAAAAAAAAAAATGTAAAAATAATTGTAAAAAAATCGCTAAATAAATTAAAAAAAAAATATTTCCTAATAAATTCATTTTTTGGAAATAAAAAAAACCAAAACAATAAAAGTACACATATTTGGTATTGCCGCGTCCGTAACGACCCGCCCTATAAAACTGTCCCATTAGTTAACCCCTTAAAAAATAAAAATAAAAAACGAAGCAAAAAATAATGATTTATTATCATACGCCGAACAAAAAGTGAAATAACGCACGATCAAAATGACGCATATAAATATCCATGGTACCGCTGAAAACATCATCTTGTCCCGCAAAAAACGAGCCGCCATACAGCATCATCAACAAAAAATAAAAAAGTTATAGCTCGCAGAATAAAGCAATGCAAAAATAATTACTTTTTATATAAAATTGTTTTCATTGCATAAAAGCACCATAACATAAAAAAGACATTAAAGAGGTATCGCTGTAACCGTACTGACCCGAAGAATAAAACCGCTTTATCAATTTTACCGCACGCGGAACGGTGTAAACGCACCCCCCAAAAGAAATTCATGAAATGCTGGTTTTTGTTCATTTTGCGTCCCAAAAATCGGAATAAAAAGCGATCAAAAGATGTCACGTGCCCGAAAATGAAACCAATAAAAACGTCAACTCGTCCCGCAAAAGATAAGACCTCACATGACTCGGTGGGTGAAAATAAGGAAAAATTATAGCTCTCAATATGTGGTGATGCAAAAACTATTTTTACAATAAAAAGCGTCTTTTAGGCTATGGGCCCACGTAGTGTTTTAAAACGCACAATGAAAACCGGACTCCTTCCCAGAAATCGCGCGATTTTACCGCGATTCTTTTCTCGATTTTGCCGTGATTTTCTCAAGCACTTTGAAGCATCGCTTGGAAAGTGATTGACAGGTTGGTCACACATAGTGTTTGACAAGTGTGACCAGCTTTTTACTATTGAGGCTGCCTATGCGGCATCAATAGTAAAAGATAAAATGTTAAAAATGATAAAAAAATAAAAAATTGGGGGTATATTTACCTTCCGACGTCCCGTGCTGCATTCCCGGGCCTCAGCGTTCCCAGCGATGCCTTGCGAGACCTGTGATGACGTTGGTCTCGCGTTACTATAGCGATCTCGCGAGACCACGTCATCACAGGACCTTGCCGCAAGGCATTACTGGGAACGCTGAGGCCCGGGAATGCAGCGCGGGACGTCGGAAGGTAAATATACCCCGATTTTTTTTATTTTTTATTCTTTTTTTTACAGGGGTATGGTACCCAGGGCCTGGAGGACAGTCTGCTCTCCTCCACACCGTGGGTACCAACCGCACATGAGACGCTTAACTTCCCGCATGGTGGGCATATCCACATGCGGGAAGTAAGCGATTCTCATGCATTCCTATGGGTGCGGAATCGCGGCAATTCTTTGCGATTCCGCACAAAAGAATGAGCATGCTGCGATTTTTTCCGCGATGCGATTCCGCCGCGGTAAAAAGCGCAGCATTAGCACAGCATGTGCGGAATGCCATAGGAATGCATGGGGTGCGTCATGTACAAGATATTTAAAAGTTTTCGCAGCGTTTTCGCGCTGAAAATCGTGGCAAAAACGCTTAAAAATCGCATCGTGGGCACACAGCCTAAGCGTGTGACAGCTGCCAAATATAAAAACCGCCATAAATAGTAAATCAAACCCCCCGTTATCACCCCCTTAGTTAGGGAAAAATAATAAAATTAAAAGAAAATGTATTTATTTCCATTTTCTCGTTAGGGTTAGGGCTGAGATTAGGGTTAGGGGTGTGTTGGGGTTAGGGTTGGAGTTATAATTGGGGGGTTTCCACTGTTTGGGCACATCAGGTGCTCTCCAAATGCAACATGGCGTCTGATCTCAATTCCAGCCAATTCTGCGTTGAAAAAGTCAAATGGTGCTCCTTCCCTTCCAAGCTCTGCCATGCGCCCGAACAGTGTTTTACCCCCACATGTGGGGTATCAGCCTACTCAGGACAAATTTCACAATAACTTTTAGGGTCCTGTTACCCTTGGGAAAATAAAAATTGGGGGTGAAGAGATCATTTTTGTGGAAAAAATATGATTTTATAATTGTACGGCTGTACGTTATAAACTTCTTTGAAGCCCTTGTAGGTTCAAAGTTCTCACCACATATCTAGATAAGTTCCTTGGGGGGTCTAGTTTCCAAAATGGGGTCACTTGTGGGGGGTTTCCACTGTTTAGGTACATTAGGGGCTCTCCAAAGGCAACATGACACCCGCAGACCATTCCATCAAAGTCTGCATTCCAAAACGTCACTACTTCCCTTCCGAGCCGCGACGTGTCCCCATACAGTAGTTTTCTCCCACATATGGGGTATCAGCGTACTCAAGACAAATTGGACAACAACTTTTGGGGTCCAATTTCTCCTGGTACCCTTGGGAAAATATAAAAATTGGTGACTAAAAGATCATGTTTGTGGAAAAAATACGATTTTTTTATTTTCGCGCCCGGGCGTTATAAACTTCTGTGAAGCACTGGGGGGGTTCAAAGTGCTCACCACACATCTAGATAAGTTCCTTGGGGGGTCTAGTTTCCAAAATGGTGTCATTTGTGGGGGTTTTCACTGTTTGGTACATCAGGGGCTTACCAAACGCGACATGGTGTCCGATCTCAATTCTAGCCAAAAACGTCAAATGGCGCTGCTTCCTTTCCGAGCTCTGCCATGCACCCAAATAGTGGTTTATCCCCACATGTGGGGTATCAGCGTACTCAGGACAAATTGCACAATAACTTTTAGGGTCCTGTTACCCTTGGGAAAATAAAAATTGGGGGTGAAGAGATCATTTTTGTGGAAAAAATATGATTTTATAATTGTACGGCTGTACGTTATAAACTTCTGTGAAGCCCTTGTAGGTTCAAAGTTCTCACCACACATCTAGATAAGTTCCTTGGGGGGTCTAGTTTCCAAAATGGTGTCATTTGATATTTTTCTTGGCCTGCCACTTCTGGGCTTAACAAGAACTGTACCTGTGTTCTTCCATTTCCTTACTATGTTCCTCACAGTGGAAACTGACAGGTTAAATCTCTGAGACAACTTTTTGTATCCTTCCCCTGAAAAGCTGTGTTGAATAATCTTTGTTTTCAGATCATTTGAGAGTTGTTTTGAGGAGCCCATGATGCCACTCTTCATAGGAGAATCAAATAGGAGAACTACTTGCAAGTGGCCACCTTAAATACCTTTTCTCATGATTTGATACACCTGGCTATGAAGTTCAAAGCTCAATGAGGTTACAAAACCAATTTAGTGCTTCAGGAAGTCAGTAAAAAGTAGTTAGGAGTGTTCAAATCAAGAAAATGATAAGGGTGCCCATACTTTAGCACCAGTCAAATTTTGTTTAAATGCAGATTGCACATTTTCTGTTAGTACAGTAAACTTCATTTGAATGCAGAAATATAACGGAGTCCATCAATTATTAAATATATGAAACTGAAATAGCTGTTGCAAAAAACAAAATTGTTATAAAGAAAAAAGGTTAACATTAATAGGGGTGCCCAAACTTTAACATCTGACTGTAGCTAATTTAAATCTCGTCCAAATTAATTACATCCTAGGGTACTGAAAAAGATAGTAGAGAAATTTACTGAACAACTAGCCACAATCTTTGAAAATTACTGGAGAACAGAAGTCCCAGAAAATTGGAGAAGGGCAAATGTCCTTATCTTCAAAAAAGGAAAGAAGATGGAGCCAGGAAATAACAAGCTATTGAGCCTTGCTTCTAGACTAGGTAAAATCATTGAGCAAATTATTAAACAGCATGTATGTAAATACTTGGATAAGAAAACCGTAATTAATCAGAGCCAGTATGGGTTTGTAGCAATCAAGTCATGCCAGACTAATCTAATTTCCTTCTGTGATGGAATCCACTGATATGCGGTAGATATAGTATATCTCAACTACAGCAAAGCATGTCATAATGTATCTCATACTATCCTGATGGAAAAAATGACCAAGTATGGAATTGACAAAGCTACAGTTAGGTAGATTCATAACTGGCACCGTGATCGTGCTCAAAGAGTGGTGATAAATGGCTGCATATCCAATTGGAAAAGTGTTTCAAGTGGAGTGCCAAAAGGCTCTGTCCTGGCCCCAGTGTTGTTCAAAATTTTTATAAATGATCTAGATAAACTAAATGAAGGTAAACTGGTCAAATTTGCAGACGATGCAAAGCTAGGAGGGATAGCTAAAGGTACTGTCACGCTTAGCGATGCACCAGTGATCCCGACCAGCGATATGACACGGTCAGGATCGCTGGTGCATCGCTAAGTGGTCGCTAGTGAGCTGCCACACAGGCAGATCTCACCAGCGACATAGCAGCGGTCGGGGGTCGCTACTTACCTGTCAGACGAGGCGATCCTGATGTCCTCCCGCCCGCGTCGCTCGTCGGCGCCACAGGAAGCCCAGCAGGAAGCTGACGACGAGAAACGGTCCTGGACGTTCTCGCGCGATCAGCGATAGCGGGGGAGCCGGTCGGAGGTAAGTATCACACAGCGATATCGCTAGCAATATCGCTATAACGTCACAAAATTAGTGAAGTTATAGCGATATTGCTAGCGATATCGCTTAGTGTGACAGGCCCTTAATACTTTAAAGACAAGAAAGGATTCAGAAAGGATCAGATAAGCTTGAACAATAGGCAGCGACTAATGGAATGACATTTACAGAATGAGAGAAATAGAACTAAGCAACAGAATATGTGAAAAAGACTTAAGTATACAAACAGATCACAGACTGCACATGAGTCAACAGTATGATGTAGCAGCAAAAAAGGCATACACAGTTCTGGGATGCATTAAGAGAAACATAGTCTAGATCACGTGAAGTAATTATTCCCTTTTACTCCTCCTTGGTCAGGCATGATCTGGAATACTGTGTCCAGTTCTGGGCACCACATTTTTACCCCTTTGAGACCTTGCCCTTTTTCCTTTTTGTGTTTCTGTTTTTCGCTTCCCTTATTCCCAGAGCCATAGCTTTTTTATTTTTCCGTCAAAATGGCCATGCAGTGGAAACCCCCCACAAGTAATACCATTTTGGAAAGTAGATCCCCTAAGGAACTTAACTAGATGTGTGGTGAGCACTTTGAACCCCCAAGTGCTTCACAGAATTTTATAATGTAGAGCCGTAAAAATAAAAAATAAATTTTTTTCACAAAAATTATCACTTCGCCCCAATTTTTTTATTTTCAAAAGGTTAACAGGAGAAATTGGACCCCAAAAGTTGTCCAGTTTGTCCTGAGTACGCCGATACCCCATACGTGGGGGTAAATCACTGTTTGGACGCACAGCAGAGCTGGAAGGACCACCGTTTGCAATTCCAGCCAATTCTGCATTGAAAAAGTCAATCGGACGCTATGTCGAGTGGAACCCCCCAATTCTAACTCCAACCCTAACCCCAACACACTACTAACCCAAATCCCAACCCTAACCCTAAACCCAACCGTAACCATAATCCTAACCCCAACTCTAGCCCCAACCCTAACCTATCTTTAGCCCCAACCCTAACTTTAGCCCCAACGCTAACATTAACTTTAGCCTCAATCCTAACCCTAACTTTAGCCCTAGCCCTAAGCCTAACTTTAGCCCCAACCCTAACCCTAACTTTAGCCCAACTCTAATCCTAATTGGAAAATGGAAATAAATACGTTTTTTTTTAATTTTATTATTTTTCCCTAACTAAGGGGGTGATAAAGGGGGGTTTGATTTACTATTTTTTTTAATTTTGATCACTGTGATAGGGTCTCTCACAGTGTTCAAAATTAACCAATAGGAAATAATCTCCTATTGCTGCTGGGTGCAGACCAGCAGATCTTGGCGGGCGCACTGCGTATGTGCCCGCCTTTTTCTCCCGGAAGAAGCCGTGGCCCAGGGGACTTCAGGGGGGCCTGCAGAGAAAACGGAGGTAGCGGGGGACCCTATGTCTCCCTCCTCTAATGTGCGATCACATCAAAGAAGAGAGAAATTAAATGGAAAATCTGACTTTTTGTGGTCGCCGTCATACCGTTAATAACAGCGATCACAACACTAGGGTCAGTAAAAACCAACCCAAATCATGTTCTCTGGGGTCTCGGCTACCCCCGGCAGCCGAAGCTCCGGAGAAATTCCAGAGCTGTGGGGGGAGCTATAACCTTAAAGGGAATCTGTCACACCATTTTTAGCCTATAAACTGTGGCCACCGCCACCAGGGGCTTATCTACAGCATTCTGTAAGTCCTCGATGTAACCTGAAAGATAAGAAAAACGAGTTATATTATACGCACCTGGGGGGGGGGTCGGGTGCTGTGGGTGTCGTGGTCCGGTCCGGCACCTCCCATCTTCTAGAGGTGACTTCCTCCTTCTTACTTCTGCCGCCGCTCCGGCGCAGGTTTACTTTATCTGCCCTGTTGTGGGCCGAATAAAGTACGGCAGTGCACAGGCCCCATGGAGAGGTCAGAGAGTTCCGGCGCCTGTGCACTGCAGTACCTTACTCTGCCCTCAACAGGGAAGAGCAGTATGCCTGCACAGGAGTCGCAGCGGAAGTAAGAAGGAGGACGTCATCGCTAGAAGATGGGAGGCACCGGACCGCGACACCCATCGGACCGGATGCCGGGGTGAGTATAATATAACTTGTTTGTTTTTCTTCTCTTTCAGGTTACATCGGGGGCTTATCTACAGCATTAAAAAATGCTGTAGATAAGCCCCTGATGGCGGTGGCCGCATCTTATAGGCCAAAAATGGGGTGACAGATTCCCTTTAAACCTCAGCGCCGTTAAAAAGCAGCGCTGTGGATTAGGTACCCTTAATTGCCACCGTTAAAAGGCGTATTGACTGTCGTTAAGGGTTTAAATGTAGCTCTTATCATTCTCCCCTGCTTGCGCCGATTGCCGGCAGAGCTTACTGTAACGCTTCTTCCCTGGCGCCTGTCCGTGTGGTACTGATGCGGCACACACATACCACACGTGCCGCAAGTATTACACACACGGACACTGACATCTCTGGTACCGGAAATTTCAGGACGTGTGAAAGAGGCCTTATAGCGGGTTTTTATGTTGGGCAGCTGTCACACACTAAAAGACGCTTTAAATTGCAAAAAATAGTTTTGAGAGCTATAATTTTTCCATATTTTGGCCCACAGAGTCATGTAAAGTCTTATTTTGGCAGGACGAGCTGACGTTTTTATTGGTACCATTTTCGGGCACATGACATCACTTTCTATTCCGGTTTTTGGGAGACAGAATGAGCAAAAACCAGCAATTCATGAATTTCTTTTGGGGGGGGTGGTACAATTGATAAGGCAGCTTTTTTCTTCGGGTCAGTGCAATTACAGCGATACCTCATTTATATCTTTTTTATGTTTTGACACTACTATATAATGAAAACTATTTTATAGAAAAAATAATTGTTTTTGCATCACTTTATTCTGACAGCTATAACTTTATATTTTCGCTGATGACGCTGTATGGCTGCTCATTTTTTGCGGGACAAGATGTTTTCAGCGGTCTTTTTGATTGTGTGTTATTCCACTTTTTGTTCGGCGGTATGATGATAAATCACTGTTTTTTGCCATGTTTTTTTTTTTATGGTGCTCACTAAAGGGGTTAACTAGTAGTGTGAGCATTCCGATACTGCAAATATCGGGTATCGGCCAATATTCGCGGTATCGGAATTCCGATACTGAGTTCCGATATTTTTACAATATCGAATACCGGAATCGGAAGTTCCCATAATGCAATGAGCCAGTTGAGGATTCTAAGAAGTGTGGGCACATCCTGTTAGGCATGCTGAAATGATGTCATCATGATGCGTTATAATGCAGTGTGGGCGGTGCGTGGGCGGAGACTGCGTGTCTGTGTGTGCGGGCGGGGTCTGTACATGACTGTGGGGGGTCTGTACGGGCCTGCCGGGTGTCTGTGCGGGCTGCCGGGGGTCTGTGCGGGCCTGCCGGGGGTCTGTCGGGGTTGTGTGTCTGTGCAGGCATCGTCCGATGGGACTACAAGTCCCATGGGGCGATGCCTGCTACAATGACAGTGATTGACACATTAGCCAATGATGGGTCAGTAGTAGTCCCATCATCCGGCTAATGTGTTGAATGTAAAAAAAACAAAAACACAAACATACATACATACTACATACAACATACAATACACTCATACAATACATACATATAGACATACAGTACATATAACATAGAGTACATACCATCACTTGTCACTTTGATCCCCAAAGCCAGTGTCATCTGTAAAAAATATTAAAATAACAAGCAACCAATATACTCCCTGATCCGCAGAAATCCACGAGTGTCCCACGACGATCTCCCCTATAGAACAGTGACATCTATAGGACCTTCAGTGACACACTGACAGGAGGCAATGGCTCCTGCAGTGCATCACTGAGAGGTTGCTATAGTTCACTTGTCTTACTTTATGGCAAAAGCTGCGTGGGAACTTTCTCACAGCAATGCCAAAAGTGAGACTAGGGACTATTTTTGTACAGTGGCGGAGGAATACGTGCGGGAGGATACCTTCCTCCCGTCATTGTATTCATGGAGCCGCTAGAGAGCGGTCGCATCAGCTAATTCTGCTGTTCTCCATGGGAGATCGTTGTGGGACACTCGTGGATTTCTGCGGTTCAGGGAGTATATTGTTTGTTATTTTAATATTTTTTACAGATGACACTGGCTTCGGGGATCAAAGTGACAAGTGATGGTGAGTATGTACTGTATGTCTATATGTATTGTATGAATGTATTGTATGTAGTATGTATGTAGATAGTATGCATGTAGTATGTATGTAGTATGTATGTTTTGTGGGGTTTTTTTTTACATTAAACACATTAGCCGGATGATGGGACTACTACTGTCCCATCATTGGCTAATATGTCAATAACTGTCATTGTAGCAGGCATAGCCCGATGGGACTTGTAGTCCCATCGGAAGATGCCTGCACACAGACACAAAAACACCCGACAGACCCCCGGCAGGCCCGCACAGACCCCACCCGCACACACACACGCACAGTGTCCGCCCATGCACCGTCCACACTCTTCCCCCCCTCCCGAACTGGATGTGCAAGGAAAGAAAGGGTTTATTTTCATTCCGATATTTGTGTCCCATTGACTTGCATTGGTTTCCGGTATCGGAATCGGCAATACCCGATATTTTTGGGGTATCGGTCCGATCCGATATTTCCCGATATCGGAAGGTATCGCTCAACACTACTAGTGGGACATTTTTATAGGTCAGGTTGTTATGGACATGGCAATACCAAAAATGTGTACTTTTATTGCTTAGATTTTTTTCATTCAAATATTTATTTAGTGATAGAATAAATGTAGATTTTTTTTATTTTTATTTTTTAAAAAATATTTTTACAATTATTAAAAAAAAAAAAAAATTCTACTTCATTCTAGCTTTTACTCTTTGTCCCACTAAGGGATAATCATTTTTTGCAGGTTGATTGCTCTTATAGCAAGCAGCATCTGTTTCTTAGGTCTGGTAAACTGGATGTTGTCATGACGACATCGGGTTACCATGGCAGCGATCAGGACCCCGTGTCACGATGCGGGATATCCGATCCAAAGGCTGAGGGGCTGTCAGCCCTCTGCCTGCTCCCGGAATGCTGCGATCGTGTTCGATCGCAGCATTTCAGGGGTTAAAGTGCCAGGAGCGGTCCGTGACCGCTCCTGGCACTTAGTGCCGGGTATCAGCTGTGAGAATCAGCCGACACTCGGCCGCCATCGGCCGCACACCACCCGTGTGCGAGGCCGATCGCTATGACGTACTATACTGTCCATGGTCAAATTGTGCCGCGTCACATGGACGGTATAGTACGTCTCATGGCAGAAAGGGGTTAAAGTATCTTTCTCGTTCGCCTTATTGGGGGACACAGAGACCATAGGTGTATGCTGCTGCCACTAGGAGGCTGACACTATGCACAAAAAAAGGTTAGCTCCTCCTCCGCAGTGTACACCCCACCGACCGGCAGGTAGTTCCTCAGTTTAGCTTAGTGTCAGTAGGAGGTGGACACGGGTCTTTTATTAGACCCCTATCTACCTCGTCGTGCGTCGTTCCTTTACAGGTTTCGGAGGGATACGGAGTGAACAGTCACATCCGTACTCCCACAAAGAGACTGAGTACGGCGTGTACTGCCACCCCGTATCCTCATAGGTCTCCGCGGCAGGACCAGGAGCCTCGCACAGGTGCGTGCCAGCTATACGGACGGTCCTTGCCCCCCGCCTCCCACCATCTCGCCTACCAGAGCCTGACGGTTGGACGAGGCGTGGATTCCATAAAGACGACAGACAGCGTGGGATTCTCAGGTACCTTTATTGTGGCCCCCGGCCTGGGTGAGTATGCGGTCTAGCGGTCCTAGCATTTTCATCCTAAGGCGGTCGCCAGGGGACCACGGTAGGGCCTGCGCGCCCGCTTCTCCCCACGGTCGCCGCATCCATGAAGGCCCCTGTTCTTTCGGGCCTTGTTCTGCGCCCCCCCCCCCCCCCCCCCCGTTTTTTCTTCATCCCGGCAGGGGTATACAGGGGTTGGGCTGTGGGAAGCAGGGACGCGGCCCGGGGTTGCGGCCCGGCGTTGCGGCGCGTCTTCCGCGCCGACCCCCTGCTGACAGGCGGCCGGCGCTATTAATTTAGGCCCCGGCTTCATCTCGGGCCTACCGCTGCGTCGCCCCCTGCCCCTTTCTTCTAAGCGGGCTTCTCTCCCGCCCGTCCTAGGCCTTCCCAGCCCCCTTGCCTCACACCAGCCTGCTATTGGACAGCGGGCGGTGCTAAGGGGATCTCTGCGGCGAGCTCCGCCCTTCTTCTCCCTCTGGCAGCGCGCCCTTTCCCTGGTGGTCGCCATCTTCTCAGCCTGCCAGCCGGACCTCATTCCCTGCCGGATTTCGGTCGCTGGGCCTTTTTTTTTCAGCCAGATTGGCCTGGCCTCATCCTGCAGCCAGATCAGAGAGCGTCGCCCTTGGGGACACCGGACCGTGAGTAGCTCTGCACCTGCAGACTGACACCCTTCTCTGCCTTCTGTCCCCCAATCGGCCGGCACTGCCTCTCTTTTCACTATGTCCAACGCTAAGTCTGATCGTACCCGCTCTGCGTCCAGCCCGACGCCGCTCAGGAGCCATCCATAGCCCCAGGGGCGAGTGAGCCCCCCATGCCGGGTTGGGCCTCCTCTCAATCACAGTCAGTGGCAGACCTCATCAAGGTGTCTCAGTCCCTAGTAGCCGTTCTGGACAAGTTGCCCTTGGGAGCTTCGGCGGGACCCAGCACGTCTCAGGACGTCCCATCTGAGCCAGCCAGCGGCAGTTGCAAGAGGCCCAGGCAGGACCTCCAGGCGGAGTCCTCCCCTCGTCCTACCTCACCCCATAGTCCCCAGCAGTCTCCCTCTCGGGCCTCCTCCCCGAGTCAGGCGAAGCGCTTTCGGAATCGGAAGGGGTCTTAGAGCTGGATTCGGACCAGGATGCGAACATGAAGGTTACGGTGCAAAACCTCATTGCCGCGATTCACCATACCTTTGACATCGCTGATGCCCCTGCGAAATCCTCAGATCAGGAGGTTTCGTCCAGACGGGCGGAAACACCATCCAGGGTGTTTCCCTTCCATTCTGAGTTTGGAAAGATTTTTACAAAGGAGAGAGAAGATCCGACCAGACGCTTTCAAAGAGGAAAACGTCTCGGCGTGCTGTACCCGTTTGCTAAAGAGCTCATGGACAACTGGGCCGCTTCTCCCTCGGTGGACCCTCCCGTGTCCAGACTTTCTAATAATACGGTCCTTCCGCTGTCAGGTGTGGCGTCGCTAAAAGATTCTAATGATAGGATCATAGAATCTCTAGCAAAATCTGCCTTCGAAGCGGCATCAGCAGCGGTATGTCCAGTCTTTGTTTCTTCTTGGGCAGCAAAGGCCATATCCACTTGGGCAGATGACCTTCGGCAGGGCATTCTGGATAAGGCACGACCAGAGCATTTGGCCGATCTTGCCAATCAGATTTCCCATGCGGGGGATTATCTGCTTTCTGCCTCCTTGGATGCCGCATCTTGCGCAGTTCAGGCGTCAAGTAACATCGTGGCAATCCGACGTACAATTTGGCTCAAGGCCTGGCAGGCGGACTTGTCCTCTAAAAAGTCTCTGACCAATCTGCCTTTTCAGGGAGTGCGTCTCTTCGGATCACAATTGGATCAGATTATTAAGGACGCTACCGGAGGTACGAGTTCTCTTCTCCCCTCCAAGCCTCGCAGACCTCCACTAAGGCGTCAGTTTCGTCCCTTTCGGACTTTCCGCCGTTTCAATACGGCGGAAAACCCTTCCAACCAGCAAAGGCCACAGGCACGTCAGGAAAGAAAGAAGGTTTCCTTCAGGCCCACTCCGTCCTGGCGGTCCCACTCTTCCCAGGGAAGACCATCCAGATCTAGATCTGGACGGTCTACGTCCGCATGACTACCATCGGTCTCCCGTGGGTCCCTTCCAATTGGGAGGTCGACTTCTCTTCTTCAGCGACGTCTGGCTCGCCTCAGTAGAGGACGCTTGGGTCAGAGAGGTTGTATCAACAGGATACAAAATAGAGTTCATTTCTCTTCCACGGGATCGTTTCTTACAATCCCGTCCGCCGAGGGATCCGGCCTTGGTCCCAGGGTTCGGTTCGGCCATCGCCTCTCTTCTCAGTTCCGGGGTGATTGTGCCCGTTCCCGAATCGGAACGCTTCACAGGGCTTTATTCAGACCTGTTTGTGGTGCCGAAAAAGGACGGGACAGTTCGACCCATCTTGGATCTCAAGTTACTCAACAAGAGAGTTCGCCTTCGCCACTTCCGGATGGAGTCAGTTCGCTCGGTAATTGCTTCCATGGAGGAGCAGGAAATCATGGGTTCCATAGACATCCAAGATGCCTATCTACATGTGCCCATATTTCCTGGACATCAGAAGTTCCTGCGGTTTGCGATTCTTCACGAACATTACCAGTTTGTCGCGCTTCCTTTCGGGCTCGCCACCGCTCCCAGAGTCTTCATGAAGATTATGGCGGCGTTGATGGCCTTGTTGAGGATCAGAGGTCTCGTTCTTTTTCCGTACCTCGATGATATCCTGATCAAGGCCCCCTCCTTTCAACAGGCCCGCCTAAGTGTGGCGATCGTTCTAGACACCCTGTCCAGTTTTGGGTGGATCGTCAACCGGGAAAAGTCCTGTCTGGTCCCTACTCAACGCCTTGTGTTTCTGGGCCTTCTGTTCGACACTCGTCGGTCAAGGGTATTTCTCCCACAAGACAAGATTCTTTCCCTGCAGCAGGGCGTGCGATCATTACAGATCACACGATTTCCATCCCTCAGGACAGCCATGAGGGTCCTGGGGAAGATGGTGGCGGCGATAGAGGCAGTTCCCTTTGCCCAATTTCACGCCAGGCCACTCCAGCAGGCCATTTTGTCCAGGTGGAACAGGTCGGCTCTGTCTCTGGATCGTCCGGTTTGCCTTTCCTGCCGGATCAGGCGGTCTCTCAACTGGTGGTTGACGTCTCCCCTCATTCTCTTGGGGCGGTCTTTTCTTCCCGTTCACTGGCAGATTGTCACTACGGACGCCAGCCTCATCGGCTGGGGTGCAGTGTTCCGCAATCACACTGTTCAGGGTCGATGGTCGACTCAGGAATCAGCTCTGCAGATCAATGTCCTAGAGATACGGGCGATCCATCTAGCTCTCGTCCACTGGGAAAGGCGCCTCAAGGGCCTGCCTGTTAGGATTCAGACAGACAATGCCACAGCGGTGGCGTATATCAACCGCCAAGGGGGGACACGGAGTGTCTCAGCCCTGGCGGAAGTGTCCAGAATTCTTCAATGGGCAGAGACCTTTGTTCCAACGATTTCCGCGGTTCACATTCCCGGCGTGGACAACTGGGCCGCCGATTTCCTCAGCCACGAGGGTCTCGCGGAAGGGAATGGTCCCTACATCCGGAGGTGTTTCATCTGCTCTGCCGTCGGTGGGGAACCCCGGATGTAGACCTCATGGCATCTCGCCTCAACAGGAAAGTCCCACAATTCGTGTCCAGGTCTCGGGACCCTCTGGCAGTGGGCGCCGACGCTCTGGCCGTCCCTTGGTCACAGTTCGTGCTCCCCTACCTGTTCCCTCCTCTGCCTCTTCTTCCCAAGTTGTTGAAGAAAATCAAAGCAGAGGGGATTCCAGTCATCCTCATCGCTCCGAATTGGCCCAGAAGGTCTTGATTCGCAGACATTGTCAACCTTCTCGCGGACGCCCCCTGGAAGCTTCCCTACGGGCAGATCTGCTGTCTCAAGGCCCGATTTGCCACCCCAATTCTCGGTCGCTCAATTTAACGGCGTGGCTGTTGAGACCGAGGTTTTGAGACGGGCAGGATTCTCTGATTGGGTAATTCATACCATGATCCGCGCCAGAAAGCCGCCTTCTTCGAAGATGTATTACCGTACTTGGAAAAGCCTATTTCTCCTGGTGTGAGGCCAATGACATTGCGCCCTTGGTTTTTTCACTCCCTTCTATTCTGGCGTTTCTTCAGGCAGGGCTGGATGCGGGGCTTGCTCTCAGTTCCTTGAAGGGTCAAGTTTCGGCACTGTCCATTTTATTTCAGAAAACGCTGGCCTCCCGGCCCCAGGTCAAAACCTTCCTCCAGGGTGTGGCTCACACGGTTCCTCCGTACCGAGCTCCCGTGGATCCTTGGGATCTTAATTTGGTTCTTCAGGTTCTGCAGGGTCCTCCTTTTGAACCTCTCAGGGACGTTTCCCTTTCCCTCCTTTCTTGGAAAGTTGCCTTTCTGGTGGCCATTACCTCCATCCGGCGTGTGTCGGAATTAGCGGTACTTTCTTGCCGCTCTCCTTTTTTGGTCCTTCATCAGTACAAGGTAGTTCTGCGGCCTCCGCCCTCTTTTCTTCCGAAGGTGGTATCTTCGTTTCACCTCAATGAGGACATTGTTCTGCCATCCTTCTGCCCGAGCTCAGCTCACCCTCGGGAGTGGTCTTTGAACAAGCTGGACCTAGTCAGGGCATTGAGAGTCTATCTAGCCCGGACGACTTCCTTGCGGAAGTCAGACTCTCTGTTCATCACCCAGCCTCAAAGGCCACTATTGCGCGCTGGATCAGATCGGCAATTTTGGAGGCATACCGGGTCAAGCATCGAGTGGCCCCTCCAGGGATCAGAGCGCACTCTACCCGGGCGGTGGGTGCCTCCTGGGCGGTGCGCCACAGAGCTTCCGCGCTGCAGCTTTGCAAGGCTGCAACGTGGTCATCGGTTCACACCTTTGTGAAATCCTACAGGGTCCACACCTACGCTTCGGCGGACGCCAGCCTAGGTAGAAGGATTCTGCAGGCTGCGGTGGCGAGTCCACTGGCCTGATGGAAGTTTGTTTCCCACCCCAGGGACTGCTTTGGGACGTCCCATGGTCTCTGTGTCCCCCAATAAGGCGAACGAGAAAACAGGATTTTTTTGGGTTGCTTACCGTAAAATCTGTTTCTCGGAGCCTTCATTGGGGGACACAGCACCCTCCCATGTTCTACAACTCCTGTTCTTATGTTTGTCGGTTTGTTACAGTTGAGTTGTTTGTTCTGTTTTCAATCTATTCTGTTACTTCTACTGCTTTCTCACTAACTGAGGAACTTCCTGCCGGTCGGTGGGGTGTACACTGCGGAGGAGGAGCTAACCTTTTTTTGTGCATAGTGTCAGCCTCCTAGTGGCAGCAGCATACACCTATGGTCTCTGTGTCCCCCAATGAAGGCTCTGAGAAACAGATTTTACGGTAAGCAACCCAAAAAATCCTGTTATGGCTGATTGATCTGGATCATCTAAAGGGCTCATTCACATAACTGTTTTGTTGGCTTCTAGTGCCGTCCGTCAAAAATATGGACAGCAATGGACCAATGTTATCCACAGTGCAGATGAGCATTTTTTTTTTCACTGACCGAAACTGCGTGGGAAATAAAATCTAACCGTGCGCTAGTTTCTTCTGTAAATCACATGATACTCTCCCATTCAAGCCTATTCATGCCATATGGAGACACAGTCTAACTATCTGATTCTTACAGATACATTGCAATTCTGTAGCATAAGAAACTGTAAATGGTCGTGTAAATGATTAACAGCTGCTGGTGTAAAAAATCGGATTGTATACGGATGACAAGGGAGAAAACAGTTGCCCAAGTTTTCTCCATGAAGTGCTGAACAGTTGTTGATGTGTTCGTGTGAACCTAAACTTGGACTTGGGTTATACCATTCATTTGTGCGCTTACTGTAGTCCACAAACAGTGGGGGGAAATAAATATTTGATACACTACCGATTTTGCAAGTTTTACCACCAACAAAAAATAGAGAGGTCTGGAATTATTATCATAGGTACACTTCAACTGTGAGAAACAGAATCTAAAAAAAAAATACAGAAAATCACATTGTATGATTTTTACATAATTAATTTGCATTTTATTACATGAAATATGTATTTGATACAATAGAAAAACAGAGAGTGATATTTGGTACAGAAACCTTTGTTTGCAATTACAGAGGTCAGGCGTTTCCTGTAGTTCTTGACCAAGTTTGCACACACTGCAGCAGGGATTTTGGCGCACTCCTACATACAGATCTTCTCCAGATCTTTCAGGTTTCAGGGCTGTCAATGGGCAACATTTGAGTTTCAGCTCCCTCCAAAGATTTTCTATTGGGTTCAGGTCTGGAGAAATATTTCTTACGGAGCCACTCCTTAGTTGCCCTGGCTATGTGTTTCCGGTCATTGTCATGCCGCAAGACCCAGCCACGACCCATCTTCAATGCTCTTACTGGGAAAAAGAGGATGCCGGCCAAAATATCACGATACATGACCCCATCCATTCTCCCTTCCATTCAGCCTGTCACCTTTGCAGAAAAAGCAGTGATTGCCCCAAAAGGTTGTGCAACACAATATTAAGTTAAGGGTACCATCATTCTGTCCAGGCCTATTTCATGAGTTTTATTTATTTTTTTTTAAAATTGTGCAGAAACATGGTTGAAAAGCAATGTCTGACTTTCATTTGTTCATTTTTACAGATTTTTGATTTGTTATTTTTGTCAGATACAAGTTATTTCTGTCATTAAATGAGGGGTACCAACAATTTTGACCCCGTATGTATTAGGCCAATTTCCAATAGATCATGCTTCCTTATGAGCCTGCCAAACATATGCCTAGAATATAGTCAAAAACATATACTAAAGGTATCACTTGTAGTGTAAAACACTTAATAAAGGTAGCTCAAAGCTTGAAAAAGGGATTTTTGGCATAAATTAAGCCAGATTTCTGGTGTGTATATAGCACAGTATATCTGCTCCAATGTGCCCAATCCACAGCTTCACGTCGCCTCCTGCGGCAAGCTGCCATCCTTCAAAACATTTCCAGAATATATATTGTACAACTACATTTCCACATAGTTGTATTTGGTTGTTTCTACATATCCTATGGCCACAGAATGTAGTTCTTTACGTATGTTGTGTATTAGCTCTATAGGAGTGTAATGCCGATGTAATGTTAACAGCGTAGATTTTGCCGCTTATTCTGCCTTGTTAATGTGCGCAGACACGGGTCATTTCAGCCGCAGCATCATCATCTATATGGAAATGTCACTTTCAAGTTTTTTATGTATTGCGTTGTGATTACATTCGTCCTGACACTGCAAGGGGCCTCTGGGCAGCGAGCGGCTGAAATTCCCACTGCAAATAATTGACTGAGTGCAGAAGTTTATTCCCCGGCTGTCAGCTCGATCCGCAAGTATAAAAGTGTTTAAAAGGAGGAGGAGGAGGAGGAACGATGTGTGAGAGCCTCTCGAATCTCTGCCTCCGGGCGTCCTTGGGGGGGCCTCCATTTTCTCCTACATCAAATTAAGTACAAAAAATCGGTGGCGAATGCAAACATCTTTTTCTCCACTTGTTCATTCTGGGTAATCGTGTAGTAAGTATTTCTACAGACACGGCTTTCAAGAGCAGATATGATTCTAAGGGCACTCTTAAAGGGGTACACTGGAAATTTCTGAATGCCGCTGTGGTTTTAAGGGGTGTTTCTACTGATTACCATGTAATGGAGCACAAATTAGATCCAGCATGTGATCTGTGATGTAGTTGGTAGCTGCAAATATGTGGCCAATCCCCCTCCACAATTTTACGTTTTGTGAGCGATCTGTTGCTGAGACAAGATGATACTGTACATTTGTTGCAATGCTTGTTTATATGCCTTGAATATAAAAAGTCTACACACTCCTGTTAAAATACAATTTTTTTGTCATGTAAAAAAAAAATCATACCAGGAAAACCATTTCAGAACTTTTTCCACCTTTAGTGTCCCCTACAGTGGGTAAAAATAAGTGTTTGATACAAAGAATGGAGAGGTCTAATTTTTATCGTAGGTACACTTCAACTGTGAGAGACAGAATCTGAAGATAAAAAGCAAGAAAATCACATTGTATGAGTTTTAAATAATTAAATTGCATTTTATTGCTTGAAATAAGTGTTTGATCACCTACCAACCAGCAAGAATTCTACCTCTCACAGACCTCTTTGATTTTCTTTTAAGAAGCCCTCCTACTATGCACTCATTGCTTGTATTAATTGCACCTGTTTGAACTTGTTACTAGTATAAAAGACATCTGTCTACACAATCAATCACAGTACAACCTCTCCACCATGGCCAAGACCAAAGAGCTGTCTAAGGACCCCAGGGATAAAATTGTAGACCTGCACAAGGCTGAGATGGGCTACAGGACAATAGGCAAGGAGCTTGGTGAGAAGGCAACAACTGTTGGCACAATTATTAGAAAGTGGAAGAAACACAAGATAACTGTCAGTCTTCCTCAGTCTGGGGGTCCATGCAATATCTTGCCTCTTGGAGTAAGGGTGTTTCTGAGAAAGGTCAGAAATCAGCCCAGATCTACAAGGGAAGACCTGGTCCATGAACTGAAGGGAGCTGGGACTACAGTCTCAAACATTACTGTTGGCAACACACTATGCTGTCATGGATTAAAATTCTGCTGGGCACGAAAGGTCCCCCTGCTCATGCCAGCACATGTGCAGACCAGTTTGAACTTCGCCAATGACCATCTAGATGATACAGAGGAGTCATTTGAAAAAGCCATGGGGTCAGACGAGACCAAAATAGAACTTTTTGGTATCGACTCCACTCGCTGTGTTTGTAGGAAGAACAAGGAAGCGTACAACTCGTAATACACCATCCCACCCGTGAAGCATGAAGAGGGAAACATTATTCTTTGGTGGTCCTTTTCTTCAAAAGATAGAGGACGACTACACTGCATTAAAGGGAGGATGAATGTTGTTATGCATCTCGAGATTTTGGCCAACAACCTCCTTCCCTCAGTGTGATCATTGAAGATGAGTCATGGCTGGGTCTTCCAGCTTGAAAACAGACCTGAAACAGACAGCCAGGGCAACTAAGGAGTGACTGCATAAGAAGCATTTCAAGGTCCTGGAGTGGTCTAGCCAGTCTTCAGACCTGAACCCAATACAAAATCTTTGGAGGGAGCGGAAACTCAATGTTATTGAGAGACAGCCCCGAAGATCATACAGATCTTCTCCAGATCTTTTCCTGAAGAAGTGGGCCAAAATTCCTGCTGTAGTGTGTGCAAACTTGGTCAAGAACTACAGGAAACATCTGACCTCTGTAATTGCAAGCAAAGGTTTCTGTACCAAATATTAAGTTCTATTTTTCTATTGTATCAAATACTTATCTCATGAAACGAAGAAGGCAAATTAATGATTTAAAATTCATGCAATGTGGTTTTCTGGATTTCATTTTAGATTCTGTTTCTCAGAGTTGAAGTGTACTTACAAAAAAAATTAAAGACCTCTCCATTCTTTGTAGGTGGGAAAACTTTCAAAATCGTCAGTATATCAAACTTATTTTCCCCACTGTATACACTATACAAATCAATTGAAAAATAAATGGGTGGAAAAAGAACAATATGTACACCTTTAAACTAACATTTAAATTTTTGACAGCATTCAACAAGCCAATGTAAAACAGACAGCTGCAGGCTTATGTTATCAGGCTGAGAAAGAACCTGGTTATTGGGCCCTTCCCAACCAAAAAAATACTAGCCTACAGCCGTCTCAGAATTGGCATATCACATGAGATGCATCAATTCTGGCACTTTGCCTAGCACTTCCCGATTACTCTGGTGCGGTGCCAATTGGGATAATGGTAGTTGGAGTTGATGTCCACTGTGATTTGTCAAAATTCACCAATGGCATCAAATACTCGGATTAGGTAATGGAGAGGTGTCTATCAGAAACCCCCATTACTAACCTGATAACACAGGAGAGGATTAGATACACGGCTCAGCAGGCAGGATCACACAGGAGAGGATTAGATACATGGCTCAGCAGACAGTATCACAAAAGATAGTATTACAGATATGCCCACACTGGTAAAACTTCCAGCCCCCCCCCCCATTTATACACTAGACTATGGGCTGTATATGTCACTGTCCTCAGACAGCCATAAAAGCTCTCATAAAAGGGAAGGTGTCAGATTACCGGAGATCACTGGGGCTGTGAGTGAGGAGGCGGAGACAGAGCAGGAGAACAGTGGAGCTGGAGCAGGAAGCACAGTGCAGAACGTGGAGCTCAGCAGATAGCACTGGGCTACAGTTAAATTGCGCCCAGCCACACCCACAGCAGTGAATGGTGCAGCCCACAGGGGCGTGCCCAGTTCTCTGCTAATGAGGCTGCAATGTGGGGTCGGGAACCGACCGCAGTCTCCTATGTCCAGGGACGGCCATATTTGCAGACTGTATGAGTCCTCCACAGATCTGCAAATCAAGATGGCAGCGCCCAGTGGCTACATTAAAACATTATTACAAACAAACCATAAATCCTGGTTAGTACAACATTTGCTGAAACAACATGTTTTGTTACTTACTCTTTTTTTGCAAATTATATAAAATTGCGGCACCTTCCCTTTAAGGCTACCTGCTAGCTGCATTTCTGTGTGCACACTGCTGTTCAAACTGCTTTTTTCAAAGCACTCCAACTTTTATTATTTTGTCCTGGTGAGTTATTGAGTTTTCATTTTTTCACACACCGTATAGAAGTGTACGCTCATCACACACTACCGTGTACCGGCTGGTATCACGGACAAATAGAAGCTATCTGGGTGTGACTCTGGAAGAACAAGCCGAGGAGTTTTTCCATTTTTCCAGACCTACACCTTATACGAAACTTTTTGAAAAACGGACAGCTCTCTATCTGCTGTTTGATCATGGTCAAAACTAGACAGAGACAGCGTGTGTCAGTCCCTATACAAATAGACGGAGATTGACAATTTTCCATACAGACACCGTATAGTGGTGTACGCTCCTCACACACTACCGTGTACCGCCTTGTATCACGGACAAATAGAAGCTATCTGTGTGTGACTCTGGAAAAAAAAGCCGAGGAGTTTTTCTGTTTTTCCAGACCTACACCTTAGAGTGCTGTCCGCTTTTCAAACAGTTTCGTATATCTGCTGTTTGATCACGGTCAAAACTAGACAGAGACAGTGTGTGTCAGTCCCTATACAAATAGATGGAGATTGACAATTTTCCATACAGACACGTATAGCGGTGTACGCTCCTCACACACTACCGTGTACCACCTTGTATCACGGACAAATAGAAGCTATTTGTGTGTGACTCTGGAAAAAAAAGCCAAGGAGTTTTTCCGTTTTTCCAGACCTACACCTGAGAGTGCTGTCTGCTTTTCAAACAGTTTCATAGATCTGCTGTTTGATCACGGTCAATACTAGACAGACAGCGTGTGTCAGCCCGTATATAAATAGACCGAGATTGACAATTTTCCATACACACACCGTATAGAGCTGTCCGATTCTCAAACAGTATTGTATGTCTGCCGTTCGCATTACAGTCACATCTATACAGAGTCAGCGTGTGTGTGACACTCCGTAAATACATATAGGGAGATTGTTAGTTACACAAAAAATGCATACAGCTGTACACTTCTGATACAGTTCCGCATATCTGCTTGTTGGATTACGGTCCAATACATACTGTGAGAGCGTCTGTGACTAACAAAATATATACGTAGATTTAATTTTTTTAATACACCTTACACAGCTGGACGCTCCTCATACAGTACCATCTCTCTGCTGGTATTTTTGGTACATTTTCCCAAACATGAGGAAGTATGGTGGAAGAGGCCGCGGATGTGGGCAGGGGGGCGTAGCTGGTACTGATGGTGGTGGTGCATCGGCTGGTTCTGGCAAAAGCACAATAGCAGCTAAGGCAGGAGGTGTTGAGCCTGCGTCATCGTCTGACCCAAGAAGGCCTGTAAGGTTGCCTTTTCTTGGAGTAGGAAAACCGCTTTTAAAGCCAGAGCATCAGGAACAGGTTTTGGCGTACATTGCCGAAACAGCCACCAGCTCTATTGCCTCTTCTTCTGAATGTTCCAAACCTGCAAGCACGGAGTCGTCAGTGCAGGGTTCTGGTCAGGAAAAACACCTTTCCTTGTGTCTCTCACCCCCACCAAAAGTTAAGGATGCGGCAGCCCACACTTCAGATTACTCTATGGAGCTCTTTTCACATACCATGCCTGGGTTACCCAGTCAAATCCTGAATTCCCCAGTCCAAGATGCATCTGACATGGAGTGCACTCATGCACAGCCACTGCTAGATGATTCTGCTGGTACATCGACCCAGAGCACTACATTGCCCTCGCAGTCTATTGAGCCAGAATCTGACCCTGATGAAACTCAGGTGCCCCTTTCCGCATACTATACCATCTTCTTGCACGGTGACACAGAGGAAGGTGCAGATGACTTTGGCATCCATTGGGGGAGGAGGGTGGCGCTGCCAATAGTGTCCAAAATCCTACTGATGAGGCAAAGGTTACCCGTAAGAAGTGCGGAAGGACCTTTAGCCGAGGTAAACAACTCAGAAATTTGGATACCAGTTGCATGCTTAGACATTTAATCAACATGCACTTGCAAGCATGGACAGAGTACAAAACCTCAGGTAGCACATGTGCACCTGCTCCGACTGAAGGTAGCCAGCAACGCTCCATCGCTTCCCCCACTGTAAGACCACCGCCACCGTTAAGCACACCACCAGCACTAAATGTGGAGGTGTCGTTGCAAGGTCAAAGCACTCAGGGAATCACAATGGTTTTGCAACACAACACTGAATCTAGGCCATCACCACCAATACCATCACCAACCCCCTCTCACTCCGTCCGGTCCACCGCTACTTCCCCCATATGCAGCTCCAGTCCAGCTCACCCTACCAGACACTCTGAGTAGGACAAGAAGGTACTCATCCTCTCATCCGCGTACACTTTGTTTGAACGCCTACATTGCCAAACTAATCTCATTAGAGATGATGCCCTACCGTTTGGTTGAAAGCGAAACTTTCTGTGACCTCATGGCCTACATTGTCCGACGCTATGACCTACCCAGTCGGCACTTTTCTCGAAAAGCCATCCCTGCCCTCCACCGGCATGTGAAAGACCGCATTGTCCATGCACTAAAGCAGTCAGTGAGTGGAAAGATGCACCTCACAACTGATGCATGGGCCAGTAGGCATGGCCAGGGCCGTTACGTGTCCATCACTGCGCACTGAGTTAGTGTGGTGGATACAGGCTCCACTGGGGACAGCTGTGGTGGAACAGTGCTACCTAGCCCACGGTTTAGGAAACAGTTGGCTGTAGGCTTTCGATTCTCCTCTATCAGCGAAAGCTCGTCAACAGAGTGCAGTCGCATGAGCACTCTATCCGCAGCCGGCAGTGTTGCACACGAGGTGTCCCACTATCAAACAGCTAGTGGTAAGCGTCAGCAGCCTGTGTTAAAGATGATGTCTTTGGGCGACAACAGACACACCGTGGAGGTACTGGCCGACTACTTGCAGCGACAAACTGAGTCATGGCTGGGCAGTCTACATCTTGAGGCAGGCAAGCTAGTCAGTGATAACGGCCGTAATTTTGTGGCAGCCATAGCCCGTGCAAAACTCACACACATACCTTGCCTGGCTCACACTTTGAACCTGGTGGTGCAGTGATTCCTTAATGATTATCTGGAGTTAACATCCCTGCTCCAAAAGGTGCGAAGACTGTGCTCGCACATCCGTCGCTCAAACGTCCACTCCACTCGCATTCAGAAGCTGCAGCGATTGCTCCACCTACCCAAGCACCGCCTAATCATAGACGATGCAACAAGGTGGAACTCCACCCTGCACATGGTTGAGAGGCTGTGCGAACAGAGGCAGGCTGTAATGCATTTGTGGGAGGATACACAGGCAGGAAGTTTGAGGGCAGACATGGAATTGGGTGTGCAGTGGTCAAAGCTGAAAGCCCTCTGTAAAGTCCTTCAGTGTTTTGAGGAATGCACACGGCTGGTAAGCGCAGACAACGCCATCATAAGCATGAGCATCCCAGTTATGCATCTGCTCATGCAAAGTTTGACGCACATTAAGGATCAGGCGTCTGCAGCGGAGGAGGAGGAGGGAAGCCTTGATGACAGTCAGCCATTGTCTGGTCAGGGAACTGTCCTGGACGAGGTGGAGGAAGAAGAGGAGGAGGAGGATGAGGGGGATGATTATTTTGGGCAGGAGGATGCTTCTCAGGGGGCAAGAGAAAATGTTGGCGTTTCAAGGTCAGGTACAGTGTTTGTGCGTGACTGTAGGGATGTGGATTTGCCAGAAAGTGCTCCTCCACCCACCACTGGCAGTGCATCATTGACACCTGGAACATTGGCCCACATGTGCGATTATGCCTTGCGGATCCTAAAAAGGGACCCCCGCATTGCCAAAATGATGAGGGATGACGACTACTGGCTGGCCAGCATCCTCGATCCACACTACAAAGGCAAATTACACAACATCATAGAACATCACAGGAGAACCTAGAGATGATATTGGCTAACAAACAAGCAACTCTGGTAAACCGTTTGTTTGAGGCTTTCCCAGCACACAGCAGCGGAGCTGGTTCTCCCACGAGCCGTAGTGGGCACAATGGAAGAGGTGTTCGTGGTGCACACAGCCGAAGTGGCGTTGGAGACGGGTTTAATGACCATGTTGTAGAATGATTTCTCAAGTACCTCTCACACGACTGCTAATACTGCATCGATTAAAAGTGACATGAGACTGCAGTTGTCAACTATGGTTACAAACTACTTCTCCCATATCGATGTTCTCCCTCACAGGTCATTCCCCTATGACTATTGGGCCTCTAAACTGGACGCCTGGCCTGAATTGGCACAGTATGCCTTACAGGAGCTCGCTTGCCCTGCTGCTAGTGTGTTATCTGAAAGAGTCTTCAGTGCTGCTGGATCAATCCTGACAGAAAAAAGGACCCGTCTGTCTACCCAAAATGTAGATGATCTAACCTTCATTAAAATGAACCATGCATGGGTTTCAAAAGATTTTGTCCCACCTTCCCCTGATGACACATAGGTTGCCAGAAAACTGCCTCAATTTTGTCCTCCTCTTCATCGGACTTGCCCAATTCCGCCCTTTGCAGCAGCTGAATGTCCAGCCAACACATCAACATATGCCATTTTTTAAACCTCCCTAAGTAGGCTGCCCACCCTCCCAATGGCTGAGGTCAACACCTGGCGCACCCGGGCAAGTGCCATTGCTCTGAACAGGTGGATGGGCCCACAGATGGCCGACGGCACTAGCACAGGGCCCGTCATAGTACAATGCAGTGTCTCTGACGGTGGGGGGTCCCAATCTTGGTCATGGCCACAGCACTTGCAAGTTGCAATACTTACCTCTCCCTGCTCCACCACTGTGTAATCTGGGCAGTTAAATCCTTCACAGGGACTGCCAGTAGAAATTTCGTTTATTGATCGATGATGGTTAAGATGTAGCTATGGCCTTTCTTGCTGGCCTCTACCTGATCAATGGCTACCATTTGTAATGGTCGTCAACTTACAAGCGGATGCAGTGGTGCTTTATGATCACCTTTCACAGTTGTGATAGTCACAGACGTGTGACATTCCTGGCACCATTTTTCAATTTCTCCTCTCATGCCAATCCAATAGAAGCGCCTACGGTCTGTGGCTTCTGTCTTTTGCACTCCAAAATGACCAGACACATCATGATAGGCAGTGAGGACCATGTCTACATCTCTCCCTGTGATCACAATTTGATGGAGACGAGTAACAGTGATGTGATCCACGCTACTGCGATAAAGCAATCCTTTCTTCACAAAGAACCGTTTTCATTGTCTCCACTGACACAGTAATTGAGGGTCTGCATCGCCTCTGCAACCTCTACTGGGAGGTTTTCCCACGATGAGTAATTCCCAAATTTCTGCTAACACTCGACTTTCCATCTGTACTTGTATCCATGTAGTTTCCAGTAGCAGAGAGTCTGGATTGGCTTACTGAGATTGAAATATATACGAAGATTTAAAAGTACCACAACACTGTATACTGTTGTACGCTTCGACTACCTTTCCCTTTTTCTACTTGTTAAATTCTGGTGTAATACATACTGCGCCTGTGAGTGTGTGTCTGACTCCGGAAGTATAAACGGAAATTTACAATTATCCCTAGACTGGATACACCTGGTATGTGCTGATACAGTACTTTTGTTCAAAATTTTGTATTACGGTATCATGCATAGTGAGTGAGCGTGTGTGGTTTACGCCTTCTATATATACGGTGAATCGGAGATACCAATTTTTACCCTATACTCAATACAGCTTGTATCTTGTTATACAGTACCTTTGTTCGACATTTAGTATTACGGTCAAATCCATACTGGGTAAGCGTCTGAGACTGACTGCGGGACTATGTATACGGAGATTTCAATTGTACCTATAATATATATACTTGCTATCTTGTTATCCAGTACCTTTTTTTCAACATTTTTTATTATGGTCAAACCCAGACTGAGTGAGCGTCTGAGGGTGACTCCGGAAATATATACCGAGATTTCAAATTTGGCCAACACTGTATACAGCTGTACGCTTGTGTTACATTACCCATTTACAGCTTTTCATATTATTGTGTAACCCATACTGGGCCTGAGAGCGTTTGTGTCTGCCTCCTGAAATGTATACAGAGATTCAGAATGTTTACACTATACTATACACTCACTGGCCACTTTATTAGGTACACCTGTCCAACTGTGTGTTAAGACTTAATTTCTAATCAGCCAATCACATGGCGGCAACTCAGTGCATTTAGGCATGTAGACATGGTCAAGACAATCTCCTGCAGTTCAAACCGAGCATCAGTATGGGGAAGAAAGGTGATTTGAGTGCCTTTGAACGTGGCATGATTGTTGGTGCCAGAAGGGCTGGTCTGAGAATTTCAGAAACTGCTGATCTACTGGGATTTTCACGCACAACCATCTCTAGGGTTTACAGAGAATGGTCCGAAAAAGAAAAAAAATCCAGTGAGCGGCAGTTCTGTGGCTGGAAATGCCATGTTGATGCCAGAGGTCAGAGGAGAATGGGCAGACTGGTTCGAGCTGATAGAAAGGCAACAGTGACTCAAATTGCCACCTGTTACAACCAAGGTAGGCAGAAGAGCATCTCTGAACGCACAGTGCGTCGAACTTTGAGGCAGATGGGCTACAGCAGCAGAAGACCACACTGGGTACCACTCCTCTCAGCTAAGAACAGGAAACTGAGGCTACAATTTGCACAAGCTCATCGAAATTGGACAGTAGAAGATTGGAAAAACGTTGCCTGGTCTGATGAGTCTCGATTTCTGCTGCGACATTCGGATGGTAGGGTCAGAATTTGGCGTAAACAACATGAAAGCATGGATCCATCCTGCCTTGTATCAACGGTTCAGGCTGGTGGTGGTGGTGTCATGGTGTGGGGAATTTTTTCTGGGCACTCTTTGGGCCCCTTTTTACCAATTGAGCATCGTTGCAACGCCACAGCCTACCTGAGTATTGTTGCTGACCATGTCCATCCCTTTATGACCACAATGTACCCAACATCTGATGGCTACTTTCAGCAGGATAATGCGCCATGTCATAAAGCTTGAATCATCTCAGATTGGTTTCTTGAACATGACAATGAGTTTACTGTACTCAAATGGCCTCCTCAGTCACCAGATCTCAATCCAATAGAGCATCTTTGGGATGTGGTGGAACGGGAGATTCGCATCAGGGATGTGCAGCCGACAAATCTGCGCCAACTGTGTGATGCCATCATGTCAATATGGTCCAAAATCTCTGAGGAATGCTTCCAGCACCTTGTTGAATCTCTGCCACGAAGAATTGAGGCAGTTCTGAAGGCAAAAGGGGGTCCAACCCCTTACTAGCATGGTGTACCTAATAAAGTGGCCAGTGAGTGTATATACCTTGTATCTGGTGGTACTGTACCCTTTTTCACCTTTTCATTTTATTGGGTAATCCATACTGAGCCTGTGAGCATCTGTGTATGACTCATGAAATATATACGGAGATTTACTGTTATCCCTAGACTGTATAGAGCTGTACGCTTCTGATACAGTACCATATATCTGCTGGTATTTTGGGTCAATTTTCTAAAATATGAGGAAGTAAAATGGAAGAGGATGCGGACGTCGGTGTGGGGGGCCACCTGGTACTGATGGTGGTGATGGTGCATTTGCTAGTAGTGCCAAAAACACAATAGCAGCTAAGGCAGGAGGTGTTGAGCCTGCGTCATGGTGTAGCTCTGGAAGGCCTGTAAGGCTTCGTTTTCTGGGAGTAGGTAGACTGCTTTTAAAGCCAGAGCATCAGGAACTGTTTTTGGCTGACATTGCTGAAACAGCCTCCAGCTCTATCGCCTCCTCTTCTGAAGTTTAAAAAAATGCAAGCACTGAGTCATTAGTGCAGGCTTCTGGTCAAGAGCAACCAGTTTCCTTGTGTCCTTCACCCACACCACAAGTGAAGGATGCTGCAGCACACACTTCAGATTACTCCGTGGAGCTCTTTTCACATACCATGCCTGGGTTAATTAAAAATGGGGCCCATCATATACTGGAGCATTCAAAATGAGGGACATCTGACACTGGAGCATCATCCATGAGGCCCATCATATACTGGAGCATTCTAAATGGGGCAGATCAGACACTGGAGCAGCATCTATGGGGCACATGATACACTGGAGCATTAGAAATGGGGCCCATTATATATGGAGCATTATTAGGGCCCATAAGACAATGGAGCATCATCCATGATGCCCATCATACACTGGAGCATCATCCATGAGGCCCATCATATACTGGAGCATTCCAAATGGGGGACATCAGACACTGGAGCAGCATTTACGAGGCCCTTTATACACTGGAGCATAACAAATGGAGCCCATTATATATTGAGCATTATTAGGGCCTATCATACACTGGAGCGTCATCCATGAGGCCCATCATATACTGGAGCATTCCAGATTGGGGACATCAGACACTGGAGCAGCATTTACGGGGCCAATTATACACTGGAGCATTAGAAATGGAGCCCATTATATGTGGAGCATTATTTGGGCCCCTAACACACTGGAGCATCGTCCATCATATAATGCAGCACTATGTGGAGCTCATCATATACTGTATGGAACATTATATGTGGCCAATTATTCTGCATGGAGAAATATATGGGGCTCATTATTCTGTATGGCGCACAATGTGGTGGCCATAATACTGTATGGAGTAATATACTGTCCTTTTTTTGAGCTATTGTACAATTTAAAATAGATTTCAGTCATGTCATGCAAGCAGTGAAGTATTTGTCATTGTACTATACCTATATTTCTGTGCCGTGTCGGAGCATCATGAGTTTTGGTATGTGTTAAATGGGCGCACTGCCACTCTTTGGCCCAGAGCACACGAAAACCTGGAGCCAGCCCTACCCCCCCACAACTTTAGCCAAATAGCCCCCTGTTTTCAATGCGTAACTATTATTATGAAGTAAATTAAGGTTGACAAGCTTCAGTAATAAGAATTGATGTTTTTGCCATTGAAATGGGCACTGTAGGTGTGTTTCCTGTCCTCCACCCCCTGCCGACTTTGCTTCCCCATTGACTTGCATTGGGTTTCATGTTTCAATCGGCCTCCCGACTTTTCCCTATAGTCGGCTGATTTCGTTCGACCCGACTTTTGAGAAAGTCGGGTTTCATGAAACCCGACTCGACCCTAAAAAAGGCAAAGTCGCTCATCTCTAATGGGCAGCCATCACACAGGACCTGCAGTTGCTGACCTCAACTGATGAGAGGAGTCGTAGATTTCCTTACTCTCTTACGGGAACGTTCCCACAGGATGCGACTTCGGTGCATTATGCAGTTGTTACATGCACCGTGCAGTACCATCTCTGGTTCACCTTCTTTTATAGTCTTGGCCTGTAACATCTTGTGCCTCCAGACCTTTTATTTGAGCCTGGTAATTGTAGTCCAGACACAGATCTGAGCCCTGGCAGCGTTGGCAGCACCCGCAGCAATTCAGGGCTAGACGCACATTGTACCTTGTTTAATGGTAGTATTATAACCTCACGGGTGCCAAGAACCGGTTGGAAGATGAGAACTGAATCGCATCCCGAATTAATGCCCTCTCAGAAGATGCTGCGCTCAGCAGCTTTCCCGGCCCTCAAAGAATGCAAACATATTCTGCTCCGTGCTTAGATGATGGCTGAGCACCTATGGGGCCAGGCATTTTACTGCCCGAAAATCAATAGGTCTCTCTGCCCACATTAAAAATCTGTTAATCACGGCGGGATTTCTGCACGGCTTAGCAGAATTTTATTCTTTATTTTGTGGAAGTTACTTGTCACAGAATTGCTGAACATCCCGAACCTGAACAATACAGCTTCAGTATATCACCCACCGGAGGTATAGATAGGGGTCAGCATAGTGGGGTCAGAGCACGTATGAGAGGGCCCCTTCCCAAGGTAATGTATGCGTACAACAGACCCCAACCACAGTGGATATAGTGGGCAACTGAGCAGATGAAAGTGTTGTTACTGCATAAGGCCGGTTTCACACTAGCGCATTTTCAGCGCGCGCACGGCCGGGGGTAGCTCCGCCCCCGAGCCGGCTCTCTGCCCGGCGTGCCCGCCCCTTCCTTGTAGCGCCGCCTCCTAGCGGACAGCGGCGCCTGCGATCGGCGCACCCTATCTTTAGCATAGGGTGCGCCGATCGTGCGCAGGCCGTGCGCTAGTTGCGCTTTGACCTGCGCTGCGCACTTTTGACGGTGCGCCGTGCGCGCCAAAATCCGAAAAGTTTGATTTTGGCGCGCACGGCGCACCGTCAAAAGTGCGCAGCGCAGGTCAAAGCGCAACTAGCGCACGGCCTGCGCACGATCGGCGCACCCTATGCTAAAGATAGGGTGCGCCGATCGCAGGCGCCGCTGTCCGCTAGGAGGCGGCGCTACAAGGAAGGGGCGGGCACGCCGGGCAGAGAGCCGGATCGGGGGCGGAGCTACCCCCGGCCGTGCGTGCGCTTAAAAAGCGCGAATGTGAAACCAGCGTAAAACACTATAAATAATATTATATCTGCACCATACATTGACCACAGGCTCGGACTGGCCCATAGGGTAACAAGGGAATCCCCCGGTGGCCCCTGTGCAGATCTTGGCCTCCAACCCAACTGTATGGGCAGTACTTGGCATAATTCGCTTGATTCATTCTGTACAAAAAAAGCAGCATCTCATCATTCATTAACCAAACTACCCAGTGTATTATTATGTAGATAGATATAGGTACATTTGTGAACCAGGGTCGTGTAATATTTGTATACAGTTGAAAAGTGGGCTCCATAAGTCAATATTACTGGTGAGCCCTTGGCACCCCAGTCCGAAACTGATTGAGCATATAGTTCAACTGACCGTGTGATTATTGAAAAATTCAGTGACTCACAGGTGACCTTTTTGTTTGGGAGTTGGTCACTTTTCAGTCTGGCCCAGACCGTCACGATGACTTCTTCCAGCCACGGGCTTGTAAAACACATTTGACTTCTCATATTTCCAGCACTTTTTCCCCTATTACCAATTAATGTAAATTTCCCATCCTGCTACCATCCTGAGGTCGGGGACACACTAGTGTATAGAATCCGATGCAAGAGCATCGGATGCGATATGCATTTAATGACGCTCGGCTTAATCTCTGCTGCAAGCGTGCACTGTGTGTCAGTGTGGAGAAGATGGAGAAAGTAATTTCTCCATCTCCTCCATTGTCGGCATCCGTTATAATCGCACTGCACTCGGATGACATCCGAGTGCAGTCCGATGTTTTGCAAGCACCCATTAATTTGAGTGGTTGTGCTCCGTGTGAGATACGTTGCCTATCGCAGCATGCTGCGATTGTTTTCTCATACCGAATCAGAGCTGCCCCAGAGTATAACACTTGCCCGACGGCTATGCAATATTTTCGCCGCATAGCACTTGGCCGTTATATATGCTTGTGGGAGCAAGCGCTAAGTCTGATCCAGTAATTGCCCTGCTACACGCTTCTGGTGCACAAAGCGTAAAGTAATAATGCCCCGAGTACACCCTTAAAAAGTAATAATACGCAGAGATTCCTTTAAACAGATATTAATACCCAGGGGGCCTCTTAATAAGTAAAAATGCCTAGAATGCACCCTTAATAAGAAATATTGCCAAGAGTTCCTCTTTAATTAGTAATAACACCCTTACTAAACTTAGTAATGCCCAAGAAAAAAGTAAAGAGTTAATTCCAGTAATCCTGAGTCTCAAACCAAATGAGTTCTCCTCTGTTAAATCCGTTGTCATGCACAAGCACCACCACATCATGGCGGCTGTGCTGGCACGCACACGTCCTTTGCATGGCTTCACTGTCCTGTAGGCTTAAAGGAGTCTTTAAAGGGGGTGTCCAGTGAAAGCAAGTTATCACATGCCCACAGGTTAATCGGTGCAGGTCTGATCACTGGGACCACAGCAATCAGCAGAATGGGGCACATACACTCACTGGCCACTTTATTAGGTACACCTGTCCAACTGTGTGTTAAGACTTAATTTCTAATCAGCCAATCACATGGCGGCAACTCAGTGCATTTAGGCATGTAGACATGGTCAAGACAATCTCCTGCAGTTCAAACCGAGCATCAGTATGGGGAAGAAAGGTGATTTGAGTGCCTTTGAACGTGGCATGATTGTTGGTGCCAGAAGGGCTGGTCTGAGAATTTCAGAAACTGCTGATCTACTGGGATTTTCACGCACAACCATCTCTAGGGTTTACAGAGAATGGTCCGAAAAAGAAAAAAAATCCAGTGAGCGGCAGTTCTGTGGCCGGAAATGCCATGTTGATGCCAGAGGTCAGAGGAGAATGGGCAGACTGGTTCGAGCTGATAGAAAGGCAACAGTGACTCAAATTGCCACCCGTTACAACCAAGGTAGGCAGAAGAGCATCTCTGAACGCACAGTGCGTCGAACTTTGAGGCAGATGGGCTACAGCAGCAGAAGACCACACTGGGTACCACTCCTCTCAGCTAAGAACAGGAAACTGAGGCTACAATTTGCACAAGCTCATCGAAATTGGACAGTAGAAGATTGGAAAAACGTTGCCTGGTCTGATGAGTCTCGATTTCTGCTGCGACATTCGGATGGTAGGGTCAGAATTTGGAGTAAACAACATGAAAGCATGGATCCATCCTGCCTTGTATCAACGGTTCAGGCTGGTGGTGGTGGTGTCATGGTGTGGGGAATTTTTTCTGGGCACTCTTTGGGCCCCTTGGTACCAATTGAGCATCGTTGCAACGCCACAGCCTACCTGAGTATTGTTGCTGACCATGTCCATCCCTTTATGACCACAATGTACCCAACATCTGATGGCTACTTTCAGCAGGATAATGCGCCATGTCATAAAGCTCGAATCATCTCAGATTGGTTTCTTGAACATGACAATGAGTTTACTGTACTCAAATGGCCTCCTCAGTCACCAGATCTCAATCCAATAGAGCATCTTTGGGATGTGGTGGAACGGGAGATTCGCATCAGGGATGTGCAGCCGACAAATCTGCGCCAACTGTGTGATGCCATCATGTCAATATGGTCCAAAATCTCTGAGGAATGCTTCCAGCACCTTGTTGAATCTCTGCCATGAAGAATTGAGGCAGTTCTGAAGGCAAAAGGGGGTCCAACCCCTTACTAGCATGGTGTACCTAATAAAGTGGCCAGTGAGTGTATATCCCAGCTGCATAGATGGTATGGCAGTGCACATGCTCGACCACCACTCCATTCATTCCCTGCCGGGCCTCTGAGCACTGCGCTCGGCTTGTTCCGGCAGCCACATAGAGAATGAATGGTGCTACAGGCGGATGTCCAACCGGCTGTTTCGTTTTATAACAGGGATAAAAGTGCCCCGTTATGGATAAACATGTTTCCCATTTTGCCGACTGGTGTGGGTCCTAGTGGTCGAACCCCGATAACTTACACCACAGCTCTGGCTATGAGGTGGTAGATGAGGAGGCTGGAGAAAGTGCAAATTTTCCTGACACTTCCCCTTTAAATCTCGCTTGTTAACTGCTATTGATTATTTCTCCTTATGGATTATTCTAGTAATTGTCCTTACCTATGGGACAAGATAATTACCTTGTGTTTGGGAGCAGCGCCGTCGCTTGTCCTCAGTGTCCCCATAATGTTCCCTGGAGCAAGAAGTATCATTTTTGGCTTGACAAGCTATTTATTTCTGGTGCCACGCTTCACTAGCGTTAACGCTAAGTTGATTCTAAAAAGTTTTGTCATTTTTTATTCCTGTCACATAGTCATTCCTGGGAGAAGCGGCCGCAGAAGTGCGCCTTATCCGTCATTTATTAGACACCCTAAGGTCACATAATGCAGGAGACGAGGACTGCACTGATTTATTCCGAGGGTACAAAAATGGGGCAGAGATTTGCTCCAGATATTGGAGCAGATCAGTGGTAAAATCTGCCATAAACCCACTGGTGCAGCTTGCGAACATTTACTTTGAATTTTATCTCTCATATTGGATATCCCCATAAAATTAGGTACATGCTGTGGTTTTGGTGGGGTTTGTTCACCTTTGGGCCTTTTTTTTTTTAAATTCATGTAATTGTGGCTAAAATGGTCAAGCAACTTATTGCAGGAAATAATACGAGATGTAACATTTGGATTTGTCACTAAATAGAACCTAATTGATTATGATCACAAATAAAAATGATCATTGATGTGAGTGGTCCTCCCATGTGACCACATAAAGCCAATCACTGACATCAGTGCTAGATGAACCATGTAGAGGCCTGGGGAGCAGAGGCAGCGTAAGGAGTCAGGTGTGGTCTAGGAGGGATGAGTATAATTTTTGCTTGTCTATGTTTATTATGCTTTTGAGGCCTGCAGTGACTGCAGAGCATAATAAACCTCTTTTCAGGGCACTTTCAATTGGGACCGATTGATTTTATTTGGAGTAAATAGAATATGCCGTCCAAATACAGTAAATCTTTCTTATACAAATTCCGAGAGATTCCCTCATCTCTAGTAAATAAGAGATGACTGCTTTCTTCCACCTGCCCATAGAGCGTGGTCAGCATTGCAGCTCAGCTCTATTGAAGTGAGCGGGACACAACCTGTAGACAAATATGCTGATTTTAGAGCTAATCAACTCCATTAAATTGACGCTCAAAAGTCTCTAACAATAGAGATTGGTGGATCAATCCGCGAAGGATCGAGTTTGCATTGAATTTCCTGAAATTCGAAGTTTCACACGAATTCGAACATTTTAAGATTTGATTCGCTGTTTGCAAGAAAAAAACCGTACCCAGCACCATTTCCCACACTACTGAAGCATCACAGAGCTGGTACTTCCCCATTTGTACAGTGTAGGTCAATACCTCAGCCATTACAGATCAGCAGGGTACACAGTTTGTAAAGCAGAATTTTTTTCCATCTCCAGAATCACTGGGTAAATCTATCTTTCCAGTAGAGTGTAAGCGCTTATGGTCAGCAGGGTCCTCTCTCTCCTATCGTCTGTGGGGTCCTCTCTCTCGCTCCTGCAGTGTGAGCTCTTATGGTTAGCAGAGTCCTCTCTCTTTTGTAGTGTGTAAGCTCTTACGGTCAGCAAAGTCCTCTATCTCTCCTGTAGAGTGTAAACTCTTATAATCAGCAGGGTCCTCTCTCTCCTGTAGAGTATAAGCTCTTATGGTCAGTGGGGTGCTCTCTCTTCTGTAGAGTGTACGCTCTTATGGTCAATGGGGTCCTCTTTCTTCTGTAGAGTGTAAGCTCTTATGGTCAGCAGGGCCCTCTCTCTCCTGTAGAGTGTAAGCTCTTATGATCAGTGGGGTCCTTTCTCCCACCTGTAGAGTGTAAGCTCTTATGGTTAAAGGGGTCATCTCTATTCTGTAGAGTGTAAACTCTTATGGTCTGTGGGGTCCTCTCTCCTGTAGAGTATAAGTTCTTATGATCAGCTGGGTCCTTTCTCTTCTCTCTTCCCCACACGTATTTTTCAAACACTTACAAGCTTTCCAGTATTGAAATTAATGAATTGTGAATCGGAATCTAAGGGGTAACGTTTCTCCTTATGCAGAGTAACAAGCCAGGCCTAGTATGTTAGAGTAAAGAGACTTGCATAAGCCATGCATGCTCTTCTGGGGAATTACATATGCAAATTGCATCTTCAGAGAGGAAGAGGACTTGAACTCTTGTGCCATCTACTTGAAGTAGAAATCCTATCATTCAATATTAACCCTTTAACAAGTCTTGCCACATGATGTAGAATAAAAGTCAAACCAGAATCTCAGTTTGTATCCACAAGTGTTTCAGGGTATTGCTCCTCATCAGTGCAAGGTATGAGATATGATTTGGCTAGGTGAGAGGCTTATGACTGGGTTCTAAGGGATAACATATCTCCTTAGGCCTCTTTCACACTTCAGTTTTTTGTGTCAGTTAAAATCCGCCAAAAGGACGGATAGCGGATCCGTTTTAGTACTGATGACAATGGATGTCACCTGTCCGTTTTTTTGACGGATCCGCCAAATGAAGAATGTTAAAGGAATCGCAGCCTGGAAAAAGAGAGAGAGAGAGGGAGAGAGAGAGAGAGAGAGAGAGAGATTTTTTGTCCGGCACCCAGACAGAATTTCGGGTTAAATCAGTGTCTTGAGGATCCGCCGGCCAAAAAAAGTTGCAAGCTCCGTTTGGAAGTCTTTTGAGGATGTTGACGGACAGCAACATTTTGGCGGATCCACACAAAAACGGATGCAACGGACGGCAATCCGTCAAGATCCGCCAATAATGAAAGACAATGGGGAAAAAAACGGATCCGCAAAGAAAAATGTCGGATCCGTTTTTTTTCCAAATCGGCGGATCTTGACTGATTGTCAAAAACGGAAGTGTGAAAGAGGTCTTATGGAGAGTAACAAGCCAGGCCTGGCATGTCAGAGCGAGGAGACATATATATGCTAGAAAATTAACAAAGTGATGTCACTCACCGATTCTGTGCAAAAGTCCAAAGTTTATTCACATTATTAAAACAATTGGCATGGGAGAGAGTGGCACATTGAAAGGACAACGGACATTTCGTGCCTATCTGCACTTCAATGGGTCCTGGAATTAAATGCTCCTCTGGGAAAATAAATATGCAAATTGCATCTTCAGAGAGGACGAGTACTAGGTGGCAAAAGTTAGAGTAGTTGATTAGTCTTGGACAATAAGGGCATTAACCTAACCACAGTGGCGGCAATCCGAACGGCAGCCATAATTGAATCTCCATTTTAAGGGAATTGAATACCAAATCTCCTCTGTCATTCAGCCTGTGATTTTGAGTCTCAGCGTATCAGTTGCAATGACATCAATATATTACGCCTGCTGCATGGAGCCTCTGTCCACATGCCCCTTGGTGGGAATGGGTCTTGGCAAGTTGTTTTTATTTTTACATTGTCAGTTTTTGTGTGATATAACTATGTGGGTATCATCATACTGCTTGAGTAGCTGTGGATCGATCACACTGTGTCGGAGGGCATCATACTGTCTGAGGGTTGTGGGGGAATCATAATGTGTATGTGGGGATTATCATACTGGCTGTGAGACCATCATACTATGTGGCGGCTGTGAAAGCATCATAATGTGTGATGGCTGTGGAGGCACCATACTGTGTGGGGGGTTGTGAAGTCAGCATACAGTGTGGAGGGTTGTGGAGGCATTAAAATGTATGTGTGAGGATACTGTAGATTTATCTTATTGTGTGTGACAACACTAAGGGTTTTAAGTAGAGGTGCTAGTTACTGTCTACATGATGTAATTCATGTCCCTGCCCCATTTTTAAAATTGGGAGGTCTTTCCTTCTGCTACTGCACCTATGATGGAAGAAACTCCATACTCCACTGAAAAAAAGTAAAAAAACAAAGTTATACTCACTTTTATGACTAATCCATTGATGCCCATGTCCCCTGTAAAAGGCAAAAAATAATAAAACACCATATTCCTCACCTGTCCAAAGAGAAGATAATCCAATTTATCTCTTGACAAGTTGAACTCTGCTTCATCTAGATGCCTTGCTAAATGGTGGCATGAGGCGACTGTACAGCCTGGCATCCAGAAAAGATACTTAGCTGTGCATGATAGCGCTGCATCAGTGCCTCAAGATGAGGTGAGAAAGGACACCTAAGTTCATAGCTATGCAAGCCCTATTTGTGTGCATTTTTTTTCTACTAGGCAGCCAGACCACTTTGGGTTACTGGCTGTTTTCATCAGTGGTATGTACCTTTGCTGCCCCAGCCTTTATCAATGGAGGTCTACTGCATCCTGCTAGTGCATTAGTCAGGGTCTTGGTGAGTCTACCTTTCAAATGTGTTTTTTTGAATTTTTGGGAATTTTTTCCTTATGTGCGCTATGCTGATGAACCATGGTCACCTCACTTACGGCACCGCAGGCTGCGAGAAAACTTTGTCACGAGATAGCAATGCTGTAAGTAAGGTGAGAGGGATGTGAGCCAACTGGTGTGGATAGCAGTCGCATGACTGATGTGACTGCTCTCTAAATCATTCAGATCGTCATGGGACATGCCCATTAATGGATTATAGTCGATCAGGTGAAGAATATGGTATTTTATTATTTTTTGTCTTTTACATTGGTCATGGACATCAATGGATTAAGGCATAAAGGTGAGTATAACTTTGCTTTTTTGTTTTTATTTCAAAACCAGATTTAGTCAGCAACTAAGAAGTAATGGAAAGTTTCAGAGTGAGCTCGGGATGCTCAAGATGTTGAGAATGTGGTGAGGACTGAGATCACACTGCGTCTCACGTCTATGAGCAGAAGACAAATATTGATAATGTTCTGATTATGGCATCTGCTGGGACGGATGTTATTTCTTTCTATCAGATTTCTCTGGCTCTGACATATTTCCTTACAATATACAGCTCGTCTGACTTGGTCAATATGAAAACTGTCACAGTGACAATATAATGTGAGGCGATGTCAGGTCCATCAGGATGTTGTTCACTCTGTTATCTTCATGTGATTCATTAGATGATTACTAAAGAATTGAAGTTTTTTATTTAAAAAAGAGAAGAAAAGTTAGTGATTTACTTCAGACAAAACTGCTACACATTGTTAAACTTAGTGTCAGGTCTGATGGGGTGAACCTGGCAAAGTGGTTCTTTCTGTGGTCTCAAAATCCCTCTAACTCTAACTAATAAATGTATAAATTAGGGGAACACTGACAAAATAAAGAAGAAACAAAAAAAAATACTTGGACACTACTAAAATCCGTGAAATATCTATACCTCAGTCCTGGACTTCATGGACTTCACGTTTCTACAGCTCAGACTTTGGAAGCTTCAAAAATCAATTGAGACACATGTTCTGTTCAAGGGAGTCTGTCACCCCTTTTTTCAAATATGAGCTGTTGGCACCGACATCAGGGTCTTATCTACAGCATTCTGTAATGCTGTAGATAAGCCCCCAATGTAACCTGAAAGATAAGAAAAAAGTTAGATTATACTCACCCAGTGTCTGGTACGGTCCAATGGGTGTCACCGTCCGGCCTGGCACCTCCCATCTTCATACGATGCCGCCCTCTTCTTCCCTTCCAGTCGTGGCTTCGGCGCAGGTGCACTGCTCTGCCCTGTTGAGAGCATAGCAGAGTCCTGCAGCCCGCAGGCGCAGAGAGAGCATGTGTGTTTGTGTTTCATATTAAATTGATTTTGTTTCCTTTGGTGCTGAAAAGGTTAACTACCCTTTCTATGCTGGTTAGAAACTTGCAGCTCTGTCTCACAGATCTTGCTGACCTGGTTATTTCCTCTCTCTATAAAATTTGCTCAGACCTTCTCTTTCTTTGCCAGTGAAAGCTTTGCTTCCTAGCTCCTTGGAGACTGTGCTGAATTGGAGATCTTTGTTGCTACTGGAGATTTTTGCATGCTGACTGGCATTATTAATTCCTTGGTAATATTTTTGTATCCCTTTCCTATTTTAGACAGTTCAACTACCTTTTCCCGTAGATCCGTTGAAAATTATTTTGATTTCCCCATGACTCACAATCCAGAAATGTCAGTGGCTGGATGAAAGATGCAAGAGTCTGTCTGGACCCCAGAAACTCACTCAGCTTTTCTGCACACACACTGATTACAAGCAAACAGGTCATAGGTGAGGATGTTACCTTTAGGCTATGTGCACACCGACTTTTGATAGCTGCGGATTTGTCCCCGCGGATTTGTTAAAAGCCGCAGGTAAAACCGCAGGTCAAAAGTCTTGCGGTTTACCAGCGGTTTAGCCCTGCGGTTTCACACCTCATAATGGATAAGGTGTTAAACCGCAGCGGATTCCGCACAAAGAATTGACATGCTGCGGATTGTAACCCGCAGCAAATCATCGTGGAAAAATCCACAGCATGTGCACAGCGTTTTTGGTTTCACCATTGAGAACAATGGTACTGTACGACGCAGCAGAAACTGCTGCGGACCTGCAGGGCCAGAAACGCTGCAGATCCGCAGCAGAATCCGCAGCGTGTGCACATAGCCTCATTAGCCATTCAAACCCATTTATATCAACTTCTGTGCATGCTATTGTAGGGTTCTAGCAGGTTCTCGGGATGCAGTGACGAGACACGAGACAGGGTATGACTTGTATAATGAACTTTTATAAATTGAAACCACTAGGGCTATACTGAACAGACAAAATGGGGGAACAAGCAGTCTGTCCTCGCAGGGACTCAATGAACTAAACGGTACTTTTTGTGTAACTGCGAGTAACGCGGCTAGTCCAGGTGACGGAAACCAGACTATGGCCAAACTATAACACTTATTTTCTAGAGTCCACTTATCCTTCCATGCGTCGCTCGGGATTGCAGATGCGGTCGCTTAGAGGTCGTTGATGCGGCTACCTTGACGCCTCGATCTTCTGGGAAGGTTTGGGCTCGTCGGGCCCTGAAGAAACTATACTGGTGGGGTGTAACAGGCCCTGAAGAAACAATGCCGGTGGGGCACAACAGGCCCTGAGGAAACGGTGCCGACGGGGCGCAACAGGCCCTGAAGAAACAAGGTCGGTGGGGCGCAACAGGCCCTGAAGAAACGGTGCCGGTGGGGCGTAACAGGCCCTGAAAAAACGGTGCCGGTGGGGCGCAACAGGCCCTGAAGAAACGATGCCGGTGAGGCACAACAGGCCCTGAAGAAACGGTGTTGGTGGGGCGCAACAGGCCCTGAAGAAGCGATGCCGGTGGGGCGCAACAGGCCCTGAAGAAACGGTGCTTATCGGACGCGGTGATGACGTAGTCTCTAAATATAACCGTTCACCAACCTCTGCTCAGGGTCCCTTAGCAAACCGGACGGGGGCCTCTACTACCGCCTGTAGCGAGGTGGCGCCCCCTGGGGCCGGTGATGACAGTACCACAGCTGTGGGAGAAGGCAGGGGGGCAGTGTCCTGACCGCTGTAAAGGAATGGTCTGTTGTTGCAGCGGTCGCCTGAGGTAGCCGCCTTGTCACAACAGGGTGGGAAGCAGCGGGGGTCGCTGTATGGGACCGCATGCGGGGAGCGGCCGCCGCTGCAAGTCTCTCATGTGTCACTAGTCGGTGAGTCCGCAGCTCTCCTTTCACAGGCCCCTGTCGGTCTCTCCACAACACACAGTCTGCTCCCTCGGTCCTCTCTGTCTCACACGGCTTCTTGTCTGTTGTCCTGCTCTCTGTCAACTGCCACTTCAGCGCGCCCCCTGCGCCTTTTAAACTTGCCCCGCCCCCTGTTTCCCTGACAACTTCAGTCAAGTCTTTCCTTTTACTGTCATCCCAGTATCGTTCCCTCAGGAACCCTGATGGCGGTCCCCTGGGTACCTGTCCTTTCACTGTCTGGGAGTCCTCCTCCCCACACTATCAGGCCAAAATAGCCAGGGTATGTGAACTTTTGATCAGGGTCATTTGGATGTTTTCGGTTGTCATTATGATTTAAAAAGAGAAAACACAGTAGTTTGACAATAAATGGCTTCACCCAACCACTAACCCCGAGTGGAGAAAAAGTTTTGGTGTTATCATTCATATTCTCTGAAAAAAGGCCAAGAAAGCAAAAATTCTGCCGGGGTATGTAAACTTTGAGCACAACTGTATGTACACAGTGTACAGGTAATACATGGATCACCAGTGACACTATACACAGGAGCTCTGTATATAGTATAAAGTGTGCGTGAACATGTGATACAGAGACTCACCAGTGACATCTCTTGGGGAAGTCCTTCATCTTCACTTTCTCCTGCCAGGACTTGTCTCTGCAGGAAGTAGTAGTCATTTGTAGCTGATCTCTTTCAGAGCACATTCCCCATTTCTTCCCTGCCTTGTACACTATGCCAGATGAAGAAAAATCATGACACAGTACCGCCCTGCACAGTAACAGAACCACATTTTGTTCCCCCATGGAAAACAATTTCCTAAAGCATAAATTATATTACAACAGTAATAATGTCCTCCACTTGCCACCTTAAACTAAGAATGTTTGTTGCCCACTCTGGCCCCCATACAGTAATAAAAGGGAACCTGTAAGGTCCCCCATTCCATCCAACTCAGCAACATTCACTTATTTAAGAGTTAACTTCCTGCCTAACCAGCCCTGTATAACATATTTCTGTAAAAAGGAGATTTAAAAAAAGCATTTATATTGCCTTTAATTTCTATGCTAATGATGGCTTTGATTAGTCGATGAGGCGTAGGTTGACCCCTCTTTCCATGATATCACCCCCCCGTGGATCTGATAACATAATTTGCTCTCGTCATCGACAGCCACTACAAATCTCATACAAACACTCCACACGTTTCGGCAGCATCACTGCATCTCTGCAGGCGGGTGTACGCTTTCCAGCTTCAGAGGCACCCAGCGCATGTCCGGAAGCCATCTTCTCAACATGAAATGCATGGTAAGATGGAAAGAGAGCTGACTAGTCTGGGGCAACTAACGCCCCATCGACTAGTCAAAGCCCTCATTAGTATAGGAAATAGGGACCATATGAATGCTTTTTTATACCTCATTTTTACAGAAAAACTTTATAGAGGGCTGGTTAGGAAGGGAGTTTACTCATAAATAAGTGAGTGTTGCTGGGTTGAAGGGCATGGGGGAGCTGACAGGTTCCCTTTAAGTCCCTCATCTTGGCACCCTTTACTTAAATAATGTACGCCATCCTGAACCTCAGCCCTGGCTGTGCCCCCTAAATCCCTTGGCCCTATGATAGGAGGGCCCAACCAGTAACAAAGGGAACTAAGGAGCACAGCCACAGCCAAGAAACCTAGGGGGCATGGCCAGGGTCACAGAGCATTGTCTAGACTGGATATATGAATGTAAATAGGAGACTTGTGATTCACTGACAGCAAGCAAAACGCTTAAAAATTAAGAAGAAATAAATCACAAGTGTGATTGTATATATCAAATGTCCATTGGAGTGCCTGTGTGCCAGAATCAGAAATCCAGAGGACATTCCTGCTATAATTTATGCCACCTTCTGGTGTGAAATATAGTGAATTTGGCAGATTGTGATTTGCCACAACTGCTGCTAAGCCATGTCTGCTGTTTAGTAAAGGGATCAGTGTAAAAATGGCAAGACTCGCAAAACATGTGACTTTTATACGTTATGAAACTGGTACAACTGTTGATATAAGTGCCTTGTAGAGTTGCACATTCACATTGTGGCCATTCTGCTGAACTTTTAACATTGGAATCTGAGTGAATATGACTCCAGTAGCATGTAAGTGCCTTACAATTAAGTTTTTTTTCCTAATTTTAATGTTTAGTAATAGTTATGTCCTGAAAACTGGAGGCTACTTGGCGGTAGTTGTAAAATTTGAGTACTTTTTGTCTTATTATGTTTATTGTTATTAATTTTTTTTTTTTTTGCATCTGATTTTGTCTACTCTCTTTTAATACATAAGACACAGAAACAAAACACAGTATAGCAAACGTGCATAAATACTCTGTTGTAAGATATATGTAACAGTAAGCAGCAAGTGCTAGTAAAAGATGTTAACAAAACCAGGGTATTTTGTTGATATGTTTTTTTTTGCAAAAAAATGTACGCTAAGCCACTCTGCCACGTCAAGGCATACCCTTCTCGGAGCAGTCCTATCTAATATATTTAAAACCTGAACATGTGAATAATACCTTCATGAGCAGGGTTCAGAAAGGTGCTGCCCGGTATGGGCTCGCTGGGCAAAATGGCTTTTTAAGTGCATGTCCCAAAACAGAGAGGCGGGGATCTCCCAAGGCTTGCATAAGCAAGAAATCAATGGATTCAGAACACAAAACCAGGGTATTTTGTTGATACGTGTTTTTACGCAAAAAAAGTATCATGTGTTCTGAATCCATTGATTTCTTGCTTATGCAAGCCTTGGGAGATCCCCGCCTCTCTGTTTTGGGACATGCACTTAAAAAGCCATTTTGCCCAGCGAGCCCATACCGGGCAGCACCTTTCTGAACCCTGCTCATGAAGGTATTATTCACATGTTCAGGTTTTAAATATATTAGATAGGACTGCTCCGAGAAGGGTATGCCTTGACGTGGCGGAGTGGCTTAGCGTACATTTTTTTGCAAAAAAAATGTATCAACAAAATACCCTGGTTTTGTTAACATCTTTTACTAGCACTTGCTGCTTACTGTTACATATATTTTACAACAGAGTATTTATGCACGTTTGCTATACTGTGTTTTGTTTCTGTGTCTTAGTTCTTGGGTGGTGTGAACAGGGTCTTATTGACCTGTTCATTTTTTGTGCATGTGTCATGTGTTCTGAATCTCTTTTAATACATCCCTACGAATGTCTCTGATTACTATTAGAGTGCAGAAATTGAGATAATTAGATATTATAGGCAGTTTTCTAACTGTGCCTGTCAGGCGCACTACGCCTGAACTTGGGAGTGCCAGAGTTGTGCCTGACCCAGGTTTAGCAGTCAGAATCTATGATAAAACCAAATGAGCAAATGCCCTGCAGTAAGCAAATAAATAAAGTTATAGTATATGTAAATTACATAGGGTACTTAATTGATAATATTTTGATCAAAAGTGTGTAAAAGCCATCTCACCGCGACAAGGTGTGCCCAATCGGGATGGTCCCTAACTGTTGTAGTTCATCTCAAAATAGATAAGGGCAGAGCAGCACCAGTGCCTGACTGTTTGAACACTTGCTTTTGGTAAGGTATTGTCACGCTCTGATGGTCTTTTGTAAGGGAGAGGGGCCTCAAACTGTCCTTGGAGCTAAGTATCCCTGTTCCAAGGGTACTCTTGAAGGTAGAGAGACCTGGGGGACTAGAGACCAGGAGATAAACACACACTTACTAAAGCAAACTACAGTTCACTACTGCAACAACTCCACTCCAACAAGTTAGCTCTAGCACTCAGCACAGAAGGACAAATCTTTCACTGGCAGGGACTAACTGCCCAGAGCCAATATATATAGAGTAAGTAAATGATAAATAGTTGCAGCTGAGAACAACCAGGCTGTATGGTCTCAGCCAGCATGGAAAGAGTCCTTAACCCTCTCCGCACTGAAGAAAAGACAATCCATTTAAAATAGGACATGAATCACACCATCTCTAAAGAACAGTGTGATTCATTACCCGATGTGATCTTCTAACTCCAGGTCTCCCAGGGGGAGGTGACATCCTCGTAACAGGTATATAGACAAGATGCAAAGCCTAAAAAAGGGGGCCACACACCATCTACAAAGCACAAGAAACTAAAGCAAAATCAAAGAAATTAGCCGACACGTGTGTTGATATAAGTGCAATATGTAGGTGGACATTCACACTGTGGCTATTTAACAGACTGATCATGTACTATTACTATTATTTTATTACTTACTGTAGGATATTTGCTCATTTGTTATCTTAGGTTTTGTCTGTTAGATGGCCACAGTATGAATGTGCATCTACACATTGCACTTATACCAACATATATTCCTGCTCATTTCTCTGGTTTTGCATTATTTTTGGCACTTTGTATATACAGGGATGTGGCTCCCCCTTTTTATGCTGGGCATCTTGTCTATACAGATTTCCATGGGCAGGTCAGGTTTGAGTCCTGCTCTACCCTTGTCTGCTTGCATATAGCGAGGTGAGAAACTAGACTTGGGGACCATGATGATTGGGGTTCACCTTGTTGCGGATTGGTAACTTTTGCGTTCTTTTGATCAAAATAGTGTCAACTAAATCCCCTAAATAATTTACTTGTACTATTGCTATTTATTACTACAGGGTATTTGCGCAATTATTTTCATTCTAAGTTCTCTCCTAAAACTGGTGTTGCTTTTTAAGTCTATTAGAAAGTTACTGAACTTCTCATTAAAACAGTTATTAAGGCATTTACAGTACATCAAACTAGAAAACCTCTTCTATTTATTTTGTTCTGAACTGTTGGATAATTGGGGTTAAGTTTCACCACCTATGGAGATCTGTGTACGATACCTATGAACAGACCTCAGTGTTCATTTGAGCAGTATATACCGTATACACTGAGAGCACATTAAAGATTGATCAGAGGTTTCATGCACTAATCAATTCAGTCCATTCTGTACATCAGCTGACCTTCATCGACAGCTCTAATGAGACCATTCATAACAAGCACTAAGAAGACAAGCGCTGGCAGGACAATCCACTGGTCGGACAGAGGCAATTATACACACACCTCTAGGAAATCTTGTCCTGAGGGATGACAACATGAAAGAGGTGAGATACAACCACTGTCAAAACTGTCAGGCAGCTGTGTACCCTGCATATAAAAAGTATGTACACCCTTGAGTTGAGCGCCACACATTCCAGTTGTTGCAGTGTATGTCCTGTGTCCTAATAGGAGGGTCCCTATTAATGCTGGATTTTATCTTCTTTCATGTTTCCAGCTAAATGTTTTACCTCACAGAAAGCAGCAGCTGCGGTCCGCCGTTGTAATGTCTGTATTCTCTCTTTTGCTTCTTGCCCTGCCCAGGAGATGTGGTATGATCAGACCATGCTCCTACATGGTCAGACACAGACATAACATAGTACACAGCAGGGGCACATTTATAAGAATTATCTCAGCACAGGAACATTTTATTTGACCACATCCAGTTGTGGAATTCCAAGATCTATTGATTAAAATAAACTTTTGTTAGTGTGAAAACCTCTTTACATATGAATAGTCCCTATCACTAATGTTCTACCTCTCCATGTTTCAAACCAGGCCTCATCTGAACTGGGAAAAATGGGAGCTATGCCTGGATTTCCTTCACTTCCCATTCATATGAGGCCTGCTTTGGCACATGAAGAGGTAGGACATTAGTGATCGGGACTATCCATAGTTAGGTCCACCTTGATGTTTGGCTGGATGGCCAGGTCTAGGAAGACTCTTGCTGGTCCCAAACTTCTTCCATTTAAGGATTATGGAGGCCAATGTACTCTTAAGAACCTTGAGTACTGCAGAAATTCTTTTGTAACCTTGGCCAGATCTGTACCTTGCTACAATTCTGTCTCTGAGCTCCTTGAGCAGGTCCTTTAACCTCACGATTCTCATTTGGTCTGACATGCACCGTGAGCTGTGAGGACTTATATAGACAGGTGTGCCTTTACAAATAAAGTCCTATCAGTTTAATTAAACACATCTCGACTCCAATGAAGGCGTAGAACCATCTCAAGGAGGATCACAAAGAAACTGACAGCATGTGACATAAATATCATAGAATCATAGAATCATAGAATCATAGAATTGTAGAGTTGGAAGGGACCTCCTGGGCCATCCCCCTGCTCAAAGCAGGATTCCCTAAATCATCCCAGTCAGATGTCTGTCCAGCCTCTGTTTGAAGACTTCCATTGAGTGTATGTATATGAGTATATGAGTGTCTGAGCAAAGGGTCTGAATACTTATGACCATGTGATATTTCGTTTTTTATTTTTTAATAAATTTTCAAAAATTTCTATATTTCTACATTTCTGTTTTTTTTTTCCATCAAGATGGGGTCTGAATACTTTCCGTACCCTATCTATCTATCTATGTATCTATCTATCTATCTATCTATCATCTATTGTTATGAATGAGTCACCGTAGGAGGCAAAAACAGAAATACAAGCCAAGTCCAGAAAACCAGAGAAGTTGGCAACTATCAGATTGCAGACCCCTGAACCCATCAACACAACCAGCAGCAGCCGTGGGGGGCACCTACGATGCCCTAGACCCCTCGATCACAGCCGGAGAATCAAATAGGCCCTAAGAAAGAAAGGGGAAATCCAAACTGCCCCAGAGCAGACCCCAAAGCAATAGGCAGCCCCCAACACATAATGACGGCGAAGCAAGATGAAAACACCAACACAGACAGAAAGACAGACTGAGCAAAGACGGGGCCCAAAACTACCTAGATAGGAAAGGACAGGAAGGCTGCTGTCTGCAATCTGCCAAAACCCCATCAAAGACATAAGCCAACAAGCTGATATGAGAAAGGCCCTGAAGCAGCTAGGCTCCAAAAACTAAATCAGCACTCAGGTATCTTCAGAAGACAGAGCTAAAGGAATTCAGCACACCCAGCAGGGAATGGCAGAAATCCAGAAAAACAAAGCAAAACAAAGTCAAAGCACCAATGCAAAAAGCCGAGCAGCAAACTTAGCTTCAGAGGAGCAGGAATTCAGACTGGTCTCCAAGGATCCCACAGAGAAATCACCCGCAGGGCAGAAGGGCGTCGGCAGCCATATATCCAGTCAGTAACTCCACTCAGCCAGTCATCATCATCAGCCTCAGGTGTTTGACAATCAGGCTCACTACCTTTCTTTACCAGAAGAGGGAGTTCCTCAGGCCTCAGTAGTGAAGGGGAAAATGAACTCACAACAGTACCTCCCCCTTGAGGAGGGGTCACTGAACCCTCAACTACGCCACCAGGGCGATCAGGGTGAGCCCGATGAAAGACACGCACCAATCTTTTGGCATGAATATCAGGCAGAGACCCAGGAATTATCCTCCTGACCATAACCCTTCCACTTAACCAAATACTGGAGTCTCCGTCTAGCCAGACGGGAATCCAGTACTTTCTCTACCTCATATTCCATGTTACCTTCAACCAATACAGGGTCTGGGGGTACCACCCCCGGAACAACAGGTTCAACAAACCTCTTCAACAAAGATTTATGGAACACATTATGGATTTTAAATGTGACAGGAAGAGCCAAACGAAAAGAGACCGGATTAATAATCTCCACAATCTTGTAAGGTCCAATAAATCTAGGCTTAAACTTAGGAGAAGCCACCTTCATAGCAATATTTTTTGATGATAACCACACCATATCACCAACCTTAAACTGGGGACCAATGGTCCTATGTCAGTTGGAAAACCGCTGGGTCTTTTCCTGGGAGAGAGATAACTTATCCACCACTTGGTCCCAGATCTGGTGCATTCTCTCCACCACAGTGTCAACACCTGGGCAGGCAGAGGGCTCCACCTGCCCTGAAGAAAATCGAGGATGAAACCCAAAGTTACAAAAAAAAGGTGACATCAAAGTGGCAGAACTAGCTCTATTATTTAAAGCAAATTCGGCCAAGGGCAAAAATGAAACCCAATCATCCTGATCAGCAGAAATAAAACATCTCAAATATGACTCCAAGGTCTGGTTTGTTCTCTCTGTCTGCCCATTGGTCTGAGGGTGAAAAGCAGAGGAGAAGGACAACTGAATTCCCAGCCTGGAACAGAAAGTTCTCCAAAATCTAGACACAAACTGGACTCCTCTGTCAGATACAATGTTCTCAGGAATCCCGTGCAAACGAACCACCTGTTGTAAAAACAGGGGCACCAACTCAGAGGAAGACGGCAACTTAGGGAGTGGTACAAGATGAACCATCTTAGAGAACCTATCACAAATCACCCAAATAACAGTCATCCTTTGAGAGACAGGCATATCAGAGATGAAATCCATTGAAATATGGGTCCATGGCCTCTTGGGGACAGGCAAAGGCATCAACAACCCACTAGAGCGAGAACACGATTTAGACCGGGAGCACGTCCCACAGGACTGCACAAAATTCCTGACATCACGAGACAAGGAGGGCCACCAAAAAAACCGACTCACCAGATCTCTAGTACCAAAAATACCTGGATGACCAGCCAAAGCAGAGCAATGAACTTCAGACATCACTCTCTTCTTCCACTGGTCAGGAACATACAACTTTCCACTGGGACAACGCTCAGGTTTGTCCTCCTGGAACTCTTCCAGAGCACGTCTCAAATCGGGCGAGATGGCAGAAAGAACTACCCCTTCGCCTAAAATGGTAGCAGTCTTGGTCACCACAGGAGAATCAGCAAAGAAGCTCCTAGAGAGGGCGTCTGCCTTGACATTCTTCGTTCCAGGAAGAAAAGAAACCACAAAATCAAAACGTGTAAAAAACAAGGCACACCTAGCCTGTCTAGGGTTCAAGCGCTTAGCCGACTCTAGGTAAATCAAATTCTTGTGGTCAGTGAGGACCACGACTTGATGCTTAGCTCCCTCCAACCAATGTTCCCTATTCCCCACATCATAGTTACGTTCAGATGGAGAGAACTTTCGGGAAAAGAAAGCACAGGGATTCATTTTAGATGTTACAGGATCCTTTTGGGACAAAACAGCTCCTGCACCAATCTCAGAAGCATCCACCTCTACCTGGAATGGAAGTGAGACATCAGGTTGCCGCAAAACCGGGGCAGAGGTGAATCTTCGCTTCAGCTCCTGAAAGGAAGAAACAGCCTCCAGAGACCAATTTAACACATCAGCACCCTTCTTAGTCAAATCAGTCAATGGCTTGGCAATACTAGAAAATTTTGCTATAAATTTCCGATAAAAATTAGCAAAACCCAAAAACTTCTGGAGGGCCTTCAAAGAAGTGGGCTGAACCCAATCGTAAATGGCCTGTACCTTGGCCGGGTCCATTTCAGTAGTTGACGGGGACAAAATAAATCCCAAAAAAGAAATCCTCTGTACTCCAAAAAGGCATTTAGATCCTTTGACATACAGAGAATTCTCCCTCAAGATCCGGAACACAGTCCGAATATGTTCCACATGAGAATCCCAATCCTTGGAGAAGATCAAAATATCATCCAGATAGATAATCAAAAATTTATCGACAAAATCTCGGAAAATATCGTTCATGAAGCACTGGAAGACAGAAGGGGCATTAATGAGCCCAAAAGGCATCACCAGGCACTCAAAATGTCCCTCCGGAGTATTAAACGCCGTCTTCCATTCATCCCCATGCTTAATGCGAATAAGATTATACGCCCCCCTGAGGTCAAGCTTGGTAAACCAGCAAGCACCTTTAACTCTGGAGAATAGATCAGAAATCAGGGGTAACGGATACTGATATTTAACAGTAATTTTGTTGAGGGCACGATAATCAATACAAGGTCTTAATGATCCATCCTTTTTGGCTACAAAAAAATCCCCGGCACCTAAGGGTGACGAGGATGGTCTAATATGACCCTTCTCCAACGCCTCCTTAATATAGGATCGCATAGCCTCGTGTTCGGGTACAGATAAATTGAAGAGCCGACCCTTGGGAAATTTACACCCCGGGCTCAGTTCAATTGCACAGTCATAACTCCTATGAGGAGGCAGAGACGCAGACTCATTCTCACTAAATACATCATAAAAGTCCGCCAAATAATCAGGAACATCATGCGACTGAGGAGAGGTGGAAAACACCGGAGCCTCACTAAAGGCACACCGACAACCCCAACTCACCACAGACACAGATTTCCAATCCAAAACTGGATTATGAATTTGTAACCAGGGAAACCCCAGAACAATAGTATTATGCAGATTATGCAACACCAAAAATCTGCAATTTTCTTGATGGTCTGGGGCAACCCGCATTACCACCTGGGTCCAAAACTGAGGTTTATTTTTAGCCAAAGGAGTAGCATCAATCCCCCTCAAAGGAATAGGCATCTGCAGAGGTGTCATCGGAAATCCACAACGTTTAGCAAAATCCAAGTCCATTAGGTTTAGCGCTGCTCCCGAATCCACAAAAGCCTTGGCGGAAAATGTGGGCAGGGAGCAGATCAGAGTAATTGCCAGAAGAAACTTAGGTTGAACACCACCAACAGAAAACGTGTGTGCAAAGCGTTTCTCTCGTTTAGGACAGACAGAAATAATATGCGAGGCATCTCCACAGAAAAAACACAACTTATTACGCCTTCTGAACTCCTGACGCTGCTCTCTGGAAAAAACTCTATCACATTGCATAGGTTCAGAAATTTGTTCAACAGGTGGCAACACCTCTCGTGCAGCTTTGCGTTCGCGCAAACGCCGATCAACCTGAATGGCTAATGACATAGAATCGTCAAGACCAGAGGAAACAGGAAATCCCACCATAGTATCTTTTACGGCTTCTGACAACCCCTTCCGAAAGAGAGCAGCCAAGGCATTATCATTCCAGGTAGTAAGTACTGCCCACTTTCGGAATTTTTGACAGTACAATTCTGCAGAATCACGACCCTGGTTCAATGCCAGCAGGGTCTTTTCAGCCTGATCAATGGCATTAGGTTCATCATACAACAACCCCAAGGCCTGAAAAAATGCGTTCACATTAGTCAGAATAGGATCATCTGGTTTCAAAGAAAACGCCCAATCCTGGGGATCGCCACGCAGCAAAGAGATGACAATTTTAACCTGCTGCGCGGAGCTCCCTGACGAGTTAGGCTTCAAGGCAAAAAATAATTTACAATTATTTCGGAAATTCAAAAATTTAGACCGATCCCCAAAAAATACATCAGGTGTAGGAATCTTTGGTTCAGCAGCATGTGAATGAGCAAGGTAGGCGGAAATTCCCCGCACTTCCGCAGCGAGCTGCTCCACACGATCAGACAATTGCTTTATCTCCATTGAGAGAAAAAAAAAATTCCCTCTACGGCCTCAGAGATATAGAGGAAAAAATATACACACTTTTTTTTTTTTTTTTTTTACAATTCTTTCCTGCTATTGAGTACCCTAGGATCTGCGGTATGGCGGGTGATTCTGTTATGAATGAGTCACCGTAGGAGGCAAAAACAGAAATACAAGCCAAGTCCAGAAAACCAGAGAAGTTGGCAACTATCAGATTGCAGACCCCTGAACCCATCAACACAACCAGCAGCAGCCGTGGGGGGCACCTACGATGCCCTAGACCCCTCGATCACAGCCGGAGAATCAAATAGGCCCAAAGAAAGAAAGGGGAAATCCAAACTGCCCCAGAGCAGACCCCAAAGCAATAGGCAGCCCCCAACACATAATGACGGCAAAGCAAGATGAAAACACCAACACAGACAGAAAGACAGACTGAGCAAAGACGGGGCCCAAAACTACCTAGATAGGAAAGGACAGGAAGACTGCTGCCTGCAATCTGCCAAAACCCCATCAAAGACATAAGCCAATAAGCTGATATGAAAAAGGCCCTGAAGCAGCTAGGCTCCTAAAACTAAATCAGCACTCAGGTATCTTCAGAAGACAGAGCTAAAGGAATTCAGCACACCCAGCAGGGAATGGCAGAAATCCAGAAAAACAAAGCAAAACAAAGTCAAAGCACCAATGCAAAAAGCCGAGCAGCAAACTTGGCTTCAGAGGAGCAGGAATTCAGACTGGTCTCCAAGGATCCCACAGAGAAATCACCCGCAGGGCAGAAGGGCGTCAGCAGCCCTATATCCAGTCAGTAACTCCACTCAGCCAGTCATCATCATCAGCCTCAGGTGTTTGACAATCAGGCTCACTACCTTTCTTTACAAGAAGAGGGAGTTCCTCGGGCCTCAGTAGTGAAGGGGAAAATGAACTCACAACAATCTATTGTGTATGCTATTAATTTTGTGTTGATGAGGAACCTTAAGATTCTCCATGACAGGCTCACTGATGCTGTAGTAGAATGCTGCAGATGGTGGTAACATCTCATATCTTTCTCCTGATAGACAGCTCCAGCACCATATTCTCTCGATTCCCAGTAGACTCACTGGAAGGTTTCTATGTACAAATAATGAATTGCGACCCGTCCTAGTTATGGCTTCTGATTACTGATATTAGTTCTCTATTAGAGGTCCACTGGGATTATCATCACGCTGTGGTGCTCCATCCTCTGTAGATGTGTCAGGGTAAGTGATGGCTCCTATTCCAGAACCCGCGAGACTAGCGCAAGGCACAAATAATTGATGTGGTGGAATAAAGTGGCTCAGAAAAAAAATTGTAGATTTAATGCCAGGTTTTAGTTTCCCTGTCCACATAGTAATCATTACGGATTTCGCAGACCCGGAGTGGACATAATAAAAGGAGAAAGGAAGAGCTTTCTTTAGTCACTCCGATAGAGAAAGCCCCCGGGCCTGATTACTTAGTTAACAGCTAAGTATTACATTACTTCCAAATATGTTTTGGCTCTACATCAGTCTTCATTATGTCTGTCCTTTATTGGTATACCCTGCCCAACAGGGGGCCAGGAAGGTGCTACAGTTACACTTCCAAATTTAGGTAAGGTTGGAGACCACCAAGGAGGCTACAAGAAAAACCTCTCACTTGTTAAAACCTTTGCAAATGTATTATTAAAATATATTAAAGGAATTCAATTATCTATTGTACCTAATACTGTAATGAGCTTCATACAAAGGAGACGGCCAGGTCATTCCAATCAGTGCTTATGCTGGATGGAGCAGTTGAGTAACCCATCAGTGCAGGTCAATAACAGGACAAGTATGTCCAATGTCTAATATAAGGGTATGTACAAACTGCATTTTTGCAGCATTTTTTGAGCGGCTCAGCTCCTAAAAAAAACAGAAAAAAGCACTACAAAAGAAGTTTCCTACTGTATTTATTTCTATGAATATCGACTCTCTGTTCATAATTTTAGGCTATTCAGTGTCTTTTAAATGCTTAAGACTTTTAAAATCCCAATCATGTAAAGGCCTCTTTCACACGTCCGTGTCTCCGGGTACGTGTGGTGACAGTTTTCACACGTACCGGAGACACGTACTCACTTAGGGTGGTTTCACATTAGTGTTTCAGGGCGCAGCGACGGCCTGCGCACGGCCGCCGCTAAGCCCCGCCCCCTGCCGCGCCTCCTCCGGTAGCTCCGCCTACCGGTGCATGACGCTGCATGCATCCTGCGTCCCCTATCTTTATCACTGGGGATGCAGGCCATGCGCAGTATGCGTTCGGCGGCGCATGCGTCCTTTTGACGGTGCGCCGAGCGCAACCAAATTGCAACAGGTTGCGTTTGGCGCTGGTCGGCACACCGTCAAAAGGACGCATGCACTGCCAAACGCATACTGCGCACGGCCTGCGTCCCCAGTGATAAAGATAGGGAACGCAGGACGCATGTAGTGTCATGCGCCGGTAGGCGGAGCTACTGGAGGAGGCACGGCAGGGGCGGGGCTTAGCGGCGGCCGTGCACAGGCCGTCGCTGCGTCCTGAAACGCTAATGTGAAACCTCCCTCAGACCCATTCAAATGAATGGGTCTGTACACATGTCAGTGTGTTTCCACGGACCGTGTGTCCGTGGGCAAAACACTCTGACATGTCCTTTTTTTGCTGTCAGCCGTCAAAGTCCCGCACACATGCACACGGAGAACATACATTGATGTCTTCCGTGTGTCATGCATCGGCATTGGGGAAAAAGTTCTACAGTAAGCACTCTTCCCCAGTGGCTGGTGCTGGAGAAGGCTCTCATTCTCCCTCGCTTTGCCAGCGATCAGAGGAGAATGATCAGCGTTATATTAAAATCCGAACGACAGCAGGTAGGGGCTTTTGGGACTCTTACCCCCATCATCCGACACCTTCTGCCGCTAATAACAGTGACAGTAGGTGCGGATGAACTGGGTATTCCACAGCCCCCACGTGCTGTCTTTCGAACTTTAATATAACGCTCATCATTCTCCTCTGCTCGCAGGCAGAGCAGGGGAAAATGATGACAGCCGGCTTTAGCACCTGACGCCGGGAACAGCTCTTACTGTAGCGCTTCTTCTCCGGCGGCTGTCCACACGTGTGCCACGCGTAGTACACATGTGGCACCCCTGAGGGTTCAGTTGCCACAGAGGTACTGCACCTCCTCCTGAGGTGTGGTGCCCCACCATCCAGGTGAGTTGGGGGCTCCTGACCACGCTCCAACACTTGCATCCCACACAACACAGCAGTTCAGCAAAGTCACATTGCGGCTCCCTGCTTGGAGTGTAGCAGAGCACCTTTGGTGGCTCCCTGCTTGGAACATGGGATGTGCTGGGAGGCGGGTGGAGTTAGAATACATAAAAGAGTGGGAAGGTTTAGAATTTCAGGTCAGTCAGTCAGAGAGGAGAGAGGAGAGAAGATCCCTGGGAGAGGGATGGAGGAAAGAGGTGCTGCAGCGGATCTCAGTGACCTGGGTCTGCTGGCACGGGAAAGGAAAGATAGAGAAAGACATTGAACAGATACCTGATCTTCCATAGAAAGGAAAGACTAGTACGGAACGTAGGAGTAAAAGGGAACAGAGGACGTGGGTTAGAGGAAGAACCTTGCCTAGAAGTTCTAAGCGCAAGGCTGGGGCCCGGTCCCCGAGGTTGTATGGATACTAATGATCCTGCAGCAGACACCGGAGGAGTAGTGGGCTGTAAATCCACTACTCCCATCTCAGACTTGGGGCACAACAGCAACTTGGATAGTGAGCCGGGACTTAGTAGTAAGGAGTCCCCGAAGCAGGCTACAGCTGTCTGCCGTACAAGTATAGTTCTTGGGAACATCTGTCAGGAGGAACTCCAGTGTAACTCAGTACTAGGAGTGCTTCACACTAAAGGCGCTATAAGAGGAGACGATCAGAAAGGCACATGTTGGCGGAGTGTTGGAAGGGAGCATTCCATCTGACCTGGAGGTTGACTGAGTCCCTGACCCGTAGGACACAGCACGGAGGCAGGCACCTGTGTGTACTACAGACTGTGAGTAAAGCTTTGGAACTACAAGCCCTGGTGTCCTCCATTCATTCCTGCGCTATCACACTCAGTACCGCTACATCTGGGTACCAGCTTTTACACCGCCTGCGCCTCTCCTCTACCCCTACATCTACACTGCCCTGGGACTACAGTTCCACCTGTGGGGAGCTTCACCATCTTGGCTGCAACACACCACCAGCCCCAGAGGATCTGCATGCAGCGTCGGCTTAACATCTCACTTGCCGAGCACCACAGGTGGCGTCACGAACAATTCATTCAAACCATTACGTTCCCCCATTACTTGGGCGCCCAGGGCCACGGACCGGGTCACCGACGCTGTGACACATCCCGCTGACACCGGCCCGGTACCGAGTACCCCACAGCCCTGGGAGGGCGACCCACACACATGGACATATGGACAAACAGACACTGATATCTCTGGTATCGGTTTTTCCGGTACGGGAAATAAATTGACGTGTGAAGGAGGCCAAAGGCAGTGACATCCCTTCTTCAGGCATTTTACGGCACAAAAGACGATCCATACTACTCCATAGTGTGGCGCCCCTGAGGGTCCAGTCACCACAGAGGTACTGCACCTCAGCCAGAGGTGTGGTTCTCCGCTCTCGGGTAAGGAGGGGACGCTACCCAGTACCCATACACTAGCATCCAACACCAGATCCCTCTAGGCCAAGGGGAAACTAGGTAGAGTGTGTGAGTGGAGGAAGTAGAGAAGGGGGGGAGTCAGAGGGCGTTGTCAGTGGGAGAGAGATAGGCAGTTGGTGCTGGGGACTAAAGGTGAGAGGAGCACGTCCCTAGACTAGAACAGCGTGAGAGAAAGGAGAGAAAGAAGGGGTCCTAGGGGCATGGGAAGTGAGGAATCCACCCGTGGCACCCGAATCCACGCCGGCTGTAGTCGGGTGGAGGGACCAGGTCGCAGCAGGGGACTGGCCCCAGACTAGTGGAGAAACTAAGGACTCATCTAGCAAACCAGAGGCTGTAGCGACTGTATGTACTACAGCCAATTCCATACACATTCGCTGAAAAGGCAGCCAGATAGGATCAAGGGGACTAAGAGCACGTCGCCCGACAGGATCCGAGGTTGCTGGCTTGGGACACTGTGTGTGAAGGCGCAGAAGAGGTGGTTGCCAGCACAGAGAGATGGCCAGGAAAGGAACATAAGAAGGGGTTCTGGTACAGTGGACCCCAAAACTACCTGAGAGCTGGCTGGACCACCAACCCAGAGGACACAGCACCCCAGCTGGGGATTGTAACTGGAAGAACTGTGAGTAAAAGTGTGAAGACTGCAGTCCGCTGTGTCCTCAGAATATTTACTGCGTCATCTGCCCCTGCACTACAACCATTACCAACATCTTTAACACTATAATTGCACTGGGGCATAGCTCTACCTGTGGAGAGCTGTATCAACTCTGCTGCATCACCAACAGCCCCAGTGATCTCCTTAAGCAGCGTCGGCTATCTCCTTATTGCCGAGTACCATGAGTGGCATCATGACTTTATTTCAACTAACTTCCCCATCTTTATTTGATTGGACGCTCAGGGCCACGAACCGGGTCACGGCCCCGTGACATCCCCTAAAGAACTGACTAAGGCCCGGACCAAGTCCCATAAGTGGGATGGGTTAAAAAAGGCCTGGAAGGCTCCTGGGGGTTATTTTGGGCGTTTTGTAAGCATTTGTGTCACAAAAATGTGAGTTTAATGGATTAAAAAAAAACAGCAAAATAGCTATAAAAAGACGCCCAAAAAGACATTTCCTAAAAACAATGGAGGAAAAGAGTTGACATAAAAAAACCCCACAGAGAATATGTCAATAAAAAAGACGAGATTCATGAAACATTTTCATCTGAAAAACGGACGTTTTTGACTGCCAGAATTTGACACAGTGTGAATAATGGAGATACATCATCCAAGTTCTGGATGGGTGCACACTCTACAGGGCTGTCATTTCCCCCAGAAATGTTTTTTGCCTGTATTTCATTTTCGCTTTATTCTTCATTTAATTTGCACCTTTTTTTAAGTATATTTTGCTTTCTTTTATGCCTGCCGTTGTTCACAGAGTTTAAGGCTTCAAGATATTTTTGGCGAATTCATTATTTTCAATTCTTCAAAAGGTCATAAAATTTATTGCAAATGGACTCCAGTTCCTCTTCTGGCGTTATTTTATGTACACATGGGGTTTTTTAACTCAATTTTTTTGCAACATTTTGCAAAACGTGTGAGTTTTTCTGCTAAGAAGGTCAAAAACTAAAATAAAGGTCATAAAAGGTAGAAAACAAAAAGAGAGAATTTTTTTTTACTTTGCACTAAATTTATTAACCACGTGTGCTAGTTTGAAAGATTTGGTGCACTAAACGGCAAAAGATATCCCAAGATAAAAAGAAAAGTTACTAAAAAAAACCCCCCTGCAAATGATAAATTGGGGCCATAGTATTTTATTCTGCAAGTACCAAATATATTACGGTAATTTCTTCACTGAGCTTGTGAGAACCAGGCATTGACTGACGACAAAACCTGACAAGAAAGACTAGATTTATGGGCTTCTGAGCCTGTAATGTTTGCAGTGGGACACGGATCTCATCCCCCTCCATCGGTAGCTTAGATAGATGACAAATATTTAGTTCACTGCTCTTCATTTATTCCCCCTCCCCCGCTCAGCTGAGACACAATTTATGCCAATGAATAAAATGTGCATTCACCATTCCGGACAATATATGGGGCCGATCATCCTTCTTGTTATATAGGGGAGGGCGTTAATATTCCCCCCACGCTGAAGATACCGCAATGTATCTGTGTGTCAGCTGCTGTGAGTCGTCAATTTCTTAATTGATTCATTTACCTTGAAGGTTAATGTATTCTATCCTCATCCAAAGATTAATATCCACTTAAGATATTTGCAAGAAAGAAATCGGGGAATGAGAGGGTGTGTTTTTTTCTTTCTGCACACCGATCGTAACCTTTAAGATTAGCGCGTTTCATGACTGCAAGAGTTTACGGTGTGTGATCAGCGAGATTAATATTAGGTGACAAGTTTTATATGAAGGTTTTGGTATTTTCTAGGTTTACGTTCCCAATTCATAGTGTCCTCAGAAGCAACGTAAAAACTTAAACAAAAACAATAAAAAGAAAATGACAAAGGTCTGAAGTTGAGGGAGAACTCTACTCCGTGAATTTTTCTTTTAACTTCTTCATGATCGGACGATTTTTAGTTTTTGAGTTCGTTTTTTCCTCTCCCTCTTCCAAGAGCCACAACTTTTTTATTTTTCCGTTGACATATGCTGATTGAAAGCTTTTTTCTGTGGGATGAGATGTAGTTTTAAAAGACACCATTCATTTTACCATATAACTTAGCTAAAAACAGAAGAAAAAAATGCAGTGAAAGAAGCAAAATTCTGCCATTGTACTTTTGGGTTTTGTTTTTGCGACATTCTTTGTTCTGAAAAATTATCTGGTGATATTATTCTTCAGGTCAGTACAATTATGGCAAAACCAAACATGTAAAGTTAATTAAATGCTCGAGTGCTTGTTACTTGAATCGAGCATGAAAGGCAATGGGAGACTCGAGCATTTTTCCTGAAGACACTAACAGGAGGGCTGGGGAAGGGGCAGAAAAATCACAGAAGGGATAGAAAGAGCACTCGAATTGAATGGGAACAGTATGGGGAAGACACCTGGATACATCTCTGACTCCCAGGTTGCTGCTGGGAGCTAAATAAATAAATAATTAAAAAAAAATAATTTAACATCCAGCCAAGGTAAAGGAAACAGCTGCGAGCTGATATTATCATTCTGGGAAGGTCAATGGATATTGGCCTCTTCCCAGTCTAAGAAAACAGCCTGCAGTTAGCCCAGAATTGGCCAATCACATTAGATGCACTAATTCTGGCACTTCGCCCGGGTCTTCTTGATTGCCCTGGTGTAGTGGCAATCAGGGTAATAATTTTTGGAGTTGATGTTAGCTTTGAGCTTTGTAATATCAGCTGGCATCAAGCCAAGGGGTTTGTAATGGGGATGCATCTATCAGACACCCCCATTACTGACCCAGTAATTTAAAAAAAACACACACAAAAATATTTTATTTTAAAAAATACTCACTGACTCCTGGGTTCACCAATTCAATAATAAAAAAAAGCCATGCTAAGCCAAAGTAATCCAAGGATACGGACGTAGTCCACAAATGGCAACCTGAAAGACATAAAAAGAGAGAATTAAATAAATAAAGACAAGAGACAATCTCTTGTTCACCAATTTATAAACCCTGCAGCTCCGGCATAGTCCATGGCGTTCCCCCGACTTCCACCGATTCTGTAGTACTACCTATGGAGCATCCATCTGAGAATGAAGCTGTGCTCTGTGTGACCTGGTGCGAGCGGTGATTTCAGTGGCTCTGATGAGAGTTGTCCTCACTACACGGCGCCTGTGAATAGCAGAACTGCTTCCGAAGGAGAGTGTGCCAAGCATCTCATCACTGAGTCTTCTATAAGACTCGATGATGGGATGTGGCAGACCAATCACAGTAATGCCAGTAGCCAACATGGCTACAGCATTACCTTGTATGGCAGGCAATCCTCACATGTTTATTGGCTGTTTGTCAGCCACAAAACATGCGAGCTAGACCAACTTTATTTTTTTAGACTTTTTTTGGCACGTGAACCTGAGGTCATCTGATCACTTGTTTTAAATACTGCAATACCACAGATTACAAACAAAAAGCACAGAATGACAAATGTGCAAAAATACCTTGCAATAAGACATATAGCAGTAATTAGCAAGTGCTGATAAAAGGTAATAACAAACACAGGGTATTTAGTCGATATGTTTTTTTGCAAAAAAATGTATGCCAAGCTGCTTCACCAACGTCAAGGTAACCCGTATTGAAGCAGTCCCTATCTAATGTATTTAAAACCTGAACAAATGAACAGTGTCTAAATGAGCAGGATTAAGACAGGCGCTTTCTGGTATGGGCACGTGGTGCAAGACAGCTCCTTATGTGCATGTCACACAAGAGAGGGGTGGGGTCTCTCAAATCGTGCTGTCTTGCACAACGTGCCCATACCAGAAAGCGCCTGTCTTAATCCTGCTCATTTAGACACTATTCATTTGTTCAGGTTTTAAATACATTAGATAGGGACTGCTTCAATACGGGTTACCTTGACGTTGGTGAAGCAGCTTGGCATACATTTTTTTGCAAAAAAACATTACGACTAAATACCCTGTGTTTGTTATTACCTTTTATCAGCACTTGCTAATTACTGCTATATGTCTTATTGCAAGGTATTTTTGCACATTTGTCATTCTGTGCTTTTTGTTTGTGTTTCAGTCAGGGTGGTGTGAACATGGTTCAACAGACTTGTTCACATTGTGCATGTCACATGTGTGTTTTTAATACCACAGTATTGTAGTATATAGCTAAAATTATAGTGGCTTATGAAGACCAGTCTGTGCTAAATGATGGTCTCCTATGAAGCCTGATCTGTGGCTGGTCTTCATAGGAATGCTGACATGCCAGCCATGGGGGTCACCTTAAGCAGGCCTCTGGCTGCCAAGGCAACCCATCTGCACCCCTTGATCAAGTCATGGGGGGAAGCATATACACATGGTACTGTGTGCCCCCTGGACTGTGTGTCTTAAATGCTGAAGTAAAATATTTAAGGTGTTAACAACAATGATCAGAGTTAAAGGGGTTGTCCCTCGAACAAAGTACATTTAGATCTTCGCATTATAATAATTTCCACAATTGGATGTGTTTTAAAAAATGTACCTGTACTGAGATAATCTTAAAAATGTGTCCCTGCTGTGTACTGTGTAATGGCTGTGTCTGACCATACAGGGACATCGTCTGATCATACAACAGCTCCTGGGCAGGGGAGAAGACTCATGTGGGTATACAGATGTCACGACTCCTCCGATCAGTGAGTGATTGCTATGCTGTTCTATGGAAGCTGTCTTGCTGAGTTGTCTGTGTCTTGATTGACAGCTTGGCTATCCAACTGTTAATGGCTATCGGAACGCACCAAGTAAAAAAGGATGGAAACAAAGGTGTGTTTGCAGCCGGGGGTCCACCGTACAGAGTTGTTACCTGCTGCTTGGTAATGGCGGAGGTAATGCGGCAAAATAACAGACGAACACACGCGGGATAGCATCATCCGGAGTGCACTGGAGCGAGTTCTGTTGCGTCACAGAACCGCCTAGCTGCTAAGTATAAATACCAAAGCCTGTTAACCTCACAGGGCTCAGCTGGGTGTAAACAGTCACAGGACTCTGCCCCAAGGCAAGGGGTCCCTCTAGACCACTAGCGCTCCACGCCGCAGCTGCGGTGCCAGAAAGAGAGTAACCGAAATGTATGAGCACCATGTGCACACTGCACCACTCTGGCGGACGCCACTAACCACCCAGACTAAGGAAGGAAAGCGCTAGACTTGCGCATGGCGTGGTACTGGAGAGTGCAGTGGCTAAACGCGGTACTGCGGTGCCTTGAGCTGAACGGCACCGTGAGGCACTAAGTGAGGTTCTGTGATTAGTTAGCACAGTGGCACAAGGCAATGCCACTAGTAGGCGCAGACTCTATACTATAACCCTAAAACAAGCACAACCAGAGGGAGGGAGTCTTATTGAGTCAGTCACCAGTTTCATGTATCCGTCATCATTCACACAAATAGCCATAAGAGTCTAGACTAGCGCATGGCCGAACGGCCATGCAAACCTTTTATAGCTGCGTCCTTCTGGGACCTTCCTGATGGTCCAGTCCGAGCTGCTTGAGGACCTGAGCACGTTACCTCTGACCTCCAATGAGAGGACGTCCCACGAGCATGCTCAGAAAACTGCAAAAAGGACTTAGTCTCTGGAGCTGCTCGCTGCTGGCTAGTGCGGATTGCTAAGGCTGAACCAGAGGTGGCAGCAGCAACCAACCTGACAGCATTAGCTAGAGCAAGGCGCCGGGATCGACGCCTTTGCTGAGCAGCCTCCTCTGCAGCCAGAACAGAATGGGAGACCACAGAAGGCAAGGTTCGGGCTTACTCCCGTTCAGAGGCAGGAACCCGATGCCTAACACCAACCCTGTGATGTGCTTGCTAAGCTTTCGGTGCCTTGATCGCCAGCTTAGCTGTCCAATCTGTGACTGTGATGTGGCGAACTTTCTCCAGGTGTTCAATGTTCTGGTGATTGCCCAAATACTTAACTGAGCTATCTGCCTCTGATACCAGATATAGTTTGTGCTTCTTGGTGAGTGTTAGCCTGATTCTGTTGCTCTGAGTTCTGATTTTCAGCTGTCTGACTATTTGGACCGTGCTCTGACTATCCCTTTGTCTTGTCCTTTGGATTTTGATCCGCTATTCCTTGTTATTGACCCTGGACTTTGAACTGACTTACTCCTTCATCTTTTCCCTTGGCTATCTACGTACTCTCTTGGTATTGACCCCGGAACACATGGCTCTTCTGTCTCACGGTCTGTTCATAGGTAAGGACTAGCGTCACAACAGATAACACAACATGATATCGCAAATGTTTCTTTTTGTGAGGTAAAACATTTCACTGCCTGTTTTTAAGTAATGTTTTACCTCACAGAAAGAATCAGATGTGATCACATGCTATTCTGTCTGTATACTCTTTTGCGTCCTCCCCCTGCCCATGAGCTGTGGTATGATCAGCCCACGTTCATGCATAGTCAGACACAGCCATTACACAGTACACAGCAGGAACATATTTCTAAGATTATCTCAGCACAGGAACATTTTTTTTTAAAGCAACCAAATGTGGAACTTATTGTTATTCAAAAATCTATTAATGAAAATAATTATTGAAATTACCTTTGTTTGTGTCAAAACCCCTTTAAGTTCTTGTTGCTGCTATTACATGCAGATGCCATATGTGTTATACAGTTGGTATCTTCTGGTTTCGGTAAGGTATTAACCTCATCTATACCAGAGAACTCTGGGCCTCTATGTTTGGGATCCACAGTGTACTTGGGGGGAGTAAGTACGTAAAGTATTCAGACCACTTTAAATTGTTTACTCTTTGTTTCATTGCAGCCATTTGGTAAATTCAAAAAAGTACATTTTTTCTCATTAATGTACACTCTGCACCCCATCTTGACTGACAAAAACCAGAAATGCAAAAATTTTTTCCAAATTTATTAAAAAGAAAAAATGAAAGATCAAATGGTCATAAGTATTCAGATCCTTTGCTCAGACACTCATATTCAAGTCATATGCTGTCCATTTCCTTGGGATCCTCCTTGAGATGGTTCTACTCCTTCATTGGAGTCCAGCTGTATTTAATTAAACTGATAAGACTTGATTTGTAAAGGCACACACCTGTCTATATAAGACCTCACAGCTCACAGTGCATGTCAGACCAAATGTGAATCATGAAGTCAAATGAACTGGCCAAGGAGCTTAGAGACAGAATTGTGGCGAGGCACAGATCTGGCCAAGGTTACAAAAGAATTTCTGCAGTACTCAAGGTTCCTAAGAGCACAGTGGCCTCCATAATTCTTAAATAGAAGAAGTTTGGGACCAGCAGAAGTCTTCCTAGACCTGGCCATCCAGCCAAACTGAGCAATTGAGGGAGAAGAGCCTTGGTGAGAGAGGTAAAGAAGAACCCCACAATCACTGTGGTTGAGCTCCACAGATGCAGTAGGGAGATGGGAGAAAGTTCCACAAAGTCAACTATCAGTGCAGCCGTCCATCAGTCGGGCCTTTATGGCAGAGTGGCACAACGGAAGCCTCTCCTCAGTGCAAGACATATGAAAGCCCGCATAGAGTTTGCAAAAAAACACATGAAAGACTCCCAGACTATGAGAAATAAGATTCTCTGGTCTGATGAGAAGAAGATAGAACTTTTTGGTGATAATTCTAAGTAGTATGTGTGGAGAAAACCAGGCACTGCTCATCACCTGCCCAATACAATCCCCAGTGAAACATGGTGGTGGCAGCATCATGCTATGGGGGTGTTTTTGAGCTGCAGGGACAGGACGAGTGGTTGCAAGTGAAGGAAACATGAATGCAGCCAAGTACAGAGATATCCTGGTTGAAAACCTCTTCCAGAGTGCTTTGGACCTCAAACTTGTTTGAAGGTTCACCTGACAACAAGACAATGACCCTATGTACACAGCTAAAGGGGTGACTTCAGAACAATTCTGTGGCCATTCCTGACTTGCCCAGCAAGAGCCCTGACCTAAACCCAATTGAGCATCTCTGGAGAGACCTGAAAATTGCTGTCCACCAACATTCACCATGCAACCTGACGGAACTGGAGAGGATCTGCAAGGAAGATTGGTAGAGGATCCCCAAATCCAGGTGTGAAAAACTTGTTGCATCATTCCCAAGAAGACTTATGGCTGTACTATCTCAGAAGGGTGCTTCTACTCAATACTGAGCAAAGGGTCTGAATACTTATGACCATGTGATATTTCAGTTTTTCTTTTTTAATAAATTTGCAAAAATTTCTATATTTCTGTTTTTTTTTCAGTCAAAATAGGGTGCAGAGTGTACATTGATGAGAAAAAAATGAACTTTTTTGAATTTACCAAATGGCTGCAATGAAAAAAAGAGTGAAAAATTTAAAGGGGTCTGAATACTTTCCGTACCCACTGTAAGTGGGGAGAGCTTGAGCTCTATAGCATATTAAGTGCACACATGAGATTCAGCTATATATACTGTAGATTTATCCTTTTTTCATATATGGTGTCATGTACATTGGCATCAACATTAATATAACTTAAGTGGGTGGATGAGAGAAGACGAGTAGCGGGCCTTTCACACAAAATATGTTAAAAAAAAAAATTGTCTTGCTGCCTTCATCCTCTCAATAACTTACAACTGCTTTTAAGTTATGCAAGTAATAAGTTCACGCTCTGTCACAATTCTGCTGTTCTATAACTTGCCATCTATTCCTTTCCATTAGGTGGTTTCTCTTCATCAGCATTCTGACAGTACTATACGTGCTGGATTTTTTTCCCTTTGCTTCCCAGCATGCAGTGTATTAGCCATTATAGAATGGTCCGAGCTGAAAGTCGGCCTCCATGCTATATCTATATGTGGCGCCCCCAGGAGTATGGTCGCCACAATGGCATTACCTTCCTCCTAGGGAGTGTGATGTCATACTTGGAAGCAATGAAGGGTCTCTCTATCAGTTAAATACAACACACAGCACAGTTCCCACTCCAGGCCAGCAGAGGGAGCTCTGAACCAAAACTGGGGGAGGAGCTGCTCTCTGAGGGCCAGGAAGGGGAAAATTAGTCAGTTTGTGTGAGGAGGGCAACGTGTGTGGACGTGAGGATAAGAGCTGGAAGATTGAGCAGAGCTCACTTCTAGCTATAGCGCATGATCTGGAGCCTGGTCTCCAAGGTTGTATGGCTACTGATGTTCCTGCAGCAGAAACCAGAGGAATAGGAAGCTGTAAATGCTCTGCTCCCACATAAGACTCGGAGGCACAACAGCAACAGGTGAGCCAGAAGAAGAAGAAGGCTACAGCTGTCTGCCATACGAGGAAGTTCTAAATGAGAACAAGCAAGTGGAACTTCAGTGTAACACAGTACTGCAAGTACCTAAGATAAGCGCTAGAAAGGAGACTACACAACCCATCTGGTAGAGAGATTCCTAAGTTGCTTCCAGGCCGGCCAGCCTCTGTTCCATCTGTAATATGGAATTCTGGACTGCATTTACCAAGCAAAGTAAAGGTAAAAGAAACTGCACCCTATTGTGTCCTTGCCTTCTTCCTGCAAACTCTCCAGCACTGCTACATCTCTGTGCCAAATACTACACCCTCTTCCTCAACACCTATCCTCTTCATCTACTCTGCCCTGGGACTACAGCCCTGCCTGTGGAGGGCTACACCATCATTGCTGCACCACACCATCTGTCCCAGAGGATTTGTCTGCAGTGTTGGCTTAACACCTTCATTGCCAAACACCACAGGTGGCGTCACGAATCATCCACTTATAAACTTTAACCAGCCACTCTTAACCCCTTTTACATGGATGCCCAGGGCCACGGACCGGGTCACCGCTACTGTGACACTTCCCTCTGAGATACCGGCCCGGTACCGAGTACCCCACTGCCCTGGCGGGCGATCCATTTATGCAATGTGACAGACAAAAAAGTAGGAGCAAAGACACAAATACACGCTCCCACTTTCCGTAATCTGTTTTGGAGTTTCTGCTGCTGGAGATGGATTACACTTGACAACAGGCAAATGAGATGAAGTTGTCTGAAAGTACCTGGACCATTTAAGCCTCTAATGTCCCATTAAGTATTTTGCAATCTTGCACATAGCTTTACGGGATTATCCACTTTTTATATCATGGCTGTTGTGGCTAGTGAGTGGGCAATAAGGGGAATTGGACTGTCCAAAAAACCATGCCATACAGCACTGAAATATAAGCCATACAGCTGTCAGATACACAGTATCATAGATTTATACAGTCTCTAGACAAATGGTGGTCTAGGGAACAGAGGGGGTCCATAGTCATAGCTTGTGGCCAGGGGTTTATTTACATCTACACCTTCTGGGTGGTCCCAAATAATGTAATGCTTTGAGTACTGAGCCTTAATCAAAAGCTGACCCCTGACAAATGCCAATTATAATATGGGCATTTTCTTATGTTGCAGAGGAGCACATATGGTCTGGGTCAAACAGCTACTTCTGCACCCCCTATAGCTATACCCATGGCTTATTGACTGAGCAGAGTGTCAGGGGTGTCTATGCCCCAGCTAACCAGGGGAAAGGGGATATTTGAGCATTGCTGCCATGGACCTGAAAAGATACGGTGACCTTGGTAAATCCCTCATGAGCATTTTGTAGATTATCCGCAGGTTAGGCAGCTGCACTTTAATAGACACTCATAAATAATAACTGTCGGGCAGCTTGCCAAATAGGATTCAGCAGCACTTACTGGTCCCAGTGGTCGTCACACGACCGCAGGTTGACTCTAGTCGGTACATGACCGCTACTATGTACATCTCATTAGAGTTGAGCGACTTTTGCTTTTTTAGGGTCGCGTTTCGTTTCGTGAAACCCGACTTTTCCAAAAGTCGGGTCGAGCGAGATCGTCCGATTATAGGGAAAAGTCGGGGTCGTCCCGAAACACGAAACCCAATGTAAGTCAATGGGGAATAAAAGTCGGCAGTGAGAGGAGGACAGGAAACACACCTACAGTGCCCATTTGAATGCCAAAAGCATCAATTCTTCTTACTTAAGCTTGTCAACCTTAATTAACTTCATAATACAAGTTACGCACTGAAAAATGGGGGTTATTTGGCTAAATTTGTGGGGGGGAGGGCTGGCTGCAGGTTTTCATGTGCCCTGGGCGAAAGAGCGCCCCTTTAACACATACCACAACTCATCATGCTCCGATACGGCAGAGAAATAGCGGTATAGTACATTGAAAAATACCTCACTTTTTACATCTAATGACGAGGCCCATCTATTTCTCCATACAAAATCATTGGTCCCATATAATGTTTGAAACAGTATATGATGAGATCCACATAATGCTACAGTATATGTTGGTCCCCATGGATGAAGCTCCACTGTCTTATGGGCCCAAATAATGCTCCAAACATAATGGGCCCCATTTCTACTGCTCTAGTGTATAATGGACCCTGTAAATGCTGCTCCAGTGTCTGATGTCCACCTTTGGAATGTTCCAGTGTATGGTGGGCCCCATCTATCATTCTCCAGAGTATAGTGCTCCCCAAAAATTGCTGTCCCAACATAGAAAACAATCAAATAAGTCTCCTCGCTAGGGAATCCCTGTACTTGTCTGGACAGGTGCTGTAGCTTGCTTAACAGCTCGCCAGCCGTTCTCACGCCCAGTATGGATTGCACGTGATTGCACAAAGGTTAGAAAGGGTACCGTATCCCTGGATAACATGTATGGATAGCGTACACATTCAAAATATATGTCTATACAGCATGAGGCAGGCTCAGACGGTGTTAGGCCCAGTATGGATTGCACGTCATTGCACAAAGGTTAGAAGGGGTACCGTATCCCCGGATAACATGTATGGATAGCGTACACATTCAAAATATATGTCTATACAGCATGAGGCAGGCTCAGACGGTGTTAGGCCCAGTATGGATTGCACGTCATTGCACAAAGGTTAGAAGGGGTACCGTATCCCCGGATAACATGTATGGATAGCGTACACATTCAAAATATATGTCTATACAGCATGAGGCAGGCTCAGACGGTGTTAGGCCCAGTATGGATTGCACGTCATTGCACAAAGGTTAGAAGGGGTACCGTATCCCTGGATAACATGTATGGATAGCGTACACATTCAAAATATATGTCTATACAGCATGAGGCAGGCTCAGACGGTGTTAGGCCCAGTATGGATTGCACGTCATTGCACAAAGGTTAGAAGGGGTACCGTATCCCCGGATAACATGTATGGATAGCGTACACATTCAAAATATATGTCTATACAGCATGAGGCAGGCTCAGACGGTGTTAGGCCCAGTATGGATTGCACGTCATTGCACAAAGGTTAGAAGGGGTACCGTATCCCCGGATAACATGTATGGATAGCGTACACATTCAAAATATATGTCTATACAGCATGAGGCAGGCTCAGACGGTGTTAGGCCCAGTATGGATTGCACGTCATTGCACAAAGGTTAGAAGGGGTACCGTATCCCCGGATAACATGTATGGATAGCGTACACATTCAAAATATATGTCTATACAGCATGAGGCAGGCTCAGACGGTGTTAGGCCCAGTATGGATTGCACGTCATTGCACAAAGGTTAGAAGGGGTACCGTATCCCCGGATAACATGTATGGATAGCGTACACATTCAAAATATATGTCTATACAGCATGAGGCAGGCTCAGACGGTGTTAGGCCCAGTATGGATTGCACGTCATTGCACAAAGGTTAGAAGGGGTACCGTATCCCCGGATAACATGTATGGATAGCGTACACATTCAAAATATATGTCTATACAGCATGAGGCAGGCTCAGACGGTGTTAGGCCCAGTATGGATTGCACGTCATTGCACAAAGGTTAGAAGGGGTACCGTATCTCCAGATAACATGTATGGATAGCGTACACATTCAAAATATATGTCTATACAGCATGAGGCAGGCTCAGACGGTGTTAGGCCCAGTATGGATTGCACGTCATTGCACAAAGGTTAGAAGGGGTACCGTATCCCCGGATAACATGTATGGATAGCGTACACATTCAAAATATATGTCTATACAGCATGAGGCAGGCTCAGACGGTGTTAGGCCCAGTATGGATTGCACGTCATTGCACAAAGGTTAGAAGGGGTACCGTATCCCCGGATAACATGTATGGATAGCGTACACATTCAAAATATATGTCTATACAGCATGAGGCAGGCTCAGACGGTGTTAGGCCCAGTATGGATTGCACGTCATTGCACAAAGGTTAGAAGGGGTACCGTATCCCCGGATAACATGTATGGATAGCGTACACATTCAAAATATATGTCTATACAAGCAGGCTCAGACGGTGTTAGGCCCAGTATGGATTGCACGTCATTGCACAAAGGTTAGAAAGGGTACCATATCCCCGGATAACATGTATGGATAGCGTACACATTCAAAATATATGTCTCAGGAGGCAGGCTCAGACGGTGTCAGGCACAGTATGGATTTGACGGCCCAGATTACACAGCGGAGGAGCAGGGAGAGGTAAAGATTGCAAATGCTGGGGCCCTGGCCAAGCAAGGGGGGCCCACTCGTGGGCGTCGGTACTGGCACTGGGCCCCTCATAGTACAGCGGTGTGTCTGACGGCGGGTGTGCACCACCACCGTCAGAGACACTTGATTGCACTATGAGGGACCCTGTGCCAGTGCCCGCGCCCAAGAGTCGGCCTACCCACCTGTCCAGGGCAACGGCACTCGCACGGTGTCGTGCGCTAGGTGGTGAGCCCGGCCATGGGGGGGGAGGCAGCACAGTTAGGGAGTTTTAGAAAGTGGCATATGTTGATGTTGGACATTCAACTGATGCAAAAGGCGAAATAGGTGAAGTACCAGGAAGAGGTGGACCAAAGCAAGCCATTTTTCTGTCACCCTATGTGTCATCAGGGGAAGGTGGGACAAAATCCTTGGAAACCCATGCGTGGTTCATTTTAATGAAGGTTAGATCATCCACATTTTGGGTTGACAGACGGGTCCTTTTTTCTGTCAGGATTGATCCAGCTGCACTGAAGACTCTTTCCGATAGCACACTTGCAGCTGGGCAAGCGAGCTCCTGTAAGGCATATTGGGCCAATTCAGGCCAGGTGTCCAGTTTAGCGGCCCAATAGTCAAAGGGGAATGATCTGTGTGGGAGAACATCGATATGGGAGGAAAAGTAGTTTGTAACCATAGTTGACAACTGCTCTCTCCTGTCACTTTCCATCGATGCAGTATTACCAGTTGTGTGATCGGTATTTGAAAAATCAGTCCACAACATTGTCATGAAACCCCTGTCTCCAACGCCACTTCTGCTGTGTGCACCACGAACACCTCTGCCAAGCTGCCCCCGGCCCGTACGGCTCGTGTGAGAACCATCACCGCTGCTGTGTGCTGGGAATGCCTCAAGCAACCGATTTACCAGAGTTGCTTGTTTATTAGCCAATATTAGGTCAAGGTTCTCCTGTGGCATGATGTTTTGTAATTTGCCTTTATAGCGTGGATCCAGGATGCTGGCCAACCAGTAGTCGTCATCGTTCATCATTTTGGCAATGCGGGGGTCCCTTTTTAGGATCCGCAAGGCATAATCTGACATGTGGGCCAATGTTCCCGGTGTCAATGATGCACTGCGAGTGCTGGGTGGAGGAGCACTTTCTGGCAAATCCACATCCCTCCAGTCACGCACAAACCCTGTACCAGACCTTGCCACGCCAACATTTTCACTTGCCCCACGAGATGCATCCTCCTCCCCTAAGTAATCATCCCCATCATCCTCCTCCTCCTCCTCCTCTTCTTCCTCCACCTCGTCCAGGAGAGGTCCCTGAGCAGACAATGGCTGAATGTCATCAAGGATTCCCTCCTCCTCTTCCTCCTCATCAACATTGGCTGCAGACGCCTGCTCCTTAAGGTGCGTCAAAGTTTGCATGAGCAGACGCATAAGTGGGATGCTCATGCTTAGGATGGCGTCGTCTGCGCTTACCAGCCGTGTGCATTCCTCAAAACACTGAAGGACTTTACAAAGGTCTTTCAGCTTCGACCACTGCACGCCTGTCAACTCCATGTCTGCTCTCAAAGTGCCTGGCCGTGTATCCTCCCACAAATGCATTATGGCCTGCCTCTGCTCGCACAGCCGCTCCACCATGTGCAGGGTGGAGTTCCACCTTGTTGCAATGTCGATAATGAGGCGGTGGTTGGGAAGGTGGAGCAATCTCTGCAGCTTCTGCATACGAACGGAGTGTACAGGCGACCGGCGAATGTGCGCGCACAGTCTTCGCACCTTCTGGAGCAGGGCTGTTAACTCCGGATAATTTTTGAGGAAGCACTGCACCACCAGGTTCAAGGTGTGAGCCAAGCAAGGTATGTGGCTGAGTTTTGAAAGGGCTATGGCTGCCACAAAATTACGGCCGTTATCACTAACTACCTTGCCTGCCTCAAGATGTACACTGCCCAGCCATGACTCAGTTTGTCGCTTCAAGTACTCGGCCAGCACCTCGGCGGTGTGTCTGTCGCCCAAACACATCATCTGCAACACAGCCTGCTGACGCTTTCCACTAGCTGCTCGATTGAGGGACACATCGTGTGCAACAGTGGCAGCTGCAGATGGAGTGCTCGTACGACTGCGCTCTGTGGACGAGCTGTCGCTTCTGGAGGAGGAGGAGGAGGAGGGTCGAACGCCTACAGCCAACTGTTTCCTATACCGTGGGCTAGGCAGCACTGTCCCACCACCGCTGTCCCCTGTGGACCCTGCATCCACCACATTAACCCAGTGCGCAGTGATGGACACGTAATGGCCCTGGCCATGCCGACTGGACCATGCATCAGTTGTGAGGTGCACCTTTCCGCTCACTGACTGCTTGAGTGCATGGACAATGCGGTCTTTCACATGATGGTGGAGGGCTGGGATGGCTTTGCGAGAGAAGAAGTGGCGACTGGGTAGGTCATAGCGTGGTACTGCATAGGCCATGAGTTCGCGGAAAGCTGTGCTTTCCACCAACCGAAAGGGCATCATCTCAAACGAGATTAGTTTGGCAATGTGGGCGTTCAAACCCAGTGTACGCGGATGAGAGACTGAGTACTTTCTTGACCTACTCATAGTGTCTGGGAGGGTGAGCTGGACTTGAGAGCTGCAGATGGTGGAAGTAGCGGTGGACAGGGCGGACTGAGAGAGGGTTGATGATGGTGATGGAGTTGGTGTTCTTTCTGATGGCCTAGAATCAGTCTTTCGTTGATATAACAGTGGGATTCCCTGACTGCTGTGGCCTTGCAACGACACCTCAACATTTGCTGCTGTGCTAACCGGTGGGCTTACAGTGGGGGAAACAATGTAGCGTTGCTGACTACCTTCGTTGTGATCAGTTGCACATGTGGCACTTGAGGTTTGGTGTTGTGTCCACGCTTGCAAGTGCATGCTGGTTAAATGTCTAAGCATGCAACTGGTATTCAAATTTTTCAGATTTTTCCCTCGGCTAAAGGTCTTTGCGCACTTCTTACAGATAACCTTGGCCTGATCATGAGGATTTTGTTCAAAAAAGTGCCACACTGCACTCTTCCTACTTTGGCAGACATTTTGCGGCCTAGCACGCTGTGATCTTTTGACCCTCTGGACAAGCTGTCCAGCAACTCTTTTGATGTTTGGAACCTGTCTTTGGAGTGCTCCGGGCCTGCCAGATAACAGCTGTTGCGATGTCGATGTCTGCTGTGGATGCTCCTCATCTGAGCTATTGGAAGCAGCACCCTCTTCCCCCAATGGATGCCAATCTGGGTCAACAACTGGGTCATCCATCACCTCCTCTTCTATGTCATGTGCACCTTTCTCTGTGTCACCGTGTATGGTGGTATAGTGTGCGGGAAGGGGCACCTGAGTCTCATCAGGGTCAAAATCTGGCTCTGTACACTGCGAGGACAATGTAGTGCTCTGAGTGAATGTACCAGCAGAATCATCCATCAGCGGCTGTGCATCAGTGCACTCCATGTCAGATTCATCTTGGCCTGGGTAATTCACCATTTGACTTGATAATCCAGGCATGGTATGTGAAAACAGCTCCATGGAGTAATCAGTAGTATGGCCTGCGTCATCCTTCAATCTTGGTTGGGGTGAAGGACACAAGGAAAGGTGTGGTTCATGAACATGAGCCTCCAATGACGACTCAGTGCTTTTACTTTTTACAACTGAAGAAGAGGAGGCGATAGAGCTGGAGGCTGAGTCAGCAATGTAAGACAAAACTTTTTCCTGATGCTCTGCCTTTAAAAGCGGTTTGCCAACTCCTAGAAAACTAAGCGTTCGAGTCCTTATGTAGCCAGACGATGACGCAGGGTCAGCACCTCCTGCATTCGGTCCTATTTTGCTCTTGCCACTACCATCAGATCCACCACCAACACCATCATTACCAGCTGCCAACCCCCGCCCAATTCCACGGCCTCTTCCACCAGCCTTCCTCATTTTTGGTAGAAATATAGACAAAATCCAACAAACTATATAGTAATGTAAAACAAGGTACAAGGTGTCTATAGGACAGGGGAGTTTTAGAATTTCTGCACACACTTGTGGACAGTGGACACTTGTGGATTGTGTGCGGCCCACTGATATCTGAGCGCTATGTGACACGCTCGATGGCACAGCTGCCTGTGACCAAAGTGACGAGAGGATAATGGAGATTTTGAATCTCTGCGTACACTTGTGGACAGTGGACACTTGTGGATTGTGTGCGGCCCACTGATATCTGAGCGCTATGTGACACGCTCGATGGCACAGCTGCCTGTGACCAAAGTGACGAGAGGATAATGGAGATTTTGAATCTCTGCGTACACTTGTGGACAGTGGACACTTGTGGATTGTGTGCGGCCCACTGATATCTGAGCGCTATGTGACACGCTCGATGGCACAGCTGCCTGTGACCAAAGTGACGAGAGGATAATGGAGATTTTGAATCTCTGCGTACACTTTTGGACACTGGACACTTGTGGACTGATATCTGAGCGCTATGTGACACGCTCGATGGCACAGCTGCCTGTGACCAAAGTGACGAGAGGATAATGGAGATTTTGAATCTCTGCGTACACTTTTGGACACTGGACACTTGTGGATTGTGTGCGGCCCACTGATATCTGAGCGCTATGTGACACGCTCGATGGCACAGCTGCCTGTGACCAAAGTGACGAGAGGATAATGGAGATTTTGAATCTCTGCGTACACTTTTGGACACTGGACACTTGTGGATTGTGTGCGGCCCACTGATATCTGAGCGCTATGTGACACGCTCGATGGCACAGCTGCCTGTGACCAAAGTGACGAGAGGATAATGGAGATTTTGAATCTCTGCGTACACTTTTGGACACTGGACACTTGTGGATTGTGTGCGGCCCACTGATATCTGAGCGCTATGTGACACGCTCGATGGCACAGCTGCCTGTGACCAAAGTGACGAGAGGATAATGGAGATTTTGAATCTCTGCGTACACTTGTGGACAGTGGACACTTGTGGATTGTGTGCGGCCCACTGATATCTGAGCGCTATGTGACACGCTCGATGGCACAGCTGCCTGTGACCAAAGTGACGAGAGGATAATGGAGATTTTGAATATCTGCGTACACTTGTGGACAGTGGACACTTGTGGATTGTGTGCGGCCCACTGATATCTGAGCGCTATGTGACACGCTCGATGGCACAGCTGCCTGTGACCAAAGTGACGAGAGGATAATGGAGATTTTGAATCTCTGCGTACACTTTTGGACACTGGACACTTGTGGATTGTGTGCGGCCCACTGATATCTGAGCGCTATGTGACACGCTCGATGGCACAGCTGCCTGTGACCAAAGTGACGAGAGGATAATGGAGATTTTGAATCTCTGCATACACTTGTGGACAGTGGACACTTGTGGATTGTGTGCGGCCCACTGATATCTGAGCGCTATGTGACACGCTCGATGGCACAGCTGCCTGTGACCAAAGTGACGAGAGGATAATGGAGATTTTGAATCTCTGCGTACACTTTTGGACACTGGACACTTGTGGATTGTGTGCGGCCCACTGATATCTGAGCGCTATGTGACACGCTCGATGGCACAGCTGCCTGTGACCAAAGTGACGAGAGGATAATGGAGATTTTGAATCTCTGCGTACACTTGTGGACAGTGGACACTTGTGGATTGTGTGCGGCCCACTGATATCTGAGCGCTATGTGACACGCTCGATGGCACAGCTGCCTGTGACCAAAGTGACGAGAGGATAATGGAGATTTTGAATCTCTGCGTACACTTGTGGACACTGGACACTTGTGGATTGTGTGCGGCCCACTGATATCTGAGCGCTATGTGACACACTCGATGGCACAGCTGCCTGTGACCAAAGTGACGAGAGGATAATGGAGATTTTGAATCTCTGCGTACACTTTTGGACACTGGACACTTGTGGATTGTGTGCGGCCCACTGATATCTGAGCGCTATGTGACACGCTCGATGGCACAGCTGCCTGTGACCAAAGTGATGAGAGGATAATGGAGATTTTGAATCTCTGCGTACACTTGTGGACAGTGGACACTTGTGGATTGTGTGCGGCCCACTGATATCTGAGCGCTATGTGACACGCTCGATGGCACAGCTGCCTGTGACCAAAGTGACGAGAGGATAAGGGAGATTGGATTGCTTTTAAAAAAGCAGTTTGCGGAGCAGTGGGTAAACAGCAATGCCAGCGTGTCAGGAAGCCTTAAAAGGCAGCCCAACAACCAACACCACTGATACACCACAATATAGCCTCCCCTTGCACTGCACACACAGTGACTTGTGTGTTGTGCAGGCCAAATCGCTAGCAGCAGAAGCAGTTTTTTTGTCTTCTTCCCTGCCTAACGCTCTCCCTACAGAATCAGCAGCAACCTCTCCCTATACTAAGATCGGCAGAAGTAAGATGGCGGTCGGCGTGCACGCCCTTTTATACCCCCTGTGACGCCCACCAAAGCAAGCCAATCACTTGCATGCCCTTCTGAAAGATGGTGGTGACCCGTGCCTATGTCATCACGTTGCCCACAGTGTCCGTGGATCCTGATTGGCTGAAAAAGAGCGCAAAACAAACTTTTGAAACGCGACTTTGGCGCGTAAGTCGCCGACCTCGTGGCCGACCTCATCCTAGGGTCGGGTTTCGTTTCATGAAACCCGACTTTGCCAAAAGTCGGCGACTTTTGAATTTTTTCGACCCGTTTCGCTCAACTCTACATCTCATATATGAGTTCGTGTGACAACCACAGGATCCACCAAGTGGAGACAAATCCTAGAGGTGTGTACATTTGTGTGAAAAAGTGGTTTCCTGATTTTCTATTCTTTTGCATGTTTGTCTCACTTAAATGTTTCAGATCAGCAAGCAAATTTAAATATTTGACAAAGATAACATAAGTAAACACAAAATTTAGTTTTGAAATGAAGGTCTATATTATAAAGGGAAAAAGAAATCCAAACCTACAGGGCCCTGTGTGAAAAATTGATTGCTCCCCAGTAAAACATAAATTAAAGGGGTTTTCCCATTAACAAAAGTTCATTTTAGACAATACATCTTGGAATAACAATAATTTCCACAATTTAATGTATTTAAATAAAGTGTTCTGTGCTTAGATAATCTTATAAATGAGCCCCCTGCTATGTACTGTGTAAGCTAGACATCATGCCTCGATCCAAAGAAATTCTGGAACAAATAAGAAACAAAGTAATGGAGATCTATCAGTCTGGAAAAGGTTATAAAGCCACTGAGTAACGGACTGGGGTGCCAAGGGCCCACCAGTACCATTGACTTTGGGGCCCCACTTTTCACCTGCATACAAATATTACACTTCCCTCGTTCACAAATTTACCTATATCTCTATATAAACTGGGTTGATGAGATTCTGCTTTTTCCTGCACAGGGTGAATCAAGTGAATTATGACAAGTACTGCCCATACAGTAAAATTGGGGGCCCAGATTTGCAAAGGGGCCCACCGGGGGATTCCCCTGTTCTCCTATGGGCCAGTCCAGCCTGAAGCCACTTCTCAAGCTTTGGGACTCCAGCGAACCAGAGTGAGAGCCAATATCTACAAAGGGCAAAAACATGAAACAGTGGTGAATCTTCCCAGGAGTGGCTGACTAACCAAAATTACCCCAAGAGTGCAGCAACGACTAGAGATGAGCGAATATTTCAATGTTCCTTTCAGCTCACGATTGCTGAATTTGCAATATTCGCTGATTTAATCATCGAATTCGCCAAATATAGCTGAAGATATGCAGTACAAAAGCCGGTGTTTCCCACGTTGTGTGACAGCGTGAGAAACACCAGCGTAGTGCTTCTGATCGGTGGTGAAATCATCCCATGCCGTAATCCATGTCTGGGGGATTAATAGTTTTCAACCTGGACATTGCCAAGATGCGACCTTCCAGGCTGAGAACCACTGGTGAATGAGCTTCTGCAAGTGCAGCCTCAGTGACTAGCAGTGACGTCATCGAGGTTACGTCCCATCACTGAGGCTACGTTCCCAGCAGGGCTGAACTGCCATGACCCCAGCACCATGGGTAAAAGCCAGTGATGAGGTCACCGCAGTTCAAGCTCAGTGACTTCACAGCACATCACCATGAGAATTTCTTACTATGATGTGCGGTGAAGTCACTGAGCTTGTACTGCGGTGACCTTTTCCCACGGTGACCTCATCTTTATTGACAATATGCCCCTGATGAAGGACGAGCACCCGAAACGCGTGTCGGGGTAGATGCGCTGACCCTGACAACCCTATTAAGTGATATATACAAACTGGTAATACAAAATATACATACAGTAGATGTCTTATGTCTAACTTAATATGGCATTATGTGTCTTGAAGGACCTATGGTGATTACATGTTGGTAGTGCCGGCTGGCACATCCTTGTGTGTTTTTACATGCTACCTTTTTGCCACCATTCATTTATATATGTTGACTTAATCCTCTGGGTCAGACATCTCTTTGTATACCCCGAAACAGCTGTCTGTGGAAGGATACCATGTTTTGGCATAGGTGGTTTCCTTCATTGGAGACTGCCCTTCCCGTGGTTGTTCCTTCCCGGGGAAAGACCTGGCTAGTCTTGCTTGCGTTGAGAAACATGTGATGGTGTCTCCTCAACTTGTGTTTTGCATGTTTTTACATATTTCCCATAAGGGATGGGGGCATTTCTCTAGAATCACTGCGTTGAGAAACATGTGATGGTGTCTCCGCAGTGTTGGATGTTGATCTCCATGAGTTCATTCATTCTCATTTTTCACTGTCTTTGTATAACGGCACAGTTTTGCCAGTGGTTGCACCCATGTTCACCGTTTTCTGCTGTTTATATATTGTATTTTCAATAAAGATAATTTTTTATTACTTATGCATGGACCTTTGGTCGTAATTGTGGTTTCCACAAACCTCCCCTCCTTTTCAGAGTTTATCATTAGCGACTAGTCAATATTTTAGTCCCTTCTGAGTAGCAACTATTACATCTCTGAATATGAGGATACATTTGATATTTATTAAATTGGTTTTGCTGCTGTTGATCACTAGCATCCGCTCTGATGAATACCTAAGCAGAGCACCACATGAAGACCCCTCACAGGCCGCCCCAGAGCACGAGCATATCATTAACTCAAAACTGAAAATAAAGATTAAACAACAACCACAAGCAAGGTATCAATTTAATCAGTATAACGGCGCCAACTTGACATTGTCTGTAGGTTACTCAGCACAATCCTGCTGACAGGTTCACTTTATGGGAAGCTTTCACCTGAAAAAACGCTATTAACCTGCAGAGATGGGGTTAACATGCAGGTTAATAGTGTTGTGAACCTGCCCAGTGCCGATACTTAGACCCATGCTGCCGGTAGGAAAACAACTTATTCCCCCGGCAGCAGCGTTCAGCTTTCAGTCATGTGGGTGGCGCTGGCATGAGTTCATCACCACTCTGTGTAGAGAGCCATAGCTGTAATCACAGCCCCGGCATTGACTTACAGTTGGTCCTAATGCTGAACTGTTGTTAGTCAGCGCTGGGGGCGCCCTTCTCACTACCTACGAGGGGTGGACATACCATTGGTACAACCTGTGAAGCTGCACAGGGGTCCAAGAGGTAGAAGGGCAACCTTCCCCTCCAAAGCAGCAAGCAGCTTGTGTCACAGACAAATATAGGGCTGAATTATAATGAGCTATTGGACTGCAAAGAGCTCATCTCCTGTCTATGTGTGCTTGTGCTACCTACAACAGCTATGATATAAAAAGTGGACAATCCCATCAAGCCATGTGCAAGACTACAAAGTACTCTACATGACAGTAAAGACTTTATGTTGATTTTCTTAGAATTATGGCTTCAAGGGGACCTTTCACTGGAATTTTTTTCAGATAAACTGAGTACTGCCTCCAATTGCTGATGCTTCACTGATCCTGGAACAGTTCTTCTTTTTCTCCTCCGTTCAAAAGTTATGCAAATTGTCTATTCAACCATCTGGGCTTAAACCATAGAACTTCTCTGGAGCGTTTGCATTTTCTCCCTTGTCTCAGGTCAATCAAAGCACAGCCATGCTCACAGAAACGTTCTGTGGTATAAGGTACAATTTGCATCTTTATTACTGGGGGACATAACTTTAAAATGAAGGGGCGCAGATGAAAAAGAAAAATGGTTCCAGAATCAGTAGAGAAGCAGCAAATTAAATTGATTCCCTTTAAATTATGGTGGTCCTCAGTCACCAGCCTGGTCAGATGGTCCTGGTGGATTTGATGTGTTTGTGAACTTGTACAATGTTCCAAACTTATCAATAACTCATCACCCCGGCAATTTCAGAAGTTTTCTCTGACTCGTCACTTCAGGGAGCCGTTATAGTCACCCAAGGGGGAAGTGACGTGACTTGAATCTTGTGGGTCCCTCCCTATGCCAAAGCTCGAAATGGGACCCTAATAATTGCAAGTCTTTAATAGAAAAGGTCTTTTCATATGGGTCAAAGGGGCCTTTTGGCCCCCCTAGGCTCCAGAGCCCGGGTGACATTGCAACCCCAGCACCTACTGTAGTTACGTCCCTGCACGGGGGCATCTATTATCCTGTGATGAATGTTGAGACTTTTGATGAGCTATTTCTCCATTTGGGATCAAATAAAAGATTTGAACCAGTGTCCCTTTTACTGCTGCCTCCATATGTGGCCTCTTGGGCCCAGGAGCAATGGCAGCCTCTGTACCCTCCATAGTTAACTTACACTTGATCTTAGCCATGGGTCGAGAAGTCCCTATCCGTACTATAGTTCTACCCTTACGAGAATTATTGCTTTACACCATAGGTACTTAAAGGGCATGAACAATTGGGAAATAAAATCCTGCACAACCCTCGGGCCGCTCTGCGTAACTTTGTGCCATTAAAGATGAATAGTTCACCATCTTAATTTTATATGTAAACAGGAAACACAAACGGCGGCATCCGGAGACGACGGGAGGTGCGTCTGAGATTAAGGGAATAATTACTCGCTTTCTATGTGTAGTGATCTCCAGGGCATCGTCTCATCAAAATGCGAGAGCTCACAATGCTCCGGGCCGCATAATATACAAGCGACTCCGCCACACAGCAACTCGTTAATGTTCTGATTAATCGATTGTGAAGGCTTTTAAAGACACCAGAGCTGAGAAAGGATCGTAAAAAAGTCACCTCTTAAACTGACAGCGCACGCCTGTTTGCGTCATTCTTATAAAGCAGCTCCCTCTACTGGCGCATCAGTGAACAGAAGAAAACTCCCCATTGATGAAAACCAGTGATAATTGTCACCCAGACTTCTCATCTATACTGTATATACAGTAGATAGGAATAAAAAATAATTAGTTTTGCTTGGAATTTTTAAGTGGCCTACGCTGATTCCACATTACTGCCGTATTGACTTCAGATAAGAGTTTAGTCCTCGTCTTCCTCAATTGATCAACTTGAATCTGACTTTGGGCACGGGTTGAGCGGCTCCTATGTTTGCGGAGAGGTCAGCCCATCCCCCACTATAGATCTGAAGCTTTGCTATTATTAATGAGTTAATGGTCTGTAGGGTCTTAATGAAGAATATGGTAATGAGGGAGACGGCAGCGGTGACTTCTCTCCTGGGACCGGCGCTGTTTAATTAAAGCCGCTTTTCCTGGGTCATTAACTATAGAATTACCTGTGGACGGGACAATAACGACTTTGTCGCAATACTAATTAATGTCCTATATAGACTGAATGTCATTTCATCTTCTAGTTTAGCTACCCCCCCAAAAATGTGACTATTACCCAGGACCCTGCATGCAGCGCATGATGAGAGTTGTAGTATTACTTAAGAGCCACAAGGTGAGGACCAGCTTTATATTTTGGGGCTCCTTGGTGACTTTGGAGCACAGCTCGCGCTACGGCTTTGCTACGTTGCTGCATTCAATGTGATTTTGATCGTATGGCAACCCACACGATGGCACAACTGCGACACTCAATGAATAAAAACAATTTGGATTTTTTTCTGGCAGAAACATGAAGATCATAACGTGACCGCATTCACTTATACATGAGAGTGATGTGCTCCGCGCATGGTCGGTCTGGCCCAGCGGAGGACTGGAAAATTCCCTAACTCTTCTCAAATGTCACTCCTGTTGGGAAGAGGGAGAGCTTGTGATGTTCCTCCCTAGTAAAACATGGAAAACACAGGAATAAAAATCAAAACTGAGATAATTATGGGGAAATTTTTTTTATAACGGATATGAGAAAATATTTTGATTTCACGGGTTGTCACCAAGCTTATTACATATCCTAAATGACTTGCATATTTTTTCTTTCCCCTAGTGGTTTGCCTATGTTAGTGTCAATCTATACTGCCCTTCTGTAATTGCGTTCCCGATTCAGGAGGCTCAGCACGTACAGAAATCTTGTTTTCTACCTGGCTCAAAAGTTATGATGGTTTATATCGATGGACCAGGAAGCCCAGAATACATTGGAATACATTGATCTGTTGAGCACTTTCCAGGGTGGACCTGCGGTGTACAGACCTGGACACACAGTTCAGTTTTTTATGTACCTGTCTTTTGTTGTTTGGTCTCTTATAGGAGGGATCAGCGGGTAGTCACCCGGTACAGAGAAATGCTCTCTGGTTTACTGCATAATTTAAGGACATATACACCTCTCCTCCGTTTGATCACTGGTGCATAATGGGAAGAGAAAGGAGAAAAACAGAGAGATTATCCTGCAGATAAGATCGGATTCATTAACATTTCTACAATGCACAGATGCATCCAATTTGGTGGTAAGACGACCTATGATCTGGGTGATCTATTTGCTTTTTTGGAAACAGCGCCACTTTTGTTCATGGTCATGCCTGGTATTGCAACTCAACTACATTCCAGTGAATGCCACTTACAAACAAGCAACAGGGATGCATAACTAGAAGGATGAAAGCAGCCATGTTCATTTACAGAATATTTCACTAGCCAGGGTTGTATGGGATTTTAAAAACAAAAGAACAAAAAAAAGCCCTCTTAAAAAGTTTGGCTCATCCGTGCCCTAGAAAGTGAACTCTACACCAACTGTCAGCTGCCGTGTATTTCAGCTACAGTGCAGTAAGTTTTTGGCTAAACCCCCATCACTTTTATGAAAAATAATTGGGTAAAAGTTACATTTTCGTAGAAATGACATTTGTGCCAAATTTTACCATTCTTTTTTACATAATGAAAACTGGCATAGATGGAATAATAATTCAATATCTCTGCTTGCTGTCAGTGAAGAGAAGGATCGTTCACCCATACAGGCGTCATAGTTTTCAAAGCTAGGAGTGTTTTTCAATAATATCTAGTCCAAACATTCAGACACACAGATATTGTCCCAAACTAATAAGTCAGAAGAGATTTGTGAAACTTGTTTCTTTTGCTCAAAGAGGATTGTCTGTTCTGATACACTGTAACAAACTCTCAGCTGTGTAAGCAGGTTTGAGTAAATTGTAACAATTTGTTACAATGTAACAGGTTAAAATCATCATGTCCCCCCTGTTTAGCTCACAGAGGAATATGTCTTTATGGAAATTCACATGTATAGATTTTTTCTCGTGAACAGTCGATGTTCCGTGTTGTTCCGGAACTTTACATTTTTTACCTGTTTGTAGTTATGATTCTTCCCTCAGCTCTGAGATTTCCTCCGCTGCTAAAATATTCAGAAGTTTTATACAATAAAGTCAGAACAAACAGCGACTCCAGCTGCCATTCCGGGACTGAGGAAGAAACTGAATTTGTGATTTCATTATCCAATTTTCCAGAAAAAAATGTTGTTTATTCAATTTTATATTACCACACTTCATTATATAGCTCTTTAATATGTAGTTGCCTCTTTTTAAAGGGACTGAAAGTAATTGGATGATTAACTTAAAAGATCTTTAATGGGTGGCATGGGCTCCCCCTTTAATCCATCATCAATTAAGCAGGTAAAACGTCTGGAACTGATTCCAGATATGACATTTGCATTTGTAAGCTATTATTGTGAACCCACAAAATGCGGTCAAATGAGCTCTCAAAAGAAGAGAAACAGACCACAATTAGGCTAAAAAAAATAAGAAATCCATCAGAGAGATAGCAGAAATGTTAGAAGTGGCCAAATCAACAGTTTGGTACATTCTGCAATAAGAAGAGTTCGCGGCAGAGCTTGGCAGCTCACAAAGGCCTGGACATCTACAGAAGTCAACAAAAGTGGATGAGAGCAGAATGATCTTCATGGTGATGAAAAACCCCTTTCACAACATTAACCCAAATGAAGAATGCGCTCCAGGAATTTGGTGGTTCAGTATCTATGTCTACCATAATGAGAAGACTTCATGAAAGCAAATACAGAGGATTCATCACATGGTGTAAACTATTACTCAGCCTTAAAAATTGAAAGGCAAGAGTAGACTATGCTAAAACACATCTAACCCCCCAGTTCTGTCAAAGTATTCTTTGGACAGATGAGACCAAGATCCACCTGTACCAGAATGATGGGAAGAAAAAACTATGGAGAAAGCTTTGAACGGCTCATAATTCAAAACACACCACGTCATCTGTAAACATGGTGGATGCAGTGTGATGGCATGGACATGCATGGCTTCCAGTGGTACTTCAACACCAGTGTTTATTGATGATGTGACTGAAGACAGAGCAGCCTGATGAATTCTGAAGTGTACAGAGCTATATTTTTGCTAGATTCTACCAAACGCAGCATTTGTTAATTGGACGACGCTTCACAGTACAGATGGAAAATGACCCAAAACATACTGCGAAAGCAAACCAAGAGTTTAAGGTAAAGAAGTGGAACATTCTGCAATGGCCAAGTCAATCATCAGATCTCAACCTCATCGAGCAGAATTTCACATGCTTAAGACAAAATGTAGAGCAGAAAGACTCACAAAAAAGCAACAACCGAAGTCAGCTGCAGTAAAGGCCCGGCAAAACATCACAAAGGAGGAAACCCAGCATTTGGTGACCTCTGGAAGAGGGTGATCAGTGTGGTCATGTGCTTCTCCCTTGATTAGAAAAAATGATTCTAACTTGTGTGTATAACATTTTTTTAATTATTATTTATTTTACTAATTTATATAGCGCCATTAATTCCACAGCGCTTTACAGACATTATCATCGCTGTCCCCGATGGGGCTCACAATCTAAATTCCCTATCACTAAGTCTTTGGAATGTGAGAGAAAACCGGAGTACCCGGAGGAAACCCACGCAAAAATGGGGACAACATGCAAACTCCTTGCAGATGTTGTCTTTGGTGGGTTTTGAACCCAGGAACTCAGCGCTGCAAGGCTGCAGTGTTAACCACTGAGACACTGTGCCGCACTATGCATAGAACTGTAGGGCGGCATGGTGGCTCAGTGGTTAGCACTGCAGCCTTGCAGCATTGGGGTCCTTGGTTCCAATCCCACCAAGGACAACATCCTCGTGTTTGTATGGGTTTCCTCCGGGTTCTCCGGTTACCTCCCACATTCCAAAAGACATACTGTAAGGGAATTTAGATTGTGAGCCCCATCGGGGACAGTGCCAATAATGTCTGTAAAGCGCTGTGGAATTAATGGCGCTATATAAATGAGTAAAAAAAATAAATAAGTAGGCACCAAGGTGCATGGTTAATGTATTGCTATGATATGAGGATGACTCAATGTGTTCTGATAAATGTATTCGATAGAAGGAAAGGAGAAGATTAGTAAATAGGACATAGGTTTAGATTTAACTATATGATAGGATTGAGTATAGTGTAGTGGTGGTTCACAATAAGTTCAGGAAGTAGACTGGTTTATGATAGAAACAATTAGGGTATGTGCACATGATCAGTAAATGCTGCAGGTTGGACACTGTGTACTTGCACAGCATCCAACCCGCAGCGTCCAGATGTTTCAGCATAGTGGATGGGATTTCAAGAAATTACATGCCCATTATGAGTCTCGAGACACTCGACATGCAGCACTTCTTTCCACAAGATAAGTTTCACCCATACAATGTATTAGACTTGGTGAATCCGCACAGTTCAATTAACACATGTGGATTCACTTGTGTTCAATAGCTAGCAGCGCTTTGGACGCGGTGGACATGTGCTGCGTCCAAAGCCCTGCCAATTACTGAACGTGTGTGTGGCGCCCCTGAGGCTCAGTCGCCACAGAGGTACTGCACCTTCTCCTAAGGTGTAGTGCCCCACCACCTAGGTAAGTTGGGAGCTCCTTTCCACACTCCAACACTCACATCCCACACAACAGGGTAGTTCAGCACAATCACATGGAGGGCTCTTTCTCCTCCTAGACATTAGGAGTGCCTCTGGTGGTTCCCTGCTTGGAACACTGAATGTGCTGGGAGGTGGGTGGAGTTGATATCCATATAAAAGGTTGGGAAGGGTTAGAATTACAGTTCAGTCTGGACAGTCAGTCAGGAGAGTCTGAGGACGGGTCCGAGGAGAAGGAGTGCTGCAGCTGCCTCAGTGATCTGAGCCAGCTGGCACGGGAGAGGAACAGAAGGAGAAAGACGTAGAACTGCAACCTAAGCTTCCATAGGAAAGAGGAGTAGATAGAACAGAGGAGTTGTGGGTCGGAAGAGGAACCCTGCCTAGAGGTTCTCAGCGCAAGGCCGGGGCCCGGTCCCCGAGGTTGTATGGACGCTTAGGGTTCTGCAGCAGACACCGGTGGAGTAGCTGGCTGTAAAAGCACTACTCCCATCTAAAACTTGGGGCACAACAGCTACTGAATAGAGAGCCAGGACTCAGGAGAAGGGAGTCCCTGAGAGAGGCTACAGCTGTCTGCCATACAAGTAGAGTTGTTAGGAACATCTGACATGAGGAACTCCAGAGTACTACGGTACTGGAGCTCTTCACACCTTAAGACGCAATAGAGGAGTCGTTCAGGAGAGCTCCATGTTGGCGGAGTGTTGGAGAGGAGAATCCTGACTTGCCCGGGAGGTTGATTGAGTCTCTGCCCCGGAGGTCACAGCACAGAGGCAGGCACCAGTGTGTACCACGGACTGTGAGTAAAGCTTTGGAACTGCAAGCCTTGGTGTCTTCCATTCATTTGTGCGCTAACACAGTCAGCACTGTTACATCTGGGTACGAGCATTCCTCAAACCGCCTGCGCCTATTCTCATCTATTGCCATTACACTGCCCTGGGTTTACAGCTTCACCTGTGGGGAGCTACACCATCTATGCTGCAACACACCATCAGCCCCAGAGGATCTGCACGCAGCATTAGCTTAACATCTTGCTTGCCAAACACTACAGGTGGTGTCACGAACTATCACATAAACTATAAATACTTTCCCCCATTACTTGGGCGCCCAGGGCCACGGACCGGGTCACCGCCGCTGTGACACAATCCCCTGACACCGGCCCGGTACCGAGTACCCCACAGTCCTGGGAGGGCGACCCAATTTTGGCGTCACGAACAGGATAACGAGACCCGATACCATCGGGTTCTGTGTGCCTGAAATTTGTGAGACTTTGAACTTTTGAAAATGTGCAGAAGACCCAATTTAATAGACTGTAAAATGAACATTAGAAATGGCCGCTGGTGCAGAGAAGAAGGTTGTGAAGAGATGGGAGGTCCTAGGAAAAGACCGCAAAGAGAATTGGGCCTTCACTGCCTGAATTATTATGTGACAGTGACATGGCCCACCCCCCGAGGGGTTCGTATACTGGCTTGGAATGGAGGCGCTGGAAGAAGACGCCGCCCCCGGAAGGAGGGGCAGAAGAAGCCAGTGGCGGGAAAGGGGCCGAGGCAGGAAGGCAGGAAGAAGAACGCCAGAACATCATTTTGGAGAGTGAGGGAAGGAGGCCTGCAGAGCGCGGGGAAATGGATCTCCCCGGCACCATGGCTGAAGGCCCCGACCCGATCTCGGAAATGAACCGCCAGCAGCTGGAGGATGAAATCGCCCAGCTGACGTGCCGTCTGCAACTGAGGTAGGAGGCGCTATGGACATTGAATCTGCAGCGCGCCCAGGAGGGGCCTACTTCTGCGGTGACTGCCGCCGCTGCACCGGAGCAGAGACCACACCGCCAGGAGGCCCCAGGTACGTCTGATGTCCTGACAACTGGGAAGGCCCTGGGGTGCACCACGGTCACAGCAGCTGGCCAGGTCGTGCTAGACCTGGTCTGGGACCGGGATACCAGTCCCCGGGGGGGAACACCGGAACCCCTGAAGGTGGCGCCGCAGCACCAGAGCTGTCAAGCAACCAGCAACAGGATGAGGACATTCCAAGTACCACATCTGGTAGCAGTTCCCATTCAGCAGCTTCCAGAACCCCAGGAGGGGACCAGCATTAAAAATTTACAGTAAATCTCGTTACCCAGGAGGGTTTGTTTGCACCAGTTGTGCCCTTTTGTTCATCATGTTTTTGTTTTTCTGGTAGCACTTTTGTTGCCTAAATTTTGCAGTGGCAGCATTCTTCAATTTTGAACTACAGTGATCATGAACTTGAAGTGTATCACAAACTCTCTTGTAAATAGTTTGCACCTCTTTAGGTGTCCTCTCTTGGTTTTACATGAAACACACTTTGTGAAGATGGTGTTTTACATAAAAGACACTTTGCGAAGATGATGTCTACCTCAAAGGACAATGCAAAAAATCCTGGCTGGGAGCGGTGTCCAGCACTTACAAGAATAATTGTTGAATTTTTTACTGTAAAGTATTTGATAATGTGTTTTATAAGAGTATTAGTAACTGAGAAATGGCTTTTAGATAGAGAATTGAGAATGTTTTGATACAAAATTAAGAATAAAGAATTGAAAGTAGACAGGTGATGGACCAGGTACTTGCGGTCAGCGTCTTGCATCTGGAAGAGAGAAAAAGGATAAAGAAACGTGTACTAGGGAAGGAAAGCTGAATAGTACTGAAGTGATAGTCACAGATAATGGCACTTAGAATGAAAAATTGCACTTTTTGACTTGAACCTTAGATAGTTAATTAAGAATCATTTGTAACGTTCAAGAATATGTACCTCCTATACTAGGAAGCTTAGTATAAGAATTGTTTATGCAGCATTATAAAAATTTTTGTATGTTTCTGTACTGTCAACTTTGTTGTTTTGCAGTCCGCGGACGTGCTGTGTTTAAGGGGGGTATGTGGCGCCCCTGAGGCTCAGTCGCCACAGAGGTACTGCACCTTCTCCTAAGGTGTAGCGCCCCACCACCTAGGTAAGTTGGGAGCTCCTTTCCACACTCCAACACTCGCATCCCACACAACAGGGTAGTTCAGCACAATCACATGGAGGGCTCTTTCTCCTCCTAGACATTAGGAGTGCCTCTGGTGGTTCCCTGCTTGGAACACTGGATATGCTGGGAGGTGGGTGGAGTTGATATCCATATAAAAGGTTGGGAAGGTTTAGAATTACAGTTCAGTCTGGACAGTCAGTCAGGTGAGTCTGAGGACGGGTCCGAGGAGAAGAAGTGCTGCAGCTGCCTCAGTGATCTGAGCCAGCTGGCATGGGAGAGGAACAGAAGGAGAAAGACGTAGAACTGCAACCTAAGCTTCCATAGGAAAGAGGAGTAGAGAGAACAGAGAGGAGTTGTGGGTCGGAAGAGGAACCCTGCCTAGAGGTTCTCAGCGCAAGGTCGGGGCCCGGTCCCCGAGGTTGTATGGACGCTTATGGTTCTGCAGCAGACACCGGTGGAGTAGTTGGCTGTAAATGCACTACTCCCATCTAAAACTTGGGGCACAACAGCAACTGAATAGAGAGCCAGGACTCCGGAGAAGGGAGTCCCCGAGAGAAGCTACAGCTGTCTGCCATACAAGTAGAGTTGTTAGGAACATCTGACAGGAGGAACTCCAGAGTACTACGGTACTTGAGCTCTCCACACCTTAAGACGCAATAGAGGAGTCATTCAGGAGAGGTACATGTTGGCGGAGTGTTGGAGAGGAGAATCCTGACTTGCCCGGAAGGTTGATTGAGTCTCTGCCCCGGATGACACGGCTCGGAGGCAGGCACCAGTGTGTACCACGGACTGTGAGTAAAGCTTTGGAACTGCAAGCCTTGGTGTCTTCCATTCATTTGTGCGCTAACACCGTCAGCACCGTTACATCTGGGTACCAGCATTCCTCACACCTCCTGCACCTATTCTCATCTATTGCCATTACACTGCCCTGGGGTTACAGCTTCACCTGCGGGGAGCTACACCATCTATGCTGCAACACACCATCAGCCCCAGAGGATCTGCACGCAGCGTTGGCTTAACATCTTGCTTGCCAAACACCACAGGTGGCATCACGAACTATCACATAAACTATAACTACATTCCCCCATTACTTGGGCGCCCAGAGCCACGGACCGGGTCACCGCCGCTGTGACACACTCCCCTTACACCGGCCCGGTTCTGAGTACCCCACAGCCCTGGGAGGGCGACCCATGTGCACATTTCCTTAATGTGTTCAGGACTAGCCCCGGTGTGGGAGGTGCAGGACAGTTAACAAGAGGAACACTCCCTGGATAGTGGAGTGAGAATAAGAGATTACATGGAGAGAGAGCAGTAGTTGGAGGTCTGAGGGCATGAGGAGTATGGGCTGTTCAGCAGCAAGAGAATGTCAGCCATAAACTCGGAGCAGACATTCCTGAAACGTTCGGGACCCACGGTCCAACTGAGGCTCTGAGAAGCGTGCCTCAATATCTTTTTAGGAGAGGAAGTCGAACGGGGAATCGCATATGGAAAATGAGACAGGACTCATGAAAGCTGCAGAGCCGGACAGAGCATCCCAGCGGTCAGAGATGCCAGAGCGGAAAGGGATAGCTCAGGGCGAGCAAACAGTGGACATCAGAACGTGCTCTGGACTTTGAAAATGGAACAATTTGTGCCCAATACTTCGTGTTTCAATATGAAGAAAATAGATAGTAAAGTAAGCTTCTTTATTATAAAATAAATTTGATGGCCCCTAATGTGTGTGCGGCAGCTCCTGAAGTTGAAGAATCGAAGACAGCAGAAGCCTGCGACCAAAATGTGAGCGTTACGCAACACACGCAAAGCACAGGAGAATCAGGACACCGTTTATTTGTAGGGTGCCAGGGTGTGATAACAAAGCAGCCCCACACTCATGACTACCACCCTGTGCACCTTACACGTCCATCGCTTACAGACTGCAGGCATTCAGTGCCTGAAACGATTCTCTACAAAGTACTAAATAAAAATGAACATTTTATTTATATTAAAGTTAATTTATCAAATTACTTTTGAGCCCCTAAAATGAGGAGGCTTTGTAGAAAAATGGTCGCAATTCCTAATTTCAAAGAATATTTTAATTAAACATGAAATTCTACACTTCATTTGTATCTCAGTTGTTTAATTTTAAATAAAAAATAGTGGCCTGCAGAGCTGAAATCATGAAGATTCGGCCACTGTCCATATATTTCTGAACCTAACTCTAGCTATGTGTCTGTCTGTCTAGTGATCTGTGGTCTGTATATCACAGGTATATGAACAGATTTATTTCAATGATGGGTGTAGTTCTCTCAGACATGGCAGTGCCTCTGGATGGTTAATGTAGCGCGTGATAACTACAAGCTCGTTTGCTGTTCATATGAGCAGTGAGTCCATGATGGAGGAGAATTATGAATAATCAGGTTTTATAGAAAGCAGCCCAGCTGGAACATCCACAATCCAGTCATAGGCCCAGACTGATGGATTTATAGCCACCGCTCCCTCAGCAACCACGGCACAAGGTGCGTTTATGGCATCTGAACAAATGTGACGACAGAGATTGTTCATCACAAAGGGAGAATATTATGGAAGTGAACTACATAAATCATTACATGTGGCCACTACTCTTCTTAGAAGTGAGGTGGGTGGGAGGGTGATTCATAATGTGCGAGAAAATGGCTATATATATTTATATATACTGTATGTCTATAGAGTGCTGGGCAAATGCTTTAGGCAGGTGTAGACAAAATGCCGTAAAGTAATGCTTTGAAAATTCGACGTCTCAACATTGAAGTAATAATCTTGTAATTCTGGAAATCACAGTTACTGATCTGCTGATGATGAAAAAATGGCAACAAGATTTTCAAATATTGAGTATGAGCCACATGCAGAAATCCCTGCACTTATAGGCTTGTCTGTCATCAATGAGTTTATGCAAATAAAGTCCGTGGAGCCTCATTTAAGAGTCTCAAACACGGGACTCTTAAATGAGGCTCCATAGACTTTATTTACATATTCGTATTTCCCAGGGAGCAATGCACCTAGGATTTCACTGATTGAGCGCCTTTGCCGGCTGCTGCAGTGTTTTCTTTGACTGGGCTCCCTGAGGTCAGTGATTGTTTTGTGATGTTGGTCTACTAGGCATTGCTCCCACCTAGCCAGAATCCTTCTCCACACTGATGAGAGGCAACACCCCGAAACAGCTGTCTGTGGATGGATACCTCGCCTTGGTATTTCCCTTGTCATATCTGTAAACTTGTAAAGAGCTGGATGCTGACTTAAAGGGCCACTTAATATGGTGGTAATGGTGGTTTCTGAAAGGAGCCACTCCTTGGCTGGGTCCTTCCCTGGAGGAAGATCTGGCTAGTCCCGTGTTTGAGACTCTTAAATGAGGCTCCACGGACTTTATTTGCATATTTGTATTTCCCAGGGAGCATTGCACCTAGGATTTCACTGATTGAGCGCCTTTGCCGGCTGCCGCAGTGTTTTCTTTGACTGGTCTCCCTGAGGTCAGTGAATGTTTCGTGATCAATGAGGTTATTAATGGTTGTCTAAGGAATGTTCTGCTGTGCTTTGAGAAATCATCAAGATCCGCTGCTGGCAGCTCCCTGTGCAATTGCCAATCAATGGTGTCACAGATGAGGTCAATGGGAGACAAGTCTGGAGATATTGCAGGCCATTGTAGCATGTTTAGTCTATGCAGGCTGCTCACACTTGAATGAGGAACATGTGGCATGGCATTGTCATGTCCAAAAATACTTCCTGGGACACTTTGGAGAAATGGTCGCACCACTGATTCCACAACCAAATCCATATAATACATGTAATGGCGAATTATTAGTGTACCTAGACTGAAGATTAGAGGGGTCCGGCTACCGTACATCATGTCACCCCACTCCATAATCCTGGGAGTAGGACTGGTGTGATGTTTCCGCTTGAAGAAGATAGAATTGTCCACTTCTTGAACAGTAGATGAGCATATGTTACATGCACGTCGCTAGGTTCAGATAGGGGCGGAACAGGTCTCATGAATTCTTTGAAACTCTGGGGGAACCGTTAATCAGGGTGACCATGTACTGCAGCTTCCACATGCACAAGATGGATCCACTTGCTCACACAGATGCAACTAATAGAGTCCTCATGAACATGAACAGCTGGTGTAAGGTTGTGACAGAGACTGTCATATATACCTTCTCCTGAACACAATAATAGTAGTGTGATACTAATATGCTGTTGCCTTGTGTTTTACGGTATAATGTAAAATGCATAGAGTGTTATAGGTACTGATGCTGCTGTGTGGGTACTGTATTGGAAATGCCTACGGTAACCTGATACACTCAGCTCAGGTATAGAGAAAGTATAGGGTACAGTTTAGCACTTAGGTAGTGATAGATGGGAACATTAGGGCAGATAGGCAGTGGTAGACCTTTTAGTGTATAAGATATAGAGAAATTATACAATTCAGTTTAATTCTTAGGTTAGAAGTAGCTAGTGACATTAGGTACATGAAGACATTAGCGTGTGATAGGCATTGTAAGTGTAATATGCTTACTGCATACTGTTAGAAGATAGTGACTGTAGTTAAGAAGTGATGTTAGAATGTAGGTGAAAGATTAAGTTGCCCAGCAACAGACTGCTGGGGCAGACAGAGTAAAGAGACAGATAACCCCTTCACGACATATGACATACTGTATATATACGTCATATATTGTGTCTCCCCCTTACATGTGGGTTGCAGCACTGATCCCGCATCTTTTCCGGCACATGACAGCTGATTTTGTTATGGAAATTTGTATGGATAGATATATCCCTGTGTGTGCTGCGGCCTTTCCTGATTAGACAGAGTCTTTGAGCGCTCAAGAAAGAAAAGAACTGTACACAGAGACAGCGGTCAATTCTTTCAATGCTCTGAAGCTTTATTGTGCATACATATATTTATAGATGCATATAGAAAAGGGTGGTTATCCCATTAACATAAGGCCGAACTTCTTATCTAATCGGCTGGTTTGAATACATGAACATATATGGAAGGATTTAACAAAAGCTCATTCTAGCAATATAATTTACGCCACCCATTGTTCTGCAATGTCAGCAAAACTCCAATATCGGCTGGTGCATCTGGTCCAACTTCCTCTTTCCCATGTCTGGTAGATATATCACAAGACAATGCTACCACGGGACAATGCTGGTTCTCCAGACTGGCTCGTGGGGTTAGTAGGTCATCTTCAGCATTTGATTATAAAGTTCGAGATAGCTGTGAATGTATATCTATATGTGCCTATGAGTGTATATGAGTATATAGCATGCAAGTGAGATCTATATGGAATACAGATATATATTTCCATCACAACTTCATCAGCGGCTGTGTGCCCTTAACAGCCGTGGATGCAATCGCAATCCACCCATGGCTGTTAACATGTTAAATGTCTGACAGTGGCTTTTAACATGATCATGCTGGAAACTCATCGCTAACTCCGACCATCAACGCCCCTGTCAAATGATTGCGGGGCACTGATGGTTGGCATGTCATTGCCAATCTGCTATGAGCACCGCCCTGTGGCCGGCGTTCATAGCAGGCAAGCATTTCTGCTACACATAGCAGGTCTGATGCCCTCCACATATTTGGTTTTGCCGAATTTAGAAACACCTGATCAAAATACAAAAAAAAATAACATAATCGGTCAATGGAGTACTAAGAAAAAAATTTCAAATGCCAGAATTTTTTTTTTGGCCTCCGCAACATTACAATAAAATGCAATAACAGGCGATCAAAAGATAGTATCTACCACAAAATGGTATCTATAAAAATGTCAGTTCGGCACCCAAAAGATAAGCCCTCACCCATCCCCAGTTCCCAAAAAATGGAGATGCTATGGGTCTCGCAAAATGGCTCCATTTTTTTATTTTTTAGGAAACTTTGGATTTTTTTTCATCATACATGTTTGGTATCTGCAAACTTGTAATGGCAGATCAGTTTAAGCATTTAGTGAACATGGTAAAAAAAAACAATTGTGGAATTGCACTTTTTTGCAGTTTTACCGCACTTGTAATTTTTCTCCCGTTTTCCAGTACATTATATGGTACAATCAATGGTGTCCCAAAAAAACCAAACCCTCACGCATCCATATTGAAAGAAAAATAAGAAGTTATGGCACTGTTAAGGATGGGATCGAGCAACAAAAGCGAAGAAATGGAAAATGTCCCAGTGTGTGAAGGAGTTAATGTTTGGACCAGCCCAGTATTGGAGGAGGAAAGGTCAAGCAAAAAGGGGAAGAATTTCCAGATTTTAGGCAGCCAGTTTTAGTGTGTGAGGTTCGTGTTGGGTGGTATTTCAGGTAGCAGAGAGCTGGAGGCACATACAGCACATAGCGTTCTGACAGAATGAGATTGTACTGAAATTCCTGCGAACATTCCTGTAACATATGGAACCTACGGCCCAAACTAGGCACTGAAGAATGTACCTTAATCTCTTCCATACAGAGGAAGCCAAACAGGGAACCACTTGAGGGAAATATAGCGGATCTTGGGAGTGCTGTAGGGCCAGTTGGAAATTCCAGAGGCTGACAGGAGGATCAAGCATAGGGATAATCCGAGCTGAACATAAGCAGAGGATTGAAATATACTGTATTAATGGAACTGGAGGGTGCTGTGACCGAAACTGCATATTAAAGACTTGTATCTGAACTATCCAGTAAAGTTGAATTTGCTATAATGAACCAGGTGTCCCATGATTTGTGCGCGGCTGATCATAGACCAAAGACCTTGGATGAAGCGGAGACCTGTGTTTTGAAAGTGAGTACACTGCATTGTACACAGCACAGCAATGATGGACTGAGACACTGTTTATTTGTGGGGTGCCAGGATGTGGAGAAGCAGTAACTCACCCACGGCTACTGCCCTGGGCACTTTACACTGGTATTAGTGAGCTCTTTACCATCAGCCATTCTGTCACTTTTTACTGTAGACATGGGGAGTGGCCGAATGTTATACACCAGGAGGCAATGGGCCAGATGTTATAAACAAGAGGTGAAGGTGTGAATGTTATGCACCGGGGGCAATGGAGCTGGATGTTATAAACCAGAGGTGAGGGGATGGATATTATACACCGGGGGCAATGGGGCAGGATGTTATAAACCCGGAGTAAGGGGATGGATATTATTTACCAGGAGCAATGAGGCCGGATATTATACACCAGGGGTGATGTCACGCTGCAGCCCTGCAGGTAACTGCAAACTCCACAAGATGGCAGCAGAGTGGAAGGAAGACTGAAAGACTGCTAAGAACAGGTCAGCGGCACTGCAGCAAGGTGGCAGCAGAATAATCAAACAAGCTGGGTTGATACCAGAGAGTAGTGCAGTACCAAGGAAAATACCAAACACAGAGTCAAGGAGCACCGAAAAGGTCAGTATCGGTCAGAAGCAGAAATACCAGAAGCAAGTGACAGGAGCAGGTCAGCGTCAATGCAGAGTCGGGTACCGGGGAGTCCTATCATGAAGGGAAACACTGAGATGGGAAGAGGGGAATGAACCAACACAGGCACAAAACACAGTAGGACAATCAGGGTATAAGCAAAAGTCAGGTACTCATGCCGTAGGCAGAAAATATAACTGACACTGCCTGCAGGTTGCAGCGCAGAGAAATAGCCGACCTGACACCAGAATGGGGCAGAGAAAAGTTAACCCCTGACATGACCAGACCAGGAAAAACCTGGTCTGGATCATGACAGGTGAGAGTTTGAATGTTTTACGCCCGGGTCAATGGGACCAGATATTATAAACCAAGGGTGAGGGGATGGATATTATACACCAGGGGCAATGAGGCCGGATGTTATAAACCAGGGGTGGGAGTATCCACCAGGGGCAATGGCGATGGGTGTTATAAACTAGGGGTGAGGGTTTGGATGTTATACACAGGGGGCAATGAAGCCAGATGTTATAAACCAGGCATGAGGGTTTGCATGTTATGCATCAGGGGCAATAGGGCCGGATGTTATAAACCAGGGGTGAAGGGATGGATATTATACACCAGGGTCAATGTGGCCAGAGGTTATAAACCAGGGGTGAGGGGATGGATATTATACACCAGGTGCAATAGGGCCGGATGTTAAAAAACAAATTAGAGATGAAGGTTTGGATGTTATACACCGGGGCAATGGGACTGAAGGTAAAACCAGAATTCAATGATTGAGAGGTGTGTCCATACTTTTCTCAACCTATGGCTCTTGAGATACTGTATGTTGAGCTGTTGTTTCTACGTATAAGCATGTGTTATACTGTCAGGCATGTATGTTTGTATTGCAGTTATGGGTGGGTGACATTTCATGCTGGCGTTCTTGTGCCATGTGACATCCTGGGATTGACGTTCCATGTCGGTGACATACCCTGCTTGCTGTTTATCACTGGAATGAAATCTGGCTGCTCAGAGTGACAACTCTCAGCATTGTTCCGTCTGTTGCCCTCATTTCCAGCTGACAAATGAAGAGACGCTGGAGTTGTTCTGCTAAACGATTTACTGAAACAAAGTCAGGGAATTATCGCTAAGGGAGCAGAAACGCCTCCTGTATGCAGCGACTCCACCATGACACTATACAGCTATACTTAGCTCAGTTTTGTCATGTAAATCTACAGCAAACACATTTGTTTCTTTCTTTACCTCTAGCAAAATGATTACTCCAATCACTTCCAAAGCTGTATTCAAAATTCAACTAGTCTCTAGTGCAAGATGAAGGTGAAGCTATGCTAATCGATAATGTAAGTTGGCAGACTGACTAAGCGGCAGCCGTAAATATCATGTTGTACACTCCAGTCACATCCAAAGCTGCATTCAAAGTTTGACAGCTGGGCTGTCAGTAGTCTGATTCCATCTAAGACAGGGTTCCCCAACTCCAGGCCCACCAACAGGACATGTTTTCAGGATTTCCCTTGTATTGTACAGGTGATAGTTGGGGAACCCTGTTCTAGGAGACAGTAGAATATAGTTTCTTATTCTCCATTTATAACCCATTGAGGAAGTATAAAGTACATCTGAATGCATCAGCTGAGTGACTGGAAGCTAATCAGACATTCATTTTTCTGTCAAGTCCAAGTGCTAGCTAACAGAATATTTACAATTGCTTTGGATGTGACTAGAGCAGAAAAAATGATGGAACGTCCGTTTATGTTTGCCATACTAAGGGTCTGTTAATACATTTGCACCTTTATTTGGTCTAGTTTTTAGTGTTTTCTGCTTGTTTTTCATTTGCACCTTTGTAAAGCCCATTTTATATGTATTAATATAAAAAAAAATATTCAAGATGCATCATCAATTGTGACATTTTAAAGAGTTGCAAAAGTTTTGGTTAAATGTACTCCATTCCCCACCCCTTTGTGATTCTATGTGCGCCAGATATCTTGGTGCAAATTTTGTGACATTTTAGCAGAACATGCTTATATTTCATGCTAAAAAAGTCACAAACCGGATTATAAAGATGTCCGCTACTTTCGCATTAAAGGCCGATCCTCAGGGTAGGTCATCAATGTCTGATCGTGTGGGTGTGACTGCCGACACCCCCATTGATCTGGTGTTCTCATTGGCCAGAGCTGCCCAATTATGGAGCTGCACAGCTCCATTGATGGAACAGTGGCCGCGCCTGGGTACTGCACATCAGCTCCCTATTGATATGATTAAGGGGTGGACGTACAGTACCCGGCTGTGGCCGCCATTCAGTAAACAAAGCTGTGCAGCGCGATAACTGAGCTGTTCTGAGAGCTGCCAACACCGGGAGCAGCTGATCGCCAGGGGTGCCGGGTGTCTCACCCCCACCAATCTGACATTGATGATCCATCAATGTTAAAGTAGTGGACAACCTCTTTAAACCATTTGCGATTTTTTTTTAACATTAAAGTAGTGGCCAACCTTTTTAATGACAGTTTTATATTTTGTGCAAAATTCATGAATCACATGCACTCTTCTGAAGAATATGACACCAAAAAATGTTAATGAATACAAGATAAAAAAGAAATAGGACTTGGGGAAAAAACTCCCACAAATGATGAATCAGCCTCTTTAGCTGTATTTTATCTGCATTTCTTGGATTATTAGATTTTAGACACGATCTTGACCCCTTCTCATGTGATGAAATCTGCGGCACAATTACATGGCACTTTGTGTTAGTTTTACCCTCTCTTACGGCAGATTATATCCGTTCTGACATTGTATCAATAGTCTGCAGGTTTGAGCGCTGCGATTGCTAATTCTGGATGATTATAGGTTGGGAATATGAATCCAATTTTGAAGATTTGTCACAACAGGAAAATGTTGTGTCAAAGGTTTCTTCTTGATGTAGGCACTAACTATATAATCAGTCCATCACTTCACCTGGAGAAACGCTCGTCAGTCGCCGGAAGAATATTTATAGCGAAAATCAGCCATAAAAATGGAATGGAAAATTAAAGGGGACAAAATTGTAACACAAAGGATGCAGAGATGAAATATTACAGGAGCAGCTATAAATATTGCATAGCGATAGAGGAGGTTGCATTATGGCACTATCTATGCTGCACCAACAAAAAAAAAAAAAAAAAATGAAGCTCAAACCAATATGTTCGCGAGAATCACATGATAAAATTTTGACTGCCAGCAGTCACCACAGGAGGGGGCTCACCGCATAATCTGTATACAGTAAGCTCTTACACTCTCTCTAGTGGTGGCTGCAGCCGGAGAATTTCATGTACCGTAAGACTATGCAATGGATTTTGAGCCATGCATCAGAAAAGTGGAGCTCCTTGTCCTAAAGTGGGCTACATAATCTTGCCACCACATGTCACATCATTTGAAGAAAGGAAAACCCAATGCATACTTACTGATTTCCAAAATGTAGTCCTCAGCACCTCAAAACATAGAAAACACACAATTTCTTTTGTGGTTCAGTTCTCAAAATTGTCTTGTTTAATAAATCTGAACTGTCATTATACAGCCCATAAAACAGAAGGACTGGTCCTTACTACCATCTTTATTTTTTTTTTTTAATCAAATAGTTTTTATTGAAGAAAATAAGAAGAATAACAATACATACATAGCATGTATAAGTATATCAGCAATATTACTTTTCTTACATTTTAGTAATACAAGAAAATCCCCCCTTAGAAACTAAGAAAACCCTCCCCTAAGCCCCCCATCACGCTTACACGATCCTTGTCCATATAATACAGTGCCGCACACATTTCTATAATCCTATTATCCTGTCTTTGATGAGTTCCAGAGAGGCTAACCCAGGAAAGTCCAACTAACCCCCCCATATATCCTCATAGCGATTCATTTTGCCTCTCTTCATATACACACTCCTCTCCATAAGTAACATGAAATTCCTTTCTAGTAGGAGGATCTTCATCCAACCAATGTTATGTAATAGTCTTCATTGCAACATATAGCATTTTGGCTATCGCCAGTCTGCCCCATTCGTCCGTCGCCACCCGGTCTACATGCCCTAAAATACACGTCAATGGGTCTCGAGTAATATTCATTGCCATCACTCTCTCTATCAAATTCAAGACCACTATCCAGAATGCCTGCAATCGGGGACAGGACCATAGCATATGAAGCATATTGGCCTCATCCATCGTACAACTCGGGCACCTGGAATCCATTCTCACACCAGCCTTTTTCATCCACACAGGAGTCCTATATACCCTATGTATGGTGAATAAATGCGACACCCTCCCAGACTCACTTATAGAAATTTTAGGGATGCATTGCAAGACCGACTCCCATTGAACATCTGATATGTCTCCCGAGTCCACAATCCACCTAACTTTGGCCGTCAACGGATGTCTGTCCAAAAACGTGTCTAGCAATCCCTTGTAAATAAGTGTTATTTACTCTCTCTGTGCCCCAAGTATACTCAACAAACTGTCCCTCTGTATCATTATCGGCAATCTTCTCCACTGCCTGTCGCAGTTGCTGGTACTGGTAGAACATATTGCGTTCCAAAGGGAATTCTTTCTCAAGTGCTTCAAATGATTTGAACATCTCACCATCCAACAGCTGCGACACATACCATATATCTATTCTTCTCCACTGTCCAAAATTTTGTAGATGTGGTATTTTGGTCAAGCGCGGATCATACCAAATAGACATGTAACGCGTGTATTCCCTTATTCCCCTCCACTGCTAAATTTTTTTCCACAATTTCTCAAGCAGCGCCAGTGTTGAAAACCTTCTAGAACTCAGCCGAAATCTGCTTGCCTCCAAGGAAGCCAACAGTGGACCCTTCCCCACCAAGTGAGATATTACCTTCCCCACTGAACTAGAAAATTTGTGATCCCCCATCCCACCATATGTTGACATTGAGACCCAATGTAATATAACCATGGATTGGGGACAGCCATGCCTCTGTCATCTTTTGGGCACTGCAACAACTCTAGCTTGACACGCGCTCGACCACCCTTCCATATCAAATCCCTGAAGATGGCATTAATTCTATAAAATCTGTTCTGAGGGAACCAGATCGGTGCATTATGCAGCACATACAAAAGCTGAGGCATGAGTATCATCTTAATTAAGTTCGCACGCCCGGCCATTGTCAAGTTTAGCTTCCTTCATGCCGCGATCTTCCGTTTAAACTTACACAATAGCGGAACAAAATTAAGCCTTTCATAGTCCGTTAATAATGCTAATTGTGGACAGGGGAAGCAATATAGAGGGTCAGAAAACCCATATGTCCCCTTTCTCTTTGAGCCTAGAGCAGTTTTATGGCAGTGTCTATGCTATGTGCCACTCATGACCCAGCTCAGATTTTACAAGGTTCGCATAAGAATGCAGGAAATTCCAGATGCTGCAGTTTTTTTTTACCAAAGACTAATTCTTGATATACTCTTTGACACTTCAAGGTTTTTCATTCCCACAAGCAAGAGGTTCTTACCTACGTGTTCCATGGAGCATGGGATATGATTGAGGTCTCATCAAGCATGTACATGAGTATTCTTGGGAGGGCCATCAGGGTCATTAACCTAATGGATGATCCTGAGGGAAGCACAGGAGTTTACATTAGATTATTGAGCAAGATCTTCAGCCAAGCGTTCCCTTTCAATGTGTTTTATATGGTAATTACATGACAATCCAGGTTCTCCAGAACTGAACCGAAGCTACAGGAGGGAATATCAAGTACGTAGTCACTGGCATTTAGCAAGTCCCCTGTTGGCTGAGCACACCCTGCCATGGCCACAGTAAAATAAAAAAAATGACCTAGGCAGTGTAATGGAAATGGTGAGCATATATAGACAGGAACAGATGGACCAGCAGACGGCCGGTTGTAACAGCGTCCATTAACTCCTGGACATATCCACTAACTGGCAATGGCTCAGACCGTATAACCAAGACATTTACAGCCGCAAATATATTCAATAGAAATGACCCTTGATAGGAGAATCCAAATGACTTCTACATAAAAGTAGAGCTGTGTTTAAAAGAACTGAAGCATTGGGCAATACGCAAAATACGCCCTCAAAGGCTGTTTTTATCCAAAAGTCTACAATCAAATATTATGCAGTTTTGTAATTGTTATATTGTAATGCCTACTGGCAGTATTATAGTATTTATATTCTTGTCCATATGGGACAGTATTATAGTAGTTAAATTCTTGTACATGGGGTCAGTATTATAGTAGTTATATTCTAATGCATAGGGGACAGTATTATAATAGTTAAAATCTTGCACATAGAGGGCACTATCATAGTAGTTCTATTCTTGTACATAGAGCAGTGTTATAGTAGTTATATACTTGTTGTGACAAAGTCACTGGTAAAGTACTGGCTGGGAGATATGTTTCACTGGGGCTATTATGTTATGATTGGGTCACCGAGGAGGAAAGCAAGACCAAGCTAAGCCACAGAAAACCAGAGAGGTTGGTAACTAAGTGGATTGCAGACCCCTGATCCTATCACAACAACTAGCAGTAGCCATGGAGCGTACCTACGATTATCCTAGACGCCTCGACACAGCCGGAGAGCTAAATAAGCCTAAAGCAAGAAAGGGGAAATCTAAACTGCCCCAGAGCAGACCCCAAAGGAATAGATAGCCCCCAAACATATATTGTCGGTGAGACAAGATGAAAACACAAACGCAGGTAGGAAAATAGACTGAGCAAATGATGGGGCCCACACTACTTAGACAGTACAGGAAAGGAAAGACTGTCTGCAATCACGCAAAAACCCTGCAAAAAATGCCCAACACGTCTGATAGAAAAATACTGAAGTCACTAGACTTCGCCCACTATATCAGCACTCTGGTATATTCTGAAAGCAGAGCAAAAAGAGGCCAATCTAATAAGGGACAAAAACAAACTGGCACAAGCAGTAACATAAGGATGGAAATTCAGCACAGCCCCAGCCGGAGCTGGCTGACCACACAAAACTGAAATAGACAAAACCAGATCAAATGTGAACAATAGCAAAAGAACACTTTAGCTGAGCATGAAGTGACTGAGCTGGAAGCTAAGACCTCAGGAGGCAGGAAAAATCCCCAGCATGGATAGAGGGAGTCGGCTGTCTTAAATCCAGTCAGAAACTCCAGATCTCCAGTCATTCTCCTCATTATCAGGTGGCAGGCCTCTGTTAATTAGATCAGCTCCATTACCTCCTGTAACCACCAGAGGGAGCCTGGAAAGAGAACCCGTGACCCCTCTGTCAATACAACCAGCTCCACCACCTTCACTAGTAACCAGAGGTAGGCCAGAAAGCGAATTCACAACAGTACCCCCCTTAAGGAAGGGTCACCGAACCCTCATCCATGCCACCAGGCTGATCAGGATGGGCCCGTTGAAAAGCACGAACCAATCTATCGGCATGAATGTCAGAAGCAGAGACCCAAGAATTATCCTCCTGGCCATAACCCTTCCATTTGAAAAAGTACTGGTGTCTCCATCTAGCCAAATGAGAAACCAATATTTTCTCTACCTCATATTCCACATTGCCTTTAACCAATACAGGGTCAGGAGGCGCCGCCATAGGAACTACTGGCTCCACAAACCTCTTCAACAGAGATTTATGAAACACGTTATGGATCTTAAACATAACTGGAAGAGCCAATCGAAAAGAAACAGGATTAAGAATCTCCAAAATCTTATAAGGTCCAATGAATCTTGGCTTGAACTTTGGAGACGCAACCTTCATAGGAATATTCTTTGACGACAACCAAACCATATCACCCACTTTAAACCGGGGACCGATGGTCCTATGCCAGTTGGAAAACCATTGGGCTTTTTCCTGAGAGAAGGACAACTTATCCACCACTTGGTCCCAAATCTGCTGCATTCTCTCTACCACAGTGTCCACACTTGGGCAGGTCGAAGATTCCACTTGCCCTGAAGAAAATCGAGGATGAAACCCAAAGTTACAGAAAAAGGGCGACATCAAAGTGACAGAACTAGCTCTATTGTTTAGTGTGAATTCGGCCAATGGCAAAAATGAGACCCAGTCATCCTGATCAGCAGATATAAAACATCTCAAATAGGACTACAAAGTCTAGTTTGTTCTCTCAGTCTGCCCATTGGTCTGAGGATGAAATGCAGAGGAGAAAGACAACTGAATTCCCAATTTGGAACAAAAAGCTCTCCAAAATCTGGAAACAAACTGGACACCTCTGTCCGACACAATGTTCTCAGGAATCCCATGCAACCGATCCACCTGTTGTAAAAATAAGGGCACCAACTCTGAAGAAGATGGCAACTTTGGGAGTGGTACAAGATGGATCATCTTAGAAAATCTATCACAAATCACCCAGATAACATTCATTCTCTGAGAGACAGGAAGATCAGAAACAAAATCCATTGAGATATGGGTCCATGGCCTCCTGGGCACCGGCAGGGGCATCAACAACCCACTAGAATGAGAACAGGGTTTAGACCGAGAACAAGTCCCACAGGGCTGCACAAAATTCCTGACATCACGAGATAAGGCAGGCCACCAAAAAGACCGACTCACCAATTCTCTGGTACCAAAAATACCTGGATGACCAGCCAACGCGGAGTAATGAATTTAAGACATTACTCTTTTCCTCCACTGGTCATGGACATACAGTTTTCCTATAGGGCAACGTTCAGGTTTGTCCTCCTGAAATTCCTCCAGGGCACGTCTGAAATCGGGTGAGATGGCGTAAAGAACTACCCCCTCATTTAGAATGGTAGTAGGCTCGGTCACAATAAGAGAATCCGCAAAGAAACTCCTAGAAAGGGCGTCCGCCTTAACATTCTTAGTGCCCGGAAGAAAAGAGACCACAAAATTAAAACGCGTGAAAGACAAAGCCCACCTAGCCTGTCTAGGATTCAAGCATTTGACCGATTCAAGATAAATCAAATTCTTGTGGTCGGTGAGGACCACAACTTGATGTCTAGCTCCCTCCAACCAATGGCTCCACTCTTCAAATGCCCATTTCATGGCCAACAATTCCCGATTCCCCACATCATAGTTACATACAGATGGGGAGAATTTTCGAGAAAAGAAGGCACAGGGATTCATTTTAGAAGTCACCGGATCTTTTTGGGACAAAATGGCTCCTGCACCAATCTCAGAAGCATCTACCTCCACCTGAAATGGGAGTGAGACATCAGGTTGCCATAGAACCGGAGAAGAAGTAAATCTCCGCTTAAGCTCCTGAAATGCCGAGACTGCCTCTGGAGACCAATTCACTACATCAGCGCCGTTTTTGGTCAAATCAGTCAGTGGTTTCACAATACCAGAAAAATTACTTATAAATTTACGATAGAAATTAGAAAAACCACAAAACTTCTGGAGAGTCTTCAAAGAATTGGGCTGAACCCAATCATAAATGGCCTGTACCTTGGCCGGGTCCATTTCAATAGCCGACGGGGACAAAATAAATCCAAAAAATGAAATCCTCTGTACACCAAAGAGGCACTTCGATCCCTTAACATACAGGGAATTTTCCCTCATAATCCGGAACACAGTCCGGACATGTTCCACATGAGAATCCCAATCACTGGAAAGGGTCAAAATATCATCCAGATAAATGATCAAAAACTTATCCACAAAGTCCCGGAAAATATCGTTCATAAAAGATTGGAAGACAGAAGGGGCATTAGTGAGCCCAAAAGGCATCACCAGGTACTCAAAATGTCCCTCCGGAGTATTTAACTCCGTCTTCCATTCATCCCCATGCTGGATGCGAATAAGATTATACGCCCCCCCCTGAGGTCAAGCTTGGTAAACCAGCAGGCGCTTTTAACTCTGGAAAATAAATCAGAAATCAGGGGTGTAATGAGTACTGATATTTAACAGTGATTTTGTTAAGAGAACGATAATCAATACAAGGCCTTAATGAACCATCTTTCTTGGCCAGAAAAAAAACCCCAGCACCTAAAGGTGAAGAGGATGGTCTAATTTACCCCTTCTCCAACAACTCCTTGATATAAGATCGCATAGAATCATGTTCGGGTACCGATAAGTTGAAAAGCCGACCCTTGGGAAATTTGCACCCGGACATTAACTCAATTGCACAGTCATAACTCCTATGAGGAGGCAAAGACGCAGACTTACTCTCAATAAATACATCAGAAAAATCAGCCAAATAATCAGGAATATCATGAGACTGGGGAGAGGTGGAGAAAACAGGAGTGTCAATAAGAACACACTGACAACCCCAACTCACCACAGACACAGATTTCCAATCCAAAACAGGATTATGAGTTTGCAACCAGGGAAAACCCAGAAAAATAGTATCATGCAAATTGTGCAACACCAAAAATTTACAATTTTCTTAGTGGTCCGGGGCGACCCACATTATCACCTGGGTCCAAAACTGGGGTTTATTCTCCACCAAAGGAGTAGCATCAATACCCCTCAAAGGGATAGGAGTCTGCAGGGGTATCATGGGAAAACCACAACGTTTAGCAAAGTCTAAATCCATCAGATTCAAAGCTGCTCCTGAATCTACAAAAGCCTTAGCGAAAAATGTGGACAAGGAGCAGATCAGAGTAATTGCCAAAAGGAACTTAGGTTGTACACTGCCCACAGCAAATGTGTGCACAAAACGTTTTTCTTGTTTAGGGCAGACAGAAATAGTATGAGAGGCATCTCCACAGAAAAAACACAGCTTATTACGACTTCTAAACTCCTAATGTTGCGCCCTAGACAGAACCCTATCACATTGCATGGGTTCAGACATTCGTTCAAAAGGCGGCAACACCTCTCGTGTAGTTTTATGTTCACGTAAGCGCCGATCAACTTGAATGGCTAATGAGATAGAATCATCAAGACCAGAGGGAACAGGAAATCCCACCATAACATCTTTTACGGTTTCTGCCAAACCCTTCTGAAAGAGCGCTGCTAAGGCACCGTCATTCCATGTAGTAAGGACCGCCCACTTTCAGAATTTTTGACAGTATAACTCTGCAGAATCTGGTTCAATGCCAATACGGTTTTCTCAGCTTGATCAATAGCATTAGGTTCAACATACAACAACCCCAAAGCTTGAAAAAATGTGTCCACATTAGTCAGACTAGGATCAGAGAAAAAGCCCAATCCTGGGGATCGCCGCGCAGCAAGGAGATGACAATTTTAACCTGCTGCACAGAGCTCCCCGATGAGTTAGGCTTCAAGGCAAGAAATAGTTTACAATTATTCTTAAAATTCAAAAATTTAGACCGATCCCCAGAAAACACATCAGGAGTAGGGATTTTTGGTTCAACAGCAGCTGATTGAGCAAGATAGGCGGAAATTCTCTGCACTTCAGCAGCGAGCTGCTCAACACAATCAGACAATTGCTTAATCTCCATTAAAGAAAAATTCCTCCTACGGCCCCAGAGAAAAAGAGGAAAAAAATATATAAAAAAAAAATTCTGACACTTTTTTCTTTTTTTTCTTTTTTAAAATTCTCTCCTGCTTTTGAATACCCTAGAATCTGCGGTTTAGGCTGGTGATTCTGTTATGGTTGGGTCACCGAGGAGGAAAGCAAGACCAAGCTAAGCCACAAAAAAACAGAGAGGTTGGTAACTAAGCAGATTGCAGACCCCTGATCCTATCACAACAACTAGCAGTAGCCATGGAGCATATCTACGATGTTCCTAGACGCCTCGACACAGCCGGAGAAATAAATAAGCCTAAAGCAAGAAAGGGGAAATCTAAACTGCCCCAGAGCAGACCTCAAAGGAATAGATAGCCCCCAAACATATATTGTCGGTGAGACAAGATGAAAACACAAACTCAGGTAGGAAAATAGACTGAGCAAATGATGGGGCCAACACTACTTAGACAGGACAGGAAAGGAAAGACTGTCTGCAATCCTTGAAAAACCCTGCAAAAAATGCCCAACACGTCTGATAGAAAAATACTGAAGTCACTAGACTTCGCCCACTATATCAGCACTCTGGTTTATTCTGAAAGCAGAGCAAAAAGAGGCCAATCTAATAAGGGACAAAAACAAACTGGCACAAGCAGTAACATAAGGATGGAAATTCAGCACAGCCCCAGCCGGAGCTGGCTGACCACACAAAACTGAAATAGACAAAACCAGATCAAATGTGAACAATAGCAAAAGAACACTTTAGCTGAGGATGAAGTGACTGAGCTGGAAGCTAAGACCTCAGGAGGCAGGAAAAATCACCAGCATGGATAGAGGGAGTCGGCTGTCTTAAATCCAGTCAGAAACTCCAGATCTCCAGTCATTCTCCTCATTATCAGGTGGCAGGCCTCTGTTAATTAGACCAGTTCCATTACCTCCAGTAACCACCAGAGGGAGCCCGGAAAGAGAACTCGCGACCCCTGTGTCAATACAACCAGCTCCACCATCTTCACTAGTAACCAGAGGTAGGCCAGAAAGCGAATTCACAACACTATTAGCTTCAGTGTTTTGGAACCTAGAAGTTTGCTCCAGCATGTTATATACTGAAAGGGGTTAATCGGCCCTGTTTTGGCCTTTGTTTTTGTGGAGGGCTGAAGAGTGGATGGAAGGCTGTCTACCATATCTCCACCCCAGGGAGGGGTCTAGAGCGTAAATACACAGCCCTGTGACTCATTTGTTCTTTAGTATGCCTGGGGAGACTAACTCTAGAGTGGTGCTTGTGTTTACGCTAAACTGAACCTTGTGTTTTTGGTAATCCTAAGCCGGTAGATTCCTGAGCCATACAAACTGTATACCATTTGTTTTGCTTTACTGTTTTACCCAAAGGGCCATGTTTATTTTTACTTTGCACTGGTTTATGTCACATGTATTTAACAAACCAGTGGAAGATTTAAAGAAACAGTTTTCCTGTGTCTACCTCTGTGTGTAGCCCAGTGAGCCGATCCACCACATTTGGTGGAGAATTCGGGCAATTTCTCTATGAACCACGTGTGATGGCTGTGGACAAACTGCATGTCTTGACTGAAGGTGGCCATAAGCCAGGAAACGATGTCAGACAGCATGGAGGAGTTGATCAAACATCTGGTCCAAGTCCAACAACAGCAGCAACAGCAGCATCAACAGCAGCAGGTACAACAGCAGCAGCTGGTGCAACAAAAAACAAAGAAACTGTTGGTGCATTACCTCCAACAGCAGCGACAGCAACAGTAACAGGAGGTGCTTATGCGGCAGAAGGAACTTCTCGTAGAGGCTGTTCGTGGGAGGCTGGCAGCCCCTCCCTCAAGTCCAGGTGACGACACTTACGTCCGGAAGGCAGTAACTGGCGAGCCCCAGAAGGCTTGTTATAGCTTAAGGTTTCCTAATTTTGCATTCAGTGAGGATTTGCTATATCAGGTCACTAGACAGAGAGGGCGAGTATTAGAACACCTGTTAGTAATCGGACCGTATAGGCATAGGGTTCTGGAACTGACCCATTCTTATGTCTTGTGTGGGCATCTGGGAGTAGACAAAATCCAAGAGTGGATCTTTCAGAGGTTCTACTGACCTGGATGTCATTCAGAGAATGTTAATTACTGACGATTCTGTCCTGTCAGCTAACTGCTGTATCCCATTTCCACAGTCCCCTAGTGCCATTACCCATTATAGGGATCCCATTTGACTGGATTGCCATGGACCTTGTCAGGCCCCTAGTTAACTCCGCCACGGGGCACCAATTTATCCTTGTAGTTATGGACTATGCAACTTGGTACCCGGATGTAGTACCACTGATAAACTCCTCTGCCAGTAGTATAGCCCGAGAGCTTAGCGGGTGGATTCCTATAGTCATACAGACTGTAATCCATTTTGTTTTGCTTTCGTGTTATGCCCAAAAGGACGTGTTTATTTTTACTTCACACTGGTTTATGCTGCATGTACACTCACTGGCCACTTTATTAGGTACACCATGCTAGTAACGGGTTGGACCCCCTTTTGCCTTCAGAACTGCCTCAATTCTTCATGGCAGAGATTCAACAAGGTGCTGGAAGCATTCCTCAGAGATTTTGGACCATATTGACATGATGGCATCACACAGTTGGCGCAGATTTGTCGGCTGCACATCCCTGATGCGAATCTCCCGTTCCACCACATCCCAAAGATGCTCTATTGGATTGAGATCTGGTGACTGAGGAGGCCATTTGAGTACAGTGAACTCATTGTCATGTTCAAGAAACCAATCTGAGATGATTCGAGCTTTATGACATGGCGCATTATCCTGCTGAAAGTAGCCATCAGATGTTGGGTACATTGTGGTCATAAAGGGATGGACATGGTCAGCAACAATACTCAGGTAGGCTGTGGCGTTGCAACGATGCTCAATTGGTACCAAGGGGCCCAAAGAGTGCCAAGAAAAAATTCCCCACACCATGACACCACCACCACCAGCCTGAACCGTTGATACAAGGCTGGATGGATCCATGCTTTCATGTTGTTTACGCCAAATTCTGACCCTACCATCCGAATGTCGCAGCAGAAATCGAGACTCATCAGACCAGGCAACGTTTTTCCAATCTTCTACTGTCCAATTTCGATGAGCTTGTGCAAATTGTAGCCTCAGTTTCCTGTTCTTAGCTGAGAGGAGTGGTACCCAGTGTGGTCTTCTGCTGCTGTAGCCCATCTGCCTCAAAGTTCGACGCACTGTGCGTTCAGAGATGCTCTTCTGCCTACCTTGGTTGTAACGGGTGGCAATTTGAGTCACTGTTGCCTTTCTATCAGCTCGAACCAGTATGCCCATTCTCCTCTGACCTCTGGCATCAACAAGGCATTTCCGGCCACAGAACTGCCGCTCACTGGATTTTTTTTCTTTTTCGGACCATTCTCTGTAAACCCTAGAGATGGTTGTGCGTGAAAATCCCAGTAGATCAGCAGTTTCTGAAATACTCAGACCAGCCCTTCTGGCACCAACAATCATGCCACGTTCAAAGGCACTCAAATCACCTTTCTTCCCCATACTGATGCTCGGTTTGAACTGCAGGAGATTGTCTTGACCATGTCTACATGCCTAAATGCACTGAGTTGCCGCCATGTGATTGGCTGATTAGAAATTAAGTCTTAACACACAGTTGGACAGGTGTACCTAATAAAGTGGCCAGTGAGTGTATATAATAAACCTGTGGAAGATTTAAAGAGACAGTGTTTCTGTGTCTACCTCCGTTTGTAGCCGAGTGAGCCGATCCACCACATTGTACATAGTCGCAGTATTGTAGTAGTTATATTCTTGTACATAGGGGCCAGTATTATAGTAGTTATATTCTTGTACATATCTCGCAGTACTATATGTTCTTGTACATAGGGGGCAGTATTATAGCAAGTTATATTCTCGTACATAGGAGCAGTCTTATAGTAGTTATATTTTTTAATACAGGGGGCAGTATTATAGTAGTTATATTCTTGTACATATTAGGCATTACTATAGTAGTTATATTCTTGCACATAGGAGCAGTTTTCTAGTAGTTATATTTTGGAATACAGGAGACAGTATTATAGTAATTATATTCTTGTACATAGGGTTCAGTATTAGATCAGTTTTATTCTTGTATTTAGGGACAGTAATATAGTAGTTATATTCTTGTACATAGGGGCAGTATTATAGTAATTATATTCTCATACATAGGGAGCAGTAATATAGTAGCTATATTCTTGTACATAGGAGCAGTATTATAGCAATTATATTCTTGCACATAGGGGGCAGTATTAAAGCAGTTATATTCTTGTACATGGGGTCAGTATTATAGTAGTTATAGTAATTATATTCTTGTACATAGGAGCAGTATTATAGTAGTATTATAGTAGTTATATTCTTGCACATATGAGCAGTATTATAGTAGTAATATTCTTGTACATGGGAGCAGTAATATAGTAATTATATTCTTGTACATAGGAGCAGTATTATAGTAGTATTATAGTAGTTATATTCTTGCACATATGAGCAGTATTATAGTAGTAATATTCTTGTACATAGGGGGCAGTATTATAGTAGTTATATTCTTGTACATATGACCAGTATTATAGTAATTATATTCTTGTACATGGGGTCAGTATTATCGTAGTTATATTCTTGTACATATGAGGCAGTATTATAGTAGTTATATTCTTGTACATAGGGGGCAGCATTATAGCAAGTTATATTCTTGTACATAGGAGCAGTATTATAGTAGTTATATTCTTGTACATAGAGGGCAGTATTATAGTATTTATATTCTTGTACATAGGGGCAGTATTATAGTAGTTATATTCTTGTACATAGAGGGCTGTATTATAGTAGTTATATTCTTGTACATAGGAGCAGTATTATAGTAGTTATTTTCTTGTACATAGAGGGCAGTATTATAGTATTTATATTCTTGTACATAGGGGCAGTATTATAGTAGTTATATTCTTGTACATAGAGGGCTGTATTATAGTAGTTATATTCTTGTACATAGGAGCAGTATTATAGTAGTTATTTTCTTGTACATAGGGGGCGGTATTATAGTAGTTATATTCTTGTACATAGGAGCAGTATTATTATAGTAGTTATATTCTTGTGCACAGGAGCAGTATTATAGTAATTATATTCTTGTACATAGGGGTCAGTATTATAGTAGTTATATTCTTGTACATAGGAGCAGTATTATAGTAATTATATTCTTGTGCACAGGAGCAGTATTATAGTAATTATATTCTTGTACATAAGGGTCAGTATTATATTACTTATTGTCTTGTACATAGGTGAAGTGTTTATAATAGTTATATTCAATTCCATATTTTGAGACATGATGGAAATTAAATTCACATTTACGGAAAGGGTTTTGCTATTTTTTATCTTAAATCCAGTAAGATGATAATATGCACATACCGTATATAGTTCTCTATTGCTCCCGGCAGTCTTAAATGTAAAGACTCAGTACAATCAGCAGTGACAGCCATGGATACTTTTTTCCCTCTCCCAACCTCAATACACAATTCTTCTGGCAGCTTTTTCATTTCCTCCACATATAACATGAAAACAGTAACAAAGACGAAACATACCGTATATAGAATTGCCTTGGAGGATTACATTATCAGTAAACGATTTGAACATATAATTCCTGGAGGTAGGATATGATGGTAATTTACACTAAAATGAAATGTAGACTGATATGAACGCCATGTGCTATGACATGATCAGGTTTTCGTGGTCATTTACCAATTGGTCACCAGGAGGAAAGCTCTTGGCACATTATTGCATCCAGTGGATCATAGCAAACCATTGACAAGTCAACGGCTGGTCATCCTCTGTGGATCTTCAGTGGAGGCAAATCATTCCTTTGAGCTTTGTCTTTGATGTAAGAGCCTATATGACTGCAAAACTAACACTTACAGGGGTTCTCTAGGACTTTATTGTCATTACAGGCTCTTGTTGTTTCATCTGTAAAATTTTTTTGACCTCTGTGATAGGAAGAATGAAGGGGTCGCCAAGAACCCCTTTGATATTCCATAAGTCTCTAACAGCAGCTTAACTATCTACATTATGTTGTTCCGGGAGATATATAAACTTATTATAACAATAAAAATTGAGGGGGCACCACAGAGCAATCTGTGAGGGATCCTGACCTCAGCCTATAGAAAACATGAACCCAATACAACCAAAAGAGAAAGTATAGGCTATAATGAGGGGATCACCACATGGCATGGAAATCACATGTAAATTTTATTAAACATATAGGAACACACAAACACTTTAAAAACATTAAAATGGTCACACATGTGACACATAGATATAATACATGGGCTCGTAATGAAGCCCTAACCCACGAGACTTAAATATGCATGAAGTATCTAGTACCCATATAAACAGCATGCCATCGATAAAGAAAACTGTCCAGTCCACTATTGATACATATATCCGGACAGAATCCACACAAATATCCCCAATAAAGCCAGTGTCATGTTGAAATATGGGCACTCAAGTGGGTTACAAGAAGTTCAAATGGTTTAGATATAAATGATAAGACCTCTATTAGAATGCAGCTTACCCAAAGGTAAAAGTCAAGGGGTCCTGTATGGATAAATGACAGTTGCACGAGGTGCTCAAAGAGCTATGCCATTGAAAACACCCATTAGGATGAATGAAGATTTGAGATCCAAAAGCAGGTATAACCACAGCTAAAAACTCATCATGTGGTATGGGCATTACTCATAAATGAGAATAAAATACCGCTATGGCCATAGCTGATAGAACACACTTAAAGCCAGGTGGGTTAAAGAGGAGACCCGACGCGTGTCGCCACTCCTGGTGGCTTCGTCGGGGTCAGGGCAATGCCATGTGGTGATCCCCTCATTATAGCCTATACTTTCTCTTTTGATTGTATTGGGAGATATACAGTGGGGAAAAAAAGTATTTAGTCAGTCAGCAATAGTGCAAGTTCCACCACTTAAAAAGATGAGAGGCGTCTGTAATTTACATCATAGGTAGACCTCAACTATGGGAGACAAACTGAGAAAAAAAAATCCAGAAAATCACATTGTCTGTTTTTTTTCATTTTATTTGCATATTATGGTGGAAAATAAGTATTTGGTCAGAAACAAGCAATCAAGATTTCTGGCTCTCACAGACCTGTAACTTCTTCTTTAAGAGTCTCCTCTTTCCTCCACTCATTACCTGTAGTAATGGCACCTGTTTAAACTTGTTATCAGTATAAAAAGACACCTGTGCACACCCTCAAACAGTCTGACTCCAAACTCCACTATGGTGAAGACCAAAGAGCTGTCAAAGGACACCAGAAACAAAATTGTAGCCCTGCACCAGGCTGGGAAGACTGAATCTGCAATAGCCAACCAGCTTGGAGTGAAGAAATCAACTGTGGGAGCAATAATTAGAAAATGGAAGACATACAAGACCACTGATAATCTCCCTCGATCTGGTGCTCCACGCAAAATCCCACCCCGTGGGGTCAGAATGATCACAAGAACGGTGAGCAAAAATCCCAGAACCACGAGGGGGGACCTAGTGAATGAACTGCAGAGAGCTGGGACCAATGTAACAAGGCCTACCATAAGTAACACACTACGCCACCATGGACTCAGATCCTGCAGTGCCAGACGTGTCCCACTGCTTAAGCCTGTACATGTCCGGGCCCGTCTGAAGTTTGCTAGAGAGCATTTGGATGATCCAGAGGAGTTTTGGGAGAATGTCCTATGGTCTGATGAAACCAAACTGGAACTGTTTGGTAGAAACACAACTTGTCGTGTTTGGAGGAAAAAGAATACTGAGTTGCATCCATCAAACACCATACCTACTGTAAAGCATGGTGGTGGAAACATCATGCTTTGGGGCTGTTTCTCTGCAAAGGGGCCAGGATGACTGATCCGGGTACATGAAAGAATGAATGGGGCCATGTATCGTGAGATTTTGAGTGCAAACCTCCTGCCATCAGCAAGGGCATTGAAGATGAAACGTGGCTGGGTCTTTCAACATGACAATGATCCAAAGCACACCGCCAGGGCAACGAAGGAGTGGCTTCGTAAGAAGCATTTCAAGGTCCTGGAGTGGCCTAGCCAGTCTCCAGATCTCAACCCTATAGAAAACCTTTGGAGGGAGTTGAAAGTCCGTGTTGCCAAGCGAAAAGCCAAAAACATCACTGCTCTAGAGGAGATCTGCATGGAGGAATGGGCCAACATACCAACAACAGTGCGTGGCAACCTTGTGAAGACTTACAGAAAACGTTTGACCTCTGTCATTGCCAACAAAGGATATATCACAAAGTATTGAGATGAAATTTTGTTTCTGACCAAATACTTATTTTCCACCATAATATGCAAATAAAATGAAAAAAAAACCAGACAATGTGATTTTCTGGATTTTTTTTTCTCAGTTTGTCTCCCATAGTTGAGGTCTACCTATGATGTAAATTACAGACGCCTCTCATCTTTTTAAGTGGTGGAACTGGCATGATTGCTGACTGACTAAATACTTTTTTTCCCCACTGTATAAACTCTCTTCAAGTTTTGTGTAGGCCATGTACATATAATCAGAATCACCATGGGCTCTGTTTGCATGCATTTAAAGGGAACGTTTGAGCTGATTTATGCTGCTGAAACCAAGGGCAGCATGAGTTAGAGATCAATTACAGTATATTTTTCTTTGGAAGACTATGTCTTTTAAGAGGAAACCATTTGAAGAGATGGCTTCTTCTCAAATCACTCCAGGTGAGATATCTCCCTATGTATACACATGCTAGAGACCTATCACTCACCTGGAGCGATGTGGGAAAAAGACATTGGAATAGTCTAATCTCTGCCTTTGGTTCTCATATGAATCTTCAAACTATGTTGCCAAATTGGGTGGGTTGGGTATCATGAATTACGTGACAAGTTACCTTTTAAGGGTTAATCTAGCATAAGATTGTAAAGGGAGCATAAAACATCCATTTATACTATAGACTGAACATCACTCCAAAGCTTGAAGACTAATGTCATCTCCAAGTCTCCTTCAGTGTACCTTCTACTTATCATCCTTTGGGTGGTTACATAGAAACGGACTCTGGTTTGGAGAATGGTGAGGGTAAAATGGTATTACAGCTCACCTCCATTCACTTTAATGAGGGTTGGTTTGCAATACCAGACATAACACAAGGTCAGGGGTAGTGATGAGCGAGTATACTCGTTGCTCGGGTGTCCTCCAAGTATTTTAGCGTGCTCGGAGATTTAGTTTTCTTCATCTTATCTGCATGATTTGCGACTTGTAGAGAGGCTGAATACATGTGGGAAGTCCCTAAGGCCTCTTTCACACTTCAGTTTTTTTGCATCAGTTCAAATCCGCCAAAAAGTCATTCAAGCGGATCCGTTGTTAACTGATGTGAACGGATGGCACAGGATCCGTTTTTACACGGACCCTGAAAATGCGGAAATTTAAAGGAAATGCTGGCCGGGAAGGGGAGAGAGAGAGAGAGAGAGAGAGAGAGGGAGAGAGGGAGAGAGGGAGAGAGAGAGAGAGAGAGAGAGAGAGAGAAGAATTTCGGGTTAAATGAGTGTCTGGAGGATCCGCCACAGACAAAAACGTTACAAGCTCCGTTTTGAAATCTTTGAGGATGGTGACGGACAGCAATTTTTGGCGGATCCTCAAAAAAAACGGATGCAACGGACAGCAATCCATCACAATCCGCCATTAATGCAAGTCAATGGGGAAAAAAACGGATCCTCAAAAAAAATTTGAGGATCCGTTTTTTTCAAAACCTGGCGGATTGTGACTGATTGTAAAAAACGGAAGTGTGAAAGAGGCCTAAGGCCTCTTTCACACATCAGTTTTTTGCCTTCAGGCGCGATCCGGCTTTTTTTTGTAAAACCGGATCCGGCAAAATGCAATGCCGGATCCAGTTTTTCCCCATTGACTTGCATTAGCGCCGGATCGTGCCGGATGGCATTGCGTTTCATCCGTTTTTTGCCGGATCCGGCAACTTGTCTCATTCCGGCGTCTGGAAAAAACGGCTACTGTAACGTTTTTTGTCTCCGGCGAAAAAGCCGGAAGCGCCGGATCCGGCGCTTCCAGCTTTTTGCTACAATGAAAGTCTATGGGCGCCGAAATGCGCCGGATCCAGAAAAAGACGGATCCAGCCACCGGATCCGTTTTTTTAAGTCTGCGCATGCTCAGATCCAATTGGCCAGCCCCCAGGAACAGATATAACCTGCTAGACGGATCCAGCAAAAAAACGGATCCGTTTCTACAGTTCTCCAAAATTTATGCCGGATCCGTTTTTTCTAAAAATAGCCGGATCCTGCCTGACGGCAAAAAACTGATGTGTGAAAGTAGCCTTACAAACAGACATTCCACACATGTATTCAGACTGTCTAGCAGTCGCAAATCATGCAGATGAGATGACAAAAACAATCTCCGAGCACGCAAAAATACTCGGAGGACACCCGAGCATGTTCGGGAAAACCCGAGCAACAAGTGTACTCGCTCATCACTAGTCAGGGGTGTTGCTGTTTCAGGAAAAAAAGCATCCAGTTTATGAACCTGAGGCAACCCCTTTTTAATGGGTTTTCCAGTTCAGGAAACCTCTTATTAAATTCCCAGAGGTGCGTCCTCTCTTGGCCAGAGTTGAATGTGATTATAATAAGCATTTCATGTTATGGATGACTTGTCCTGTTCTTTAGGACACTGATGACCCCTTGATGAGATTGGACATTGTGTAATGCTTAAACTTACCAGTGGTGGTGCAGCAGAGAAACTGAACACCTCCAGAACAATTTATAGCCGATCGCTGGGGATCGAAGCAGAGGGACACTTTGTGATCTACTAATGATCACGGAACAGTACAGATTGTCCAAAGTGGAGAATCCATTTAAGCAGTAAATACAAGATTTACGATAGTGGCGTATAAAGACGCCCCTCCATTAAAGATATTCATGCTCATCTGTAGTCCCTGATCCCTTTAGTCCCTGGGTTCTGGCCCTGCTATGGCTAGATTTACATCTATTACCTGAACTGTGAGCAGGATTTCTCTACTCATGATGGTTGGGGTCTATAAAACCTGTAAACTAGAACTCGTGCCCTGTACTTACACCCCGCTCCTTGCTGGCAAATTAATTCCACTATTAATGTAATTGCTGATGAGGCTTTTATTTAATCTTTGTGAATCTCCTCATTACCTGGCTCACACAGAGAGATTTATCACAGGTCTCCGAGCGGGACGGTGGTATTTTCTCTAATAACGCGCCACTGAATCTTTAGAAAATAAAAGCCCGGGGTTGTATATCAGGCTGAGATCCCGCTGAGGGTTTTATTATACATCCTAAATCTAAAGAGTAGAGGAGGGGCTCAGTCCAGGGATATCATCCATTAACTGCGGAACATGTACACAAATTAATTGCGCAGATTATTTCACTGGTAGGAAATAAATTATTTCAATTTAGAAAAAATAATAATTGCAGTGTGAATAGATGTGTAGATGCCATTGTTTATTCTGGAAAAAATTGCTGCCACATATACAGCGTATAAAATCGCAGTATCAAGTGCATTCGATCAACAATTCATACATACAGTAGATATTATTAACACTAGAAAGGTATATTTAATATTTTCCCAAATCATGAGGCTGAGGATGATCAGATTCATCCCTGTTAGGAATTATGGAATTGTAAGAAACAGGTAAAATGATGACTTAAAGGACCCATCGCCAGATAAAAACTGTCCAGTTTTTGTTCCTATTTTATCCCTGCTGCTCCCCTTAGTAAACTTTCTTTTTCTTTTCGAAAATCCTCCAAATGTTTTCAGAGATATTGGCCTTTTTATTTAGCACTAATTTTTATGATCTTTTCCAAGGGGAGGTGGCTCACAGAGAAACTACAGAGCGCAGCCTAAGGATATGCCCTAGAACATCCTGTGAGACACGCCCCATTGGTAAAAATCAGCACATGACCAACTATTGATACATAGATGTAGACACTGGAATAGAGATGAGCGACTTTGCCTTTTCTCGGGTCGAGTCGGGTTTCATGAAACCAGGCTTTCTCAAAAGTCGGGTAGAACGAAATCGGCCGATTATCGTGAAAAGTCAAAGGCCGACTGAAACACGAAACCCAATGCAAGTCAATGGGGAACCAAGGTCGGCAGTGAGTGAAGGACAGGAAACACACCTACAGTGCCCATTTCAATGCCAAAAACATCACTTCTTATTATTTAAGCTTGTCAACTTTAATTTACTTTATAATAATAGTTAGGCATTGAAAACTGGGGGTTATTTGGCTAAAGTTGTGGGGGGGGGTAGGGCTGGCTCCAGATTTTCGTGGGCCCTGGGCCAAAGAGTGTCACTGGGCTCTTTTAACACATGCCACAATTCATGATCCTCTGATACGGCAGAGAAATAGCGGTATAGCACAAGGAAAAATACTTCACTTCTTACATCTCATGACTGATATCCATTTTAAATTCTCCAATAGCTCCAAAAACGGACAGTATATTACTCCATACAGTATTATGGCCAAAGTTTCATCAAGGTCAGATTCTGGCTGTGTAGAGTGCGAGGGGAATGTAGTGGTCTGGGTCAATGTACCAGCAGAATCATCTAGCAGTGGCTGGGGATCAGTGCACTTGTGGCGCCCCCAGGAGTACGGTCGTCACAGTGGCATTTCCTTCTTCCTAGGGAGTGTGATGTCATGCTTGGGAGCAATGAAGGATCTCTCTAGCAGTTAAACCAACACACAACACAGTTCCCACTCCAGGCCAGCAGGGAGACCTCTGAACCTGACTGCTGAGGAGCTGCTCTCTGTGGTCGGGAGGAGATAAGTTAGGGCAGTCTGTAAAGGGAAGGGGAAGTGTGTGGACATGAGAAGGGGAGCTGGAGGATGAGCAGAGTTAAGGCTCACTCCTAGCTGGAGCGCATGGTCAGGATTCCGGTCTCCGAGTTTGTAGGGACACTGACGGTCCTGCAGCAGAAACCGGAGGAAGTAGCAGCTGTAAATGCTCTGTTCCCAACTAAGGCTCGGAGGCCCCAGCAGCGACGTGTGTGAGCCAGAAGGAAAAGGCTATGGCTGCCTGCCATACGAGAAAGTTCCAAAAGAGAGTCAACAAGGGAAACTTCAGTGAACTCAGTAATGCGAGTACCTCAGATAAGCGCTAGAACTGAGGCCACAGTACCTATCTGCAGAGAGAGAATTCCAAATTTGCTTCCAGGCTGACCAACTCCTTCTCCATCTGTACTCTGGGTCCTGGACGGCACTTACCAAGTACAGGTAAAGGAACTGCACGACTGTGTCTGTCATCTTTCTTCTGCGCCTGGTGCACGGCTCTCCTACATCCTGCACTGCACACCATCTACCAACTCTTTCATCTGCCCTGCGACTACGGCCCTACCTGTGCAGGGCTTCTACATCTTAGCTGCACCACAACATCTGTACCAGAGAAGCGACACTGCAGCGCGGGTCAATCTGATCAGAAACCACAGGTGGCGTCACGTATCATTCACCTATAAACGTTATTCACCCCTTTGCATGGACGTCCAGGGCCACGGAACAGGTCATCACCACCAACATGACACATCCCTCTGAGACACCGGCCCAGTACCGATTAACCCCACAGCCCTGGCTGGCCACCCACACTGCATGTCAGATTCATCTTGGACTGAGGAATTCACGATTTGACTTGATAACCCAGGCATGGTATGATAGAAAGAGCTACATGGACTAATGTGAAGTGTGGCCTGCTGCATCATTCACTTTTGGTGGGGGTGAAGGACACAAGGAAAGGGGTTCTTCTTGACCAGGAGCCAGCACTTGACGACTCAGTGCTTGAATTTTTTGAAACTTCAGAAGAGGAGGGACATATTTACTGGAGTCTGTTTCGGCAATGTAAGCCAAAACCAGTTCCTGATGCTCCGGCTTTAAAAGCGGTTAACCTACTCCCAGAAAAGATAGCCTTCCAGGCGTTCCAGGGCCAGACCATGACGCAGGCTCAACACCTCCTGCCTTAGCTGCTATTGTGCTTTTGCCACTACCAACAGATGCACCACCAACATCAGCACCAGCTGGCTCCCCCACGCCCACGTCCGCGGCCTCTTCCACCAAACTTCAAAATGTTGCAGAACATGAACCCAAAATAACATCATATATATGGTACTGTATCAGAAGCGTACAGCTCTATACAGTCAAAGGATGATTGTCAATCTCTTTATATATACCATCAGTCACACAGAGACGCTCACAGGCTCAGTATGGATTAGACAAGAATATAAAAAGTAGAAAAAGTGTACAGTATCATCAGATAGCAAGTATATATAGTATAGTTTAAACATTATAAATCTCCGTAGATATTTCAGGAGGCAGACACAGACGCTCTCAGGCTCAATATGGATTACAACACAATCTAAAAAGCCGTAAAACGGTAATGGATCTGAAGAGTACAGCTGTACACAGTGTAGGGGTCATTGTTGTCAATTTCAGTATTTATTTCCACAGTCAGAAAATAACTCTCACTTGGTCAGTTTGGATTAGACCAGAATAAAAAAAGCAGTAATTGGGTAATGTATCACAAGCGTAGAGCTGTATACACTAGTGTTGGGGTAATTTTTAAATGTACATCTAAATTGCAGGAGTAACCCACAGACTGTCACACGCTCAGGATGGATCACACAACAATATAACAAGAAGATCCGCAAGAAATAATCACACATGTGGGACAATGTTCCAGGTGTCAATGATACACTTAGAGTGGTGGGTGGATGAGGACTTCCTGGAAGAAAGGGTACGGTATATATAGCATAGTTTAAACATTAAAAATGTACGTCTATATATTCAGGAGTAGTGTTGAGCCACCCCGCTAGTGTTCCAGTTCGTTTTAGTTCATCGAACACAAGGCAAGTTCGTTGAATGTTTGTCGAACACCATTGTAAATAATTGCAGACAAACACATACAAACACAGAAAACAATTACAAAACACCTTAAAAGGTGTCCCAAAGCATACAAAATGCTCAAAATACAAAAATAACATATGGAAAACGGCAACTACATATAGAAAGAGGTGGAGGAGTAAAAGGAGGAGGAGGAGACACAGATATAGGCATGTCATGCCCTTATGAAGTCAAGAAAGGCTGGAATAAAAATGTAAAATACCAAAAAACTGTAAAAATCTGAAATTGAAGACGATCATATACCGTCAGACCTCCCACCATAAATTAGGCCAACTGCTGATCGGTGGCGTTATTCCCACGATCCTCCGAACAGCATCCATGAAGGCAAAGTGTTTGGTTTCCGGGGGCAGTATGGTTGCAAAGCTGAACCTTAAAGGAATGTCCAGAAGGGCACCACCAGGAGTGGAGCCTGCGGCTTAATTCGACTCCACCCGGGAAACCTCAACCATGCCAGCTACAGAAAAGATTGACAGATTGCAAGCTTTGTTGATTCTGTGGGTTTTGGTGGATGTCCGTTTTTAGTTGTGCTAGCGATTTGTCAGCTTAATTCCGTTAACGAACGAGACTCCGGCATGCCCCCACGGTACGCGTCAAGCTTACTAGAGGGACACGCGATGCTCTGGCACGTGAGATCGATCAATAATAGGTCTGTCATGCCCTTACATGTCCGAGGCTGCATGCACGCTACACTGAAAGGTCCAGCGTGTGTCGCTTACAGGTGCAGATAACCCGCTGAACCCCATTAGTGATGGGGATCTGGGATTACAATTCTTCCCAGCGAACAAGGATTTCCCAGTAAGTGCAGGTCAACCGGAATTCCGAAATTAGGCCTAACCGGCATTCCAGAAAAAATGAAAAAATTAAGTGTCCAAACCACAGGTGCTGTAACTTGCTTAACAGCTGGGCTACTATGCTGAGTAGCACGCAGTTCTTACATAAACAGGCGGCATAGCTTGGTTCACTGGTGGGCTCCTCTGCTGAGTAGCAGACAGTGCTACAAGGCCCAAAAGGATTTTCTGGACAAGATGCGGCAAAAAATAATTAGAAACGCACACGGTGTAGCTCCTTGACAGGTGTACTACACCGCTTGCTACCACACACCGCTACTATGCCATTAAACAGTCTATTAACATTGAAAACCATTATTAATGTGAAAATGAAGATACACTTTTGGTGAAAGAACCGTTCTCGAACGGAAAATCGAACAGCCGAATTTTAAGCAAAGTGTTCGAGTTCGACGAACGGCTCGAACACCGCCCAAAACAGCTGGAATTTTAACTTGGCGAACAGGTCGACTCGAACATCGCTCATCTCTAATCAGGAGACAGACTCAGACGTTCTCAGGCCCAGTATGAATTCGACAAGATTGTAGAAAGTTGAGAAAGGGTACAGTATCACCCGATAACAGGTATATATGTAGCATAGTTTACACTTGCAAAAACCTATGTCTATATATCAGGAGGCTGACTCAGAGGGTCTCAGGCCCAGTATGGATTTGACGTGATTGTGCAAAGTTGAGAAAGGGTACAGTATCACCAGATAACAGGTATATATAGCATAGTTTAAACATTAAAAACCTATGTCTATATATCAGGAGGCAGACTCAGAGGGTCTCAGGCCCAGTATGGATTTGACGTGATTGTACAAAGTTGAGAAAGTCTACAGTATCACCAGATAACAGGTATATATAGCATAGCTTAAACATTAAAAACCTATGTCTATATATCAGGAGGCAGACTCAGACGGTCTCAGGCCCAGTATGGATTCGACGTGATTGTAGAAAGTTGAGAAAGGGTACAGTATCACTGGATAGCAGGTATATATAGCATAGTTTAAACATTAAACATCTGCGTGTATATTTCCGGAGTCCGACAAAGATACTCACAGCCTCAGTATGGATTAGACCAGAATCTAAAAAGTAGAAAAAGGTTATGTTTTCGAAGCGTACACCAGTATACACTGTTGGGGTATTTTTCAATCTTCATATATATTTCAGTCTCAATTGGATTGGCATGAGAGGAGACATTTAAAAATGTGGACAGGAATGTCACACGCCTGTGAGTCGGAAAACCGTGAAAGCTGATGATAAACCACCACTGCATCTCATTGTGAGTCGACGTTCATAACAAATGGAAGCCATTGATCATCTGAAGATAGAGCCCAGCAGGAGAGGGCACAGCTATGTCTTAACCATCATCTATCATTTCACCAAATTTGCATTGGCAGTCCCAGTGAAGTATTTAACAGGCCAGACTACACAGTGTTGGAGCAGGGAGAGGTAAGTATTGCAAGTGCTGGTGCCCTGAGCAAGCAGGGGGGGGCCCACTCGTGGGTGGCGGACCTGGCACAGGGCCCCTCATAGTATGCCGGTGTGTCTGATGGCGGGTGTGCACCCCCACCGTCAGAGACACTTGATTCTACTATGAGGGACCTTGTGCCAGTGCCATTGCCAAAGAGTATGCCCACCCACCTGTTCAGGGCAACGGCACTCGCACGGGTGCGTGCGCCAGGTGGTGACCCCGGCCCTGTGGGGGGAGGCAGCCCAGTTAGGGAGGTGGAAAAAATGGCACATGTTGATCTTGGACATTCAGCAGCTGCAAATGGAGTAATTGGAGAAGTCCGCGGATGAGGAGGACAAAAGCAAGCCATTTTTCTGGCAACCTACGTGTCAGCAGGGGAGGGTGGGACAAAATCCGTTGAAACCCATGCATGGTTCATTTTAATGAATGATGGGTCCTTTTTTCTGGCAGGATTGAACTAGCAGCACTGAAGACTCGTTCAGATAACACACTAGCAGCAGGGAAGGCAAGCTCCTGTAAGGCATATTGTGCTAATTCAGGTAAGGTGTCAAGTTTACTGGCCCAATAGTCAAAGGGGAATAACTGGTGAGGGAGAACATCGATATGGTAGGAGAAGTAGTTTGTTACCATAGTTGACAACTGCTGTCTCCTGTCACTTTCGCTCGATGCAGTATTACCAGTCGTGTGAGCAGTACTTGAAAAATCAGTCCACAACATGGTCATGAAACCCCTGTGTCCAACGCCACTTCGGCTGTGTGCACCACGAACACCTCTTCCATGTTGCCCCCTACGGCTCGTTGGAAAAACATCACCGCCACTGTGTGCTGGAAATGCCTCAAACAAACGGTTTACCAGAGTTGCTTGTTTGTTAGCCAATATTAGCTCTAAGTTCTCCTGTGGCATGATGTTTTGGAATTTGCCTTTATAGCGTGGATCCAGGATGCTGGCCAACCAGTAGTCGTCATCGTTCATCATTTTGGCAATGCGGGGGTCCCTTTTTAGGATCTGCAAGGCATAATCAGACATGTGGGCCAATGTTCCAGGTGTCAATGATGCACTGCGAGTGCTGGATGGAGGAGCACTTTCTGGCAAATCCACATCCCTCCAGTCACGCACAAACCCTGTACCTGACCTTGCAACGCCAACATTTTTTCTTTCCCCCTGAGAAGCATCCTACTCCCAAAATAATCATCCCCATCATCCTCCTCCTCTTCTTCTTCTTCCTCCACCTCGTCCACGAGACTTCCCTGAGCAGACAATGGCTGACTGTCATCAAGGCTTCCCTCCTCCTCTTCCTCCTCGGCTGCAGACGCCTGCTCCTTAATGTGCGTCAAAGTTTGCATGAGCAGACGCATAAGTGGGATGCTCATGCTTATGATGGCATCATCTGTGCTTACCAACCGTGTGCATTCCTCAAAACACTGAAGGACTTTACAGAGGTCTTTCAGCTTCGACCACTGCACACCAGACAACTCCATGTCTGCCTGCAAACTGCCTGCCCATGTATCCTCCCACAAATAAATTACAGCCTGCCTCTGTTCATACAGCCTCTGAACCATGTGCAGGGTGGAGTTCCACCTTGTAGCAATGTCGATAATTAGGCGGTGCTTGGGAAGGTGGAGCAATCGCTGCAGCTTCTGCATACGACTGGAGTGTACGGGCGACCGGCGGATGTGCGAGCACAGTCTTCACACCTTATGGAGCAGGGGTGGTAACTCCAGATAATTATTAAGGAAGCGCTGCACCACCAGGTTCAAGGTGTGAGCCAGGCAAGGTATGTGTCTGAGTTTTGAAAGGGCTATGGCTACCACAAAATTCCAGCCGTTATCACTAACTACTAACATTACACTTCCTGGCGCCGCTGGAGTGGAAGCCTGTTACAGTAGCTCCTTCTTTGCTCTCCTTTTTTCTATTTTCTATTTTTCCTTTCTCTTTTTTTTATTGTTACTCCTAAGGGACATTGCACTATGGAAAACCATAAGAGGACCTGGACCTTTGATGGACTTTTTACCTTGTTTTTTCTTGGATCTATTGTGTTGGGAAATCCAGGAACTGAACAAGACCCTATTGTCTACTCCAGAGAAGCTATACTGCTGCTTAGAGACACAGCAAGGCAGCATGCTGCTAATAGACCAGAGGACATTCCACCAGAAATAAGGAGGACTAAGAGAAGAGGTTGCAGAGCTGGAGCCCTCAGGAAAGCTAGAAGAAGGCGCTATAGACCTGCTCTTCCCTCCGTCATTATGGGCAATGTGAGATCACTCGGGAATAAGATGGACGAACTGTCGGCGCTGACCAGACATCATTGGGAATTAAGGGAGAGCAGCATGTTGCTGTTTACAGAGACCTGGCTCACCGAAGGTACTCCGGACACTGTTGTCTCATTGGATGGCTTTAAACTCATTCGCGCGGACAGGACAAGGGAGAGCGGTAAGAGGAAAGGCAGAGGGCTGGCGATATTTGTGAATGATAGATGGTGTGACTCTAGGTACATCGTGGTCAAAGAGCAAACATGCTGTAAGGACATTGAGCTATTAGCTGTGGGCATGAGACCTTTTTATTTACCGAGGGAACTATCGCATGTAATCATGATAGCTGCATATGTCCCCCCTTCTGCGAAAGCTGATGCCGCCACTGAGGTCCTACAATCCACAGTGAGCATGATGCAGTCCCTTCACCCCCAAGCACTCCTTCTGGTTTCGGGAGACTTCAATCATATGTCTCCAGCATCCATTCTACCCAGTTGCACACAGTATGTTGCCTGCCTCACTAGAGACAACAAAACATTGGACTTGTTCTTTGCCAATGTGAGAGGGGCATATACCTCGTCAGCCCTACCGCCCCTTGGAAGATTGGATCACAACCTAGTACACCTCCAACCCGTGTACAAGCCACTTGTACAGAGAGAACCTGCTGTCACTCGCACAGTGAGGATATGGACTGAGGAGAGTGATGATGCTCTGAGAGACTGCTTTGAAACAACCACTTGGGAAGTGCTGCAAGATTCCTATGGTGATGACATGGAAGGTCTCACACACTGTATAACGGACTACATTAATTTCTGTGTAGACAACACGGTACCCACAAAAGTAGTGAGGTGCTTCTCTTACAACAAACCATGGATCAGCCCCGGAATAAAGGCTCTTCTCAAAGAGAAGAAGTTGGCCTTCAGATCAGGTGACAAGGGCAGGCTGAGAGAGGTTCAGAAGGATCTGAAGTATCTAATCAGGCAGGGAAAAGCTAATTATAAGAGAAGGATTGAACTGAAATTGTCACAGAAAAGGATCCATGAAGTCTGGGAGGGTCTAAAGTCTATATCTGGGCATAGACAGACTGTCTCCAAGATGGTTGTAGATAAAGAGGGGCGTAATGAACTTAATCTATTCTTTAACAGATTTAATCACACACTGGCTGCTCCTGCCCCTGCATACCATTCACACCTCTCTGCTACAATAACCTCACCCCCTGCTGCAACTTGTCAACTGAGCCAGGGTCTGTTCTTCACAAGTACCCAGGTTGCAAAAGAACTGAATAAGATCAAAGTTTTGAAGGCTGCAGGTCCTGACGGCATCAGTGCAAGGCTAATCAAAACCTGCGGGCACCAGCTGAGTGAGATCATTACATATCTGTTCAATATGAGCCTGAGAATGGGTATAGTACCACAACTGTGGAAATTATCGTGTGTGGTACCAGTTCCGAAGAAACCTTATCCGAAAGACCTTAATGACTATAGACCTGTAGCATTGACATCACACCTGATGAAGGTACTAGAGAGATTGGTTCTCACACGTCTCTGTCCTCTAGTGAGCTCGGATATGGACCCTCTCCAGTTTGCCTACAGGCCGGGCATTGGTGTGGATGATGCCATTATCCACCTTCTAGATAGGACTCTCTCTCACCTGGAGAAACCTGGGAACACTGTGAGAATAATGTTCTTCGAATTCTCTAGTGCTTTAAACACCATACAGCCAAGTCTACTGAGAGACAAGCTGGGCCTTGTTGGTGTGGACCTCCAACTCTCCACCTGGATCCTTAACTACCTCACGAACCGACCTCAGTTTGTAAATGTTCGGGACAGTGTGTCAGACACAGTGATCTGCAATACAGGGGCACCTCAAGGTACAGTTCTTGCCCCTTTTCTCTTCACACTGTACACTGCGGATTTTAGGTGCAACTCATCTAGCTGCTACTTGCAGAAGTATTCTGATGACTCTGCAACAGTAGGCCTCATCACAGGAGGAGATGAAAGAGCGTACCGAGATACTAACCAAGCTTTTGTGGAGTGGTGTCAGAGGAGCCACCTTAGGATTAATTCTGGAAGACCAAGGAATTGATGGTGGACTTTCGCAAGGGCAAAAATCCACCAGTAGTGGTGAACATTCAGGGAAATGACATTGAGATAGTCAACACCTATAAGTACCTTGGTGTGATCCTCAATAATAAGCTTGACTGGGCCCATCACTTGGATGCAGTGTACAGGAAGGGCCAAAGCAGGCTTTATCTGCTCAGAAGGCTGAGAGCCTTCGGTGTTAGAGGGGCACTCCTTGCATCCTTCTTCAACTCTGTTGTGGCATCAGTCATCTTCTTTTGTGTGGCGTGTTGGGGTAGTGGCATATCAACCAGGGACAGGAATAGGCTGGACAAACTGATTAGAAGGGCCAGCTCTGTCCTGGGATGCCCCCTTGACCCAGTTCAGGAAGTAGGCGACAGGAGGATACTGGCCAAGGTGAACTACATGGTGCAGAATGATTCCCATCCCATGCATGAGACCGTGACAAAGATGTGCAGTACTGTCAGTGACCGGCTACTTCATCCTAAATGTGAGAGGGAGCGCTATCGAAAGTCCTTCCTTCCTGCTGCAGTTAGGCTGTATAACCAGCACTGTCCAAAACGGAGAACAACCCAAACAGAGAAATGATAGATCCAAAGTTGTGACAGTCCGGTTACATTTATTTATTTTTTTTTCGTATATGTACCTACCTACTGTCAATGTAATGCCTTTATGCATCTGTATCTGTACTTGTTCCTGCCTTGCTGCTGTAATGCTCTGAATTTCCCCATGGTGGGACGATTAAAGGATTATCTTATCTTATCTTATCTTATCTTACCTTGCCTGCCTCAAGATGTAGACTGCCCAGCCATGACTCAGTTTGTCACTGCAAGTAGTCGGCCACTACCTCCGTGGTGTGCCTGTTGTCGCCCAAACACATCATCTTCAACACAGCCTGCTGATGCTTACCACTAGCTGTTCAAGAGTGGGACAACTCATGTGCAACACTGGCAGTAGGATGGAGTGCTCGTGCGACTGCGCTCTGTGGACAAGCTTTTGCTTCTGGATGAGGAGGGTCGAACGCCTACAGCCAACTGTTTCCTATACCGTGGGCTAGGCAGCACTGTCCCTCCGCTGCTGTTCCCTGTGGACCCTACATCCACCACATTAACCCAGTGCGCAGTGATGGACACGTAACGGCCCTGGCCATGCCTACTGGACCATGCATCTGTTATGAGGTGCACCTTTCCACTCACTGATTGCTTGAGTGCATGGACAATGCGGTCTTTCACATGCACGTGGAGGGCTGGGATGGCTTTTCACGAAAAGAAGTGCCGACTGGGTAGGTCATAGCGTGGTACTGCTTAGGCCATGAGCTCGCGGAAAGCTTTGCTTTCAACCAACCGGTAGGGCATCATCTCTAACGAGATTAGTTTGGCAATGTGGGCATTCAAAGCCAGTGTACGCGGATGAGAGGATGAGTACTTTCTTGTCCTACTCAGAGTCTCTGGTAGGGTGAGCTGGACTTGAGAGCTGTATATGGTGGAACTAGCGGTGGACGTGGTGGACTGAGAGAGGGTTGATGATGGTGATGGTGTTGGTGGTGTTGCTGATGGCCTAGATTCAGTCTTTCGTAGCAATAACATTGTGATTCCATGACTGATTTGCCCTTGCGACGACACCTCGACATTTGCTGCTGGTCGTGTGCTAACTGGTGGGTTTACAGTGGGGGAAGCGATGTAGTGATGCTAACTACCTTCATTCCGAGCAGGTGCACACGTGGTACGTGAGGTTTAGTAGTCCATCCACGCTTGCAAGTGCATGGTGGTTAAATGTCTAAGCATGCAACTGGTATTCAAATTTCTCAGATTTTTCCCTCGGTTAAAGGTCTTTGCGCACTTCTTACAGATAACTTTTGCCTGATCATTAGGATTTTGTTAAAAAAAGTGCCACACTGCACTCTTCCTACTATGGAAGACATTTTGAGACCTTGCACGCTGTGTATTTGACCATCTGGCCAAGCTGTCCTGCAACTCTTTTGGTTTTTGTAACACGTTTTTGGACTGCTACGGTCATGCCAGATAACAGCTGTTGCGATGTCGTTGCCTGCTGTGGATCCTCCTCCTCCTCTTCTGAGCTATTGGCAGCGGCACCCTCTTCCCCCAATGGTTGCCAATCTGGGTCAACAACTGGGTCATCCATCACCTCTTCTTCAATTTCATGTGCACCTTCCTCTGTGTCACCGTGTAAGGTGGTATAGTATGCTAGAAGGGGCACCTGAGTTTCATCAGGGTCTGATTCTGCCTCATTACACTGCGAGGACAATGTAGTGCTCTGAATGAATGTACCAGCAGAAAAAACTAGCAGTGGCTGTGCATCAGTGCACTCCATGTCAAATTCATCTTGGACTGGGGAATTCACGATTTGACTTGCTAACCCAGGCACGGTATGTGAAAAGAGCTCCATGGAGTAATCTGTAGTGTGGCCTGCCACATCCTTCACTTTTGGTAGGGGTGAAGGACACAAGGAAAGGTGTTGATCCTGACCAGGAGCCTCCGCTGACGACTCAGTGATTTTATTTTTTGAAACTTCAGAAGAGGAGGCGAGAGAGCTGGAGGCTGTGTCAGCAATGTAAGCCAAAACTTGTTCCTGAAGTTCCGGCTTTAAAAGTGGTTTACCTACTCCCAGAAAAGAGAGCCTTCGAGGCCTTGTGGAGCCAGACGATGAAGCAGGCTCAACACCTCCTGCCTTAGGTGCTATTGTGCTTTTGACACTACCAACAGATGCAACACCACCACCACCACCATCGGGACCAGCTGGCAAACCCCACCCACTTCCATGGCATCTTCCACCATACTTCCTCATTTTTATGAAAATATACCCAAAATACCACCAGCTATATGGTACTGTAAAACAAGCTAGAAGGTGTATCTACTATTGGTGAGAATTTGAATCTCACTATAGATTTGAGGACGCTGAACTATTGTCTCAGGCCCAGTAGAGATTACACCTCAATGTAACAGGCTGAAATTGGATGGTGTATGACAAGGTGGAGGGTGTCTATAGGATTGGTGAGAATTTGAATCTCACTATAGATTTGAGGACGCAGAACTATTGTCTCAGGCCCAGGAGAGATTACACCTCAATGTAACAGGCTGAAATTGGATGGTGTATGACAAGGTGGAGGGTGTCTATAGGATTGGTGAGAATTTGAATCTCACTATAGATTTGAGGACGCAGAAGTATTGTCTCAGGCCCAGGAGAGATTACACCTCAATGTAACAGGCTGAAATTGGATGGAGTATGACAAGGTGGAGGGTGTCTATAGGATTGGTGAGAATTTGGATCTCACTAGAGATTTGAGGACGCTGTACTATTGTTTCAGGCCCAGTAGAGATTACACCTCAATGTAACAGGCTGAAATTGGTTGGTGTATGACAAGGTGGAGGGTGTCTATAGGATTGGTGAGAATTTGAATCTCACTATAGATTTGAGGATGCAGAACTATTGTCTCAGGCCCAGGAGAGATTACACCTCAATGTAACAGGCTGAAATTGGATGGAGTATGACAAGGTGGAGGGTGTCTATAGGATTGGTGAGAATTTGGATCTCACTATAGATTTGAGGACGCTGAACTATTGTCTCAGGCCCAGTAGAGATTACACCTCAATGTAACAAGCTGAAATTGGATGGTGTATGACAAGGTGAAGGGTGTCTATAGGATTGGTGAGAATTTGGATCTCACTATAGATTCGAGGACGTTGACAATGATGCTCTCAGTCCAAGTATTGACGCAGGCAGCCTAATAAGCAGGACTGCTGCACACACAAAAGGGTGGAAAAATGAACGCTTGGTAACTGTGCAGAAAAGAGGAAGAAAAGTATTTTTGCTTTTAAAAAAGCAGTTTGCACAGTAGTGTGCAAACAGCAATGCAACTATCAGAGAACCTTATAAAGCACCCTAATAACCAACAGAGCTGATGCACAAAAATAGAGCCTCACAAAGTGTTGTGTTGTAAGTGGAAATTGCTAACAGCAGAAGCAGTTTTTTGGTTCTTCTTCCCTGCCTAACGCTCTCCCTTATTCTGAATCAGCAGCAGCAAACTCTCCCTAATGCTAAGATCGGCAGAAGTAAGATGGCGGTCGGCGTGCACGCCCTTTTATAGCCCCTGTGACGCCACACAAAGCCAGCCAATCACTTGCATGCCCTTCTCAAAGATGTTGGTGACCGATGCCTATGTCATTGCGCTGCCCACAGTGTGCGTCCTCCATCATTGGCTGAAAAAGGGCGCTGGAAGCATCTTTTGAAACGCGACTTTGGCGCTCTGGTCGCCGACCTCGTAGCCGACCTCTCACTATGGTTGGGTTTCATTTCATGAAACCCGACTTCAGCGAAAGTCGCCGACTTTTGAATATGACCGACCCGTTTCGCTCAACTCTACACTGGAACAGGATATTTATTATTTTCCTGAATCAAGAGGCTCAGGATCATCATGTTCATCTCTGATAGGAATTATTGAATTAAATGGAATTATGGAAAACAGGCAAAATTATGACTTAAAGATGTCCAGTCACCAGGTCAAAAGTTTTCAGTTTTTGCTACAATTTTTTTCTAGCTGCTACCCTGAGCAGAGTAGCAAAAAGACATGCCCCAGAGGATCCTGGGAACCACGCCCTATTGAATAAGGATAATAAAAAGTAGAACTAAATAAATAGGCCCGTATCTATGGAACTGTATGACAGATTTGAAAAAAAGAAAACTCAGAATATCCAGGGGAACAGTTAGAATAAGACTAGATTATGGCCCGATGCTATCGCATCGGGAGGATGCGATAGCATCACACCTCTTGCCATGTTAACCCTCAACACACACACTCCTCAACACACACTCCTCTCACCTTTCACCATCTCCACTCACTCTTTCACTCCACATACGACCCCTTCTCTCACTCCGTCTCTCATACTCACGCCGTCATCGCCGCTGCTCCACGATCCCCGACATCTTCTTCCGCCGGCGCCATCCTGGATCCAGACGTTGTCCACGCCGGCGACATGTTCTTGCGGGGACGCCATCTTGAGTATCGTGAAATCCCGCGATAGTCAAGATAGCGTCGCCGGAAGAACATGTCGCCGGCGTGGACGACGTCGGGATCCAAAATGGCGTCGGCGTAATCTCGCGAGATTTCGCCGACGCCATCTTTTTGGATCCCGAGTCGTCCACGCCAGCGACATGTTCTTGCGGCGACGCCATCTTGAATCTCGCGGGATTTCACGAAATCCAAGATGGCGTCGCCGCAAGAACATGTCGGCGGCCTGGAGAACGTCTGGATCCAGGATCGCGGCGGCGGAGGAAGATGTCGGGGCAGCGACGATGACGGTGTGAGTATGAGAAACGGAGTGAGAGAAAGGAACGTATGTGGAGTGAAAGAGTGAGTGGACGTGAGTGGAGGTGAAAGGTGAGAGGAGTGTGTGTTGAGGCGGTGTGGTGTGTTGAGGGTTAACATGTGCGTGTGTGTGGTGACGTCACCGGTTACAACTGGACGGAAGTTGTTACAACCGGAAGCTGCTTAGGGCATTTATTATTATAGATAAGAGCAAAAAGTCATCACTTTTCACCTGGCAACAGAATGTTTCAAGATGGCAGAGCATCGTGTCATCCATCTACTTTCATTAGTCTATCTATCTGAAAGGAAGTGATATCGGAAAGTCCTGGCTAAATTCTACATTAGGTAATTAAAGAAGTTTGTATGTTGAGAGTAGACATCAGGAGATCTTGGATCTTGTCGAAACTTTAATCAAAGTAGACGATTCCCCTGACTTTGCTCCTGCCTGTCCAGTTGCATTTTACTTGTCCATCCTCAAATCAAATGTAATTGCGCCGATGAATAATTGAAGACATTGTGCAGGTTCGTGGAGAGCTAATTAGATTCTTATCACTTCTCCTATTGTCAGTGGGGGAGGGAGAAGGAGGATGGGGTGGAGGTGGGGAGGGAAGGGACACCTTGGCTAAGTTCTGCACCTGAAACATAAATCATCGTGTTTTATGTTTGTAAAAAGAGAATTAATGACTGGACGAGAAATTTGCCAGAGATATTTGGGTGGTATTATTCATTAATAGGCCATAAATAGCAGGTCTCTTCTTCTGCACTAAACCTTGAAGGGGTATTGTCATCTTAAAAAGGAATCGCATATCGATAGGATATGGCACCACTTTTTTAGTTGTGAAAAGCAGGGGTCCGACTTCTGGAATACCCACTGATCTTGTGAATGAAGAAACCGATAGTGTAGCGCTGCGTTGCTTCCGGTGGCCACCCAAATATGCAGGGAAATGCAACTTGACCGTATTCAAGTGTTTGGGTCTGCTAAATTTTTCTGCACATTCGGGTGGTCTTGAGGAGTTGTGCAGATTTTTAGGATCAGTGTGAGTCTCTCCGCTGATAATAAAGTAAAAGGATGTACTAGCGATTTATAATTTATAACACAGGAATATCCCATAAATTTATAATGAAATACACCAGGGCTCCGATTCATCATGCAGTTTACTCCAGAATTCTGTCAAATTGGTCTGGGTTCAATGGAAAAAACAGGAAAAGTGAATGTGTACGATATTTTAGTAGAATGTGTAAATTTTTTTGCCATAAAAATGCGAAAAAGGGCAAAAAACAAAATTTTTTATTTGACATAAAAACCATGATCCATTTGCGTCATTTTAAAGAAACTGCCTTAAAAACCATCAATGAATACCACAGGTCAAAACAGATAAGGGACTTAAAAAAATGCAAATGATGAATCGGCAGCTTAGTTCCTAAATTCTAGTTCCAATCACAAGGAATTGAGTCCAATGCAGGTCCCATCAGACTGAATTTACAAGACACTAATGATCTCTGTGCTGCTACATTATAGACCCAGTGTATGAATTCTCCATGGTCACATGGTCTATTAACTCCGAATGTTATATTATGGAACGAGCTGTAATACGGATTACATCATCCTCCATTGTCACTACATGACATATGTGATGGTCCAGTAATATCACCATTTTTGCTTTCTTTGCGGTAACCACCCGAGTCTAATTACCAGTTACTGGAAGGAGTCATTACTGTTTATGTGAACCCGAGGGAAGATCCGCAATCACTCGTCTCTTAATTACAGTTAATGGTGATGTATTAGATTCAACTCTCTTTTGATTTTCCATTTATAAATATTTTTTCATGCGATCAGAATCAGTATCTTCAAGGCATCTCTTGTCTCTCTGCAGATAGATTTAATTAAATGCAGAATGGGGGATGGGCACTGCTGTAATTTATATTGTGAAAGGAGACAAAAACTTTTTCTAAAGACAGCGCCACACTTGAATAGTGGTTACATCTAGTGGTGCAGCTCAGATCCACCAATTAAAACTAAGATGAGTGCAATGCAAAGACACAGACAGAGCACAAGGGACATGCTAGGACGCAGACAATATTGGACACGTATCACTATTACTGAGAACAACCGATCGCTAGGGCTCATGTAGGCATCCTTGTAAATTGCTCAGAGCACGGACCGCTAATGCATGGACTAGCCGCAGGTCTCCCAACCCGAGCGTGACAGCCTTGTAGAAATATATGAAGCTGTGACTCTCGAGTCGTGAGACGCATGGCCAATCCGTGCATTGTGGTATGAGAACGGACCAATTTGCAGGGACGTCTGCATGAGCCCTTTGGCAGAGGTGCATATAATAGATGGGGCATCACAATTGGTAAGAATGCCCTCATCTGCTTAAAGGGTTTGCTTAGAATTAGTGACAAGAGACCAACATTAGACCAGTGGGATTTGGATGGATTCGTATGGAGAAAGGGAGACTGAGGAAAGTAAATATAGAAGGAAATGGGTGAGGACCAAACTTTTTGTTATTGGTTCACCTAGTGACGTGGATTCTCTATGCTGTAGGTCAGGGTGAGCAGCACAGACAGGAGGTGGTGCAGCAGAGCAAGTTTGGTGGTCAGGACGTGGATCAGTGAGCACCAGAATAGTAGGATATGCAGGAGGGAGATAGAAAATGGAACAAGAAGTACCACATGAAGCTGAGCCAGGTGTGTGGATATGTGGCGCCCCTGAGGGTCCGGTCGCTGCAGAGGTGCTGCGCCTCATCCAGAGGTGTGGTATCCCACCCTCAGGTAAAGAGGGATCACCACCCTGTGTTGGGGAGTTATTGGGGAAGGTAGGTAGAAGGGGAGGAGCTTAGGAAGTGGAGTGATTTAGAACAGCCAATCAGAGGTGTGAGTGAGAGGAGCTAGTCCTGAGGTAAATAGATCTTTCCAGAGAGTGGTCAGTCGGTGGCAGGAGGGAGTAGAGTCAGAGAGATACCTTTAAGAAGGAAGAAAGCTCCTAAGAGAAGCTCCTAAGAGAAGGAAAGGCTCCTTGGGGCACAGGTAGTGCCATGAGCCACCTGTGAGGCCCATATCCATAGAAGGAAGGACCAGGCCAGAGTGTGGGAGCCAGCCCTTAAGTCTAGCGGAGTATACCCAACTAGTAAGCCAGAGGCTGTAGTGACTGTAGTGCAACAGCCAAATCCACAAGCATTCCTCTAAAACACATCCGTAGAGATCAAGGACCCCCGGGCCTAACCCACGTCACTCGGTAAGGTCCAAGGCTGCTGGATTGGGGACACTGCTTATGAAGGTGCAGGACAGGAGAGTAAGGAGATCAGCACATAGAGAGAGTCGACTTGGCCTAGAAAGGTGAACGCAAAGAGGAGTCTTGAAAAGATGTTCCTGATCTACCTGGGGGTTTGCCTCCCTTGGAGGACACAGTACCAAGTGGGCTACCGCATGCAGGAACTGTGAGTAAAGACCTTGAAACTGCACCCAACTGTGTCCTTGGTGTCATTTACAACTCGCCTGCCATACACTGCATTCACCATCACCGTCACCGGCTCACAAACACCATCTTAATTGCCCTGGGACACAGCTCTGCCCGTGGAGAGCTACACAATCTCTGCTGCTGCTGCACCACCGTTCCAGAGGATCTGTATAACAGCGTCGGCTACCCAAGCCGAATACCACGGGTGGTGTCACGATTCCCCTTTTCTCAATTAATTATTTCACCATCTTCCCCATCATTGAACATCCATATTCTTTATTGGACACCCAGGGCCACGGACGGGGTCACCATCACCACCGTGACACACTTCCCCTTTAAAAGAGCCTGACCGGCCCGGTACGGAGTAATCCCCGGCCCTGCGGGGCATTTCTTTTTGGTGTCACGATGAACAGGATTATCGAGCTCAGCAAAGCTGTGAACTTGGAGCTCATCAAAGCTGGGTGCTTGGAGCTCAGCAAAGCTGGGTACCTAGAGCCTGGCAAATCTGGGTACTGTGCCAGAGACTGCAACATACTAAGTGCCAGATAGTGTGCAAGAAATTTACTATACTGTGTAAAAGAGATTTTATAGTATTGCTGAAGGTTTATTTGCATTTAGTGATAATGAGTATGCTGGGCTGTTAAATCATCGCCTCACTGTGCCAATGTTTACTGCGTCACTGTTCCTGAGTGCTGGTTAAATAGCTGCGTCACAGGTTTGAGGGTTTGTCAAATTACAGCCAGCAGGAGCTGAGAGCAATGAGTGGGCAGGGCCAGAGCGTGAGTGCAAGGATGATACCTGCCCACCACCAACATCATGTGATGCAAAGGTGTCTGTCAGGAGGAAAGACCCACCTCCTGCATTACTTTGATAGTTATAAAGAGCAGAGGAAAGCCAGCCCCCGGAGGAGACAGAACAATAAATATGACAGCAGCAAGGTATGCAGAAAGAGGCAATAGCCTGAGTGCAGAGAATAAAACCATCTATGCAGAGGAGCTGAGTAGCCAGCTCCAGGATCTGTCTCTGACCGCGATAGGAGGATGGGAGTCAGAGCAGGTCAAACCACCAAATACTGCGGCTGACCCAATCATCGGGTCTGAGGATACCTTGATAGGTCCCCTTCCTTTCCCCGCAGCCCCTACACCTGGATGGGAACTTTATAATATAGTGTGTGATCAGGCTACCCAAACCTCGGTGGTAGACCCGGAACAGCTAGTGATCACTGTTTTAGTTCTCTTTGCAGAACTCACCCAGCCAGAGAGTAGTGAATGTCAGGGGCTACCCTGAATGTAAGAAGTCAGAGTAAAAATGTGAAACAAATGTTTAAAGTTTACCTGGTTAGGACTGTGTTATAGTTTATTGAAGAAATAATGTATTTACCTGGTTAGGTGTGTTTTACTGTTTTTAAAAGGACTGTGAGGTCATGGACAATGAATGATCCGAACTTTTAATTGTACATAGTTAGCACTTCTTAAGGTGCTCCATATTGGTTTTACGTCAGGCCTTTGAAAAGTGCCTTAATGCATTTTTCAAAACAAATTAACCTCAGTAAGGTCAAACAACTTCACTTGTATAAACCAGGGACCCTTACAACAATTTATGGATATAGATATGCATAAAAACTAAACCTTTAATGATGCCTAAATAGTAGACAATACAACCACACAAATACAAACAACCGTGTCACCTATTGTACCCTACTATGGGGTCCTGATATCAAAGCTGCCTAACAACGGAGGTTGGCACCCTAAACACAATCGAGGTTGGCGCCCCCGTTCCACGGCGGCTGTACCCTAAGATAGATGCATCTATCTACCTCCTGATGATCCTGTTGGGAGAAACGCGTTGAGGTTTTTGCCTATCTTGCATCAAAATTCTGAGTATCCCTCTATTTTTTATCAACAATGTTTTTTATATTGATGCAATAAGGATCACTTGTCCTTCCATATGTATGGTTTTTCTACCCGATGTTGTATCTAAGGTTATATCAGGGTATTCCCAGGGTAAGCCGTCGTGGAGCGGGGGCGCCATTCCGCTGACCATTAGGGTGCCAACCTCCTCTGACAGGAAGGTATTCAGATATAGGGGACAGACAGTGAGATACTCTAAATGCACTTGTCACTTTTTGTCTTGTCTTCTTTGCACTATTTTTGCACTTTTTCTATTGTTGCCTACTCAACTACCTACTTGGCAACCCCTGTACACTCCTTTTCTGAATAATTGATTGACTATTTGTGGCACATATTCAGGGCCATCTAGGAGTCTTAGAGTACAGCCGCCGTGGAACGGGGACACCAATTCGATTGTGTTTAGGGTGCCAACCTCTGTTGTTAGGGAGCTTTGATATCAGGACCCCATAGTAGGGTACAATAGGTGACACGGTTGTTTGTATTTGTGTGGTTGTATTGTCTACTATTTAGGCTTTATTAAAGGTTTAGTTTTTATGCATATCTATATCCATAAATTGTTGTAAGGGTCCCTGGTTTATACAAGTGAAAGTGCCTTAATGCCACAGAACAAAAACCCGTTTGGTGAGGCCAAAAACGTGATACAAAGTACAGATCAACTATGCCTTGTAGCCCACCCAAGGCCTACGTTGGTGGTTTACAGATGGGTTCCCCGCATCGCATCAAAGGAAAATACCCCGGTCAGGGATGGACTGAACTCTCAAAGAAAAATGTTTTATTCAAATGAGTTACATGTTAATATTTGAATGTTGAATCTTTGACGTTTGATACGAGTATTAATATTGAAGAGATGGTATTTTATTAATTTAAGTCTATTAGGTATATATTTAAGAAAAAATAGTTATGTACAACATTTAAGAAAAACATGCCTCCCATAAAGGGAACATGAGTTAGTTACTTTACATGTTGATATGTATATCCAAACATTTTGTCTGTTTTCTTAACACCTGTTTTGCTCTGTTCCAGCCCGCGGACGTGCTGTGTTTAAAGAGGGGGGTATGTGGTGCCCCTGAGGGTGCAGTCACCACAGAGGTGCTGCACCTCGTCCAGAGGTGTGGTATTCTACCCTCAGGTAAGGAGGGATCACCACCCAGGACTCCTAACACTCGCACTCAACACACACTAGTTTAGTCAGGGCAGCTGGGTGTACCCATCGGGAGGATGACCTCATCCCAGACTGGCTAAGAAAGGGTGTTGGGGAGTTAGTGGGGAAGGTGGGTAGAAGGGGAGGAGCTTAGGAAGTGGAGTGATTTAGAACAGCCAATCAGAGGTGTGAGTGGGAGGAGCTAGTCCTGAGGTAAATAGATCTTTCCAGAGAGTGTCACGATGACCCTTCCTGTGTGACGCAACCCGCAGGCCAGTAACTAAAACAACAAGATGCGGCACGTGATACTGTCCTGTGTGACACGGCCCACAGGCCAGTAACTAAAACAACAAGACACGGGGAAAGGGAAACAGCTACAACGGTGGGCCCTGCGATAGGGAAAGGGGACGTGGAGACCTCCTGCACTCCCCTGAGTCAGTGTCCCTAACGCTCCTAATGTTACCTATGCCGGTTCCGCACCGGGCGCTGATCAGGAACCTGTCGTCCTAGCACACCCTACACCTATCCCTTGCTAGGTAGCTGGGTGGCGTAGGCACTGGTCTCACCGCTGTACTAATACACACTAAGGAAAAACACAAACAGGGAAACACCACTTAGCTTTACTCTGTTACACTTGCTCCTGGCAACAGAGTCCACCACCAGTATGCAGCTCTCCTCCTGAATCGCTGCCACCAAGCTCTGAGTTACAAAGAAATCCCCTATGACTCCTTCCACACCAGGGCTAAGACAGTGCTGCAAGGAATGCACTCCAGCTCCTTCCACCAACGCTGGTTGAAATGAACACTATCACCAACACTGATTGCAACACCTGTGACTCTTTTATAGCAGAGCCAGAACAATCACACCTGCATTATAATCATGTGCACTTAACTAAAGAAACCAGAGTGCAATGACGCTCACCACCACCAGGGGCAAACTTAGAACAAACGACACCACAGTGCAATAATCCTAATGGCCACAGGGGCAAAAACCAAACTTAAGCACAGTTTAAGAAAAAAAAAAGTTGCCTGTGCTTTTTATCAGTCCTGATCCAGCATGGATCATGACAGAGAGTAGTTAGTCAGTGGCAGGACAGCAGATAAGCAGGAGGGAGTAGAGTCAGAGAGATACCTTTAAGAAGGAAGAAAGCTCCTAAGAGAAGGAAGGGATCTAGGGGCACAGTTAGTGCCATGAGCCACCTGTGAGGCCCGTCTCCATAGAAGGAAGGACCAGGCCAGAATGAGGGAGCCGGCCCCTAAATCTAGCGGAGTATACCGAACAAGGCTCAACTAGTAAGCCGGAAGCTGTAGTGACTGTAGTGCGATAGCCAAATCCACAAGCATTCCTCTAAAAGGCAGCCGTAGAGATCAAGGACCCTGGGGCCTGACCCACGTCGCTCAGTAAGGTCCAAGGCTGCTGGATTGCGGACACTGCTTATGAAGGTGCAGGACAGGAGAGTAAGAAGATCAGCGCAGAGAGAGTGTCGACGTGGCCTAGAAAGGTGAAGACAAAGAGGAGTCTTGAAAAGGTTTTCCTGATCTACCTGGGGGTTTGCCGGACCTCTCCCTCGGTGGACACAGTACCAAGTGGGCTACCGCATGCAGGAACTGTGAGTAAAGACCTTGAAACTGCACCCAACTGTGTCCTTGGTGTCATTTACACTGCATGCAGAATTATTAGGCAAGATGTATTTGAGAGGATTCTTTTTACTATTGAACGACAACTATGTTCTCAATCAACCCAAAAGACTCATAAATATCAAAGCTTAATATTTTTGGAAGTTGGAGTGGGTTTTTTTTTAGATTTGGTGATCTTAGGAGGATATCTGTTTTTTCAGGTAACTATTACTGTGCAGAATTATTAGGCAACTTAATAAAAACCAAATATATACCCATCTCACTTGTTTATTTTCACCAGGTAAACCAATATAACAACACAAAATTTAGAAATAAACATTTCTGACATTCAAAAACAAAAAAAAAAATCAGTGACCAATATAGCCACCTTTCTTTACGATGACACTCAAAAGCCTTGCATCCATAGATTCTGTCAGTTGCTTGATCTGTTTACGAACAACATTGCGTGCAGCAGCCACCACAGCCTCCCAGACACTGTTCCGAGAGGCGTACTGTTTTCCCTCCCTGTAGATCTCACATTTTATGAGGGACCACAAGTTCTCTATGGGGTTTAGATCAGGTGAACAAGGGGGCCATGTCATTATTTTTTCTTCTTTTAGACCTTTACTGGCCAGCCACGCTGTGGAGTATTTGGATGCATGTGATGGAGCATTGTCTTGCATGAAAATCATGTATTTCTTGAACGATACCGACTTCTTCCTGTACCACTGCTTGAAGAACGTGTCTTCCAGAAACTGACAGTAGGTCTGGGAGTTGAGCTTCACTTCATCCTCAACCCAAAAAGGTCCCACAAGTTCATCTTTGATGATACCAGCCCATACCAGTACCCCACCTCCACCTTGCTGGCGCCTGAGTAGGAGTGGAGCTCTCTGCCCTTTACTGATCCAGCCTCGGGCCCATCCATCCGGCCCATCAAGAGTCACTCTCATTTCATCAGTCCATAAAACCTTAGAAAAATCAGTCTTAAGATATTTCTTGGCCCAGTCTTGACGTTTTATCTTATGTTTCTTGTTCAAAGGTGGTCATTTTTCAGCCTTCCTTACCTTGGCCATGTCCCTGAGTGTGGCACACCTTGTGCTTTTTGATACTCCAGTAACGTTGCAGCTCTGAAATATGGCAAAACTGGTGGCAAATGGCATCTTGGCATCTTGACGCTTGATTTTCCTCAATTCATGGGCAGTTATTTTGCACCTTTTTTTTGTCAACACGCTTCTTGTGACCCTGTTGGCTATTTGCCATGAAACGCTTGATTGTTCAGTGATCACGCTTCAAAAGTTTGGCAATTGCAAGACTGCTGCATCTCTCTGCAAGACAACTCACAATTTTTGACTTTTCAGAGTCAGTCAAATCTTCTGACCCATTTTGCCAAAGGAAAGGAAGTTGCCTAATAATTAAGCACACCTTACATAGGGTGTTGATGTCATTAGACCACACCCCTCCTCATTACAGAGATGCAAATCACCTGATTTACATAATTGGCAGTTGGCTTTCAAGCCTATACAGCTTGCAGTAGGACAACATGTGTAAAAAGGATGATGTGATCAAAATACTCATTTGCCTAATAATTCTGCACACAGTGTAAAACTTACCTGCCATACACTGCATTCACCATCACTGTCTCACAAGCAACATCTTAACTGCACTAGGACACAGCTCTGCCTGTGGAGAGCTACACCATTTCTGCTGCTGCCGCACCACTGTTCCAGGGGATCTGTATAGCAGTGTCGGCTACCCTAGCCGAATACCATGGGTGGCATCATGATTCCCCTATTCCCAATTAATTATCTCACCATCTTCCCCATAATTGAACTTCCATCTTCTTTATTGGATGCCCAGGGCCACAGACCGGGTCACCATCACCACCGTGACACACTTCCCCTTTAAAAGAGCCTGACCGGCCTGGTACCGAGTAATCCCCGGCCCTGCGGGGCATTTCAGATACACATAGGAACAGTAGATGTATTCACAATATAGGATAGCAGACAAATGGTTAATAGTAGAGATGTATGCAATCAAGAACTTGACACAGACCTAAAACCTGCGGCTGTGTTCCAGACAGAGAGACCCGTGACCGCCGTAGCCCGACTCCAGCCCGCGGCTGTGGCCTGCCAGTTGCCAACCGCGGCCGTCACTGCCTGACTCCAGCCCGCAGCTGCGGCCTGCCTCCTGCCAACCGTGGCCCCACTGCCCGATTCCAGCCCGCGGCTGCGGCCTGTACGCTGCCACTTGCGGCCGCCAGTGTCCCGATCCACACCGTGGCTGTGGCCCAGACGCTGCACACTGCGGCAGCCACTGCCCCGTTCCTGACCCCGGCTGCGGCTTATGCGTTCAGGGCCACGGCCGCCACCGCCTCGCATCCGCAAGGGGGTTCCACACTGAAGAACCCTCCTGGGGCCTGTTGAACCCCTCTACATCCAGGCGTAGGAACGCCAGAAGCCTACGACAGCTCCTCGTCGGCTGGGCCCAGCGGCTGAGACGCTGAACGGACACCGCCTGGACAACAATTCTGCAGGACATCAGAGAAGCATAAGTGACACTCTGTTATTAGCCAGTTATTATTCAGGAACTGTAGTTGGCCACACCGCAGCCAGATAGTTACCAGCACCGGCCGGGTAGTAGATATCGTGTTGCTTGTGTGCATTATTGTTTAAATCCATGCGAGGAAAACTATTGTCAGCTTACTAGTTATACATATAACCCCTATATAAAGAATAAGTTTAAGCTTGCTCCGTCTCGTCGCTGCATCCTGCGTACCTGCAAGTACCGCAAATAGGCAAATGGTTTACTTGCTTGCAGGACAATAGAGATGCATATTAATCAGGTATTGAGCTTGCAAAGACATTGGAGTGAACAGCATCAGTATTAGCTGTGTTGTTGAGTTGAGAGTGCAATAGCACTAAAATTCATGTAGAAGTGAGTTTGGAAACAGGATTTAGCTGGAGAGATGATTAGACAGCTGAGAGAGGACGATTAGGCAAACCCCTTCACTACAGGTAGTAGCTAAAAGTAGTGCTTCCGGAATACTCAGACAGCATGTGACTGCCTGAGCTGGCCTTAAAAGGCATTGTGCAATGATGTTAGAGGTATTTGCTACAGTGACACGAGGCAGATTAGCATATAAGGAGCCATTCATTGGGTATGGAAACAAGTCCTGGTGACTGAGTCAGGATAGGTGTGTGACAAGTTTACCTCCTCTGTGCTTCTTTATATTGCATAATTTTTTATTTTTTCTACATGGGTAGCTTAATGGATAGGGCTGTAGTTTGTGTTCAAATCCCACAAATCACACCAAAGACAACATCTGCAAGAAGTTTCTATGTTCTTCTGACCATGATTGTGTGGGTTTCCTTCTGGTGCTCGGGTTTCCTCCTAGTCTCCAAAGACATAGAGATCGGGAATTTATATTGTGAACCCCAATGGGAACAATGATGATAATTTCTGTAAGCGAGTAAAATAAATATATGGTGCCTAACTTATTGTAATCAGTAGATTCATTTGCATCCATGTAACTGCAGGCACAAGGATAGGTGAGGTTGCACTAATCTTTTTGGTCAGAAGAATGAATAAGCGCACCTGGAGTATACAAGAAAGGGCAAACAACATATATCACCAACATATTCAAAAGTGCTGTGCAGACAATATCATCATTCACATCCCTTCCAGTTTGGTTTTCCAATAACGAGACTTTTTCTTGCTTGACGTTCTTTGTAATTCTGGTGTTTTGAGGAAACAGTAAGTGGATGGATTAGCAGGGGAATAGGCAGCATTATTCCTTTTTCTTCACTCTCAGGCTTAGAGGTAAATCTATTAGCTGTTGAATAAGAGCACAGGCAGAGAACATGTTGTGATTAGGACGCGCTTCATTGCTTCCCTTCTAATCCCCACTTGTTGCTTTTCAATATTGTCCATGAGAATAAAGCGCTGTCGGCGGGAGTCACCAAATACAATTTTAGATCAATTGGATTTTTAAACATGGAGATTCTTTTATGAGACTCAGTACAATGGAGGTAATTTAGCAAGGTTGGCTTTTCATACTCTAGTCTTAAAACTGTAGCCCAATAGAGTACGGTGAATCAGACTTATTATGGGGTGCAAACGTCCTAATAAATTTGATGTGTTAATATGCATTTACATTTTGCATACACATTAATTTACTTTTTCAGCTCAGATCTAGTTTCTCATTTAGTTCAACATGCATTCAGTGCATATAAGGATGTGACCACCCTCTTTCTGAGCTGGGAAATCCATCCTGTCTGGCCTAAGCTGTTACTAGTGGGTCAGTCCCTCGGTCCTTGTTCACATTTACGTCACTTGACAAGTGGAAAGGTTTTAATACAAGAGTTAAAACTGTCCCACAAGGGTTGCCTTGACGTGTACATTCTTTTGATCAAAATTATGATTACTAAATACCCTTATTATTATTATTACCTTCATGCATTTTTTGCAATTTATTTTTAGTTTTAGGATATTTGTATTTTGTGCCTTGTTTTTGGTTTTCAATTTGATGTATGCTTTGAGCTCTCTTCTACCAAGCTACAGGTTACAAATTCAACTGTGTTAAATAGTTCTGCTGAATCAAACTACAAGTTACAGTTACATTTCTGCTATCATTGTACCTATTGCAATCCCATCTGATATTCCTGTGGTTATTCCTGTGGATATTATCCTGTGGATATTCCTGCCGCAAGATACCTGAATGCATATACATCTCTACTATACCCTGTGGTTAACCGTATCCCTGCTGCAAGATATCCAATTGCACATACATTTCTGCTATTAGCCATATCCCCCTTGCAATATGTCTTACTACATATACTTCTCTTTTGTTCCTGTATTTAACTGCCCTTTAGCTGCAACTGTTTCCAGCTTCCCTTGCCTTTCTGACATCTTGCAAATCCATTTTCCGGCAGTTGCCTCTTGTCCATGCTTCTCACCCTGACCTACAGCTTAGAGAATCCAGCTGACTAGGTGAGCCTATAACAATAAACATGAGGTCATAGCTTGCCCCATCACTGAATATATTAATATAATTACATTTGGATCAGACATCCATGAGATCCACAAACCTTATAGTACAATAGCTGCTATTTATCTATTACTGCTGACAACCAGCCTCTATTAATACAGTATATGATGACTTAAAGGTTGTCACAGCCCCCTGTGACTGACATCACTCAATATAATACTGTAGTTATATAATGATATTGTGATCAGACATGAGAGCCACACACTTTATACTACAGTAACACCAATTATATCCATCACTGCTGACAACAAGCCTGTATATCATGTCTGACAGTGTCACATCCTGTCCCAAATAAAACATACTTATGGCACATAACGCAGCACTGACTAATGATGTATATAATCAACTAAAAATGTAGAGACTACAAATAAAACAGATGATTATAGTATAGTGTTACAATGAAATGTATATACTGGGTTGTTTACTCCTATTTTACATGGCGTAAACCCATTTAACAAATAAGAAAGATAATAGGACTGCTTAAAAGTTTACTCTCAAATTTACTCTTGAGCATCACACAGCTTTCCAACCTTCTCACTTTCTGGCAGGGTGGGCTCTCCTTCGTGAATGTCAGTTCTGGTGAGTAGCAGAGCTGTCGTATTGGGGCTCGCTCACACTGGCATCGATTCTCTCTTGTGAGAGAATCAGGCCGATTATGCTAATGATACTTAACTCAAACTCTGTCAGAGTTTAAGCCGGGTTTCATCTGAGTGTGATCCGATATTCTCGTATGAGAGACTCACAGCACAGGTGTGGAGAAGATTGATGTTCTTCATTGATTCTGTGTGAGTACATCGGACTACACTCAGATGTCATCAACATATAGTTAACAGGGACAGTTAGAGTTAATGGTTGGGACTAGCCCAGAGTGGGAGGTGCCAAGTTGAAGGGACAAGAGACACTTCCTGACAGAAGGTGAGAGAGGAAGGGCCCAGAGTGGGCATAGACAAAGATCTAAGCATACATAGATGTAGACACTGGAAGATCTAAGCATACATAGATGTAAACACTGGAACAGTACATTGTGAGCAATGCCACCTGACATGGGTGTTCCTAAAGAGAAAGGAGACAGAGACAGAGGATAGTGAGATCCTTGAGAAGAGAAAGAGAGAGAAGTGACTGAAAGAACTTACTGATTGATCAGAGATGGACTCTAGGAGAGGACGCTTAGCAGTACAGCCCAGAGTTTATAACTTCAATAGGTAACGGGCCTAGATGAGACAGAGTACGTAAGATGAAGAGAGCGCCCCGGGCAGGAATTCCAGAGTATCAGACAGAAGAGATAAATAATGGCCATAGTGGCAAAGTAGCTCCCCTAAGGGGAAAAAGGATGTGGAGCCACAAGTTGAGAATAGCACTGTTACAAAACTGGACTTTATTACCAGGGGCGGGCTGGGTCGGGTGGCAGGGAGGCACATGCCCCCCGGGCCGCTCCCCCAGCAGCTGTGCAGGGCCGGCCGCCTGATGGCCCTGCACGGTGAACTGTGTGTGGCCGTGCACATCACACATCGCCCTGAGCAGTAACCCACTACAGCCGTGACATAGGAGGGCCCCTCCGTCACAGCTTCCCATAGTGACGGGACGCCATTCCTGCATCATGCAGCCGCGATCTGCGGCTTATGAGCGGTGCGATGAAGATGTTATTGCCTCGCGCCGCTCTAGTCTCTACAGGCCAGAAGAGGACACGGAGGCCGGGGTGCTGGGAATAAGGATGAGGTGAGTATAAACTTTATTATTTTTTATATGAGCGGGCTGTGGGGCCATCATATTATATATATGGGGGGGAGCTGCGGCCATCATATTATATATATGGGCGGGGGGGAACTGCGGCCATCCTACTGTATATATGGGGGGAAACTGTGGCCATCATACTGTGTATATGGGGGGGTGAACTGCAGCCATCCTACTGTAAATATGGGGGGGGGAAACTGCGGCCATCCTACTGTATATATGGGGGGGAACTGCAGCCATCCTACTGTAAATATGGGGGGGAAACTGTGGCCATCCTACTGTAAATATGGGGGGGAAACTGCGGCCATCCTGCTGTATATATGGGGGAGAAACTGCGGTCATCCTACTGTATATATGGGGGGAAACTGCGGCCATTCTACTGTATATATGGGGACTGGGGCGGACCTACTATGTATATGGGGTGGAACTGGGACCACCATACTGTATATATGGGGGCTGGGGCCATCATGCTATATATATATGAGTGAACTGGGGCCATCATACTATATATGTGAGTGAGCTGGGGCTATCATCCTTTATATATAAAGAAACTGGGGTCATCCTACTATATATATAAGGGAAATGGGGCCATCCTACTATATATATGGGGGAACTGGGGCCATCATATTATATACAGGAGGGGTCTGGAGCTATCATACTATATACATGGGGAACTTGGACAATCCTACTATATATGTGGGGGAACTGGGGCCATCCTACTATAGATGTGGGGGAACTGGGGCCATCCTACTATATATGTTTGTGAACTGAGGCCACCTCACTATATACAAGGGGGGAACAGGGGCCATCATACTATATATATGGGAGAGCTGGGGCCATCTTACTATATACATCGGGAATTGGAGCCATTCTACTATATATATATATATATATATATATAGGAACTGGGGTCATCATATATATGGGGTGAACTGGGGATTTCTTACTATATATATAGAGCTGTGGGACCACCATACTTTATACATGGGGGAACTGGGACCATCCTACTATATACATGGGGGCAACTGGGGCCATCAAACAATTTATTTGGTGCAGTGGGGACCTTTATACTATATATACAGGACAGTGGGGCCATCATACTATACAGTTGAAACCAGAAGTTTCCATACATTATATAAAAAGACACATATGACCTAAAACGGAAAAGGTTTATTCTGATTTCATGTCAGATAGAGAAAAACATGCAGATTTGTGTTTTTATACAGTATATAGTGGATTTAAACTTCTGATTTCAACTGTATATGCATAGGGGGCAAAGGGGATTTCATACTATATACAGGGAGCAGTGGGGACCTTCATCTGCTCCCATATCTCTGTAGTAGGCTCGGTTCTGTTCCCATATCTCTGTAGTAAGCTTGGTTCTGCTCCTATATCTCTGTAGTAAGCTTGGTTCTGCTCCCATAACTTTATACTAAGCTTGGTTCTGCTCCCATATCTCTGTAGTAAGCTTGGTTCTGCTCCCATATCTCTGTAGTAAGCTTTGTTCTGCTCCCATATCTCTGTAGTAAGCTTGGTTCTGCTCCAAATCTCTGTAGGTAGCTTGGTTTTGCTCCCTTATCTTTTTAGTAAGCTTGGTTCTGCTTCCATACCACTGTAGTAATCTCAGTTCTGCTCTCATATCTCTGTAGTAAGCTCGGTTTTGCGCCCAAATATCTGTAGTATGCTCCTTTCTGCTCCCATAACGCTGGAGTATTCTCCATTCTGATCTATATCTCTGCAGTAAGCTCGGTTCTGCTCCCATGTCTTTGTTGTAAGCTCAGTTCTGCTCCCATAGCTCTATAGTAAGCTCCATTCTGCTCCCATATCTCTGTAGTAAGCTCCGTTCTTCTCCTATATTTCTGTAGTAAGCTCTGTTCTGCTCCTATATCTCTGTAGTAAGCTCGGTTCTACTGCCATATCTTTGTAGTAAGCTCTTTTCTGCTCCCATATCTCTGTAGTAAGCTTCGTTTTGCTACCATATCTCTATAGTAAGCTTGGTTCTGCTCCCATATCTCTGTAGTAAGCTCGGTTCTGTGCCCTTATCTCTGTAGTAAGCTCGGCTCTGCGCCATTATCTCTGTAGTAAGCTCGGTACTGCGCCCTTATCTCTGTAGTAAGCACAGTTCTGCGCCCATATCTCTGTAGTAAGCTCGGTTCTGCTCCCATATCTCTGTTGTAAACTCGGTTCTGCTCCCATATCTCTGTATTAAGCTCGGCTCTGCTCCCATATCTCTGTATTAAGCTCGGTTCTGCTCCCATATCTCTATAGTAAGCTTGGTTCTGCTCCCATATCTCTGTAGTAAGCTCGGTTCTGCTCCCATATCTCTGTAGTAACCTCTGTTCTGCTCCCATATCTCTGTAGTAACCTCTGTTCTGCTCCCATAGCTCTGTAGTAAGCTTGGTTCTGCTCCCTTATCTCTGTAGTAAGCTCCAGTCCGTTTCCTTATGTACTTAACAAACTTGGTTCCGGTCTCGTGTCTATGTAGTCAGCTTGCTTCTGTTACAGTATCTATGTAGGCAGTAAGCTTGGTTCTGCTTCCATATATATGCAGCAAGCTCCATTCTGTTCCCATATCTATGTACCACCCTGTTTTTAAAGCCTCTTATCTCTGCTTCTTTAATGCAGCGGCCAGAGATAAGCAGGGCAAAAGCACCGCAACTGGAGGGCCACTGCCTTGTGATTGCCCCCCAGGTTGAAAAGTGCCAGGCAGCCCCTGTTTATTACTGAGCTGGGCTGTGGTTGACTATAGAGAAGAAGAGAGAAAAGAGGAAGAAATCTGTGTGTGAAAAATGCCCCGTATCGTAAAAGAAACGCTCAACCAGCTGTATATCCACTATCTACTGCATATAATTCCTACCAAGTTATCGTTGAGTAAAAAGTTTATTTTGGATTTGTGGCCTCTAGGGAAGAGCGAACCTGAACTGTAAAGTTAAGGGTTCCTACTGGACACCAAGTGTCCGGTACCAAACCCTGAACACGGACTTATTACTGTACGTTCGTGCTACTGTTTGGGTTCGGCAGACTAATTTAGCTTGTCAAAAGGCTGAAGCACAGCCAATCAATAAGCTTTCAGACTGTGGGCACTTTTAGCCCCATCACAGCCATGTCAAGTAATGGCATGGCTGTGGTGGCCGGTGCACCACGTTCTCTTGCCTAACAGTGTGAAAAATATGAATAAATTAAAAAAACGAGCCCCTATTGTTATAACCAACAAAGAGAAAGCAGACAACTGTAAGCTGGGATGATTATGCTGGATCGGGCCAATATCCATTTAGCTTTCCAGCCTACTAATATCAGCCTCCAGCCATTGCTTAGTCTTAGCTGGTTATTAAAAATGAGGGTTCCCTAAAAAAAAGATGTGGGGTCCTCCTTATTTTTAATAATCAGCTAAACCAAAGCAGACAGTTGTGGGCTGATATTACTAGGCTGAAAAGGGGCCATAGATATTGTCCCCATCCCCATCCCAGCCTAAAAATAACAGGCCTTAGCTTCCCCAGAAATGGAGCATCCATTAGATGCGCCAATTATGGCACTTAGCTTTGGCTCATCGTGATTGCCCTGGTACGTTGGCAATTGAGGTAGTGGGATTGGGGTTAATGTCAGCTGTGTAATGTCCACTGACATCAAGCTCAGGGGTTAGTAATGGAGAGGCGTCTATCAAACACCCCAATTACTAACTTTGTAGTCAAAAGTAACACCCCCCCACAAAAGTCCCTTAATTGTAAAAATAACTCCCTGACAAATTCCCTCTTTGCCCCATTTATTAAAATTAATATAAATAAACTACAGGCGTAATCCAGCGTAATCAAAATGGAGGTCCCACAACGATCCCCATCTTCTTGCTTCAGTCTACGCACTGTTCAGAGAACGCAACTCTATAGAGTGGAGCTGTAGCTACTTCCGGATCTGATGCTGTACTACATGAGACCCGTCTGCTGTGAACATGGGAGACGTCAGTAAGGTCACCTCAGTTCATAGAGGCTGGTTCTCTTGTTGTGCAGCACCAGTGCTAGACTGATGAACAACTGTTCATCAGTTCGGCACTGGCACTGTACTCTGTGGACTGAGGTGACTAGGACTGAGTGGATCCATGGATGTTCAGGTTCTGCGGATTTCGATGAAGCTACAGTTAAATGTTTTGTTTGGGTTCCGAACTTGACCCTGAACTTGACCTCGAATTCAAAACAAGTCAGTGGGGACCAAAACTTCAGTGCTTAAAAATGCCTGTAAAAAGGTCATAGTAAGGGCTATGGGGCTGCAAAAGGAATCTAAATGGGGGTAAGAGCAGGACAATTGCCCCCAAATCAAAAGTGGATAGAAAAATGACTGAAAATAGCATAGAATAATAAAAAAACCCATAATCTTGAACCAGGGGTGGAGGTCTAAGTGAAGCAGGAGCTTAAGGAAAAGGTGGAAGTAGGAGTGTAGGTGGAAGAGGCAGAGGAGGAGAAGGAGGTAGCCAACATTGCTTTTTTTATTGATTTTTTTGGGGGGTACTCTGAAAACAGGCAGTGTAATAATCTGCTGGCCACTCCCTTTCTGTATACAGGCCGTGTAATACTCTGCAATTTTTTGGGATGAAAACAATGAAGAGAGCATCAAATAGGATATGCGACCATGATGCTGGTTGTGGTGATGTAGCTGCTGCAGGGAGAGAGAGGGGATGGTCGAGCTGCGTCTGCTACAAGCCCATTTAACATCTTCCTCTGCTGCAAGCAAGCAACAAGACGTTCTATGTAATTTCGTAGGCCCGAGTACCATTGGATGAATGTTGACACCAGGACAACCACTCTGAGCCCCAAATCATGCAGCTGAAGTGATGGCCGGGGGACCACCACAATGCAGGGAGACTATGGTACACAAGATGAGGTGCAAACAACAAAGGGTTAAATTATTTACAGGCACGGAATGCAGTGTTAGGAAAGTGTAAACAGGGGTATGCAATGACATAAAACAATTTACAAAAGTGATATTCTCTAGCTGGGCCGTACAAATGGCACGGTGCACCAACTATTACAGATCAGTGTATTCTTTCAAAAGGCAAAATAATACAATAAAGTACCGTATGCTGCTACTCTAATTGTAGCCTGACTGGACGCTGCTACTTCTGCCGCACGGCTACCATGCTCTGTCTATTGCAGCCTATCCTAAGTCCTAAACATGTGCGCACATGGGGTTAACACTCACGGTAAAGTTGGTGTCTCAGTTCCTTCCTGGGGGCCCTCTGCAGTTCTCTGCAAGATGATGCTATGTCCTCCCTGGAAGCTCTGTGCAACGTGGTCTTGTCCTTGTGTGACAATTCCGAACTTGTTCCTAGAAACGGTGAACTCCCTCTTCTGAATTCCTTCCTTGTAGATCTTCGTGGCTCCTTGCAGTAACACAGGAAAACCACCTTTGTTAACCCCAGAAGGGTATACACAATCCCACAGGTTCAGTCAGTTCTAAGCTGCACATTTTTCTCCTCATGTCAGTCTCCTGCAGACTCCCAGCTCCAAACACTCACTGGGAAAATAGCCCCTCCCCTCTCCTTAGCTGGAAGAGCAATCCAAAGCAGTCTTTTGAAGGGTAGAATCGAATGTACCATCGCATCAGCCAAGGGGGTGCTGTCTCTTAAAGGTGCAGCGTGTTGTGAGTTCATTTTCCCCTTCGTCACTGGGGTCTGGTGAACTCCCTATTCTGGTAAAGGAAGGTAATGAGCCTGATTATCAGGCACCTGAGTCTAATGAGGATGACTGGCTGAGTGGAGTCACGGACTGGATGTAAGGCTGCCGACGCCCTTCTGCCCTGCGGGTGATTTCTCTGTGGACTTCTAGGACACCAGTCTGATTCCTGCTCCTCTAAAGCTAAGTTTTCTGTTTCGCCTGTTAGTTTTTTTGTTTTGCTTTTTGTTTTCCTTGCTTTTCAGTATTCTGCCATTCCCTGCTGGGGTGAGCTGAATCTCCTTTTGCCTGTAGCTCTGTCTTCAGTATATTCCTGAGTACTGACATAGCTTTTTTGAAGCCTAGCGTCTTCAGGGCCTTTTTCACTGTCAGTCTGTTGGCTCTTATTTTCATAGGGTTTTTCACGGATTGCAGACAGCAGCCTTCCTGTCCTTTTCTACCTAGTTAGCTTGGGCCCCTCTTTGCTCAGTCTATCTTTCTGTCTGTGTTGGTATTTTCATCTTGCTTCACCGTCATTATATGTTGGGGGCTGCCTATTGCTTTGGGGTCTGCTCTGGGGCAGTTTAGATTTCCCCTTTCTTTCTTTAGGCCTATTTAATTCTCCGGCTGTGATCGAGGGGTCTAGGGCATCGTAGGAACCCCCCACGGCTACTGCTAGTTGTGTTGATAGGTTCAGGGGTCTGCAATCCGATAGCTGCCAACTTCTCTGGTTTTCTGGACTTAGCTAGCATTTCTGTTTTTGCCTCCTACGGTGACTCAATTATAACAGCAGCGTGTCTCTGCTGTCCATAGCAATGTCAGTCCCTTACACAGTAGTCACTTCTGTTTTTTTATGACTCTACTGGCTGTGGTTCTGAGGGCCATCCACCTAGCCATGCTCCTCAATTTGAAGAATTCAACCCCTCTTGGAGGATGTGTACAGGGGAGAGGTAGTGCAAAATGTCAGATGACCACCCTAGCACATCTCTGATGATGCTGATGATGAAACACAGGTGCTAACTGCTGGAGCTTTCTGCTGTGTGTGAGGACTGGGTGGAACATCATGCGGGAATTATTAGTATTATTTATTACAGTGAGGAGAGGACCCCGCCGTTTCGGCCTAACATTATACAGGATAATTGGGAAGGAGACATTAGGTTTGGGGGTTGCAGCAGCTCTGGTGTTGGTGAGGTGACAGCGGGGTCACTGCAGGCTGCAACCGGTTCTGAAGTCACAAATTTCCAAATTTAGTGGATAATCAGATGTGTTGGGCCACAGAACTATACAGGATGGGGAAATAGTCAGATAAAGTCTTGCAGGTGATTGGATGAGGAACATATGATTGTGGAGGAGAGGAGGTGGTCTCAGGAGGACCAGAGATTACGTGGTGGGAGATATTGGGAGATTAGTTCAGTTTTATATGGAGGAAACAGATTATGGATGGATTTGTAGGTCAGTGTTACTAGCTTGAAGTGGATACATTGTGGAATTGGGAGACAATGAAGGGATTGTAAACGGGAGAAGCAGAGGAGTAGTGAGGACAGAAGTAGATTAGTAGGGCAGCAGAGTTACAAACAGACTGGAGAAATATGATGATACAATGTGGTATGATGAGTCCCTAGACCCCACATGGAGTCAAGGCCATCCGAGTAACATGGGCAGTCCGGAGGAAGAAGTGGTGATCACGCTGCCCCAGCTTCACAGCAAACGAGGGAAAAGGGTGCAAAAGCGCCAAGGCCATCCCCTAGCGATTAAGTTGGCTACTTTTGCACACCACTGCTGGCACCTTGCCTTTTCTCTGTCCACGTTAATTTTATTTCTATAGACCAACATATTCAGCAGCACTTTACAATTAAGCGGGGATATATACAGACAAAAAAAATCAATACGAAGTAAGACAGTTTAAACAGTTACAGTAGGAGTGAGGGGCGGGCCCTTCTTGCAAGCTTACAATCTACATGTGCTTCTCGCAAAATTAGAATACCATCAAAAACTTAAGTTATTTCAGTTCTTCAATACAAAAAGTGAAACTCATATATTATATAGATTCATTACAAACAGAGCAATCTATTTCAAGTGTTTATTTCTGTTAATGTTGATGATTATGGCTTATGAAAACCCAATAGTCATTATCTCAGTAAATTAGAATAATTAACAAAAAAACACCTGCAAAGGCTTCATAAGCGTTTAAAAAAGTCTGTTTCAGAAGGCTCCATAATCATGGGGAAGACTGCTGACTTGACAGATGTCCAGAAGGCAGTCACTGACACACTCTACAAGGAAGGTAAGCCACAAAAGGTCATTGCTAAAGAAGCTGGCTGTTCACAGAGTGCTGTATCCAAGCATATTAATCGAAAGTTGAGTGGAAGGAAAAAGTGTGGTAGAAAAAGGTGCACAAGGATCTGGGATAACCGCAGCTTTGAGAGGATTGTTACGAAAAGGCCATTCAAAAATTTGGGAGAGATTAACAAGGAGTGGACTGCTGCTGGAGTCATTGCTCCAAGAGCCACCAGACACACAGACGTATCCAGGACATGGGCTACAAGTGTCGCTTTCTTTGTGTCAAGCCACTCATGACCAAGAGACAACAGCAGAAGCGTCTTACCTGGGCAAAGGAGAAAAAGAACTGGACTGTTGCTCAGTGGTCCAAGGTGTTGTTTTCAGATGAAAGTATATTGTACATTTCATTTGGAAATCAAGGTCTCAAAGTCTGGAGGAAGAGTGGAGAGGCACACAATCCATGCTGCTTAAGGTCTAGTGTTAAGTCTCCACAATCATTGATAGTTTGAGGAGCCAGGTCATTTGCTGGTGTAGGTCCACTGTGTTTTATAAAGACCATAGTCAGCGTAGCCATCTATCAGAAAATTTTAAAGCACTTCATGCTTCCCTCTGCCAACAAGCTTTTTGAAGATGGAAATTCCATTCTCCATCAGGACTTGGCACCTGTCCACACTGCCAAAAGTACCAATACCTGCTTTATAAACAACAGTATCACTGTGCTTGATTGGCCAGCAAACTCGCCTGACCTTAACCCCATAATGAATCTATGAGATACTGTTGGAATATGTTTGGTGCAACAATTCCATTCCTGTCCATGAGTGTTTAGTTGCTAGATTTGTATGCTGTTTATAAAGTTAAAAAAAAAAAACTCCCAGAGGCTCACACAGGAAGAGCATGTGACTGGATTTCCTGCTGTAGATGCTGCACAGATAGAGACAAACAAATGATTTATTCCTGATCTGTTAAGCTTATCATATATTGTTCCTGTTTGTTCCTGTATAAAGAAGCTCTGTTGTCACACAATTGGAGAGTATCCTGAATAATCCGCTGCCAACTGGTTATGGGCCCAGAGTGACACAGAACTCCAGAGTAACACAGCAACCGAAGCCCAGAGCAAAAGCAGCATAGAGCAACAGAGAAGATGTCCACTAGCAGCAATCCTGTAAAGTTCTCAGTGCCAAGCCTCACTAACCAGAATTACCAGTTCTGGAAATTCAAGGTGAAGATGCTGCTCATAAGAGAATGTATGTGGAAATATACTCAGGAAAAAGTGCCTCATCCATTACCAGATGATTGGCTAGAGAAGGATCAGAAAGCACCAAGCATGATCTCCCTCAGTGTAGATGATAATTAGATTGTGCATATATGCAAGTGTTCAACTGTAAAGGAGATGTGGGATGAGTTACAGAAAGTGCATGAAAGATCAAATATCAGCAATAAGCTTTATCTCATGAGAAAGCTGCATCAGTCTAAGTTAAGTGATGGACAGAATATGCAGGACTATATAAGAAACACCCTAGAGATTATGGAGCGTCTCAGAGGAAATGCAGAAGAAATTAAAGATTTTCATGTCGCTGCACTTCTATTAAGTAACATAGTAACATAGTTTTGAAGGCTTAAGGAAGACCTTATGTCCATCTAGTTGAGCCTATTTTTAGTGCAGCTGTTCTGCATTGTTGATCCTGGGGAAGGCAAAAAACCCACAGAGTAGAAGCCAATCTTCTCCATAGGGAAAAAGATTCCTTCCCCTAAGCTGGGTCAACTATCTACCTATAATATTCTGTTATACGTAACCTTCTATAAGTAATCTTCCAGAAAGTTATGACACACTCGTGACTGCACTAGATGCACGGCTAGATGATGAGCTGACACTAGAGAATGATAAAGGCAAACTTTTGGATGAATTCAAGAGAAAAACGCAGCATGTAAGCAGCAGTAATGAATCCAGAGCAGAAACAGCATTAAAAACACAGGATTTCCCTAAATATAAGAGCAATCTAAGAGAAACTTGTGAATGTTTTGTCTGTAAAAATCCCGGCCACATTAAAACAGACTGCAGAATTTGGAAAGCAAGAATGAGTCAGCGTAAAAAGCAGAAAAGTCATCAATGGGTTAAAACAGCTGTAAAAGAAGATTCTGCATGTGTTGAAGCTGCATTTAATGCCAGTACAGGCCCATCTGCAAAGCCTTGATCACAGCCCCCTGACGAAGCCCACGCAAAATGCACGTAGGGGCTACACGTGCGACATACTCTTTAGCTATGGGTAAGCAATTTTGAATGGTTTTTAATTATGTGGCCTCCAAGTTCAGATTTTGAGCTATTATGCTGTGATTGAATATTACTGAGAGGGGGTCACTTTGTGGGACACCTTGGATATCTTGGATTAAGATTTGAAGCACTGGCACTTTATTTATATCTGTATATCCATTATATACCTTTCATTCCATTGCTATTGGTATTGCTGCATGTGTGTTTTTTCTGCACCTGAATTCTTCATCATATGTAGCTCTATAATTATGTGACCCGTTTTTATGTGTTTCTTGTTTTAAATCATGAGTAATTGAAATAAAACTATTTTGAATTATTTCTTTTTGGTGGATGCTCTTACTTGCAGGCTGTGCAGCAGAATCAGTACGTGCAGCAGTCAGTGGTGTTATTTCCAAATGTGCCACCACTGACTCGTTTCACCACACTACCGTCGTCTTCTGCATACCACTGTATGGCCACCTGCATTCCAAGCCAAGCCGGACACCACTATACCGCCCCTAGTGCTGCTGGACACTCCCCCGCAACCACCATGGTAAGCGCTGCTCCTGTCTGGAGCACCACCACCGCCACCGCTCCACCTGCTTGGAGCACTGCCACCGCACCACCTTCTTGGAGCATTGCTGTCTATTCTCCTGCTAAGAGCACCGTCACCACTTCTCCTAGGAGCACCATCACTGCCACCACTCCGCCTGCTTTTAGCACCGCCACAGCAACACCTTCTTGGAGCACCGCCACCTATTCTCCTGCTAGGAGCACCGCCACCACTTCTCCGTCTAGGAGCACCACCACCACTCCTCATCCTGCTAGGAGCTCCGCCACCACTTCTCCATCTAGGAGCACCGCCACCACTCTTCATCATGCTATGAGCACTGCCACCACTCCTCATCCTGCTAGGAGCACCGCCACCACTTCTCCGTCTAGGAGCACCACCACCACTCTTCATCCTGCTAGGAGCTCCACCACCACTTCTCCATCTAGGAGCACCGCCACCACTCTTCATCATGCTATGAGCACTGCCACCACTCCTCATCCTGCTAGGAGCACCGCCACCACTTCTCCGTCTAGGAGCACCGCCACCACTCCTTATCCTGCTAGGAGCACAGCCACCGCTTCTCATCCTGATAGGAGCACCACCACCACTTTTCCGTCTAGGAGCATCACCACCACTCCTCATCCTGCTAAGAGCATCGCCACCATTTCTCCATCTAGGAGCACCGCCACCACTCCTCATCCTGATAGGAGCACCGCTAACACTCCTCCTCATAGGAGCCCTGCCATCGCCACCACCGAGCATCAGCATCAGAGGGGTTACCCGCATTCCCTCTTTTTTGTTTCAAGTACAAGGTCCACCAGCTCCAGGCGGTCAAGTACTTTAAGGCGGTCCAGCCAGGAGACTCCAGTGCCAAAGAAAAAAACAAAAAAACAAGACTTTGTCTGTCTTTTCCCCTCTCCTCCTAATGTGTTTCACCCTGCCTCCAGTTCCATCCCTAAGCTTCCTTCCCCCACTACTTTCGTCGCCCCTTCCCCTAGAACCCCTTCCTCGCCTTCCAGCCGTTCCTCGTCTCTCCACACCCCCAAAGTGCAACCATCTTTCCCCAACCGTCATTCCAATAATTTATTTTTTTTAATTTAAAATAAATGTTAAATTATGGTTTACCATAATACTGTTTGGTTACTGAGTCTTTTGCCGCCTACACACACTGTGCTGTACACACACTGCGCTGTACACTTTGCATTTTTGCACAACATAACTCCAAGATTGACACATGTTTCTTGTGTCATTCCTGGAGATATGTATAGTCAAAAACACAAATATATGACTTGCATTTTGACCACCATTAGTGTCTTCAGTCTGCTAATATTGCACAGACTGAATAGAGGGTGGTGTTGATTGCAAGTCATATCTATTGTTACCTTGCCAGGTATTATAAAAAGTTAATTGAGGATGGTGTGTTTTTACCATCATCAATTGACTTTTTGTGACACAAGGCTAGGGGATTCTAGATATACTTTGTAAATAACCACATCCTCTATTCAGTGTGTGGTGAATAAACTGAGCAGATGATGGGGAAAATACACGTCATATGTACAATACCCTGGCCTCATATCATAACTATTTATCACACCTGGGCAGGTGAATACACATATGAGATAACCTGCAGCAGCGCTTCAATCTGCATTATCTATTTCACGCAGACTAGAGCAATGCTGCAGTTTAACTCATGTGTATTCACCTGCCCATGTGTGATAACATTCTGAATTCAGGATGCGTTATTTTTTGCATCCTCACTTCAGCATGACACCAGGCCTGGGGATTGTAGAAGTAATATAAACTTTATTATCTCCTGTCTGCGTTCAAACTCAAGCCACAGTGGTGATCCTACAGATAATATTTATACTCACATGGTCAGGTGTCATAAAGAGTGAAGGATGCTAGTGCATCCCCAAATCACTATTTGTAACATCAGGTCAGGTGACACAAATATTAGTTGTATTATCTCCACTGTCACTGCAAATTGAACACAAACTGTAGAGATGATAAAGGTCATACAACTTGTGTGTGTGTATGTATAGTTACCTGGTCAGGAGTACTAGTAAATTCATGATGCACAAAACAACATCATGAATTCACTGGTACACCTGGGCAGTTGATAAGTGCACTCGGTATAGGTCTCAAAACAGGTTTTTTATTAACATACACACAAGAAAAAATCTTTGCACAATTTGATCTTGCCATTCCACCCATCCTACATCCTACATCCTACAAATTGATCCCTCATTTGGCCAACTTCAACGGATGACCTGAGAGGGTGCTGATTGAATTCAGGCAATGGGTTTTGTTATGAGTTCATTTTCCCCTTCACCATTGAGGTCTGATGAACTCCCTCTTCTGGTGAAGGAAGGTAGTGAGGCTGATTACCAAGCACCTGAGCTGGGAGAGGATGACTGGGCGACGGGGATCTCTGACTGGATATAAGGCAGCCGACGCCCTTCCTCCTCGCTGGTGATTTCTCTGTGGAATTCTAGGAGACCAGTCTGATTCCTGCTCCTCAAAAGCTAAGTTTTCTGCTTTGCCTTTTTGCATTTGTGTTTTGGTTTTAGTTTGCCTTGCTTTTCTGGATTCTGCCATTCCCTGCTGGGGTGAGCTGAATTCCTTTTTTGTCGGTTGCTCTGTCTTCAGAAAATACCTGAGTACTGACATAGTCTTTTTGAAGCCTAGCATCTTCAGGGCCTTTTTCCCTGTCAGTCTGTTGGCTCTTATTTTCATAGGGTTTTTCGCGGATTGCAGACAGCAGCTTTCCTATCCTGTCCTGTCTAGTTAGCTTGGGCCCCATCATTTGCTCAGTCTATCTTTCTATCTGTGTTAATGTTTTTTCTTCTTGCTTCACCGTCATTATATGTTGGGGGCTGCCTATTGTTTGGGGTCTGCTCTGGGGCAGTTTAGATTTCCCTTTCTGTCTTTAGGCTAGGCAGTTCTCCGGCTGTGATCGAGGGGTCTAGGGCATCGTAGGAACCCCCCACGGCTACTGCTAGTTGTTGTTGATAGGTTCAGGGGTCTGCAATCCGATAGCTGCCAACTTCTCTGGTTTTTTGGACTTAGCTAGCATTTCTGTTTTTGCCTCCTACGGTGACTCATTCATAACAGGGTTTGCAGCTGGTTCATCTAGTTCAAAGTTCGGGTGCTCTTTAGCCATCACAAAATTATGAAGAACCACACACACCTTCACCACCTCATCCACTGTTTCCAGTTTCAGATTAATGGCTGTGGCGAGAATGCGACATCTGGAGACAAGAATACCAAAGGCACACTCTACAGTTCTTCGTGCCCTAGTCAGTCTGTAATTAAAGATTTTTTTGTGTGGTCCAAATCCTGGCTGGAGTAGGGTTTAAGCAGGTTTTGGCACATTTGAAAGGCCTCATCCCCAACCATTACAAATGGCTGTGGTGGACCTTCGGTGTTGGGAAGAGGCCGTGGCATGGGGAAATTGAAATGGTTGCCATAAAACCTCCGGCTCATGTCTGAGTTCTTAAAAGCCTGGGAGTCATTCTCATGGCCAAATGACCCAATGTCCACTGCAACAAACACACTGTCTGCATCCGCAAAGGCCTTGAGTACTGTAGAAAAGTACTTTTTGTAGTTGTAGTACTCCGAGCCTGTTCTTTTGGGTTTGATTATTCGGATGTGTTTCCCATCCACCGATCCCAAGCAGTTGGGAAAATTGCAGACTGTCCAGAATTTTGCAGCAATTTCCATCCACTTTTCCACGGTGGGCAGGGGCATAAATTCAGGACAGAGAACGTCCCACAAAGCCCGGCAGGTGTCCGCAACAATTCCAGACAAGGTAAAGATTCCAGTCCGGTACTGGAAGTGGAGTGAAAAGAGGGTCTCTCCAGTAGCCAGGAATCTGTGAAACCGAAAAAGAACATAAATTAATATTTATGTATATGGTTTTTTAAGCAAAAAAAACAAAAAAAAATACATGGCATAACATGAATTCTGCAGACTTTTGTTTGCTACATGGCAGAACAATAATTCTGCAGGCTTTTGTTTACTACATGGCAGAACATGAATTCTGCAGGCTATGAAATATTACATGGCAGAACAAAGAAAATTTTGCAGGCATTGGTTTTTAAATATTACGTACCTTAATGTGACCAGGAGCCGTTCCTCAGGAGGAATCGCACAACGGAGCTGTGTGTCCTGTCTCCGGATGGCTTCTTGGACACGAGCAAGCAAATCCCTGATGCTTTCTTAGGACATCTGGGTACTGTCACTAAATTTCTCTGGGTTTGCCTGGAGCTCGCTGTAGAGGGTGTGGTACGCTCCACAGCTCTCCCAGAGTTCAACAATCGGATGTATCCACAAACATCACCACTGCCGTCTTCGCTGTCTCTCTCTCCCTTTGTTGCTGGCAAGCAAATGCAAAAGCCTGAGCCAGTGCAATGTCCAGATGCAAGTTGAAGTGAAAACTCTTCCAGCACAGATCCATGTTGACAAAGGAAAAAGCAAGCAAATCTGAAGAATTGAGCTGCAAACAGGGTATATATAAAGATTTCCCATGAGACACGCCCACTGATGTCCCATTGGTGGAGTCTGTTTCAAGAATTTTGCAACGATTTTCATCCTGTGAAATGTGACACCTAGACAACGTATGCGCATAAAAAACGCAAACGCATGCAAAAGCGCATGAAAATGCAAATGCTGCATTTTTTGTCATCATGCACATGCTAATGCGTCAAAAAATCGCTGCGTTGACAAGCGTTTGCAAGCGTTTTTTTCAGTGCGTTTCAAGTGCGCACAAAACGCTGTGCAAAACGGTGCTAGTGTGAAACTAGCCTTAGAAATAACAATGCTATTGTTTTAACTCAGGAACAGTTCAGAAATCAATATTTTGTGGAATAACCATGATTTTTAAAAAAAGCTTTCATGCGTTTTGGCAAGCTTGCCACCAGTCTTTCACACTGCTTCTGGTGCAAAAATTTAAGCAGTTCCTCCTTGTTTGATGGCTTTTGACTATCCATCATCCTCTTGATTACATTCCAGAGGTTTTCAATGGGGTTCAAGTCTGGAGAATAGGCTGCCCATGACAGGGTTTTGATGTGGTGGTCTCTTAATTTTTGCAAGAGCTGTATGCTGTAAAGATTCTTGTGCAAGCAGTCATATGACAAATAGCAAGGATTTCTTCACTGACCTTAATGAAAGCAAGTTAGAAAAGGTCATCTTAGCTAATGGTCACAATATGATTTCAGAAGGAGTAGGAGACAGCTACCTCCACTGTCCAGTTTCCTCAGCATAAAGCAGGAAGATCCCAATAAAGGATGTTCTCTATGTTCCCAGCCTTGAAAGCAATCTTCTGTCAGTAAAGAAGTTCATGCAAAAGAGGAATGTAGTTACTTTCAGAGATAACAGCTGCATCATCTCAAAGAGGGGTCACACTCTTGCAAAAGGAAAAATCCAAGATGAACTTTATCAGCTAAAATGCAAAGAAAGAGTTTACAGTGCCAGACAAAATCTACTTAAGAACTGTATCCATGTATGGAACAGACGTCTTGGGCACAGAGACCCAGAAGCAGTAAGGAAGCTGGCTCAAATTGCAAATGGTATTGAAATCAACCAGTGTAGTAAAATGATGAAGTGCACTAGCTGTCTTAAAAGGAAAATGTCCAGAAAATCCTTTCCTAAAATAAACGCCACTAGATCTGCACAGCCTCTGGATCTGATACATACAGATATACGTGGTCCAATGAGTGTTCAAACTCCTAGCAAGAAGAGATATTTTCTCACTTTTATTGATGACTACTAGTGTTGAGCATTCCGATACCGCAAGTATCGGGTATCGGCCGATATTAGCGGTATCGGAATTCCGATACTTAATTCCGATACTTTTTTCATATCGGATTCCGGAATCGGAATAGGAAGTTCCCATCATGCTATGAGCCTGCTTGCTTTGATTAAGCCAATGGGAATCCTCCGAAGTGTGGGCACATCCTGTTAGGCATGTAGGCATGTTAACTATTGGCATGGCTGTGATTGGCTGCCGAAATGATGTCATGATGCACTATAAAAGCCACCGCAGCCGCCATTTCTGGTCACTCTGCTGTGAATTCAGTTAGGGACAGGCTGCTGTAGAAGACTGTGAGGGACAGTTAGAAATAGCGATTCCACCAAACATCTAGTGCTTTACCCAGGCTACATAAACCACCACTGTAGCCTTCTTTGCCCTAGCAGCAGTGTTCACAGCTGTCTGCAAGGGCTGTGTGAGTGCAGCTCACGCTGTGGAGTGGGTCCTGCAGCCACGTCAGGCTGTAGGCCACCCAGTGTGATCACTGCTGCCTCATACATCTTTTATTTTTTGAGCTGCATTTTTTACATAATTTCAATCTAGTGTGCTTCCATCCGTATCCATATACGTTGGTTGCAAACACTAGTAGTAGACAGCGGAGCCTTTCTGCAGCCTTTCAGTGCTAGTGTCCACTTTGCTGCACTGTTCACGGCTGTCTGAGAAGTCTCTGACTGTGTGTGAGTGCAGCTCACGCTGAGTAGTGTGTCCTGCAGCTACGTCTGGCTGTAGGACGCTCAGCGTGCGTCAGTGCCTCACACATATTTTTATTTGAGTGCAGCTCATTTTTTCTTCTATTAGTGTGCATCCATCCGTCTCCATCTACGGTGGTTGCAAACACTATAAAGGAGTACACAGCGGAGCCTTTCTGCAGCCTGTCAGTGCCAGTGCCCACTTAGCTGCACTGTTGACGGCTGTCTGAGAGGCCTCTGACTGTGTGTGAGTGCAGCTCACGCTGAGTAGAGTGTCCTGCAGCTACGTCTGGTTGTAGGACGCTCAACGTGCGTCACTGCCTCACACATATTTGTCTTTGAGTGCAGCTCATTTTTTCTTCTCCTATTAGTGTGCATCCATCCGTATCCATCAACATTGGTTGGTTGCAAACACTATATAGGAGTAGATAGAGGAGCCTTTTTTTCTGGCTTGTGCCCTGCCGGCGCAGCCAGATTAGTATTACCCAATTTTTTTGGAGCCTCATCTTTTGCATTGTAGGTTACCTGCCTGCATTGTAATAGCTCCAAAAAGTTGGTGATACTATCAGTTTCAATTCTTTGTTCACATACTTTGAGTTTGTTTCCAACAAAGAAACCACAAAAAAAGTTCACCAAACACTACATTTTGAACTTGTGTAGGCCACATCAGCTCCTATTAAAGTCTAGTCCACACACACACACACTTCATAAAATTAGTGTTTCTTGTACCTGTAACCAGCTGTTCAGGAATAAGCACACTAAGGCCCCCCTTTGTACTTTTTTGCCTATCTTAAGCAGTCTTGCAAGATGAAGAAGGCAGGGAGTAAGGCGCGTGGGCGTGGGCGTGGAGTTTCAGCAGGGAGAGGACGTGGGGATTCTGCAGGGAGAGGACGTGGGGATTCTACAGGTAGAGGACGAGGGGATTCTGGGCCTGCTGCGGGCACCAGTGGATCAGCATCCCCCAGTTTTAGCAGGCAACAGTCCTTTATGCGCAGCTTTGTAGGACCTCAACATACCCCACTGCTGCGGGAGGAACAAATTGAAGCCGTTGTCGGATGGATGGCAGCTAACGCATCGACTTCAATTACTTCCGCATCCTCTCAGGGTCAGAGCACCGAAGAGCAACCATCTGTCTCTTCACCACCTGCCAAAGTGCCCAGGCAGTCAGAGAGACATGGACAGGAGCCATCACAGTCTCTACTTCTGTTCTCAGAATCTGTTGGCTTGGAAAGAGGGGGCCAGCCAAGCAGCATTCCTGAATGTGAAGAAGAGGGAGTATGCAGTGATGCGCAACTTCTTTGTCCCTCTGAATCTGAAGAGGCGAGTGGGCCAGTGCCTATGGTCAGCACACCTCAGTACGCATCAGATGATGACGAGACTCAGTTGCCACTTTCTGGTGCGTACGGTGCTGGCGAGACAACCCCGGAGAAGCAGCTGTTTGAAGAGGGGAGGGAAGATGATGAGGTCCTTGACCCATCATGGCGTGAGCAACAGGAAGGTGGTGGGAGCAGCTCGGAGGAAGAGATTCCCCTACCGGCCAAAACAGGAGGCAGAGGGAGGGGGAAGACTTGGTTGCCTGTACCCTCCACTTCGGCACCCGTTAGGAGCATTCCTCCTTCCAAAGGCAAACCGGGCGCTCACAAGAGTTGCAGTGCGTGGTCCTTTTTTGACACAGTTGCAGATGACATTTGCTTTGTCAAATGCAAGCTGTGTCATCAGAGAGTCAAAAGAGGGAGAAATGTCAGCAACCTCAATACCACAAATATGTGGAAACATGTGCGCACCAAGCACGAGTTGGAGTTGCAGAGACACCCTGAAGACGTAGGCCAACGTACAGCACCACCTACCACCTCTTCAGTTCGTGTTGGGCCCTCTTCCTCCAGCTCACACACTGCTGGTTCGGCTTCCTCACAGGATCGCCAAGGAAGAACCTCTGCCACTGTTGTCCGGAGATCCTGTCAGATTACACCCATAGCAGCACGTTCCCATCCATCACAGCCATCGGTAGCACAGGCATGGGATAAAAGGCGCCCTTACTCGGCAAACCATCCCCGAGCACAGTCTCTGAATGCTGGCATTGCCAAACTTCTGGCAGTTGAAATGCTGTCATTCAGGCTGGTGGACACTGACACCTTCCGGGACTTAATGGCATTGGCAGTCCCCCAATACAACGTGCCCAGCCGCTTTTATTTCAGCAGGCGAGCCGTCCCTGCCCTGCAGAAACATGTTGAGGGCAAAATAAAACATGCGCTACTAAACGCCATTAGTAGCAAGGTCCACCTGACCACCGATGCGTGGACCAGTAACCATGGACAGGGACGATACCTTTCCCTCACTGCCCACTGGGTCAATGTTGTGGAGCCGGGTACGGATCTGGAGAGTGGCGCTGTACGTGTTCTTCCAACGCCACGGATTGCAGGACTCCAGTCTGTACACATAGACTCCTCCTCCTACTCAAGTTCCTCAGAAACAGCAGAGCAGGAGCCTGTTACGACCGATATGAGCACAGCCGTGGCCAAACGTCAACAGGCTGTACTCAAATTAATTTCTTTGGGGAATCGAAGCCACACAGCGCAGGAGCTCTGGAATGCTATCAAGCTGGAGAGCGATGTGTGGTTTGGGCCAGCGAATCTCCAGCCGGGCTTGGTAGTGTGTGACAATGGCCGAAATCTGGTGGCAGCTCTTGGCCTAGGCAACCTCACACACATCCCATGTCTGGCACATGTTCTTAACTTGGTCGTGCAGAGCTTTCTGAGGGACTATCCGGATCTTGCTGCACTGTTGCACAAGGTCCGCATAGAGTGCGCTCACTTGCGACGTTCCAGCACGGCAAGATCGCGCCTCGCTGCTCTGCAGCGACGATTTGGCCTTCCGGAACATCGCATCATATGTGACCTACCCACCCGGTGGAATTCAACGTTACATATGTTGGAGCGGTTGTGTGAGCAGCAGGCAGCAGTCATGGAGTACCAGCTGCATCAGGCGCAAACAAGTCGCACTGTGCGCCGTTCACACTTCAGCACCATTGAGTGGGCCTCTATGAAGGACATCTGCCTCGTTTTGCGTGCCTTCGATGAATCCACGCGGATGGCGAGTGCAGATGATGCACTAGTCAGCATGACTGTCCCCCTTATCTGCCTGCTTCAACAAACACTGCAAGCACTAAGGGATGAGGTTTCAGAAGAGGTGGAGGATGAGGAGTCCCAAATGCCATCTGCTTCTGGACAGTCTGCGCTACGTGTTTCCTCACAAAGGCCTAGGCAGGGGACACTTTGTGAGGAGGATGAGGAGGAGTCGATGGAGGAGGAAGACATCTCTCCAGAGGAGGGAGGTACACAAACCTCTACTCAGTATGTACAGCGAGGGTGGGGTGATGCAGAGCAGGCCGAGGTCACGCCTCAAACAGGGGACAGCGGTTCTTTGGCAGTTGGGAGTCTGCAGCACATGGTTGATTTCATGCTGCAGTGCCTGAGAAACGACCGCCGCATCGCCCACATTCTCGTCTCGGCTGATTATTGGGTGTACACCCTCCTAGATCCTCGCTACCGGGACAGCGTACAAAGGCTCATACCAACGTTGAACCGGGAGCGTAAAATGCGGGAGTACGAAGAGTCACTGGTGCAGTCCATAATGTTTTCCATTCCACCCAACAGCATTGTTGCTAGTGCTTTACAAAGCAGCTCTGTGCGTCGAGGCAGTGGAGGAAACTCTGCACAAAGAGGGAGCAGAGGCAGCGCCGCAGCACAAGGCAAGACCACTATGGCCCAAATGTGGCAAAGTTTTGTGTGTCCACCACAATTGTCTACACCATCAGCGACGCCTCGAGTCAGCAGGAGGCAACGCTTCCGTCAGATGGTGTCAGACTACATGTCTTGCCCTGTCGCTGTACTCCCAGATGGCTCTTCCCCCTTCAAGTTTTGGGTCTCTAAGCTGGATACATGGCCAGAGCTTAGCCAGTATGCATTGGAGGTGCTGGCTTGCCCTGCTGCCAGTGTATTATCGGAACGTGTCTTTAGTGCCGCAGGTGGTGTACTAACAGACCGTCGCACGCGACTATCTTCCGATAATGTTGACCGGCTGACTTTTCTGAAAATGAACAAGGCCTGGATCTCCAAAGACTTTGCCATTCCTCTTACAGACTAAATTAGTGGTTGGCAACTGTATCCAGGTCTGCTGGTGTGTTCATTTTTCTACCACCTGAACTATAATCCCTTTGCTTCAACACAGCCAGTTGTCGCTCAGATGTGTCGTCTGCACAGAGAAACACACTAGCTCCTGTGTTAGTGGGGTTCAGTAATGCCAGCTGATCCCCTGCTGTGTGGACGGCAAAGTCACCAGCTCCATCAACATTCAAACCACTACTGATTTTTAACCGTGCCCAACTTAGGTCTCTGGCTCCACTGTCTCTACTATTTCCCCTGACCTCCAACCCCGCCATCTACATCTCTGAAGTGGCGTCAGCACAATCTACACTTGTCCCTGTGTTCCTGTGGCTCAGTCCCATCAGTTTATCCCCTGATGTGTGTCCGGCAAGGTCTCCTGCTCTGTCCACATTCCCATAACCAGTAGTGGGAATGAGGACAGAGCTGGCGAACTTGCCGGACAAACATCAGGGGATCAACTGACGGGACTGAGCACCAGTAACACAGGAACAAGTGTAGATTGTGCTGACGCCACTTCAGAGATGTAGCTGGCGGGGTTGGAGGCCAGGGTAAATAGTAGAGACAGTGGAGCCAGAGGCCTAAGTGGAGCATGGTTAGAATCAGTAGTAGTCCACAACCTCCATAAAAACCGCTGCCCATTGGCCTCTGCATGCGGCATGCGTAATCCTGGGCTCCAACAGCGTCAGTTGGTGTTCAGAAGTGTCGTCTCCACAGAGCCAAACACCTTCGTTAGAGTGTTAGTGGGGTTCAGCACTGCCAGCTGTTCCCCTGCTGTGGAGATGGCAAGTCTCCTGCTGCCTTCACCTGCCAAAATCCAGTAGGCCCCAGCCTGCTCCTCGCCTAATCCTGGGCTCCAACAGCGTCAGTTGGTGTTCAGAAGTGTCGTCTCCACAGAGCCAAACACCTTCGTTAGAGTGTTAGTGGGGTTCAGCACTGCCAGCTGTTCCCCTGCTGTGGAGATGGCAAGTCTCCTGCTGCCTTCACCTGCCAAAATCCAGTAGGCCCCAGCCTGCTCCTCGCCTAATCCTGGGCTCCAACAGCGTCAGTTGGTGTTCAGAAGTGTCGTCTCCACAGAGCCAAACACCTTCGTTAGAGTGTTAGTGGGGTTCAGCACTGCCAGCTGTTCCCCTGCTGTGGAGATGGCAAGTCTCCTGCTGCCTTCACCTGCCAAAATCCAGTAGGCCCCAGCCTGCTCCTCGCCTAATCCTGGGCTCCAACAGCGTCAGTTGGTGTTCAGAAGTGTCGTCTCCACAGAGCCAAACACCTTCGTTAGAGTGTTAGTGGGGTTCAGCACTGCCAGCTGTTCCCCTGCTGTGGAGATGGCAAGTCTCCTGCTGCCTTCACCTGCCAAAATCCAGTAGGCCCCAGCCTGCTCCTCGCCTAATCCTGGGCTCCAACAGCGTCAGTTGGTGTTCAGAAGTGTCGTCTTTACAGAGCCAAACACCTTCGTTAGAGTGTTAGTGGGGTTCAGCACTGCCAGCTGTTCCCCTGCTGTGGAGATGGCAAGTCTCCTGCTGCCTTCACCTGCCAAAATCCAGTAGGCCCCAGCCTGCTCCTCGCCTAATCCTGGGCTCCAACAGCGTCAGTTGGTGTTCAGAAGTGTCGTCTTTACAGAGCCAAACACCTTCGTTAGAGTGTTAGTGGGGTTCAGCACTGCCAGCTGTTCCCCTGCTGTGGAGATGGCAAGTCTCCTGCTGCCTTCACCTGCCAAAATCCAGTAGGCCCCAGCCTGCTCCTCGCCTAATCCTGGGCTCCAACAGCGTCAGTTGGTGTTCAGAAGTGTCGTCTTTACAGAGCCAAACACCTTCGTTAGAGTGTTAGTGGGGTTCAGCACTGCCAGCTGTTCCCCTGCTGTGGAGATGGCAAGTCTCCTGCTGCCTTCACCTGCCAAAATCCAGTAGGCCCCAGCCTGCTCCTCGCCTAATCCTGGGCTCCAACAGCGTCAGTTGGTGTTCAGAAGTGTCGTCTCCACAGAGCCAAACACCTTCGTTAGAGTGTTAGTGGGGTTCAGCACTGCCAGCTGTTCCCCTGCTGTGGAGATGGCAAGTCTCCTGCTGCCTTCACCTGACAAAATCCAGTAGGCCACAGCCTGCTCCTCGCCTATTCCTGGGCTCCAACAGCGTCAGTTGGTGTTCAGAAGTGTCGTCTCCACAGAGCCAAACACCTTCGTTAGAGTGTTAGTGGGGTTCAGCACTGCCAGCTGTTCCCCTGCTGTGGAGATGGCAAGTCTCCTGCTGCCTTCACCTGACAAAATCCAGTAGGCCACAGCCTGCTCCTCGCCTATTCCTGGGCTCCAACAGCGTCAGTTGGTGTTCAGAAGTGTCATCTCCACAGAGCCAAACACCTTCGTTAGAGTGTTAGTGGGGTTCAGCACTGCCAGCTGTTCCCCTGCTGTGGAGATGGCAAGTCTCCTGCTGCCTTCACCTGACAAAATCCAGTAGGCCACAGCCTGCTCCTCGCCTAATCCTGGGCTCCAACAGCGTCAGTTGGTGTTCAGAAGTGTCGTCTCCACAGAGCCAAACACATTCGTTCAAGTGTTAGTGGGGTTCATCATTGCCAGCTGATCCCCTGCTGTGGAGATGGCAGTCTCTCCTGCTGTCTCCGCATTACAAAGACAGTAGGCCTCTGCCTACACCCTCCTATTTCCTGGGCTTCAACACAGCCAGTTGTAGTTCGGAAGTGCCTTCCACACGGAAAGAGATACTTGCTCCCGTGTCTCAGTGGGGTTCAGTAACGTCAGCTGATCCCCTGCTGTGTGGATGGCAGTCTCTCCTGCTGTCACCTCATTCAAAATACAGTAGGCCTCTGCCTACACCCTCCTATTTCCTGGGCTTCAACACAGCCAGTTGTAGTTCGGAAGTGCCGTCCACACGGAAAGAGATACTTGCTCCCGTGTCTCAGTGGGGTTCAGTAATGTCAGCTGATCCCCTGCTGTGTGGATGGCAGTCTCTCCTGCTGTCACCTCATTCAAAATACAGTAGGCCTCTGCCTACACCCTCCTATTTCCTGGGCTTCAACACAGCCAGTTGTAGTTCGGAAGTGCCGTCCACACGGAAAGAGATACTTGCTCCCGTGTCTCAGTGGGGTTCAGTAATGTCAGCTGATCCCCTGCTGTGTGGATGGCAGTCTCTCCTGCTGTCACCTCATTCAAAATACAGTAGGCCTCTGCCTACACCCTCCTATTTCCTGGGCTTCAACACAGCCAGTTGTAGTTCGGAAGTGCCGTCCACACGGAAAGAGATACTTGCTCCCGTGTCTCAGTGGGGTTCAGTAACGTCAGCTGATCCCCTGCTGTGTGGATGGCAGTCTCTCCTGCTGTAAACTCATTCAAAATACAGTAGGCCTCTGCCTACACCCTCCTATTTCCTGGGCTTCAACACAGCCAGTTGTAGTTCGGAAGTGCCGTCCACACGGAAAGAGATACTTGCTCCCGTGTCTCAGTGGGGTTCAGTAATGTCAGCTGATCCCCTGCTGTGTGGATGGCAGTCTCTCCTGCTGTCACCTCATTCAAAATACAGTAGGCCTCTGCCTACACCCTCCTATTTCCTGGGCTTCAACACAGCCAGTTGTAGTTCGGAAGTGCCGTCCACACGGAAAGAGATACTTGCTCCCGTGTCTCAGTGGGGTTCAGTAATGTCAGCTGATCCCCTGCTGTGTGGATGGCAAAGTCTCCTGCTGCCTACACAGTCGTACCACTACTGATTTTTAACCGTGCTCCAATTAGGCCTGTGGCTCCACTGTCTCTCGTATTTCCCCTGTCCTCCAACCCTGCCAGTTACAGCTCCGAAGTGGCGTCTGCACAATCCACACTTGTTCCTGTGTTACAGGTGTTCAGTCCGGTCAGTTAATCCCCTGATGTGTGTCCGGCAATGTCGCCTGCTCTGTCCACATTCCCATTATGGTAATGTGGACAGAGCAGGCGACATTGCCGGACACACATCAGGGGATTAACTGACCGGACTGAACACCTGTAACACAGGAACAAGTGTGGATTGTGCAGACGCCACTTCGGAGCTGTAACTGGCGGGGTTGGAGGACAGGGGAAATACGCAAATCAGTGAAGCCACAGGCCTAAGTGGAGCTTGGTTCAAATTAGTAGTCTACAACCGATCTTAAAATTTCTTCAATGCAGCCTCAGCCTGCTCTGTGCTTGTCCCTGGGCTTCAACACAGCCAGTTGTTGCTCGGAAGTGCCGTCTTCACAGAGTAAAACACTAGCTCCTGTGTTTGTGGGGTTCAGTAACGTCAGCTGTTCCCCTGCTGTTTTGATGGCAATCTGTCCTGCTGTCTCCCAATTGACAGCACATCAGGCCTCAGCCTGCTAAGTGCTTGTCCTGGGCTCCAACATCGCCAGTTGCTGCTCATAACTGACTTTGGCATGGGTACTCCCTCCTGCCCAGCTTGGTTCCAGCCCTGCCTGCTGTTTCCGGGAAGTGTCAATGTCAGTTTGCCACCCCAAGTTGCCATGTCGTGTTGCGGTTGGGTTAGCCGAGGCTAGGGTGCCAGCAGTTTAGGTGCTTCCTATGTGGACTGCGGGTTCTGGTAAGAAAGGTTTGTTCCATAGTGCCAGTAGGACAAGCACCCCCTGTAGGACTGTGTGATTCGGTAACTGCGGCCAGCTTGCGGCATGCCAACTTTGCTTTTCAGGGGTAACTTCTGATACCCCTCCGGGTTCCAGCACCGTCAGCTGGTTCTCATCAGAGCCTTTGGCCTAGGTGCCTCCATCTCGGTATCCGAGTTCCGGCAACGTCTGCTGGTCCTTGGTAGTGCTTTGTAGCACAGGTACCTCCTGCTTAGTAACCGGGTTCCAGCACCGTCAGCTGGTCCTCGGTTGTGCCATTGGCTCTTATTCCTTCTGCTGCCCCTCCGGGTGCCAGCACTGTCAGCTGGTCCTCGCTATTTCCATTTGCTCTTGCAGCTTATGCTACCCCTCCGGGTTCCAGCACCGTCAGCTGGTTCTCGTCAGAGCCTTTGGCCTAGGTGCCTCCATCTCGGTATCCGAGTTCCGGCAACGTCTGCTGGTCCTTGGTAGTGCTTTGTAGCACAGGTACCTCCTGCTTAGTAACCGGGTTCCAGCACCGTCAGCTGGTCCTCGGTTGTGCCATTGGCTCTTATTCCTTCTGCTGCCCCTCCGGGTGCCAGCACTGTCAGCTGGTCCTCGCTATTTCCATTTGCTCTTGCAGCTTATGCTACCCCTCCGGGTTCCAGCACCGTCAGCTGGTTCTCGTCAGAGCCTTTGGCCTAGGTGCCTCCATCTCGGTATCCGAGTTCCGGCAACGTCTGCTGGTCCTTGGTAGTGCTTTGTAGCACAGGTACCTCCTGCTTAGTAACCGGGTTCCAGCACCGTCAGCTGGTCCTCAGTAGTGCCATTGGCTCTTGTTCCTTCTGCTGCCCCTCCGGGTGCCAGTACCGTCAGCTGGTTCAAGAGGACAAAGAACAGGAAGACAACCACCAAGATGCAGAACAACAAGAGAGAGAAGACAAAGAAGCATAAAAAAACAAAGCAGAAGAACATTAAGCATAAGACTAATACTCTGAGCAAATGATATTATCTTATTTATAAGCAGAAGAAGACTAAGCAGTGTATGGGGGTGAGTCCGTTCCTCCTCGTGGTGCCCCTGGAAAAGGCCTGCTGCTGCAGGCCAAACTGAACGCGGACAAATCCTGTTGTAAATCTTTTGTGACAGGCAGAACGGAAGGTGTAAACTTCTAACTTTTCTAGATAACAACTACAGGAATGCCTGACACAAACAAGAATATGATGAAGAAGAATAGGAAGAAGATGAAGAAGCTGAATATGTAGAATAATAATTGTTGAATAAGAAGAATATGAACAATGTAAGAAAAGGAAGAAGAAGAAGAAGAAGAAGAATGTAAAAAAAGGAAGTAGAAGAAGAAGAAGAAGAATGTAAAAAAAGGAATAAGAAGAAGAATGTAAAAAAAGGAAGTAGAAGAAGAAGAAGAAGAATGTAAAAAAAGGAAGTAGAAGAAGAAGAAGAAGAATGTAAAAAAAGGAAGTAGAAGAAGAAGAAGAAGAATTTAAAAAAAGGAAGTAGAAGAAGAAGAAGAAAGAAGAAAGAAGAAGAAGACATACATGTCTGGCAAAATATAAATGAGGCTAACATAGTCAATATCTTTGTAACTCCTAACATCTTTAAAAAAAAAAGTTTAATTCCTGCTATTCCATTTGATTGGGCTAAACCTCTATGGCTTTAATGTCTCCTCCACCTCCCACAATACATTCTACATTATTCTTAGTTGTTTTTCTTCATGTAGAATTAACCTACAAGGAAAGAAAGGTTTTTTTTTAATTCCGATATTTTGGCCCCATTGACTTGCATTGGTTCCCGGTATCGGAATCGGCGATACCGATACTTTTTTTTAAGATCGGCCGATCCATTCCGATCCGATATTTTCAAGTATCGGCTGGTATCGCTCAACTCTAATGACTACTCCATATATACATTTGCCTATCTGCTTCACAGTCAGGATGAAGTTCCACAGAAACTTGAAGAATATCTTGCTGTAATGTTTAACAATTTTGGAAGAATGCCAAAAGCCCTGCGTTCAGATATTGGAACCGAATATACAAGTAGTAAGGTGCAAACCATTTTCAAAAAGGATGGAATCGTGCTCCAGACTACCAATCCTTACATCCCAGAACAAAATGGCATTGCAGAGAGAAAGAATCGTACTCTCTGTGAAAGTGGAAGAAGTATGTTGTTTGATGCGAATCTACCTACAACATATTGGGGAGAAGTCATCATAACAGCTTACTATCTTCAAAACAGAGTGCCAGGTAAAGCCACAGCTAAAACTCCATATGAGCTATGGAATTGTGAGAAGCCTAACCTGAAGCACCTCAGGATATTTGGAATCAAAATGCACGTATGTTCCCCCAAAAAAACGTTCAAAGTGGGAATCACATGCAAAGCAAGGAGTCCTGCTGGGCTATAGCAAAACTCAAAAAGAATACAGAATCCTGCACCCAGAGACCAACACCGTAACAGTCAGCAGAGATGTAGTGATTGATGAAAACTCTGTATCGCTCAAATTCCATGAAGTTACACCTGTTATTCAACCTAAGAAGCAAACCCAGATTCCGAAAAGGAAAACACTGAAGTGTGGATAATCTCTGAAGCCACCAAAAAAGACACAGATGAACCGAGTCAACCTTCAGTCAGGAGATCAGAAAGGGCAAACAAAGGTATCCCAGCTAGACGCCTTTCTTATATGGTCAGAACACATCCTGAACCAGAGCAACTGTCATAGCAAGAGATTCAAAAACTGCCTGTTCACAAGAAGCAGAAGTGGATAAATGCCACTAATGAGATGGACCAACACCAAAACCTTCAACAACACCAGACATGGGAGCTTACTGAGCTACCACAAGGAAAAAAGAGTTATTCATGTAAGTGGGTCTTCAAAACCAAATATGACTCAGAAGGTAAAGTACACCAGTTTAACCCGTTAGTGACAGAGCCATTTTGCAGCTTAATGACCTTTCCAGTTTTTACGATTCTGACCACTGTCACTTTATGAGGTTATAACTCTGGAATGCTTTTTTACAATTTTCAAACCTTTCATTTTTATCCCTTTAAATCAGAGAGATATGTCACACAAAATAGTTAAATACATTTCCCACATGCCTACTTTACATCAGCACAACTTTGGAAACAATTTTTTTTTGTTAGGAAGTTATAAGGGTTAAAAGTTGACCAGCGATTTTTCATTTTTACAAAAAATTTACAAAACCATTTCTTTTTAGGGACCACCTCACATTTGAAGTCACTTTGAGGGGTCTATATGGCAGAAAATATCCCAAAGTGACAACATTCTAAAAACTACACCCCTCAAGGTGCTCAAAACCACTTTCAAGAAGTTAATGAACCCTTTACGTGCTTCACAGGAACTGAACCAATGTGGAAGGAAAAAATAAACATTTAACTTTTTTTCACAAACATATTACTTCAGAACCATTTTTTTTATTTTCACAAATTTAAAAAGGGAAAATGAAGCACAAAATTTGTTGTGCAATTTCTCCTGAATATGTCGATACCCCATATGTGGGGGTAAATCACTGCTTGGATGCACAGCAGAGCTCGGAAGGGAGGCAGCGCCGTTTGACTTTTTCAGTGTAGAATTGGCTGGAATTGAGATTGGACGCAATGTCACGTTTAGAGAGCCCCTGATGTGCCTAAATGGTGGAAACCCCCCTCAAGAGACACCATTTTGGCAACTAGACTCCCCAAGGAACTTATCTAGATGTGTGGTGAGCACTTTGAACCCCCAAGTGCTTCACAGAAGTTTATAACGTAGAGCCGTGAAAATAAATCATATTTTTTCCACAAAAATGATCTTTTCGCCCCCAAATTTTATTTTCCCAAAGAAAACAGGAGAAATTAGACCCACAAACTTGTTGTGCAATTTGTCCTGAATACGCTGATACCCCATATGTGGGGATAAACAACTATTTGGGTGCACGGCTGTGGGGGTAAACCCCTGTTTTGTGCACGGCAGAACTCGGAAGGGAAGCAGCGCCTTTTGACTTTTTCAACGTAGAATTGGCAGGAATTAAGATTGGACGACATGTCGCATTTGGAGAGCCCCTGATGTGCCTAAAGAGTGGAAACCCCCACAAGTGACCTCATTTTGGAAACTAGACCACCCACGGAACTTATCTAGATGTGTGTTGAGCACTTTGAACCCCCACTAAAGTTTATAATGTAGAGCCGTGAAAATAATTTTTTTTCCACAAAAATGATCTTTTAGACCGTTATTTTTTATTTTCCCAAGGCACCTGGAGAAATTGAACCCAAAAATTGTTGTGCAATTTGTTCAGAGTACGCTGATACCCCATATGTGGGAGAAAACTACTGTTTGGGCACATGTTGGGGCTCAGAAGGGTGACGTTTTGGAATGCTGACTTTGATGGAATAGTCTGCGGGCATCATGTTGTGTTTGAAGAGCCCCTGATGTGCTTAAAAAGTAAAAACCCCCACAAGTGACCCTATTTTGGAAACTAGACCCCCCAAGGAACTTATTTAGATGTGTTGTGAGAACATTGAACCCCCAAGTGTTTCACTAAAGTTTATAACGCAGAGCCATGAAAATAAAAAAAAATTTTTTTCCGTAAAAATGATTTTTAGCCCCAGTTTTTTATTTTCACAAGGGTAACATGAGAAATTTGACCCCAAGAGTTGTCAAGTTTGTCCTAAGTACACTGGTATCCCATATGTGGGAGAAAACTACAGTTTGGGCAAACGTCGGGGCTCGGAAGGGAAGTAGTGACATTTTGGAATGCAGATTTTGATGGAATGGTCTGCGAGCGTCATGTTGCGTTTCCAGAGCCTTTGATGTGCCTAAACAGTAGAAACCCCCCATAAGAGACCCTTTGGAAACTAGACCCCTCAAGGAACTTATCTAGATGTGTTTTGAGAACTTTGAACCCCCAGGTGTTTCACTAAAGTTTATAACGCAGAGCCGTGAAAATAAAAAATCATTTTTTTTCCACAAAAATGATTTTTAAGCATCCAATTTTTTATTTTCACAAGAGTAACAGGAAAAATTGGACACCAAAAGTTGTTGTCCAATTTATCCTGAGTACGCAGATACCCCATTTGTGGGGGTAAACCACTGTTTGATTTCAATGCAGAGCTCGGAAGCGAGGGAGCACCTTTGACTTTTTCAATTTCAATTGGCTGGATTTGAGATCGGACACCATGTCACATTTGGAGAGCCCCTGATGTGCCTAAACAGTGGAAACCACCCTAACACAACACACCCCTGACCCTAATCCCAACCCTAACCATAATCCTAACCACACCCCTAACTCTAATCCCAACCACAACAATAACCCTAACACACCCCTAACCCTAATCCCAACCCTAACCCTAATCCAAGCCCTAACCATAATCCCAGCTGTAACCTAATCCAAACCCTAACTCTAACCCCCAACTCTAGCCCCAACCCTAACCCTAATTTTAGCCCCAACTCTAACCCTAACTTTATCCCCAACGCTAACTCTAACTTTAGCCCCAACCCTTACCCTAACTTTGGCCCCAACCCTTACCCTAATTTTAGCCCCAACCCTAACCCTAACTTTAGCCCTACTCACTTTAGCCCAACTCTAACCCTAATGGGAAAATGGAAATAAATATATATTTTTTTATTTTATTAATTTTACCTAACTAAGGGGGTGATAAGGGGGGGTTGATTTACTTTTTTTTATCACTGTGGTAGGGTCTATCACAGTGATCAAAATGAACAAATAGGAAAAAATCTCCTATTGTTACGGGGGCAGGCAGATCTCGGTGGGTGCACTGCACATGCACCCGCCATTTTCTCCCAGAAGAAGAAGCCCAGGGGACTTCAGGGGGGCCTGCAGGGACAGTGGAGGTACCAGGGGGGTGATCAGGGGGACCGAGGGACCCTATTTCTCTCTCCCCTGAGGTGCAATCAGACCTTTTTTTGCAGTCGTTATACCGGTAATAACGGCAATTGCAACATCGGGGTCGGTAAAAACCGATTCGAATCATGTTCTCTGGGGTCTTGGCTACCCCCTGCAGCCAGCCGAGACCCTGAAGAAATTCAGACGCTGGAGGCGCTATAACATTAAACCTCAGCACCGTTAAAAAGTGGCGCTGTGGTGTAATTACCCTTATCTGCTGCCGTTAAAAGGCGTATAGGCAGTCATTAAGGGGTTAAGGCAAGATTGGTCGCAAAAGGGTGCTCACAAAAGTATGGTGAAGATTATGATGCTACATTTTCTCCAGTTGCGAAGCAAACCACATTCAGAACTTTAATGTCCGTGTTATGAATGGGTCACTGAGGAGGAGAGCAGGTCCAGGCTACACCACAGAAAACCAGAGAGGTTGGTACCTAAGCAGATTGCAGACCCCTGATCCTATCCACACAACTAGCAGTAGCCATGGAACGTACCTACAATGATCCTAGGCGCTTCGGCACAGCCAGAGAGCTAACTAAGCCTAAATCAAGAAAAGGGAAATCTAATCTGCCCCAGAGCAGACCCCAAAGGAATAGATAGTCCCCAAACATATGTCGGTGAGACAAGATGAAAACACAAACACAGGCAGGAAAATAGACTGAGCAAATGATGGGACGCACACTGACTAGACAGGACAGGAAAGGAAAGACACTGTCTGCAATCATGCAAAAAACCCTGCAAAAAGTCCAACACGTCTGATGCAAAAAACACTGTAGTCACACGACTTCGCCCCCCACTATATCAGCACTCTGGTATATTCTGAAAGCAGAGCAAAAAGAGACCAATCTAGCAGGGAATAAAACAAACTGGCACAAGCAGTAACATATGGGCGGTGATTCAACACAGCCCAAGCCGGAGTTGGCTGACCCGCACTAAGAAGATATAGACAAAACCAGATCAAATGCAAACAGAATAGCAAATAAACCACTTAGCTGAACATAGAGGGAAAGAGCTGGAGAAATCAGACCTCAGGAGGAACAGGAAGCAAATCACCAGCAGGGATAGAGGGAGTCGGCTGTCTTAAATCCCACTCTGAAACCCCAGATCTTCAATCGTCATCATCATTATCAGGTGGCAAGCCTCTGTCAATCAGATCAGCTCCATTACCTCCAGTAACCACCAGAGGGAGCCCAGAAAGAGAACTCGCAACCCCTCCATTGATCTGACCAGCTCCACTACCTTCAGTAATAACCAGAGGGAGGCCAGAAAGCGAATTCACAACGGTACCCCCCTTGAGGAGGGGTCACCGAACCCTCATCCACGCCACCAGACCGATCAGGATGGGCCCGGTGAAAAGCACGAACCAATCTTTCGGCATGAATGTCAGAAGCAGAGACCCAAGAAATATCCTCCTGGCCATAACCCTTCCATTTGACCAAGTACTGGAGTCTCCGTCTAGCCAAACGAGAATCCAATATTTTCTCTACCTCATTTTCCAAATTGCCTTTAACCAATACAGGGTCAGGAGGTGCTGCCATAGAAACTACTGGCTCCACAAACCTCTTCAACAAAGATTTATGAAACACGTTATGGATCTTAAACGTAACTGGAAGAGCCAATCGGAAAGAAATGGGATTAAGGATCTCCAAAATCTTATAAGGTCCAATGAATCTTGGCTTGAATTTTGGAGACGCAACCTTCATAGGAATATTCTTTGAAGACAACCAAACCATATCACCCACTTTAAACCGGGGACCAATGGTCCTATGCCGGTTTTTTCCTGAGAGTGGGTCAACTTATCCACTACTTGGTCCCAAATCTGCTGCATTCTCTCTACCACAGAGTCCACACTTGGGCAGGCCAAAGATTCCACTTGCCCTGAAGAAAATTGAGGATGAAACCCAAAGTTACAGAAAAAGGGCGACATCAAAGTGGCAGAACTAGCTCTATTGTTTAGCGCAAATTCGGCCACGGGCAAAAATGAGATCCAGTCATCCCGATCAGCAGATATGAAACATCTCAAATAGGACTCCAAAGTCTGGTTTGTTTTCTCAGTCTGCCCATTGGTCTGAGGATGAAATGCAGAGGAGAAAGATAACTGAATTCCCAGTTTGGAACAAAAAGCTCTCCAAAATCTGGAAATCTGGAAACAAACTGGACTCCTCTGTCCGACACAACGTTCTCAGGAATCCCGTGCAACCGAACCACCTGTTGTAAAAACAAGGGCACCAACTCAGAAGAAGATGGCAACTTTGGGAGTGGTACAAGATGAACCATCTTAGAAAATCTATCACAAATCACCCAGATAACAGTCATTCTCTGAGAGACAGGAAGATCGGAAATAAAATCCATTGAGATATGGGTCCATGGCCTCCTGGGCACCGGCAGGGGCATCAACAACCCACTAGAATGAGAACAGGGCTTGGACTGAGAACAAGTCCCACAGGACTGCACAAAATTCCTGACACCACGAGATAAGGCAGGCCACCAAAAAGACAGACTCACCAAATCTCTGGTACCAAAAGTACCTGGATGACCAGCCAACGCGAAGCAATGAATTTCAGACATTACTCTTTTCCTCCACTGGTCAGGGACATACAGTTTTCCCATAGGGCAACGTTCAGGTTTGTCCTCCTGAAATTCCTCCAGGGCACGTCTCAAATCAGGTGAAATAGCGGAAAGATCTACACCCTCATTTAGAATGGTAGTAGGCTTGGTCACATCAAGAGAATCTGCGAAGAAACTCCTAGAAAGGGCGTCCGCCTTAACATTCTTAGTGCCCGGAAGAAAAGAGACCACAAAATTAAAACGCGTGAAAAACAAGGCCCGCCTAGCCTGTCTAGGATTCAAGTGTTTGGCTGATTCAAGATAAATCAAATTCTTGTGGTCGGTGAGGACCACAACTTGATGTCTAGCTCCCTCCAACCAATGTCTCCACTCTTCAAATGCCCATTTCATGGCCAACAATTCCCGATTCCCCATGTCATAGTTGCATTCAGATGGGGAGAATTTTCAAGAAAAGAAGGCACAGGGTTTCATCTTAGAAGTCACCGGATCTTTTTGGGACAAAACGGCCAATCTCAGAAGCATCTACCTCCACCTGAAATGGGAGAGAGACATCAGGTTGCCGTAGAACCGGAGCAGAAGTGAATCTCCGCTTAAGCTCCTGAAATGCCGAGACTGCATCTGGAGACCAATTCACCACATCAGCGCCCTTTTTGGTCAAATCAATCAGTGGTTTAATAATACCAGAAAAATTACTTATAAATTTATGGTAGAAATTAACAAAACCCAAAAACTTCTGGAGAGCCTTCAAAGAAGTGGGCTGAACCCAATCATAAATGGCCTGTATCTTTGCCAGGTCCATTTCAATAGCAGACGGGGACAAAATGAATCCCAAAAATGAAATCCTCTGTACACCAAAAAGGCACTTCGATCCCTTAACATACAGAGAATTTTCCCTCAAAATCCGGAACACAGTCCGGATATGTTCCACATGAGAATCCCAATCACTGGAAAAGATCAAAATATCAAGATAAATGATCAAAAACTTATCCACAAAGTCCCGGAAAATATTGTTCATAAAAGATTCAATATAATACACTATAGGAACAGAAAAGCGCAAATAGGGTCTTATCCGGGTTAATGTAAAAGATATATAAGAAATCCACTCACCTGTTGCAGGAGAGATCAGGCATGTAAGGTTAGAAGTCAGCTGCTGCACGTCCAAAGGTCAACCAAGTGACCGCTAATATATCAGTTCTTGTGGAACTAATTTATGGACTAATTTATGGACTTCCATGACATAGCATGTTTTGTCATCCCCTGAGGAAGTAGTTCTTACTTCGAAACGTGTTGGTAATAAATGATTAATCTTTCACCACAATTGGAATCCTGTATTTTGTCAAGCAGTGCATGGAAGTCCATAAATTAGTTCCACAAGAGTTCATAAAAGATTGGAAGACAGAAGGGTTGTCAGTGAGCCCAAAAGTCATCACCAAGTACTCAAAATGTCCCTCCGGAGTATTAAACGCCGTCTTCCATTCATCCCCGTGCTTGATGCGAATAAGATTATATGCCCCCCTAAGGTCAAGCTTGGTAAACCAACAGGCACTTTTAACTCTGGAAAATAAATCAGAAATCAGGGATAATGGGTACTGATTAGAGATGAGCGAAACGGGTCGAAAAATTTCAAAAGTCGCCGACTTTTAGTAAAGTCGGGTTTCAGGAAACGAAACCCGACCCTAGGGTGAGGTCGGCCACGAGCTCGGCGACTTTAGCGCCAAAGTCGCGTTTCAAAAGTTTGTTTTCCGCTCTTTTTCAGCCAATCAGGATCCACGTACATTGTGGGCAACGTGATGACATAGGCAGGAGTCACCACCATCTTTGAGAAGGGGGGCGTCACAGGGGGTATAAAAGGGCGTGCACGCCGACCGCCATGTTACTCATGCTGATCTCAGAATAGGGAGAGCTGCTACTGCTGATTCTGTAGGGAGAGCGTTAGGCAGGGAAGAAGACACCAAAAACTGCTTCTGCTGCTAGCGATTTTGCCTGTACAACACACCAGTTACTGTGCAGTGCAAGTGGAGGCTATATTTTGCAGGATCAGCTGTGTTGGTTGTTAGGCTGCCTTATAAGGCTTCCTGATAGCTGCATTGCTGTTTTCCCACTGCTCTGCAAACTGCTTTTTTAAAAGCAATCCAAATTTATTTTTTGTCCTGGTGAGGTACTGAGCATGAATTTGTTCACACCATACAGTGGTGTACGCTCCACACAGTACCGTGTAATGTCTGTTATCACGGCCACAGTTAAGCTATCTGTGTGTGACTCTGTAAGAATAAGTCGAGGACATGTTCCGTTCTTACAGACCTCCACCTTTTAGCTTTGTCTGTTTTTCAAACAGTTAAGTAGATTTGCTGTTTGATCACATTCAAAACTATAGAGAGACAGCGTGTGTCAGTCTGTATACTTAAAAAACACGGAGCTTGACAATTTTACTCACACCGGACAGCGGTGTACGTTCACGCTCCTCTCTCAGTACCGTGTAACGGCTGTTATCACGGCCACAGTGAAGCTATCTGTGTGTGACTCTGTAAGAATAAGTCGAGAACATGTTCCGTTCTTACAGACCTACACTCTAGGGAGATTCCTATTCTTCCCAATTCTATATACACCTTGTAGTTTGTCATACACTAGCCAATTTCTGCCTGTGACATAGCGGTGTGATATTCACTGGGCCTCACACAATCCAACAGTGTCCACAAGTGTGTTCAGAAATTCTACATCTCCCCTGTCCTATAGTGACATTTTTCACACCTGCGACATTGAGCCTGTGACATAGCAGTGTGATATTCACTGGGCCTCACACAATCCAACAGTGTCCACAAGTGTGTTCAGAAATTCTACATTTGCCCTATAGTGACATTTTTCACACCTGCAACATTGAGCCTGTGACATAGCGGTGTGATATTCACTGGGCCTCACACAATCCAACAGTGTCCACAAGTGTGTTCAGAAATTCTACATCTGCCCTGTCCTATAGTGACATTTTTCACACCTGCAACATTGAGCCTGTGACATAGCGGTGTGATATTCACTGGGCCTCACACAATCCATCAGTGTCCACAAGTGTGTTCAGAAATTCTACATCTGCCCTGTCCTATAGTGACATTTTTCACACCTGCGACATTGAGCCTGTGACATAGCGGTGTGATATTCACTGGGCCTCACACAATCCAACAGTGTCCACAAGTGTGTTCAGAAATTCTACATCTGCCCTGTCCTATAGTGACATTTTTCACACCTGCGACATTGAGCCTGTGACATAGCGGTGTGATATTCACTGGGCCTCACACAATCCATCAGTGTCCACAAGTGTGTTCAGAAATTCTACATCTGCCCTGTCCTATAGTGACATTTTTCACACCTGCGACATTGAGCCTGTGACATAGCGGTGTGATATTCACTGGGCCTCACACAATCCAACAGTGTCCACAAGTGTGTTCAGAAATTCTACATCTGCCCTGTCTTATAGTGACATTTTTCACACCTGTGACTTTGAGCCTGTGACATAGCGGTGTGAAATTCACTGGGCCTCACACAATCCAACAGTGTCCACAAGTGTGTTCAGAAATTCTACATCTGCCCTGTCCTATAGTGACATTTTTCACACCTGCGACATTGAGCCTGTGACATAGCGGTGTGATATTCACTGGGCCTCACACAATCCAACAGTGTCCACAAGTGTGTTCAGAAATTCTACATCTCCCCTGTCCTATATACACCTTGTACCTTGTTTTACATTACTATATAGTTTGTGGGATTTTGTGTATATTTTTATCAAAAATGAGGAAGGCTGGTGGAAGAGGCCGTGGAATAGGGTGGGGGTTGCCAGCTGGTAATGATGGTGTTGGTAGTGGATCTGATGGTAGTGGCAAAAGCAAAATAGGACTGAATGCAGGAGGTGTTGAGCCTGCGTCATCGTCTGGCTACACAAGACCTCGAAGGCTTAATTTTCTAGGAGTTGGCAAACCGCTTTTAAAGCCAGAGCTTCAGGAAAAAGTTTTGGCTTACATTGCTGACTCATCCTCCAGCTCTTTCGCCTCCTCTTCTGAAGTTGTAAAAAATAAAAGCACTGAGTTGTCATTGGAGGCTCATGTTCATGAACCACACCTTTCCTTGTGTCCTTCACCCCAACCAAGATTGAAGGATGATGCAGGCCATACAACTGATTACTCCATGGAGCTGTTTTCACATACCATGCCTGGGTTATCAAGTGAAATGGTGAATTACCCAGGCCAAGATGAATCTGACATGGAGTGCACTGATGCACAGCCACTGATAGATGATTCTGCTGGTACATTCACTCAGAGCACTACATTGTCCTCGCAGTGTAATGAGCCAGATTCTGACCCTGATGAGACTCAGGTGCCTCTTCCCACATACTATACCACCATACACGGTGACACAGAGGAAGGTGCACATGACATTGAAGAGGAGGTGATGGATGACCCAGTTGTTGACCCAGATTGGCATCCATTGGGGGAAGAGGGTGCTGCTTCCAATAGCTCAGATGAGGAGGAGGAGCATCCACAGCAGACATCGACATCGCAACAGCTGTTATCTGGCAGGCCCGGAGCACTCCAAAGACAGGTTCCAAAAATCAAAAGAGTTGCTGGACAGCTTGTCCAGACGGCCAAAATAGCACAGCGTGCTAGGCCGCAAAATGTCTTCCAAAGTAGGAAGAGTGCAGTGTGGCACTTTTTTGAACAAAATCCTCATGATCAGGCCAAGGTTATCTGTAAGAAGTGCGCAAAGACCTTTAGCCAAGGGAAAAATCTGAAAAATTTGAATACCAGTTGCATGCTTAGACATTTAACCACCATGCACTTGCAAGCGTGGACACAACACAAAACCTCAAGTACCACATGTGCAACTGATCACAAAGAAGGTAGTCAGCAACGCTACATTGTTTCCCCCACTGTAAGCCCACCGGTTAGCACAGCAGCAAATGTTGAGGTGTCGTTGCAAGGCCAAAACAGTCAGGGAATCCCACTGTTATATCAACGAAAGACTGAATCTAGGCCATCAGAAAGAACACCAACTCCATCATCATCATCAACCCTCTCTCAGTCCGCCCTGTCCACCTCTAGTTCCACCATATGCAGCTCTCAAGTCCAGCTCACCCTCCCAGAGACTATGAGTGGGTCAAGAAAGTACACAGTCTCTCATCCGCGTACACTGGGTTTGAACGCCCACATTGCCAAACTAATCTCGCTAGAGATGATGCCCTATCGGTTGGTGGAAAGCGCAGCTTTCCGCGAACTCATGGCCTATGCAGTACCACGCTATGACCTACCCAGTCGCCACTTCTTCTCTCGCAAAGCCATCCCAGCCCTCCACCATCATGTGAAAGGCCGCATTGTCCATGCACTCAAGCAGTCAGTGAGTGGAAAGGTGCACCTCACAAAAGATGCATGGTCCAGTCGGCATGGCCAGGGCTGTTACGTGTCCATCACTGCGCACTGGGTTAATGTGGTGGATGCAGGGTCCACAGGGGACAGCGGTGGTGGGACAGTGCTGCCTAGCCCACGGTATAGGAAACAGTTGGCTGTAGGCGTTCGACCCTCCTCCTCCTCCTCCTCCTCCTCCTCCTCCAGAAGCGAAAGCTCGTCCACAGAGCGCAGTCATACGAGCACTCCATCTGCAGCTGCCACTGTTGCACACGAGGTGTCCCCCTATCGAGCAGCTAGTGGAAAGCGTCAGCAGGCTGTGTTGCAGATGATGTGTTTGGGCGACAGACACACCGCGGAGGTGCTGGCCGAGTACTTTCAGCGACAAACTGAGTCATGGCTGGGCAGTATACATCTTGAGGCAGGCAAGGTAGTTAGTGATAACGGCCGTAATTTTGTTGCAGCCATAGCCCTTTCAAAACTCAGCCACATACCTTGCTTGGCTCACACCTTGAACCTGGTGGTGCAGTGCTTCCTCAACAATTATCCGGAGTTAACAGCCCTGCTCCAGAAGTTGCGAAGACTGTGCGCGCACATCCGCCAGTCGCCTGTACACTCCATTCATATGCAGAAGCTGCAGCGATTGCTCCACCTTCCCAACCACCACCTCATTATCGACATTGCAACAAGGTGGAACTCCACCCTGCACATGGTTGAGCGGCTGTGCGAACAGAGGCAGGCCATAATGCATTTGTGGGAGGATACACGGCCAAGCACTTTGAGAGCAGACATGGAGTTGACAGAAGTGCAGTGGTCGAAGCTGAAAGACCTCTGTAAAGTCCTTAAGTGTATTGAGGAATGCACACGGCTGGTAAGCGCAGACGACGCCATCCTAAGCATGAGCATCCCACTTATGCATCTGCTCATGCAAACTTGGATGCAGCTTAAGGAGCAGGCGCCTGCAGCCAATGTTGACGAGGAGGAAGAGGAGGAGGGAATCCTTGATGACATTCAGCCATTGTCTGCTCAGGGACCTCTCCTGGACGAGGTGGAGGAAGAAGAGGAGGAGGAGGATGATGATGGGGATGATTACTTAGGGGAGGAGGATGCATCTCAAGGGGCAAGTAAAAATGTTGGCATGGCAAGGTCTGGTACAGGGTTTGTGCGTGACTGGAGGGATGTGGATTTGCCAGAAAGTGCTCCTCCAACCAGCACTCGCAGTACATCATTGACACCGGGAACATTGGCCCACATGTCAGATTATGCCTTGCAGATCCTAAAAAGGGACCCCCGCATTGCCAAAATGATGAACGATGATGACTACTGATTGGCCAGCATCCTGGATCCACGCTATAAAGGCAAATTACAAAACATCATGCCACACGAGAACCTTGACCTAATATTTGCTAATAAACAAGCAACTCTGGTAAACCGGTTGGTTGAGGCATTCCCAGCACACAGCAGCGGTGATGGTTCTCACACGAGCCGTACGGGCCGGGGGGCAGCTTGGCAGATGGGTTCGTGGTGCACACAGCAGAAGTGGCGTTGGAGACAGGGGTTTCATGACAATGTTGTGGACTGATTTTTCCAGTACCGCTCACACAACTGGTAATACTGCATCGATGGAAAGTGACAGGAGACAGCAGTTGTCAACTATGGTTACAAACTACTTTTCCTCCCATATCGATGTTCTCCCGCACAGGTCATTCCCCTTTGACTATTGGGCCGCTAAACTGGACACCTGGCCTGAATTGGCACAATATGCCTTACAGGAGCTCGCTTGCCCAGCTGCAAGTGTGCTATCGGAAAGAGTCTTCAGTGCAGCTGGATCAATCCTGACAGAAAAAAGGACCCGTCTGTCAACCCAAAATGTGGATGCTCTAACCTTCATTAAAATGAACCATGCATGGGTTTCCAAGGATTTTGTCCCACCTTCCCTTGATGACACATAGGTTGCCAGAAAAATGGCTTGCTTTGGTCCTCCTCCTATTCCACGAACTTGACCTGTTTCGCCTTTTGCAGCAGCTGAATGTCCCACATCAACATATGTCACTTTGTAAACCGCCCTAACTGGGCTGCCCCCTCCCATGGCCGGGGTCACCACCTAGCGCACGAAACCGTGCGAGTGCCGTTGCCCTGGACAGGTGGGTAGGCCGACTCTTGGGCACAGGCACTGGCACAGGGTCCCTCATAGTGCAATCAAGTGTCTCTGATGGTGGTGGTGCACACCCGCCGTCAGACACACCGCCGTACTATGAGGGGCCCAGTGCCAGTACCGACGCCCACGAGTGTGCTCCCCTAGCTTGGGCAGGGCCCCAGCATTTGCAGTGTTTACCTCTCCCTGCTCCTCCACTGTGTAGTCTGGGCTGTCAAATCCTTCACTGGGACTGCCACTACAAATTGATTGAACTGAAAGATGATGGTTAAGATGTAGCTATGCCCTGTCCTGCTGGGCGGGCTCTAGCTCCAGATGATCAATGGCTTCCATTTCTTATGGACGTCGACTCACAATGACATGCAGTGGTGGTTTATCATCAGCTTTCACAGTTTTTCTACTCACAAACGTGTGACATTCCGGCGCACATTTTAAAATGTGCCCTCTCATGCCAATCAAATAGAATCGCCTATGGCCTGTGGCTTCTGTCTTTTGCTCTCCAAAGTTACGTGACAGATCATGATAGGCAGTGAGCACCATGTTTACATTGCTCCCTGTGATAAAAATTTGATTGAGATCAGTAACAGTGATGGAATCAACGGAAGTGCGATACAGCAAGACTTTATTCACAAAAAAATGTTTTCACTGTCTCAACACACAAATTAATTGAGGGTCAGCATCGCCTATGAGAATTGTGACGGAAGTTTTTCCCGTGAATAGTAATTGCTAGAATTCTGCAATCACTAGCCTTTATGTCAGTAATTGTATGCATCTCATTTCCTATTGCGGAGAGGCTGGACTGTATTACTGATACAGAAATATATATGAAGATTTAAAAATAACACCAAAAGTATATAGTTGTGTACGCCTCAAATGCATTTCCTTTTTTCCACTTTTTAGATTGCTGTGTAATCCATACTGAGAACACGGAGATTTTACATGTTTAACTATGCTACAGTTGTGGCCAAAAGTATTGACACCCCTGCAATTCTGTCAGATAATACTCAGTTTCTTCCTGAAAATGATTGCAAACACAAATTCTTTGGTATTATTATCTTCATTTAATTTGTCTTAAATGAAAAAACACAAAAGAGAATGAAGCAAAAAGCAAAACATTGATCATTTCACACAAAACTCCAAAAATGGGCCAGACAAAAGTATTGGCACCCTCAGCCTAATACTTGGTTGCGCAACCTTTCGCCAAAATAACTGCGACCAACTGCTTCCGGTAACCATCAATGCGTTTCTTACAATGCTCTGCTGGAATTTTAGACCATTCTTCTTTGGCAAACTGCTCCAGGTCCCTGATATTTGAAGGGTGCCTTCTCCAAACTGCCATTTTTAGATCTCTCCACAGGTGTTCTATGGGATTCAGGTCAGGACTCATTGCTGGCCACCTTAGAAGTCTCCTGTGCTTTCTCTCAAAGCATTTTCTAGTGCTTTTTGAAGTGTGTTTTGGGTCATTGTCCTGCTGGAAGACCCATGACCTCTGAGGGAGACCCAGCTTTCTCACACCGGGCCCTACATTATGCTGCAAAATTTGTTGGTAGTCTTCAGACTTCATAATGCCATGCACACGGTCAAGCAGTCCAGTGCCAGAGGTAGCAAAGCAACCCCAAAACATCAGGGAACCTCCGCCATGTTTGACTGTAGGGACCGTGTTTTTTTCTTTGAATGCCTCTTTTTTCTCCTGTAAACTCTATGTTGATGCCTTTGCCCAAAAAGCTCTACTTTTGTCTCATCTGACCAGAGAACATTCTTCCAAAACGTTTTAGGCTTTTTCAGGTAAGTTTTGGCAAACTCCAGCCTGGCTTTTTTATGTCTCGTGGTAAGAAGTGGGGTCTTCCTGGGTCTCCTACCATACAGTCCCTTTTCATTCAGACGCCGACGGATAGTACGGGTTGACACTGTTATACCCTCGGACTGCAGGGCAGCTTGAACTTGTTTGGATGTTAGTCAAGGTTCTTTATCCAACATCCGCACAATCTTGCGTTGAAATCTCTTGTCAATTTTTCTTTTCCGTCCACATCTAGGGAGGTTAGCCACAGTGCCATGGGCTTTAAACTTCTTGATGACCCTGCGCACTGTAGACACAGGAACATTCAGGTCTTTGGAGATGGACTTGTAGCCTTGAGATTGCTCATGCTCCCTCACAATTTGGTTTCTCAAGTCCTCAGACAGTTCTTTGGTCTTCTTTCTTTTCTCCATGCTCAATGTGGACACACAAGGACACAGGACAGAGGTTGAGTCAACTTTAATCCATGTCAACTGGCTGCAAGTGTGATTTAGTTATTGCCAACACCTGTTAGGTGCCACAGGTAAGTTACAGGTGCTGTTAATTACACAAATTAGAGAAGCATCACATGATTTTTCGAACAGTGCCAATACTTTTGTCCACCCTCTTTTTTATGTTTGGTGTGGAATTATATCCAATTTGGCTTTAGGACAATCCTTTTTGTGTTTTTTCATTTAAGACAAATTAAATGAAGATAATAATAGCAAAGAATTTGTGTTTGCAATCATTTTCAGGAAGAAACTGAGTATTATCTGACAGAATTGCAGGGGTGTCAATACTATTGGCCACAACTGTATATATACCTGCTATCCAGTGATAAAGTACCCTTTCTCAACTTTCATGTAACAGCGAAAAAAATCCGAACAACAAACGTCCAATATTACAAATAAAATTAATATTTTATTCACAAAAATAGCAATATACAAAATGAATGGTGGACAAATACCAAATAAAAGGGCCAAAAAACTAGGAATCCAATGAACACCACAATGAAAAATATATGATAATGCATGAGTGCCAACAATAAAATTGTAAGTTTTTACAAAAGAAAAAGGTACTACAAAGAAAAAATATATATAATCGAAAATACAATGTAATAAATATTTAACCAGGTATATAGAATAATACACAATAATATATTCATAAAGTGCAAAGTGCATAGATATGTGAAAAAAGAAATCACAAAAATATCTAAATATATGTGCCATCATGTAGGATAAAGCCACAATAGCTGTTTTAAAGATACCTAACAAATAAGTGTAATGCCATAAATAGAAAAATATTAAAAATAAATATGCTGAAAAGCAAAAATATAGGCTTATAAAACGCCAGAATATAAATATATGCCATTAATGAACAATCAATAATGTAGAAGCAAATGCAAACCTAAAAGATATAAGGTACAATGACCACTAAAGACGCTTCACTAAAATGCATAGCGCCAAAAATTCCAGCTGGATGAATCAAACCAATGTCCCTTAATTACCTGGTATATGCGGTGGAGGATTCCTAGGATGCGCCCGACCCCGACGCGCGTTTCGGCGTCTGACCCCCTGACGAAGGCAGACGCCGAAACGCGCGTCGGGGTCGGGCGCATCCTAGGAATCCTCCACCGCACATACCAGGTAATTAAGGGACATTGGTTTGATTCATCCAGCTGGAATTTTTGGTGCTATGCATTTTAGTGAAGCATCTTTAGTGGTCATTGTACCTTATATCTTTTAGGTTTGCATTTGCTTCTACATTATTGATTGTTCATTAATGGCATATATTTATATTCTGGCATTTTATAAGCCTATATTTTTGCTTTTCAGCATATTTATTTTTAATATTTTTCTATTTATGGCATTACACTTATTTGTTAGGTATCTTTAAAACGGCTATTGTGGCTTTATCCTACATGCTGGCACATATATTTAGATATTTTTGTGATTTCTTTTTTCACATATCTATGCACTTTGCACTTTATGAATATATTATTGTGTATTGTTCTATATACCTGGTTAAATATTTATTACATTGTATTTTCGATTATATATATTTTTTCTTTGTAGTACCTTTTTTTTTGTAAAAACTTACAATTTTATTGTTGGCACTCATGTATTATCATATATTTTTCATTGTGGTGTTCATTGGATTCCTAGTTTTTTGGCCCTTTTATTTGGTATTTGTCCACCATTCATTTTGTATATTGCTATTTTTGTGAATAAAATATTAATTTTATTTGTAATGTTGGACGTTTGTTGTTCGGATTTTTTTCGCTGTTACATGATTTTTGTTCTGATGTGTCCTTCTTCTTATTTAGTCCAATTGTGCATAGTATTTTGATAATCATTGATTATATTCTACTTTATATATATTCTACGGAGATTGCACAGGTGTCTTGAATTTTTGTTATCCTTTCTCAACTTTGTACAATCTGGTCAAATCCATACTGGGCCTGAGAACATCTGAGTCTGCCTTCTGATCTATAGACATATATTTTTAATGTGTAAACTAGGCTACATATATACGTGTTATCAGGTGAAACGGTACCCTTTATCAACTTTCTACAAGGTTGTTGAATCCATACTGGGCCTGAGAACGGCTGCCGAGCTGTTAAGCAAGCTACAGCACCTGTGGTTTGGACACGCAATTTTTTCAGGAATGACGGTTAGGCCTAACTCCGGAATTGCGGTTGACCTGAACTTACTGGGAAATCATCGTTCATTCGCGGGGAATAATCTGAATCCCAGATCCCCATCACTAACGGAGTTCAGCAGGTTATCTGCACCTGTAAGCGACAAAAGCTGGTCCTTTCAGTGTAGCGTGCATGCAGCCCTGGACATGTACGGGAATGCTAGACCTGTTATTGCTCGATCTCACGTGCCAGAGCTTCGCTTATCCCTCTAGTAAGCTTGACGCGTACTGCGGGGGCATGCCGGAGTCTCGGTTGTTAACGGAATAAAGCTGAGAAATCACTAGCACAACTACAAACACACATACCACACCACATACAGAATCGACACAGCTTTCAAAGTGTGCATCTTTTCTTTAGGTGGCATGGTTGTGGTTTCCCGGGTGGAGTCCAATTAAGCCACAGGCTCCACTCCTGGTGGTGCCCTTTTAGACATTCCTTTAAGGTTCAGCTTTGCAATCATACTGCCCCCGGAAACCAAAAACTTTGCCTTCATGGACGCTGTTTGGAGGTTCGTGGGAATAACGCCGCCCGATCAGCAGTCGGCATATGGGTCTCCCTGTGGGGTACTCGGTATCGGGCCGGTGTCAGTGGGATGTGTCACAGCAGCGGTGACCCGGACGGTGGCCCTGGGCGCCCATGTAAATGGCGTGGTATAATGGTAAAGAGTTTATATAGATAGTTTGACGCCACCTGTGGTGTTCGGCAACATAGATGTTAGGCCGACGCTGCATGCAGATCCTCTGGGACTGATATTGTGCAGCAAAGATGGTGAAGCTCCCCACAGGTGGAGCTGGAGTCCCAGGGAAGTGTAGATGAAGTGATGGGGGAAAGGCACAGGCGGTGTAGGTGCTGGTACCCAGATGTAGCGGTGCTGGAATAACTGTAGGACACCAGAGTGTGCAGTTCCAAAGCTTTACTCACAGTCTGCAGGTTACACAGATGCCTGCCTCCGTGCTGTGTCCTCTGGGTCAGGACCTCAGCCAACCTCCGGGACCAAAATGGAAAGCTCCCTTCCAACACTCCGCCAACATGTACCTTCCTGAACGTCTCCTTGTTAGCGCTTGTGGGGGAAGCACTCACAGGACCGTGGTTCACTGAAGCGCCTCCTGTCTAACAGATGTTCCTCAGACTTTACTTGTATGGCAGAGAGCTGTAGCCTTTTCCTTCTGGCTCCCACAAGTCGATGCTGGGGCCTCCGAGCCTTAGTTTGGTCCAGAGCAATTATAGCTGCTACTTCCCCCGGGTTCTGCTGCAGGAACGTCAGTGTCCCTACAAACTCGGAGACCGGAATCGGGACCATGCGCTCCAGCTAGCAGTGAGCCTTAACTCTGCTCATCCTCCAGCTCCCCTTCTCATGTCCACACACTTCCCCTTCCCTTTACAGACTGCCCTAACTTATCTCCTCCCGACCACAGAGAGCAGCTCCTCAGCAGTCAGGTTCAGAGGTCTCCCTGCTAGCCTGGAGTGGGAAATGTGTTGTGTGTTGGTTTCACTGCTAGAGAGATCCTTCATTACTCCCAAGCTTGACAACACACTCCCTAGGAGGAAGGTTATGCCACAGTGGCAACCGTACTCTTGGGGACGCCACAAGTGCGCTGAGGCCCAGCCACTGCTGGATGATGCTGCTGGTACATTGACCCAGACCACTACATTCCCCTCGCACTCTACACGGCCAGAATCTGACCCAGAGGAAACTCAGGTTCCCCTTCCCACATACTATACCACCTTACACGGTGACAAAGAGGAAGGTGCAGATGAAAGTACAGGTTCCTTGAGCAGGTGGGGGGGGCATACTCATGGGCGATGGCACTGGCACAGGGCACCGCATAGTACGCAAAAGTGTCTCTGCCGGCGGGAGGGCCTAAACAGCCAAGTGCAGGGAGATGGAAGATGGGGACGACAAGGAGTTCAGAGTAGTGCTGGGATTCCCTAGCAAGGAGACTTATGTAATTGTTTTCAATGTTGGGACAGCAATTTTTGGGGAGCACTATACTCTGGTGAATGATATATGGGGCCCACCATACACTGGAGCATTCCAAAGGTGGACATCAGACACTGGAGCAGCATTTACAGGGCCCATTATACACTAGAGCAGTAGAAATGGGGCCCATTATATATGGAGCATTATTTGGGCCCATAAGACAGTGGAGCTTCATCCATTGGGACCAACATATACTATAGCATTATGTGGAGCTCATCATATACGGTTTGAAACATTATATGGGATCAATGATTCCATATGGAGAAATATATGGGCCTCATTACTCTGTATAGCGCACTAAGCGCTGGCCATAATACTGTATGGAGTTATATACTGTCCGTTTTTGGAGGTATTGGAGAATTTAAAATGGATATCAGTCATGAGATGTAAGAAGTGAAGTATTTTTCATTGTACTATACTGCTATTTCTCTGCCGTATCGGAGCATCATGAGTTGTGGTATGTGTTAAAGGGGCGCTCTTTGGCCCTGGGCCCACGAAAACCTGGAGCCAGCCCTACCCCCCGACAACTGTAGCCAAATAACCCCCATTTTTCAGTGCGTAACTAGTATTATGAAGTAAATTAAGGTTGACAAGCTTAAGTAATAAGAATTGATGCTTTTGGCATTCAAATGGGCACTGTACAGTCATGGCCAAAAGTTTTGAGAATGACACAAATATTAATTTTTACAAAGTCTACTGCTTCATTTTTTCTAATGGCAATTTGCATATACTCCAGAATGTTATAAAGAGTGATCAGCTTAACAGCAATTACTTGCAAAGTCAATATTTGCCTTGAAAATGAATTTTATCCCCCAAAACACATTTCAACATCATTGCAGCCCTGCCTTAAAAGGACCAGCTAACATCGTTTCAGTGATTGCTCCATTAACACAGGTGTGGGTGTTGATGAGGACAGGGCTGGAGATCAATCTGTCATGATTAAGTAAGAATGACACCACTGGACACTTTAAAAGGAGGCTGGTGCTTGGCATCATTGTTTCTCTTCTGTTAACCATGGTTATCTCTAAAGAAACACATGCAGACATCATTGCACTGCACAAAAATGGCCTAACAGGGAAGAGTATCGCAGCTAGAAAGATTGCACCTCAGTCAACAATCTATCGCATCATCAAGAACTTCAAGGAGAGAGGTTCCCTTGTTGCCAAAAAGGCTCCAGGGCGCCCAAGAAAGACCAGCAAGCGCCAGGACCGTCTCTTAAAAGTGTTTCAGCTGCGGGATCGGGCTACCAGCAGTGCAGAGCTTGCTCAGGAATGGCAGCAGGCAGGTGTGAGTGCATCTGCACGCACTGTGAGGAGCAAGGCCTGGTCTCAAGGAGGGCAGAAAAAGAAGCCACTTCTCTCCAGGAAAAACATCATGGACAGACTGATATTCTGCAAGAGGTACAGGGAGTGGACTGCTGAGGACTGGGGTAAAGTCATTTTCTCTGATGAATCCCCTTTTTGATTGTTTGGGACATCTGGAAAACGGCTTATTTGGAGAAGACCAGGTGAGCGCTACCACCAGTCTTGTCTCATGCCAACTGTCAAGCATCCTGAAACCATTCATGTGTGGGGTTGCTTCTCAGCCAAGGGAATGGGCTCTCTCTCAGTCTTGCCTAAAAACACAGCCATGAATAAAGAATGGTACCAGAATGTCCTCCAAGAGCAACTTCTCCCAACCGTCCAAGAGCAGTTTGGCGATCAACAATGCCTTTTTCAACATGATGGAGCACCTTGCCATAAAGCAAAGGTGATAACTAAATGGCTCAGGGAACAAAACATAGAGATTTTGGGACCATGGCCTGAAAACTCCCCAGATCTTAATCCCATTGAGAACTTGTGGTCAATCATCAAGAGACGGGTGGACAAACAAAAACCTTCAAATTCAGACAAAATAAAAGCATTGATTTTGCAAGAATGGACTGCTATCAGTCAGGATTTGATCCAGAAGTTGATTGAGAGCATGCCAGGGAGAATTGCTGAGGTCCTGAAGAAGAAGGGTCAACACTGCAAATATTGACTTGCTGCATTAACTCATTCTAACTGTCAATATAACCTTTTGCTACTCATAATATGATTCCAATTATATTTCTGTATGTGATAAAAACATCTGAAAAACACACATAAAAACCAGAGGCCAGCAGATCATGTGAAAATATAATATTTGTGTCATTCTCAAAACTTTTGGCCATGACTGTAGGTGTGTTTCCTGTCCTCCTCTCACTGCCGACTTTAATTCGCCATTGACTTACATTGGGTTTCGTGTTTCGGTCGGAACCCCGACTTTTCCCTATAGTCGGCCGATTTTGCTCGACCCGACTTTTGGAAAAGTCGGGTTTCATGAAATGAAACTCGACCCTAAAAAACCAAAAGTCGCTCAACTCTAGTACTGATATTTAACAGTGATTTTGTTAAGGGAATGATAGTCAATACATGGCCTTAATGAACCATCTTTCTTGGCCACAAAAAAACCCCCAGCACCTAAAGGTGAAGAGGAAAGTCTAATATGACCCTTCTCCAACGACTCCTTGATATAAGATCGCATAGCATCATGCTCGGGTACCGACAAATTGAAAAGCCGACCCTTGGGAAATTTACACCCGGGCATTAACTCAATTGCAGAGTCATAACTCGTATGAGGAGGCAAAGACGCAGACTTACTCTCACTAAATACATCAGAAAAATCAGCCAAATAGTCATGACCGCATATGGCGAGTCCAGCTTTCTCCCTTTGCCATTTTTCAATCCTACCCAACTCCCACGATATTCCCCCTCCTAAAATAAAACACGCTACAGCTTGAATTCTTTGGATAATTTTGGCCACAGCGGCCAAGTTTATTAACAGACAATAACATTTAACAATAAGCAATAATATATAATCATAATGCAAAATATGAGGGGAGGGTTCTTGGAGCTAAAAGATCTGGCTAAAAACCTTTTGGCCAAAAACCAAAATGGGAAAAACTCGACCACCATGTTACCCTCAGCTGTCCATCCCCAGCTCGAGGGCACCGTAACTCCCGTTCCGGGAGACTAACCACCAGAGCTCCCGAGGTAAAAACCCCGTCCAGAGCCCATAACCAAAAAGCCAGATTCCCCCATACCATTTTAAAACTACCGGGAATTTTACTTTCAAATCCTTCCCCGACCAATCCTCGTCAACTCCAAGAACCCCACCCCCTGCCAACCACGAACAGACCTGACCACCTCAGCCTCGTGAGTGCCCCAAAGCCACCAAGGCCCTCTCTATCCCTTCCTGTATTGCCAATGCCAACAAGTCAATTCCAATTGAATTTAAATGAACCCCGTCATCCAATCAAAAAATATCGACACCCGATTCCAACTCAAAATGCCTGACACTAATACCCCCATTCCTAGATACAAATCCAGATACTGCTCGGTTTAGTTTTACCCTAGCCCTGTTAATCCCTTTGAAAGACCTCGCCTGCCTCCACTTCTTTCTGGGTACAATATCAGACCACGCGGTCAACACGTTCAGGAAAGACGTCCACAATCTCAGAAAGTCCAAACATATGTCCCTGATCAATTCCCTCACAGGCCTGACCCCTAAATCATTACCTCCCGCATGTATGACAAGAATTTGCTGATGACACAAAGCTAGGAGGGATAGCTAATACTAGAGAAGAGAGAGAGAGGATTCAAAAAGATTTAAATAAACTGGAGAAGTGGGCAGTAACTAACAGAATGGTTTTTAACAGGGAGAAATGCAAAGTACTACATCTGGGCAATAAAAATGAAAAAAGCATATATAGAATGGGAGGAATAGGGCTAAGTGACAGCACATGTGAAAAAGACTTGGGTATACTAATAGATCACAGACTGAATATGAGTCAACAGTGTGATGCAGCAGCAAAAAAGGCAAATGCAATTCTAGGATGTATTAACAGAAGCATACAGTCTAGATCACGTGAAGTCATTATTTCCCTCTACTCCTCTTTGGTCAGACCTCATCTGGAATATTGTGTCCAGTTTTGGGCACCACATTTTAAAAAAGACATCAACAAACTGGAGCAAGTTCAGAAAAGAGCGACTAGAATGGTGACCGGTCTGCAAACCCTGTCTTATGAGGAAAGGTTGCAGGATTTGGGAATGTTTAGTTTGCAAAAGAGAAGACTGAGAGGAGACTTAATTGCTGTCTACAAATATCTAAAGGGCTGTCACATTGTAGAAGGATCAACTTTATTCTCATTTGCACAAGGAAAGACTAGAAGCAATGGGATGAAACTGAATGGGAGGAGACACAGATTAGATATTAGAAAAAACTTTTTGACAGTTAGAGTGATCAATGAGTGGAACAGGCTGCCACGAGAAGTGGTGAGTTCTCCTTCAATGGAAGTCTTCAAACAGAGGCTGGACAGACATCTGACTGGGATGATTTAGCGAATCCTGCTTTGAGCAGGGGGTTGGACCAGATGGCCCAGGAGGTCCCTTCCAACTCTACGATTCTATGATTCTAAGTCGGGGGGTCTATCCAGGTGAGCGGACTTGGCAAATTCTGGGAGCACCCTACTCCACACCATACCTCGAAAACCCAACCAACGAATCACCACCTGCTCCCTCGTAAAGCCCAATTGCCTACCATCCGGCCTTGCGTCAGCTCGTAGTGCACCCCAATACATGTATGAGTGTCCAAATATCCAGGCCAGAAAGGGGTCACCAACTGAAAAAACATAACAGAATATGCAAACAAATTCCTTAGCATTCAACAACCATGATTAATGCCAAGTATACAATAAATAACGATCTGACCTACACCAGCCAATTCTCCTGATCACCTCGGCCCCCAAACCAAGACTATCAGTCTCCGTCGCAGTCCCGATCCAAAAAGAATGAGACTCATACATTTCCGGGGGAGACCAAGCTCCAGCAATCCCTTCTTCAAGACCGCGTTGAACTGAAAACGAGACAAATAGGTACCATCAGCATGGCACAACAAAGGACCCACTCTACCTGACCACTCGACCCAATACAACTCCAAACACCTCCGCGGGCACATTAGCGCCCCTTCAACTCGCCCCAACACTACCCGCCTGCCTCTCCCCAGTTGATCGGTTTTGGAACATCGAATCCAAGAAGCAATGCCCCCCACCCAAAATTCCACATCATCTGCCAACACCCCTCCGGCCTTGTCCCTGCTATGGGACACTACCTCACCGATTTGCATTTCTCCCAAAAAAGCCAAAGAAAAAGCTAACCTAAACAATGCCAACTCAAACCCAGAAGTACAAATACCCTCCAGGACTCTACCTAATCCTTCCAATATACTGAACGAAATAGGCCTCCGCTTGTCACAAGTTTTATTACCCCTGCGAAAACCTCGCAACGCCAGTCTAACTAAAAACTGTTTTGTAACGTCCGCCGATCCCTGCAATCTGAAACCGAATGCCAAACCCGCTACAAATTTGTTCACCTTAGAAGCCGACCAACCCATGTTGGCCACCTTTCCAATTAAAAACAATACAGCCAACATCTTATCATCCTCGTTTTTCACCCCACCCCATTCTGACACCCAACTCTGCCATACTCGCCACGAGGATTCATAGGCTGACCAGGTCTGGTTCGATACCAATTTCCGAATCAATCATCCCACTCTTCCATAATCACTCACCACAGAGAAGAAGGGCATTCCAAGCTCGAGGCATCCGCTCCTGGCACCAACTCTCGAAAACGCCCCCACTGAAAACGAGACAAAGAATCTGCTATTGAATTTGTAACACCGGGCACATGCACTGCAGAAATCCCAGCATTCAACTCCAGACACCGAAGAGCCAAAACCCTAACCAATCTGATCACAGGGGGAGATGAAGCTGACAAATTATTAATTACCAACACTACACTTGCGTTGTCACAATGAAATCGCACCCTCCGGTTCGCAAACATAGGACCCCAAACTGAGACAGCTACCACAATGGGAAACCATTCCAACAATGCCAAGTTTTTTGTAAGGCCCAACAACTTCCATGCTTCCGGCCACCGCCAAACACTCCACTTCCCCTTACAGTAGGCACCGTAACCTGAACTGCCCACTGCGTCTGTGTAGATCTCAAAGTCAGAATTGCTCAAGATCTCTTCCTGCATCAACGACGGACCATTGTAGTTCCTTAAAAAACGCTGCCACACCACCAGGTCCCCCCTCTGCTCCTTAGTCAAGCGGATATAATGGTGCGGAGCCTTTACCCCAGCTGTCGCCCCAGCCAGACGACGGGAAAATATGCGACCCATGGGCATAATCCTACAGGCAAAGTTCAATCTCCCCAATAAGGATTGCAACTCCTTTAGCGTCACTTTCCGCAACTTCGCAATCCTATCAACTCCTGCTTCAACAATGACAACTTGTCTTCAGGTAAACGACACTCCATCTTTTCAGAATCGATTACTATGCCCAAAAAACTTATAACGGGCTTAGGGCCTTCCATCTTCCCCGTTGCCTACGGCACTCCAAAATGCTCCGCCATCCAAACCATGGCTGCCAACGCATTCCTACACAACGATGAATCCGGGGGACCGATAAAAAGAAAATCATCCAGGTATTGAATGATAGATTGCACGCCTGCCACATCCCTTACCACCCACTCCTAAAAGCCGATTTAATGTCGTTTTTGCTAACAGAGGCCCTGAACCATAACCGCATCCACTGCACTGCCGTATCAAACGAGGTATACTCCACCGAACACAACTCTTTGTCAATACCATCATTAACTGACAACCCTTTTGGGTATGATAAATGCTGAATCAAACGAAACTTGTTCGGCTCCTTTTTTGGCACTACCCCCAAAGGGGAAACAATCAAACCCACTACTGGTGCACTGGGAAACGGACCCGCCATCCTACCCAATTCCACTTCCTTTCTCAACTTAGCATCCACTACCTCCGTATGCATCGTTGCAGACCGCAAATTTTAACCGAAAAAGGAACCGCATGACCGCGGGGGGATCCTGAAGCCCACAACAAAACAATTCCAAATAACATTGGCCTCCGCCCGAGCCGGGTACCTATTTAGAAAGGGGGCCATATCTTGAATTCTCACTGGGCTCTCCACCTTGACCGGTACCCACATGGGGCTTACCTTTCCCCTTTCTGAAACATTTTGAAGCCCCTTGGGAACTCCCATTGCAGTGGGAGCACACGTGCTTGAACTTGCAGCTGTTTCCGTACTTACACTGCCCGTCATTAAACTGCCAGCACGTTCCTGATTTTTCTTTTCCTCCCTGGGTTGCCTGACCACCACTTCCGTGTCCTGCCTGTTGATTGCCACTACCCCTGCTCCCGTGAAAGGACTGCCCATACCTTACTGGAGCCATCACCTTCAGCCACAACACAATATCCTTCTGATCCCATTTTATCTCTGGTCGCACCGCCTTCCTCTGTCTAAACTGCTCATCGTATTGTAGCCACGCTTGACCCCCATAAATACGATGTGCCTCCCCAATAGCGTCCAGATAGCAAAACAGACCAGAACAATTTTAGGGAAACTTTTCACCTACAGCACTCGCCAAAATAGTGAATGCTTGCATCCAGTTTACAAACGTCTGTGGAATCAGGCGCCACCTCCTCTTCTCCTCCTCTTCTTTTTTTACTATCATCCTTTTTCCCCTTATCTAAGTTAAATTTCTCCAACGGAAGGAGGGAGAATATCTTGACGTACTCATTCCGCCAAATCTTTTCCTTCACCTCTTTCTTCAAATGGGCACCCAAAGGCCCCTTAACCCCTTCACCCCCAAGGGTGGTTTGCACGTTCATGACCGGGCCAATTTTTACAATTCTGACCACTGTCCCTTTATGAGGTCATAACTCTGGAACGCTTACATGGATCCTGGTGATTCTGACACTGTTTTCTCGTGACATATTGTACTTCATGATAGTGGTAAAATTTCATTCAAATAACTTGCGTTTATTTGTGGGAAAAACGGAAATTTGGCGAAAATTTTGAAAATTTCGCAATTTTCCAACTTTGGATTTTTATGCCCTTAAATCACAGAGATACAGCACACAAAAAACTTGATAACTAACATTTCCCACATGTTTACTTTACATCAGCACAATTTTGGAACCAAAATTTTTTTTTGTTAGGAAGTTATAAGGGTTAAAAGTTGACCAGCGATTTCTCATTTTTACAACACCATTTTATTTTTAGGACCACATCACATTTGAGGTCACTTTGAGGGGTCTATATGATAGAAAATACCCAAAAGTGACACCATTCTAAAAACTGCACCCCTTAAGGTGCTCAAAACCACATTCAAGAAGTTTATTAACCCTTTAGGTGCATCACAGGAATTTTTTTGAATATTTAAAAAAAAATGAACATCTAACTTTTTTTCACAAAAAAAATACTTCAGGTTCAATTTTTTTTATTTTACCAAGGGTAACAGGAGAAATTGGACTGCAAAAGTTATTGTGCAATTTGTCCTGAGTACGCTGATACCTAATATGTGGGGGGGAACGACTGTTTCGGCGCATGGCAGAGCTCAGAATGGAAGGAGCGCCGTTTGACTTTTTCAATGCAAAATTGGCTGGAATTCAGATCGGACGCCATGTCACGTTTGGAGAGTCCCTGATGTACCTAAACAGTGGAAACCCCCTACAAGTGACCCCATTTTGGAAACTAGACCCCCCAAGGAACTTATCTAGATATGTGGTGAGAACTTTGAACCCACAAGGGCTTTGCAGAAGTTTATAACGTACAGCGGTACAATTAAAAAATCATATTTTTTCCACAAAAATGATCTTTTCACCCCAATTTTTATTTTCCCAAGGGTAACAGGACCCTAAAAGTTATTGTGCAATTTGTCCTGAGTATGCTGATACCCCACATGTGGGGGTAAACCACTATTTGGGCGCATGGCAGAGCTCGGAAGGGAAGCAGCGCCATTTGACGTTTTTGGCTGGAATTGAGATCGGACATCATGTCGCGATTGGAAAACCCCTGATGTACCAAAACAGTGGAAACCCCCCACAAATGACACCATTTTGGAAACTAGACCCCCTAAGGAACTTATCTAGATGTGTGGTGAGAACATTGAACCCCCAAGGGCTTCACAGAAGTTTATAACATACAGCCGTACAATTAAAAAATCATATTTTTTCCATAAAAATGATCTTTTCACCCTCAATTCTTATTTTTCCAAGGGTAACATGACCCTAAAATTTATTGTGCAATTTGTCCTGAGTATGCTGATACCCCACATGTGGGGGTAAACCACTATTTGGGCGCATGGCATTGCTCGGAAGGGAAGCAGTGCCATTTGACGTTTTTGGCTGGAATTGAGATCGGACACCATGTCGCGATTGGAAAACCCCTGATGTACCTAAACAGTGGAAACCCCCCACAAATGACACCATTTTGTAAACTAGACCCCCCAAGGAACTTATCTAGATGTGTGGTGAGCACTTTGAACCCCCAGTGCTTCTCAGAAGTTTATAACGCCCGGGCGTGAAAATAAAAAATTCGTATTTTTTCCACAAACATGATCTTTTAGTCACCATTTTTTTATTTTCCCAAGGGTACCAGGAGAAATTGGACCCCAAAAGTTGTTGTCCAATTAGTCCTGAGTATGCTGATACCCCATATGTGGGAGAAAACTACTGTATGGGCACACGTCGGGGCTCGGAAGGGAAGTAGTGACGTTTTGGAATGCAGACTTTGATGGAATGGTCTGCGGGTGTCATGTTGCCTTTGGAGAGCCCCTAATGTACCTAAACAGTGGAAACCCCCCACAAATGACCCCATTTTGAAAACTAGACCCCCTAAGGAACTTATCTAGATGTGAGGTGAGCACTTTGAACCCCCAAAGGCTTCACAGAAGTTTATAATGCCAGGGCATGGAAATAAAAAAATCGTATTTTTTCCACAAACATGATCAATTAGTCCCCAATTTTTTTATTTTCCCAAGGGTAACAGGAGAAATTGAACCCCAAAAGTTGTTGTCCAATTTGTCCTGAGTACGCTGACACCCCATATGTGGGAGAAAACTACTGTATGGACACACGTCAGGGCTCGGAAGGGAAGTAGTGACGTTTTGGAATGCAGACTTTGATGGAATGGTCTGCGGGTGTCATGTTGCCTTTGGAGAGCCCCTAATGTACCTAAACAGTGGAAACCCCCACAAATGACCCCATTTTGGAAACGAGACCCCCCAAGGAACTTATCTAGATGTGTTGTGAGCACTTTGAACCCCCAAGGGCTTCACAGAAGTTTATAATGCCCGGGCATGAAAATAAAAAAATCGTATTTTTTCCACAAACATGATCAATTAGTCGCCAATTTTTTTATTTTCCCAAGGGTACCAGGAGAAATTGGACCCCAAAAGTTGTTGTCCAATTTGTCCTGAGTATGCTGATACCCCATATGTGGGAGAAAACTACTGTATGGACACACGTCGGGGCTCGGAAGGGAAGTAGTGACGTTTTGGAATGCAGACTTTGATGGAATGGTCTGCGGGTGTCATGTTGCCTTTGGAGAGCCCCTAATGTACCTAAACTGTGGAAACCCCCCACAAATGACCACATTTTGAAAACTAGACCCCCTAAGGAACTTATCTAGATGTGAGGTGAGCACTTTGAACCCCCAAAGGCTTCACAGAAGTTTATAATGCCAGGGCATGGAAATAAAAAAAATCGTATTTTTTCCACAAACATGATCAATTAGTCCCCAATTTTTTTATTTTCCCAAGGGTAACAGGAGAAATTGAACCCCAAAAGTTGTTGTCCAATTTGTCCTGAGTACGCTGACACCCCATATGTGGGAGAAAACTACTGTATGGACACACGTCGGGGCTCGGAAGGGAAGTAGTGACATTTTGGAATGCAGACTTTGATGGAATGGTCTGCGGGTGTCATGTTGCCTTTGGAGAGCCCCTAATGTACCTAAACAGTGGAAACCCCCCACAAATGACCCCATTTTGAAAACTAGACCCCCTAAGGAACTTATCTAGATGTGAGGTGAGCACTTTGAACCCCCAAAGGCTTCACAGAAGTTTATAATGCCAGGGCATGGAAATAAAAAAATCGTATTTTTTCCACAAACATGATCAATTAGTCCCCAATTTTTTTATTTTCCCAAGGGTAACAGGAGAAATTGAACCCCAAAAGTTGTTGTCCAATTTGTCCTGAGTACGCTGACACCCCATATGTGGGAGAAAACTACTGTATGGACACACGTCGGGGCTCGGAAGGGAAGTAGTGACGTTTTGGAATGCAGACTTTGATGGAATGGTCTGCGGGTGTCATGTTGCCTTTGGAGAGCCCCTAATGTACCTAAACAGTGGAAACCCCCACAAATGACCCCATTTTGGAAACGAGACCCCCTAAGGAACTTATCTAGATGTGTTGTGAGCACTTTGAACCCCAAAGGGCTTCACAGAAGTTTATAATGCCCGGGCATGAAAATAAAAAAATCATATTTTTTCCACAAACATGATCAATTAGTCGCCAATTTTTTTATTTTCCCAAGGGTACCAGGAGAAATTGAACCCCAAAAGTTGTTGTCCAATTTGTCCTGAGTACGCTGACGCCCCATATGTGGGAGAAAACTACTGTATGGACACACGTCGGGGCTCGGAAGGGAAGTAGTGACGTTTTGGAATGCAGACTTTGAGGGAATGTTCTGCGGGTGTCATGTTGCCTTTGGAGAGCCCCTAATGTACCTAAACAGTGGAAACCCCCCACAAATGACCCCATTTTGGAAATGAGACCCCCTAAGGAACTTATCTAGATGTGTGGTGAGCACTTTGAACCCCCAAGTGCTTCACAGAAGTTAATAACGCTCGGATGTGAAAATAAAAAAATCATTTTTTTCCACAAAAATGATATTTTTGCCCCCAATTTTTTATTTTCCTAAGGGTAACAGGAGAAATTGGACCCCAAAAATTGTTTTGCAATTTGACGTGAGTAGGCTGATACCCTACATGTGGGGGTAAAACAATGTTTGGGCGCATGGCAGAGCTTGGAAGGGAAGGAGCACCATTTGACTTTTTCAACTCAGAATTGGCTGGAATTGAGATCAGACGCCATGTTGCATTTGGAGAGCCCCTGATGTGCCCAAACAGTGGAAACCCCGAATTCTAACTCCAACCTGAACCCCAACACACCCCTAACCTTAATCTCAGCCCTAACCCTAACCCTAGCCCTAACCCTAGCCCTAACCCTACCCCTAACCCTAGCCCTAACCCCAACCCTAATGGAAAAAATTTTTTTATTTTATTATTTTTCCCTAACTAAGGGGGTGATAACAGGGGGTTTGATTTACTATTTATGGCGGTTTTTATGTTTGGCAGCTGTCACACGCTAAAAGACGCTTTTTATTGTAAAAATAGTTTTTTCATCACCACATATTGAGAGCTCTAATTTTTCCGTATTTTGACCCACCGAGTCATGTGAAGTCTTATTTTTTGCGGGACGAGTTGACGTTTTTATTGGTACCATTTTCGGGCACGTGACATTTTTTGATCACTTTTTATTCCGATTTTTTGGACGCAGAATGAACAAAAACCAGCGTTTCATGAATTTCTTTTGGGGGGGTGCGTTTACACCGTTCCGCGTGCGATAAAATTTATAAAGCGGTTTTATTCTTCGGGTCAGTACGGTTACAGCGATACCTCATTTAGGTCTTTTTTTTATGTTTTGTCGGTTTTTTGCAATGAAAACTATTTTATATAAAAAATAATTATTTTTGCTTCGCTTTATTCTGCGAGCTATAACTTTTTTATTTTTTCGCTGATGATGCTGTGTGGCTGCTCGTTTTTTGTGGGACAAGATGACGTTTTCAGCGGTACCATGGATATTTATATGCGTCTTTTTGATTGCGCGTTATTAAACTTTTTGTTTGGCGGTATGATAATAAATCATTATTTTTTGCTTCGTTTTTTATTTTTTAAGGGGTTCGCTAAAGGGGTTAACTAATGGGACAGTTTTATAGGACGGGTCGTTACGGATGCGGCGATACCTAATATGTGTACTTTTATTGTTTTTTTTTTATTTCTAAAAAATGGATTTATTTGGGGGAATATATATTTTTTTTTTCTAATTTATTTGGCGATTTTTTTTTATTTACTTTAACACTTTTTTTTATTTTTTTTTTTACTTTATTAAATAGTCCCAGGTGGGACATCACTGTCCTGTGACAGATCGCTGATCTGTCACATCACAGATCACTGTGACAGATCAGCAATCTGTCACAGGCACTGCAGAAGGCTTCCTCATGCCTGCGCTTTGCAGGCACTGAGGAAGCCAGCTTCCTGCAGGCCCCCGAAGGCCCCCGTCGCCATCTTGGATTCGGGGGCCTGCAGGAAAGGAGCCCCCCGCAGCAGCGCTGCACATTGCGCTGCCGTGGGGGGCTCAGGGAAGCACGGAGGGAGCCCCCTCCCTGCCGATGCTTCCCTTTAACCCCCGGTACACCGCGATCATGTACACCGTGACCGCCCCTGACACATTGTGCCGGGTGTCAGCTTTGATAATCAGCTGACACCCGGCCACGATCAGCGGCGCTCACCACGTGGGCGCCGCTGATCGCGGTAGACGTACTATCCCGTCCATGGGCATAGGGGCCCGGGTCCCATGGACGGGATAGTACGTCTCATGTCAGGAAGGGGTTAAGCACACTTAAACCTCTCCTTTAGCCCCATCGTCCAACTTTATCTTGTCACCTTTGTCCGTCTCTGTCTGAACCGAAACCGATACCCCCGCAGATGCTCTTCCATCACACTCGACCGGCTGCAACACCTCCCCTTCTTTCTGGGTGCCGGTTCCCCTGTCCCACTAACCATACTCCCACCGGAGATGGGGCTGCCTCCCTCATTTCTCCACCCTCAAGTCTCCTCAAAATTTGTGACATATTGTTCAAAATAGCCCGGGCACTTCCGCCCCACTAGGCCCACTACACCCCCTTTGTTCCCTAGCATCCCCTTGACTACCCTCACTCTCCTGTAACACAGCCCCTGCGGGCGAAAAACACGACATGGAACAATACTCACATAGCTGCGTAGGTGCTGTGTCACCGCCAGCTGAATGTCCAGAGTCCCGACATCCTCCACTATCCTGATGTTCACTGCCCGAGTCAGTTCCATCCGACATTCTCTGCTGCTCCCGGCCCGCGCCCCTGGCCTCCTCGTCACCAGGGGGAGCTGAGCACGTGACCCATGGCGCTCCATAGATCTCCGACTCGAGCGGGACCTGTGTCGATCCCCAGACCCGGACTGGCTTGTCCAGTCCGCAGCGCCATTCGACCGACTGCCAGACAGATGCGCATCACTGCCCGCCGCTTTTCCTGCTGCATGAGAAGTGCTTGGGCCAGGCAGGACATCCACATACTGCCCACTCCAGCCTGCTGTAATGATCTGTCTGGAGCCCCGTCTGGCAGACCCCCCAGAGCGGACCTCCCCGGGAGCACCTGCCATGTGGGCTGCTGTCGCCGTCCTCGCCGTCGCTTCCTCCACCCGCTTCCTTCCCCAACGTTGTGACGCAGGCCTGCCGCGGCATGCTCCTGCACCTGAGGGCCGGCCTGGCACCCCAAGTCCCGCGATACTTCTGGTTCTGCCCGTGACTTCCTCCCTTCCTGCCCGGCCTGCAATTCCGGCACGGCTCCCGCTCTCTGGCTTCCAGCACTCGCAGGCCAGATAGGCGGATTCCTGCCTGGACGGGCGCTGTGGGGGGGAGCTACCCCAGGACTCGCGCCGCCCGCAGGGTCCCTGGAGGGGCTTTGCAGCCTATGCCTACTGCGTGCCGTCATCTCTGGTGACAATCTCGCCGGGGGGGCCTGGTCCTCCTGCCCCGCTGGCTTGTTCCCGGTCCATCAGCTGCCCTGAGGAGAGAGGACAGCTGTGATTGAAGTCATCCTCCCCTCCTGGACCGGGCCACGTCCTGGAGCCTAGACATGAGCGCATCCATGGTCTCCATTCTCCCAGGCTGCCCCCACCCAAAACTCCTCCCATACCCGTCCCAGCCACTCAGGTCACCGCAACCACAACAAATTTGAAAACTTTCCCGCCCATTGCTGTCATGGGGGGGCTTCTTCTCAGGCTGTGCCCTAGCCCAGCCCCCATCTGGAATATCATGAGACTGGGGAGAGGTGGAGAAAACAGGAGTGTCACAAAGAACACATTGACAACTCCAACTCACCACAGACACAGATTTCCAATCCAAAAAAGGATTGAGTTTTCAACCAAGGAAAACCCAGAACAATAGTATCATGCAAATTGTGCAACATCAAAAAATTGCAATTTTCTTGGTGATCCGGGGCGACCCGCATTATCACCTGGGTCCAAAACTGGGGATTATTCTCTGCCAAAGGAGTAGCATCAATACCCCTCAAAGGGATGAGTCCTCAGGGGTATCATGGGAAAGCCACAACGTTTAGCAAAGTCCAAATCCATCAGATTCAAAGCTGCTCCTGAATCTACAAAAGCCATAGCGGAAAATGTAGACAAGGAGCAGATCAGGGTAATCGCCAAAAGAAACTTAGGTTGTACACTGCCCACCGCAAATGTGTGAGCAAAACGCTTTTCTCGTTTAGGGCAGACAGAAATAGCATGAGAGGCGTCTCCACAGAAAAAACACAGCTTATTACGCCTTCTAAACTCCTGACGTTGCGCCCTAGACAAAACCCTATCACTTCGCATGGGTTCAGACATTCGTTCGAAAGGCGGCAATGCCTCTCGTGTAGTTTTACGGTCACGTAAACGCCAATCAATTTGAATGGCCAATGACATAGAATCGTCTAGACCAGAGGGAACAGGAAATCCCACCATAACATCTTTTACAGTTTCTGCCAAACCCTTCCGAAAGAGAGCTGCTAGGGCATCGTCATTCCATTTAGCAAGGACCGCCCACTTTTGGAATTTTTGACAATATAACTCTGCAGAATCCTGACCCTGGTTCAATGCCAGTAAGGTTTTCTCAGCTTGATCAATAGCATTAGGATCATCATACAACAACCCCAAGGCTTGAAAAAACACGTTCACATTAGCCAGAATAGGATCTCCGGGTGTCAAAGAAAAGGCCCAATCCTGGGGATCGCCACGCAGCAGGGAAATGACAATTTTAACCTGCTGCACAGAGCTCCCAGATGAGTTAGGCTTCAAAGCAAAAAATATTTTACAATTATTCTTAACATTCAAAAATTTAAACCGATCCCCAAAAAACAGATCAGGAGTAGGGATTTTTGGTTCAACATTAGATGATTGAGCGAGATAGACAGAAATTCCCTGCACTTCAGCAGTGAGCTGCTCAACACGATCAGACAATTGCTTAGTCTCCATTTAGAGAAAAAAAAATCTCCTCCTGCAGCCCCAGGAAAAAAAAAAGAGGAAAAAATATATATAAGAAAAAAAAATCCTGACACTTTTTTTTTTTTTTAAATTCTTTCCTTCTTTGGAGTACCCTAGAGTCCACAGTTAGGCTGGTGATTCTGTTATGAATGGGTCACCGAGGAGGAGAGCAGGTCCAGGCTAAGCCACAGAAAACCAGAGATGTTGGTACCAAAGCGGATTGCAGACCCCTGATCCTATCCACACAACTAGCAGTAGCCGTGGAGCGCACCTATGATGATCCTAGACACCTCGGCACAGCCGAAGAGCTAACTAAGCCTAAAGCATGAAAGGGGAAATCTAAACTGCCCCAGAGCAGACCCCAAAGGAATAGATAGCCCCCAAACATATGTCGGTGAGACAAGATGAAAACAAAAACACAGGCAGGAAAATAGACTCAGCAAATGATGGGGCCCACACTGACTAGACAGGACAGGAAAGGAAAGACACTGTTTGCAATCACACAAAAAACCCTGCAAAAAGTCCAACACGTCTGATGCAAAACACACTGAAGTCACACGACTTTGCCCCCCACTTTATCAGCACTCTGGTATATTCTGAAAGCAGAGCAAAAAGAGACCAATCTAACAAGGGATAAAACAAACTGGCAAACTGGCACAGGCAGTAACATATGGGCAGTGATTCAGCACAGCCCCAGCCGGAGCTGGCTGACCCGCACCAAGAAGAGATAGACAAAACCAGATCAAATGCAAACAGAATAGCAAATAAACCACTTAGCTGAAGATGCAGGGAAAGAGCTGGAGAAATCAGACCTCAGGAGGAACAGGAAGCAAATCACCAGCAGGGATAGAGGGAGTCGGCTGTCTTAAATCCCAATCTGAAACCTCAAATCTCCAATCGTCATCATCATTATCAGGTGGCAAGCCTCTGTCAATCAGATCAGCTCCATTACCTCCAGTAACCACCAGGGGGAGCCCAGAAAGAGAACGCTCAACCCCTCCGTCGATCTGACCAGCTCCACTACCTTCAGTAATAACCAGAGGGAGGCCAGAAAGCGAATTCACAACATGTCCGTAGCTGCAGTTCAACAGATGAAAGTGAGACATTTTGACATCAAAACAGCCTTCCTACATGGTAACATTGAAGAAGAGTTGTACATGAGCCAACCCGAGGGCTATATTAAAAAGTGTGAAGAGCACCTTGTATGTAAAATGCAAAAATCTCTCTATCGACTTAAGCAGTCGTCAAGAACTTGGAACTTGAAAATGAACAAAGTTTTGATGGTTGAAGGATTTAAAAGATCTCAAGCTGATCCATGTTTGTGGACAAAAAATGTAGCTGTGACAGTCACGTGTGACTGGACACACCGCCTCCAGCAGGGCGAATTTAAATAATTAGGGGAAACACCAGGGAAACAATTACAATGGAGGGCCCTGCGATAGGGAACGGGGACGTGGAGACCTCCTGCACTCCCCTGAGCCAGTCTCTACACTCCTAACAGTCCCTATACAGGCTCCGCACCTGTCGCCGAGCTGGAACCTAAGAAACCTAGCTCGTCCTGCACCTATCCCTTACTAGTGAAATGGACGGTGCAGAAACTAATCCCACCACTGCACTGAAACACACATAAGGGAAGTCAAAAACAGGGATAACACCACTTAGCTTTGCTCTGTTGCTATTGCTCCAAGTAACAGAGTCCACCACCAGAATTCAGCTTCCACCTGAAGCTACTACACCAGAGCTCTGCCTGAGCTGCAAGGAACTCCTCTTAGTTCCTTCCTCCACCAGACTTGGTTGGATATGAGCAATATCACCAACAGTGATTGCAACACCTGACACTATTTTATAGCAGAGCCAGAGAAATCACACCTGTTTTATAAACACGTGCACTAAACTAAAGTAACCAGAGTGCAATGACCCTAACGGCCACCGGGGGCAAAACTAGAACTGAAACCACCACAGTGCAATGACCCTAATGGCCACTGGGGGCAAAACTATATTTAAGCACACAGCTTAAGGAAAAAAAAAGGTTACTTGTGCATTTATCTGCCATAATCCAACCTGGATCATGACAATAGCGAAGGAGTGGATGTATTTCTGAATTTCCCCATGGTGGGACGATTAAAGGATTATCGTATGTTCTCCTAAATGTAGACGATGTAATCATGTCTCATCAAGATGAAAAAGAAATTGCAAAGCTAGGTGAAATTCTCAACCAACACTTTGAGACTAAGGATCTTGGAAATATGACATATTTGGGAATCCAAATCCAAAGAACAAGGAGGTGTAGGTTAGGTCCAGGTGGAGGAAGAGGTGAATGTGGCGGTATAGGTGGAAGAGGCAAGTGAGGAGTAATCCAGTTTTTATTTTTTGTGTATTTTTCATAGTTTTTATATTTTTGTTGGTATTTTTTATGGAACTGACTTAAAACAACCTAGAAATAAAAAAACTAAAACTAGCAATATAGAACGAGGAGGCGTAGGTTACATCCAAGTGGAGGAAGAGGTGGACATGGCAGTATAGGTAGAAGAGACAAGGGAGGAGTAATCCAACACTGTTTTTTTTTTTTTTAAATTTATGGAACTTACAGCCTATAATTAATAAAACTCTAAAGAGCAATCTAGACCCAGGAGGCGTAGGTCCTAGTGGAGGAAGAGATGGACGTAGCGGTATAGGTTGAAGAGACAAGGGAGGAGTAATTCAACACTTTTTTAAAAAATTTTTTAGTGGAACTGACTTAAATCAAAACTCAAACTAGCAATCTAGAAGATGAATTTGGTTTTAGGGAACTGAATTAAAAGAGCATAGAATTAACCAAAAATAAACTAACTAGCTACAACCAGGGGGGAAGTTCGACTGGAGGAGGAGGTGGGCGTGGCTGTATACGTGGAAGATGCCTAGAAGGCTACAGGCTACAGGCCAAAACGCGCGTTGGGTGAAGGCGGCTATCCCAGGTGATCAGGAGCTGTACAGCCTGTAAGTTGTTACCTTATACATATACTGATACTTTGAGCCTTATGCTGTTTTTTTCCACACTGGTCCTGATCCAGGATATAATTTGCCTATAAATCTACATCTATTGAAGTCTGTGGTTACTACCTTTAGTAGTCCCATGTAACATACCAGTACTGAGACACCGGCTGGTCATTCATTATATTGCACTTATATTTGAACCTTATTAGTTTTTTCCTTGCACTATATATATATATATATATATATATATATATATACACTCACTGGCCACTTTATTAGGTACACCATGCTAGTAACGGGTTGGACCCCCTTTTGCCTTCAGAACTGCCTCAATTCTTCGTGGCAGAGATTCAACAAGGTGCTGGAAGCATTCCTCAGAGATTTTGGACCATATTGACATGATGGCATCACACAGTTGGCGCAGATTTGTCGGCTGCACATCCCTGATGCGAATCTCCCGTTCCACCACATCCCAAAGATGCTCTATTGGATTGAGATCTGGTGACTGAGGAGGCCATTTGAGTACAGTGAACTCATTGTCATGTTCAAGAAACCAATCTAAGATGATTCGAGCTTTATGACATGGCGCATTATCTTGCTGAAAGTAGCCATCAGATGCCTGTTCTTAGCTGAGAGGAGTGGTACCCAGTGTGGTCTTCTGCTGCTGTAGCCCATCTGCCTCAAAGTTCGACGCACTGTGCGTTCAGAGATGCTCTTCTGCCTACCTTGGTTGTAACGGGTGGCAATTTGAGTCACTGTTGCCTTTCTATCAGCTCGAACCAGTATGCCCATTCTCCTCTGACCTCTGGCATCAACAAGGCATTTCCGGCCACAGAACTGCCGCTCACTGGATTTTTTTTCTTTTTCGGACCATTCTCTGTAAACCCTAGAGATGGTTGTGCGTGAAAATCCCAGTAGATCAGCAGTTTCTGAAATACTCAGACCAGCCCTTCTGGCACCAACAATCATGCCACGTTCAAAGGCACTCAAATCACCTTTCTTCCCCATACTGATGCTCGGTTTGAACTGCAGGAGATTGTCTTGACCATGTCTACATGCCTAAATGCACTGAGTTGCCGCCATGTGATTGGCTGATTAGAAATTACGGTAAGTCTTAACACACAGTTAGACAGGTGTACCTAATAAAGTGGCCAGTGAGTGTATATATATATATACACATATTTATTATGACTTGCACATATATGTAAAAAAACTTTTTGGTGAAATTAATTATTTGATACACTTTATGTAATAATTAGTGTTGAGCGATACCATCCGATATAGAGAAATATCGGATCGGATTGGATCGGACCGATACCCAAAAAGTATCGGGTATCGCCGATTCCGATACAGGAAGTCCCATTCAAGTCAATGGGACAGAAATATCGGAATTAAAAAAAACCCTTTCTTTCCGTGCACATCCAGTTCGGGAGGGGGGAAGAGTGTGGGCGGTGCGTGGGCGGACACTGTGCATGTCTGTGTGTGCGGGCGGGGTCTGTGCAGGCTTGCCGGGGGTCTGTACAGGCCTGCCGTGGCCCTGTGTTGGCTACCGAGGGTCTGTACGGGCCTGCCGGGGGCCTGTGCCGGCTGTCGGGGGTCTGTACGGGCCTGCCGGGGGCCTGTGCCGGCTGTCGGGGGTCTGTACGGGGCTGCCGGGGGCCTGTGCCAGCTGTCGGGGGTCTGTACGGGCCTGCCGGGGGCCTGTGCCGGCTATCTGGGGTCTGTACGGGTCTGCCGGGGGTCTGTACGGGCCTGCCGTGGGCCTGTGCCGGCTGTCGGGGGTCTGTACGGGCCTGCAGGGGGCCTGTGCCGGCTGTCGAGGGTCTGTACGGGCCTGCCGGGGGCCTGTGCCGGCTGTCGGGGGTCTGTACTGGCCTGCCGGGGGCCTGTGCCGGCTGCCGGGGGTCTGTGCGGGCCTGCCGGGGGTCTTGTGTGTGTGCAGGCATCGTCCGATGGGACTACAAGCCCCATCGGGCTAAGCCTGCTGCAATGACAGTGATTGACACATTAGCCAATGATGGGACAGTAGTAGTCCAATCATCCGGCTAATGTGTTGAATGTAAAAAAAAAAAAATTCATACTACATATAAACAACATTCATACAACATACATACAGTCATATGTAAAAGTTTGGGCACCTCTATTAATGTTAACCTTTTTTCTTTATAACAATTTTGGTTTTTGCAACAGCTATTTCAGTTTCATATATCTAATAACTTACGGACTAAGTTATATTTCTGGATTCAAATGAGGTTTATTGAAAATGTGCAATCTGCATTTTAACAAAATTTGACCAGTGCAAAAGTATGGGCACCCTTATCATTTTCTTAATTTGAACACTCCTAACTACTTTTTACTGACTTCCTGAAGCACTAAATTGGTTTTGTAACCTCATTGAGCTTTGAACTTCATAGCCAGGTGTATCAAATCATGAGAAAAGGTATTTAAGGTGGCCACTTGCAAGTAGTTCTTCTATTTGATTCTCCTATGAAGAGTGGCATCATGGGCTCCTCAAAACAACTCTCAAATGATCTGAAAACAAATATTATTCAACATAGCTTTTCAGGGGAAGGATTCAAAAAGTTGTCTCAGAGATTTAACCTGTCAGTTTCCACTGTTAGGAACATAGTAAGGAAATGGAAGAACACAGGTACAGTTCTTGTTAAGCCCAGAAGTGGCAGGCCAAGAAAAATATCAGAAAGGCAGAGAAGAAGAATGGTGAGAACAGTCAAGGACAATCCACAGAATACCTCCAAAGACCTGCAGCATCATCTTGCTGCAGATGGTGTCACTGTGCATCGGTCAACAATACAGCGCACTTTGCACAAGGAGACGCTGTATGGGAGAGTGATGCGAAAGAAGCCGTTTCTGCAAGCACGCCACAAACAGAGTCGCCTGAGGTATGCAAAAGCACATTTAGACAAGCCAGTTACATTTTGGAAGAAGGTCCTGTGGACTGATGAAACAAAGATTGAGTTGTTTGGTCATACAAAAAGGCGTTATGCATGGAGGCTAAAAAACACAGCATTCCAAGAAAAACACTTGCTACCCACAGTAAAATTTGGTGGAGGTTCCATCATGCTTTGGGGCTGTGTGGCTAATGCCGGCACCGGGAATCTTGTTAAAGTTGAGGGTCTCATAGATTCAACTCAGTATCAGCAGATTCTTGACAATAATGTGCAAGAATCAGTGACGAAGTTGAAGTTACGCAGGGGATGGATATTTCAGCAAGACAATGATCCAAAACACCGCTCCAAATCTACTCAGGCATTCATGCAGAGGAACAATTACAATGTTCTGGAATGGCCATCCCAGTCCCCAGAGCTGAATATCATTGAACATCTGTGGGATGATTTGAAGCGGGCTGTCCATGCTCGGTGACCATCAAACTTAACTGAACTGGAATTGTTTTGTAAACAGGAATGGTCACAAATACCTTCATCCAGGATCCAGGAACTCATTAATAGCTACAGGAAGTGACTAGAGGCTGTTATTTTTGCTAAAGGAGGATCTACGAAATATTAATGTCACTTTTATGTTGAGGTGCCCATACTTATGCACCGGTCAAATTTTGTTAAAATGCAGATTGCATATTTTCTGTTAGTACAATAAACCTCATTTGAATCCAGAAATATAACTGAGTCCATCAGTTATTAGATATATGAAACTGAAATAGCTGTTGCAAAAACCAAAGTTGTTATAAAGAAAAAAGGTTAACATTAATAGGGGTGCCCAAACTTTTGCATATGACTGTACATACTACATACATACTTCATATATACTACATTCATACAACATACATACTACATACATACTACATATATACTACGTTCATACAACATACATACAACATACATACTACATATATACAACATTCATACAACATACATACTACATACTTCATATATACTACATTCATACAACATACATACATACTACATATATACAACATTCATACAACATACATACATACTACATATATACTACATTCATACAACATACATACATACTCCATACATACGACATATATACAACATTCATACAACATACATACATAATACATACTACATACATACTGCATATATGCTAAATTGATATAACATACATACATACTACATATATACTACATTCATACAGCATACATACATACTACATATATACAACATTCATACAATATACATACATACTACATACATACTTCATATATACTACATTCATACAACATACATACATACATACCTACATACATACTACATACATACTACACATATACAAAATTCATACAACATACATACATGCTACATATATACTACATTCATACATACATACATGCTACATAATACATACATACTACATACATACTACACATATACAATATTCATACAACATACATACATACTACATACCACATACATACTTCATATATACTACATTCTTACAACATACATACATACTACATACATACTACATATATACTACATTCATACAACATACATGCTACATACATACAACATACATACAACATGCTACAGACATACAACATACATACTACATACATACTACATACAATACATTCCTACAATACATACATATAGACATACAGTACATATGACATAGAGTACATACTCACCATCACTTGTCACTTTGATCCTCGAAGCCAATGTCATCTGTGAAAAAATATGAAAATAACAAACAACCGATATACTCCCTGATCCACAGAAATCCACGAGTGTCCCACGCAGATCTCCCATGGAGAACAGCAGCATCAGCTGATGCGACCGCTCTCTAAGGGGCTCCAGGAATACAATGACGGGCTGTAGGTATCCTTCCGCACTGTATTCCTCCGCCACTGTAAAAAAATAGTCCATAGTCTCACTTTTGGCATTGCTGTGTGAGAAAATTCCCACACAGCTTTTGCCATAAAGTGAGACCAGTGAATGATTGTAACCTCTCAGTGATGCAGTGCAGCAGATCGTCGTGGGACACTTGTGGATTTCTGCGGATCAGGGAGTATATTGCTTGTTTGTTTTTTTCTAATTTTTTTCATAGATGACACTGGCTTCGGGGATCATAGAATCATAGAATCATAGAATCGTAGAGTTGGAAGGGACCTCCTGGGCCATCTGGTCCAACCCCCTGCTCAAAGCAGGATTCGCTAAATCATCCCAGTCAGATGTCTGTCCAGCCTCTGTTTGAAGACTTCCATTGAAGGAGAACTCACCACTTCTCGTGGCAGCCTGTTCCACTCATTGATCACTCTAACTGTCAAAAAGTTTTTTCTAATATCTAATCTGTGTCTCTTCCCATTCAGTTTCATCCCATTGCTTCTAGTCTTTCCTTGTGCAAATGAGAATAAAGTTGATCCTTCTACAATGTGACAGCCCTTTAGATATTTGTAGACAGCTATTAAGTCTCCTCTCAGTCTTCTCTTTTGCAAACTAAACATTCCCAAATCCTGCAACCTTTCCTCATAAGACAGGGTTTGCAGACCGGTCACCATTCTGGTCGCTCTTTTCTGAACTTGCTCCAGTTTGTTGATGTCTTTTTTAAAATGTGGTGCCCAAAACTGGACACAATATTCCAGATGAGGTCTGACCAAAGAGGAGTAGAGGGAAATAATGACTTCACGTGATCTAGACTGTATGCTTCTGTTAATACATCCTAGAATTGCATTTGCCTTTTTTGCTGCTGCATCACACTGTTGACTCATATTCAGTCTGTGATCTATTAGTATACCCAAGTCTTTTTCACATGTGCTGTCACTTAGCCCTATTCCTCCCATTCTATATATGCTTTTTTCATTTTTATTGCCCAGATGTAGTACTTTGCATTTCTCCCTGTTAAAAACCATTCTGTTAGTTGCTGCCCACTTCTCCAGTTTATTTAAATCTTTTTGAATCCTCTCTCTCTCTTCTCTAGTATTAGCTATCCCTCCTAGCTTTGTGTCATCAGCAAATTTAATCAGTTTACCCTCAATTCCTTCATCTAAATCGTTGATAAAGATGTTGAACAATACAGGGCCCAGGACAGAGCCCTGTGGTACCCCACTTGAGACATTCTTCCAACTGGATGTGCAGCCATTTACGACCACTCTTTGGGTCCGATCACTAAGCCAGTTATGAATCCACCTAACAGTTGCCTTGTCCATTCCATACTTAGTCATTTTTTCAATAAGGATTGTATGAGAGACTTTGTCAAATGCTTTGCTGAAGTCAAGATATACTATATCTACAGCATTTCCTTGATCCACCCAATCAGTGATACCGTCATAGAAGGAAATTAAGTTAGTCTGACATGACTTATTAGTTAGAAACCCATGCTGACTCTGTTTAATCACTTCATTCTTATCCAGGTATTGACATACATGTTGTTTAATAATTTGTTCAAAGATCTTTCCTGGTATAGAAGTCAGACTCACCGGCCTATAGTTGCCTGGGTCCACCTTCTTCCCCTTTTTGAAGATAGGAACAACATTTGCTCTTCTCCAGTCTTCTGGCACTTCTCCTGTTCTCCAAGAATTTTCAAAGATTATGGAGAGGGGTTCAAAAATTTCTTCTGCTATCTCCTTCAGTACTCTGGGGTGTAATTCATCTGGACCTGGAGACTTGAATTCATTTAGGTTAGCTAAGTGTTTCCTCACTATCTTTCTGTTTATAGATATCCTGGATTCTTCTATTCCCTTAATAGGACAGTGAATAACAGTTGATGTTACATTTCCTTTCTGAGAGAAAACAGATGCAAAATAGGAATTTAAAAGTTCAGCCTTCTCAACATCCTGTCTTACCATTTCATCATTTTCATCCTGTAAAAATCCTATAGCATCTTTGACTTTTCTTTTACTTTTGACATATCCCCAAAATCCTTTATTATTGCTTTTGACATCTCTTGCAAGTCTCAGTTCATTTTCAGCTTTAGCTAATCTGATTTGTGCCCTGCAGGTTCTGCAGACAGCATTATATTCTTCTTTAGATATGCCTCCCTCTTTCCATTTTATAAACATTTTTTTCTTCCTTTTTAGCATGTGCTTAAGTTCTGTGTTCATCCATCCTGGTTTCCTTAAATGCTTCCTATTCTTCCCTCTTTTCGGAATTGTTAACAACTGTGCTTTGAGAATTTCATTTTTCAAGATTTCCCATCCTTCCTGGACATTTTTGTCTTTAAGGATATCCAGCCATTGGATCCCTCCAATTCTCTTTCTGAATCCCTTAAAATCTGCCTTTCTGAAATCTAACCTTGACGTCTGAGTCTTCACAGGTCTTCCACCTCTAGTTATCCAAAATTCTAAAATAGCATGGTCGCTACCTCCTAGGGTCCCAGCCACTTTTACCTCCTCAACCATTTCCTCCCTGTTTATAAGGATTAGATCCAAGGTAGCAGTTCCCCTTGTTTTCTCCCTTACCTTTTGGAAGATAAAGTTGTCAGCAAGAGAGGATAATAATTTCCTTGACCTGTTAGTTTTGCCTGAGAGAGATTCCCAACAAATGTCTGGATAGTTGAAATCTCCCATGACAACTATGTCATATTTTTTGGAGAACTTGGCCATCTGATGCATAAAGAGTTCATCTATATCTTCGGCTTGCACAGGCGGCCTGTAGTAAATGCCTACAATGGTGTCCTTTCCATTGTTCTGTCCTTGTATTCTTACCCAAACAGTTTCCACAGAACTCCCAGTCTCTGAAGCTTCAATCTCTGTGCAGATATACGCGTTTCGAACATACAATGCGACACCCCCTCCTCGTTTATCAAGTCTGTTTCTTGCAAATAAGTTGTATCCTTCTAGTCTTGTATTCCAATCATGTGTATTGTCCCACCAAGTTTCAGTGATTCCAATTACATCATATTTCTTTTCCTGTGTTAGTAGTTCCAATTCTCCTTGTTTGTTGCCCATGCTTTGTGCATTAGTATAGAAACATTTTAGTTTGTGATTGGTTTCTCTTTCTCCAATATTTTTATTAATTAGATTCTTTCGTCTTTGTTCTTCCTTTCCACTTCTAATAGCAGAGTTCTCAATAGCATTTGTCAGGTGTATGGCTTTTTCTGGTCTTTTGCTTCCCTTCCCATGTTGTTCTAGTTTAAAGCTCTCCTTACAAGTGTAGCAAGGCGACTTCCAAATACATGCTTTCCAGTCTTCGTAAGGTGCACTCCATCTCTAGCAAGTAGTCCATCGTATAAGTAGTTCACTCCGTGATCCAGAAATCCAAATCGTTGCTGACGGCACCATCGACGTAGCCAGTTGTTCACCTGCAGAATCTTATTCCACCTCCTTGTTCCATGGCCATCCACTGGGAGGATGGAAGAGAAGACCACCTGCGCTCCCAGTTCTTTCACTTTCTTGCCTAAGTCTTCAAAGTCTCTGCAGATGATTTCCAGGTCGTTTCTTGCGGTGTCATTTGTCCCCACATGTAGTAGCAGGAATGGGTAGTCATCTGTAGGTCTGAAGAGTCCTGATATCCTGTCAGACACATCTTTAATTTTTGCACCTGGAAGACAGCACATTTCTCTTGAAGTTATATCCGGTCTGCAGATAGCGGCCTCTGTTCCTCTCAACAGGGAATCCCCCATGACCACCACTCTCCGTTTCTTCTTCACAACATTTTTCTTTCTCCATCCAGGAGGACTCTGAGGGCGTACAAGGTTGCTGTTTGTTGGCAAAGTCTTATCCTGATGTATTTCTTCATCGTTTTCCTGCGTGAGAGCCTGGTACTGGTTTCTGAGCAGTATGGGTGCTGACTGCCTCCTGATCCTCCTGCTTCTCTGGGTCACATGTCTCCATTCCTCTGTTTCTTCAGGTGCACTTCGAATTTCTTCTCTTTCTGTAACATGAAGAGATAATTCTGCTCTGTCCAAGAACTCTTCACCTTCCTTAATGATCTTCAACGTAGCTAACCTCTCTTCGAGATTTTGCAACTTTTCCTCCAACAGGGACACAAGCTTGCATTTGTGGCATGTGAAGTTTGGCTTTTCCACTGGTAAATCTGTGAACATGTAGCAAGAAATGCAGCTCACCAAATGGCTCCTGGCCTCTTCCATCTTGAGATTTCTTAAAAACGATGAAAGATGAGCCAAGGTGCCATTACTACAGGTAATGAGTGGAGGAAAGAGGAGACTCTTAAAGAAGAAGTTACAGGTCTGTGAGAGCCAGAAATCTTGATTGCTTGTTTCTGACCAAATACTTATTTTCCACCATAATATGCAAATAAAATGAAAAAAAAACAGACAATGTGATTTTCTGGATTTTTTTTTCTCAGTTTGTCTCCCATAGTTGAGGTCTACCTATGATGTAAATTACAGACGCCTCTCATCTTTTTAAGTGGTGGAACTTGCACTATTGCTGACTGACTAAATACTTTTTTGCCCCACTGTATATGTAGTATGTATGTTTTTTTCTTTTTTTACATTCAACACATTAGCCGGATGATGGGACTACTACTGTCCCATCATTGGCTAATGTGTCAATCACTGTCATTGTAGCAGGCATAGCCTGATGGGACTTGTAGTCCCATCGGACGATGCCTGCACACACACAAGACCCCCGGAAGGCGCGCACAGACCCCCGGCAGCTGGCACAGGCCCCCAGCAGGCCCGTACAGAACCCGGCAGCCGGCACAGGCCCGTACAGACCCCTGACAGCTGGCACAGGCCCCCGGCAGGCCCGTACAGACCCCCGACAGCCGGCACATGCCCCCGGCAGGCCCGTACAGACCTCCGGCAGCCGGCACAGGCCCCCATCAGGCACGTACAGACCCCCGACAGCCGACACAGGCCCCCGGCGGGCCCGTACAGACCCCCGGCAGCCGGCACAGGCCCCCCAGCAGGCCCGTACAGACCCCCGGCAGCCGGCACAGGCCCCCGGCAGGCACGTACAGACCCCCCCGCAGTCGGCACAGACCGCGCATCATGATGCTCACAGACCGCGCATCATGATGACATCATTTCAGCAGCCAATCACAGCCACAACAGTGGCTCATTGCATTATGGGAACTTCCGATTCCGGTATCCGATATTGAAAAAATATCGGTACTCGGTATCGGAATTCCGATACAGCGAATATCGGCCGATACCCGATATTTGGAGTATCGGAATGCTCAACACTAGTAATAATGTGTTAGCACTACACTTGATGCACTTTATTTAGCGTTTCCAGCAAGTTTTCCTTGTACTAGTGTGACCCTATAAATGATAGTACTGCCATCTTCTATGCATGTATTTATAATAATATTATATGTCGACACTGATGCTTTGCTATTTTTAAATACCTCTGTTTTTAATATATGATTAATAAAATATACAATTTTACTTTTGGGACTTATTGTCAATGGTCTTTTGTGCGGTATGCTTTGTTCAGTTTTTTTGACTGTCCTAAAAATAATTATATAGTCTGAGGGGGTTTTGGCTAAACATATACCACTTGGTCTGTGAATTTTTCTGTTTAATTGCAGATCCTCCCCTATTTTTTCCTTTTCAGTGTGCTGTAATCTAGAAGGAGGTAGCCAACACAGGCAGATGTGCATGTCTGTGATTAAACCCCCTTCTGTGCTAAACACGTTCCAACATGACAGTTGCTGCAGGGCAGACCAACACCTCTAAAGCTCTTGGAGACTCAGAAGTTAAATGGAGCAGACCCATCAGTGAGTATGTGGAGATGTGCTGACACGTATTCTTCCACCATGATGTTGTAATGCTGCCTACTACAAATACTGACCATATCAGATGGTGTTGCCTGATGTTCTGGTGTGCTGAGAAAGTTTTGGTACATTTTTGGCATGCTAGCCTTGCCCTGAGGTGCTGGTGGTGCCCCAGCTGCATTGGCGGCTTCCTCCTCACCTCTCCCTTGTTCTGCCACTGAGCCCCCACTGTCAGATAGAGAAACCAGCAGTAATTTCTGTACCAGAGTGATTTTGTAGTCACACATTTTGCGATCCTGCTCCAGTGTCGGAAGTAATAATGGTACGTTGTCAATGGATCCAGCAGGGTGGCAAACAGAAATCAGCAATGATAACAATACAGGCAATTTGCTGGTCATTAAGCAGGCACGGCAGAATATATTGACTTATGTGTGTGAGGTAACAGCAGGCACGTAGGATGCAGTAACGGACCGTATACAGGCCAAGGGTAACAGGGGTTTATTATACAACAATTACTCCACTCAGGGAGGGAATCCATCTCACCGCTAGCCGCCCGGTTTTAGTACCGTATTGGGGTGCTTCTACGTCTCGTTCGCAGACCTTATCCCTCACAGTCAGTGATGTAGGCGGGGTCAGCTGCGGCAGCAGTGTCAGCGGTATCTGCTGTGTCTGCAGAGTCGGTCCTGAACACCGGCCACTATCTCCTACTGTCACACTCTGATGTCCTGGGCTTGGACCTGATCTCCGCTGTCACCTCACCTCACCACTGAAATCTCCTCACAGGCTTCTCGCGCACCCGTCGTTCCCGCTCAAACTGTCTTCTCGCTCGCGCGCTGCGGCTACCTCTGCTTAGCCACTCCCCCTCTCCTCAAGTGCGGGTTACGATCCTGTGCCTTAAGCGTTACACCCCCGAAGCTTAGGTGACAGCCACAACGGTTCGGGAACCACAGCAGAGGGAGCACATCTAGCTGGGTTCACCTCCTTACATTCTCCCATTCTTTGTGCTTGCCATTCCACAGGCAAGAGTTCTTGTAGTATGCATCAGCATTCTTCTACGTTTTGGACCACTTGCTGCCGAACAAAATTTTCTTGATCAAATCGGTTGGGGTTTTTTCCTGCTGTCAAGCGTTCAGAACGTCGTAACTCGGGAATATCAATTGGCTCTACTTGAGTAATGAGATCAGACTGGATCATCGAAGGTGGAGATGTGCTCACTTCTGGAAAAACTGCCATCACTGGTCTCATGGGAGCCCCAGGGGTCTTGGGTTTCGGTTGTCTTACTGGTCTTGCCTGCGATGATTCAGGGTATTCCTCTTCTTCACTATCACTAGCGACTGATGGGATGGAAAATTCTCAGGAGCATCAGGTTCTTTTTCCTCATTTCGAGCAGGGTCTCTGGATACACAGGGGCTTAATATAATTCGGTGTACAACACAAGTAGGAGCATCTTTGGCCCCTTCAGGCTGAATTTAATAGATGGGACCTCCAGCATTGACTCGTCGCTAGTGTTGAGCATTCCGATACTGCAAATATCGGGTATCGGCCGATATTCGCTGTATCGGAATTCCGATACCAAGTACCGATATTTTTTCTATATCAGATACCGGAATCGGAAGTTCCCATAATGCAATGAGCCCGCTCGATTTGATTCCGCCAATGGGAGTCCTCAGAAGTGTGGGCACATCCTGTTAGGCATGTAGGCATGTTAACTATTGGCATGGCTGTGATTGGCTGCTTAAATGATGTCATCATGATGTGCGGTCTGTGTGCATCATGATGCGCGGTCAGTGCGGGCCTGCCAGTGGTCTGTACGGGCCTCTCGGGAGCCTGTGTTGGCTGTCGGTGGTCTGTGCCGGCTGCCGGTGGTCTGTACGGGCCTCTCGGGGGCCTGTGCGGGCTGTCGGTGGTCTGTGCCGGCTGCCGGGGGCCTGTGTCGGCTGCCGGTGGTCTGTGCGAGCCTGCCGGTGGTCTTGTGTGTGTGTTCAGGCATCGTCCGATGGGACTAAAAGTCCCATCGGGAGATGCCTGCTGCACTGACAGTGATTGACACATTAGCCAATGATGGGACAGTAGTAGTCCCATCATCCGGCTAATGTGTTGAATGTAAAAAAAAAAAAATATATACACATACTACATACATACTACATACTACATACATACTTCATATATACTACATTCATACAACATACATACAACATACATACTACATATATACTACATTCATACAACATGCATACTACATATATACTACATACATACTACATTCATACAACATACATATATACTACATACATATTACATATATACTACATTCATACAACATACATACTACATACATATTACATATATACTACATTCATACAACATACATACTACATACATACTTCATATATACTACATTCATACAACATACATACTACATACATATTACATATATACTACATTCATACAACATACACTCACTGGCCACTTTATTAGGTACACCATGCTAGTAACGGGTTGGACCCCCTTTTGCCTTCAGAACTGCCTCAATTCTTCGTGGCAGAGATTCAACAAGGTGCTGGAAGCATTCCTCAGAGATTTTGGACCATATTGACATGATGGCATCACACAGTTGGCGCAGATTTGTCGGCTGCACATCCCTGATGCGAATCTCCCGTTCCACCACATCCCAAAGATGCTCTATTGGATTGAGATCTGGTGACTGAGGAGGCCATTTGAGTACAGTGAACTCATTGTCATGTTCAAGAAACCAATCTGAGATGATTCGAGCTTTATGACATGGCGAATATCCTGCTGAAAGTAGCCATCAGATGTTGGGTACATTGTGGTCATAAAGGGATGGACATGGTCAGCAACAATACTCAGGTAGGCTGTGGCGTTGCAACGATGCTCAATTGGTACCAAGGGGCCCAAAGAGTGCCAAGAAAAAATTCCCCACACCATGACACCACCACCACCAGCCTGAACCGTTGATACAAGGCAGGATGGATCCATGCTTTCATGTTGTTTACGCCAAATTATGACCCTACCATCCGAATGTCGCAGCAGAAATCGAGACTCATCAGACCAGGCAACGTTTTTCCAATCTTCTACTGTCCAATTTCGATGAGCTTGTGCAAATTGTAGCCTCAGTTTCCTGTTCTTAGCTGAGAGGAGTGGTACCCAGTGTGGTCTTCTGCTGCTGTAGCCCATCTGCCTCAAAGTTCGACGCACTGTGCGTTCAGAGATGCTCTTCTGCCTACCTTGGTTGTAACGGGTGGCAATTTGAGTCACTGTTGCCTTTCTATCAGCTCGAACCAGTCTGCCCATTCTCCTCTGACCTCTGGCATCAACAAGGCATTTCCGGCCACAGAACTGCCGCTCACTGGATTTTTTTTCTTTTTCGGACCATTCTCTGTAAACCCTAGAGATGGTTGTGCGTGAAAATCCCAGTAGATCAGCAGTTTCTGAAATACTCAGACCAGCCCTTCTGGCACCAACAATCATGCCACGTTCAAAGGCACTCAAATCACCTTTCTTCCCCATACTGATGCTCGGTTTGAACTGCAGGAGATTGTCTTGACCATGTCTACATGCCTAAATGCACTGAGTTGCCGCCATGTGATTGGCTGATTAGAAATTAAGTCTTAACACACAGTTGGACAGGTGTACCTAATAAAGTGGCCAGTGAGTGTACATACTACATACATACTTCATATATACTACATTCATACAACATACATACAACATACATACTACATATATACTACATTCATACAACATGCATACTACATATATACTACATACATACTACATTCATACAACATACATATATACTACATACATATTACATATATACTACATTCATACAACATACATACATACTACATATATACTACATTCATACAAAATATATACTACATATATACTACATACATGCTACATATATACTACATTCATACAACATAAATATATACTACATACTACATACATACTACATATATACTACATTCATACAACATACATACATACATACTACATACAACATTCATGCTACATATTACATACATACTACATATATACTACATTCATACAACATACATATATACTACATACTACACACATACTACATATATACTACATTCATACAACATACATACATACTACATACTACATACATGCATCTGCACTAATCCAGGGTGCAGCGGACCCAAGTAAAATGGCAGCTGCACAGGTGCATAAATACCAAATGAAACAGCCAGCCTACAATCAGGGATTGGCCGTGTGGTACACCAGTGCAGAAAAAACAATCCGCATGTGGCAGTGTTCACACAGGGAATGCAGGGCTTCTCGCTCACAACCTCTTAGTAACACCATATAGGGGGGCTGCCCAGTGCCAACTATAATGCACTGCAGAACCATTTTGGCCCAACTGCACCCTGGAAAAAATATAAAAAGTGCACAACAAACATATCAATATATGTAAGGTATTGGTTGATTGGTTTTCCAGGGTGCAGTTGGGCCCAAATGGTTCGGCAAACTTGTGGCCTCTGTTCACACGGGATGCATTCTAGTTGGCACTGGGCAGCCCCAGCCCTACATATATACTACATTCATACAACATACATATATACTACATACTACATAAATACTACATTCATACAACATACATACTACATACATGCTACATACTACATACACACTACATATATACTACATTCATACAACATACATATATACTACATACACGCTACATATATACTACATTCATACAACACACATACTACATGCTACATACATACTACATATATACTACATTCATACAACATACTGTACATACTACATACAATACATTCATACAACATACATATATACTACATACTACATACATACTACATACAATACATACATATAGACATACAGTACTTATAACTTAGAGTACATACTCACCATCACTTGTCCCTTTGATCCCCGAAGCCAGTGTCATCTATGAAAGAAATTAGAAAAAAACATGCCACCAAATACTCCCTGATCCACAGAAATCCACGAGTGAGTGTCACACGCCGATTTCCCGTGGAGAACAGCAGCATCAGCTGATGCGACCGCTCTCTAGAGGCTTCAATAATCCAATGACGGAAGGTAGGTATCCTTCCGCACTGTATTCCTCCGCCACTTTAAAAAAAATAGTCCCTAGTCTCACTTTATGGCAAAAGCGCCTGGGAACTTTCTCACACAGCTTTGCCATAAAGTGAGACTAGGGACTATTTTTTTACAGTGGCGGATGAATACAGTGCGGAAAGATACCTACCTTCCGACAATGGATTATTGAAGCCCCTAGAGAGCGGTCGCATAAGCTGATGCTGCTGTTCTCCACAGGACATCGGCGTGGGACCCTCGTGGATTTCTGCGGATCAGGGAGTATATTGCTTGCTTGTTATTTTCATATTTTTTCATAGATGACACTGGCTTCGGGGAACAATGTGACAAGTAATGGTGAGTATGTACTCTATGTTATATGTACTGTATGTCTATATGTATGTAGAGTTGAGCGAAACGGGTCGAAAAAATTCAAAAGTCGCCGACTTTTGGCAAAGTCGGGTTTCATGAAACGAAACCAGACCCTAGCATGAGGTCGGCCACGAGGTCGGCGACTTACGCGCCAAAGTCGCGTTTCAAAAGTTTGTTTTGCACTCTTTTTCAGCCAATCAGGATCCACGGACACTGTGGGCAACGTGATGACATAGGCACGGGTCACCACCATCTTTCAGAAGGGCATGCAAGTGATTGGCTTGCTTTGGTGGGCGTCACAGGGGGTATAAAAGGGCGTGCACGCTGACCGCCATCTTACTTCTGCCGATCTTAGTATAGGGAGAGGTTGCTGCTGATTCTGTAGGGAGAGCGTTAGGCAGGGAAGAAGACAAAAAAACTGCTTCTGCTGCTAGCAATTTGGGCTGCACAACACACCAGTCACTGTGTGTGCAGTGCAAGGGGAGGCTATATAGTGGTGTATCAGTGGTGTTGGTTGTTGGGCTGCCTTCTAAGGCTTCCTGACATTCCTGCATTGCTGTTTACCCACTGCTCCGCAAACTGCTTTTTTAAAAGCAATCCCAATTTTTTTTTTTGTCCTGCTGAGAAGAAAAAAAAACTGCTTCTGCTGCTAGCAATTTGGCCTGCACAACACATCAGTCACTGTGTGTGCAGTGCAAGGGGAGGCTATATAGTGGTGTATCAGTGGTGTTGGTTGTTGGGCTGCCTTCTAAGGCTTCCTGACATTCCTGCATTGTTGTTTACCCACTGCTCCGCAAACTGCTTTTTTAAAAGCAATCCAATCTCCCTTATCCTCTAGTCACTTTTGTCACAGCTGTGCCATCGAGCCTGGCTGTCACATAGCGCTCAGATATTCATTGGGCCTCACACAATCCAAAAGTGTCCAGTGTCCAAAAGTGTGTGCAGAGATTCAAAATCTCCCTTATCCTCTAGTCACTTTTGTCACAGCTGTGCCATCGAGCCTGTCACATAGCGCTCAGATATCAGTGGGCCTCACACAATCCAAAAGTGTCCAGTGTCCAAAAGTGTGTGCAGAGATTCAAAATCTCCCTTATCCTCTAGTCACTTTTGTCACAGCTGTGCCATCGAGCCTGTCACATAGCGCTCAGATATTCATTGGGCCTCACACAATCCAAAAGTGTCCAGTGTCCAAAAGTGTGTGCAGAGATTCAAAATCTCCCTTATCCTCTAGTCACTTTTGTCACAGCTGTGCCATCGAGCCTGTCACATAGCGCTCAGATATCAGTGGGCCTCACACAATCCAAAAGTGTCCAGTGTCCAAAAGTGTGTGCAGAGATTCAAAATCTCCCTTATCCTCTAGTCACTTTTGTCACAGCTGTGCCATCGAGCCTGTCACATAGCGCTCAGATATTCATTGGGCCTCACACAATCCAAAAGTGTCCAGTGTCCAAAAGTGTGTGCAGAGATTCAAAATCTCCCTTATCCTCTAGTCACTTTTGTCACAGCTGTGCCATCGAGCCTGTCACATAGCGCTCAGATATCAGTGGGCCTCACACAATCCAAAAGTGTCCACTGTCCACAAGTGTGTGCAGAAATTCAAAATCTCCCTTATCCTCTAGTCACTTTTGTCACAGCTGTGCCATCGAGCCTGTCACATAACGCTCAGATATTCATTGGGCCTCACACAATCCAAAAGTGTCCAGTGTCCAAAAGTGTGTGCAGAGATTCAAAATCTCCCTTATCCTCTAGTCACTTTTGTCACAGCTGTGCCATCGAGCCTGTCACATAGCGCTCAGATATCAGTGGGCCTCACACAATCCAAAAGTGTCCACTGTCCACAAGTGTGTGCAGAAATTCAAAATCTCCCTTATCCTCTAGTCACTTTTGTCACAGCTGTGCCATCAAGCCTGTCACATAGCGCTCAGATATTCATTGGGCCTCACACAATCCAAAAGTGTCCAGTGTCCAAAAGTGTGTGCAGAGATTCAAAATCTCCCTTATCCTCTAGTCACTTTTGTCACAGCTGTGCCATCGAGCCTGTCACATAGCGCTCAGATATCAGTGGGCCTCACACAATCCAAAAGTGTCCAGTGTCCAAAAGTGTGTGCAGAAATTCAAAATCTCCCTTATCCTCTAGTCACTTTTGTCACAGCTGTGCCATCGAGCCTGTCACATAGCGCTCAGATATCAGTGGGCCTCACACAATCCAAAAGTGTCCAGTGTCCAAAAGTGTGTGCAGAGATTCAAAATCTCCCTTATCCTCTAGTCACTTTTGTCACAGCTGTGCCATCGAGCCTGTCACATAGCGCTCAGATATTCATTGGGCCTCACACAATCCAAAAGTGTCCAGTGTCCAAAAGTGTGTGCAGAGATTCAAAATCTCCCTTATCCTCTAGTCACTTTTGTCACAGCTGTGCCATTGAGCCTGTCACATAGCGCTCAGATATCAGTGGGCCTCACACAATCCAAAAGTGTCCAGTGTCCAAAAGTGTGTGCAGAAATTCAAAATCTCCCTTATCCTCTAGTCACTTTGGTCACAGCTGTGCCATCGAGCCTGTCACATAGCGCTCAGATATCAGTGGGCCTCACACAATCCAAAAGTGTCCAGTGTCCAAAAGTGTGTGCAGAGATTCAAAATCTCCCTTATCCTCTAGTCACTTTTGTCACAGCTGTGCCATCGAGCCTGTCACATAGCGCTCAGATATTCATTGGGCCTCACACAATCCAAAAGTGTCCAGTGTCCAAAAGTGTGTGCAGAGATTCAAAATCTCCCTTATCCTCTAGTCACTTTTGTCACAGCTGTGCCATCGAGCCTGTCACATAGCGCTCAGATATCAGTGGGCCTCACACAATCCAAAAGTGTCCACTGTCCACAAGTGTGTGCAGAAATTCAAAATCTCCCTTATCCTCTAGTCACTTTTGTCACAGCTGTGCCATCGAGCCTGTCACATAGCGCTCAGATATTCATTGGGCCTCACACAATCCAAAAGTGTCCAGTGTCCAAAAGTGTGTGCAGAGATTCAAAATCTCCCTTATCCTCTAGTCACTTTTGTCACAGCTGTGCCATCGAGCCTGTCACATAGCGCTCAGATATCAGTGGGCCTCACACAATCCAAAAGTGTCCAGTGTCCAAAAGTGTGTGCAGAAATTCAAAATCTCCCCTGTCCTATAGACACCTTGTACCTTGTTTTACATTACTATATAGTTTCTTGGATTTTGTCTACATTTCTACCAAAAATGAGGAAGGCTGGTGGAAGAGGCCGTGGAATTGGGCGGGGGTTGGCAGCTGGTAATGATGGTGTTGGTGGTGGATCTGATGGTAGTGGCAAGAGCAAAATAGGACCGAATGCAGGAGGTGCTGACCCTGCGTCATCGTCTGGCTACAAAAGGCCTCAAACGCTTAGTTCTCTAGGAGTTGGCAAACCGCTTTTAAAGCCAGAGCATCAGGAAAAAGTTTTGTCTTACATTGCTGACTCAGCCTCCAGCTCTATCGCCTCCTCTTCTTCAGTTGTAAAAAGTAAAAGCACTGAGTCGTCACTGGAGGCTCATGTTCATGAACCACACCTTTCCTTGTGTCCTTCACCCCAACCAAGATTGAAGGATGACGCAGGCCATACTACTGATTACTCCATGGAGCTGTTTTCACATACCATGCCTGGATTATCAAGTGAAATGGTGAATTACCCAGGCCAAGATGAATCTGACATGGAGTGCACTGATGCACAGCCGCTGATGGATGATTCTGCTGGTACATTCACTCAGAGCACTACATTGTCCTCGCAGTGTACAGAGCCAGATTCTGACCCTGATGAGACTCAGGTGCCCCTTCCCGCACACTATACCACCATACACGGTGACACAGAGGAAGGTGCACATGACATAGAAGAGGAGGTGATGGATGACCCAGTTGTTGACCCAGATTGGCATCCATTGGGGGAAGAGGGTGCTGCTTCCAATAGCTCAGATGAGGAGCATCCACAGCAGACATCGACAACGCAACAGCTGTTATCTGGCAGGCCCGGAGCACTCCAAAGACAGGTTCCAAACATCAAAAGAGTTGCTGGACAGCTTGTCCAGAGGGTCAAAAGATCACAGCGTGCTAGGCCGCAAAATGTCTGCCAAAGTAGGAAGAGTGCAGTGTGGCACTTTTTTGAACAAAATCCTCATGATCAGGCCAAGGTTATCTGTAAGAAGTGCGCAAAGACCTTTAGCCGAGGGAAAAATCTGAAAAATTTGAATACCAGTTGCATGCTTAGACATTTAACCAGCATGCACTTGCAAGCGTGGACACAACACCAAACCTCAAGTGCCACATGTGCAACTGATCACAACGAAGGTAGTCAGCAACGCTACATTGTTTCCCCCTCTGTAAGCCCACCGGTTAGCACAGCAGCAAATGTTGAGGTGTCGTTGCAAGACCACAGCAGTCAGGGAATCCCACTGTTATATCAACGAAAGACTGATTCTAGGCCATCAGAAAGAACACCAACTCCATCACCATCATCAACCCTCTCTCAGTCCGCCCTGTCCACCGCTACTTCCACCATATGCAGCTCTCAAGTCCAGCTCACCCTCCCAGACACTATGAGTAGGTCAAGAAAGTACTCAGTCTCTCATCCGCGTACACTGGGTTTGAACGCCCACATTGCCAAACTAATCTCGTTTGAGATGATGCCCTTTCGGTTGGTGGAAAGCATGGCCTATGCAGTACCACGCTATGACCTACCCAGTCACCACTTCTTCTCTCGCAAAGCCATCCCAGCCCTCCACCATCATGTGAAAGACCGCATTGTCCATGCACTCAAGCAGTCAGTGAGCGGAAAGGTGCACCTCACAACTGATGCATGGTCCAGTCGGCATGGCCAGGGCCGTTACGTGTGCATCACTGCGCACTGGGTTAATGTGGTGGATGCAGGGTCCACAGGGGACAGCGGTGGTGGGACAGTGCTGCCTAGCCCACGGTATAGGAAACAGTTGGCTGTAGGCGTTCGACCCTCCTCCTCCTCCAGAAGCGAAAGCTCGTCCACAGAGCGCAGTTGTACGAGCACTCCATCTGCAGCTGCCACTGTTGCACACGATGTGTCCCCCTATCGAGCAGCTAGTGGAAAGCGTCAGCAGGCTGTGTTGCAGAGGATGTGTTTGGGCGACAGACACACCGCCGAGGTGCTGGCCGAGTACTTGAAGCAACAAACTGAGTCATGGCTGGGCAGTGTACATCTTGAGGCAGGCAAGGTAGTTAGTGATAACGGCCGTAATTTTGTGGCAGCCATAGCCCTTTCAAAACTCAGCCACATACCTTGCTTGGCTCACACCTTGAACCTGGTGGTGCAGTGCTTCCTCAAAAATTATCCGGAGTTAACAGTCCTGCTCCAGAAGGTGCGAAGACTGTGCGCGCACATCCGCCGGTCGCCTGTACACTCCGTTCGTATGCAGAAGCTGCAGCGATTGCTCCACCTTCCCAACCACCGCCTCATTATCGACATTGCAACAAGGTGGAACTCCACCCTGCACATGGTGGAGCGGCTGTGCGAGCAGAGGCAGGCCATAATGCATTTGTGGGAGGATACACGGCCAGGCACTTTGAGAGCAGACATGGAGTTGACAGGTGTGCAGTGGTCGAAGCTGAAAGACCTTTGTAAAGTCCTTCAGTGTTTTGAGAATGCACACGGCTGGTAAGCGCAGACGACGCCATCCTAAGCATGAGCATCCCACTTATGTGTCTGCTCATGCAAACTTTGACGCACCTTAAGGAGCAGGCGTCTGCAGCCAATGTTGATGAGGAGGAAGAGGAGGAGGGAATCCTTGATGACATTCAGCCATTGTCTGCTCAGGGACCTCTCCTGGACGAGGTGGAGGAAGAAGAGGAGGAGGAGGAGGATGATGGGGATGATTACTTAGGGGAGGAGGATGCATCTCGTGGGGCAAGTGAAAATGTTGGCGTGGCAAGGTCTGGTACAGGGTTTGTGCGTGACTGGAGGGATGTGGATTTGCCAGAAAGTGCTCCTCCAACCAGCACTCGCAGTGCATCATTGACACCGGGAACATTGGCCCACATGTCAGATTATGCCTTGCGGATCCTAAAAAGGGACCCCCGCATTGCCAAAATGATGAACGATGACGACTACTGGTTGGCCAGCATCCTGGATCCACGCTATAAAGGCAAATTACAAAACATCATGCCACAGGAGAACCTTGACCTAATATTGGCTAATAAACAAGCAACTCTGGTAAATCGGTTGCTTGAGGCATTCCCAGCACACAGCAGCGGTGATGGTTCTCACACGAGCCGTACGGGCCGGGGGCAGCTTGGCAGAGGTGTTCGTGGTGCACACAGCAGAAGTGGCGTTGGAGACAGGGGTTTCATGACAATGTTGTGGACTGATTTTTCAAATACCGCTCACACAACTGGTAATACTGCATCGATGGAAAGTGACAGGAGACAGCAGTTGTCAACTATGGTTACAAACTACTTTTCCTCCCATATCGATGTTCTCCCACACAGGTCATTCCCCTTTGACTATTGGGCCGCTAAACTGGACACCTGGCCTGAATTGGCACAATATGCCTTACAGGAGCTCGCTTGCCCAGCTGCAAGTGTGCTATCGGAAAGAGTCTTCAGTGCAGCTGGATCAATCCTGACAGAAAAAAGGACCCGTCTGTCAACCCAAAATGTGGATGATCTAACCTTCATTAAAATGAACCACGCATGGGTTTCCAAGGATTTTGTCCCACCTTCCCCTGATGACACATAGGGTGACAGAAAAATGGCTTGCTTTGGTCCACCTCTTCCTGGTACTTCACCTATTTCGCCTTTTGCATCAGCTGAATGTCCAACATCAACATATGCCACTTTCTAAAACTCCCTAACTGTGCAGCCTCCCCCCCCATGGCCGGGGTCACCACCTACCGCACGACACCGTGTGAGTGCCGTTGCCCTGGACAGGTAGGTAGGCCGACTCTTGGGCGCGGGCACTGGCACAGGGTCCCTCATAGTGCAATCAAGTGTCTCTGACGGTGGTGGTGCACACCCGCCGTCAGACACACCGCTGTACTATGAGGGGCCCAGTGCCAGTACCGACGCCCAGGAGTGGGCCCCCCTTGCTTGGGCAGGGCCCCAGCATTTGCAATCTTTACCTCTCCCTGCTCCTCCGCTGTGTAATCTGGGCCGTCAAATCCATACTGTGCCTGACACCGTCTGAGCCTGCCTCCTGAGACATATATTTTGAATGTGTACGCTATCCATACATGTTATCCAGGGATACGGTACCCTTTCTAACCTTTGTGCAATCACGTGCAATCCATACTGGGCCTAACACCGTCTGAGCCTGCCTCCTGAGACATATATTTTGAATGTGTACGCTATCCATACATGTTATCCAGGGATACGGTACCCTTTCTAACCTTTGTGCAATCACGTGCAATCCATACTGGGCCTAACACCGTCTGAGCCTGCCTCATGCTGTATAGACATATATTTTGAATGTGTACGCTATCCATACATGTTATCCAGGGATACGGTACCCTTTCTAACCTTTGTGCAATAACGTGCAATCCATGCTGGGCCTAACACCGTCTGAGACTGCCTCATGCTGTATAGACATATATTTTGAATGTGTACGCTATCCATACATGTTATCCAGGGATACGGTACCCTTTCTAACCTTTGTGCAATCACGTGCAATCCATACTGGGCCTAACACCGTCTGAGCCTGCCTCCTGAGACATATATTTTGAATGTGTACGCTATCCATACATGTTATCCAGGGATACGGTACCCTTTCTAACCTTTGTGCAATCACGTGCAATCCATACTGGGCCTAACACCGTCTGAGCCTGCCTCATGCTGTATAGACATATATTTTGAATGTGTACGCTATCCATACATGTTATCCAGGGATACGGTACCCTTTCTAACCTTTGTGCAATCACGTGCAATCCATACTGGGCCTAACACCGTCTGAGCCTGCCTCCTGAGACATATATTTTGAATGTGTACGCTATCCATACATGTTATCCAGGGATACGGTACCCTTTCTAACCTTTGTGCAATCACGTGCAATCCATACTGGGCCTAACACCGTCTGAGCCTGCCTCCTGAGACATATATTTTGAATGTGTACGCTATCCATACATGTTATCCAGGGATACGGTACCCTTTCTAACCTTTGTGCAATCACGTGCAATCCATACTGGGCCTAACACCGTCTGAGCCTGCCTCATGCTGTATAGACATATATTTTGAATGTGTACGCTATCCATACATGTTATCCAGGGATACGGTACCCTTTCTAACCTTTGTGCAATCACGTGCAATCCATACTGGGCCTAACACTGTCTGAGCCTGCCTCATGCTGTATAGACATATATTTTGAATGTGTACGCTATCCATACATGTTATCCAGGGATACGGTACCCTTTCTAACCTTTGTGCAATCACGTGCAATCCATACTGGGCCTAACGTCGTCTGAGCCTGCCTCCTGAGACATATATTTTGAATGTGTACGCTATCTATACATGTTATCCAGGGATACGGTACCCTTTCTAACCTTTGTGCAATCACGTGCAATCCATACTGGGCCTAACACCGTCTGAGCCTGCCTCCTGAGACATATATTTTGAATGTGTACGCTATCCATACATGTTATCTGGGGATACGGTACCCTTTCTCACCTTTGTGCAATCACGTGTAATCCATACTGGGCGTGAGAACGGCTGGCGAGCTGTTAAGCAAGCTACAGCACCTGTCCAGACAAGTACAGGGATTCCCTAGCGAGGAGACTTATTTGATTGTTTTCAATGTTGGGACAGCAATTTTTGGGGAGCACTATACTCTGGAGAATGATAGATGGGGCCCACCATACACTGGAACATTCCAAAGGTGGACATCAGACACTGGAGCAGCATTTACAGGGCCCATTATACACTAGAGCATTAGAAATGGGGCCCATTATGTTTGGAGCATTATTTGGGCCCATAAGACAGTGGAGCTTCATCCATGGGGACCAACATATACTGTAGCATTATGTGGAGCTCATCATATACTGTTTCAAACATTATATGGGACCAATGATTCTGTATGGAGAAATAGATGGGCCTCGTCATGAGATGTAAAAAGTGAGGTATTTTTCATTGTACTATACCGCTATTTCTCTGCCGTATCGGAGCATGATGAGTTGTGGTATGTGTTAAAGGGGCGCTCTTTCGCCCAGGGCACATGAAAACCTGCAGCCAGCCCTCCCCCCCCACAACTTTAGCCAAATAACCCCCATTTTTCAGTGCGTAACTTGTATTATGAAGTTAATTAAGGTTGACAAGCTTAAGAAAGAAGAATTGATGCTTTTGGCATTCAAATGGGCACTGTAGGTGTGTTTCCTGTCCTCCTCTCACTGCCGACTTTTATTCCCCATTGACTTACATTGGGTTTCGTGTTTCGGGACGACCCCGACTTTTCCCTATAATCGGACGATCTTGCTCGACCCGACTTTTGGAAAAGTCGGGTTTCACGAAACGAAACGCGACCCTAAAAAAACAAAAGTCGCTCAACTCTATATGTATGTATTGTATGAATGTATGAATGTATTGTATGTAGTATATATATGTTGTATGAATGTAGTATATATGTATGTAGTATGTAGTATATATGCATGTTGTATGAATGTAGTATATATGTAGTATGTATGTAGTATGCATTATATATGTATGTTGTATGAATGCAGTATATATGTAGTATGTATATAGTATGTAGTATATATGTATGTTTTATGAATGTAGTATATATGTAGCATGTATGTAGTATGTAGTATATATGTATGTTGTATGAATGTAGCATATATGTAGTATGTATGTAGTATGTATGTATTTTGTATGAATGTAGTATATATGTATGTAGTATGTATGTATGTTGTATGAATGTACTATATGTAGTATGTATGTAGTATGTAGTATATATGTGTGTTGTATGAATGTAGTATATATGTAGCATGTATGTAGTATGTAGCATGTATGTATGTTGTATGAATGTAGTATGTAGCATGTATGTAGTATGTATGTATTTTGTATGAATGTAGTATATATGTAGTATGTAGTATATATGTATGTTGTATGAATGTAGCATGTATGTAGTATGCAGCATATATGTATGTTGTATGAATGTTGTATATATGTAGCATGTATGTAGTATGCAGTATATATGTATGTTGTTTGAATGTAGTATATATGTAGCATGTATGTAGTATATATGTATGTTGTATGAATGTAGCATGTATGTTGTATGTAGTATGTATGTTGTATGAATGTAGTATGTAGCATGTATGTTGTATGTAGTTTGTATGTATGTTGTATGAATGTAGTATATATGTAGCATGTATGTAGTATGTAGTATATATGTATGTTGTATGAATGTAGTATATATATAGCATGTATGTAGTATATATGTATGTTGTATGAATGTAGTATATATGTAGCATGTATGTAGTATGTAGTATATATGTATGTTGTATGAATGTAGTATATATGTAGTATGTATGTAGTATGTATATATTTTTGTATTTTTTTTTTTTTACATTCAACACATTAGCCAGATGATGGGACTACTACTGTCTGATTAGTGTTTGTTTATATTTAGTGTTAGGGACTCACAATATCTGGGGACCCTTGACGTTGGGTTGTGAGCTTATCTGCTTTGGCCAAAATAGTAACCAATACCCCATATCTATTTATCTTTTTTGCACTTTTCAGCAGGATGCAGCTAGAACCCTCTATATTTGGCTTGGTTCTTTGTGTGTTGCATGTATCTATAGTGCAGAGCAGTCCGCCTGCTAATACTATGGGCGTGATCAATAGGCTGCTCAGACACTTTTGTATCACATTTATCAGTGTGACTTATGCCTTGTGCAGGCCTCATCTGTGTGCATTTCCACTGGGCAGCCGGACCACAGATGGTTACTGGCTGTCCTGATCAGTGGAATGCACCTGTGCTGCCTAAACCTTTATCAATGGGGTTCTGCTGCGTCCTGCCAGTGCATAGTAACCAATACCCCATATCTATTTATCTTTTTTGCACTTTTCAGCAGGATGCAGCTAGAACCCTTTATATTTGGCTTGGTTCTTTGTGTGTTGCATGTATCTATAGTGCAGAGCAGCCCGCCTGCTAATACTATGGGCGTGATCAATAGGCTGCTCAGACACTTTTGCATCACATTTATCAGTGTGACTTATGCCTTATGCAAGCCTCATCTGTGTGCATTTCCACTGGGCAGCCGGACCACAAATGGTTACTGGCTGTCCTGATCAGTGGAATGCACCTGTGCTGCCTAAACCTTTATCAATGGGGTTCTGCTGCGTCCTGCCAGTGCATCAGTCAGGGTTTGGTGAGTTACCTTTCAAATGATTTTTTATGGATTTTTTTCTGATTAGTGTGACTACTACTGACCCATCATTGGCTAATGTGTCAATCACTGTCAGTGTAGCAGGCATAGCCCGATGGGACTTGTAGTCCCATCGGACGATGCCTGCACAGACACAAGACCCCTGGCAGGCCCGCACAGACCACCGACAGCCGGCACAGGCCCCCGAGAGGCCCGTACAGACTACCGGCAGCCGGCACAGGCCCCCGGCAGCCGGCACAGACCACCGGCAGCCGGCACAGCCCCCCCGAGAGGCCCGTACAGACCACCAGCAGCCGGCACAGCCCCCCCGAGAGGGCCGTACAGACCACCGACAGCCCGCACAGGCCCCACCCGCACACACAGACACGCACAGTGTCCGCCCACGCACCGCCCACACTCTTCCTCCCTCCCGAAAGGGTTTTTTTTAATTCCGATATTTCTGTCCCACTGACTTTAATGGGACTTCCGGGATCGGAATCGGCAATACCCGATACTTTTTTAGATCGGCCGATCCAATCCGATCCGATATTTTTCAATATCGGGTGGTGTCGCTCAACACTACTCGTCGCCGTACATGATATGGTGTTTTTCCCACCGATCGTCCAACTTGTCTCGAGGTAGTACCCAGTCTCCGACCTGATTCAGCTCCAATTCAGTAATCTCTTTTCCCTGTTGGACAAAAAGTAAGGTATAAGGCGTGTATCCTGTGGTGCGATGTAACCCAATTATTGTACACTCACACCAGTTCTGCTACAAATTTGGGCCAACGAGTCTTACGGTCATCTTCCAATGTCCTCAACATTTAGATAAGGGTTCTATTGAACCGTTTACACGCTCCGTTACCCTGAGGATGATAAGGCGTTGTTCAAGATACTTCTCAATTCCATACAAATGGTTTAACTTCCATAACTCGTTCAAAGAAGCAGGGACCTTGGTCTGAATGAATCCTCTTCGGACACCCATACACATGGATGAAATTTTTACAGCTAGCGTGAGCTGCAGATTCAGCAGTTTGGTCCCGTTTTGGGGTCCCCTTTTGGGACTCCACCCCTTTTGAGCAACTATCTCTGTTTGAGTCACCGCCCCCTTTTGGGACACCACCCCTTTTAGGGACACCACCCTCTCTCTGGGGTACACCCCGCGGACTTCCCCACGGCACTCACAGGCCCCAGTTCACACAGTACACCAATATGTCTCTGGGCTTGCACTGGCCCTTTAAGAGTTTGTACGAACTGGACCACCAATATCCTTACATCAGCTCACCAGCTCTAGTAGCTTCTACTGCAGTGCATCTTGCTGCTTGCTACTGCTACTGCAGCTCCTTCTGCTGCAGAATATCTTGCTGCAACTGCAGCTCCTGCTGCTACAGAACCTCTTGCTGCAACTGCAGCTCCTTTCCGTAAGGCTCTGTATGGCTCCGCACCGCAGGCTTCGTGGACCCGCCTATCCACAGCAAACTTCATAACCCTGCCGAGTTACAGCCAGATGCTTGCAATCTTCGTGGACCCACCGATCCACAGCAAACTTCGTAACCCCACCGAGTTAGAGCCAGACGCTAGTAATCTTTGTGGCCATGCTGAGCCACAGCAAGCTATCCTGAAAAAATTTTCATGCTTCCTGGACCGTGCCTGCAGTCTAGCACCATATGTAAGACGGCGCTTACTGCATGTGTTGGGGACACTCGCTTGGCAACGGAATTAAAGTACACAGGCATGGTTTTTCTCACAAAACAGTCTTATTTCAGCTTATTTGGGCATCATAAACCGCATTATAGGCCATGTTATACTTCACAGACCTAACACAGTCCATAGCACTTCACAGTTCATGGCTTAATTCGCAGTCACTAAACACGCCGGACTTCTAACTTCGTCCCGTTACCGTGGGTGACCGCACGCTGAACAGTTCGTTAATGTCCACGGAACACCAATAGTCTGTTCCAATGGCAGATACTTGTCTGTCCATAACCCGCTTGTCTGGGGTTACCTTACAGGAGCTCCTGCTCCACACACTGACTCCTCATCAGTATTCTCTCCCGGGAAAGCTACCTTATGGGAATCACTGTTCTTGCAACCAGGGCAGTCCCAAAAGTCCAGACCCTCAAAAGGTCGGTAGCTTCCCAAATGCAGGGCCGTCACAGACTCTGCATATATGGCCTCTCCATATGCTCTTCAGGAAGTCCACCTCTAGGACTTTCCAACACAGGCTTGTCCTGTCTCACAGGACCTTAGGACACAGACCATGTGTGATCCAAACCCTGGTCACATTATGTAGCTGTAACCACCTCCATAGGTGGGCGGTGTATGTGTGGTTAGTCAGTCCCATCAAGCTCTCCGACTAACTCTGTAAGCTCCGCTTATAAGTAAACAAACACAAGTAGTAGGACTACAGGTCCCAGAGCAGCATTACTGGCTTACAGCGCAGAGGACCTCCTCTGCGACACATACTGGCCATTCACAAAGAGGCCATTCACTGTCACACCATCACAGTTACACCTCCGCGCATACTGCGCCCCCTAGCTGTAACAGGGGTCACTGCCTCACACAACCCAAAACATCAAAATGACCCTGAGCAAAAGTTCACTTTCCCCATTTCTTAATACCGCGTATTGCTCCCTCTAACATGAATGACAGCTTGAAGTCTTTTGTAGTAGCTGTGGATGAGGTTCTTTATTTTCTCAGATGGCAAAGCTGCCCAGTTCCAAATTGGTTCAATTATATTGAGGTCAGGAGACTGAGATGGCCACTCCAGAATCTTCACTTTGTTATGCTGTAGCCAATGGTAGGTCAACTTGGCCTTGTGTTTTGGATCGTTGTCATGTTTTTAATGTCCAAGTACGTCCTGGCAGGCTGATGATTGCAAATTTTCCACCAGTACTTGCTGATAACGTGCTGCATTCACCTTTCCTTCAATTTTGACCAAGTTTCCTGTGCCTTTACAGCTCACACATCCCCAAAACATCAGCAATCTACCTCTGTGCTGTGCTTTACAGTAGGAATGTTGCTCCTCTCATCATAGGCCTTGTTGACCTCTCTTGAAATGTAACGTTTATGGTTATGGTCAAAAAGTTCAATTTTGGTCTCATCACTCCAAATTATCTTAGTCCAGAAGTTTTGAGGCTTGTCTCTGTGCTGTTTTGCATATTGTAGGCGAGATACTTTGTGGCAAAAGTAAGGGCTTTCTTCTGGTGACTCGACTATGCAGGCCATTTTTCTTCAAGTGCCTCCTTATTGTGATTCTTGAAACAGCCACACCACTAGTTTTCAGAGAGTTCAGTATTTCAGTTGATGTTAATTGTGGGTTTTTCTTTGCATCCTGAATAATTTTCCTGGCAGTTGTAGGTGAAATTATTGTTGGTCTACCTGACCGTGGTTTTGTTTTTACAGAGCCCTTGATTTTCCATTTGTTAATCACAGTTTGAATGCTGCTGACTGGCATTATCAATTCCTTGGATATCTTTTGTATCCCTTTCTTGTTTTATACAGTTCAACTACCTTTTCCCGTAGATCCGTTGACAATTCTTTTGCTTTCCCCATGACTCGCAATCCATAAATGTCAGTCGCTGGATGAAAGATGCAAGAGTCTGTCTGGATCCCAGAAACTCATTTCGCTTTTATGTGCACACACTGATTACAAGAAAATAGATCACACATGAGGATGTTAACTTTAGTAGCCATTCAAACCCATTTGTGTCAAATTCTGTGCATGTTATCAGGTCGAAATCATCAGGGCATGTGAACTTTTGATCAGGGTCATTTGGATGTTTTGGGTTGTCATTATGATTTAAAAAGAGAAAACACAGTAGTATGACAATAAATGGCTTCACCCAACCACTAACCATGAGTGGATAAAAAGTTTTGGTGTTATCATTCATATTCTCTGAAAAAAATACCAAGAAAACAAAAATTCTGCCAGGGTATGCAAACTTTTGAGCACAACTGTATCTAGAGGAAAAATATTAGGTCTAAAAAACAAAATAAGTACATCTTTTGGGGAAGAACACACATAATCAAATAATCTACCTGTGCTTATACACATATACATAAATGCACATATAAACATTAGGTATACAGGTAGAATCATAGAATTCTCAGGATTATATGTCCCGATTCATGTCAATTAAGAGAATAGTGTAAGAAAGAAAAATAGGGAAAAGGAGAAAAATGAAGACAAAAATAAAAATTAAAGGGTAACAAAAAAAACTAATTAATGAAAATAATTAAAAAAGAAAAGGTAAAAAGGTGAAAGGGAGATTTAAGCAACATAGGAATCATGAAAGCAAAACTAATAGGGAAAAAAGATAGAAAACAAAGATAATTTCATTAATTTCATAAGGCAGCACGGTCACCTCAATGTATAGCATCTGGTTCTCACGCTGCACAGCGCAAGTGCCGGACTGATGAACAACAGTTCATCGTCTGGCACTGGAGCTGCACAGCATGAGTACCAGCCCCTTTGAACTAAGGTGACATTACTGATGTCACCTCAGTTCACAGCAGCCGGGTTTCGTGGAGTACATCACCAGTGCTGGACTGATGAGCAGTCGTTCATCAGTCCGGCACCGTCGCTGTGCAGCATGAGAACCAGCTACTGTGAACTTAGTTAGCCTTACTCATGTCACCTCAGTTCACAGCAGTTGGGTCTCGCGTACTTCAGTGAGAGGGAGAAAGATGATGATGATTATTGTTGGACCTCCATTTGAATTATGCTGGATTACGTTTGTTGATCATTTTTATTTTTTTTATAAATTGTGGAAAGATGTAATTTGTCGGAAAGTGCTTTTTTAAAAATAAAGGACTTTTTTGTGTGTTTCTTTTGATTATGGGGTAAGTAATGGGGGTGTCTAATATACACCTCTCCATTACTAACCCCACAAGCCCACAGCTGACATCAATCCCAATCCCATTACCTCGATTGCCAACGCACAAGAGCCAAGGTTAAGTGCCAGAATTAGCACATTTAATGAATACACTATTTCTGGGACGGTGAGGGCTGGTCTTATTAGGCTGTAATGGGGTTAATATATATGGCCCCTTCCCAGCCTTTTAATATAATCTCCCAGCTGTCTGTTTTTGACATAGTTGGTTATTAAAAATAGGGGGACTCCACGTCATTTTTTTAGGGTCCCCAAAATTTTTAACAACTAGCTAAGGCAAAGCAGACAGCTGGGGGCTGATATTAATAGTCTGGGAAGGTAAATGGATATTGGCCTTTTAAAAGCATAATAAGACCAGCTAACAGCTGCTTGCTTTCCCTTGACTGGTTATTAAAAATAAGGGGAACCCTACGTCATTTTTTAAATTAATTTATTTATTAACATGTACAGTAAACTACACACACAAGGCACTGTTCCACTCCTCCACTTAGACCTCCACCTCCTGGTTAAACATTGTTCTAATTTTCAAAAATTGTGTGTTATTTCAAGTCTTTTTCCTATCCAAATTTGTTTGCGTGGCAATTGTCCTGCTCTTGCGCCCATTTAGCTTCCTTTTGCAGCAACCTAGCTCTTACTATGACCATTTTACAGCCATTTTTCAGCATTAAAGTTCAGGTCCCCCTTAACTTATATGGGGTGCAGGTCTGGGTCTAGTTCGGGTACCCGAACTTCCATGGGTTTGCTTAACCCTAGTGGTCTCCCTCATAGAGCTGTCAAACACCCGGTCCTGGGCAAAAAAAGCCATCAGTTCCATGTGGCCTGCAAGGGCGTAGTGCCCTAACAGCACAAGTCCCCACATCCAGCCAGGACCCCAACAGTATATAAGTGCCGGGGCATAAGAGACGGATACCTGACACACTGCTATCGCCTTGCTTCATGTTACACTACTATGGGAATATACAATAATAGGGTTGTAGAGACATGGATTAACGTGGTAATAGTTGTACGTAAAGGAAAAACCTGAAGAAATCTTCTGTCTAATATATCATTTCCAATTGAATCTGCTGCCATCCACCATTTAAATACTCACAGTGCCTCCCTCCAACCCCTTAAATTACTAACTTAGAGAAAGTAAAAGACATAAAAAAAGACATAAAAAAACCTTTTGACGTTCCCACACGGCGCTTCTTCCATGTGCACAATTTGACTCTTTTAGTCTATAGAATGACGAAAGACAAAAAACTGACTGGCACATCCAGACTAGTGTGAATAGGTGCATACCAGGAGGAGCTACCTCCATATACAATATACAAAATAAGGTTGCACTCTATCATGCTAAAGCATGTCAATATAGAATATATGAGATTTGAATAGCAATACAGTTATGGAGTATTAGGAAAAAATATGAGACGCTTAGCATATAACTTGGCCAAATTATATCTGCCCATCAACCAATGTCAAGGTGGCCTCAAAGTCTGATGGGTACCTACACTGTGTGAATACCTCTCTAAGGCTAATGTCTGAATTCCTGGGTGAATGTGGACACCTCTGTCAGCAATGCCTGCATTTATGGGTAAGTAGGGACCTGCTGTAGTTAAAATCTCCACCTTGTGGAGGGCGGAGTGCTCGGTCAGTAAGCTAATATACAAAAGACAAAAAACTGACTGGCACATCCAGACTAGTGTGAATAGGTGCATACCAGGAGGAGCTACCTCCATATATCGGGCAGCATGGTGGCTCAGTGGATAGCACTGCGACCCGCACAGACCCCCAGCAGGCCTGCACAGACCCCCGGCAGCTCCGTACAGACCCCCGGCAGGCCCGCACAGACCCCCGGCAGGCCCGCACAGACCCCCGGCAGGCCCGCACAGACCCCCGGCAGGCCCGTACAGACCCCCGAGAGGCCCGTACAGACCCCGCCCGCACACACACACACGCACAGTCTCCGCCCACGCACCGCCCACACTCTTCCCCCCTCCCAAACTGGATGTGCAAGGAAAGAAAGGGTTTATTTTCATTCTGATATTTGTGCCCCATTGACTTGCATGGGTTTCCGGAATCGGAATCGGCGATACCCGATATTTTTGGGGTATCGTTCCGATCCAATCCGATCCGATATTTCCCGATATCGGAAGGTATCCCTCAACACTAATCACAACGTAAGTACAGTATATTACAGTATATAGTCAGTGATGGGGCATAGCTGTGACAACTTCTCAGTCATGATGTTGAAGTTGGTTGTCAGCCAGGGGAAGAGTTTTAATTCGGGCAACCTGGGCTATCACCGGAGATCCATGACTCCAGGGGGAAGCATGGCCAGATTGTCTCTATTACAATCCAAAGTGCCAGTGGTGCATGTCAATATAGAATATATGAGACGCTTAGCATATAACTTGGCCAAATTATATCTGCCCATCAACTAACGTCAAGAGGCCTCAAAGTCTGATGGGTTCCTACACTGTGTGAATACCTCTCTAAGGTCAGAGACATACTGCCGTATTTTTTGTCCGAGAATCACATTGTAAAACTTACACTGGCTGTCTGCTCTCCTGACCTGAGCTTGACAGCTGCATAGTAATCCATCATGCTGTCAGGCTCAGGTCAGGAGAGGTGCCGGCCAGTCCGTTCAGTGGGATGCGATTATCGCAGGAGAAGTAAGCCAGTGTGTCTCTGCCCTAAGGCTGATGTCTGCCGGGGGTCTGTGCGGGCCTGCCGGGGGTTGTGTGTGTGTGCAGGCATCATCCGATGGGACTACAAGTCCCAGCAGGCTATGCTTGCTAAAATGACAGTGATTGACACATTAGCCAATGAAGGGACAGTAGTAGTCCCATCATCCAGCTAATGTGTTGAATGTAAGAAAAAAAAAAAAAGAAAGAACATACATACTAAATACATACTACATATATACTACATTCATACAACATACGTACTACATACTACATATATACTACATTCATACAACATACACACATACTACATAATACATACATACTATATGTATACTATATTCATACAACATACATACATAGTACATATTACATACATACAACATACATAAAACGTGCTACAGACATACAACATACATTCTACATACATACTACAAACATACTACATACTACATACAATACATTCATACAATAGATACATATAGACATACAGTACATATAACACAGAGTACATACTCACCATCACTTGTCACTAGTGTTGAGCATTCCGATACCGCAAGTATCGGGTATCGGCCGATACTTGCTGTATCGGAATTCCGATACCGACTTCCGATATTTTTTCAATATCGGAAGTCGGCATCGGAATCGGAAGTTCAAAGTTGATTGACAGCCTGACGTCATCATGATGCGCGGTGTGTGCGCATCATGATGCGCCGTCATTTCGGGCCTTCCGGGGGTCTCTGCCGGCCTGCCGGGGGGCTGTGCACTCTGTGGGGGTCTGTACCGGCCTGCCGGGGGGCTGTGCCGGCCTGCCGGTGGTCTGTGCACCCTGTGGGGGTCTGTACCGGCCTGCCGGGGGGCTGTGCCGGCCTGCCGGGGGGCTGTGCTGATGTCCGGGGGTCTGTGCAAGCATCGTCCGATGGGACTACAAGTCCCATCTGGCGATGCCTGCTACCATGACAGTGATTGACACATTAGCCAATGATGGGACAGTAGTAGTCCCATCATCCGGCTAATGTGTTAAATGTTAAAAAAAAAAAAAAAAATACTACATACATACTACATGCATGCTACATACATACTACATGCTACATACATACTACATACATACTACATACATACTACATACATACTACATACATAACACATATATACTACATGCATGCTACATACATACTACATGCTACATATATACTACATACATACTACATACATACATACTACATATATACTACATGCATGCTACATACATACTACATGCTACATACATACTACATATATACTACATACATACTACATACATACTACATGCATGCTACATACATACTACATGCTACATACATACCACATACATACTACATACATACTACATGCTACATACATACTACATATATACTACATGCATGCTACATACATACTGCATGCTACATGCATGCTACATACATACTACATACATACTACATGCTACATACATACCACATATATACTACATACATACTACATACAATACATTCATACAATACATACATAGACATACAGTACATATAACATAGAGTAACATACTTACCAATACTTGTCACATTGTTCCCCGAAGCCATTGTCTTTTACGGAATAAATATTAACATAACAAACCACAAAAATACTCACCCACGATCCGAAGCAGTCCACGAGTGTGTCCCACGACGATCTTGGGTAGAGAACTGCAGCATCAGCTGTTGCTGCCGTTCTCTACGGGCTGCAGGAATCCAATGACGGAAGGTAGGTATCCTTCCGCACTGTATTCCTCCGCCACTTAAAAAAAAAAAAAGTCCCTAGTCTCACTTTATGCCATTGCTGCGTGGGAAATTCCCACACAGCAATGGCATAAAGTGAGACTAGGGACTTTTTTTTTTTTTAAGTGGCGGAGGAATACAGTGCGGAAGGATACCTACCTTCCGTCATTGGATTCCTGCAGCTCGTAGAGAACGGCAGCAACAGCTGATGCTGCAGTTCTCTACCCAAGATCGTCGTGGGACACACTCGTGGACTGCTTCGGATCGTGGGTGAGTATTTTTGTGGTTTGTTATGTTAATATTTATTCCGTAAAAGACAATGGCTTCGGGGAACAATGTGACAAGTATTGGTAAGTATGTTACTCTATGTTATATGTACTGTATGTCTATGTATGTATTGTATGAATGTATTGTATGTAGTATGTATGTAGTATATATGTGGTATGTATGTAGCATGTAGTATGTATGTAGTATGTATGTAGCATGCATGTAGCATGCAGTATGTATGTAGCATGCATGTAGTATATATGTAGTATGTATGTAGCATGTAGTATGTATGTAGTATGTATGTGGTATGTATGTAGCATGTAGTATGTATGTAGCATGCAGTATGTATGTAGTATATATGTAGTATGTATGTAGCATGTAGTATATATGTAGTATGCATGTTGCATGCATGTAGTATATATGTAGTATGTATGTTGCATGTAGTATATATGTAGTATGCATGTTGCATGCATGTAGTATATATGTAGTATGTATGTTGCATGTAGTATATATGTAGTATGCATGTTGCATGCATGTAGTATATATGTAGTATGTATGTTGCATGTAGTATATATGTAGTATGCATGTTGCATGCATGTAGTATATATGTAGTATGTATGTTGCATGTAGTATATATGTGGTATGAATGTAGCATGTATGTAGTATGTAGTATGAATGTAGCATGTATGTAGTATGCATGTTGTATGTATGTAGCATGTATGTAGCATGTAATTTTTTTTTTTTTTTTTACATTCAACACATTAGCCGGATGATGGGACTACTACTGTCCCATCATTGGCTAATGTGTCAATCACTGTCATGGTAGCAGGCATCACCCGATGGGACTTGTAGTCCCATCGGACGATGCCTGCACAGACCCCCGAAGCCTGCACAGCCCCCCGGCAGGCTGGCACAGCCCCCCGGAGCCTGCACAGCCCCCCGGCAGGCCGGCACAGCCCCCCGGCAGGCCGGCACAGCCCCCCGGAGCCTGCACAGCCCCCCGGCAGGCCGGCACAGCCCCCCGGCAGGCCGGCACAGCCCACCGGAGCCTGCACAGCCCCCCGGCAGGCCGGCACAGACCACCGGAGCCTGCACAGACCCCCTGGCAGGCCGGCACAGCCCCCCGAAAGGCCCGTACAGACCCCAGAGAGGCTGTACAAGGGAAAAACAGGATTTTTCTTTTTCCGATACCGGAAGTCCCATAGACTTGAATGGGACTTCCAGTATCGGAATCGGCGATACCGATACTTTTTTTTAAGATCGGCCGATCCATTCCGATCCGATACTTTGAAGTATCGGACGGTATCGCTCAACTCTACTTGTCACTTTGATCCCCGAAGCCAGTGTCATCTGTAAAAAATATTAAAATAACAAACAACCAATATACTCCCTGATCCACAGAAATCCACTAGTGTCCCATGACGATCTCCCATGGAGAACAGCAGCATCAGCTGATGCGACCGCTCTCTAGGGGCTATAGGAATACAATGATGGGAGGTAGATATCCTTCTGCACTGTATTCCTCCGCCACTGTAAAAAAATAGTCCCTAGTCTCACTTTTGGCATTGCTGTGTGAGAAAGTTCCCATGCAGCTTTTGCCATTAAGTGAGACCAGTGAACTATAGTAACCTCTCAGTGATGCACGGCAGGAGATCGTCGTGGGACACTTGTGGATTTCTGCAGATCAGGGAGTATATTGGTTATTTGTTATTTTAATATTTTATACAGTGAGATGACACTGGCTTCGGGGATCAAAGTGACAAGTGATGGTGAGTATGTACTCTATGTTATATGTACTGTATGTCTATATGTATGTATTGTATGAATGTATGAAAGTATTGTATGTAGTATGTATGTAGTATGTTGTATGTATGTAGCATGTTGTATGCATGTTGTATGCATGTAGTAAGTAGTATGTATGTTGTATGAATGTAGTATGTATGTAGTATGTATGTTGTATGAATGTAGTATATATGTAGTATGTATGTAGTATGTATGTATGTTGTATGAATGTAGTATATTTGTAGTATGTATGTATGTTGTATGAATGTAGTATATATGTAGTATGTATGTATGTTGTATGAATGTAGTATATACGTAGTATGTATGTAGTATGTATGTATGTTGTATGAATGTAGTATATATGTAGCATGTATGTATTATATAGTATGTATGTATGCTGTATGAATGTAGTATGTATGTAGTATGTATGTACAGTATGTTGTATGAATGTATTATATATGAAGTATGTATGTAGTATGTATGTATGTTGTATGAATGTTGTATATATGTAGTATGTATGTAGTACGTATGTTTTTGTTTTTTTTTTACATTCAACACATTAGCCAGATGATGGGACTACTACTGTCCCATCATTGGCTAATGTGTCAATCACTGTCATTGTAGCAGGCATAGCCCAATGGGACTTGTAGTCCCATCGGACGATGCCTGCAAACACACTCAACCCCCGGCAGGCCCGCACAGACCCCTAGTAGGCCCGTACAGACCCCCGGAAGCCTGCACAGACCCCCAGCAGGCCCACACAGACCCCCGGCAGGCCCGCACAGACCACGCATCATGATGACATCATTTCAGCAGCCAATCACAGCCATGCCGTTAGTTAACATGGTTAACACAACTGGCTCATTGCATTATGGGAACTTCCGATTCCAGTATTCGATATTGTAAAAATATCGGAACTCGGTATCGATACCCGATATTTGCAGTATCGGAATGCTCAACACTAGTTGTGATCAAACATGGGATCTCCAATCCTTATAATACCAGTTATTTTATCTATTATTGCTGACAACTAGCCTCTATATAATGTCTGAGAGATTGTCAGAGCCCTGCCCTAAGGTTATTATCTCTGAACATACTGTACTACAATTATGTTTACTTTCTAGATGGCATATTAAATTGTTATCACATGGGACAGAATTTCTTATACGTCTCAGGTCTAGTTGTGCCTTGTGAGGTTTCACTGTTGACCATATGAAGATCTGTCTAGTATGACAGAGCAGCCATTCTTCCTCTCCGCAAACATCAATCTCTGGTTGTAAGGCCACAAATAACAAAGTGATATGTCATGTAACCATAACTGAGACTTGCCGGCAAAGCAAGATTATTATGTCAACATATAGATTTTTCCATGGACTGGAAGACGTTCCATTTATCAAGACAATGCATCGCAATAAGATAATTTCAGCACATGCCAATATCTGTAATTGGAGCCTGTTACTATATAACACAATCATTCATCCACAAGAGACAATATTAGGAGTGTTTGTGCTGACTTTACATGCAATACATCAACTAACTGTATAAATGTACTGGCTGTCACTGCAGCTGCCTGACATTGAGAATAATGGAGATCTGCTGCTTTCAATGGATGCCTGATTTGAGGATCCTCATTATAGGGGCTGTATTCTTAGCTCAAGTATGAAGAGATTGTTTTCCACCCTGATAGCAATAGACCCCATAGAGGAATATAACTAAGGTCTGGGAAAACAATTATTATTATTATTTTTAATACAAAGGGTTAGACCTGATTTTCTAGTTACATGGGTGAACTGAAGACGTAAGGAAACAGAAAATCCACCAAAAAGAATCCTAAAAAAGTCACCTTTATTTTGAAAATATTAAAATCCTGAAAAATCCATCCAACACCATTAGGAAAAATCAGATGCGTTTCACTGCAATGACTAAGGAATGTGTTTGAAGCGCGTCTGTCTTATCCTTATACTCTTGGATGGATTTTTCAATATTTTAATATTTTTGAAATATAGATAATCTTTTTAGGATTCTTTGTGCTGAATTTTACTGGACCTTGCAGTACTACAAGTTTTCCGTGCAATTGATATCCTTTTCTTTTAGGTGAGCTGACTTTACCATTTATCATGAAACTATGATTTGTGTTCCATGTTAAATGGATTTAGTTTCTTCTGGTGCTGAAGCTGTTAATGACCCTTTCTGTGCTAGTCAGAAACATGGAGCTCCATTTCAGCTGCTAATGATCAGGTTATTTGACTGAGATAGTTTAGTGAATCCTTCATTGAGCAAGATGACCATGGAGGTCCCTTCCAACTCTACCATTCTATGATTCTATTATTACTTCTTCCTATATGAACTGGACAGGCCTTCTTGTCCCTGCTAGTGAAAAATGTGTCTACCTGTGCTGTGTGATAAAGCTACTGTAAGTATTTGGAGTAGAGTTGGTGTAGAAGTGTTCTGTGATTTGCTGTAGTACATGTGTGTTTATCTCCTGGTCCTTGTTCCCATTTACGGTAGTTTATTCCTCGATGTCCCTGTCCTTCTCCCTATTGTTGGTTTGTGCTTTTGTATGATAGAGGTTTTCTGTTATTCCTATTTTGTTTTTTGCGTCTTGTTTACATTACATTTCTGTTCCATACTTTATGAGGTGGGGGAGGGGACAGACCAGAGTTTAACAAGATCATAGTAAGGTCGGAGACTCAGGCCTCTCTATCTTCAAGAGTACCCCCCAGGACAAGGACAGTTAGGAACCCAGTTCCAGGGTCAATTTGAAGCCCCACTTCCTTAGTAAAGACGGTCACAGCATGACCGCACCCTTCTGTCAAGCATGTCATTAATAAGTTCTGAAAAGAGGCAATACTATATAATACAGTACCCCCATACAGGAGCGGACATACCATTGATGCAACCAGGGCAGCTGCATAAGGCCCAAGAGGTAAGGAGTCCCCTCTTCTTTCTCCAAAGTAGGTAGAATTGTACACTATGATGAACTATTGGATGGCAAAGGACCTAAATACTGGTCTTGTACTTTTGTCTGTGTCCGACCTTGCCCCATACCATCCTATAGTTAGAGGTCTGTCAATAGGGAGATTGGAGAGCCTTTCCTAGTAGAGAACACTCCCTCTTTTAAATGTTAAGGTGTAAGAAGATGAGCCAGGACAGTGTCAGCGGTTCCCTGTACACTTTGGGGCCAGCACTATCGGGACGGTCACCACCTTTGCCGGGGAACGATCCATCTGGGTGTGGAGGACCTTCGCACTGGACAGCAGGGGTCATGGGGGAGATAAAAGGGGCTGAGCGCGGGAACAGGGGAGATTTAGCGGGAAGGTGACAAGAGAGCAAGGAGAAGGTTGACTCCCTCCCCACTGCTCCGACTGCGAGCGCCTCATCCTCTTATTCCCTCCGTATTGACTCACCAACTGAGTGTCCTGACTGAGCTGTCTCAGGATGTTCCCATACCAATCAGGGCCTTCTTGCTCCCAGTGAAAGACAATTTTACTCACTTTCCTCTAGCGAGTACGTCAGAGGTTTGCACGCTGGTTTGGCCTGCGAGCCTGCATGCTGTTTGTGTTCTGCACCATCCCAGAGGAATCAACAAAAGACATGGTGTCTACATCCCAATGTACTCAAGCCAAGCGAGTCTGGATGCATCGGCACGGTCGGAAGACAGTGCATTTCGTTCCTCCGCAACAGAGCCAGAGACATTGTACATGATCTATGATGCTGGCGGGAGATATTCCAGCCTCTCCTCAACAAGAACTGCAAGCGATAAGTTACCTCTTTCGTACACCCTTTCCCTCACATATTGTGTTTTGTTCAAATTCTGATGTTATGCTTAGTGTTCCTGTGCCATTTCGTTGTTGTTCTTATCTCCCTGTTCGGAGTATCCCTTGTACATCAAGAACCTGTTTAAGTAAATTCTGTTAACCCCTTCTCTGCCTCCGGCTCTTCACTGCACTCCCAGTACCTTTTACAAATGATAAAATTCTCAGTCTAATCATTTTTCAGGAAACGACCCATGGCAACCTCTCGTCTTGTTGAAATATCCATGAGACCAGGACAACTATTGCATCTCTAAAAACCGTCATCAGAATCTGACTTTTGATGAATTCCTCCTTGTGTTCCAGACATTGATGAAAGTTTAAAAGCCAGGAAAACATGACAGAGTTTTAATCTCATTCTTAGAATGCCTAGAAGTTAGATTCCATCTCGTGTAAATTAATCTTTCAGCAGCACAAAATTCTGCATCATAAAGATTTTCACACTCTCTTAAAGCTCTCTATATTGCAAAGTTTGATAACAAATAGGTGTTCATGCATCAACCATCATACATGGGATTATGGTGGGATGTAAGAAATGTATCATAACTAGAGTTGAGCGATACCGTCCGATACTTCAAAGTATCGGATCGGAATGGATCGGCCGATCTTAAAAAAAAGTATCGGTATCGCCGATTCCGATACCGGAAGTCCCATTCAAGTCTATGGGACTTCCGGTATCGGAATAAGAAAAATCCTGTTTTTCCCTTGTACAGCCTCTCTGGGGTCTGTACGGGCCTTTCGGGGGGGGCTGTGCCGGCCTGCCAGGGGGTCTGTGCAGGCTCCGGTGGTGTGTGCCGGCCTGCCGGGGGGCTGTGCCGGCCTGCCAGGGGGGCTGTGCAGGCTCCGGTGGGCTGTGCCGGCCTGCCGGGGGGCTGTGCCGGCCTGCCGGTGGTCTGTGCACCCTGTGGGGGGCTGTGCCGGCCTGCCGGGGGGCTGTGCCGGCCTGCCGGGGGGCTGTGCTGATGTCCGGGGGTCTGTGCAAGCATCGTCCGATGGGACTACAAGTCCCATCTGGCGATGCCTGCTACCATGACAGTGATTGACACATTAGCCAATGATGGGACAGTAGTAGTCCCATCATCCGGCTAATGTGTTAAATGTTAAAAAAAAAAAAAAAAAAAAAAAAAAATACTACATACATACTACATGCATGCTACATACATACTACATGCTACATACATACTACATACATACTACATACATACTACATACATAACACATATATACTACATACATACTACATACATACTACATACATACTACATGCTACATACATACTACATATATACTACATACATACTACATACATACTACATGCTACATACATACTACATGCTACATACATACTACATATATACTACATGCATGCTACATACATACTACATGCTACATACATACTACATATATACTACATACATACTACATACATACTACATGCATGCTACATACATACTACATGCTACATACATACTACATATATACTACATGCATGCTACATACATACTACATGCTACATACATACTACATACATACTACATACATACTACATGCATGCTACATACATACTGCATGCTACATACATACTACATGCTACATACATACCACATATATACTACATACATACTACATGCATGCTACATGCTACATACATACCACATACATACTACATACTACATACATACTACATGCTACATATATACTACATGCATGCTACATACATACTGCATGCTACATACATACTACATGCTACATACATACCACATATATACTACATACATACTACATGCATGCTACATGCTACATACATACCACATACATACTACATACCTACTACATACATACTACATGCTACATACATACTACATATATACTACATGCATGCTACATACATACTACATGCTACATACATACTACATATATACTACATGCATGCTACATACATACTGCATGCTACATGCATGCTACATACATACTACATACATACTACATATATACTACATACATACTACATACAATACATTCATACAATACATACATAGACATACAGTACATATAACATAGAGTAACATACTTACCAATACTTGTCACATTGTTCCCCGAAGCCATTGTCTTTTACGGAATAAATATTAACATAACAAACCACAAAAATACTCACCCACGATCCGAAGCAGTCCACGAGTGTGTCCCACGATGATCTTGGGTAGAGAACTGCAGCATCAGCTGTTGCTGCCGTTCTCTACGGGCTGCAGGAATCCAATGACGGAAGGTAGGTATCCTTCCGCACTGTATTCCTCCGCCACTTAAAAAAAAAAAAAGAAGTCCCTAGTCTCACTTTATGCCTCAAATTCCCACGCAGCAATGGCATAAAGTGAGACTAGGGACTTTTTTTTTTTTTTTTTAACATTTAACACATTAGCCGGATGATGGGACTACTACTGTCCCATCATTGGCTAATGTGTCAATCACTGTCATGGTAGCAGGCATCGCCAGATGGGACTTGTAGTCCCATCGGACGATGCTTGCACAGACCCCCGGACATCAGCACAGCCCCCCGGCAGGCCGGCACAGCCCCCCGGCAGGCCGGCACAGCCCCCCACAGGGTGCACAGACCACCGGCAGGCTGGCACAGCCCTCCGGCAGGCCGGTACAGACCCCCACAGGGTGCACAGACCACCGGAAGGCCGGCACAGCCCCCCGGCAGGCCGGTACAGACCCCCACAGGGTGCACAGACCACCGGCAGGCCGGCACAGCCCCCCGGCAGGCCGGTACAGACCCCGGGCAGTCCACACAGCCCCCCGGCAGGCCGGCACAGCCCCCCGGCAGGCCGGCAGAGACCCCCGCAAGGCCCGAAATGATGGCGCATCATGATGCGCACACACCGCGCATCATGATGACGTCAGGCTGTCAATCAACTTTGAACTTCCGATTCCGATGCCGACTTCCGATATTGAAAAAATATCGGAAGTCGGTATCGGAATTCCGATACAGCAAGTATCGGCCGATACCCGATACTTGCGGTATCGGAATGCTCAACACTAATCATAACTGCTTTATTTCTGATATTGTGTCAACAGCTGTAGGTAGGAAAATCATAGGGTAGGGCCCGAGGAGCTTCTAATGGTTTTTCTTAAGAAGCAAAACTGAAATGGTGCTCTACCCCAGCAAGTCAAATTAGAGATGGAAATATGCAAGTCAACCTCAGGATTAGGCTTAAAGGGGTTATCTGGAAATATTTTATTTTTATAATGTGCTTGAGAACTAAACAGGCAGGTAGTTGCTAACTACCTGCCATTTGTACTCTGCACTGACTGCTCCTTCTGGTGATTAAGCTGCTTCCGATGATGTCACTTCAACTTTTGACAGATGGCTACTCGCTACCTAACTGTGGGTAACCGGCTGTCAATCATCATAAAGTCGGAAGTTACTTCCCATTGACAGAGCACACTGGAGGAAGAAGAGCTGCTCTGTTAATGTGGAACAACTGAATCGCTGGCAGAAGCAGTTGGTGACTACTCTGAGTCGGCGCCGGATAGAACAGGGAGGTAGTTGCCTGTGTTAGCAACTACCTGCCTGTTTTTTTTTTTACTATAGGAATAAAAACTAAGTCCTAGACAACCTCTTTAAAGCATATTACAAATCACATAATGAAATGCCTGTAAATTATCACCTACCATTTGTTTGGTGCTATGTTTATGAGCACCTAATTATGTTCAGGTTATATAAAAATGTATACATTGGAATCTATTAAAAAATATATTTTAGATATTACATTTAAAAAAAGTAAAGTGTAAAAAAGCAAGAAGCAAGTTTGAAATGTTAGAGTTGGTAATTATTGTAATGTTACATTTTTAAAAATTTCTTATGAACAATTGCTACTATTATATTTTTATTTATTATCTTTTATTATTGTTTGTAGTTTTATTGTGTTTTCACAATCACATCTATCCCAGAAAATGATTAAAATGACTTTTTGACAATATTTTCATAGCCTGCGTAGAATTTACCAAGATAATTAAACCTTATTCATTATTGCATTTGAATTTCCTTTGTCAATTTTTTGGGTTTTTCTTTTGTTTTTCATTTGTGTCTTATTTTTCTTTTGATTTGCACTTGTTTTAAAGTCTATTTTAGGCCTCTTTCACCCATTCCTGTCTCTGGTACGTGTGGTGACAGTTTTCACACATACCAGAGACACTGACAGATGTAAACTAGTGATGGGCGAGTCCTAAATTACTCGGAATCGCTTGACTCTAGCGAGTCCGAGCCCGGGACTCGCTACTCGTTGCGAGTCTAGCGAGTCCAATGTTAATGAATGGGGAAGCGAGTCTTAGCGAGTAATGTGCGATTTACAAATCGCAGATGTGTCTCGGAAAGCGCTTGCATTGGCGATTTGTAAACCCCACTCGCAACAGTTTGTTGCTGCTGTGTCCGAGTCCAAACTCGCATTTGTTTGTCTTATTTAGCGCCGATGAGGCGAGGGAAGCGATTTTCTCTAGCACACACCATGCTTTGAGCAAACAGGAAATAATCCGAGTCGAGTTGACATACACGCACACACACACAGAGCAATACAGAGCAATCATGGCCCGTGTCACTGTCAACACGCTGCAGTTGATTGATCTGGTGGAGGCTCGGCCCCTGCTTTGGCTCCCCACTGACCCTGCCTATGGGCATAACATCCAGCGGACTACAGCCTGGAGGGAGATCGCTCAAGTGATGTTCCCTGCACTGCTACGGCCACGACCTCGTCCCTTTGCAACCTCTTTTTTGGGAAATTGTGGTTTTTGTGACATTGTTGACAAATGCACAGTCACCGAGATGGAGTTAGGTGGTGCTGTAGGCGTCACTTGCTGGCGGGGTAAGTGTGTGTGCTGACACCTAGCAGTGAAGCTGCACACTAGTCCCTGCACTGTGCACTGCACTGTAAGGCTTGATCCTCCCTGCCTGCCTGCCTATAGTCTACACACTACTCCTCTGTCCTCCTGGTAGTTCTCAGAAGAGCTGTTTGGGTTTAATATAAGGAATCTTGAAGTTTCCCTACACTAACTGACAATCCCTATGATCTGCTCAAGCATCTACCTCACCCTGCTCTATCTCAGATCTCTCAGGAATGTAGAGGAAATGGCGGTGGAAAAGGCTTATATACAGCCTCGCCTCTCATACATGACATAGGCATCACGATGGACAGAAGCCAATCGTAGTCCTGCCACAACCAACATTACTGAATATGATTGGCTAACATGCTTGTCCATCTAAAAAAGTTTTCTGACCTAACACGCTAGGCTGTCTCGGAAGCTTTGTAGGAACATAACAGATTCTATATTTGCGAGTCCCGAATCCAGTATACAGGACTCTGGATTCGTAGACTCGCTCAGACTCGCTCACAATCGCTGTGTGTTGACATAGGCTGTCTTGGAAACTTGTAGGAACATAACAGATTCTGTATAAGCGAGTCCCGAATCCAGTATACAGGACTCGGAATCGTAGACTCGCTCAGACTCGCTGTTGACAGCGATGTGATATAGCGAGTCTAGCGAGTGAGAAAAAAAAACTCTGACAAAACTAGGATTGCCATTGACTTGCATTGGACTCGTTACTGTGCGAGTAATCACTGGGAGACTCGCCGAGTAACGAGTCCAGCGAGTCCCTTACTATTCGCCAAGTAACGAGTCCTAGCGAGTAGACTCGCCCATCCCTAATGTAAACCCCATTCAAATGAATGGGTCTGTGCACATGTTAATGTTTTTCCATGAGCCGCGTGTCCTTGGGCAAAACACGATGACATGTTTTTTACCGTCAGCACAGGCGGCAAAACGCCCTGCACACGGGCACACGAAGAACACACATTGATGTCATCCATATGACACGCATCGGCACCGGGGAAGAAGCGCTAGAGTAAGAGCTGTTCCCCTGCGGCAGGTGCTGAAGATGGCTGTCATAATTCTCCCCTGGTCTGCCGGCGATCAGCATAAGCAGGGGAGAATGATGAGAGTTAAGGCCCCCTTACATTTAGCGATGCACCAGCGATCCCGACCACGATATGACCCGGTCAGGATGGCTGGTGCATTGCTAAATGGTCGCTAGTGAGCTGCCACACAGGCAGATCTCACAGCGATGCAGCAGCGATACAGCAGTCATTACTTACCTTTCAGATGCGGTGTTCCTGACGTCCTCCCGTCCGCGTCCACGCGTCGCTCGTCGGTGCCAGCAGGAAGCCCAGCAGAAAGCGCCCGACGAGAAATGGACGTGGATGATCTCGCACGATCAGCGATAGCCACTGGGGGTGCCGGTCGGAGGTAAGTATCACACATAGCGATATCGCTAGCGATATCGCTGCTGCGTCACAAAATTGGTGACGCTTTAGCGATATCGCTAGCAATATCTCTATGTCTAAAGGCCCCTTAACTGTATATTAAAGTCAGAACAATGACAGCAGGTGGGGGCTTTTGGGACTATTACTCTTATCATACAACACTTGCTGCCGCTAATAACAGTGACGCTAGGTGCGGATGAACTAGGTATTCCTCAGCCACTGCCTGCGCTATAAGTAAATATATTAATGAAAAACCCGGCTTGGGTTCCCCCTATTTTCTACAAACAGCCTGGCAAAACTCACAGCTGGGGGCTGCAACCCTCAGCTGTACACTTCAGCAAGGTTTGTTACCAAGAATAAAGGGGTCTCCACACTGTTTTTTTTTGTATTGTCAGGTGACATCAAACCCCGAGGTTAGTAATGGAGAGGCGTCAATAAGATGTCCCTATGATTAACCCCATAGTCACAATATAGGAAAACACAGACACCCAGAATAAAGTCCTTTGATAGAAAAATGACAGACTCCTTTAATAATCTCAATTAAACCAATACTTATGACCTCTCCTAATTCCACTGAAGCCCTTGATCTCCTGTAATAAAAGTAAAATAAAAAAAAACAATATTTTATACCTTTAGAAACACACAATAAAGAGTGTAAGTACCATATGAAATTATTTCTGATCTTTATTCAATAAATATTTTTTAAAAAGATAAAAATTATACAAAAATTATATCAGAGGTGCAATACCAGTTTTTAGTCGCAGGAGACTATGATACTTATTTTGCCCTGAAAAAAAACATTATGTCCATTGGACTGCAATACGTGCAGGTAAAAAACAAAGTGCTTTGTAGTATAAGGTGCTGCTTATTGACGTGCATGTCCCCAATAGTTTAATCAAAAGTTAAACTTACATAATAGGACCGGGTATAGTATAATATTGTCATTTCCTCAGGAATAATTAAACAGTGTGGGGACTCCTCTATTCTTAATAACCAACCTTGTAGGTTGATGGGAGTAATTGTCCCAAAAGCTCCCACCTGCTGTCATCATTCTGACTTTAATATAACTCTCATCATTCTCCCCTGCTTGCGCCGATCGCCGGCAGAGCAGGGGAGAATGATGAGAGCCGTCTTCAGCACCCGTTGCCGGAGAACAGCGTTTACTATAGTGCTTCTTCCCGGGCAGCCATCCGTGTGGTACTGATTCACGGGCGGCACACGGTTACCCCACATGTGCCGCAAGTATTACACGCACAAGGACACATGGACACAGATATCTCAGGTACCGTTTTTTCTGGTACCGGAAATAAATGGACATGTAAAAGAGGCCTTAGATGTACTTGTCTATTTTTTTTTTTTATTATCATTTTCATATCTGCCCCAGAGGGCAGGGTTTGTTAGTTTCAAGATATTTTCAGCTGATTCACCAATTGCAATTTTTTTTGGGGGAAAAGTGGTAACGTTTTTGCATCTATCTGTTTCTGGAGTTATTTTATGTTAGCCCTGGGCAAAGTTTATGACATTTTAAAGGAACATGAAGTTCTTTTAAACTTTAAAAATGATAAAAACAAAAAACGTCCTATTCATCATTGCATTTTGAACAGTTTCTTTGATGTGAATAATTAATCAATTCAAGGATTTGCACGTTTTTTAAAGTAGTCTTAGGGTGCAGTCAGATGGCCATAAAAATTGGAAGGAGATCAAAACGCAGTGCACGGACTGCACGACCTTAGCTTAACGAAATACTGTATATAGACCTATCATACTCAGGTTGGGCGAGCCACCAGCCAGTCTGTGCACTACATTCCAATCTCGTTCTGATCTATACAGCCACCTAACCGGGCTCCTATTGTGTCTAGCTAATTTTTTCTGTGTTTTTTTTACATCAGTGTGGCTTTTCCAGATGTTGTATAGCGATTCATCAAATTTGACTTTTTAAAAAGGTGCAAAATTTTTATGCACATGTACTTCTTTACACTTGGAGTGATTTTATATCCGACTGATTTTGCATGCAAATTTTGCAACATTTTGCCGAACATTTGGGAATGTGATTTTTTTGCTCTAAAGAGGCTTAAGAAAATGGTTAAATACAAAAATTAAAACCATTTTTGACTTTGTGGAAAAAACACAAATCCTGTGCACTATTTTGAAGAATTTGGTGCAAAAAAAAAAAAATGGCCACGAATAGCAAAAGAGAAAAAGAAAAATGTCATTTAAAAAAAGTGTAAATTGGGGAACTAGGTGAATGTAAAACATGCATCGATATTGGTCATTTACAGTCTAACAACTTATATGGGCATCATGGTCTATAATTTGTGGTTTTGGATTCTGTAAAAACTGGGATAACTTGTTTAAAAAATGTGATCATTTGATAGATATTACAAAAGCCCCAGCATCTGATTATCTCTTAGATGAAAAAGAGAAATATCTCACCATAAATAAATTGGAAGAATGATATTTTTTGTTGCCTCCGGGAACGAAGAGGAAAAAAACAGAGAAGTGTCTAGGCATCTGAGAAATCCACTGCAGAACGAGAAGTTATATTCTTTCTCTGCAGACATATTTCATCTCAGCGTAACTGGACTCAGGGCGGTAGCCATGAGCGAGGAACTCATTTTCCACGCTCAGTACTGCTACACAAAAATTGGATTCTGTGCGTGTGTGGACATGTTACCGTTAGGGACATCTCCCAGCTCTTCTTGTCTGCCACGCATTGCACGGCTTCTATTCACTGCGACCCCATGAACGAGAAAGTTTGAGACCCTATACCTTTTCTAGACATAGCAACACTTTAGCTGAGCTTTTCTAGTGGCCTCTTTCCTTCAGCCTCCTTTTTGGGAATCACATATCTATGCACATCTGGTTGTCACCTTACTGAGTTTGCCCCCAGACTTACTGACTCGTCTCTACTCAGACCTGCAGCTTATAAGACGTGGCTGACACTTATCAATTCCCCAGAGACCCTCAAGGACTAAAAAAGTTTCTGGCTGTACTTCTCCTTCCCCAACTCGCCTGCTTAGAGCATTCCGCTACTAACAATGAAGTTTTTCTTAGAAGGTTCTTCTCTCTCACAGCTTTCTTGCTTTCTTCATCTATACATAAGTTCCCCAGGTGATGATCACCTTAGCCATATGGGGTTCTTCTTCTTCTTCTTCTTCTTCACCTTCTTCTCTCACAGCTTTCTTGCTTTCCTCATCTATACATAAGTTCCCCAGGTGATGATCACCTTAGCCATATGGGGTTCTTCTTCTTCTTCCATTACTTAACTAACTCCAGAACTCTGGAACTAACCCACATATCCCAATTCTCCCCATTATGGGCTGGCCCTACAATTAACCCTGTGAGTGGAACGCCATCCTCCTCACATCAGAACAAAATAACAATTTGGCTATAGTCACACAAGTGATGATTCTTCTGAGAGAATCGGCTTGATTATGGTAAGGATATTCTGCTCAAACTATGATCAGATTTTGAGCTGTGTGTCAGTCTACTGTGATCCACTTCTCTCGGATGAGAGAATTGTATCACTGGTGTGGGGAAGACGGAGAACTTAATTTCTCCGTCTCCTCCATTGTCTCTGTCTGCATAATTTGGACTGACTCAAATGACATTCGAGTGAAGTCTGGTATTTTACTTGCACTCATAGACTTGAATGGATGCGTGTGATCCAATTTGCTGAGCCATTCACAGCATGAGGTGCTTTTTTTCCATAGACTGATTCAGTTTGTAGTAAAAAACGCAGATCTGCACTGCCCCATAATGTAACACTGGAACGAGTGCTATCCAAAAAAAAACATCGGATAGCACTTGTCTGAGTTATACACTCAAGTAAGCAAGCCCTTTGGCTGACCTAAAAAATTAAAGGGTGCCTTACCTTCAGCAGAATAGATTACTCCAGAGCAGTGCAAGCAGAGGATTGCTCAGAGATCATCACCGCTATCTGAGCACAACTCTGACCAAGCACCAAAGGGAATAAAATATGCTTTACTAATCAGATTCCAAACCCATGAAATGTCTTATAGAAAAATCTGTATATAAAAATATCTGATCTTGCAAATTAAGGGTAATAAAAATATGTAGCTTCTGTAAGGGAATGAAGGATTATGTTCCCTTGGCTTTTCTTCCCTAACAGGTCCTGATACTGTCTGTTCTATTATTATGTTATTCTAGAGTGGTATTGCTACATGTATACATGTATTATCGCTTACCAATAATGGTACTGCTACACTGTTAGTGTATTACCGTTAGTTGTAAATATGTATTGTGTATGTTCTTGTAAAGTATGTTTTATTTGTACTAGTGTTAGGGAAAGTGTATTTCTCCTGTGGGCCACTAGATGAGGGGACATCATAGTGCACACAGTTCCTGGGTAGAATATAAAGTAAGTACATGGTTAATTGTAGGAGGGGCTTCTGCATGATAAGGTTGTGCATAGTTTTAGTATAGAGGAGAGGACTAGGGACGCCTGAACCATTCACATGGGCTATAGGCCCAGGACGCAGCAGCAGTCACGTAACTAGAAGCGAAGTGAACCTCAGTCATCCACAGCTATGGTAAAGGAAAATCAGTGGGCTAGAACAGTTTGAAAAGACTCAGGATGTGGCACCTCATTGTTTGGGCAGAAACCCTGGGAGCCAGGGCGACACGGTCCAGGGACCCTACGGAAGCCATGACATACAGTAATGACATGGTGAAAAGACAGAAGGCAGCACAGAAGGGCAGGCGTCTCTTTCAGCGGTTTTATACTTCGGAGATTAATGATCTTGAGTTTGGGGCGAAAAAGACCGAGGAAGCTTACCCGTAGTAAAGCTGCACAGAGAATACATTGAGGAACCGTCAGGGACGGTCCGATCCGGGCCTGCGCTTTGTGGCCATGAGAGTAGCGCAGGGAAAGAAAAGGAACATTGTTTGGTGAAGCCTGTTATAAAGAATGTGAAGTCTGCAGATTCGCTGTGTAAAGAAACCAGTAAAGATGTTATTGTTGAAGTTGAATTGGACTGTGTCTCAGTTTCTTCTGACCAATCTGGAGAGGATCTCCCACAGCAGAAAAAAGGAATTTAAAGGAGCTGGTCCTGAAGGCACAGGTATGCTGATAAGTGATGAATATGTTTCTGTGAGGGGAGGCCAGGACACTAAAGCCCAGGTGTCCTCGGCCACGACTACGGTCCTGGCCGAACCTTACACTTCCTCTTCTAAAACTAAAGAAGAAAGCCAAGAGCGTTAAACAATTTTCTTTTTTTAATCCACTTTATAAAAAAGAATAAAACATCTGTCGTCTGATAGCTGCTCAGCTCCCTGGAACTGTAGGATCCATCTCATCTAAAATCCCTAGGATCCAGGCTTCACCTATCCACCCCATTTTTCTGTAGTCCCTGAGATCTGTAGATAATGAAACCTGTGTAATCTTACAATTACTGTGAGGCAAGGGAGCCACTTTAGCGAGGCAGCAGATCCATCTTATCCAAGGTGCACTGGAGAGCTGTGCCTTAGGGCGTATTTACACTGGTCAATTATGGTGAATGATTGATCCTAGAATTGCTTATTTATGATAATCGTCCATTGTAAACAGGCTGCCAATCAAAACGCTTGTTCATTGGGTTAAATTATTTTTACGCTCGCTGTGTAATCCAGACATGTCGGCCAAGAACAATGACAATTTTGCACATAGAGCGGTCTATTACTAATAGTTCTGTGTGCATAGAAAGTGTGGTCAACCTCTCTAAACTGGCTATTAAACAAACATCTAACGACTTATTTGTAGCCCATCGGCAATTGTTTGACACCACCTTTAGATGGCTGCCCCCAATTTCTATTGCGTGCCACTGTCCTGAATACAAAACTCTAGATAACATCTATAATATGTGTGGCGCCCCTGAGGGTTCAGTCACCACAGAGGTACTGCACCTACTCCTGAGGTGTAGTATCCCACTTCCCAGGAAAGATGGAACACCTGATCAGACTCCACCACTCACATCCAACACAAACACTTTAGAATAGCAGAGCACCCTTTGTGGCTTCCTGCTTGGAACACAAAGAGTGCTGGGTGGTGGGTGGAGCTGAGATGACACAAGAGAGCGGGAGAATGGTAGGAAGTAGTCAGTTGGTGAGAGAAGATCCCCAGAGAGGGATGGAATAAAAGGAAGTGCTGCAGCCGACTTCAGTGACCTGGAGCTGATGGCATGGGAAAGAGCAATAGAGAGCCTGATTCTTCAGAAGGAAGAAAGATTAGTGCAGAACGTTAGGAGAAGAGAACTAAGGACTAGGGTCAGAGCAGAGCCCTTCCTCAAGTTTGAAGCGCATGGCTGTAGTCTGGTCTCCGAGGCTGTTTGTGAAACTAATGTTCCTGCAGCAGAAACCGGAGGAATAGGAGTTGTGACCACACTATTCCCCCAAAAGACTCAAAGACACGGTGGCAACCTAAATGTGAGCCGGGACATGACGGATGGAGTACCCGAAGCAGGCTACAGTCACTTGTCATGCGAGTGGAGTTTGAGTAACATCAAGAAGGAGGAACTTCAGTGTAACTCAGTACTGCAAGTACCTCAGATAAGCGCTAGAAAGGAGACGTTCAGAACAGGCACACGAAAGGGAGTGCTGGAGAGGTAGATTCCATCTGCCTGGGAGTTGGCTGAGCCCCTTGTCTGGAGACCGCGGCATTGAAGCGGGCACCTGTCTGCCAAGAACGTGAGTAAAAGAACTGGAACTGCACTCAGCTGTCTCATTGCCTTCTCCCTGCGCCAACCCACTCAGCACTGCTACATCCCTGTGCCTAACACTGCACCCTTTCCCTCAACACCTATTACTACTGCCCTGGGACCACAGCTCCACCTGTAGGGAGCTTCAACATCATTGCTGCACCACACCATCTGTCCCAGAGAAGCAACCCTGCAGCGCTGGTTCAACTGACCCGAAACCACAGGTGGCGTAACAAATCATCTCAATAACTTTATCCCCATCACTCTACCCCTTTTACATTGACCGCCTGAGGCCACAGACCGGGTCACTGCCACTGTGACATCTCCCATTGAAATCAACGGGCCCGGCACCGAGTACCCCACGGCCTCTGTGGGTGACTCATATGCTTTTATTAATTTTATTTAGCAATATAAATTTGTTGAGAATAAAAATTCTTCCTCAAAATGGCACTGCCGCGTCTGTGCAGTAGCGTAATTCGGAACGTGATAGATGCTACAGCGCAGGCGCCACCGCTGGCACCATTTTGTAAAAAAATTGTCTCCACCAAGATGGCGCTAGCCGTGCCTGCGCAGTAACATCTATTGGCGATCCAAATTATGCTATGAATAAAAGGGTATTATAGATCCGATCATGCTGTAGGGCAGGTGCCGCCATTGGCGCCTGCATGATGACTCATTTTTTTCAAAATAATAAGATATATAGTAAGTAAGGCTAGTTTCACACTAACGTATGGAGGAGCTGCGGAGAGATGCAGACTTCCTCTGTGATATATAAATATAGTTAGCCAAAGAATACCAATAGATCTATACATGACCCCAGAAAAGGGGGGGTAAACTACCTGGAGCACACCCCGACGGGCGTTTCTGATTTGCTTTCTTTCGTCAGGGGACGCCAATCCGAAACGCGCATTGGGGTGTGCTCTGCGCAGTTTCTGGTCTGCCATTATCACCTTCAGCTACTCCTTGTATTTTTTTGTGGCCATTTATACCTTGTCTATGATTGGTATCTGTTTATGATTTTGTATATACGTATACCATACTGCTTATAGTACTTATATTTAATTGATTTTACATCTATTATTTTGCCTGGTGCTACCTGAGATTTGTTATATTTTTATAATTGGTACTATCCGCCAGGTGGTTTACCCCCCCTTTTCTGGGGTCATATATAGATCTATTGGTATTCTTTGGCTAACTATATTTATATATAACCTTATTATTATTTTTTGCATATAATATTCGGTACCTGGCCATTATGGGAGTCTTTTTCTTGACTAATATCATCATTCTTTTGGCGGTATGTTGTTTTAATATTGATTGTATAATGTATATATTTTTTATCATTATATTTTCTAGTTTACTATTTTTATCCAGTGTGTGTGGACATGCTTGCATCTTTGCACCAATTTGCCATTTACATTAATAAAGGCATTTTTATCAATTTGATCCCTTTACCTGTTGTTTGTCACTGGTTTTTATTGTGCACCATTTTATTTTTTATTTTTATATTTTTTACTTTTCCATTTTTTGGTGGTTATTTTTTAGGATCTCATTCAGACATCAGTATTTTCCACGTAGGAAAAAATGTTATTTTGATCAGAATGTGGTCAGAGTGTCATCAGTTTTTCTCGTACGTACAGAAAAAATAAAAGAGTTTCTCCACCTTCTACTTTCTCACAGCCTGTGAAAAAAATCAAGTCACACTTGTATGTCACCGAGTACTGTTTTTTGTCACAGACCCATAGATTTGCATTGCTAACTGCCATTTGATGGATCAAAATATGACATGTCTTCATTTTTTTTAAGGAAGAAAATATCTGGCATGTGAACAGCCCCATAGATTTTCATAAGAAGATACTGTATTACTATGTCTGCATCGCAGCTTCTGCTATCTATATTTTTTCTCCAATTTTCCATCTCTTGTAATTTCTTCAACTACAAGAAAGCAAATTGTCTCTTTGTTGCCAGTTTCAACTTATTTTCTTTTCCAAAGATTTTATTTGGATTTTAAAATAACAGGCAAGAATAGGGAGTAAGGGCAGGAGAGGAAGGAGGGGGGGGGAGAGGATAGGGATGGGGAGGGAAAGAAAAAAAGAGGAGGGACATAGGTAAAATAACAATGCAACAATATAACAATATATCGGCAAAAGAAACAACCTGTAAAGAGAAAAGTAGATTGTGAACAATAAACAGTAAACATAAGCAGAACACTAAATAATGAACTGCTACTAAGCACTCGGGGTATTACACATGGACGGGTAATAGTGAAACCCAATGTAAACGTGAAAAGAACCTAGTAGACATTAAAGTTATTTATCATTTTCCAGTATTTTGTCTTGGTCTGGAGATGGATTTTAGAAAATTGGCGCCTTCCTCTGGGGTGAAGACAGGGATAACTTTGCCCTGGTGGCGGATTAGGAGCTTGAGGGGGAACCCCCAATTGTACGGGATTCCTTTATCTCTGAGGGCAGAGGTGACGCTGGAAAAGGAGCGTCTAGCGTTCAATGTGAATTTTGACAGGTCAGGAAAGACCTTCAGATCACTGTACGGGTCCGGGAATGTTTTTTGGTCCTTTAGGTACTTTAGAATTTTTTCCTTCATTTGGAAGAAGTGTACCCTCAGGATTGTATCCCTAGGGATATCAGCTGCTAGTTTTGATGGCCGTGGAAGTCTATGAGCCCTGTCTATCTCGAGATCGGAAGAAGAGAGGTTTGGGATATTAACCCTTGCTTTTATAGTAACACAACAGGGCTTCCCACTCAGGCAGTGTGATTAACCCCTCCTCAGATTTTAGTATTTCTTGGGGCAAGAGGGATGTGAGGGTCTGTTATCCTCAGTATATACAACCACAGCGGCTCCCTGCTAATAAAGTTTGTGGTAAGTATTAAGTATTATTACTAGTCCGCTTCTTAAGCTCCCAGCCGTCTATTAAGGAAAGACCTTTCCCTGATGTTGGCACAATTAGAACCACAGCATTGCTCCCTGGCTCATAGTGAGCGGTGATCCTTGTCTCTATATCAGCGCTGGCTAGCTGATCTTTCAGAGCTTTTTCAGAGCCTGCTGTGCTCGTCAGCTCTAGGGGGATTCTGTGCCACTGCAGATGACCCACCTCTTTAGCTGCTGGCGTGGCAGGCGTGGCAGTGTCCCGGTGACGAGAATTCGGCAGTGGCACCTGCTCCTCCCGGTCTTCCTCTCCTGGTCTGCGGCGTCTCCAATGGTTGTAGATCTCCTAGGAGAGAGGGGAGGAGGAGCCAGGCCTCATGTAGAAAATTTAGTCCCTGGCTTCAGGTCTGCAATGAGGTATAGGCCGCAACATCTTCAATAAGGGCCAAAATTAGTCCAAAATGATCTTGAAAGATCCTGTAGCTTTTTGGGAAGCTAATAAAGAGGAATCTAAGCTTGGATGGTTCAAAACCGCCGCAGATTAAGTCGGATTTTGCGGGTTTCACTGGAGCACCCTGTTCCTATGTCCTCATGGTACAAGGCATAGGCCACGCCCCCCGTTTCGACTTATTTTCTAATAGCATTGTGCTTAATTTGTTTTGTTGTTTTCTTTTCTGCCTGCTGCAGGATAAATGTTAGAGGATTACTGTGTGGGAATCAAAAAGCTGGACAGGTATGGTATATTGTTGTTTTTTTATTTTTTTACAGGCAATTGAGGGCATCGCATGGATTAGGTGAACAATAAAGATGGAAAACTGTGTTAATTGCTTTATTTCATTAAAATACTTTTTACTGCCCATGTGTGTCTATTTAACCCTTTACAAACTTTAGGATTAGTAATGGAGAGGTGTCTTATTGACACCTCTCCAATACTAAGCCAGGCTTAATGTCACCTTACAATACAAAGGTGACAAACCTCTTATTACCCCATATGCCACTGCTACAGGGCAGTGGGAAGAGAGAGGCTAAGTGCTGGAATTGGCACATCTTACAGATGCGCCTTTTCTGGGGGCAGATGTTTTTAGCCGGGGGAGGGGGGGAAGCAATAACCATGGTCCCTCTCTAGGACATTAATATCTGCTCTCAGTCACTGGCTTTCCCTCTCTGGTGCAGAAAATTGCACGGGAGCCCACGTCATTTTTTTCTGTGAAAACATTCTTTTATTAAATACGTACAGGTCCCAAATTTTACACACACATACTACTAACAGTATTAGTCACTGACATCTATAAATCTAACTGCTCTGCATGGGTTTACTGTATGTAAACCAAATCTCTTATCATGTCAAGTTCTGCAATGATTTTACAGAAGCCGACAAATGAATTATCGGCTATTCTGCTATCTTTCTATGAAATATAAAGCTATATATATATGTGTGTGTCAATGACATATATATATACAGTATATATATAGTAGAAGACCATTTCCGGTGACTACCTCTTCGAGCTCATTAAGAGAATGCCAAGAGTGTGCAAAGCAGTAATCAAAGCAAAAGGTGGCTACTTTGAAGAACCTAGAATATAAGACATATTTTCAGTTGTTTCACACTTTTTTTGTTAATTATATAATTCCACATGTGTTAATTCATAGTCTTGATGCCTTCAGAATGAATCTACAATTTTCATAGTCATGAAAATAAAGAAAAATCCTTGAATGAGAAGGTGTGTCCAAACTTTTGGTCTGTACTGTATATATATATATATATATATATATACATATATAAAAAAAGCAAAAAAAATAGGCAGCACTCAAATTAAATGTGAAAAAAAAAGTGGATACTTTACTGATCCTCAAGTGGCAACGTTTCAACGGTGACCCGTCTTTATGAAGGCTTGATAAAGACGGGTCACCGTTGAAACGTTGCCACTTGAGGATCAGTAAAGTATCCACTCTTTTTTTTCACATTTAATTTGAGTGCCGCCTATTTTTTTTACTTTTGTTAATTTGGCTGTTGGGACACTGCTGAATAGGTTTTGCACCAACTATTTAATTTTGGTAGTGCTGCCCTTTTTTTGATTTATATACATATATACCTATTCTATGTGTATATATCTGTTCTATCTATTCTATACTGTACTTGGCATCTGCCAGCTTTTAATTTATCTATCTATTTTGAAGATTACTTGTTTTTAAAACGATGTGTACAGTTGTATTTTACAATGCGATTTTAACATGAGCTTTTACATACAGAGAACTGCTGTATGTAAAACCTCATGCTAAAATCGCATTGCATACACAATGCATACGCATGTCATATACGGATGTTCCATGGAAAAATCTCACGGAAACTGCATGGCACTAGCGTGACACTTGCATAGCACTTGTCTGTTTTTTCGGTCCTGGAATCAGACCATTTTCTTTCTCACAAATAGGTGTGAGCCCTTAGGTCACATGCTCACCTTCAGTATTTGGTGAGTGTTTTTTTAGCCCAATATTTGTAAGCCAAAGCCAGGAGTAGAACAGTCAAAGGAAAAGCATAATAGAAAGATTTGTGCCCCTTCTGCATTTATCACCCACTCCTGGTTTTGGCTTACAAATACTGGGGTAAAAAAAAAAAAATCACCAAATACTGAATGTGTGCATGTGGCCTTATAGTAAGACTCTCTAGAGGTCATTGTGATGTGGGGGGGGGAGGAGTAGGAGGAGCTGTGCCATCAACTATTGTGATTTTTGTATCCTGTGCTATCAGTTCTGTATAGAATTGTCTTATCTGTTATAGCAACCCTGCCTCTGATGATAAGGATATTGTTGTAAACTCTTTCTCAAAGGACAAAAAGTATGAATCTAAAGGCCCCGTTACACATAACGATATCCCAGCGATCCCACCAACGATCCAACATGATGGGATTGCTGGGACATCGTTAGGCTGATCGCTGGTGAGCTGTCACAAGACAGCCCCAGCGATCAGGACCAGCGACGCTCCTGGATACCCCATGTTTACATTAGAAACCAGCATCCAGCGTCGCTGGTCTCTTGCTGCCACATGCAGCGATGCGTGCTGGCCAGCGGGGGACCAGAGATTGAACAACATCCCAGGCCGATCGAGAACGATCAGCGATACTCGGCAGGGAGGCCGGTTGCTGATCCCCGTCACACACAGTGATCTCGCTGGCGAGATCGCCTTGGCGTCACATAATTAGCGATCTCGCTAGTGAGATCGCTGTGTGTGACAGGGCCTTAAAGGACAGGCTTATTTTTCTGCAAAGCCCACAGAGGCGTAATCACTTTGAGATGCAAGAAATTTGGAGGCAAGGGCACCATTTTAAAGTTTCCAAACGGATGGTCACTCTGTATGTCCAGCTGATGATTGTTGAAAAAAGTTCTGGCACTCACGTGATGTTGAATAAATTCTTTTTAATCAGGCACAAAAATTGCCAGGACTTTTTGGAATTTGCTTAACTCGTCTTGTTCCTCAAACTATTCTTGACCAATTTTCTCAGCTTGGCAGGGTGCATATGCTCCATGTACTTTACTTTTCCCGTATACTTACCATAGCTGTTGGTTGAAAGAATTATTTCACCCTACTCCAACATACACATGCATGATGAGCTTGGTTGAGTATATGTCCTCAATAGGGGGATGCATATAAGCCGTTGTGACATTTGCTCATCTTCACACATAGAAATGATCAGGCATGTTGAAATAAAGCATGGCTTGTTCATTATTTTGATCAAAATTATGTTTACTAAATACCCTTATTATTATTATTATTATTACCTTTATGCATTATTTGCAGTATATTTTTTACTTTTAGTTCAGGATATTTGTGTTTTTTGCTTTTTGTTTTCTCTGGTTAATGGTCATGTGTTAATATGCACTTACATTGTGCATACACATTAACTTACTTTTCTCAGTTCAGATTTGTTTTTTATTCATTTCATTGTGCATTCAGTGCATATATGGGTGTGACCGCCCTCTTTCTGAGCTGGGAAAGCCATCCAGTCTGGCCTAAGCTGTTACAAGTGGTTCAGCCGCTTGACCCTTATTCACATTCACGCCACTTGGCAAGTGAAAAGGTTTTAAATACTAGAGTAGGGACTGTCCCACAAGGGTTGCCGTGACGTGGCGGGATGGCTTGTACATTATTTTGATCAAAATTATGTTCACTAAATACCCTTATTATTATTATTATTACCTTTATGCATTATTTGCAGTATATTTTTTACTTTTAGTTCAGGATATTTGTGTTTTTTGCTTTTTGTTTTCTCATGTTGAAATAAAGCATGCCTGATTCTTCTTCCCTGATGTCGGAACATTGGCAACACATTAGATTTTCATCTGGTCCTGCAGAGATTAATGGGCTAGGCAGCAAACTGCTAATATTTAAAGGCAGCCCAAATGATATTTCTGAGGCTTGCCCACTTTCAACTCATTCATTTTTATGGGAGTGTCGAAAACCAGCTGAGTGCAACGCCTGGCTATCTCTGATGGTCCCAGTAAGACCACCATTTCTACGGGGCTCCTCAGAGCCTTGATGCTTAGGATTGATGGACGTTCCAGTGGTCATAATAACTCCATCGTTCGGGAATTTACCACCTATCCCAGGGGCGGTGTCTATGTGTGTTTTGTCCAAATTTGAGAATACCCTTTTAAGCAAAAATATTGTGTCCTTCGTAAACCTCTTAAATACAAAGTCTCATCAGAAGGACTAATCCTCACATTCATCACTGGTTCAGAGCTGATGTCTCTGCTGCTCCACTCTCTGTCATCTGTGATAAAACTGGAGAAGAATCAGATGGAACAGATGGGATTCATAGGGAATTTTCCCCGTTGACTCTTTATTTCAAGTTCATTCTTTTAATTAACAAAATGTGCCAGCCATCTCCTCAGAGCTCGCTTATAATGGACCCGGGGTCCTCTGCTGCTCAGGGGCCACAGCTGATTGCCAACTCTAACACATTCAAACATGTCATAATTTGCTGGGTTTGACATCTTTGTAGCTCTGGAACAAAACAGAACTGGGACGTGCGGAGAGGACATGGAAGCTGGCACCGCTGCCATTCTCAACAGAACTCGCTTGAAGGAGCCGCGAAAATGCACAGCTGAGCTGATGGCAGAGAAAAGCAAGAAAATGTTTATCTGCTACAAGTGGGGGAAGGAGTCAAGGCAAGTACCTTGCTGTCACAGTATGGAGGCGCTGAGCTCTTTGGGGGGTCAATTACAGAGCATGTAGAGCAATGGATTGAGGTTGTTTAATGACTATATTAAAAGTGTCAGTATCCAAAAATCTAACAGATGGAAGGGTGATGATTGGTTATAAACATTATCTGAAGTCTCTCACAACAAATATTAACACAACTAAAGCAAAGGAATCATGGCTCAGTTACATAGTCAACTCGGTTTTATTAAATCCCTTTATTCTGAATATCCTACCTATCACGCCTCAGAATGGCGAACACATATCATATTCCTTGTGTGACAGAAGCTAAAGCAGAGCTATATTGTCACTGTAAGGATACGGATATGCTGCCAACGTTCCCCTCTTGAAGATACAAATTTTATTATTAAAATGTGTCATGTAGTGTAATGTGAAATGTCACGTATAATGTAATATGTATTATAATGTGACTTGTGATGTGTGTTTGTAATGTTAGTAATATATGTTGCTTAACCATAGGGACAGTTAGAGTTAATTTTGGAAGGGTTTAGGTACAGGGAAAGTGACAATTTCCTGTCAGGGAGTCAGATAGGACATAGAGTGCATAGTGAGTGGACCAAAAGGTCCAAGGTGAGCAACGCCGCATACTACGGTGGCCCTAAGTGAAAGGAGACCGAAGAAAACAGATAGCAAGATCTGGAGCATGAGTGATGAAAAGATAAAGTGACCTTCCGGAAAGGGTTCTAAAAGAGGATGCCTAGCTGCTAGACACTGAGCTTCAGAGAGGAAAAGGACTAGAACTCTAGTGCAACCTATTGGAAGTAGCAAACCTAAAAGTCAATGCTGACCCTTTAACGAGCCTTGTTACATGACTTAGGATAAAAGCCAAGCCAGAATTTCAATTTGCAGACACTGTGTTTCGGGGTACTGCCCCTCATCAGTGCAAAGTGTGAGATCTGGTTTGGCTGTGAGAGAGGCCTACTATAATACCACCCCTATGTACAAGATTATAACTACTATAATACTGACCCTATGTACAAGAATATAACTACTATAATACTGCTCTCTGTGTACAAGAATATAACTACTATAATACTGCTCCATATGTACAAGAATATAACTACTATAATACTGCCTCCTATATGCAAGAATATAACTACTATAATACTGCCCCTATATACAAGAATATAACTACTATAATACTGCCCTTATGTACAAGAATATAAATACTATAATTCTGCCTTCAATGTACAAGAATATAACTACTATAATACTGCCCCTATGTACAAGAATATAACTACTATAATACTGTCCCTATGTACAAGAATATAACTACTATAATACTGCCCCTATATACAAGAATATAACTACTATAATACTGCGCCTATGTACAAGAATATAAATACTATAATACTGCCCCCTATGTACAAGAATATAACTACTATAATACTGCCCCTATGTACAAGAATATAACTACTATAATACTGTCCCTATGTACAAGAATATAACTACTATAATACTGCCCCTATGTATTAGAATATCACTACTATATTACTGCTCCTATGTATAAGAATATAACTACTATACTGCCCCTATGTACAATATGTACAAGAGTATAAGTACTATAATACTGCCCCTATGTACAAGAAAATAACTACTATAATATTGCCCCCTATATACAAGAATATAACTGCTATAATACTGCCCCCTATGTACAAGAATATAACAACTATAATTCCGCTACTATGTACAAGAATATAACTACTATAATACTGCCCCTATGTATTAGAATATAACTACTATATTACTGCTCTTATGTATAAGAATATAACTACTGTGAGGTGCCAAGGGGAGAGGTACTAGAAAACAGGTATATTTCTCCCCGTTTCATTTCATATGTCTCCCTGTACTGATGATAAAGCCAGTTTATTTCACGGTAATCCAGTCCTGGTTTCCTTAGTGATCAGCATGGAAAGGACTGGTAGTTCCCCCTCCACTAATTCAATCCAGGTTTTGGTTTCCTGACTGGTCAAGCTGATAGAATCAGGAGGAGCTGGGATCTCTCAGTCTATCTTGTCTGCTGAGCTGGGAGCTGACACAGTAAGATTACATGGACTTCTTTGCTGTTATATAGGTTTATTTTGTAGTTAGCCTGCTATTGTTAGTTAGTGGCCAGACGGCCTTAGATGTTTTATTTCATGTTTGGCATGTGTAACATTGAATAACAAGTGTGCACAATAAATATGCTGTGTCCATATCCATGTGGAACTTGCTAGTCTGCTGTGGTGACTCCATAGCCACACGCTTGTGCCAAAGCAAAGATCCCAGCTGAGCTATCTATTCCCACACTACTATAATACTGCCCCTATGTACAATATGTATGAGTATAAGTACTATAATACTGCCCCTATGTACAAGAAAATAACTACTAAAATACTGCCCCCTATATACAAGAATATAACTGCTATAATATTGCTTCTATGTACAAGAGTATGACAACTATAATACTGCCCCTATGTACAAGAAAATAACTACTATAATACTGCCCCTATATACAAGAATATAACTGCTATAATATTGCTTCTATGTACAAGAGTATGACAACTATAATACTGCCCCTATGTACAAGAATATAACTACTATAATACTGCCTCTATGTACAAGAAAATAACTACTATAATACTGCTTCTATGTACAAGAATATAAATACTATAATACTGCCCCTATGTACAAGAATATCACTAGTATAATACTGCCCCTATGTACAAGATTATAACTACTATAACACTGCCCCCTACATGCAAGAATATAACTATTATAATACTGCCTTCTATGTACAAGAATATAACTTCTATAATACTGCGCCTTTGTACAAGAATATGACTACTATAATACTGCGCCTATGTACAAGAATACTGTATAACTACTATAATACTGCTCCATATGTACAAGAATATCACTACTATAATGCTGCCCCCTATGTACAAGAATATAACTACTATAATACTGCCCCTATGTACAAGAATATAACTACTATAATACTGCTCCCTATGTACAAGATTATAACTACTATAACACTGCCCCCTACATGCAAGAATATAACTACTATAATACTGCCTTCTATATGCAAGAATATAACTACTCTAATACTGCCCCATGTACAAGATTATAAGTACTATAATACTGTCCCTATGTACAAGAATATAACTACTATAATACTGTCCTCTATGTACAAGAATATAACTACTATAATACTGCCCCTATGTACAAGAATATAACTACTATAATACTGCCCCTATGTACAAGAATATACCTACTATAATACTGCCCTCTATGTACAAGAATATAACTACTATAATACTGCCACTATGTATAAGAATATAACTACTATAATACTGCCCCTATGTACAAGAATATAACTACTATAATACTGCCCCCTATGTAACAGAATATAACTACTATAATACTGCCCTCTATGTACAAGAATATAACTACTATAATACTGCCACTATGTATAAGAATATAACTACTATAATTCTGCCCCTATGTACAAGAATATAACTACTATAATACTGCTCCCTATGTACAAGATTATAACTACTATAACACTGCCCCCTACATGCAAGAATATAACTGCTATTATACTGCCTTCTATATGCAAGAATATAACTACTCTAATACTGCCCCTATGTACAAGATTATAAGTACTATAATACTGTCCCTATGTACAAGAATATAACTACTATAATACTGCCCTCTATGTACAAGAATATAACTACTATAATACTGCTCCCTATGTACAAGAATATAACTACTATAATATTGCCCTCTATGTACAAGAATATAACTACTATAATACTGCCCTCTATGAACAAGAATATAACTACTATAATACTGCCACATATACAAGAATATAACTACTGTAATACTGCCCCTATGTACAAGATTATAAGTACTGTAATACTGCCACCTATGTGCAAGAATACTGCCTCCTATGTAACAGAATTATTCTTATTATTCCTTATTGTTCTTAGTCTTATTATTCTTATGAATTCTGATCTAGTGTCAGGTCTTGCATTCTTACCTGTGCACGAAACAGGAAATGACACCTATAGTTACTGTACAAATTCCAGATTAATGATCCTCTCTGTTTGGAGACCTACATAAAATGATCCCGGCTTTGAAGTATTAATCATTTGCTGACAGTCAGTGTAATGCTATCATTTTTATAGCTTAATGGTAAATTTTGCTTTCAGAGCAAAATGCTTCACAAGTACATCATCCTTTTGTTTCCGCTATCGCCTTTTTTCATTGGTTTACACACTACAAAATATTGATGCTATAGCAGCTGGTCTATAAAGCAGAGATGCTTATTATATTATAATGCGCAATTATATATTCCATTAGTCCAGATATTTTATTTTACATGGTGGAGTATCCACGTGCACCTGTTTAACATAAGGGTGATGTATGATGCTCAAAGATGCCCCATCCTGCAATATTCTACACTTATTTAGATTAAAAAAAAGGTCAATCAGAAGTGGCAAGGATGTTTTTTCTTATAATCCTTTTTAACATTTTTTTTTTGCAAATGGTATGTGCAAATTCAGATACATCAGTCAATCTTCCACCCTCCCACCTTCTCATCCCAATCCCTACAATCTACTCATTCAACCTTCAAAAAGAACTTGAAGACCTACCTCTTCCGACAAGCCTACAACTTGCAGTAACCACCTATCCACCATAAGGCTGCACGACCTGCTCTACCCTCGCCTACTGTATCCTCACCCATCCCGTTGTAGATTGTGAGCCCTCGCGGGCAGGGTCCTCTCTCATCCTGTACCAGTCGTGACTTGTATCGTTTAAGATTACTGTACTTGTATGTATTATGTATACCCCTCCTCACATGTAAAGCGCCATGGAATAAATGGCGCTAAAATAATAAATAATAATAATAATAATTATTATTTCTTTCCCAGTAACTGTTGTGTCTGCACCTTCTCTTTGGCATTTTGGGTAGTTCGAATTTTGTCTCAGCTCCATCTATTGACGTAGGAGTGATATATAACATATGAATTACAAAGTAATGTGATGTAAGATATTCTGTATTACACAACAGAAATCATATTAAATATGGTTGTCCAAATATATTCAGGAATATCACCCCACTCTTGCCTCCTCCAGCAGCGACCCTGGGACCCCGCTTCACTGCAGCCACCACTTCTAGTAAGCAATAAGAAGCATGGATTATAACTAGTGATGAGCGAGCACTAAAATGCTCGGGTACTCGTTGCTCAGGTCAAGCAAATTAGAATACTCGGGTACTCGGACAGAACAACGAGCCCAATGTAAGTCTATGGGAGACCCAGCATTTTTGCAGCGATCTCCCCCTTTTAGGCTCTAAAAATGCCTGAAAATGATGGGATCACTGCTTAAATGACACGGGGACACCATGGGGATCGCCCCTGGAAGCATTTCTGACTCCTAGGTCACAGCTTTAAGCAATGGTGTCAGAGTTTCATGCTATTTTTACCGCTGCACCGAAAACATACAAAAACAAAACCAAAACGGATTTTGCTGGGAAATATGTAAAGGTACATCCTTTCCAGGTTAATGACTTGTATATAAGGCAAAATAATTAATCCCAGACCAAAATGTTCCTCCCCCACTTGGGCTATGCTCAGGCGCAGCGTTTTTGAAGCGTTTTTCAACTTAAACATTGCTTTCAACCAATACAAATGCATTTACTTGGAAATATAATTGTAACATTTACCAACCCTAGCTGGCCATGTGGTGTGTGACACATAAGCAGACACATCTTGTTTCATTTATGAATGAGGGACTCAAAGTCACAGAGCTTATTTTTACCGGGGCATCAGGCAGCATTAATCTGCTTAAGGGGCCATTATTAAACAGTGGGTCTCCTAAACTGTCATAGCCTATGCAGTGAGTGGATGCGCTGCCAAGAATTATGACGCACCCCAATACCCCTTTCACGAGATGTCCAGGAGGGCTCCCCTAAAAAATGTTGCATTGAATGCAAGGCCTGCCCTGCTACCAAGTCATATGCACCCCAATATGCCTTTGAACCCAGGTACTGGATGGGCACAGGAAAATCCAATTCAAAATATTCATTTTGGACTCCCATTCTGTTTTCTTATGCATTGACTTCAAGGCCTACCCTGCTACCAAGTCATATGCACCCCAATATGCATTTGAACCCACATACTGGATAGGCACAGGAAAATCCACTTCACATTATTCATTTTTTACCCCCATTCTGTTTTCTTATGCATTGACGGCAAGGCCTGCCCTGCTACCAAGTCATATGCACCCCAATAACCCCAATCCGCTTTGGAAGAAACATGTAGGAGGGCCTCTTAACAAAAAATGTCCCATTAGGCTAGTTTCACACTAGCGCTTATTCGGCGCAGCGCACGGCGCCGCTAAGCCCCGCCCCCTGCCGGCTCCCTGCCCGCCCCATCCGGTCATCGCCGCCTACTATCGCACATGGACGCTTGCGATCTGCGCACCCTATATTTAGCATAGGGTGCGCAGATCGTGCGCTGGCCGTGCGCTAGTAGGATTTTGGCATGCGCTGCACACTTTTGAAGGTGCGCCCATGTGTGCTGAATGTAGCAGGTTGCATTTCGGCACGCTCGGCGCACCTTCAAAAGTGCGCAGCGCACGCCAAAATCCTACTAGCGCACGGCCAGCGCATGATCTGCGCACCCTATGCTAAAGATAGGCTGCGCAGATCGCAAGCGTCCATGTGCGATAGTAGGCGGCGATGACCGGATGGGGCGGGCAGGGAGCCGGCAGGGGGCGGGGCTTAGCGGCGCCGTGCGCTGTGTCGAATAAACGCTAATGTGAAACTAGCCTTAGAAAGGAGCAGGTCTCCTAGACTTGTAATGGCGATACACTAAGTGTATTGGGCTGACAAACATTTTCCCTTGTGGGGTACATCTCAAACTTTTCCATAACAAGTAAAGACCCCACCCTTGTAAGGATTTCGACACTGGCTGTAGCAGCACAGAACACATTAATGCTGGTGATCTAGTGGCGGCGGATGATGAGACGTGGAGGAAAACCTGATTAAAAACTATGGACCAGGTCTCCTAGACTTGGAATGCCAATACACTAAGTGTGTTGAGCTGACAAACATTTCCCCTGTGGGGTACACCTTAACCATTTTCAGAACAAGTATTTTACGCACAGCATAGCCACCCACCCTTGTTAATAATTCGACACTGGCTGTAGCAGCACGGCACACGTAAACCCTTTTGATCTAGTGGAGGTAGATGATGAGACTTGGAGGGAGGCCTGATTTAAAACTATGCCCAATGTAAAGGAGTGGGTCTCCTAGACTTGTAATGCCCATACACTAAGTGTGTTGAGCTGGTAAACATTTCCCCTGTGGGGTACACCTCAACCTTTTTCATAACAAGTATTTTAGGCCCATCAAAACCACCCACCCCTGTTCGTAATTCGACACTGGCTGTAGCAGCATGGAACACATTAATGCTGGTGATCTAGTGGTGGTGGATGATGAGACGTGGAGGAAAACCTGATTAAAAACTATGGCTAATTAAAAGGAGCGGGTCTTCTAGACTTGGAGTGCCCAAACACTTAGTGTCTAGGCCCTCAAACATTTTTCCCTGTGGGGTACACCTCCACCTTTTTCATAACAAGTATTTTATGCCCAGCAAAACCACCCACCCTTGTTCGTAATTCAAATGGCCTGGCAAACATTTCCCCCTGGAGGCAGATATCAACATAGTGTGTAAATTTTTTTTAGGGCATCATAAACACGTTGCAAAACTGTAACGTGGTTTCCTACACAGTTGCTGCTGGGAAGGTGCATGTTTTAAGTAACAATATGGTGAACGAATCGTTGGATGAAGTGATCTGGAAAAGGGGCATGGTGATGACAGGAATGGGAAAGTACATGATTAATATCAGCAGTGGCTATGGGAGATATGAGATCCAGGATACAGTCAACAATGATTTGTCGTTTAGCCACCATCAATTACCAGAATCGGTTTCATGCCCGTTTGAAGATCGGTGTAACAGATGCGCGTGTGAGACTCGGCATAAGAAATGCCTGTCCAAAATATGTTGCCAAAGACGCATGTGTCTGTATAAAGGGCAAAGTGCAACATGTTCATGAGATGCTGAATTAGAGAAAGCAGATCAGTGTTGGAGGAAAACCAAACAAACTAATGGATGCTCGTGAAAAACTAAGTTTAAAGAGGAGTGCACATCTGTAACTATAAACACACCCATGGCACAAGCTTCTTCACCCATACATATTACCAATAATATCTTAATGTTCCAGTCTAAAATAATTGTCCTAGTGTAACGAACACTGTTAAAGGAATGGCACAAAATGTACATAACCACGACCCTTGGAAACACCTGATTTCCTCTTTACAACATATGGACAATGATGGTATTGATGATGACTTAGAAACTTGCCAAATCAACACCAATAGTATGAAGATCACAACTGCAAAAAATGTGCAAAAAAGGCAGTGAATGTCTGGAAAATCATTTTCTCTAGAGCAAAGTTTACCTCTTACTAAAGTGGTACCGAATGAGGCATACACAGCTCTCAGGTGTACTCAGCATCAAATGTTTGAAAGATGATGTGCTCTGATTTGTCCATGTCCACTTTTTGAAAGTGAGCAGAAAAGAAGGATGATATAGCGGGAAGACGTGTGATTTTGGTCAGTAAGGAGGTGATGTCAGGTACAGATAAGCAGATCTGCGTGTCATTGGCGTAGAGATGATATTGCAAACCGTGCCATTACATCAGCTGTCCCAGGCCGAAGGTGTAGATGGAGAAGAGTAGGGGTCCCAGAACAGAGCCTTGGCGAACACTGAAAGACAGGTGTCGAGGTGAGGAGGTGGTGTTGGAGAGGGAGACAATGAACATCCACCTACCAGTCATGTTGTTTTTTAAAGACTGTGCCGACAACCCCAGAAAGGACATTTGCAACACCAGCCATGGCCGCATCAGCAGGGGTAGTAAAACTACCAGCCTTACCACCACCAGCATGATCAGGCACATGGCAGCAAAGCACCCGACTTTGTTGGTTGAACACCAGGCTCCATGAACAGTGTTTGCGAGTGATACCACTGCTTCTTCCGCTGTTGTGCCTGCAAGCCAATTCCCGTCCATGGTGCATGCGAAGATGCCACCTGCCCTGCACCTGCTATTGACCACAGTCAAATAGCACCATCATCAAGCACGTCCACGTCCTTGTCCCAGCGCAGCTTTCAATTGTTCATACCCCAGTCATTGAACCGTAAACAGAAAGACGCAGCCAACGGCCTGCATGCCACAGTACTAAATTCAAAAATTTCTCGTCTGCTTGCGCTCTGTTGCACCTAATGGTGGTGACAGTAACAAGGTACTCAATCCCCACCAGCCACTATTTCTCCGGGTATGCCATCACGACATTACACAAGCAAGCACGTGACCCACAACATTACCCGGGCCATCAACAATGCTGGTACAGGGAAAGTGCACCTAACCATGGACAAGTGCTTGTGGGCAGGGATGGTACATCTTGCTGGCGGCACACTTGGTTTGCGTAGAAGAGGTCATGACCCAGTCAGACATTGGGAGACCATGTCACAGATGTATGGAGGAGACAGGTTGTGGAAGGCTTTGTATGTCATATTTAGGGTTTTGAACTGTAGCCTATGGGCAATAGGAAGGCAGTGAAGGGCATGGCAGAGAGGAGAGGCTGGGGAATAATGGAGGGACAGTTGAATTACTCTGGTAGCAGAGTTTTGGATAGATTTGAGTGGGGCAAGAGTGCTAGAGGGGAGGCTAGAGAGTATAAGGTTGCAATAGTCGAGGAAGGAGATCATGAGGGCGTGCACAAGCATTTTTTAATTTTCTTGGAATGTACGGATCCAGGAAATGTTTTTGAATTGTAATGGGCCGGAGGAGGCAAGGGCTTGGATCTTAGCTTGAAAGAGAGGGCAGACTCGAGTATCACCCCGAGGGCACGAACATGCGGGAATATTTGTCCCGGTGTGCCATCCCGGCATTGCACAGGCACCTGTCCCACAACACTACCCGTGCCCCCACAGTCTACAGCTCCTGCACCTCCTCCGCCTCCTCTTCAGCCTCCAGCTACAAAAGGTAGCATATCAGTCAGAAGTTGGAAGCACTGCAGCACTGCCAAATGAAAGCGGGAACAGGCTGTGCTGAAGCTAATATGCTTCTGTGACAAACCCCAAAATGCTGAAGAGTTGTGGTCAGCTCTGAAAGAGCAGGCAGATCGGTGGCTGAGACGGCTGAACCCACAGCCAGGCATGGTTGTGCGTGACAATGGCTGGAATCTGGTGGCTGCTCTGTGGTGAGGTAAACTCACATGTGCCATGTCTGGCTCAAGCACTTAACCAAATTGGTCAACGTTTTTTGAAAAGCGACACAGAGCTGGCAGATCTGCTCAGAAAAGTGCAACGCTCTAAATACCCATTTTAGAAAGTCAACTACAACTTCATCCGACCTTGCCGTGATTCAGCAGTGTTTGCAGCTTCTGGCTCAATGACTGGTGTCTGATGCCTCCAGGCCTTGGAACTCTACACTGCAGATGTTTGGAAAGGATTTGTGAGCAGACAAGGGCAGTTGGTAAATAGTGTACCAACATCAACAAGATTGTCGGTATTCAGTTCTGTCTTCACACATAACATGTTAGGAGTGGACATGAATGTCTGACATATGCAATATTCTTCAAAACTTTGATGAATCCACCAAGAGGGTGAGCGTCAATGACACCATAATTAATGTCTCCATCCTGCTTATCTGTGTTCTCATTTGAAGATTGAGAGTTATTATAGAACGAAAACATATTTACAGTTTAACAGTTTCAAATACAACAGTCCTAAGTAGTGTTGAGCGATACCTTCCGATATCGGGAAATATCAGATTGGATTGGACCGATACCCAAAAAGTATCGGATATCGCCAATTCTGATACCGGAAACCAATGCAAGTCAATGGGACAGAAATATCGGAATTAAAATAAACCCTTTCTTTCCTTGTAGGTTAATTTTACATGAAGGAAAACAACTAAGAATAATGCAGAATGTATTGGGGGAGGTGGAGGAGACATTAAAGGCATAGAGGTTTAGCCCAATCAAATGGAATAGCAAGAATTAATTTTTTTTAAGATGTTCGGAGTTACAAATATATTGACTATGTTAAAGGGGTTGTGTAGCAATAGAGGAAGACGTTTAGAAAAGGCACATGTTGGCGGAGAGTTGGAACGGAGTGCTTCATCTAGCTTGGAGGTTTACTGAGCCCCTGACCCGGAGGACACGGCACGGATATGGGCACCTGTATGCACAACAGACTGTGAGTAAAGCTTTGGAACTACATGCCCTGGTGTCCTCCAGTTATTCCTGCGCCAACACACTCTGCACTACTACATCTCTGTGCCTGTCACTGCACCATCTACGTCTCTTCACTACCTCTCCATCTACACTGCCCTGGGACTACAGCCCTACCTGTGGAGGGCCACAACATCATTGCTGCACCACACCATCTGTCCCAGAGGATCTGTCTGCAGCGTCGGCTTAGCATCTTCATTGCCGAACACCACAGGTGGCGTCACAAATCATTCACTCATAAACTTTAATCATCATCCACACGTTCAACATTTCCCTTTTACAATGGACCGGGTTACAGCTACCGTGACATCTCCCATTGAAACCAACGTGCCCGGTACCGAGTACCCCACCAGCCCTGGCGGGCGATCCAACTTGGCGTAAATACATAACAGAACAGGTTTTCCGGGCTTTTCACATAATCTCAGTGCATATCTAAGCTGCAGAATGCTGACAATAAGTAATTTACCTCCTGTGGCCAGTCTGCACGGTTTCCAAGATATCATCTCTTGCTTCTAAGATAAACATCCAGGGGGGGGTGTTCTGGCATTGAAATGAGAACTTGTTGCTTCCTCCTTCCTCATTAGTTTAACTTTAGTTTAACTTAATAGATCACTGTTCAGCGTGTGTCTGGGGGAGGAGCAGCTGGGTAGTCTGCTCGCAGCCAATCACAGCCATGCCATTAGTTAACATGCCTAACAGGATGTGCCCCACTTCTTAGGATTCCTCATTGGCTGAATCAAATCAAACTGGCTCATACATTATGGGAACTTCCGATTCCGGTATTCGATATGCAAAAAGTATCGGAACTCAGTATCGGAATTCCGATACCGCGAATATCGGCCGATACCCGATATTTGCTCAACACTAGTCCTAAGTAACAACGATAACAATAATCCAATAATTAAACCAAAACAAAACTACCCTGCTGGTGACAGCTTACAATCTACACTAAGTAAAAATGATAACAATAATTAAACCCCAAACAGTCCGGCTCGTGACAACTATCATGTCCTCACTAAATGAACTGGGATTCATGTAGCTTAACAGGCTGCTAAACTGCTATACCGGATCCAATAAGGGAGACTGTAGTTGAATCTGTGCTTTATTGAACGTAGGGTATATTGATGTAGTGAAACTACAACAAAACATATAATAATAATAATCTTTATATAGCGCAAACATATTCTGCAGCGCTTTACTGTTTAACAGTTTCAAAACACAAGTCATAAGTAACAACGTTAACAATACAATAATTAAAGCAAAATAAGACGAAATAAGACAAAATAGGATGACCCTGCTCGTGAGAGCTTACAATCTACAATGAGGTGAGGGAGATACAAAGAACAGGTGTGTATTTACAATTGTGTATTTACAATGAAGGTCCAGCCATCTTGAGGGAGTGAAGGATGGATGGAGATAGTGAATGGGCTACACATGCACACTTACACATAGAATTACTTTGATTAGTGAACGTGATAGGCCGCTCTAAACAAATGTGTTTTGAGGGAGCACCTAAAACTATGCAAATTGTGGTTAGTCCTAATTTCTTGGGGTAGAGCTTTCCAGAGGATAGGAGCAGCACGGGAGAAGTCTTGGAGTCGGGAGTGGGAGGTACGGATTAGTGCAGAGGTTAGTCGAAAGTCGTTTGCAGAGCGCAGCGATCGGCTAGGCCGATAGACAGAAATGAGGGAGGAGATGTAGGGGGGTGCTGTACTGTGGAGAGCTTTGTGGGTGAGAACAAGTACTTTGAATTGGATCCTATAATGAATGGGCAGCCAGTGTAATAACTGACGAAGAGCGGACACGTCCGAGTACCGATTAGCCAGATGGACGACCCTGGCCGCTGCATTAAGTATGGACTGGAGAGGGGATAGTTGAGTGACGGGGAGGCCAATTAATAGAGCATTGCAGTAATCCAGGCGGGAGTGGATCAATGCTACAGTGAGGGTTTTCGTTGTTTCCATGGTGAGAAAAGGGCGGATTCTAGAGATGTTATTTAGGTGTAAGCGGCAAGAGTGGGCAAGAGATTGTATATGGGATGTGAAGGAGAGATTGGTGTCAAACATAACACTCAGACAGCGCGCCTGCTGCCAGGGTGTTATTGTGGTACCACCCACGGAGAGGGAAATGTCAGATTTATGGAGGTTAGTAGATGGCGGGAGCAGAAGAAGTTCAGTTTTGGAGAGGTTGAGTTTCAGATAGAGAGTGGACATGATATTGGAGACTGCAGACAGACAGTCACTGGCGTTCTGTAGTACAGCGGGGGTAAGGTCGGGGGAAGACATATATATAATTGTGTGTCATCAGCATAAAGATGGTACTGAAAGCCAAATCTGCTGATGGTCTGTCCAATTGGGGCTGTGTAGAGAGAGAAAAGAAGGGGGCCAAGGACTGAGCCCTGAGGTACCCCGACAGCAGGAGATGACATGGAGCCAGAGAACAAAACACTGAAGGAGTGGTCAGAGAGATAGGAAGAGAACCAGAAGAGAGCAGTGTCCTTAATGCCTAGTGACTGGAGCCTAGAGAGTAGGAGATGGTGGTCAACAGTATCGAAAGCTGCAGATAGGTCAAGAAGAATGAGCAGAGAATGGTCACCATTACGTTTTGCTGTCAAAAGGTCATTGGTCACTTTGATGAGTGCAGTTTCAGTCAAATGTAGGGGGGAAGCCGGACTGTGAAGGGTCTAGAAGGGAGTGAGTGGAGAAGTAACGGGTAAGGCGGGAGTAAACTAGGCGTTCCAAAAGTTTAGAGATGAAGGGGAGATTGGAGACTGGTCTGTAGTTGTTTGTGCAGGATGGGTCGAGAGCAGGTTTCTTTAGTAATGGAGTAACAATGGCGTGTTTGAAGGAGGATGGGAAAATGCCCGAGGAGAGGGAGAGATTAAAGATTGTAGTTAGGTGGGTTGTGACGACTGGAGAGAGAGACTGGAGGAGATGTGAGGGAAAGGGGTCGGTAGTGCATGTAGTCGGACAAGAAGAAGAGAGGAGTCTGGAGACTTCTTCTGTGATGGGATCAAATGTGGAAAGTGAGCCAGGGGAGATGAAGGAAGGGATGGGAGTCACAGCACTTGGTGGTTGGGAGCAGATTTCCTGATGGATATTATCTATTTTTTCTGTAAAGTGGGAGGTCAGGTCATCAGCACAAATGTCTGTGATAGGGGCTTGTGCTTTTGGCCTGAGGAGGGAGTGAAAAGTGTCAAAAAGTTTCTTGGGGTTGTTGGCTAGTGAGGAGATCAGAGTGGTGAAGTAAGTCTGTTTGGCGAGGTAAAGGGCAGCGTTATAGGTTCTTAACATAAATTTGAAGTGGATGAAGTCTTCTGGTGTGCGGGTTTTTCTCCATAGGCGTTCAGCACTCCTAGAGCATCGCTGGAAAAGTTGAGTTTGCGATTTGAGCCAGGGCGGTTTTACTCTGTGCTTGGAGGTTCTGAGGGTGAGGGGAGCTACTTGGTCAAGGGTGCTTCTAAGAGTGTCATTGTAGTGATGAACAGCCAGATTAGGACAGGAAAAAGAGGAGATTGGGGACAGTGATGAGTGTAGGGAATCTGAAAGTGTCTGAGAGTTAATGGCTTGTGGGCGAGGATTTGTGAGCGTGAAGGAGAGAATGTTGTGGTCATAAATACAATCAGTACTGGGTTCATAGGAATACATATATACTGTATATATAACATACATTATCTGCACTAATAGCTGACCAAGGGAGCTAACTAAACTGGCTAATATGAGATAGGGATTATATACAGGAAGCGTGACCACCTACCAGCGATGCTGATGCAAGGGGAGTAGAGAAATGAGATGTTCGCAAAATGCAGGCTCGATAGAAAATGGAGAACTGGAGGGAAAAATGGGGGCTGGACTTAACCATGATGCTTTGCAACTTACCAGGGTGCTTTGCAAACCTTCCCAAAATGCATTATGAAGAGAGGGAAATAGAATTCAGGAAGTCCAGTGTATAATAACATGCAGTTATGACTCTGGTCACTAGATAGAGCCAAAACTGTTATGATGAGTCACCGAAGGAGGAAAAAACAAAATACTAGCTAAGTCCAGAAAAACCAGAGAGGTTGGCAGCTATCGGATTGCAGACCCCTGAACCTATCCACAACAACTAGCAGTAGCCGTGGGGGGTTCCTACGGTGCCCTAGACCCCTCGATCACAGCCGGAGAACTACATAGCCTAAAGACAGAAAGGGGAAAAACTAAACTGCCCCAGAGCAGACCCCAAAGCAATAGGCAGCCCCCAACATATAATGACGGTGAAGCAAAATGAAAACACTAACACAGATAGAAAGATAGGTTGAGCAAATGATGGGGCCCAAGCTAACTAAATAGGACAGGATAGGAAAGCTGCTGTCAGCCATCTGCAAAAACCCTATCCAAAATGAGCCAACCGACTGATAGGAAAAACAGGCCCTGAAGTCGCTAGGCTTCAAAAGACTATATCAGCACTCAGGTATATTCTGAAGACAGAGCAAAAGATCAACAGATCAGAGACAAAAATGGAACTCAGCTCACCCCCCGGCCGGGGATGGCAGAACTCCCAAAAAACAAGGCAAAACAAAAACAAAACTGAAGAGTACAAAGCAGAGCAGAAAAACTTAGCTTTGAGACGCAGGAATCAGACTGGTCTCCAAGAATCCAGCAGGATCACCAGCAAGGCAGAAGGGCATCGGCTGCCTTATATCCAGTCCTCAATTCCAGCCACCCAGTCATCATCTAGCTGCCCAGGTGTTTGGTAATCAGCCTAACTACCTTCCTTCACCAGAGGAGTGAGTTCATCAGACCTCAATGGTGAAGGGAAAAATGAACTCACAACACAAAACTAAGGGAGCTAACTAAGCTGGCTAATATGAGATAGGGATTATATACAGGAAGCGTGACCACCTACCAGCGATGCTGATGCAAGGGGAGTAGAGAAATGAGATGTTCACAAAATGCAGGTTTGATAGAAAATGGAGAACTGGAGGGAAAAATGGGGGCTGGACTTAACCGTGATGCTTTGCAGTACAGTGTATAGTAACATGCAGTTATGACTGGTCACTAGATAGAGCCAAAAACAATGAAAACACCAAACCCATAGCTGAAACTGAACATTATGGGTACTCTCAGCAAATCACTGTATATTATCAAATAAACAAGTAGACAGTCAAAGATCATTAATTATGTCGGAGACAGAACACTCCCCGTCTGGCATAAAATGGATGTCACCATTCTTATTCTCCAAAGACAACAATAAGACCAGCTCAGTCATTGATCAGGAGAATGTCTTCCCCTTTGGCCATCCTAAATTTAACTTTGCGGACGTTGCCATCTTTACTCGGGAATGTTGCAGTCAGTAGTCCAAGTGGCCACTGGTTCCGATGGGCCTGACAGTCTTTCACAAGGACGAGATCACCAATCCTCAGATTAGCCCTGGTGGATTGCCACTTCTTCCGTGGCTGTAGGGTAGACAAATACTCTTTGCGCCACCTGTCCCAGAATGTATTGGCAAGACTTTGTACCTGTCTCCATTGGCGCTTGCAGAGGTTCTTAGCATCAAATCTTCCTGGAGGGGCACTGGATAGTCCTGTTTTCTGGGTGAGCAGAGTAGCTGGAGTCAATGTATGAAGTGTAGACACCCGAGGGTGGATTTCAGCACCTCAGTCCCCTCTCACTAGTTCAAAGGTGTCTGGACAACGTTCCTCAGTGTACAGTAGTTTTGGTCCTGAGAGCCATGTTGTGCTCTCTAGTTGACTTGCGTCAACTGCTCTAGTTGCATGATCTGCAGGGTTTGGGTCCATGGGGATCTAATGCCACCATTTTGGATGAACTGATCTCTTAATTTGTAGCACTCTGTTGTTGACATAAACGTAGAATCATCTGGTTTCATTGTGGATGTATCCCATGACTACTTTGCTGTCTGAGTAGAACTTGGCTTGTGTCAGGTTGATATCCATCTCGGATGCGATGAACTCTGCTAACCCGACGGCTAAGACTGCAGCACAAAGTTCTAACCTTGGTATAGTGTGCTCTGGTTGTGGAGCAAGTTTGGCCTTCCCCATAACGAATCCAATGTGGCTCTGACATTTGGAGTCCACAGTTTTGAGATAGGCAACAGCAGCAGCTGCTTTGACAGAAGCATCTGCAAATACATACAGTCTTTGGCTCTGTATCTCTGTAGATGGCACAGAGGTGTATAGTCTTGGAACATACAGGTAGGAGAGGGCTGCTAACCGGTTCTTCCATACTTCCCACTGAACTCTCTTATCAGGTGGCAGAGGTGCATCCCAGTCAGATGTTTCCTTAGTTAAGTCTCTTAGTATGGCTTTGCCTTGTATAGTAACAGGAGCTGCAAAACCTAAGGGATCGTACAGGCTGTTGATGGTAGACAGGACACCTCTACGTGTGAAAGGCTTTTATTCCTGGCTGACCTGAAAGGTAAAAGTGTCTGACTGTAGATTCCATAGAAGCCCGAGGCTGCGTTGCATTGGTGTATGGTCTGACCTCAGGTCCAGGTCCTGACACCGTTACACAAGTCTTGCAAAGGTAATGCTTTCATGAGTTCTAGGCTGTTTGAGGCTATTTTGTGAAGCCTGAGGTTGGAGCAAGCTAGTATCTCTTGGGCTCTTCTGAGAAGACTGATGGCAGTTTCACTTGAAGGCATGGCTTTCAGACAGTCATCAACATAAAAGTCTTTTTCTATGAATTGTCTGACATCTGATCCGTATTCTGTTTCTCCTTATTGAGCTGACCTTTTGAGTCCATAGATGGCGACTGCAGGAGAAGGGCTATTGCCGAAAATGTGCACTATCATGCGGTAGTCTGTGACCTCTTTAGTAGGATCATTGTCTCTGTACCAGAAGAATCTTAAGGTACTGTCACACTTAGCGATGTACCAGCGATCCCGACCAGCGATATGACGCGGTCAGGATCGCTGGTACATCGCTAAGTGGTCGCTAGTGAGCTGCCACATAGGCAGATCTCACTATCGACATCGCTGGGGACGGGGGTCGCTACTTACCTGTCACACCAGGCGATCCTGCGTCCTCCCGCCCGGCTCCACGCGTCGCTCGTCCTCACAGCAGGAAGCGCCACAGGAAGCTGACGACGAGAAACAGTCCTGAACGTTCTCGCGCGATCAGCGATAACCAGCGGGGGAGCCAGTCGTAGGTAAGTATCAGACACAGAGATATCGCTAGCAATATCGCTATAACGTCACTAGTTATAGCGATATTGCTAGCGATATCTCTTAGTGTGACATGCCCTTTAGGAAGTTCCTGTCTCTCTCTCTCACAAGGAAACAATGGAACATTTGCTGGATATCAGCGATGAAGGCAATGCAATCCTTACGGAAGCGCATAGTTTGTTATTGAGGTCTGGTCCTGTCAGTAGAACATCATTCAGGGAGACATCTTCAAAGTTAGCACTGGAGTCAAACACCACTCTAAACTTGCCTGGTTTCTTAGGGTGGTATACTCCAAACATGGGTAAGAACCAGCATTCTTCAGAGTCTTTTGAGTGTGGGAGCTAGTTTTGCATGGCAGTTCTCAAAAATCTTTGACATGAAGCAGAAAAAGTGATCTTTCATCTCTGGTTTCTTCTGCAGATTATGTTTAAGGGAGGAGAAACGTTTTAATGCCTGATTTCTGTTGTTTGGTAGATGTGGTCTGTGGGTTCTGAAGGGAAGAGGTGCGACCCAGCTGTTGGTCTCATCTTTTACGAGTCCCTTGTCCAATACCTCAAAGAACAACTTGTCCTCTACTGACATTGCTACTTGGTTGTCTTGCTTAGGCTGGTTTCACACTAGTGTTTTATCGCGCAGCGTATTGTGCACTATCGGGTGCACGCGCAATGTTCCCCTATCTCTAACATGGTGGTCGCAGGGTCTTGCGATTACACGCACTCATCAGCGTTTAGTGTGCGCTGCACATTTTACAGGTGTGCGCCCAGACGCGCCGTATGCTACATGTTGCATTTTTTGCTCCGCCTACATCGTTAAAAAAATCACGCACGCACGTGTGCGCCCAAAAATAACATTACAGTCTATGGGGTCGCTGACGTGCGCTTAGATGCGCACACGTCAGCGCTTTGTGCGCACACGCGATTTCAGTAGCAATGTCTAGACAGAGACTTGTCTAAACCTCCCCCTAAACAAGCAACATTGTTTGAGAGGAGTCTAGATATAAGGAGGTGTCTTCCAACTGTGGATTCAAGCTTCAGAAACCAAAATGTGAGTATTCCTCAACATAATGTCTGTGTGTCCTGTACAATTTTATAATGTACTAATGTATGTTTTGTTTAAATTTCAGCATGTCTTCTTCTGGGTCGGTCTATTCGCCATCTCGGCAAGAACTGGCCCAAGCTGATCGTGAGGTGAGGATGTTGCTGCCTTTGGGTAAGTTTAGCTGCCTCTAGAAATGTGTAATAATTTTTTTTTCTTTACAGACATCGGACACGGTCAGTGAAGTTGAAGTGTGGGAGCGGTCTGAGCGGGAGCAGTCTGAGCGGGAGGATTGTGAGCGGGAGCAGCGTAGTCAAGTCGTGGCGAGGAGACGCAATGTTAGTATATAATCTGTCCTTTTTTCTGTCTTTATTTTCATCTTTTATTTTGCTTTTTCTCTGTTTCTTTTTCTATCTTTTTCATTCTCCAAAATTACAAAGATTTTAATTTTTTTTTTTCTAGGTACCACAACGGGATGACGAAGAAGTGTACATAGACAACGAGCACCTGATCCTCCTTGTTGAGGAGCGTATCCCGTTGTGGGACAGCCGTGACCAGCAGTACAAAGACACAGTGGCTGCAGCGATGATGGATGGCTGGGACAGCGCCTCTCCAACTTCAAAAAGGGCGTTCAATAAGTATAAAGATGCTCAGTGATACTGCATTGATTTGTGGTCCAGATGGTACTGGTGTGTTTGTGGCAAGATATATTCTTGCATCAAACACACCAATGCCTTCTGGAAAACAGTGATTGCTTTGTGTATTGAACTGCTGTCTTGAAGCTGCATTGATTTGTGGTCCAGATGGTACTGGTGTGTTTATGGCAAGATATATTCTAGCATCAATCACACCAATGCCTTCTGGAAAACAGTGATTGCTTTGTGTATTGAACTGCTGTCTTGAAGCTGCATTGATTTGTGGTCCAGATGGTACTGGTGTGTTTATGGCAAGATATATTCTAGCATCAATCACACCAATGCCTTCTGGAAAACAGTGATTGCTTTGTATATTGAACTGCTGTCTTGAAGCTGCATTGATTTGTGGTCCTGATGGTACTGGTGTGTTTGTGGCAAGATATATTCTTGCATCAAGCACACCAATGCCTTCTGGAAAACAGTGATTGCTTTGTGTATTGAACTGCTGTCTTGAAGCTGCATTGATTTTTGGTCCAGATGGTACTGGTGTGTTTCTGGCAAGATATATTCTTGCATCAAACACACCTATGCCTTCTGGGAAACTGTGATTGCTTTGTGTATTGAACTGCTGTCTTGAAGCTGCATTGATTTGTGGTCCAGATGGTACTGGTATGTTTGTGGCAAGATATATTCTTGCATCAAACACACCAATGCCTTCTGGAAAACAGTGATTGCTTTGTGTATTGAACTGCTGTCTTGAAGCTGCATTGATTTTTGGTCCAGATGGTACTGGTATGTTTGTGGCAAGATATATTCTTGCATCAAACACACCTCTGCCTTCTGGAAACCAGTGATTGCTTTGTGTATTGAACTTCTGTCTTGAAGCTGCATTGATTTGTGGTCCAGATGGTACTGGTGTGTTTGTGGCAAGATATATTCTTGCATCAAACACACCAATGCCTTCTGGAAAACAGTGATTGCTTTGTGTATTGAACTGCTGTCTTGATCCTGTTTTCACTCTTGCTCCTGATGATACTGTTGTATTGGATGATACATATATTCTAGCAGGACACATAACAGTGTCCTCAGGATCAACAGTGACTGCATTGTGTATAGAATGTTTTTGGGCTGCAGCATTGACTGTTTGCAAAGTTCTATCAGGTGTGTGTGCTGATAATTACTGTATGTTGCCTTCATTGCATTGTCTTTTTTCTTTTTTTTTCCCCAACAGTGAACAAAGTCCTCACACGTTGGCGCTGGATGAAGGACCGCTTCAACACTGATGTTCGTGCTGAGGGACAGGTTCGCAGTGGTTCAGCGGCAAGGCGCAGAAGAAAGTACCGCTATCATCGCGAGTTGGCTTTCCTGAGACCGGTCCTTGCCAGCAGAGCGTAAGTATTTTTTTTTTTTTAATTACTATGTGCTTTTCTATTCCACAGCTGATGCTTCTTGTTAATGCATGATAGTAATGTTTTCCCTTTCTTTCCACAGCACTTGGAGCAGCACCGTGCAACCTGTCCCAGGAGCGGTTCTTCATCGATCGACCTCTGACCCGTCCCAGCCATCCGACAGCCAGGAAACATCTTGCAGGTCAGCAACACAGACAGCTGGTGACCAGGAAGCTGGTCCATCAGGTGTTCCCCTGTCCCAGGTCTCTGTCACTGGTTATGCGGGCACTATCCGCCAGCGGCAGAGGGTCTTGGACAGGCCTGTCATGCCAGAGTTCATGCACTTGAGCGAGGCCTTTCAGTCCAGCCTCAAGGCGCTGTCCGCCAGAATGGAAAGCGTTTTTTCCCTGATGGAACGTGGTTTTAACCACATGGAACACCACTTCCACTCTGTCGACCAGCGCCTTGACTGTCTGGAGGCCGACCTCAACAGACCAGAGCACCATTTTTCTGTAAAATTCAACAGGGCATGGCGGAACACCCAGGGGTGAACCTAGCCTCTCTGCTGCCTAAGGTGAGCAGCAAAATGACGCCCCCCCGCACACAAAGTATATTTTCATATCTATCCTATAAAACTGAGTACAATAGTGGACATTTTGATTTAGATAAATAGAAAAAAAAAGAAAAGAGAAGCCAGCGTTGCCAAGGTCAGAACGCATAACATAAAGTGCATTTGCACATAACATCTAACTGTATTCAAAATGAGATATTTAGCAAAAAAATTGATCAATTCAATTGAGCCACCCCGCCGCGCCAAGGCAATCTCATGTGGGGGGTCCTACTCTACGTTTTTAATAAACACTGTGCAATTACGGCCTCCTAGATACATTAAAAGCAAGACCACTTTAAATGCAATCCGTACCTGAGCATTTCTGGATCGCTCCCATGATGCCAGAAAAGGCAAGTGCGGATGAAGGCCAACCAGGTCTGAATGCAGACGTGTCAGGTTTAGCCTCCACACATTGCCTAACCAGCAAGCATAGATGAAGGGCAATGCAGGTTCAGATACAGGTGCACAATTAAATAAAGCTTGGGGCAGGGTGGGGCTGCTGTGTATGTGTGCACAGCAGCCTAGATCCATCACAGTGAACACAGAAAAAATGGCGAACACAACCCAGCGCGCACGGCAACAGTGGTGGTCAGCCACATACCAATGTACAAAAAAAGAAAAGAGAAGCCAGCGTTGCCAAGGTCAGAACGCATAACATAAAGTGCATTTGCACATAACATCTAACTGTATTCAAAATGTACATTTTTGTACATTGGTATGTGGCTGACCACCACTGTTGCCGTGAGCGCTGGGTTGTGTTCACCATTTTTTCTGTGTTCACGGTGATGGATCTAGGCTGCTGTGCACACATACACAGCAGCCCCACCCTGCCCCAAGCTTTATATAATTGTGCACCTGTATCTGAGCCTGCATTGCCCTTCATCTATGCTTGCTGGTCAGGCAATGTGTGGAGGCTAAAACCTGACACGTCTGTATTCAGACCTGGTTGGCCTTCATCCGCACTTGCCTTTTCTGGCATCATGGGAGCGATCCAGAAATGCTCAGGTACGGATTGCATTTAAAGTGGTCTTGCTTTTAATGTATCTAGGAGGCCGTAATTGCACAGTGTTTATTAAAAACGTAGAGTAGGACCCCCCACATGAGATTGCCTTGGAGCGGCGGGGTGGCTCAATTGAATTGATCAATTTTTTTGCTAAATATCTCATTTTGAATACAGTTAGATGTTATGTGCATATGCACTTTATGTTATGCGTTCTGACCTTGGCAACGCTGGCTTCTCTTTTCTTTTTTTGTACATTGGTATGTGGCTGACCACCACTGTTGCCGTGCGCGCTGGGTTGTGTTCGCCATTTTTTCTGTGTTCACGGTGATGGATCTAGGCTGCTGTGCACACATACACAGCAGCCCCACCCTGCCCCAAGCTTTATATAATTGTGCACCTGTATCTGAGCCTGCATTGCCCTTCATCTATGCTTGCTGGTCAGGCAATGTGTGGAGGCTAAAACCTGACACGTCTGTATTCAGACCTGGTTGGCCTTCATCCGCACTTGCCTTTTCTGGCATCATGGGAGCGATCCAGAAATGCTCAGGTACAGATTGCATTTAAAGTGGTCTTGCTTTTAATGTATCTAGGAGGCCGTAATGGCACAGTGTTTATTAAAAACGTAGAGTAGGACCCCCCACATGAGATTGCCTTGGCGCAGCGGGGTGGCTCAATTGAATTGATCAATTTTTTTGCTAAATATCTCATTTTGAATACAGTTAGATGTTATGTGCATATGCACTTTATGTTATGCGTTCTGACCTTGGCAACGCTGGCTTCTCTTTCCTTTTTAAATAGAAAAAAAAGGTGTCCAAACACAAGGATGTCAGCGCCATCACACGCACATACAAAAACAACACAGAAGTATCCAGAACAAGGGTCATTAATGGCAATGGTAGGCCTGGCACAGGGCCGGACTGGGACAAAAATGCAGCCCTGCCACACAAATCCCACCAGCCCACAAATATAGTGCACTCATCACCCCGATCAGTGAATTTTTGCTATACTTTGTCGTCCCCATATCACTCTCTTTAAGGAGTTATTTGAGGAGCCACATGTGAATGGCACCACAGTGCGTATGATTGACCACAGCTCCATTTACACGGTGCTCTTCAAAGCTATGTTACCTAGGATCATGGGGTCCCAGCAGTCAGATCCACAACAAACAAAGTCATCCCCTATCACCACATAATGCTCCATACAGTATTATGGGCCCCATATATTACTGCATACAGTATAATGGGCACCATATACTTACTTCATACAGTGTAATGGGCCCCATATATTAGTGCATACAGCATAATGGGCCCCATATAATGCTCCATACAGTATAATGGTCCCCATATATTACTTCATACAGTATTATGGGCCCCATATATTACTGCATACAGTATAATGGTCCCCATATATTACTTCATACAGCATAATGGGCCCCATATATTACTTCATACAATGTAATGGGCCCCATATAATTCTTCTCCCCAAACCCCGCTGCTCTGGTCTCCTCAGTGTATTCTGATCCTCCGCACTGCTTGGCACAGGGACATCATTACCTTTACGTATATAATTGCCACTTGGACTGATAGTAATAGTGATTTGCTTGAACTCTGTTGTCTGGGGCTGGCCCACTTTATGGGGGTGCTCAGGGCATATGATTATACACCAATAAAAAGTATGAGAGGCTCAAAGTGACCAGTGCCACCTAGTTTCCTACCCCCCTTATTCTACTGGTACTGTGGGCACGCTGACTGGTATTGAGGAAAAGAAAGAAGAAGCAGAGAGAAAAAAGAAAACAGAGAGAAATAAAGAACAGAGAGAGAGAAAGAAAGAAAGAGGGGAAAGAAAGAAAGAACAGAGAAAGAAAAGAAGAAAGAACAAAGAAAGAAAGAAAAAGAAGAAAGAAAGAACGGAGAGTGAGAGAAAGAAAAAAAGAAAGATTAGAGAGATAAAGAAAGATTCTATAAAGATGCTATAGCAGCCCAGCTCCCACTGTAGTGCCCACCTGAGCCTCCCGATGCAGGACATATCATGATCCGCTCACATGGCTGGCATCCCCGAGTTCAAGGCGATCCTGCTATCCGTGCTGTTGGAGGAGGACACTGTGATGGATCTGAAGCATTCCCTGAAGTGCCTCCATGGTTCCGTCACAATCTCCTCCCGAAATTACCTCATATTTCCGGTCAGCTTCTAGCACGTCACTTCCGGTGGAACGTCACGTGCGAATTTTAAAGTGTTCTTCGGGGCTCCGCCGTGTACTCCTGTGTCCGCGGGAAAAGTAAGCTCCCAGCCGGAGCAGTATCTCTCTCAAAATTGGGACTGTCCCGCTGGGAGGTATGAATGCTCCCAACCATACACCTTGTACACGTATGACTCTGCATACATCCTACACACACTGTTCCACTTTTTATGCCTCGTACACACTGCTCCGTTCACCTCGCACACACATGGCTCCAATCCGTAAACCTCGTACACCTTATACGCACGTGGCCATGCTCTGTAAACCTTGTACACAAATGGCTCCACTCCGTAAACCTTATACACATGCGGTTCTGCTCCATACACCTCACACACGTGGCGCCGCTCCATACACACACGTGCGACTCCGCTCCATACACCTCATACACGTGCGGCTCCGCTCCGTACAACTCGCACACACGGCTCTGCTACATCCATACTGTAAACCCTCCCTGACCCCACACATAAACTTCACCTCATCCAGGACGATGAGAACCAGCACAGACAGCAGAGTCCTGCATAAACCAAGGGCTGATACTGGGTACTGGGGGAACATTATACTGTGTATGGGGGGGATGGCAGTACTGGGGGAACATTATACTGTGTGTGGGGGGTCACGGTAGTGGGGAACATTATACTGCGTGTGGGGGATGGCGGTACTGGGGGAACATTATTCTGTGTGGGGGATGGCAGTACTTTGGGAATATTATGCTGTGTGGGGTGGGTGACGGTAGTGGGGAACATTACACTGTGTGTGGGGACAGGAAAGGGACATTGCAATATGTGTTTCATTACTTCCTGTTTCCCATACTTGGGTCCTATGTATCTATCAGAGGAAAAGGAACAAAATGCTATGATTCTTAGAAAGTGACAACAAAAAAGCACCAAGACAGTCTCAGCTCTGAAAAGGTTACTTCCCCCTGTTCCCAGTAATGGGGAGCCTCCGTTACCGACCTCCACCTTCAGAGCCACACTCCACATAGAGAATAATGGGGCCTCCAGCACTGACCTCCACCCGCAGAGCCCCACTTCACATGGAGAATAATGGGGCCTCCAGCACCGACCTCCACCCGCAGAGCCCCACTTCACATGGAGAATAATGGGGCCTCCAGCACCGACCTCCACCCGCAGAGCCCCACTCCACAGAGAATAATGGAGCCTCAGGCACAGACCTTCAACCGCAGAGCCCCACTCCACATAGAGAATAATAGGGCCTCCGGCACCGACCTCCACCCGCAGAGCCCCACTCTACTTAGAGAATAATGGGGCCTCCAGCACCGACCTCCACCCATAGAGCCCCACTCCACATAGAGAATAATGGGGCCTCCAACGCCGACCTCCACCCAGAGAGCCTCACTCCACATAGAGAATAATGGGGCCTCCAGCACCGACCTCCACCCACAGAGCCGCACTCCACATACAGAATAATGGAGCCTCCGGCACTGACCTCCACCCGCAGAGCCGCACTCCACATAGAGAATAATGGGGCCTCCAGCACCGACCTCCACCCGCAGAGCCGAACTCCACATTGAGAATAATGGAGCCTCCGGCACCGACCTCCACCCCGCAGAGCTGCACTCCACATAGAGAATAATGGGGCCTCCAGCACTGACCTCCACCCGCAGAGCCCCACTTCACATAGAGAATAATGGGGCCTCCAGCACCGACCTCCACCCGCAGAGCCCCACTCCACAGAGAATAATGGAGCCTCCAGCACCGACCTCCACCCGCAGAGCCGCACTCCACATTGAGAATAATGGAGCCTCCGGCACCGACCTCCACCCCGCAGAGCTGCACTCCACATAGAGAATAATGGGGCCTCCAGCACTGACCTCCACCCGCAGAGCCCCACTTCACATAGAGAATAATGGGGCCTCCAGCACCGACCTCCACCCGCAGAGCCCCACTCCACAGAGAATAATGGAGCCTCCGGCTCAGACCTTCAACCACAGAGCCCCACTCCACATAGAGAATAATAGGGCCTCCGTCACCGACCTCCACCCGCAGAGCCCCACTCTACTTAGAGAATAATGGGGCCTCCAGCACCGACCTCCACCCAGAGAGCCTCACTCCACATAGAGAATAATGGGGCCTCCAGCACCGACCTCCACCCGCAGAGCCCCACTCCACATAGAGAATAATGGAGCCTCCGGCACCGACCCCTACCCGCAGAGCCCCACTCCACATAGAGAATAATGGGGCTTCCAGCACCGACCTCCACCCGCAGAGCCCCACTCCACACAGAGAATGGGGCCTCAAGCACCGACCTCCACCCGCACTCCACATAGAGAATAATGGAGCCTCCAGCACCGACCTCCACCCGCAGAGCCCCACTCCACATAGAGAATAATGGGGCCTCCAGCACCGACCTCCACCCGCACTCCACATAGAGAATAATGGAGCCTCCGTCACCGACCCCCACCCGCAGAGCCCCACTCCGCATAGAGAATAATGGGGCTTCCAGCACCGACCTCCACCTGCAGAGCCGCACTCCACATAGAGAATAATGGAGCCTCCAGCACCGACCTCCACCCGCAGCGCCGCACTCCAAACAGAGAATAATAGAGCCTCCAGAACCGACCTCCACCCGCAGCGCCGCACTCCACACAGAGAATAATGGAGCCTCCAGCACCGACCTCCACCCGCAGAGCCGCACTCCACATAGAGAATAATGGAGCCTCCAGCACCGACCTCCACCCACAGAGCTGCACTCCACACAGAGAATAATGGAGCCTCCAGCACCGACCTCCACCTGCAGAGAGCCGCACTCCACATAGAGAATATTGGAGCCTCCAGCACCGACCTCCACCCGCAGCGCCGCACTCCACACAGAGAATAATGGAGCCTCCAGAACCGACCTCCACCCGCAGCGCCGCACTCCACACAGAGAATAATGGAGCCTCCAGCACCGACCTCCACCCGCAGAGCCGCACTCCACATAGAGAATAATGGAGCCTCCAGCACCGACCTCCACCTGCAGAGCCACACTCCACATAGAGAATAATGGAGCCTCCAGCACCGACCTCCACCCGCAGAGCCGCACTCCACATAGAGAATAATGGAGCCTCCAGCACCGACCTCCACCCGCAGAGCCGCACTCCACACAGAGAATAATGGAGCCTCCAGCACCGACCTCCACCTGCAGAGCCGCACTCCACATATATGGCTGCTCTGTGCGCACAGGACCTGTGATGAGGTCACAGGAGGGGAGGAGTCAGGGGCCACATGATCAGGGGGCCCTCCTGTGACCATCAATTACAGCCTCTTGCACGACCGGCCGGAGCACCAGCTTGCAGACTCAGAGGCTAAATTGTAGGTGCTGCATGTAGAGGAGTGCATAATGCCACCCCCTGCTGCCTGCCGCTTCAGCAAGTCGCTCAACTTAGCTCATTATAGCTGCGGCCCTGGGAACACCTTAGTCCTGAGCAACAGCTGAGTGTGTTACAGACCTGCAACATTGCTTACTTGCAATCTATACAGCAGAATTAGTATGTGCAGCAGTCAGTGGTGTCATTTCCAACATTGCCACCGCTGACTCGCTACACCGCCCTACCGACTTCTGCTGCATACCACTGCACGGCCACCAGCATTCCCAGGGAAGACGGACACCACTACACCACACCAATTCTGAGTGCTGCTGGACACTCCTCCGCCACCACCACTATGGCAAGCGCTGCTCCTGTATGGAGCACCACCACAGCACCACCTGCTTGGAGTAAAACCACCACAGAACCTGCTTGGGCCACCGACACCACCAGTCAACATCAAAGGAGCACCGCCAGCACTCCTCAGCAAAAAGAGCACCGCCAGCACTCCTCATCAAAGGAGCACCGCCAGCACTCCTCATCAAAGGAGCACCACCAGCACTCCTCATCAAAGGATCACCACCAGCACGCCTCATCAAAGGAGCACCACCAGCACTCCTCATCCAACGAGCACCGCCACCAATTCTCCTCCTCGGTGTCCCGCCAGAACTGCTGCTCAGATCACCGAAACGCAGCCTCCTTCTAGGAGCACCGACACGACTTCAAGTCCAACAAACAAATCATGTTTTAAGTAATTCCATTACTCTGATGATAACTGCATCACCTGAGCAAAAAAAAAAAATTAAATCCTTAAAACATGATCTGTTGGTGGACATTTAGGACTAGATTTTGGAAACCCTGGCATAGAGGACGGTGTTGAGTGCAAGGCATATCTATTGTTACCTTGCCTTTTTTGTACCATCATCATTTAAGTATTAGAGGCAAGGCAAGGAACTTCAGATATACCTTGTAATTAACCACATACTCTATTACGTGTGTGTTGAAGAAACTGATGACATGATGATGAAAATAAATGTTATATATACTTCACAAATACCCTGACCTTGTATCATCATCACTATCACACCTGGGCAGGTGAATACACATGAGTTTTAACCTGCAGCGTTGCTTAACTCTCCATATATTTGAAGACGAGTGTAGCGATGCTGCAGTTTAATGTGTATTCTCCTGCCCATTTGTGATAACTTTGTGAAGTATTCATCACTTCAGCATAACACCAGGCCTGGGTATTTTACCAGTGTGCTTTCAAAATCCAAGTCACAGTGGTGATCCTACAAATAATATTTATAGTCACATGTTTCGATGTCCTAAAAAGTGAATTATGCCAGTGCATCAAAAAAATCACTATTTGTAAAATCGCCCCATGTGACACAAATATTAGTTGTATTATCTCCACCGTCGCTAGAGATTATAAAGGTAATACAACTTGTGTGTGTCTATGTAACCTACTCAGGAGTATTAGTGAATTCATGATGCACAAAACACAGCATCATAAATTCACTGATACACCTGGCTACTTGCTAATAGTATTGGGAGTGAAAAAACACAGAATGCACTCAGTACAGGTATCAAAACAGTGTTTTTTTATTCACATACCAACAAGACAATTTTTTTATACCATTTGCTCTTGCCATTCCACCCGTCCTACATCTGAGTTGAAGTAGGCTGCAAATTGGTCCCTCATTTGGCCAACTTCAACGGATGACCTGAGAGGGTGATGAGTAGAGTTGAGCGACTTTTGCTTTTTTAGGGTCGAGTTTCGTTTCATGAAACCCGACTTTTCCAAAAGTCGGATCGAGCAAAATCGGCCGACTATAGGGAAAAGTCGGGGGTCCGACCGAAACACGAAACCCAATGTAAGTCAATGGGGAATTAAAGTCGGCAGTGAGAGGAGGACAGGAAACAAACCTACAGTGCCCATTTGAATGCCAAAAGCATCAATTCTTATTACTTAAACTTGTCAACCTTAATTAACATCATAATACTAGTTACGCACTGAAAAATGGGGGTTATTTGGCTAAAGTTGTGGGGGGGGTAGGGCTGGCTCCAGGTTTTCATGTGCCCTGGGCAAAAGAGCGCCCCTTTAACACATACCACAACTCATGATGCTCCGATACGGCAGAGAAATAGCGGTATAGTACAATGAAAAATACTTCACTTTTTACATTTCATGACGAGGCCCATCTATTTCTCCATACAGAATCATTGGTCCCATATAATGTTTGGAACAGTATATGATGAGCTCCACATAATGCTACAGTATATGTTGGTCCCCATGGATGAAGCTCCACTGTCTTATGGGCCCAAATAATGCTCCAAACATAATGGGCCCCATTTCTAATGCTCTAGTGTATAATGGGCCCTGTAAATGCTGCTCCAGTGTCTGATGTCCACCTTTGGAATGTTCCATTGTATGGTGGGCCCCATCTATCATTCTCCAGAGTATAGTGCTCCCCAAAAATTGCTGTCCCAACATTGAAAACAATGAAATAAGTCTCCTCGCTAGGGAATCCCTGTACTAGTCTGGACTCCTCGTCGTCCCCATCTTCCATCTCACTGCACAGTATTTCAACCTTGCAAGTGCTGTGATCCTGAGCAAGCAGGGGGGGCCCACTCGTTGGCGACGGCACTGGCACAGGGCCCCTGATAGTACGGTGGTGTGTCTGACGGCGGGTGTGCCGAACCTGCATTTTCATCTGCAGCTTCCTCTTTGTCATCGTGTAAGATGGAACTGTATATGGGAAGGGTAACCTGAGTTTCATCAGGGTCAGATTCAGGCCTTGTAGCGTGCGAGGGGAATGTAGTGGTCTGGGTCAATGTACCAGCAGATTCATCGAGCAGTGGCTGGGCATCAGTGCACTTGTGTCGCCCCCAGGAGTACGGTCGCCACAGTGGCATTACCTTCCTCCTAGGGAGTGTGATGTCATGCTTGGGAGCACCAAAGGATCTCTCTAGCAGGTTAACTTATTGGGCGGCGTTATTCCCACGAGTCACGACCCTCCAAACAGCGTTCATGAAGGCAAAGTGTTTGTTTTACGTGGGCAGTATGGTTGCAAAGCTGAACCTTAAAGGAATGTCCAGAAGGGCACCACCAGCAGTGGAGCCTACGGAGTAATTTGACTCAACATGGGCAACCTCAACCATCCAGCCACAAAAAAGTTGCACACATTGCAAGCTTAATTCCGTTAATGAACGAGACTCCGTCATGCCCCGCGGTCCGAGTCCAGCTTACTAGAGGGACACGCGAGGCTCTGGCATGTGAGATTGGCCAATGACTGGTGTGTCATGCCCTTACATGTCCATGGCTGCATGTGCGCTACACTGAAAAGGCCAGCGTTTGTCGCTTACAGGTGCAGATAACCCGCTGAACAACGTTAGTGATGGGGATCTGGTATTCCAATTATTACCCGCGAACAATGATTTCCCAGTAAGTGCAGGTCAACCGCAGTTCTGGAATTAGGCCTAACCGTCATTCCTGAAAAAATGAAAAACTTACGTGTGCAAACCACAGGTGCTGTAGCTTGCTTAACAGCTCGTCAGCCGTTCTCAGGCCCAGTATGGATTACACGTGATTGCACAAAGGTGAGAAAGGGTACCGTATCCCCGGATAACATGTATGGATAGCATAGTGTACACATTCAAAATATATGTCTATAAATCAGGAGGCAGGCTCAAACGGTGTCAGGCCCAGTATGGATTACACGTGATTGCACAAAGGTGAGAAAGGGTACCGTATCCCCGGATAACATGTATGGATAGCATAGTGTACACATTCAAAATATATGTCTATAGATCAGGAGGCAGGCTCAAACGGTGTCAGGCCCAGTATGGATTACACGTGATTGCACAAAGGTGAGAAAGGGAACCATATCCCCTGATAACATGTATGGATAGCATAGTGTACACATTCAAAATATATGTGTATAGATCAGGAGGCAGGCTCAGACGGTGTCAGGCCCAGTATGGATTACACGTGATTGCACAAAGGTGAGAAAGGGTACCTATTCTGACTCATGGATATGTAGAACGTATGGTGCCTGGATAGACCTCTCTTTCTGGGCCCCTTCCGTATCGACCTGTACTCACATTCATACCGATTAATCAGACAGCTTAACTCAGCCACGATCTCATGTAAGAAGACTCCAGGAAAAGAGGGATGCTTTAACTGAAATTCTTGTATTATGATGAAAGCAGCAGGTAAAAAGGAATATTCTTCAGAGGACATGTAACAGGATGCATACAGATGGAGGGACGATCACAAAATGGAGAATAAAGGAGGGAACAAAGATACATCACAGGACTACAGGGAGAGAGTTGGAACAAAATACAGGGAAAGGCAAACTTCTGCCTAGCAACAGAGATGCAACACAAACAATGCAAATATTAAATGATTTCCCAAGTCGTGGGACATGACAGTCCCCGTCTGAAATCCTTGGATTTCACGATGTCCGTAATTCTTCGAAGTCGTTCGAACCTGAAAAACAAGAGAAAAGAGAAAAACATGTATGCAATAATAAACATCAAACATTTTTAAAGTCCAACTCGTTGTTGTTGACCCGTAGATCACACCGGAAGATAAGTCCAAGACTATAAACCGATCTTCGGATTGGGGAAGCCGGAAACATGAAAACTCTTCCACCAACCCAGCAATACAATGGAAAATGTCAATGTTCAATAAAAAACTGGGGAATGAGGAGGAATGCTCCCCGCCGTGAGCAACGTCCAGGAGCAATGTTCAGTTCATGTGACGTCCTCCTTTGACAGTAGCAGCACGAGATCGGTGACCGGACGGAGGAAGGTTCGGGTAGAGCCCCCTTTTGTCACCTTAACTTCTGTCTTACGAGTCTTTCCGTCCTCGCTGGGCATGACCTTGGTGATAAGACCCATTGGCCAGTCGTTACAATGAGCCTCTTTGTCTTTTAAGAGAACAAGGTCTCCTTCTTGGAGATTGGGACTGGGTGTCTGCCATTTGTGACGGTTTTGAAGCAGGTGCAAGTATTCGGTCTTCCAACGGTGCCAAAACACGTTGGCTATGTGTTGTACTTGCTTCCACTGACGTTTGTAAATGTCCTTGTTATCGAAATTCCCGGGAGGAACTGTAGCAGCTCCAATCTTCTGTGTAAGAAGTGTAGCTGGGGTAAGAATCATTGGAGCATCAGGGTCAGATGATACTGGGACCAAAGGTCTGGCATTTATTATGGCTGACACTTCTGCGAGGAAAGTGACCAGAACTTCATGAGTAAGAGGAAGTTTATGGTCCAGCAACATGGAGTCAAGGATCCTTTATGCAACTCCAATCATGTGTTCCCAGGATCCACCCATGTGTGAAGAGTGTGGAGGGTTGAATACCCAAGTGCATCCATTGTCTGACAAGAAATTGTCAAACTGCAATTCCTTGCAGGCTTCTACAAAGTTGGTGCCGCAGTCGGACCGGAGTTGCTTGGCAGGTCCCCGGATGGAAAAGAATCTTCTTAGGGCGTTGATGAAGCTAGAGGTATCCATGGATTCAATTACCTCGATGTGAACAGCACGGATACTGAGACAGGTGAATAGGACAGCCCACCGCTTACTGTTTGCGGCTCCTCCATGGGTTCTTCTGGCAACAACCGACCATGGGCCGAAGACGTCTACACCAACGTATGAGAATGGTTGGTCCATGCTCAGTCGATATGCTGGAAGGTTCGCCATTTGTTGTTGTTGATGTCTTCCTCGTAACCTTCGACACTTGACACATCTATGGAGAACTGAGGAGACGCACCTCTTCATCCCCATGATCCACAAGCCAGCAGACCTGATGGCACCTTCAGTAAGATGTCTGCCTTGGTGCTGCACTCGTTCGTGATAGTGCCGAATCAACAGAGTAGTGACGTGATGCCGACCTGGAATGATGATAGGGTTCTGCTCCTTATCGTATTGGTCAGATTTATTTAAATGTCCACCCACTCTTAGTAACTGGCGATGATCGACTACTGGGTTCAAGTCAAGCAGAGTGCTGTTTCTAGACATACCGACTCCCTTGGTAATACTGTCAATCTCGTGTGAATATTCTTCTTGTTGCACACACCTGATGATGACTTGTTCAGCATGGTCTATGTGGTCGGCAGTAAGACGACTCTTACACACATGCCAACCATGGCACCCTGAGGGCTTGTCCTTTGTAAAACAGTGAGCAATGTGGATGAGACGAGCTATAGTTCGTACAGCGGAGGACCAGCTAGAGAAGCGTTCGAAGCGGTGAAACTTCAACCCTTGCCTAGGTGTCGTTGAAGTATAGTGGACAGAGATAGTTTGTCTGATTTCTTTATCAGATTCTGGTTCCACCAGCTCATAAGCATCGTTGGTGTTGCTCGCACAGAAATCTTCGTACAGGAGACTGGGAGGCGTAAACCACATGTTGTCACCAAACTTAGAAGCAGATGTAAGTCTTGTACCTCGGTCAGCTGGGTTTAGATCGGTGGAGATGTGATGCCACTGCTCGGGGGGTAGAAAAACTTCTGATGCGCTCTACTCTGTTGATCACATATACATAGAACTGCTTTGTTTGGTTGTGTATGTACCCGAGTACCACTCTGCTGTCTGTGTAGAAGGTAAAGGAATCAATTGCAATGTCCATTTCGTCTCTTACAACTTCAGCAATTTCTACTCCAGTACTGCAGCGCAAAGTTCGAGTCTGGGTAAAGAGTGTGCAGGCTTCGGAGTTAATTTGGCCTTACCCAGGATGAAACCACAGTGCACCTTATCAGCTTCTAAGGTCTTCAGATAAGCTACTGCGGCTATGGCTTCTGTAGATGCATCACAGAAAATATGGACTTCTCTTCTGATTGCAGCCAAAGATGATCTTGGAGAATAACAACGTGGGACTTGGAGTTGCTCTAAGAACTTCAAGGACTTCTTCCATGTCTCCCACCTTTGCTGTTTCTGAGTCGGAAGTGGGGTGTCCCAATCTGTGTTCTCGGCAGTGAGCTAACAGTATCTTGCCTTGAATAGTGATGGATGCTACAAACCCGAGAGGATCGTAGATGCTGTTTATGACAGATAGGACTCCTCGTTTGGTAAAGGGTTTGTCACAGGGCGACACTTGGAAGGTGAAGGTGTCCTGTTTGATATCCCACAGTAGACCAAGGCTGCGCTGTGTGGGAGGAACATCAGAACCTAGGTTGAGGTCCTTTAGGTTCGTGGCATGGTCTTCAGATGGAAACGCGCTCATTACTTCTTGACTGTTAGAGATGATCTTGTGGAGTCTGAGGTTTGATGTGGATAGCATTTCCTGTGTCCTGGAGAGTAGGTCAATTGCCTCTTCACTTGTGGGCAAGTACTTGAGCCCGTCATCTACGTAGAAGTTCTTCTCTACGAATTGACGAGCATCGGATCCGTACTCTCTCTCACCTTCCTGGGCTGTCCGTCTCAGTCCGTAGATCGCCACAGCAGGTGAAGGACTGTTGCCGAAGACATGGACCTTCATCCGGTAGTCTATGACTTGATTGTTGACATTGTTGTCTTTGTGCCATAGGAACCTAAGATAGTTTCTACTGTCTTCCTTCATGATGAAGCAATGAAACATCTGCTGGATGTCGGCCATTATAGCAACAGGTTCTTGTCTGAAGCGGATCAATACTCCAAGGAGGCTGTTGTTCAGGTTGGGTCCAGTTAGTAGCAGGTTGTTGAGAGAGAGGCCTTCATACTGAGCACTGGAGTCAAACACCACTCTGATCTGGTTAGGCTTGCGAGGGTGATAGACACCAAAGGATGGAAGGTACCAACATTCTTCTCCTTCCTTCAGTGGTGGCGCAGGTTCAGCATGATCTTTGTCAAAGATGTTCTGCATAAAGTCAATGAAATGCTTCTCCATCTCTGGTTTCCTCTTTAGGGTACGTTTTAAGGATGAGAACCTTGCAGTTGCTTGCTGCAGGTTGTTTGGCAACCTTGCTCTTGGGAAACGAAAGGGTAAAGGAGCTACCCAACTGTTGGAGTCATCTTGAACAAATTCTTTGTCCATAACCTTTATGAATTCTTTATCTTCCCTTGTGGGTGCTAACTTGTTGTCTTCACTTGTGGAATCGAACACTGTTGACCCGTGGTTTTCGTCCCATGGCTGGAGCATGTTCATGTTGTTGAAGGATTCCTGTTGCCTCTTGGTGTTGCTCACTTTCTCTTTCACCCAGTAATGATGTGGGCATGGCTGAAAATGAGTGCTGCGACCATTTGGCAAGATGTGTGTTTTGTAAGAGGAGATGTTATTAGGTCTCTTCATCTTGTGTATGCAAACATCGCCTATAATTACCCAGCCTAGATCAAAGCGTTGGGCAAATGGTGCGTCGTGTGGTCCGTTAATTTGCTGACGTACCTTGTGCAGCCGGAGAATGTCTCTGCCAAGCAGAATCAGGATATCTGCGCTGTTGTTGAGGGCTGGTATCTTGTTTGCTATCCCCTTGAGATGTGGGTGATGAAGAGCAGCCTCTGGCATTGGGATCTCTTCTCGATTGGATGGAATCTGATTGCACTCGACAAGTGTGGGTAAGGGTATCTCCACGGTGTTGTCGAGGGATGTCGCTATAAGACCACTGGCCCTTCTCCCAGAGACCTCTGTAACACCGCTGCAGGTACCTAAGGTGTAAGGGTAAGCATTTCCCTTTAAGTTAAACATATCAAAGAGTTCTGACCTTGCAAGTGATCGGTTGCTCTGGTCATCCAAGAGGACGTACACTGTTGTGAGTTCATTTTCCCCTTCATTACTGAGGCCCGAGGAACTCCCTCTTCTGGTAAAGAAAGGTAGTGAGCCTGATTGTCAAACACCTGGGGCTGATGATTGTGACTGGCTGAGTGGAGTTACGGACTGGATATAATGCTGCCGATGCCCTTCTGCCCTGCGGGTGATTTCTCTGTGGGATCCTTGGAGACCAGTCTGAATTCGTGCTCCTCCAAAGCTAAGTTTGCTGCTCGGCCTTTTGTTTTTGTGCTTTGACTTTGTTTTTGCTTTGTTTTTCTGGATTTCTGCCATTCCCTGCTGGGGTGTGCTGAATTCATTTAGCTCTGTCTTCTGAAAATACCTGAGTGCTGATTCAGTTTTTGAAGCCTAGCTGCTTCAGGGCCTTTTTCATATCAGCTGGATGGCTTATGTCTTTGATAGGGTTTTGGCAGATTGCAGACAGCAGCCTTCCTATCCTTTCCTATCTAGGTAGTTTTGGGTCCCCGTCTTTGCTCAGTCTATCTTTCTGTCTGTGTTAGTATTTTCATCTTGCTTCACCGTCATTATATGTTGGGGGCTGCCTATTGCTTTGGGGTCTGCTCTGGGGCAGTTTAGATTTCCCCTTTCTTTCTTTATGCCTATGTATTTCTCCGGCTGTGATCGAGGGGTCTAGGGCATCGTAGGAACCCCCACGGCTACTGCTAGTTGTGTTGATAGGTTCAGGGGTCTGCAATCTGATAGTTGCCAACTTCTCTGGTTTTCTGGACTTAGCTTGTATTTCTGCTTTTGCCTCCTACGGTGACTCATTCATAACAGAATCACCCGCCATAACGCAGATTCTAGGGTACTCAATAGCAGGAAAGAATTGTAAAAAAAAAAAAAAGTGTGTTTATTTTTGCCTCTATATCTCTGAGGCCGTAGGGGGAATTTTTTTTTTTTTTTTTTCTCTCAATGGAGATAAAGCAATTGTCTGATCGTGTGGAGCAGCTCGCTGCGGAAGTGCGGGGAATTTTCGCCTACCTTGCTCATTCACATGCTCCTGAACCAAAGATTCCTACACCTGATGTATTTTTTGGGGATCGGTCTAAATTTTTGAATTTCAAAAATAATTGTAAATTATTTTTTGCCTTGAAGCCTAACTCGTCAGGGAGCTCCACGCAGCAGGTTAAAATTGTCATCTCTTTGCTGCGTGGCGATCCCCAGGATTGGGCGTTTTCTTTGGAACCAGATGATCCTATTCTGACTAATGTGAACGCATTCTTTCAAGCTTTGGGGTTGTTGTATGACGAACCTAATGCCATTGATCAGGCTGAAAAGACCCTGCTGGCATTGAGCCAGGATCGTGATTCTGCAGAATTGTACTGTCAAAAATTCCGAAAGTGGGCAGTACTTACTACCTGGAATGATAATGCCTTGGCTGCTCTCTTTCGGAAGGGGTTGTCAGAAGCCGTAAAAGATACTATGGTGGGATTTCCTGTTCCCTCTGGTCTTGACGATTCTATGTCATTAGCCATTTAGGTTGATCGGCGTTTGCGCGAACGCAAAGCTGCACGAGAGGTGTTGCCACCTGTTGAACAAATGTCTGAACCTATGCAATGTGATAGAGTTTTTTCCAGAGAGCAGCGTCAGGAGTTCAGAAGGCGTAATAAGTAGAGTTGAGTGACTTTTGGTTTTTTAGGGTCGAGTTTCGTTTCGTGAAACCCGACTTTTCCAAAAATCGGGTCGAGCAAGATCGTCCGATTATAGGGAAAAGTCGGGGTCGTCCCGAAACACGAAACCCAATGTAAGTCAATGGGGAATAAAAGTCGGCAGTGAGAGGAGGACAGGAAACACACCTACAGTGCTCATTTGAATGCCAAAAGCATCAATGCTTCTTACTTAAGCTTGTCAACCTTAATTAACTTCATAATACAAGTTACGCACTGAAAAATGGGGGTTATTTGGCTACAGACTGTGGGGGGGGGAGGGCTGGCTCCAGGTTTTCATGTGCCCTGGGCGAAAGAGCGCCCCTTTAACACATACCACAACTCATCATGCTCCGATACGGCAGAGAAATAGCGGTATAATACAATGAAAAATACTTCACTTTTTACATCTCATGACGAGGCCCATCTATTTCTCCATACAGAATCATTGGTCCCATATAATGTTTGAAACAGTATATGATGAGCTCCACATAATGCTACAGTATATGTTGGTCCCCATGGATGAAGCTCCACTGTCTTATGGGCCCAAATAATGCTCCAAACATAATGGGCCCCATTTCTAATGCTCTAGTGTATAATGGGCCCTGTAAATGCTGCTCCAGTGTCTGATGTCCACCTTTGGAATGTTCCAGTGTATGGTGGGCCCCATCTATCATTCTCCAGAGTATAGTGCTCCCCAAAAATTGCTGTCCCAACATTGAAAACAATGAAATAAGTCTCCTCGCTAGGGAATCCTTGTACTTGTATGGACTCCTCGTCGTCCCCATCTTCCATCTCACTGCACAGTATTTCAACTTTGCAAGTGCTGTGATCCTGAGCAAGCAGGGGGGGCCCACTCGTTGGCGACGGCACTGGCACAGGGCCCCTAATAGTACGGTGGTGTGTCTGATGGCGGGTGGGCCGAACCTGCACTTTCATCTGCAGCTTCCTCTTTGTCACCGTGTAAGATGGAACTGTATATGGGAAGGGTAACCTGAGTTTCATCAGGGTCAGATTCAGGCCGTGTAGCGTGCGAGGGGAATGTAGTGGTCTGGGTCAATGTACCAGCAGATTCATCGAGCAGTGACTGGGCATCAGTGCACTTGTGTCGCCCCCAGGAGTACGGTCGCCACAGTGGCATTACCTTCTTCCTAGGGAGTGTGATGTCATGCTTGGGAGCAACGAACGATCTCTCTAGCAGGTTAACTGATTGGGCGGCGTTATTCCCATGAGTCATGACCCTCCAAACAGCGTTCATGAAGGCAAAGTGTTTGTTTTATGTGGGCAGTATGGTTGCAAAGCTGAACCTTAAAGGAATGTCCAGAAGGGCACCACCAGGAGTGGAGCCTACGGTTAAATTCGACTCCACCTGGGAAACCTCAACCATGCCAGCTACAGAACAGATGCACACATTGCAAGCTTAATTCCGTTAACGAACGAGACTACGTCATGCCCCGCGGTCCGAGTCCGGCTTACTAGAGGGACACGTGAGGCTCTGGCACATGAGATTGGCCAATAACTGGTGTGTCATGCCCTTACATGTCCGTGGCTGCATGTGCGCTACATTGAAAAGGCCAGCGTTTGTCGCTTACAGGTGCAGATAACCCGCTGAACAACGTTAGTGATGGGGATCACTGATTACAATTATTACCCGCGAACAATGATCTCCCAGTAAGTGCAGGTCAACCGCAGTTCCGGAATAAGGCCTAACTGTCATTCCTGAAAAAATGAAAAACTTACGTGTGCAAACCACAGGTGCTGTAGCTTGCTTAACAGCTCGCCAGCCGTTCTCACGCCCAGTATGGATTACACGTGATTGCACAAAGGTTAGAAAGGGTACCGTATCCCCAGATAACATGTATGGATAGCGTACACATTCAAAATATATGTCTATACATCAGGAGGCAGGCTCAGACGGTGTTAGGCCCAGTATGGATTGCACGTGATTGCACAAAGGTTAGAAAGGGTACCGTATCCCCAGATAACATGTATGGATAGCGTACACATTCAAAATATATGTCTATACATCAGGAGGCAGGCTCAGACGGTGTTAGGCCCAGTATGGATTGCACGTGATTGCACAAAGGTTAGAAAGGGTACCGTATCCCCAGATAACATGTATGGATAGCGTACACATTCAAAATATATGTCTATATACATCAGGAGGCAGGCTCAGACGGTGTTAGGCCCAGTATGGATTGCACGTGATTGCACAAAGGTTAGAAAGGGTACCGTATCCCCAGATAACATGTATGGATAGCGTACACATTCAAAATATATGTCTATACATCAGGAGGCAGGCTCAGACGGTGTTAGGCCCAGTATGGATTGCACAAAGGTTAGAAAGGGAACCGTATCCCCAGATAACATGTATGGATAGCGTACACATTCAAAATATATGTCTATACATCAGGAGGCAGGCTCAAACGGTGTCAGGCACAGTATGGATTTGACGGCCCAGACTACACAGCAGAGGAGCAGGGAAAGGTAAAGATTGCAAATGCTGGGGCCCTGCCCAAGCAAGGGGGGCCCACTCGTGGGCGTCGGTACTGGCACTGGGCCCCTCATAGTACGGCGATGTGTCTGACGGCGGGTGTGCACCACCACCGTCAGAGACACTTGATTGCACTATGAGGGACCCTGTGCCAGTGCCCGCGCCCAAGAGTCGGCCTACCCACCTGTCCAGGGCAACGGCACTCGCACGGTGTCATGCGCTAGGTGGTGACCCCGGCCATGGGGGGGGAGTCAGCACAGTTAGGGAGTTTTAGAAAGTGGCATATGTTGATGTGGGACATTCAGCTGATGCAAAAGGTGAAATAGGTCAAGTCCCAGGAAGAGGTGGACCAAAGCAAGCCATTTTTCTGTCACCCTATGTGTCATCAGGGGAAGGTGGGACAAAATCCTTGGAAACCCATGCGTGGTTCATTTTAATGAAGGTTAGATCATCCACATTTTGGGTTGACAGACGGGTCCTTTTTTCTGTCAGGATTGATCCAGCTGCACTGAAGACTCTTTCCGATAGCACACTTGCAGCTGGGCAAGCGAGCTCCTGTAAGGCATATTGGGCCAATTCAGGCCAGGTGTCCAGTTTAGCGGCCCAATAGTCAAAGGGGAATGACCTGTGTGGGAGAACATCGATATGGGAGGAAAAGTAGTTTGTAACCATAGTTGACAACTGCTGTCTCCTGTCACTTTCCATCGATGCAGTATTACCAGTTGTGTGAGCGGTACTTGAAAAATCAGTCCACAACATTGTCATGAAACCCCTGTCTCCAACGCCACTTCTGCTGTGTGCACCACGAACACCTCTGCCAAGCTGACCCCGGCCCGTACGGCTCGTGTGAGAACCATCACCGCTGCTGTGTGCTGGGAATGCCTCAAGCAACCGATTTACCAGAGTTGCTTGTTTATTAGCCAATGTTAGGTCAAGGTTCTCCTGTGGCATGATCTTTTGTAATTTGCCTTTATAGCATGGATCAAGGATGCTGGCCAACCAGTAGTCGTCATCGTTCATCATTTTGGCAATGCGGGGGTCCCTTTTTAGGATCTGCAAGGCATAATCTGACATGTGGGCCAATGTTCCCGGTGTCAATGATGCACTGCGAGTGTTGGTTGGAGGAGCACTTTCTGGCAAATCCACATCCCTCCAGTCACGCACAAACCCTGTACCAGACCTTGCCACGCCAACATTTTCACTTACCCCACGAGATGCATCCTCCTCCCCTAAGTAATCATCCCCATCATCCTCCTCCTCCTCCTCCTCTTCCTCCACCTCGTCCAGGTGAGGTCCCTGAGCAGACAATGGCTGAATGTCATCAAGGATTCCCTCCTCCTCTTCCTCCTCATCAACATTGGCTGCAGAAGCCTGCTCCTTAAGGTGCGTCAAAGTTTGCATGAGCAGACGCATAAGTGGGATGCTCATGCTTAGGATGGCGTCGTCTGCGCTTACCAGCCGTGTGCATTCCTCAAAACACTGAAGGACTTTACAGAGGTCTTTCAGCTTCGACCACTGCACACCTGTCAACTCCATGTCTGCTCTCAAAGTGCCTGGCCGTGTATCCTCCCACAAATGCATTATAGCCTGCCTCTGCTCGCACAGCCGCTCCACCATGTGCAGGGTGGAGTTCCACCTTGTTGCAATGTCGATAATGAGGCGGTGGTTGGGAAGGTGGAGCAATCGCTGCAGCTTCTGCATACGAACGGAGTGTACAGGCGACCGGCGGATGTGCGCGCACAGTCTTCGCACCTTCTGGAGCAGGGCTGTTAACTCCGGATAATTTTTGAGGAAGCACTGCACCACCAGGTTCAAGGTGTGAGCCAAGCAAGGTATGTGGCTGAGTTCTGAAAGGGCTATGGCTGCCACAAAATTACGGCCGTTATCACTAACTACCTTGCCTGCTTCAAGATGTACACTGCCCAGCCATGACTCAGTTTGTCGCTTCAAGTACTCGGCCAGCACCTCGGCGGTGTGTCTGTCGCCCAAACACATCATCTGCAACACAGTCTGCTGACGCTTTCCACTAGCTGCTCGATAGGGGGACACCTCGTGTGCAACAGTGGCAGCTGCAGATGGAGTGCTCGAACGACTGCGCTCTGTGGACGAGCTTTCGCTTCTGGAGGAGGAGGAGGAGGAGGAGGGTCGAACGCCTACAGCCAACTGTTTCCTATACCGTGGGCTAGGCAGCACTGTCCCACCACCGCTGTCCCCTGTGGACCCTGCATCCATCACATTAACCCAGTGCGCAGTGATGGACACGTAACGGCCCTGGCCATGCCGACTGGACCATGCATCAGTTGTGAGGTGCACCTTTCCGCTCACTGACTGCTTGAGTGCATGGACAATGTGGTCTTTCACATGATGGTGGAGGGCTGGGATGGCTTTGCGAGAGAAGAAGTGGCGACTGGGTAGGTCATAGCGTGGTACTGCATAGGCCATGAGTTCGCGGAAAGCTGCGCTTTCCACCAACCGAAAGGGCATCATCTCAAACGAGATTAGTTTGGCAATGTGGGCGTTCAAACCCAGTGTACGCGGATGAGAGACTGAGTACTTTCTTGACCTACTCATAGTGTCTGGGAGGGTGAGCTGGACTTGAGAGCTGCATATGGTGGAAGTAGCGGTGGACAGGGCGGACTGAGAGAGGGTTGATGATGGTGATGGAGTTGGTGTTCTTTCTGATGGCCTAGAATCAGTCTTTCGTTGATATAACAGTGGGATTCCCTGACTGCTGTGACCTTGCAACGACACCTCAACATTTGCTGCTGTGCTAACCGGTGGGCTTACAGTGGGGGAAACAATGTAGCGTTGCTGACTACCTTCGTTGTGATCAGTTGCACATGTGGCACTTGAGGTTTGGTGTTGTGTCCACGCTTGCAAGTGCATGCTGGTTAAATGTCTAAGCATGCAACTGGTATTCAAATTTTTCAGATTTTTCCCTCGGCTAAAGGTCTTTGCGCACTTCTTACAGATAACCTTGGCCTGATCATGAGGATTTTGTTCAAAAAAGTGCCACACTGCACTCTTCCTACTTTGGCAGACATTTTGCGGCCTAGCACGCTGTGATGTTTTGACCCTCTGGACAAGCTGTCCAGCAACTCTTTTGATTTTTGGAACCTGTCTTTGGAGTGCTCCGGGCCTGCCAGATAACAGCTGTTGCGATGTCGATGTCTGCTGTGGATGCTCCTCATCTGAGCTATTGGAAGCAGCACCCTCTTCCCCCAATGGATGCCAATCTGGGTCAACAACTGGGTCATCCATCACCTCCTCTTCTATGTCATGTGCACCTTCCTCTGTGTCACCGTGTATGGTGGTATAGTGTGCGGGAAGGGGCACCTGAGTCTCATCAGGGTCAGAATCTGGCTCTGTACACTGCGAGGACAATGTAGTGCTCTGAGTGAATGTACCAGCAGAATCATCCATCAGCGGCTGTGCATCAGTGCACTCCATGTCAGATTCATCTTGGCCTGTGTAATTCACCATTTGACTTGATAATCCAGGCATGGTATGTGAAAACAGCTCCATGGAGTAATCAGTAGTATGGCCTGCGTCATCCTTCAATCTTGGTTGGGGTGAAGGACACAAGGAAAGGTGTGGTTCATGAACATGAGCCTTCAATGACGACTCAGTGCTTTTACTTTTTACAACTGAAGAAGAGGAGGCGATAGAGCTGGAGGCTGAGTCAGCAATGTAAGACAAAACTTTTTCCTGATGCTCTGGCTTTAAAAGCGGTTTGCCAACTCCTAGAAAACTAAGCCTTCGAAGCCTTATGGAGACAGACGATGACGCAGGCTCAACATCTCCTGCATTCGGTCCTATTTCGCTCTTGCCACTACCATCAGATCCACCACCAACACCATCATTACCAGCTGCCAACCCCCGCCCAATTCCACGGCCTCTTCCACCAGCCTTCCTCATTTTTGGTAGAAATGTAGACAAAATCCAACAAACTATATAGTAATGTAAAACAAGGTACAAGGTGTCTATAGGACAGGGGAGATTTTGAATTTCTGCTCACACTAGTGGACACTGGACACTTTTGGATTGTGTGAGGCCCACTGAATATCTGAGCGCTATGTCATAGGCTCGATGGCACAGCTTTAACCAAAGTGATTAGAGGATAAGTGAGATTTTGAATTTCTGCAGACACTGGACACTTTTGGATTGTGTGAGGCCCACTGAATATCTGAGCGCTATGTCACAGGCTCGATGGCACAGCTTTGACCAAAGTGACTAGAGGATAAGTGAGATTTTGAATTTCTGCAGACACTGGACACTTTTGGATTGTGTGAGGCCCACTGAATATCTGAGCGCTATGTCACAGGCTCGATGGCACAGCTGTGACCAAAGTGACTAGAGGATAAGTGAGATTTTGAAGTTCTGCTCACACTAGTGGACACTGGACACTTTTGGATTGTGTGAGGCCCACTGAATATCTGAGCGCTATGTCACAGGCTCGATGGCACAGCTGTGACCAAAGTGACTAGAGGATAAGTGAGATTTTGAATTTCTGCTCACACTAGTGGACACTGGACACTTTTGGATTGTGTGAGGCCCACTGAATATCTGAGCGCTATGTCACAGGCTCGATGGCACAGCTGTGACCAAAGAGACTAGAGGATAAGGGAGATTTTGAATTTCTGCAGACACTTGTGGACACTGGACACTTTTGGATTGTGTGAGGCCCACTGAATATCACACCGCTATGTCACAGGCAGAAATTGGCTAGTGTATCACAAACTACAAGGTGTATGTAGAATTGGGCAGAGTAGGAATCTCCCTAGAGTGCAGGTCTGTAAGAACGGAACATGTCCTTGACTTATTCTCACAGAGTGACACAGATAGCTTCACTGTGGCTGTGATAACAGCCGTTACACGGTACTGTGTGAGGAGCGTACACCGCTGTATGGTGTGAAAAAATGCACGCTCAGTACCTCAGCAGGACAAAAAAAAAATTTGGGATTGCTTTTAAAAAAGCAGTTTGCGGAGCAGTGGGTAAACAGCAATGCATGAATGTCAGGAAGCCTTAGAAGGCAGCCCAACAACCAACACCACTGATACACCACTATATAGCCTCCCCTTGCACTGCACACACAGTGACTGGTGTGTTGTACAGGCAAAATCGCTAGCAGCAGAAGCAGTTTTTTTTTCTTCTCAGCAGGACAAAAAAAAAAATTGGGATTGCTTTTAAAAAAGCAGTTTGCGGAGCAGTGGGTAAACAGCAATGCAGGAATGTCAGGAAGCCTTAGAAGGCAGCCCAACAACCAACACCACTGATACACCACTATATAGCCTCCCCTTGCACTGCACACACAGTGACTGGTGTGTTGTACAGGCAAAATCGCTAGCAGCAGAAGCAGTTTTTTTTTCTTCTCAGCAGGACAAAAAAAAAAATTGGGATTGCTTTTAAAAAAGCAGTTTGCGGAGCAGTGGGTAAACAGCAATGCAGGAATGTCAGGAAGCCTTAGAAGGCAGCCCAACAACCAACACCACTGATACACCACTATATAGCCTCCCCTTGCACTGCACACACAGTGACTGGTGTGTTGTACAGGCAAAATCGCTAGCAGCAGAAGCAGTTTTTTTTCTTCTCAGCAGGACAAAAAAAAAATTGGGATTGCTTTTAAAAAAGCAGTTTGCGGAGCAGTGGGTAAACAGCAAAGCAGGAATGTCAGGAAGCCTTAGAAGGCAGCCCAACAACCAACACCACTGATACACCACTCTATAGCCTCCCCTTGCACTGCACACACAGTGACTGGTGTGTTGTACAGGCAAAATCGCTAGCAGCAGAAGCAGTTTTTGGTGTCTTCTTCCCTGCCTAACGCTCTCCCTACAAAATCAGCAGCAGCAGCAGCTCTCTCTATTCTGAGATCAGCATGAGTAACATGGCGGTCGGCGTGCACGCCCTTTTATACCCCCTGTGACGCCCCCCAAAGCAAGCCAATCACTTGCATGCCCTTCTGAAAGATGGTGGTGACCCGTGCCTATGTCATCACGTTGCCCACAGTGTCCGTGGATCCTGATTGGCTGAAAAAGAGCGCAAAACAAACTTTTGAAACGCGACTTTGGCGCGTAAGTCGCCGACCTCGTGGCCGACCTCATCCTAGGGTCGGGTTTCGTTTCATGAAACCCGACTTTGCCAAAAGTCGGCGACTTTTGAAATTTTTCGACCCGTTTCGCTCAACTCTAGTAATAAGTTGTGTTTTTTCTGTGGAGATGCCTCGCATATTATTTCTGTCTGTCCCAAACGAGAGAAACGCTTTGCACACACGTTTTCTGTTGGGGGTGTTCAACCTAAGTTTCTTCTGGCTATTACTCTGATCTGCTCCCTGTCCACATTTTCCGCCAAGGCATTTGTAGATTCGGGAGCAGCCCTAAACCTAATGGACTTGGATTTTGCTAAACGTTGTGGATTTCCGGTGACACCTCTGCGGACGCCTATCCCTTTGAGGGGAATTGATGCTACTCCTTTGGCTAAAAATAAACCCCAGTTTTGGACCCAGGTGGTAATGCGGGTCGCCCCAGACCATCAAGAAAATTGCAGATTTCTGGTGTTGCATAATCTGCATGATATTGTTGTTCTGGGGTTTCCCTGGTTACAGATTCATAATCCAGTTTTGGATTGGAAATCTGTGTCTGTGGTGAGTTGGGGTTGTCGGTGTGCCTTCAGTGAGGCTCCGGTGTTTTCCACCTCTCCTCAGTCGCATGATGTTCCTGATTATTTGGCGGACTTTTATGATGTATTTAGTGAGAATGAGTCTGCGTCTCTGCCTCCTCATAGGAGTTATGACTGTGCAATTGAACTGAGCCCGGGGTGTAAATTTCCCAAGGGTCGGCTCTTCAATTTATCTGTACCCGAGCACGAGGCTATGCGATCCTATATTAAGGAGGCGTTGGAGAAGGGTCATATTAGACCATCCTCGTCACCCTTGGGTGCCGTTTTTTTTTTTTTGTAGCCAAAAAGGATGGATCATTAAGACCTTGTATTGATTATCGGGCCCTCAACAAAATTACTGTTAAATATCAGTATCCGTTACCCCTGATTTCTGATCTATTCTCCAGAGTTAAAGGTGCTTGCTGGTTTACCAAGCTTGACTTCAGGGGGGCGTATAATCTTATTCGCATTAAGCATGGGGATGAATGGAAGACGGCGTTTAATACTCCGGAGGGACATTTTGAGTACCTGGTGATGCCTTTTGGGCTCACTAATGCCCCTTCTGTCTTCCAGTGCTTCATGAACGATATTTTCCGAGATTTTGTCGATAAATTTTTGATTATCTATCTGGATGATATTTTGATCTTCTCCAAGGATTGTGATTCTCATGTGGAACATATTTGGACTGTGTTCCGGACTTTGAGGGAGAATTCCCTGTATGTCAAGGGATCTAAATGCCTTTTTGGAGTACAGAGGATTTCTTTTTTGGGATTTATTTTGTCCCCGTCAACTATTGAAATGGACCCGGCCAAGGTACAGGCCATTCACGATTGGGTTCAGCCCACTTCTTTGAAGGCCCTCCAGAAGTTTTTGGGTTTTGCTAATTTTTATCGGAAATTTATAGCAAAATTTTCTAGTATTGCCAAGCCATTGACTGATTTGACTAAAAAGGGTGCTGATGTGTTAAATTGGTCTCCAGAGGCTGTTTCTTCCTTTCAGGAGTTGAAGCGAAGATTCACCTCCGCCCCGGTTTTGCGGCAACCTGATGCCTCACTTTCATTCCAGGTAGAGGTGGATGCTTCTGAGATTGGTGCAGGAGCTGTTTTGTCCCAAAAGGATCCTGTAACATCTAAAATGAATCCCTGTGCTTTCTTTTCCCGAAAGTTCTCTCCATCTGAACGTAACTATGATGTGGGGAATAGGGAACTGTTGGCCATGAAATGGGCATTTGAGGAGTGGAGACATTGGTTGGAGGGAGCTAAGCATCAAGTCGTGGTCCTCACTGACCACAAGAATTTGATTTACCTAGAGTCGGCTAAGCGGTTGAACCCTAGACAGGCTAGGTGGGCCTTGTTTTTTACACGTTTTGATTTTGTGGTTTCTTTTCTTCCTGGAACAAAGAATGTCAAGGCAGACGCCCTCTCTAGGAGCTTCCTTGCTGATTCTCCTGTGGTGACCAAGCCTGCTACCATCTTAGGCGAAGGGGTAGTTCTTTCTGCCATCTCGCCCGATTTGAGACGTGCTCTGGAAGAGTTCCAGGAGGACAAACCTGAGCGTTGTCCCAGTGGAAAGTTGTATGTTCCTGACCAGTGGAAGAAGAGAGTGATGTCTGAAGTTCATTGCTCTGCTTTGGCTGGTCATCCAGGTATTTTTGGTACCTAGATCTGGTGAGTCGTTTTTTTTGGTGGCCCTCCTTGTCTCGTGATGTCAGGAATTTTGTGCAGTCCTGTGGGACGTGCTCCCGGTCTAAATCGTGTTCTCGCTCTAGTGGGTTGTTGATGCCTTTGCCTGTCCCCAAGAGGCCATGGACCCATATTTCAATGGATTTCATCTCTGATATGCCGGTCTCTCAGAGGATGACTGTTATTTGGGTGATTTGTGATAGGTTCTCTAAGATGGTTCATCTTGTACCACTCCCTAAGTTGCCGTCTTCCTCTGAGTTGGTGCCCCTGTTTTTACAACAGGTGGTTCGTTTGCACGGGATTCCTGAGAACATTGTATCTGACAGAGGAGTGCAGTTTGTGTCTAGATTTTGGAGAACTTTCTGTTCCAGGCTGGGAATTCAGTTGTCCTTCTCCTCTGCTTTTCACCCTCAGACCAATGGGCAGACAGAGAGAACAAACCAGACCTTGGAGTCATATTTGAGATGTTTTATTTCTGCTGATCAGGATGATTGGGTTTCATTTTTGCCCTTGGCCGAATTTGCTTTGAATAATAGAGCTAGTTCTGCCACTTTGATGTCACCTTTTTTTTGTAACTTTGGGTTTCATCCTCGATTCTCTTCAGGGCAGGTGGAGCCCTCTGCCTGCCCAGGTGTTGACACTGTGGTGGAGAGAATGCACCAGATCTGGGACCAAGTGGTGGATAAGTTATCTCTCTTCCAGGAGAAGGCCCAGCGGTTTTCCAACCGACATAGGACCATTGGTCCCCAGTTTAAGGTTGGTGATATGGTGTGGTTATCATCAAAAAATATTGCTATGAAGGTGGCTTCAGATAAGTTTAAGCCTAGATTTATTGGACCTTACAAGATTGTGGAGATTATTAATCCGGTCTCTTTTCGTTTGGCTCTTCCTGTCACATTTAAAATCCATAATGTGTTCCATAAATCTTTGTTGAAGAGGTTTGTTGAACCTGTTGTTTCGGGGGTGGCACCTCCAGACCCTGTATTGGTTGAAGGTAACATGGAGTATGAGGTAGAGAAAGTACTGGATTCCCGTCTGGCTAGACGGAGACTCCAGTATTTGGTTAAGTGGAAGGGTTATGGTCAGGAGGATAATTCCTGTGTCTCCGCCTCTGATATTCATGCCAAACGATTGGTGCGTGCCTTTCATCGGGCTCACCCTGATCGCCCTGGTGGCATAGTTGAGGGTTCGGTGACCCCTCCTCAAGGGGGAGGTACTGTTGTGAGTTCATTTTCCCCTTCATTACTGAGGCCCGAGGAACTCCCTCTTCTGGTAAAGAAAGGTAGTGAGCCTGATTGTCAAACACCTGGGGCTGATGATTGTGACTGGCTGAGTGGAGTTACGGACTGGATATAATGCTGCCGACGCCCTTGTGCCCTGCGGGTGATTTCTCTGTGGGATCCTTGGAGACCAGTCTGAATTCCTGCTCCTCCAAAGCTAAGTTTGCTGCTCGGCCTTTTGCTTTTGTGCTTTGACTTTGTTTTTGCTTTGTTTTTCTGGATTTCTGCCATTCCCTGCTGGGGTGTGCTGAATTCATTTAGCTCTGTCTTCTGAAAATACCAGAGTGCTGATTCAGTTTTTGAAGCCTAGCTGCTTCAGGGCCTTTTTCATATCAGCTGGTTGGCTTATGTCTTTGATAGGGTTTTGGCAGATTGCAGACAGCAGTCTTCCTATACTTTCCTGTCTAGGTAGTTTTGGGGCCCCGTCTTTGCTCAGTCTAGCTTTCTGTCTGTGTTAGTATTTTCATCTTGCTTCACCGTCATTATATGTTGGGGGCTGCCTTTTGCTTTGGGGTCTGGTCTGGGGCAGTTTAGATTTCCCCTTTCTTTCTTTAGGCCTATGTATTTCTCCGGCTGTGATCGAGGGGTCTAGGGCATCGTAGGAACCCCCCACGGCTACTGCTAGTTGTGTTGATAGGTTCAGGGGTCTGCAATCTGATAGTTGCCAACTTCTCTGGTTTTCTGGACTTAGCTTGTATTTCTGCTTTTGCCTCCTATGGTGACTCATTCATAACAGTACACCTTCGCGGCTTTCTCTGGGTGACCGTTGGGATATACGTTCACCAGGCAAATCTTCGCACAGGACTTGTCCCAGAGACCTTCTCCGCAGACTTCTGTGCATGAAGAAGATTTTGTGGTATGACTTGCAGTTTGAGCTGCGTCCTCCCTGCCATGGCTCGTGGTGGGGGAAGGAGTACGTGTAGAGTCAGGACGGTATGGGTGGAGTGCTTGTACGTGATCCTCACTGTTACACTCCATACACTTAATTGTAGTTTTACAGTCTTTAGCAAGGTGTTCAGTAGAAGCACAACATCTGTAGCATACCCCTAACTTTTTTAGAAGTTCCTTGCGTTCTTGGAGCGGTTTCTTCCTGAAGCCGATGCACTTTTTTAAGGGATGTGGCTTCTTGTGGATGGGACACTCACGATTTGGGTTCTCTATCTTTTCACCCTTGTTGCTCTTGCCTGGGGCTGATGTTGGTAAGGGAAGAATATCCGTCTTCTTCACTGACACTGGACCCCTGCGGTTTCTGTCATTCGAGCGTGTGCTCACGTATTTAGAGGGAGGTGAAGCTGGGCCACTGGATTCTCTGTAGGAAAAGCTTGGGTTGTTCTTACGCTCTGCAATGTCTTTTATAAACTCACAGAAGTAGGAGAACGGAGGAAATGACACTTGATGGTCTTTCTTGTATTTTGACCCTATTGCAGTCCACTTCTCTTGTACATTTGAAGCTCAACAAAAGGATAATTCATAGGCAATAATGATATATGACAAAATAGATTTATTAGAAAACAATTTAAAAACATGTGCCAAGATATGGGGAAAGAAGGGGGTGGGCTATAGACTCACCACCATGATCATGAATCGACATGCATATCCAGTCAACAGACAGTACAGTATTAGAGGGGATGATATGTCTGCTATATATGATCAAATCAATAACATGTCATAATGACATAAACAATTAGAAAAAGAATATATTAAATAAGACCCTCATCTCCACATGATGATAATAATAGCACTTGTGTACCCTGTATAACATATAGCCAAATGGCATAACAGAAAAAAATTTCTTTTCTTTAATGATGAAATTACCTCCAAGGGATAACACAGAAGTAACGCTGTCAGCTGGAAGCTGCACGTCCGCCCCGACGCGCGTTTCGGTCTCCTTCTTCAGGGGGCCTGTGGCTGGTGATGTGATTGGCATTTTTATATAGAGCCCACGGCGGCAAAATCTCAGCCGCAAACCGGAAGTAATGCTCCTAACCCGGAAGTGACGGGCCGCGTTGTCAAGCCAACCGGGACGCCAGTCGGCGACGGCGTCAGGCGGGGGGAGGAGCCGGGGCGGGCCCACCACACCCACCGCCATGTGACACCGCAGGCAGACAGACGTAGCGGCGAAAAGACAACACGCTCGTACAGGGTAAGAACACAGTTTTGCCGGCACCATCACCAATCCACAGAACCAGCTACAAAAACAGTGGATAGGTACAAATTACCCAAAAAAAAAAAATTACAAGCTATTAACGTGACGGCCAAATTTTATATAAATACACACTATGACCCATAAAGATACCACAAGGCCCATCAAACATCAACATCACATGTGGACATACAATCAATATCAAAGTCGCAGATTGTATACATGTACATAACAGGATATTTAATGTTAACATAATTACATATGTACAATCATATTTTAATAACATAACCACATAATATACATAATACATCTGTCCACATGAACCACAAGATTCATTCTTCAGTGTAGTTTAAAGATGATTCCAAGGATGTCGTCACGAATATGTAAACAACTGGGAACCGAATACACCATTGTTAGAGTAGCAGTATCAGAATATCACGGCAATAAAGGCTAAAAACAAATATAAAAATAAAAAGGTTAAAATAAAGATCAATAGCAAAAAACCAAACCCACAATGACGGGAGCAGGGAGTTTATATAAATGAAGAATAACTGATGTTCTCATTGAGTCCAGATGGATGGACCGTGCCAAGGGTCCATATCCACCTGGACTCAAGTTGGGCCAGTTTTACATTTAGACCCCCACCACGAATATCAACGTCAAGCATATCAATGCCACGTACTCTCAAAAGGCTGCTATTACAATTATGATAATTCTTAAAGTGGCGGGGGATCGTCTTTAATGATGCTGCATCATCAGTGGCCGCTGCTGCCTCTATACCTAATACATGCTCTCGGACCCGAATCTTTAAAAATCTAGTTGTCATGCCCACGTAGATTTTATCACATGGGCATACCGTATAATATATCACGTGTCTACTTGTACACGTGATCCGTTTTTTGATCTTATATTTACGAGAGCCATCTTGATTGACAAACATGTCAATACGATCAATATTGGTACAGGCGACACAGCGGCCACATGGGAAACAACCATTTTTCTGCACAATCCTATCCAAAAAAGTATTTCCAGATTCAGCAGTATAATGGCTGCGAACCAACCGATCTTGTAAGTTTCTAGATCGCCTGACGGCGATTGCAGCCCTTTCTGGAAGCAGTTTAGAAATAACTGGATTGGCCCTTAAAATAAACCATGACTTATCAAGAATTTTCCTCATAAGTCCAAACTGAGAGTGGAAATTCGTCACAAATCTCGTAGTATCCTTACTCTTTATTGGTTTATTACCATAAAGGAGGCTATTTCTTGTTGAATATCTGGCCCTATTGAAGGCTTTTTTAATCATACGGTTACTGTACCCACGTTCTTTTAATCTCACACCCAGATCACCAGCTTGTTTATAAAATTCCTCATCGGTCGAACATAGTCTACGCAATCTAAGATACTGTCCAGTAGGGACAGACTGGATCATATGACCAGGGTGGGAGGATTGAGCATGGAGCAGCATATTAGTAGCAGTTGGTTTGCGGTAGATATTAGTTTGTACCTCACCATTAGCATCCTTCTGGAGAAGTACATCCAAAAATTCAATACTATTCACATCATATTTATAAGTAATAAAGATATTTAATTCATTATCATTAAGAGATGACATGAATATTTGAAGGTCATCATTAGATCCCTGCCAGATCAACAAAATGTCGTCGATGTACCGCGTCCACGAAAGGACGCGGCACATCGAAGACGATTGATCAGGCAGGGAGAGGTCTCTCTCCCACAGCCCCAGGAACAGGTTCTGGCAGGGATCTAAGAATTTTTAAAGATTCGGGTCCGAGAGCATGTATTAGGTATAGAGGCAGCAGCGGCCACTGATGATGCAGCATCATTAAAGACGATCCCCCGCCACTTTAAGAATTATCATAATTGTAATAGCAGCCTTTTGAGAGTACGTGGCATTGATATGCTTGACGTTGATATTCGTGGTGGGGGTCTAAATGTAAAACTGGCCCAACTTGAGTCCAGGTGGATATGGACCCTTGGCACGGTCCATCCATCTGGACTCAATGAGAACATCAGTTATTCTTCATTTATATAAACTCCCTGCTCCCGTCATTGTGGGTTTGGTTTTTTGCTATTGATCTTTATTTTAACCTTTTTATTTTTATATTTGTTTTTAGCCTTTATTGCCGTGATATTCTGATACTGCTACTCTAACAGTGGTGTATTCGGTTCCCAGTTGTTTACATATTCGTGACGACATCCTTGGAATCATCTTTAAACTACACTGAAGAATGAATCTTGTGGTTCATGTGGACAGATGTATTATGTATATTATGTGGTTATGTTATTAAAATATGATTGTACATATGTAATTATGTTAACATTAAATATCCTGTTATGTACATGTATACAATCTGCGACTTTGATATTGATTGTATGTCCACATGTGATGTTGATGTTTGATGGGCCTTGTGGTATCTTTATGGGTCATAGTGTGTATTTATATAAAATTTGGCCGTCACGTTAATAGCTTGTAATTTTTTTTTTTTTGGGTAATTTGTACCTATCCACTGTTTTTGTAGCTGGTTCTGTGGATTGGTGATGGTGCCGGCAAAACTGTGTTCTTACCCTGTACGAGCGTGTTGTCTTTTCGCCGCTACGTCTGTCTGCCTGCGGTGTCACATGGCGGTGGGTGTGGTGGGCCCGCCCCGGCTCCTCCCCCGCCTGACGCCGTCGCCGACTGGCGTCCCGGTTGGCTTGACAACGCGGCCCGTCACTTCCGGGTTAGGAGCATTACTTCCGGTTTGCGGCTGAGATTTTGCCACCGTGGGCTCTATATAAAAATGCCAATCACATCACCAGCCACAGGCCCACTGAAGAAGGAGACCGAAACGCGCGTCGGGGCGGATGTGCAGCTTCCAGCTGACAGCGGTACTTCTGTGTTATCCCTTGGAGGTAATTTCATCATTAAAGAAAAGAAATTTTTTTTCTGTTATGCCATTTGGCTATATGTTATCCAGGGTACACAAGTGCTATTATTATCATCATGTGGAGATGAGGGTCTTATTTAATATATTCTTTTTCTAATTGTTTATGTCATTATGACATGTTATTGATTTGATCATATATAGCAGACATATCATCCCCTCTAATACTGTACTGTCTGTTGACTGGATATGCATGTCGATTCATGATCATGGCGGTGAGCCTATAGCCCACCCCCTTCTTTCCCCATATCTTGGCACATGTTTTTAAATTGTTTTCTAATAAATCTATTTTGTCATATATCATTATTGCCTATGAATCATCCTTTTGTTGAGCTTCATCTGTATTTTGATGATAGGCGTATTTAATCCATATGCACATGACTCATGAGAGTTATTGGTAAATATCATGTGTATTTGTCTGGTTTGTTGGCTATTTCTCTTGTACATTGTATGGTAGCTTGGAGATAATGGGGTTTACTCCACGAGCAGTGTCCAGGTAGCTAAGGCCAGGTAGGTGGGTGTCTGCCTTGGCCAGCTGGAGCTCTAACAGCAGGTCACTGAGCTCTAGGAACTTTGAACTGTCCTTGCTGGATATCTTTGGAAAACTCTGTAGTCGCTTGAACAGTGCATCCTCTATGGCTTCTGGAATGCCAAAGTTTCTCTCTAGTCTTACAGACCTGAGTCTCTTGACACGCTCTGTGGATTGTGGTCCTAACCATCTGATCAGCAGGTCCAGCTTTTCCGCAGCAGTGATGCCGAGGTCACCAGTTACGGTTCTAAAGGCACTTTTCCAACCTCTGTAATTTTCAGGTTGGTCGTCGAACCTTGTGAGACCGGTTTTAGTAAGTTCACGGTGAATCATGTACCTTGCGAAGTCGGACATGTCTGTTCTTTCTGACTTAGGATGCACAATTGTAGGCTGAGCGGTGTTGTACATAGAGGTGGAGAAGTCTTGGCCTTGAAACATGGGGAAGTATGGAGTGGCATATGCATTTAGTCCAGCAACTGGTTTGGTGGGTATAGTTTCTGCTACATGTGGAGGTGGCACTGTGTGGTTGTCGAGGGTATAATGACCTTGAATGCAGGATTCTGTAAGTGGATCAGCATCCTGGTGCTCTAGAGAAGCGTCAACACCATCAAGAGTGTTAGTGATGATCTGCGGTTCGCCATCTTGACTTAGCACGTAGTCTCTTGTGCGTTCAATAGGGTCTTCTGCCTCCATTTCACACAAACTGACGCTGTCTCTTTGACTCCCACTGACAGCCTGCTCGAGTACCTTTAATTCTGCCATGGCTGTTGCATGCTCACATTCCTTCTCTAGAGCTTCCTTTTCCGCTTTCACGCGTGCCGCTTCTGCATCCATTTCTGCTCTATTTTGTGCAGCAGCTGCGTCCATTTCTGCTCTCTTTTGTGCAACAGCTGCGTCCATTTCTGCTCTCTTTTGTGCAAAGGCAGCTTGTACCTTAGTAGTTTCAGCCTTAGCATGTGCTCTTATAAGCTGCTCAGTAAGAGTAGAATATTTTGATGAACTTGACCTAGATGAACGTTTTGAGTGCTTACACGATTTGGATGAGCGAGTTAATGCATCTGGTGTTCGTGCGATTCTAGCCTCTATCTTGGCTTTAATGTCACGTACAGTGCAGTCTCTTTCAGAATTAAGCGGCTGGAAACCTTGCAATTCGTTTAAAGTCTCTGGGAGATTCAGTTTCTTCAGGAGAATAATGTATTGGTCACTCTTCTCCATATACATTTGGTATGCTGTGCATAATTGTTCTAGGACTCCCTCTGGTGGTAACTCATGAGAAGCAGGCCTTGATGCAGTGTCTATATGACTCAGCACTTTCTTCCATACTGAAGACACATCACTATATAATTCACATTTTGCAGTCTCTAAATTCTCCATGACTTTCCATGTGGGTTTGACTGTACGTTTTCCCCTTTCGCTAGATGGTGGATGGGGGTCTGGGTCTCTTTCCTGTGCTTGTAAGTCTGGTAGGGACATTGTATTCCTTGTTTCAGACATGATTAGATTGCAGGCAGGAAGAGTTGATGATGGGGGTTATACTTCCCACTGTTCAGCAACAGGAAATACACAGAGACTCTGCACAGAGTTGATACTTTGTATCTAATGCTGGATCAGCTGCAGGGTCCTGTGTAATGATGGGAGTTATATTCCTCTCTGTTCAGCTGCAGTGTGTAGCTTCTATGCACGCTGGGGTCTGGCTGGAACTGGGTTACAGTCTATCTGGGAAATGTCCTTTTCCACTGAGATTTAGCACAGACCTTGAGTTACTGTCTCTGAAGGCAGGTTATTCCTTTTTACTATTCTGACTCATGAATATGTAGAACGTATGGTGCCTGGATAGACCTCTCTTTCTGGGCCCCTTCCGTATCGACCTGTACTCACGTTCATACCGATTAATCAGACAGCTTAACTCAGCCACGATCTCATGTAAGAAGACTCCAGGAAAAGAGGGATGCTTTAACTGAAATTCTTGTATTATGATGAAAGCAGCAGGTAAAAAGGAATATTCTTCAGAGGACATGTAACAGGATGCATACAGATGGAGGGACGATCACAAAATGGAGAATAAAGGAGGGAACAAAGATACATCACAGGACTACAGGGAGAGAGTTGGAACAAAATACAGGGAAAGGCAAACTTCTGCCTAGCAACAGAGATGCAACACAAACAATGCAAATATTAAATGATTTCCCAAGTCGTGGGACATGACAGTACCGTATCCCCAGATAACATGTATGGATAGCATAGTGTACACATTCAAAATATATGTGTATAGATCAGGAGGCAGGCTCAAATGGTGTCAGGCCCAGTATGGATTACACGTGATTGCACAAAGGTGAGAAAGGGTACCGTATCCCCGGATAACATGTATGGATAGCACAGTGTACACATTCAAAATATGTCTAAAGATCAGGAGGCAGGCTCAAACGGTGTCAGGCCCAGTATGGATTACACGTGATTGCACAAAAGTGAGAAAGGGCACCGTATCACCGGATAACATGTATGGATAGCATAGTGTACACATTCAAAATATATGTCTATAGATCAGGAGGCAGGCTCAAACGGTGTCAGGCCCAGTATGGATTACACGTGATTGCACAAAGGTGAGAAAAGGTAACGTATCCCCGGATAACATGTATGGATAGCATAGTGTACACATTCAAAATATATGTCTATAGATCAGGAGGCAGGCTCAAACGGTGTCAGGCCCAGTATGGATTACACGTGATTGCACAAAGGTGAGAAAGGGTACCGTATCCCCGGATAACATGTATGGATAGCATAGTGTATACATTCAAAATATATGTGTATAGATCAGGAGGCAGGCTCAGACGGTGTCAGGCCCAGTATGGATTACACGTGATTGCACAAAGGTGAGAAAGGGTACCGTATCCCCAGATAACATGTATGGATAGCATAGTGTATACATTCAAAATATATGTGTATAGATCAGGAGGCAGGCTCAGACGGTGTCAGGCCCAGTATGGATTACACGTGATTGCACAAAGGTGAGAAAGGGCACCGTATCCCTGGAAAACATGTATGGATTGCATAGTGTACACATTCAAAATATATGTCTATAGATCAGGAGGCAGGCTCAAACGGTGTCAGGCCCAGTATGGATTGCACGTGATTGCACAAAGGTGAGAAAGGGTACCCTATCCCCGGATAACATGTATGGATAGCTTAGTGTACACATTCAAAATATATGTCTATAGATCAGGAGGCAGGCTCAGATGGTGTCAGGCCCAGTATGGAATACACGTGATTGCACAAAGGTGAGAAAGGCTACCGTATCCCCGGATAACATGTATGGATAGCATAGTGTACACATTCAAAATATATGTCTATAGATCAGGAGGTAGGCTCAGACGGTGTCAGGCCCAGTATGGATTACACGTGATTGCACAAAGGTGAGAAAGGGTACTGTATCCCCGGATAACATGTATGGATAGCATAGTGTACACATTCAAAATATATGTGTATAGATCAGGAGGCAGGCTCAAACGGTGTCAGGCACAGTATGGATTACACGTGATTGCACAAAGGTGAGAAAGGGTACCGTATCCCCGGATAACATGTATGGATAGCATAGTGTACACATTCAAAATATATGTCTATAGATCAGGAGGCAGGCTCAGATGGTGTCAGGCCCAGTATGGATTACACGTGATTGCACAAAGGTGAGAAAGGGTACCGTATCCCCGGATAACATGTATGGATAGCATAGTGTACACATTCAAAATATATGTCTATAGATCAGGAGGCAGGCTCAGACGGTGTCAGGCCCAGTATGGATTACACGTGATTGCACAAAGGTGAGAAAGGGTACCGTATCCCCGGATAACATGTATGGATAGCATAGTGTACACATTCAAAATATGTCTATAGATCAAGAGGCAGGCTCAAACGGTGTCAGGCCCAGTATGGATTACACGTGATTGCACAAAGGTGAGAAAGGGTACCGTATCCCCGGATAACATTTACGGATAGCATAGTGTACACATTCAAAATATATGTGTATAGATCAGGAGGCAGGCTCAGACGGTGTCAGGCCCAGTATGGATTACACGTGATTGCACAAAGGTGAGAAAGGGTACCCTATCCCCGGATAACATGTATGGATAGCATAGTGTACACATTCAAAATATATGTGTATAGATCAGGAGGCAGGCTCAGACGGTGTCAGGCCCAGTATGGATTACACGTGATTGCACAAAGGTGAGAAAGGGTACCGTATCCCCGGATAACATGTATGGATAGCATAGTGTACACATTCAAAATATATGTGTATAGATCAGGAGGCAGGTTCAGACGGTGTCAGGCCTAGTATGGATTACACGTGATTGCACAAAGGTGAGAAAGGGTACCGTATCCCCGGATAACATGTATGGATAGCATAGTGTACACATTCAAAATATATGTCTATAGATCAGGAGGCAGGCTCAAACGGTGTCAGGCCCAGTATGGATTACACGTGATTGCACAAAGGTGAGAAAGGGTACCGTATCCCGGATAACATTTATGGAGAGCATAGTGTACACATTCAAAATATATGTGTATAGATCAGGAGGCAGGCTCAGACGGTGTCAGGCCCAGTATGGATTACACGTGATTGCACAAAGGTGAGAAAGGGTACCGTATCCCCGGATAACATGTATGGATAGCATGGTGTACACATTCAAAATATATGTGTATAGATCAGGAGGCAGGCTCAGACGGTGTCAGGCCCAGTATGGCTTACACGTGATTGCACAAAGGTGAGAAAGGGTACCGTATTCCCGGATAACATGTATGGATAGCATAGTGTACACATTCAAAATATATGTCTATAGATCAGGAGGCAGGCTCAGACGGTGTCAGGCCCAGTATGGATTTGACGGCCCAGACTACACAGCGGAGGAGCAGGGAGAAGTAAAGATTGAAAATGCTGTGGCCCTGCCCAAGCAAAGGGGGCCCACTCGTGGGCATCGGTACTGGCACTGGGCCCCTCATAGTACGGAGGTGTGTCTGACGGCGGGTGTGCACCCCCACCGTCAGAGACACTTGATTGCACTATGAGGGACCCTGTGCCAGTGCCCGCGCCCAAGAGTCGGCCTACCCACCGGTCCAGGGCAACGGCACTTGCACGGTTTCGTGCGCTAGGTGGTGACCCCGGCCATGGGGGGGAGGCAGCACAGTTAGGGAGTTTTAGAAAGTGGCATATGTTGATGTTGGACATTCAGCTGATGCAAAAGGCGAAATTGTTCAAGTCCCAGGAAGAGGAGGACCAAAGCAAGCCATTTTTCTGTCACCCTATGTGTCATCAGGGGAAGGTGGGACAAAATCCTTGGAAACCCATGCATGGTTCATTTTAATGAAGGTTAGATCATCCACATTTTGGGTTGACAGACGGGTCCTTTTTTCTGTCAGGATTGATCCAGCAGCACTGAAGACTCTTTCCGATAGCACACTTGCAGCTGGGCAAGCGAGCTCCTGTAAGGCATATTGTGCCAATTCAGGCCAGGTGTCCAGTTTAGCGGCCCGATAGTCAAAAGGGAATGACCTGTGCGGGAGAACATCGATATAGGAGGAAAAGTAATTTGTAACCATAGTTGACAACTGCTGTCTCCTGTCACTTTCCATCGATGCAGTATTACCAGTTGTGTGAGCGGTACTTGAAAAAGTCCACAACATTGTCATGAAACCCCTGTCTCCAACGCCACTTCTGCTGTGTGCACCACGAACACCTCTGCCAAGTTGCCCCCGGCCCGTACGGCTCGTGTGAGAACCATCACTGCTGCTGTGTGCTGGGAATGCCTCAACCAACTGGTGTACCAGAGTTGCTTGTTTATTAGTCAATATTAGGTTAAGGTTCTCGTGTGGCATGATGTTTTGTAATTTGCCTTTATAGCGTTGATCCAGGATGCTGGCCAACAAGTAGTCATCATCATTCATCATTTTGGCAATGCGGGAGTCCCTTTTTAGGATCTGCAAGGCATAATCTGACATGTGGGCCAATGTTCCCGGTGTCAGTGATGCACTGCGAGTGCTGGTTGGAGGAGCACTTTCTGGCAAATCCACATCCTTCCAGTCACGCACAAACCCTGAACCAGACCTTGCCACGCCAACATTTTCACTTGCCCCACGAGATGCATCCTCCTCCCCTAAGTAATCATCCCCATCATCATCCTCCTCCTCTTCTTCCTCCACCTCGTCCAGGAGAGGTCCCTGAGCACACAATGGCTGAATATCAAGGATTCCCTCTTCCTCTTCCTCCTCGTCAACAATGGCTGCAGACGCCTGCTCCTTAAGGTGCGTCAAAGTTTGCATGATCAGACGCATAAGTGGGATGCTCATGCTTAGGATGGCGTCGTCTGCACTTACCAGCCGTGTGCATTCCTCAAAACACTGAAGGACTTTACAGAGGTCTTTCAGCTTCGACCACTGCACACCTGTCAACTCCATGTCTGCTCTCAAAGTGCCTGGCCGTGTGTCCTCCAACAAATGCATTATGGCCTGCCTCTGTTCGCACAGCCGCTCAACCATGTGCAGGGTGGAGTTCCACCTTGTTGCAATGTCGATAATGAGGCGGTGGTTGGGAAGGTGGAGCAATCACTGCAGCTTGTGCATACGAATGGAGTGTACAGGCGACCGGCGGATGTGCGAGCACAGTCTTCGCACCTTCTGGAGCAGGGCTGTTAACTCCGGATAATTGTTGAGGAAGCACTGCACCACCAGGTTCAAGGTGTGAGCCAAGCAAGGTATGTGGATGAGTTTTGAAAGGGCTATGGCTGCCACAAAATTACGGCCGTTATCACTAACTACCTTGCCTGCCTCAAGATGTATACTGCCCAGCCATGACCCCGTTTGTCGCTGAAAGTACTCTGCCAGCACCTCCGCGGTGTGTCTGTAGCCAAAACACATCATCTGCAACACAGCCTGCTGACGCTTTCCACTAGCTGCTCGATAGGAGGACACCTCGTGTGCAACAGTGGCAGCAGCAGATGGAGTGCTCGTACGACTGCGCTCTGTGGAAGAGCTTTCGCTTCTGGAGGAGGAGGAGGAGGAGGAGGAGGGTCGAATGCCTACATGTTCGAGCTGTTCGAGAGTGGGACAACTCATGTGCAACACTGGCAGCTACGGATGGAGTGCTCGTGCGACTGCGCTCTGTGGACAAGCTTTTGCTTCTGGATGAGGAGGGTCGAACGCCTACAGCCAACTGTTTCCTATACCGTGGGCTATGCAGCACTGTCCCACTACCGCTGTCCCCTGTGGACCCTGCATCCACCACATTAACCCAGTGCGCAGTGATGGACACATAACGGCCCTGGCCATGCTGACTGGACCATGCATCTGTTGTGAGGTGCACCTTTCCACTCACTGACTGCTTGAGTGCATGGACAATGTGGTCTTTCACATGATGGTGGAGGGCTGGGATGGCTTTGTGAGAGAAGTGGCGACTGGGTAGGTCATAGCGTGCTACTGCATAGGCCATGAGTTCACGGAAAGCTGTGCTTTCCACCAACTGATAGGGCATCATCTCTAACGAGATTAGTTTGGCAATGTGGGTGTTCAAACCCAGTGTACGCGGATGAGAGACTGAGTACTTTCTTGACCTACTCATAGTCTCTGGGAGGGTGAGCTGGACTTGAGAGCTGCATATGGTGGAACTAGCAGTGGACAGGGCGGACTGAGTGAGGGTTGATGATGGTGATGGAGTTGGTGTTCTTTCTGATGGCCTAGATTCAGTCTTTCGTTGATATAACAGTGGGATTCCCTGACTGCTTTGGCCTTGCAACGACACCTCAACATTTGCTGCTGTGCTAACCGGTGGGCTTACAGTGGGGGAAACAATGTAGCTTTGCTGACTACCTTCTTTGTGATCAGTTGCACATGTGGTACTTGAGGTTTGGTGTTGTGTCCACGCTTGCAAGTGCATGCTGGTTAAATGTCTAAGCATGCAACTGGTATTCAAATTTTTCTGATTTTTCCCTCGGCTATAGGTCTTTGCGCACTTCTTACAGATAACCTTGGCCTGATCATGAGGATTTTGTTCAAAAAAATGCCACACTGCACTCTTCCTACTTTGGAAGACATTTTGCGGCCTAGCACGCTGTGCTATTTTGACCGTCTGGACAAGCTGTCCAGCAACTCTTTTGATTTTTGGAACCTGTCTTTGGAGTGCTCCGGGCCTGCCAGATAACAGCTGTTGCGATGTCGATGTCTGCTGTGGATGCTCCTCCTCCTCATCTGAGCTATTGGAAGCAGCACCCTCTTCCCCCAATGGATGCCAATCTGGGTCAACAACTGGGTCATCCATCACCTCCTCTTCAATGTCATGTGCACCTTCCTCTGTGTCACCATGTATGGTGGTATAGTATGCGGGAAGGGGCACCTGAGTCTCGTCAGGGTCAGAATCTGGCTCATTATACTGCGAGGACAATGTAGTGCTCTGACTGAATGTACCAGCAGAATCATCTATCAGTGGCTGTGCATCAGTGCACTCCATGTCAGATTCATCTTGGCCTGGGTAATTCACCATTTCACTTGATAATCCAGGCATGGTATGTGAAAACAGCTCCATGGAGTAATCAGTAGTATGGCCTGCGTCATCCTTCAATCTTGGTTGGGGTGAAGGACACAAGGAAAGGTGTGGTTCATGAACATGACCCTCCAATGATGACTCAGTGCTTTTATTTTTTACAACTTCAGAAGAGGAGGCGATAGAGCTGGAGTCAGCAATGTATACCAAAACTTTTTCCTGATGCTGTGGCTTTAAAAGCGGTTTGCCAACTCCTAGAAAACTAAGCCTTCGAGGCCTTGTGGAGCCAGACGATGACGCAGGCTCAACACCTCCTGCATTCGGTCCTATTTTGCTTTTGCCACTACCATCAGATCCACCATCAACACCATCATTACCAGCTGGCTCGCAGGTGTGAAAAATGTCACTATAGGACAGGGGAGAGGTAGAATTTCTGAACACACTTGTGGACACTGTTGTGTGAAGCCCAGTTAATATCACACCGCTATGTCACAGGATCAATGTCGCAGGTGTGAAAAATGTCACTATAGGACAGGGGAGATGTAGAATTTCTGAACACACTTGTGGACACTGTTGGATTGTGTGAGGCACAGTTAATATCACACCGCTATGTCACAGGCTCAATGTCGCAGGTGTGAAAAATGTCACTATAGGACACAGGAGATGTAGAATTTCTGAACACACTTGTGGACACTGTTGGATTGTGTGAGGCCCAGTTAATATCACATCGCTATGTCACAGGCTCAATGTCGCAGGTGTGAAAAATGTCACTATAGGACAGGGGAAATGTAGAATTTCTGAACACACTTGAGGACACTGTTCTGTGAGGCCCAGTTAATATCACACCGCTATGTCACAGGCTCAATGTCGCAGGTGTGAAAAATATCACTATAGGACAGGGGAGATGTAGAATTTCTGAAAACACTTGTGGACACTGTTGTGTGAGGCCCAGTTAATATCACACCGCTATGTCACAGGCTCAATGTTGCAGGTGTGAAAAATGTCACTATAGGACAGGGGAGATGTAGAATTTCTGAACACACTTGTGGACACTGTTGTGTGAGGCCCAGTTAATATCACACCGCTATGTCACAGGCTCAATGTCGCAGGTGTGAAAAATGTCACTATAGGACAGGGGAGATGTAGAATTTCTGAACACACTTGTGGACACTGTTGTGTGAGGCCCAGTTAATATCACACCGCTATTTCACAGGCTCAATGTCGTAGGTGTGAAAAATGTCAAAATAGGACAGGGGAAATGTAGAATTTCTGAACACACATGTGGACACTGTTGGATTGTGTGAGGCCCAGTTAATATCACACCGCTATGTCACAGGCTCAATGTCGCAGGTGTGAAAAATGTCACTATAGGACAGGGGAGATGTAGAATTTCTGAACACACTTGTGGACACTGTTGGATTGTGTGAGGCCCAGTTAATATCACACCGCTATGTCACAGGCTCAATGTCGCAGGTGTGAAAAATGTCACTAGGACAGGGGAGATGTAGAATTTCTGAACACACTTGTGGACACTGTTGTGTGAAGCCCAGTTAATATCACACCGCTATGTCACAGGCTCAATGTCGCAGGTGTGAAAAATGTCACTATAGGACAGGGGAGATGTAGAATTTCTGAACACACTTGTGGACACTGTTGGGTGAGGCCCAGTTAATATCACACCGATATGTCACAGGTTCAATGTCGCAGGTGTGAAAAATTTCACTATAGGACAGGGGAGATGTAGAATTTCTGAACACACTTGTGGACACTATTGTGTTGGGCCCAGTTAATATCACACCGCTATGTCACAGGCTCAATGTCGCAGGTGTGAAAAATGTCACCATAGGACAGGGGAGATGTAGAATTTCTGAACACACTTGTGGACACTGTTGTGTGAGGCCCAGTTAATATCACACCGCTATGTCACAGGCTCAATGTCGCAGGTGTGAAAAATGTCACTATAGGACAGGGGTGATGTAGAATTTCTGAACACACTTGTGGACACTGTTGTGTGAGGCCCAGTTAATATCACACCGCTATGTCACAGGCTCAATGTCGCAGGTGTGAAAAATGTCACTATAGGACAGGGGAGATGTAGAATTTCTGAACACACTTGTGGACACTGTTGTGTGAGGCACAGTTAATATCACACCGCTATGTCACAGGCTCAATGTCGCAGGTGTGAAAAATGTCATTATAGGACAGGGGATATGTAGAATTTCTGAACACACTTGTGGACACTGTTGGATTGTGTGAGGCCCAGTTAATATCACACCGCTATGTCACAGGCAGAAATTGGCTAGTGTATGACAAACTACAAGGTGTATATAGAATTGGGCAGAATAAGAATCTCCCTAGAGTATAGGTCTGTAAGAACGGAACATGTCCTCGACTTATTCTTACAGAGTGACACACAGATAGCTTCGCTGTGGCCGTGATAACAGCCGTTGCACGGTACTGAGAGAGGAGCGTGCATGTACAACGCTGTCCGGTGTCCGTAAAAATGTCACGCTCCATGTTTTTTAAGTGTACGGACTGACACACGCTGTCTCTCTATAGTTTTGAATGTGATCAAACAACAAATATACTTAACTGTTTGAAAAGCAGACAAAACTAGAAGGTGTAGGTCTGTAAGAACGGAACATGTCCTCGACTTATTCTTACAGAGTGACACACAGATAGCTTCACTGTGGCAGTGATAACAGCCGTTACATGGTACTGAGAGAGGAGCGTGCACGTACACTGCTGTCCGGTGTCCGTAAAATTGTCAAGCTCCGTGTTTTTTAAGTATACGGACTGACACACGCTGTCTCTCTATAGTTTTGAATGTGATCAAACAGCAAATATACTTAACTGTTTGAAAAGCAGACAAAACTAGAAGGTGTAGGTCTGTAAGAACGAAACATGTCCTCGACTTATTCTTACAGAGTGACACACAGATAGCTTCGCTGTGGCCGTGTTAACAGCCGTTACACGGTACTGAGAGAGGAGCGTGCACGTACACCGCTGTCCGTAAAATTGTCAAGCTCCGTGTTTTTTAAGTATACGGACTGACACACGCTGTCTCTCTATAGTTTTGAATGTGATCAAACAGCAAATATACTTAACTGTTTGAAAAGCAGACAAAACTAGAAGGTGTAGGTCTGTAAGAATGGAACATGTCCTCGACTTATTCTTACAGAGTGACACACAGATAGCTTCGCTGTGGCCGTGATAACAGCCGTTACACGGTACTGAGAGAGGAGCGTTCACGTACACCGCTGTCCGTAAAATTGTCAAGCTCCGTGTTTTTAAGTATACGGACTGACACACGCTGTCTCTCTATAGTTTTGAATGTGATCAAACAGCAAATATACTTAACTGTTTGAAAAGCAGACAAAACTAGAAGGTGTAGGTCTGTAAGAATGGAACATGTCCTCGACTTATTCTTACAGAGTGACACACAGATAGCTTCGCTGTGGCCGTGATAACAGCCGTTACACGGTACTGAGAGAGGAGCGTGCGCGTACACTGCTGTCCGGTGTCCGTAAAATTGTCAAGCTCTGTGTTTTTTAAGTATACGGACTGACACACGCTGTCTCTCTATAGTTTTGAATGTGATCAAACAGCAAATATACTTAACTGTTTGAAAAGCAGACAAAACTAGAAGGTGTAGGTCTGTAAGAATGGAACATGTCCTCGACTTATTCTTACAGAGGGACACACAGATAGCTTCACTGTGGCCGTGATAACAGCCATTACACGGTACTGTGTGAGGAGCGTACACCGCTGTATGGTGTGAAAAAATGCACGCTCAGTACCTCACCAGGACAAAAAAAAAATTTGGATTGCTTTTAAAAAAGCAGTTTGCAGAGCAGTGGGAAAACAGCAAAATATAGCCTCCACTTGCACTGCACACACAGTGACTGGTGTGTTGTACAGGTAAAATCGCTAGCAGCAGAAGCAGTTTTTGGTGTCTTCTTCCCTGCCTAACGCTCTCCTTACAGAATCAGCAGCAGCAGCTCTCCCTATTCTGAGATCAGCATGAGTAACATGGCGGTCGGCGTGCACGCCCTTTTATACCCCCTGTGACGCCCCCCAAAGCAAGCCAATCACTTGCATGCCCTTCTCAAAGATGGTGGTGACCCCTGCTTATGTCATCACGTTGCCCAAAGTGTCCGTGGATCCTGATTGGCTGAAAAAGGGCGGAAAACAAACTTTTAAAACGCGACTTTGGTGCTAAAGCTGCCGAGCTCGTGGCCGATCTCACCCTAGGGTCAGGTTTCGTTTCATGAAACCCGACTACCAAAAGTCAGTGACTTTTGAAATTTTTTGACCCGTTTCGCTCAACTCTAGTGATGAGTAAATTCAGACAATGGGTTAGGAGCAACATCATCAAGATCTAAGTTCAGGTGCTCTCTAGCAATTACAAAATTATGTAGAACAACACACGCCTTCACCACCTCATCCACTGATTCCAGTTTCAGATTAATGGCTGTGCCAAGAATGTGCCATCTGGAGACAAGTATTCCAAATGCACACTCTACAGTTCTTCTGGCCCTGGTCAGCTTGTAATTAAAAATTCTTTTGTTGTGGTCCAAGTCCCGGCTGGAGTAGGGCTTGAGCAGGTTTTGGCACATCTGGAATGCTTCATCACCAACCATTACAAAGGGGCTGAGGCGGACCTTCGGTGTTGGGAAGAGGCCGTGGCATGGGGAAATTGAAGTGGTTGCCATACAAACTCCTGCCCATGTCCGAGTTCTTAAAAGCCTGGGAGTCATTCCCACAGCCAAATGCCCCAATGTCCACTGCAATAAACATACAGTCTGCATCAGAAATGGCCATGAGTACAGTAGAAAAGTACATTTTATTGTTGTAGTACTCAGATCCAGTTCTTTTGGGCTTGATAATACGGATGTGTTTCCCATCCACCGCTCCCAAACAGTTGGGGAAATTGCATACTGTCCAGAATCTTTCGGCGATTTCCAACCACTTTTCTGCAGTGGGCAGGGGCATGAATTCTGGACAGAGAACGTTCCACAGAGAACGTTCCACAAAGCCCGGCAGGTGTCCGCTACAATTCCAGACAACGTTGAGATTCTCTCCAGTAGCCAGGAATCTGTGACAAAAAAAAAGCAAAAACTAATATTTGTGTATAGGGATTTTTGTACACACCTAAAAAAAAATAAAAAAAAAAATATCTGCAGCCTTTTGTTCAATACATGCCATAAAAAAATTACTGCAGCCTTTTGTTAACTACATGGCAGAACTATAATTCTGCCAGATTTGGAAGAGTACATGTCACAACAAAGAAAATTATGCAGGCATTGGTTTTGCAAAACTACGTACCGTAATGTAACCAGGAGCCGTTCCTCAGGAGTAATCGCACGCCGGAGCTGCGTGTCCTGTCTCCGGATGACTTCTTGGACCCGACCAAGCAAATAGTTAAAGGTTTCTTGGGACATCCGGGTATAATCCATAAATTTCTCTGGGTTTGACTGTAGCTCACTGTAGAGGGTGTGGTACGCTCCACGGCTTTCCTGGAGTTCAATAATGGGATGTATCCACAAACACCGCCGCTGCCGTCTTTGCTGCCTCTCTCTGTCCCTTTGTTCATGGCAAGCAACTGCACAAGCCTGAGCCATCCTCATGTCCAGATCCAAGTGAAAGTAAAAACTCTTCCAGCGCATATCCATGTTTATCAAGGCAAATGCAAGCAAATGTGAAGAATTCAGCTGTAAACAGGGTCTATATAAAGAATTTCCATAAGACACGCCCACTGCTGTCCCATTGGTGGAGTGTGTTGCAAGAATTTTTCAAGGATTTTTTCTCCTGTGAAGTGACACCATTGCGCATAAAAAATGCAAACGCATGAAAAACGCTTACAAACGCATAAAAATGCTGTGATTTTTTGTCGTAATGTGCACAATAATGCTACAAAAAAATGCAACGTTTACAAGCGTTTGCATGTGTGGCGCCCCCAGGAGTATGGTCGCCACAGTGGCCTTGCCTTCCTCCAGGGAGGGTGATGTCAGGCTTGGAAGCAATGAAGGGTCTCTCTAGCAGTTAACCATAACATGCAACACAGATCCCACTCCGGGCCAGCAGAGGGAGCTCTGAACCAGAATTGGGGGAGGAGTGCTCTCAGAGGGCCAGGAGGGGAAATTAGTCAGTTCTGTGAGGAGGGAAAAGTGTGTAGATGTGGAGAGAGAAGCTGGGGGACTGAGCAGAGTTGAGAGCTCGTTCCCAGCTGGAGCGCATGATTTGGAGTCTGGTCTCCACGGTTGTATGGATACTGAAGGTCCTGCAACAGAAACCAGAGGAATAGGAAGCTGTAAATGCTCTATTCCCATCTAAGACTCGGAGGCACAACAGCGACGTGTGAGCCAAAGGAGATAGAAGGCTACAGCTGTCTGCCATACAAGGTAGATCTGAAAGGGAACAAGAAGGAGGAACTTTAGTGTAATACAGTACTGCATGTACCTCAAGTAAGCACTAGGAAGGAGACTACACAACCTATCTGCATAGAGAGATTCCTGAGTTGATTCCAGGCTAATCAGCTCCTGTGCCATCTGTAATCTGAACCCTGGACTGCACTTACAAAGTAAAGGTAAAGAAACTACACTCTGCTATGTCCTTGCCTTCTTCCTGCAACTTCCTCAGCACTGCTACATCTCTGTGCCAGACACTGCACCCTCTTCCTCAACACGTATCCTACTCTGCCCTGGGACTATAGCCCTGCCTGTGAAGGGCTACACCATCATTGCTACACCACACCATCTGTCCCAGAGGATCTGTCTGCAGCGTCGGCTTAACATCTTCATTGCCGAATACCACAGGTGGTGTCACGATTCACTCAAACTTTATTCCACCACTCTACCCCTTTTACATGGGCGCCCAGGGCCACGGACCGGGTTACCGCTGCTGTGACATTCCCCTCTGAGAGACCGGCCCGGTACCGAGTACCCCACAGCCCTGGGAGGGCGACCCATTTTGGCGTCACAAACAGGATTTACGGAGCCCGGTGTCCCCGGGTCCTGTGTGCCAGAGACTGTGTTGTGTGCATTAGACTGTTTGTATCATTGCTGCCATTATCCCGCTGCTTTGCGCACATGGGAGCCCAAAGAGGCGGGCCGTTGTGGGAGGAGCCAGCCGAAAAGCACGAGAAGTGAAGTCCCGCTCGGGATGTGACAGCGCGCGAGAAGTGGGAAGCGGAGGCCTGCAGCCCCGATCATTCAGTCTGCAAAGCTGCCGCCGGTAAGCCTGCTCAACCCCGGGGCCTGGCTAACGTTAACTGGGGGGGAAGAGAATGTCGGAGGCACGCGCTGATGCAGCAGTGGACACCCCCGCCAACCCCTCAGCGCCCCAAGATGCAGGGCGCAACGCGGCTGCGGCTCCAATAGCACCCACCGCAGCGGTCCCCATAATGCCGCTGTCTATGCTTTACATACCGGGAGCAGCATGGCTACCGAAGTATTCAGGGGAGTCACATACCCTGAGTGACTTCAAAGAGAGACTGTGCAATTTGTTTGAAGTGTATCCTCTGTCTGAAAGCCAGAAGGTGATCATCCTTATTGGGCAGCTAACAGGTGCAGCACAGAGAGAAGAAAAAGCCTGGCAGGACCCTGCTAAAGAGACTGTTAAAAGAATCCTGGCAAAGGTAAGAAGCACCTTTGACACCCGAACTGCCGCTGAAATTAAGATGAGGTTCTTTGGGTGTAAGCAGAAAGCGCAGGACAGTATACGGGACTATGCTCTTAACCTGCAGGAGGCACTTCGAGCCATCAAGCAGATTGACCCAGACAGTGTGAAAGATGGAGACAGACTGTTAAAGGAGCAATTCATTGAGGGACTCCTATCCAGTACCCACAGAGCACAGCTGCGCATCATAGCCCTACAGAACCCTGATCTGGACTTTGCTGATTTCAAAGACAGGGCTATCCGGGTGCTGCATGAACCAAATGTCGGCCGTCCAGCGCCCCTTAGACACCCAGCGATTACATACCACCAGGAAGCAACATCTTTCCCTTCCATCCCTGTGGAGGCTGATGCACAGACTCTGGACAAAGATCCATCTGCAGAACTGCATCTTCAGGTCCAGGAGTTGACCAAGGGTATGGCTGCACTTGCTAAAACTGTGCAGTCCCTGCAGGTATCCTCCAAGGAGAAGATCCAGCTTGCCTCCAGTCCAGAGGACGTCCCGTGGCTAAAGAAGAAGAGGATCCCGCCACTCCGAGGAAGGAACAACGAATCGCTATGACCAGGACGGACGTCCCATCTGTCGTCACTGCCACAAGGCAAGCCACCTTGCAAGATTCTGTTATTTAAATGAGCAACCCCTGGGGCAGAGGGCCAACCCCCCAGGAGTAGGACCACAAGACCCAAAGAACTGGCGAGCCAAGTATGTTGGAGGGAGACCAGTCCTCCCAGTGGTGATTGACGGTATCCCCATGAACGCTTTGCTGGACACTGGCTCCCAGGTGACAACTATGCCCTACATCCTTTACAAGCGGTATTGGGCTGATTCTGAACTTACTCGTGGCCCAAGTGATGAACTCACAGTAGTTGCCAGTAATGGTCAGTCTTTACCGCAAGTGGGATGTAAAGAAATTACTGTTAAAGTGGGTCGAGTAGAGTTAAAATCTCAAGGTCTGATAGTTGTGGATATTGATCGACGAGAATGTAACCCAATGATGACTCTTGGTACCAATGTGATTGAAAATTGTCTTTCTGAGGTTATTGTTTTGTTGCAACAGGTGGCTGAGACTGCTGGTTCCAGTGAACAACGAGTCCTGCAGAAGGAGATCAGAGCCCTGATGCAAAGACAGCAGGTAGAACTCTCTGGCGGAGAAATTGGCAGTGTCAGAGTGAGTGATTCTTTCCCCGTTGCAATACTCCCCAGATGTGAAATGTTGATTTGGTGTCGGGCAGCCATAGGCCTCAGAGGAAAAGAATACCAGGCAATGATAGAACCAGTGTACTCTGAAAGCAGGTCCATTGTCCTGACAGCCAGAGGGGTAGTTGATGTCCGCAAAGGGAGAGTACCTGTTCGCCTTTTGAATTGTGGGGAGGAGGAGGCCACAATACCTCGGTATGCCACAGTTGCTAAGCTGTTTACTGTCAGTAACAACGCAATGCAGGCAGCAGAGCCCTTGGTCTCATCCGACCAGGTGGAGGACAATGGCTCTGTAAAGCAGCTGGAGGAATGGTGCCAGCAACTGCAGGTGGGGACTGACTCCACCCCTTCATACCAAAAGAATGGGGTTTACCGAGTGACTCAGGAGTATGAACGGGTATTCAGTAAACACCCTCTAGATTTTGGGAAGGCAAAACGGGTTCAACACAATATCCCCACTGGAGATCATCCACCCATAAAAGAAAGGTACCGGCCTATACCCCCAACACAATATCAATGTGCCAAAGGTATGTTGTGGGAAATGAAGGAGGCTGGGGTGATCAGAGACAGTTGTAGCCCGTGGGCAGCCCCAATAGTCTTTGTGAAAAAAAAGGATGGTACCATGAGAATGTGTGTTGATTACAGAAAAATTAACAGCATTACACATAAAGATGCCAACCCATTACCCAGAATTGAGGAGTCATTAGCTGCACTTAAAACTGCTATTTTTCCACCTTAGATCTCTCTAGTGGGTATTGGCAGGTTCCCGTGGCAGAGGCAGACAAGGAGAAACCACCCCAATGGGTCTCTGTGAGTTCAACTACATGCCATTCGGACTCTGCACCGCTCCAGGGACATTCCAATGGCTAATGGAATGCTGTCTTGGGCACAAGAACTTTGAGACAGTCCTGTTATACCTTGATGATGTCATTGTTTTCTCCAAGACTTATGAAGACCATCTGAAGCACCTGGCTGAGGTGTTTGAAGCCTTGTCCAACTTTGGCCTGAAGGTGAAGCTTTCCAAATGCCACCTCCTGAAGCCCAAGGTTCAGTACCTCGGTCATGTAGTGAGTGCAGAAGGTGTAGCACCGGATCCTGACAAAGTCACAGTCATCCGGGACTGGCAGAAGCCCAGCAACCTCCATGAATTACGTCAATTCCTCAGGCTGGTAGGCTACTACCGAAGGTTCATCAAAGGCTTCACTGAGATAGCAACTCCAATGCAAAATCTCCTGGTGGGTCAGCCCAAGAAGGCCAGAAAGCAGAGTCCTACATTCAAATGGAATGAGGAGCTGGAGAGGTCCTTCACTAGACTGAAGATAGCTCTCACAGGAGATAAAGTTCTGGCCTACCAGGTTATGACCAACCCTTTGTGTTGTATACTGATGCCAGCAACGTGGGACTTGGAGCAGTACTGTCACAGGTACAGAATGGCAAAGAAAGAGTGATCTCCTACGCCAGCAGGAAGCTTCGTCCCACTGAAAGGAACTCTGACAACTACAGTCCCTTCAAGCTGGAGTTCCTTGCCGTAGTCTGGGCTGTGACTGAACGATTCAAGCATTACCTAGCTTCAGCCAAGTTTACCATCTTCACGGACAACAACTCGTTGACTCACTTGGAAACTGCAAAACTAGGTGCACTGGAGCAGCGATGGATGGCTCGGCTGTCTAACTATGAATTCACCATCAAGTACCAAGCAGGGCACAAGAATGCCAATGCTGATGCACTGTCCAGATTGCCTAATCTGCCAGATGCAGAAGGCCCTGAGGCACTTGAAGAAATCGAGTTACCTGCCTTCCACTGGCCAATTGCGGCCCATCGTGCCCAAGGAGTGAGAAACAGACGGTCTGGCTTGAAAGAAGCCACCCTAAACCCATTGCCTCATCATGACTGGGCAGAAACGCAGGATAGCGACCCCGCAGTCCGCCTGGTGAAGGAGCTACTGTCACAAGCTGACTCATGCCCAGAGTTGGATGCTCCTGAAGAAACCCAGCAGTTGTGGAAGGAAAGAGGCCGGCTGTTCATCTATGAAGGAAAGCTGTGTTGGAGGAGTATCAATGCCCGCACTCATGAGTTGGTTTGGCAAGTGGTAGTCCCAAAGAGGGAAGCATCAATGGTCTTGGAAGCATACCACAATGGAGCTGGACACTTCGGACGGAAGAAGTTGGAGGCCTTGCCCCGAGAGAGATTCTACTGGGCTGGTATGAGGAAAGCCATTGAAAATTGGTGCCGGGAGTGTGGACAATGTAACCTGCGCACCAAGAGACCGTAACAGCCAACGAGCTCCTTTGCAGCCAATAGTAGCCAAACACCACTCGAGTTGGTCGCCCTGGACCATGTGAAGTTGGTCCCAAGCCGTTCAGGCTACATTTATGCTCTTACCATCGTTGACCACTACTCAAGATTCTTGGTAGTTGTGCCTCTCACGGATCAAACAGCCAGGACAGCAGCCAGAGCCTTCCAACAGCACTTTTGTCGACCACACGGATACCCCGAGCGAGTGCTTACAGATCAAGGTCCAGCCTTTGAGGCGGAAGTGTTCCAGAAATTCTGTAACTTGTATGGTTGAAAGAAGATCAGGACAACACCCTACCATCCACAGACCAATGGCATGTGTGAGATGAACCAGGTGGTGATCGACCTACTGAAGACCTTGCCTTTGGAAGAGAGGAATCTGTGGCCAGAAAAGTTGCCAGATCTGGTAGACCTCTACAACCACATTCCTGTGAATTCCACCAACTGCACTCCAGCCTACCTAATGAGAGCGAGGCCTGGTAAGCTGCCTATTGATTTGGATATGGGAGTCCTTACACCTGAGGTGACGTCACCAGATGCTGACTGGGACACAGAGAGGCAGCAACAGTATCGAAGAGTACAACAGTGTGTAGAAAAGAGTCTAGCTCAGGCAAGACAAAAACAAGAAATGCACTACAATCACCATGCACCTGCAGTTCCCTTGTCACCAGGAGAACAAGTCCTAAAAAGGAAGAGGAGGATACATAAATTAGATGACCAATGGGAAGCTGAACCCTACACCATCTTACCATCAAACTTCGATAACACCAAGGTGTGCCTTATCAGTAAGGATGGGGGAGAAACCTCATAAGCAGTATCAAGGGATCATTTTAAATTGTGTCCTGACCAGTTAAAAGAAAGAATGGAAGAGCAAAACAACATCCAACCCATAGAGGAAGAAGAAAAGGTCAGCCCTGTACTTGGAGAATTCCCTGCAAATTGGACTCGAGCAAATAATGCCATAGTGGTGCCAGTTTTGACCTTTCCCCAACTGGTAGTACCAGAAAAAGTGACTCAAGAGAACTCTGAAAATCAGGAAGTTCAGGTAGCAGATGCCACACCAGCAGTGGAGCCAGAGAATCCTCGCCTTGCCAGTGGTGAATCTGTCATACCCATGGTGAGTCTAAGAGTCCGTAGACGGCTATTACCCAATTTACCCACACCAGAGCTACGTAGGTCTGTCCGTAGTACCCAAGGCATACCAACCCTCAGGTTTCGCATCTAAATAAGTTATGCAAATAGTGTAAATGTTAACCTGTACATGTAAATATGTAACATTCAAGTTATGTGCCTACAGAGACTCTGTAAGAACCCCTTGTATATAGTTCACCATTTGCCCAGGAATGTCCGGACCATGGACATTGACGCATGGACTAATCATCTCAGGACTATTTTTGGAGCTTTTGGTTTTTGTATTTTTCATTTTTTTTCTCTAAATCTTGTACACTTATAAGTGTTAATGTGTCAAATTGTTCATATGTTTTTTTTATCGGTCCATGAGTACTGAATTGCACCAGGGGGGAATGTGGCGCCCCCAGGAGTATGGTCACCACAGTGGCATTGCCTTCCTCCAGAGCGGGTTATGTCAGGTTTGGAAGCAATGAAGGGTCTCTCTAGCAGTTAACCATAACATGCAACACAGTTTCCACTCCAGGCCAGCAGAGGGAGCTCTGAACCAGAATTGGGGGAGGAGTGCTCTCTGAGGGTCAGGAGGGGAAATTAGTCAGTTCTGTGAGGAAGGCAAAGTGTGTAGATGTGGAGAGAGAAGCTGGGGGACTGAGCAGAGTTGAGAGCTCGTTCCTAGCTGGAGCACATGATCTGGAGCCTGGTCTCTACGGTTATTCCACCACTCTACCCCTTTTACATGGACGCCCAGGGCCACGGACTGGGTCACCGCTGCTGTGACATTCCCCTCTGTGAGACCGGCCCGGTACCGAGTACCCCACAGCCCTGGGAGGGCGACCCACATGCACTTTTGACACGCTTTTCATGTGCGCTCGATACGCTGCGCAAAAAGGCGCAAGTGTGAAACTAGCCTTAGTTCTCTGGAAAACTGTGCACCCCAACTGATCCTCATAGCTTCCTGACACCATACTGCTGTCATTAGTAAAGTCTATTAAATGATTGGGCAGTTGGATGCTGTGTGGTAAATCCTTGACATGGAACTCATTCTTGCAAGGTTGAAACAGAGATGGGCGTCCTTTCTCCAATGTATTTGGGGGCGTGCATGTGTCCCAAGCATACGTTTCCTATTATGACCCATCCTAGGTCTAGCTTTTGGGCATAGGGAGCATTGTGGAGTCCATTGATATGACTTCTCACTTTATGAACCTGTAGGATATCTCTTACCAACAGCAGTATTATCTGTGCCTGAGGGTCGAGTTCCGGTATAAGGTGTGCTATGCGTTTCAAGTGAGCATGATGGATTGCCACATCTGGTGTAGGGATTTCAGATCTGTTGTCTGGGATCTGATTACACTCGAGGATTGTATGTAGTGGTAGGTAGAATTGTCCATCTAAGGAGTCAATTTGGTAGTCAGTGGCTTTCCTACCCGCTGTTGTCACAGTACCTGCACATGTCTTTAATGAGTAAGGAGTGCTTGATCCTTTGATGTTGAATAGGTCAAAGAATGTTGATCTAGCCAGGGATCGATTACTTTGATCATCCAAGATAGCATACAGTCTCACAGCTTTGTCTCTATGACCCTTTGGGTACACTCTGACGAGGCATATTTTTGATCAAGACCTACTGGCTATTGTCCCTTTACAGACTTCAGTACATTGTGAAGTGATCTCTGGCTTAGCGGCATCAGTGCTCCTTTCCTCCCCACCATGGTCACTGTCAGCTGGCGTGTTTTGCGCACTCCATGGAGCTAGGCCAGGGTGTAGGGCAGTGTTATGATCTGTGGTGCCACCTTCAGTGCATTTTACACTGACCTTACAATCTTTGGTGAGATGAGTGGTGGATGAGCAGCACTTGTAGCAGATACTGTTCTCTTTCAGGAAGCTTTTGCGATCCGGCATGGATTTTCCTCTGAAGGCTCTGCATTTCAGGAGAGGATGAGGCTTCTGATGAAGCGAACACTGCTTGTCAGGGTCCTGCACCTTTGTCTCTGATTGAGAGCGGCCAGCAGACGTGTAATTGGAACTTGGAGAAGAAACATAAGTCTTGTGCACTGCCACAGATGTTCTGCGTGGGTTTGCAGCTGGTGGTGGTGCAGCATATGACATTACAAAGTCAAAGCTGGGATCATTTCTGATTGTCGCTTGTTCGTGTATAAAGTCTACAAAAACGGAGAAGGGAGGGAATGAAACACTGTGTTTGTATTTGTACGTGGAACCACATGTGAGCCACCTCTCCTGTAGATTGTAGGGCTACTTTTGGACTACAGACCTTTGGCTGTTTCAAAGTATGCAAGTCCTTGTAGGTCACCTTCACATTTGGCAACTAGGACCTCTTGTAGCAGGTCACCTAGCTCCCTAAGTTTTGGGAGACATTTGTTAGATATTTTAGGAAAGTCATCGATTCTTTTGAACAAGGCTCCCTCTATGACCTCTGCTGAGCCATAACACTCATCCAGCCTCTTCCAGATCTCTTTGAGGCTGATTTGAGGGTGGTTTATGTTAATGTCTTTGATCCTTACTGCGTGTTTGACTGACTCATCCCCTAGGTATTTGACCAAGAGGTCTATCTCTTCCCTGTGTTGTAGCCCCAAGTCTCTAGTGTCATTTTGGAAGGAAGCTTTCCAAGCTCTGTAACCTTCAGTGTGGTTAGTGAATTTCATGAGTCCCTTGGCAACCAGATCACGTCGTGTGATGAGCTTAGCAAATTCTGATGTGAACCGGTTGTCAGCAGAGTATACTAATGATGGGTCACCCTGACAGTGATGTGAGGTGCGTTCATACCTGATAGTATCCTCAGGGTGGCGCCAGCCAATGTCATTTTGCTTCGGTCTGATGTGTGGTGTGTGAACAAGGTGATTCACATTGGTTACCTGGTGAGGGGCAAGATAGAGATTAGCAGAATTGTGTTGTTCCACGTTTTCCTGGAGCTGAGCCTCATGGTGACTCTCACTCGTTTCACTAGATGTGTCGTGTTCTTGGTTATAGTTTGGATCAGGAAGATCATTAACATATTGAGATGTGCGTTGTGGCAAATCTTGCAGCGGCAACTTCAGACTTGACGCGCCGCTACGGTTAGGCAGCTCAGGGTTGTGCGCGGCTTCTTGTGATTCTGCCTTGGCTAGAGCTGCAGCAGCCTCTCTTTTTACTGCTAGGCTCTCCAAGGCGGCATCCACACACGCTTTCTCATTATCTATGCATGCTTTCTCTAACTTAAGTTGCATCTCTTCTTCAGCATAGCATGCTCGCATTTTGGCAGCGTCCACATTTGCGCTGGCAATGGCGACTGTGCTGCTGATGGATACAGTCTTTGAGGAGATGGATGTAGCGGAATTTGTCCTGTGTGATTTGTGGGACATGGTGTTTTAGAGGGATGCTTGGCTGTGCAGAGATTGCTGTAGCTGTATTAGTCTCTACAAATGCACGATTACCGAGAGGTAATGCCTCCTTAGCGCCCTCTTAAGGGGGGAGGTGTGATGTACAATATCTGCAAGATATGTTTTCTGTTGCAATGTGCTAACAAATCCTCCATCCTAGGACATTGTAAACTGTCAGTAGTAGGAATTCCTTCCCCCCAGGTTTTACCAACCCTGCCACTTCCTCTGGAAGAGCAGGAATGTTAATTAGCTAGACCATCTTCCTCACACCATTTGGCTTCTCTCAGCTGAAAGAGAAAAAGTGCGGGAACTAAACTTCTTTGTTTGAAACGAATAAAACTATGAGAGACTATACCATAAGAACCAAATACCCTAGAGATATGAAAATCATATTTTTGTAACCTGAGCGGTCCCAGCTTCGAGACCGCGTATGTTTCGAAGTTCTACCCTGTCCAGAACATGAGATAGGATTTGCGCCCAAATGGACGGTCATATCGCATAGATGTTTGATGTTTTCTTGATGGGCTCATTACGCTGGGAAACATGATACCACTGATGAGTCCATACCAGCTTCTCCCATAAAGTTATAGCTAATCTAAGTTTTGTAGCCAAAACATAACTTGGATAAGAGAGGTGGGATCAACCCAGAATGCACCTCTCTGTGATGTCACATAGGAAAGTCTATAAGCCATTTCCTGGGCAAACCAGCTCAGAACAGCTGCAGAGTCCGTGCTGACAAGAACTCAGATGAGCGGAGAAGTGCAGCTCCGCCTCCACCCACCTTAGCCGCATGGTCTGCCTAAGGAACAATATGGAACTGTGAGTGTAATCTCTTTGTTTTCTCCACTTTTATTTTATACCTGTACTGTACATATTTTATGTCTCAATTTTATAGCAACTTTTATCTGTAATCACTGTCCTCTTTCGGGAAATAAATGAAATAATTATTTAGATCTGTCTCTATGCTCTAAGACTCGAACTATACGCCTTTGATAGATAATCGCTACTAATTCAAGGGGTTTGCCATGGACCCTCTTAATTTAACACTGTGAATTAAGTAACCATGACTGGTGGCAGCGCGTTGTGTACGGCTATTACGGCTTGCTGGCAGTACAGAAGGGTCTTATATTGCTGAATAAGGGTCTGCGGCCACAGCATTGATAATTCCCTTACTGCAGAAGCCTAATTGCCGGTTCACAACAGGCAGCCCGTCCGGTGACTAATTATCCTAGGTGCAGTTCCCTGACTGACCTGAGGGTAAGGGGGGCACCGGAGAGCTGCGAGTTCCAAAGTGGAACTGAGAAAGTGGGATATACATAAATCCCCGCAGTACTTGAAAGATTGATAGCAGTGGTGGGGCATCCAAATTAAACTCCCCCTGCGGCAAATTGTAGAGCGAGATTAGCTTGCTGGATATTTTTGGTCACATGGTGCCAGTGTTGGGATAACTAAGATAAGCCCCACTGCGCCTGTGATAGCCGTGTGCCGGCATTGTGTCACGTCCCTCCGTCCGCTGATACACCCGTGTCAGTGGTGGGACTGTGACATAGTGGTGACACAGGGTCCGCTGTCCGTCGCGTTTTGGTGGCAGCGGGACTCCCGTTAGTGTCGCCCGTAAGTAGACGAACGGCGGTGGGCTGTTCGTCACATATACACGCTCTGCAAATGACTTTCGACTAACCTCTGCCCTAATCCGTACCTCCCACTCCCGACTCCAAGACTTCTCCCGTGCTGCGCCAATCCTCTGGAATGCTCTACCCCAAAATATTAGGACCATCCACAATTTGCATAGTTTTAGGCGCTCGCTCAAAACACATTTGTTCAGAGCGGCCTATCACATTCAGTAATCAAAGTCATGTTTGTGTGTGTGTAGCCCATTCACTATCTCCATCTAACCCCCACCCCCTGAAGATGGCTGGACCGTCATTGTAAATACATCATTGTAAATACAAACCTGTGCTTTGTATCCCCCCCACCTCATTGTAGATTGTAAGCTCCACGAGCAGGGTCGTCTTATTTCGCTTTAATTATTGTATTGTTAACGTTGTTACTTATGACTGTTGTGTTTGAAACTGTTCAACTGTAAAGCGCTGCGGAATATGTTGGCGCTATATAAATAAAGATTATTATTATATTATTATTATTAGTCTCTGTGTAGCCGGTGACTTGAATCTCACTAGATGGATTTCTGCAATTTCACTGGTTCCTGCAAGCTGGATGAAGGGCTGTCTTTTCCCTGAATTGCACTAGCTGGATGGTGCTGTGTAACTGGCCTCTGCTGGACGGAAGACTCTTCTATCTCTGAGTTCCACTAGCTGGAGAGCTCTTGTTTCACTGCGGACCTGCAGGATGGAAGGCTCTTCTCTCTGTATTCCCACTAGCTGAGAGCTGCTGTTTCACTGTCATGTCCTCACTAAATGAACTGAGATTCATGTAGCTTAATAGGCAGCTAAACCGCTATATCAGGGTCCAATAAGGGAGACTGTAGTTGAATCTGTGCTTTATTGAATGTAGAGTATATTGATGTGGTGAAACTACAACAAAACATATAAATACAATCAGTACTGGGTTCATAGGAACACATATATACATAACATACATTATCTGCACTAATAGCTGACCAAGGGAGCTAACTATGCTGGCTAATATGAGATAGGGATTACATACAGGAAGCGTGACCACCTACCAGCGAGTAGAGAAATGAGATGTTCACAAAATGCAGGCTCGATAGAAAATGGAGAACTGGAGGGAGAAATGGGGGCTGGACTTAACCATGATGCTTTGCAACTCACCAGGGTGCTTTGCAAACCTTCCCAAAATACATTGTGAAGAGAGGGAAATAGAATTTAGGAAGTACAGTGTATAATAACATGCAGTTATGACTCTGGTCACTAGATGGAGCCAAAAACAATGAAAATGCCAAACCCATGGCTGAAACTGAACTTTATGGGTGCTCTCAGCAAATCACTGTATATTATCAAATAAACAAGTAGACAGTCAAAGAACATTAATTATGTCGGAGACAAAACAGCAACTTACAATCTAAAATAAGGTGGGGGAGATAAAAAATATTCAGGGGTGTATTTACAAGAAGGTATTTATAATGATGTTTGTACAATGATATTACTGAGGTTAGTTCTAAGTGTTGGAGGTCTGAGGACAAGGAGGAAGAGGAGAGCATGGTCAATCCTCCTCTTGGTGAGGACACGGAAGTATTGACTGTTAGCAGTCTTGCACGCATGGCTGAGTTTATGTTACGCTGCCTTTCCCATCACCCTCGCGTTATCAAAATTTTGGGTGACGGGCAATACTGATTGGTGACACTTCTAGACCCATGCTACAAGGAGAACTTTACATCTCTTATTCCAGGGACAGACAGATGTACTAAAATGTTGGAGGATCAGATGACCCTTCTTGCAGAATTATTAAAAAAAATCACATCTGAAAATGCTGGCAGCAGAGGTCAAAGTTTGTTGGCCAAGCAAGGAGTACAGATGAGAGAGACACAACTCCAAGCCAGCTAACCACCTCATTGATGTTATTGAGTTTCTTTGTTGAGAAAACAACAGCTACACCAATGCCACGTGCTTTTCCTATTAATTATTAATTCATCATGCTGCTGAAGTAGAGGTGAGATTAGGGACCTAGGGACTTACATAACATCTGGGGACTGTAGACAACTTGACACAGTGCCAACACCCACTGGGGTATAGCTACCAAGTTGATATAATTTGTGCACAGCTGAACAGCTGAACAGAGTTGTCAGAAAAAAAATTCCTTCAATAACATGTTTGATAGATTGTCTAGTGGAAACACCCATATAGTATTATTATTATTTAGTTATTTATATAGCGCCATTAATTCCATGGTGCGGTACATGACAAGGTGTTACATAAATAGTAATAGATATCGTTTACCCCGAAAAAATTACAATGACAGACTGTTACAGAGGAGAGAGGACCTTGTCCTTTCCGACTTTCATTCTGTGGGAGAATGGGAAAGAGACAGAAGGTGGTGGGTGCCGCAACTCGGGTGGTGAAGAGGCAGCAGCTCGTGTGGTGGTGTAGAAGTCACATCTCCGACCACCACGCTCTCCAATTGACATCTCTGGAAATGCATCTGAAATGTCAAAATCTTTAGCTTCAGTTATAGAAAATGCATGGGCTCCTTTTAAATGTCATCGCCCAACCAGTTCAGTATAAGTAGGTGAAGGCTTGTCAGAATCCTTCCCAGGAACACCAGGCTTCAGTAGTTGCGAGTCCTGTCCCCGTGATCTTCAACATTATCTTGCTATGGCTCTTCCAGGCATGATTTCATCAAGAAGATTTAGCCTTCATAATACAGAGACAGAGTATAATACAGAGTACAACACCGCCTAAGCGTTCATCTTCTGCTACTTAGACTTTCTATCTGCACAGTGACTGCCTCTAGGCTGAAGATGATGATGGTGGTAGTAGTTGGAGCATTTAACACAGTCATGAAGCTGCCATAACAACTTGAAACAGAAATCTTTTTACCGACATACTCCACTGTAAAAAAATTGTAAAAGAGTGCTGGATATAACGAGAGTGACAGACTGCAAAAACAAGTGAATTTAGGCCTAAAAAGCCTCAATTTTTGGTACACGGATGTATGAGGCATGTCACCGATATACCACACTGTAAAATATGGGTTTTTTTTTATTTGGTGGATGCAAAAGATTGCTGGATATAACGAGAGTGACAGACTGCCCAAAAAAGGGAATTTAGGCCTAAAATGCCTCAATTTTTGGCACACGGATGTTTGAGGCGTGTCACAGATATACCCCATTGTAAAATGTGGCCTGTTTTTTAAAATAACGCAACACAGTGCTGTATATAACTTGAGTACCAGACAGGAAAACACTGGAGTACTGACCTAAAATCCACAAATTTTTATCACATGGACGTATGAGGCGTGTCACAGATAAACCACACTGTAAAATATGTTTTGTTTTTTTTGGTGGATGCAAAAGAGTGCTGGATATAATGAGAGTGACAGACTGCCCAAAAAAGGAAATTTAGGCCTAAAATGCCTCAATTTTTGGCACACGGATGTATGAGGTGTGTCACAGTAAGACCTCACTGTAAAATGTGGCCTGTTTTTTAAAATAATGCAACATAGTGCTGTATATAAGTACTGTGACACCCAGGACAAAAAAAAGAAAACTGCCTTAAATTGGCCAAATTTTGAGCATGCACAGATATGAGCTGGCAAGGAGATACCATACCGAAGAATGTGTGGCCTGTTTTTTTTTCTTTTGCGAAATACTGCTGTATATAAGTACAGTGACACCCAGGACAAAAAAAGATAACTGCCGTAAGCTGGCCAAATTTTGAGCACGTACAGATATGAGCTGGCAAGGAGATACCGCACCGAAAAATGTGTGGCCTGTTTTTTTTTGCTAAATACTGCTGTATATAAGTATCGTGACACCCAGGACAACAAAAAAACCCCGCCGTAAACTGGCCAAACTTTGAGCAGGCACAGATATGATCTGACGCGGAGATACCACTACAAAAAATGTGTGGCCTGTATTTTTTTATTTTTTTGGCTAAATACTGCTGTATGTAAGTACAGTGCCAGACAGCAAAAAAAAAATTGAATTTAGGGCTAAAAAGACCAAAATTTTTAGCAGATGATGGATGAGGCGTGTCACAGATATACCACACTGTAAAATATGTGGCCTGTATGTATTTTTTGGGGGGTTCAGCAAAATAGTGTCAAGAAATTGTGTAAGACACTCAAAAAAAATCTACTCAACCATATCACATAAAAATTAAATATTTCTCTGCGCACTCAAAAGGGATGTTTGGGACCCCTTTATAATTGCTGGATGGTCACCCTGTGCTAGGAAAAGGATCTGGCTGTATTGTGCACTGTCAAAAAGCAAATGGAGGAAAAAAAAGGGCTCTGGATTGCTTTGCAATAAAAAAAGCTCTATTAGCCCTGGCTAAAAAATTTTCAAAGCCTATTACACCTGGGGCTAGGTATATACGGCCAATATATCCTACAGGTAGCAGCAGCAGCACCAGAACACAGGAAGAGAATGGACCCTATTCATGTATGCAATGATCTATATACACATATACAGTGCCTGCAGGCTTTGCACTGATGTGTATAGAGTGACGTACACTACTCTGCCTACCTAACACTGGAACCTATATGCTCTGGAATTAGTCCTTAGAAGGACTGTTGGTTTATCTGGATTTGAGTAGTTTACGATGGTAGACCCCACACTGACTAATAAATGCCCAATTCTGACCCTATCTCGGCAGCAGCTCTCCCTACACTATCTAAATCCGGAGCTGAATGAGCCGAGCAGGTCGGCGTCCGGTCTCTTATACCCCTGATGATGCTGTGCGGCCAGCCAATCACTGCACAACCACAACAAAGATGGCTGCAGCATTTCGTAGCCTGGCAGACAATCCCTGCATCGTTATTGGGTCTGTAAAATCCGCCAAAAAAGCTGGGTGGAGACCCAAGTTCCCACCGAGTAATCACAGAAATGCTCGGTGCTCGCCGAGTACACCGATTACCGTGATACTCGGGCGAGTAACGAGTAGTGGCAAGCACATTCGCTCATCACTAATTATAACAAGCACCACAATTTTATTAAAAAATGTTCCCCTATTTTTCTCCTCAAAATTTGAGGTGCTTCTTTTAATCCGGAGCTTTTCATAATCCGAAAAGTACGGTAAGTGGTCAGCGTAGAGCGCCGGATAACTGTGATCCAAAACATTATGTAAAATGCTCCCAATAAAATTTTCAACTCAATCCACAAAATAAAGCAAGTCCCCAATCAGATCTGTCGTCTGTTAATGGAATTATAGGGGGCTATATAGGGGCTTCCATGTTACTTGTGGTGCAACAGGCTCGGGAAAAGTGAAATGGCTCCTCAGCTGCCAAAAGAAATTCAACAAATTCTTCGCTCTCAAATCCAAATGTCCTCTCCCTTCTGAGCCCCATAGTGTACCTAAACCACATATTGCATCCACATTTGGCATTTCTGAAAAGAGCCCGCCTAACTTACGGGTGCATGCCTCCAGAAACACAGGCTGAGCATAACATACTGGTGACTGCAACATACTGGTCACTACAGCGTACTGGTCACTACAACAGCAGTTTGCAATTTTCACTCAGCAACATTAATTACTGCTTGCTTCTGGAAAATACCCATGGAGTCAAAATTGTCGCTATACCTGTAGATAAATTCCTTAAGGGGTATAGTTTCCAAAATGGGGTCACTTGAGAGCGGATTCAGCTCTTCTAGCAATTAGGAGCTCTGTATATGGAGTCCGCAAACTGTTCTAGGAAAATCTGCGCTCCAGGAGGCAAATAGTGCTCCGTTCCTCCCGAGTCTCTCCATATGGCTAAGTAGTACTGTACAGCCACGTATGGGATATTGCCACGTTCAGTAGAAATTGTGGGACAAATTTTAGTGTCATTTTACTCACTTCTTGTGTGAAAATGTAAAATCTGGGGTTAAAACAAAAAATTTTGGTGGTAAAAATGTAATTATTTTTTCTTCACTGCCCAATGGTATAAAATTCTGTGACACACCCATGGTGTCAATATGAATTGATCACTGCTCCTCTAGAAGAATTCATTGAGAGGTGTAGTTTGTAAAATGGTGTCATTTATGGGGAGCTCTGCTGTTCTGGCACCTCATGTGCTCTTCCAGTGGGTCATGGCATCTGCAAACCATAACAGTAAAATCTGGCACTACTTGCCTTCTGAGCTTTGCACTGTGCCTGAAAATATTACCCGATTACATTTAGGGTATTTGCGCTCTCAGGAAAAAATGGACCTTTTAGCCCTTAGAAAAATTAAAAACTTGGGGCTAAAACAATATTTTAGTGGTAAAAATGTAATTTATTCTTTCTTCACAGCTCAGTGGTATAAAATACTGTGAGGCACTTGTGATGTCAATATGATCACTGCACCACTAGATGAATTCATTGTGGTGTGTAGTTTGTAAAATGACTTCACAAACAGCGGGTTTTTGTTATTCTGGCACCTCAGGGTCTCTGCCAATGTGACATGGCACCCTCAATCCATTCCAGCAAAATCCGATCTCCAATATGACGCCTCTTCCCTTCTGAGCTTTGCACTGTGACTCAAAAGTAATATTCCCCCACATGTGGGGTATCACCATACTCAGAAAAAAATGCACAAGATACTTTATGGTGCAATTTCTCCTGTTACTCTTATGAACATGCAAAATTTGGGGTTAAAATTAAAATTATTGTGGGTATTTTTTATTTTCACGGCTCAATGTTATAAACTGTTGTGAAGCACCTGGGGGTTGAAGGTGCTCACCACGCATCTAAGTACATTCCTTGAGGGGTCTAGTTTCCAAAATGGGGTCACTTGTGGTGGGTTTCCACTGCTTAGGCACATCACGGGCTCTTCAAATGGAACATGACATCCGCTAATGATTCCAGGAAATTTTATCTTTCTCTTCTGAGCCCTGTTGAGCACCCAAAAAGTTAGTTTTCTCCCTCATATGGGGTATCAGTATACTCTGCCGAAATTGCACTACAAATTGTATGGTGCAATTTCTCCTGTTACTTATGAAAAAGCAAAATTTGGGGCTAAAATATCATTTTTGTGAGGAAAATGTGATATTATATTCACGGCTCAACATTATAAACGTCTGTGAAGCACCTGGGGGTTCAAGGTGCTCATCACGTATCAAAATACCTTCTTTGTGGGGTCTAGTATACAAAATGGGGTCATTTGTGGGGGGTTCCACTGTTTAGGCACATCAGAAGCTTTCCGAATGGGATATGATGTCCGCTAATGGTTCCAGGAAATTTTACATTCAAAAACTGAAATGACGCTCCTTCCCTTCCGTTCCCTGCCATGTGCCCAAACAGTAGTTTTCTCCATCATATTGGGTAATGGAGTACTTTTTTTTTTATTTTTACGGCTCATTGTTATAAGCTTCTGTGAAGCACCTGAGGGTTCAATTTGCTCACCACACATCTAGATAAGTTCCCTGAGGGGTTTAGCTTCCAAAATGGTGAATATAATAAACTAGGCACTCAATTTGTGAAGAATTATTTTTGGGTTTTTTAATGCAGCCAAAAAATAAAACGTTTCGGCCAACTGGCGGCCTTCCTCAATTGCTACAAAAAGAAAATAACATAAATAAATAGTTTCCATTACAAGGACTATTGAATAGAAAACAAAGGAAAAAGAAAAAAAGAGAAAAAATTACAGTATATATAATGAAAAAAATATTAATGTTTGGTCAGTGGATACATGGTTACATAGATATGCGGGAGAGACAGGAAACATGGCTCATAACAGATTATAATCGATTTTAATGATTAGCCAAAGGCAGGTTAATTGTTTGGACATAATAGTAAAATCTAGTGAATTTTAGTTTAAAAAAGGTTATATTCAATAAGAACCTACCAGGCTGAAAAGAAGAAGGTGGGTACGTAGTGAATGTTGGTGGATTGATTAGACACATATCTGTTATACAGTAGAATGGTGTGAGATATATTGAGTTAATACCTTACAGATAAATATTCTCTATGTATGGTATGGGAACCTATTAAGACACCTATTCTAGTAGTGCATACGGTATTTCTTCACATAGCTTCCAAAATGGTATCACGTGTGAGGGATTTTCATTGTTTAGGCACATCAGGGATTCTCTAAACGCGATATGGCATCCGCCAATTGTTCCAGCAAATTTTACATTCAAAAAGTTAAAAGGCACTCCTTCCTTTCCGTGCTCTGCCATGAGACCAAACAGAGATTTTGTCCACTCCATCGTATGGGGTATCGGCATGCTCAGGAGAAATTACACAACAAATTTTGGGGTCCATTTTTTCCTGTTACCCTTGTCAGAACAAAAAAATTGGATCTGAAGTCAATTTTTTGTGAAAAAAGTTAAATGTTAATTTATTTTTTTAAATTCCTGTGAAGCACCTAAAGGATTAATAACATTTTTGAATGTGGTTTTGAGCACCTTGAGGGTTGCAGTTTTTAGAATGGCGTTACTTTTGGGTATCTTCTATCATATAGACCCATCAAAGTGAATTCATATGTGATGCGGTCCCTAAAAAAATGTTTTTTTAAATTTTGCTGGAAAAATGAAAAATCGCTGGTCATCTTTTAACCCTTATAACTTCCTAACAAAAAAAAAATGTTGGTTCCAAAATTGTGCTGATGTAAAGTAGACATGTGAGAAATGTTATTTAGTAACTATTTTACGTGACATATATCTGTGATTTAAGGGCATGGCTATTCAAAGTTGGAAAATTGTGAAATTTTCAAAATTTTCACCAAATTTCCAATTTTTTCACAAATAAAGTCATACCAAATAAATTTTATCATTATCATGAAGTACAATATGTCACAAAAAAAATCTCATAATCAACGGGATCCGTTGAAGCATTCCTGAGTTATTACCTCATAAAGTGACAGTGAGGAATTGTAAAAATGGCCTGGTCATTAACGTGCAAACCACCCTCGGGGGTAAAGGGGTTAAGTGATTGGATTGTTTAACCTGAAACTATAATCATTGTTCTCAGCAGCACATGTCTGGAGAAAATTGCAGATATGCATGATAACATGATACTGTATGGGGACAGATTGATCAACTAGTGATCATTCTGTGCTCATCATTCTTCCTCAGCCGGTGTAAAGAGGCCGGGAAACAAGAATAGAATGACTTCAATACTGTCGATCACACTCGTTTAACGGCCTCAACTCAGCGTATGGAAATACAACTGAAATGTTTCTGTGTGATGGTGCAATATGTGAGCATTAAAGTTTAAACAATGTCAGAATCACCAGGATCCATGGAAGAATTCCAGAGTTATTACCTCATAAAGGGACAGGGGTCAGAATTGTAAAAATTGGCCTGGTCATTAACGTGCATCCCATCTTTAGCGGGACAAGATTACGTTTTCAGTGGTACCATGTTTATTTATATATTTTTGATTGCTCGTTATTGCACTTTTTGTTCGGCAGTATGATGATAAAGCATTGTTTATTCTTTTTTTTCTAAAGGGTTCACTAAAGGGGTTAACTAGTGGGACAGTTTTATAGGGTGGGTCGTTACGGACGCGGCGGTACAAAATATGAGTATTTTTATTGTTTTTTTATTTACAAAAAAATGAATTTATTAGGGAATTTTTTTATTTATTTAGGATTTTTTTAAAAATTGTTTCTACATATGGTTTTTTTTTAACTTTATTATATTGTCCCGGGGGGTACATCACTGTATAGTGTCAGATCGCTGATTTGACACTTTGCAGTGCACTGTATCAGATCAGCGATCTGACAGGCAGTGTAGTGTAGGAGGCTTTTCAGCGCCTGTACTCAGCAGGCACTGAGAAAGCCGCCTCCCTGCAGGACCCGGAAGGCCCCCACGGCCATTTTGGATCCGGGGGCCTGCAGGGAGGATGCCCTCGGAACAACCCGAGCACATCACGTTGTTCCGAGGGTCTCAGGTAAGCACACAGGGTGCCCACTCACTCCCTGCGTGATTCTTGCTTATGCCCCTGGAACACTGCGATCATGTTTGATCGCAGTGTGCCGGGGGTTAATGTGCCGGGAGTGATCCGTGACTGTTCCTGGCACATAGTGCCGGTTGTCAGCTGTGATAATCAGCTGACACCCAGCCACGATCAGTAGCGCTCTCCCTGTGAGCGCTGCTGATCGGCTATGACACACTATCCTGTCCTTGGGAATTAAGTCCCAGGGCACATGGATGGGATAGTATGTCATATGGCCGAAAGGGGTTAAAGACACAGGATTTCCCTAAATATAAGAGCAATCTAAGAGGAACTAATGAATGTTTTGTCTGTAAAAAGCCCAGCCACCTTAAAGCAGACTGCAGAATTTGGAAAGCAAGAATGAGTCAGCTTAAAAAGCTGAACAGTCATCAAAGGTTTAAAACAGCTGTAAAGTAAGATTCTGCACATATTGAAGCTGCATTTAATGCGAGTACAGGCTCATCTGCAAAGCATATATGGTGTATAGATTCTGGTGCACGCAGTCATATGACAAATAACAAGGATTTCTTCACTGACCTTAATGATAGCAAGTCAGACAAGGTCATCTTAGCTAGCAGTCACTATATGACTTCAGAAGGAGTAGGAGACTGCTACCTCCACTGTCCAGTTTCCTCAGCACAAAGCAGAAAGAGCCCAATAAAGGATGATCTCTATGTTCCCAGCCTTGAAAGCAATCTTCTGTCAGTAAAGAAGCTCAGGCAAAAGGGGAATGTAGTTACATTTAGAGATAACAGCTGCATCATCTCAAAGAAGGGTCACACTCTTGCAGAAGGAAAAATCCAAGATGAACTTTATCAGCTAAAATGTAAAGAAAGAGTGTACAGTATTAGACAAGACCTACATAAGAACTGTATCCATGTATGGCACAGACGTCTTGGGCACAGAAGTGATGAAAGAGGAACAGCATCCACTCCAGGTGAAGAAATAAATGTCTTTATTCTGCCAATGGTAGATACAACATTTTGTCCATAAGGTCTTTATCAAGTACTTTTATCATCACTTGGTTGCCTTATTGATCCATCCTGGGATCTTTGGAGCATGCATCCCATTAAGTCCGTGTGCTGTTGGCTGCTTTTTTTCCTTCTTTTTTGTCTTGGGCACAGAGTCTGAAACAAAAAAAACTACTTGAAAAATAATTACAAAAATTCACTTAATATATTCCATTTTATTTAGTTAAGTATAGACACCACAAATAAGAAATATTAAAAAATAGAAGACAAGACATGATAAAAAAAAGAAAAAACATATAATAAAACCAAATGAGAGCAAGTCAGCACATACAGCAAAATATAAATACGGTATACAGAGTTGAAATCCTTACAGAATGAGGTGCATTGAATACAGAGAAGCAGTGCCAATAATTAAAATCAATATTAAGTGCAGTGCATATATACTATCAGATTATATTAATTTTGATTCCATTGTCCTGCTATCTCTGAGACCCACACCGAAGGTGTAATCAATAATCATCAATGATCATCATGGTCACAAAAGAATTGTCAGTGAGAGAGTTACAAAATGCATGGTGAAAGTCTCATATCACAAATAATGCGACCATTAGGCCACAAGAAGTATACCACACTGACCGAATTCATGCTGCTTTCATAAAACTCCAAGGGATTTGTTACCACCGTATCCGGGGTGGGTGCTGCATCTTCTCTTCCGGCCGGGTGGCGTCCTCGGGTTTCCCACCGTCTGTGCATATGAGCTTGCCGGGTGCCTTAGGTCGCAGCCTGAGTACTAACCCAGAAGTTACCTTACCCGGCGTCTGGTGTCAGGTATATCTGGCAGCTGCAGCCTTGCTTCGACACCTGATTATTGTTTTCCTGCACTTGTCCTGTGCAGACTGGCCCTCAAGTCCCTGTACACTTCCCAGTGCATACTCAGCTCTGTACCCGTTTTTGTGTATTTCCCTGTGCGTGCTCTGCTCTGTCCCTGTATGCATCCCATTGCGTGCTCTGCTCCGTACCTGTTATTGTGTGTTTCTCTGTGTGAGCTCTTCTCTGTCCCTGCCCCTGTACGCTTCCCAGTGCATACTCTGCTCCGTACCTGTCACTGTATGTCTCCCTGTGCGCACTCTGCCCTGCCCTGGATCTCGATTCTCCCTGTGAGTAACCTGCCCCATCCAGAGTCCCGTACCCACTGTGTGGACTCTGCCTGGTCCTGGTCCTTGTGCCTCTAGGTGAACGCACTGCTCTGTACTGTTCTTGGTGAGTACCCTGGTTCTTTCCGTTTCCTTTGAGTCATCCCTCTGGCAGTAGCTATCACGGCATACCTTCCCCCTGGGCCTACCCCTAAGGGTCCCTGTATAGGGGTTGGTTCCATCTGGTCAGCTTGCTTGGGATTGGTCGGCGCCGCAATCCACTGGGTCCACTCCAGAATTCGCAACAGGATTCAAAACCAAAACAGCCTCTTCTGGGCACAACGGTATCACAGAAAATAAGCACTTCATTAAGCAGGTACATATATCAATCAATGAGGGTTCACCCACACAGATCACAGTCCTTTCTCACAGAGTAAGCGTTATACACAGGAGAGATACGATCCTTTCCGTCATGGTATCACATTCAGCCTGAGCTCCAGCAGCTTCCAGCTCCAAACAGTGGTTCAACTCTGTGCACAGTTTACATTAAATGGGCTTCAGCTTCCACAAGTTACTTTGCTTCTCCAAGACACATATTGCTCAACTTTTCTAGCTGACCCTTGCAGTGTCCATTCAGAGAGAGATGCTGGCCTGTTTCTCTACTAGCTACAGCTCAAATTTTGACTGGTCACTCGCCAGCTCCAACACACTCGACTCTGCTCAGCATTCAGCAGACTGACAAACGGTGAACCCATTTCCTAGTTCTCAGTCAAAGTTAGTCAGATGCATATAATTAAGATTGCAGTGCTAGGATTTAACCCAGTCTTACCTGGCTTTGCTAAAATATATGTAATAGAAATGTCAATTCCAGCTTGGTGATTGTTTCCATTTGTTAACAGGATTTGTTTTTATTTTTCACATTGTGAAACCAAATTATCCAACAATTAAAATATCAGAATAAATAATTTGAGAAATATTTTACAGGCAACACATTTTACATCTCCAAACTATGACAGTCATAACTATTAAAGGAGGGTCATGTTTTCTATAAATTGCTGCATATTTTTTGTATAAATTGTTTTTGGTCATGTCTTATGTTCTATTTCCAGTAACAAACAGGTTAATTCCATTGATCTAGCGCACACAGTTTTCTTGCGGTTATAAAGCATAATCTATACCATACATCTTTGGCTGGAAATCTACAGCCGGAGATCATGTTTTATGCACAAGGCGGATCCATCTTATTTTTTGGTGTTGAAAAGGAGGATGAAAAATGCACAGGACGGTAATAAATGGCTGTTTTTGTGTCCGTACAAAGAAGCACATTAGTTATTTGGTTTCCCCTCAGCTGCCATCATTTACACGTGCAGAGCTATTAATCACAACAATTACTGAATCCAGGTACTGGTGAGCAGAGTGGGGGAGCGAGCACAGTCAGACGAGCCACCACCACCTCAGATATCGATTTCAACCATTCATCTAATTTTGGCTTCTAAAAAGTTTGATCAAAGATTAACATTTGCAAAAAGAAAAAAAAATTAAGTCACTTCTCTTCTAGTGTCTGCGTAAAAATGTAAGCGATAAATTAAAGCCCCCTCCCCTACCGAAGAGAAAATATCCCCAGTACCTTTGAGATCAAGTTTACATTTCTTTATTCTAAGTATCCTAAAAGGCAAATTTATATTGTTCTATGTATCCTTTATTATAAATATAATAAAAACAAATGACAAAGAAGGTGCAAGACAAAAAAGGAAGGACTACAATGCCATGATATCCCACTCAAACAACTGGTATGAAATACAGAATAACTAACAGGCCATTAACAGACACAAGCAGTGTAATTCCACACAGAAGAAAAACATACAACCACAACCTGCTTAGTAAATACAGACTGCCCCTATGAGCATGTAGCAATTTTGACAAGAGCCGCTAATATGCAGTAGTAACCCTATTTGGATAAATGCTGACTATATAATGTATAAGGTGCTGTGTATAAATGAAACATGGCACTGAAAAATATATTGCACATACCAATGTTGCGGCTGGTGGATATCCCCGGACGTCCCTCTGCCCCGACGTGCGTTTCGCTCAGCTTCTTCGGGAGGCGTGTCAGGGCAGGGGGCAATCTGGTATAAATAAGGAGCCTGCTTGTGCTATTGGTCAAGTGATATAGTATGCACCTGCGTATATTAATCAGGCAGCACCATGGGACTGCGCAGTGAGTGTAAGGTCCTGTTTCTAAGTGAAAGCAAAAGGCACAACGGCACATACATTGAACTCATGAGATCTGCTCAACAAATGAGAGGGACAGCAAGTGATCACGTGACCCGATGAACGTCAGGTCCTCAAGGAAGACGTGGATACACCGCAGACACTATAGATCACTATATATCCCTCAGCAGCTCAATATAACACACATGCGCACCGCCTAAATGGAAGGGAATAACAATGTGATTGTGCTGTGAATGTGCTGCAAAAAATGCCTAGGCAATAATTAGTGCACACATGAAAAAACCTATAAGAAGAATGGCACAACTGCAAAAACCGATGTGCTAAACAAATACATATATAAATAGAAATACACTGACATGTGCAAACACGTGAACAGACAATGTCTTAATTAACAGACATAACAAACATATAAATACAAATATAATCATATCCAATAAATAGATAAAGTGCATATGAATGTAAAGTGGCAATGCTGACAACTAGTGATGGGCGAGCACTAAAATGCTTGGGTACTCGTTGCTCAGGTCAAGCAAATTGGAATACTCGGGTACTCGGACAGAACAGCGAGCCCAATGTAAGTCTATGGGAGACCCGAGCATCTTTACAGCAATCCCCCCGGGTCTCCTTTTAAGGTCTAAAAACATCAGAAAATGCTGGAAATACTGCTCAAATGACACGGGGACATCATGGGGATCGCCCCTGGAAGCATTCCTGACTCCTAGTTCACAGTTTTAAACAATGTTGTCAGAGTTTCATGCCACTTTTAGGCTGTGTGCCCGCGTTGTGTTTTTTATGTGTTTCCACTGCATTTTTGCCGCAGCAGAAAACGCATCCTCATGCAATCCTATGGGATTTCGTAGTTGCTGTGCTCATGCTGCGGATTTTTCAGCTGCGGAATCGCAATAGAGGTAAAATCCATAGCATGTCCATGATTTCTGCGGAATCGCGGCGATTCCGCTGTCATAGGATTGCATTGAAATGCTCACTTTACGCACATGGCTATGCCCACCATGCGTGAAGTAAGCGCTTCACTTGCGGTTGGTACCCAGGGTCTGGAGGAGAGGAGACTCTTCTCCATGCCCTGGGTACTAAATACCTGTTAAAAATAGAATTAAAAAGAATTAAAAGAAAAAATATGGATATACTCACCTTCTGGCAGCCCCTGGTCTCTTCAGCGGTGCATAGACAGCATAAATAGTAAAAAATTGGTCACACATGTCAAGTACATGCAAATTCCCCATGCATTTTACCCACGGCAGGGAGTTGCGGAAATGTTGCAGACATTTCCGCAGCATTTCTGCAACGTTTGCACTTAGCCTTACCGGTGCACCAGAAAGCATACCAAAACGAAACCAAAACAGATTTTGCTGGGAAATACTGCATGTTAAGGAACATCCTTTCCAGGTTAATGACTTGTATATAAGGCAAAATAATTAACCCCAGACCAAAATGTTCCTCCACCACTTGGGCTATGTTAAGACACAGCGTTTTTGAAGTGTTTTTCAACTTTAACATTGCTTTCAACCAAAACAAATGCATTCATGGGGAAATGTCATTGTAACATTTACCAACTCTAGCTGGCCATGTGGTGTGTGACACATAAGCAGACACATCTTGTTACATTTATGAAGGAGGGACTCTTACAGTCACAGAACCTATTTTTACAGGGGCATCAGGCAGCATTAATCTGCTTAAAGGGCCATTATTAAACAGTGAGTCTCCTAAACTGTCATAGCCTATGCAGTGAGTGGATGGGCTGCCAAGAATTACGACGCACCCCAATACCCATTTCACGAGATGTCCAGGAGGGCTCCCCTAAAAAATGTTGCATTGAATGCAAGGCCTGCCCTGCTACCAAATCATATGCACCCCAATATGCCTTAGAACCCAGGTACTGGATGGGCCAATGAAAATCCACTTCACATTATTCATTTTGTACTCGCATTCTGTTTTCTTATGCATTGACTGCAATGCCTACCCTGCTACCAAGTCATATGCACCCCAATAAGCCTTCGAACCCACATACTGTATGAGCACAGGAAAATCCACTTCACATTATTTATTTTTTACTCCCTTTCTGTTTTCTTATGGATTGACTGCAAGGCCTGCCCAGCTACCAAGTCATATGCACCCCAATAAGCCTTTGAACCCACCTACTGGATGGGCACAGGAAAATCCACTTCACATCATTCATTTTGTACTCCCATTCTGTTTTCTTATGCATTGACTGCAAGGCCTGCCCTGCTACCAAGTCATATGCACCCCCATCCCCCCTTGGAAGAAACATGGTGGGGGGCCTCTTAACAAAAAATGTCCCATTAAAAAGGAGCGGGTCTCCTAGACTTGTAATACCCATACAGTAAGTGTGTTGGCTGGCAAACATGTTCCCTTGTGGGGTACACCTCAACCTATTCCATAACAAGTATTTTACGCCCAGCAAAACCACCTACCCTTTTTCGTGTGACGACGCCTGCAGTGGACCCTCTGGGCCGTGATACCAACCCACCCCGGGCGAGCTGATCTAGTGAGGACCACCCTCTATACATAGAGCGTCAGGGGCAGGCCCAGGGGAATAAAGTACCGTGACTACTGGAACCAAGTGACCAGCTCGAAGGCGGCACGAGTGACCGTGTTTAGCAGGGTGAAGACGGGGGCACGCAGGGTACAGGAATATGTAAAGTGTGGACTCGGGGCATGCTGGTTACAGAAGTGCGTAGAACGTGTACACGGGGGCACGCAGGGTACAAGATGGTGCAGGATGCATACTGGGAAGCACGCCTGGGTACAAAATAGAGCAGAGAGCGTGCTGGGAAGCATGCCTGAGTACAATACATAGCAGAGCGCATGCTGGGAAGCATGCCAGAGTACAAGGTAGTGGACCTGAGTACAGAGAGCCACCATTCAGGAGCAGAAGCGATAATCAGGTGCCGCCAACAGGACGAGGCGGCCTGATATAGGGAATGCGCGCCGGGACTTCTGGGTAAGGTCCTCCAGGACATAGAGATTTCAGAGTCCGTGCAGCCGCAGTCAGAGCTGCGGGTTGAACGCAAGCACACCCAATGGGATCTGGTACTGGGCACGCAGCCGCAGAGTCAATAGCGTGCGGCACACGCACTCATCCTATGGGACCTCAGCGCCGGACGCGAGACCGGAAGTGAAGAAGTTGGTCGGCGTGCACCAGCTGCAGAGGTACACGGTGAGAGTAGTGTAACAGTTCGGAATCCGACACTGGTTGTAGCAACATGGAACACGTTACCCCTGTTGATCTAGTGGGGGTTGATGATGAGACGTGGAGGAAAGCCTGATTTAAAACTATGCCCAATTTAAAGGAGCGGGTCTCCTAGATATGGAATGCCCATACATTAAGTGTATGGCCTGGCAAACATTTCCCCCTGGGGGTAGATATCAACATAGTGTGGCCTTTTTTGGGGGGGCATCATAAACACCAAAATAATCGGTTTCATGCTCGTCAGAAGATCGGTGTACCAGGTGCGCATGTGAGACTCGCCCTAAGAAATGCCCGTCCCAAATATGTTGCCAAACAAGCACATGTCTGTATAAAGGGCAAAGTGCAACATGTTTGTGGAGGAAAACCAAGCAAACTGATGGATGCTCGTGAAAAATTAAGTTTAAAGAGGAGTGCACTGTCCATAACTATAAACACACCCGTGGCACAAGCTTCTTCATCTTCACCCATACATATTACCAATAATATACAAATGTCACTGTCTAAATGTAATTGTCCGAGTGTAACCAACATTTTTAAAGGAATGCCACAAAACTTACATAACCCCGACCCTTTGAAAACCCTGATTTCCTCTTTACAACATATGTACGATGATAGTATTGATTAAGACTTAGAAAATTTCCACATCCACACCAAGAAGATGAAGATCACAACTGCAAAAAAATGTTCAAAAACGGAACTGAATGTCTGAATGTCTTGAATATCATTTTCTCTAGGGCAAAGTTTGCCTCTTACTAAAGTGGTACCGAATGAGGCATACACAGCTCTCAGGTGTACTCAGTGTGAGATGCTTGAAAAATTATGTATTCTGATTTGTCCATGTCCACTTTTTGAAAGCGAGCAGAAAAGAAGGATGATTAGGCAGGAAGACGTGTGATTTTGGTCAGTAAGGAGGTGATGTCAGGTACAGATAGGTAGATCTGCGTGTCATCGCCGTAGTGATGATATTGCAAACCATGCCATTACATCACCTGGCCCAGGCCGAAGGCATAGATGGAGAAGAGTAGGGGTTCTAGAGCAGAGCCTTGGGGAACAACAAAAGACAGTTGTCGAGGTGAGGAGGTGGTGTGGTAGAATGAATGTCCCTTACCAATCTTCTTGTTTTTTAAAGACTCTGCCGATAACCCCAAAAAGGACATTTTCACCACTGGCCATGGCTGCATCAGCAGGGGTGGTAAAACTGCCAGCCTTACCACCACCAGCATGATCAGGCACATGGCAGCAAAGCAACCAACTTTGTTGGTTGAACACCAGGCTCCTTGAACAGTGTCTTCGGGTGATACCACTGCTTCTTCCGCTGTTCTGCGTGCAAGCCAATCCCCTGTCCACAGTGAATGCGAAGATGCCTCCTTCCCTGCACCTACCACAGTCAAATAGTACCATCATCAAGCACATTCACGTCCTTGTCCCAGCACAGCCTTCAGTTGTCTATACCCCAGTCATTGGACCGTAAGCGGATAGACGCAGCCAACGCCCCACAGGCCACAGTACTAAATTCACAAATTTCTCGCCTGCTTGCGCTCGAAATGTTGCATTTTAGGCTCATGGGAAATGGACGCTTTCCACAACTTGATGGCGGTGACCATAACAAGGTACTCAGTCCCCACCCAACACTGTTTCTCCCGGTCTGCCGTCACGACATTAGACAAGCAAGCACGTGTCCCACAACATTACCCGGGCCATCAACAATGCCGGTACAGGGAATGTGCACCTAACCACAGACCCGTGCACAAGTGCTTGTGGGCAGGGACGGTACATCTCGCTGACGGCACACTGGGTTTGCATTGAAGAAGCCATAAGCCAGTGGGACAATGGGAGACCATGTCACAGATGTATGGAGGAGACAGGTTGTGAAAGGCTTTGTATGTCATATTTAGGGTTTTGAACGGTTGCATATGAGCAATAGGAAGGCAGTGAAGGGCATAGCAGAGAGGAGAGGCTAGGTAATAATGGAGGGACAGTTGGATTACTCTGGTAACAGAGTTTTGGATAGATTTGAGTGGGGCAAGAGTGCTAGAGGGGAGGCTAGAGAGTATAAGGTTGCAATAGTCGAGGAGGGAGATCATGAGGGCGTGCACAAACATTTTTGAATTTTCTTGGAATGTATGGATCCAGGAAATGTTTTTGAGTTGTAATGGGCAGGAGGAGGTAAGGGCTTGGATCTTAGCTTGAAAGAGAGGGCAGAGTCGAGTGTCACCCTGAGGGCACGAACATGCGGGAATATTTGTCCCGGTGTGCCGTCCCAGCATTACACAGGCACGTGTCCCACAATATTACCCATGCCATCCACAATGCTGTTACTTGGAAAGTACACCTAACCACAAACACGTGGGCAAGGGCTTGTGGTCAGGTGCGGTACATCTCACTGAGGGCACAATGGGTTAACATAGTGGAAGCCGGGACCCGTATGGTGCACGTCCTCCCAAACCCCGAGTATTGCAGGCCCTACATCAATCTGGGTTGCCCCACAGTCTACAGCTCCTGCACCACCTCCTCCTTTGCCTCCTATTCAGCCTTCAGCTACAAAAGGTAGCACATGAGTCACAAGCTGGATGCACTGCCGCACTGCCAAAATGAAAGCGGGAACAGGCTGTGCTGAAGCTAATATGCTTCTGTGACAAACCCCAAAATGCTGAAGAGTTTTGGACAGCTCTGAAAGAGCAGTCAGATCAGTGGCTGAGACGACTGAACCCACAGCCAGGCATGGTTGTGTGTGACAATGGCTGGAACCTGGTGGCTGCTCTGTGGCGCTGCAAGCTCACACATGTGCCATGCCTGGCTCAAGCACTTAACCAAATTGGTCAGCGTTTTTGGAAAAGCGACACAGAGCTGGCAGATCTGCTTGGAAAAGTGCAACGCTCGAAATACCCATTTTAGAAAGTCAGCTACAGCTTCATCCGCCCTTGCCGTGATTCAGCAGCGCTTGCAGCTTTTGGCTCAATGGCTGGTGTGTGATGCCCCCAGCCCTTGGAACTCTACACTGCAGATGTTGTAAAGGATTTGTGAGCAGAAGAGGGCAGTTGGTGAATAGTCTACCATCATCAACAAGTTTGTCGTTATTCAGTTCTGTCTTCACACATAACATGTGAGGAGTGGAAATGGATGTCTGACATGTGTACCATCCTCCAAAACATTGAGGAATCCACCAAGAGGGTAAGCTTCAATGACACCATAATTAACGTCTCCATCCTGCTTATCTGTGTTCTAATTTGAATATTGAGAGTTATTATAGAGCGAAATCATATTTACAGTTTAACAGTTTCAAACACAACAGTCCTAAATAACAACTATAACAATAATCCAATAATTAAACCCAAATGAAACTACCCTGCTCAAAACAGCTTACAATCTACACTAAGTAACAACGATAACAATAATTTAACCCAAACAAAAAAATCCTGCTTGTGACAACTTACAATCTAAAATGAAGTGTGGGAGCTTAAAAATCCAGGGGTGTATTTACAATAAGGTATTTACAATGTTATTTGTACTATGATCTTACTAAGGTTCGTTGTAAGTGTTGTAGGCCTGAGGACAAGGAGGAGGACAGCATGGTCAGTCGTCCCCTTGGTGATGACACGGAAGTGTTGCCTGGTAGCAGTCTGGGATGCTTTGGACTGACTTTATGTTATGATGCCTTTCCCGTGACCCTCGTGCTCTAAAAATTTTGGATGAGAGACAGGCAATACTGATTTGTGACACTTATAGACCCAAGGTAATCGGAGAACTTTATATCTTTTAGTCCTGAGGCAGACAGGTGTAATAAAATGTTGCAGTACCAGAGGGCCCTTATAGCGGAATTATTAATAAAATTATCTCAAACACTGGTGGCAGAGGACACAGTTCGTTGGCCAACCAAAGAGTACTGGTGAGAGAGACACAACTCCAGCACAGCAGAGGCAGTGGAACAATGGCAAAGTTCTTGTAGCGTTTTAACAGACCCTCTCATCACCCTGACACAGAGGTGCAGGATACTGTCACAAGGAATGCATTGTTTTGGAAGATGCTGAGGGAGTACCTTGCTGACTGCAGCAACGTCCTCGTCTTTCCTCTGTGCTTTCTAATTATTGGTTATCCATGTTGAACACGTGGCATGAACAGGCTCTCTCTACTGTGCACGTGCACTGTACCAACGGTCAAGGAGCGCACGGCGCATCGCTCTCTGGCGGTTACTGGGCAAACGGAACCTTGGTAAATGGCAGTACCGATTTTAGTGGAGGGAGACAATGGGAACTGTCCTTTGCAGCGCCACTGCTCTAAGGACGGAGCACGCTACTCAGTCTCCTATGCGCTGCCTGTCCACACCAAAAATCTCTGCTGTCTTGCCCGCTTTCTCTTAAGCTGGCCCTTTGCCTCTAGGTCACCAGGTCTGTCTGTCTGCTGCATTTTGCCGCAGCATTGGCGCTTCGGGTGCTTATTTCACTGCCCCCCTTGCTGCTCACACGGTCACAGCTGAGGACTTACTCCTTCTTCTCTTTTTTTTACCCCTCAGCTTCCGGGCTTGTTCCCTGTCTAAACACAGGCCCTCATTCTGTGTAATGGGGCCTTACCGTTCCCCTATTCCTTCTGCTGGTAAACAGGGGACGCAGCCAAAATATGTCCAGAACCGGCGCTGCACAGGAACCCGCAGACCGGTCATCCTGACTCCGTACATATCTGGCAAATCAGTTCTTTAATGCAAACAGCATAGAGGGCATGTACTTCCACATTTCAAGAGAAAATTGTACAGTGTATCCAGAACAGTTTCAATTTGAAGGGCTTTGTGGCTCATATCATTCCACAAGATGACACTAGTCTCATACTTAAAATTTTGGGCGGAAAATAATTTCCCCACTGATAGCTTGTGTATGTTTTGAATTATGTTACATCATTTGTGTGATTAATTATTCATACCTATTTGGTTCACATTATATTCATCTTTTTCTTCAAGGCTTTGGAATATAATGTTGTAAGAGTTAAAGCAACTTGTTGAAGTGTGTTTTACCTCAAATGTGAAACTACTTGTCAATTGTCATCTTTACTATTTCTTCATTCCGTGTGCAGCTAGCCACCTCATTGATGTTATTGAGTTTCTTTGTCAAGAAAACAGCTACACCAATACCATGTGCTTTTCCTATTAATTCAGCATGATGCTGAAGTAGAGGTGAGATTAGGGACCTACATAACATCTGGGAACTGTAGTCAACATGACACTGTGCCAACACCCACTGGGGTATAGCTACCAAGTTGACATAGTTTGTGCACAGCTGAACAGAGTTGTCAGGTAAAAAAAATCCTTCAATAAAAATGTTTGATAGATTGTCTAGTGGAAACACCCATATAGTATTATTATTATTTTTGTTATTTATATAGCGCCATAAATTCCATGGTGCTGTACATGACAAGGGGTTACATACATAGTAATAGATATTGTTTACCCCCAAAAAATTACAATGACAGACTGTTACATAGGGGAGAGGACCTTGTCCTTGCTGACTTTCATTTTGCGGGAGAAGAAGAGACAGAAGGTGGTGGATGCAGCACCTCGGGTGGTAGAGAGGCGGCAGCTCGTGTGGTGGTGTAGAATTCACATCTACGACCACCACGCTCTCCAATTGACATCTCTGGGAATGCATCCGAAATGTCCAAATCACTAGCTTCAGTTATAAAAAATACATGGGCTCCTTGTAAACGTCATCGTCCAACCAGTTCAGTATTAGTAGGTGAGGGGTTGTCAGAATCCTGCCCAGGAACACCAGGCTTCAGCAGTTGCGTGTCCTGTCCCCGTGATCTTCAATGTTATCTTGCTATTGCTCTTCCAGGCATGATTTTATCATGAGGATTTAGCCTTCATAATACAGAGTACAACAACGCCTAAGCGTTCACCCTCAGCTACGTCTATCTGCGCAGTGACTGCCTCTAGGCTGAAGATGATGATAGTGGTAGTATTTGGAGCATTTAACACAGTCATGAAGCTGCCATAACAACTTGAAATAAAAATCTTTTTACCGATATACCCCACTGTAAAAATATTTACGTTTTTTGTTTGGGATAAAAGAGTGCTGGATATAACGAGAGTGAGAGACTGCCCAAAAAAGGGAATTTAGGCCTAAAATGACTCAATTTTTGGCACACGGATGTATGAGGCGTGTCAGAGATAGACCCCACTGTAAAATGAGGCCTGTTTTTTTAAAAAAATGCAACATAGTGCTGTATATAACTTGAGTACCAGACAGGAAAACTTTGGAGTACCGGCCTAAAATACACAAATTTTTATCACATGGACGTATGTGGCGTGTCACACATATACCACACTGTAAAATATGTTTCTTTGTTTTTTGGTGGATGCAAAAGACTGCTGGATATAACGAGAGTGACAGACTGCCCAAAAAAGGGAATTTAGGCCTAAAATGCCTCAATTTTTTGCACCCAGACGTATGAGGGGTGTCAGAGATAGACCCCACTGTAAAATGTGGCCTGTTTTTTAAAAAAATGCAACATAGTGCTGTATATAAGTACAGTTTCACCCAGGACAAAAAAAGAAAACCGCCGTAAACTGGCAAAACTTTGAGCACAAAGAGATATGAGCTACAACGGAGATACCACTAAGACAAAAGTGTGCCGTTTTTTTTTATTTTTGGGCTAACTAGTGCTGTATATAAGTGAAGTTTCACCCAGGACAAAAAAAGAAAACAGCGGTAAACTGGCAAAACTTTGAACACACACAGATATGAGCTACAACGGAGATATCACTACGACAAATGTGTGCCCTGTTTTTTTTATTTTTGGGCTAGCTAGTGCTGTATATAAGTAAAAGTTTCACCCAGGACAAAAAAAGAAAACCGCCATAAACTGATATGAGCTAGCACGAAGATACCACTACGAGTAGTGGCGAGCAGCACGTTCGCTCATCACTAATAGAAAGTCATTCCTCTGTATCCCTGATGACGAACAGGTCAGCAGGGTCACAAAGTGAGGTGAAGATGGTGAGTCTCAAGACAGGACGGGGACAAGGAATGATGGATCACAAAACAAAGGGAACAACACTCAAAAGAACGTTTGTCTTAATATGTATGCTGCAACCAGTGGCGGATTATAATGAGGTCAATTTGGGCAGTTGCCCCGGGCCCAGTGGGGTTAAGGGGCCCACAGCCCAGGCCAGTAAATTGCCCCATTATAATCCGCCACCGCGCAGGGCCGGATTATAGGCAGGGCAGGCGGGGCTTCAGCCCCAGGGCCCCCACCACAAAGAGCTTCTAAGGGGGCCCCCACCACATTCCTGCTGGCTGCTGCAATGGCACTCCATCTTCTCCCCACCTAAAAGTGAGTGACCGTGGGGGCGGCATTATGTGCTCTGCTACCAGCAGCATCTACAAGTAGCGTGAACGCTGATGCTGCTGGTAGCGTGCAAAGGCTTGTGATGAGATCACAGGAGGTAAGGTGTCAGGACCCCCGATCATGTGACCCGTCTCCTCCCCTCCTGTGACCTCATCACAGGTCCTGTGCGCACAGCACAGAGCACTGAGAGCAGCCATGTATGTGGAGTGCGGCTCTGCGGGTGGAGGTCGGTGCTGGAGGCTCCATTATTCTCTATGTGGAGTGTGGCTCTGCGGGTGGAGGTCAGTGCTGGAGGCTCCATTATTCTCTATGTGGAGTGAGGCTCTGTGGGTGGAGGTCGGTGCTGGAGGCTCCATTATTCTCTATGTGGAGTGTGGCTCTGCGGGTGGAGGTCAGTGCTGGAGGCTCCATTATTCTCTATGTGGAGTGCGGCTCTGCGGGTGGAGGTCGGTGCTGGAGGCTCCATTATTCTCTATGTGGAGTGTGGCTCTGCGGGTGGAGGTCAGTGCTGGAGGCTCCATTATTCTCTATGTGGAGTGTGGCTCTGCGGGTGGAGGTCGGTGCTGGAGGCTCCATTATTCTCTATGTGGAGTGTGGCTCTGCGGGTGGAGGTCAGTGCTGGAGGCTCCATTATTTTCTATGTGGAGTGAGGCTCTGCGGGTGGAGGTAGGTGCTGGAGGCCCCATTATTCTCTATGTGGAGTGCGGTTCTGCGGGTGGAGGTCGGTGCTGGAGGCCCCATTATTCTCTATGTGGAGTGCGGTTCTGCGGGTGGAGGTCGGTGCTGGAGGCTCCATTATTCTCTATGTGGAGTGCGGCTCTGCGGGTGGAGGTCGGTGCTGGAGGCTCCATTATTCTCTATGTGGAGTGCGGCTCTGCGGGTGGAGGTCGGTGCTGGAGGCCCCATTATTCTCTATGTGGAGTGCGGCTCTGCGGGTGGAGGTCGGTGCTGGAGGCTCCATTATTCTCTATGTGGAGTGCGGCTCTGCGGGTGGAGGTAGGTGCTGGAGGCCCCATTATTCTCTATGTGGAGTGCGGCTCTGCGGGTGGAGGTCGGTGCTGGAGGCTCCATTATTCTCTATGTGGAGTGCGGCTCTGCGGGTGGAGGTAGGTGCTGGAGGCCCCATTATTCTCTATGTAGAGTGCGGTTCTGCGGGTGGAGGTCGGTGCTGGAGGCCCCATTATTCTCTATGTGGAGTGTGGCTCTGCGGGTGGAGGTAGGTGCTGGAGGCCCCATTATTCTCTATGTGAAGTGCGGCTCTGCGGGTGGAGGTCGGTGCTGGAGGCTCCATTATTCTCTATGTGGAGTGCGGCTCTGCGGGTGGAGGTCGGTGCTGGAGGCTCCATTATTCTCTATGTGGAGTGCGGTTCTGCGGGTGGAGGTAGGTGCTGGAGGCCCCATTATTCTCTATGTGGAGTGCGGCTCTGCGGGTGGAGGTCGGTGCTGGAGGCTCCATTATTCTCTATGTGGAGTGCGGCTCTGCGGGTGGAGGTAGGTGCTGGAGGCCCCATTATTCTCTATGTAGAGTGCGGTTCTGCGGGTGGAGGTCGGTGCTGGAGGCTCCATTATTCTCTATGTGGAGTGCGGCTCTGCGGGTGGAGGTCGGTGCTGGAGGCTCCATTATTCTCTATGTGGAGTGCGGCTCTGCGGGTGGAGGTCGGTGCTGGAGGCCCCATTATTCTCTATGTGGAGTGGGGCTCTGCTGGTGGAGGTCGGTGCTGGAGGCCCCATTATTCTCTATGTGGAGTGGGGCTCTGCTGGTGGAGGTCGGTGCTGGAGGCCCCATTATTCTCTATGTGGAGTGGGGCTCTGCTGGTGGAGGTCGGTGCTGGAGGCTCCATTATTCTCTATGTGGAGTGCGGCTCTGCGGGTGGAGGTCGGTGCTGGAGGCTCCATTATTCTCTATGTGGAGTGCGGCTCTGCGGTTGGAGGTCGGTGCTGGAGGCTCCATTATTCTCTATGTGGAGTGCGGCTCTGCGGGTGGAGGCCGGAGCTGGAGGCTCCATTATTCTCTATGTGGAGTGCAGCTCTGCGGGTGGAGGTCGGTGCTGGAGGCTCCATTATTCTCTATGTGGAGTGCGGCTCTGCGGGTGGAGGTCGGTGCTGGAGGCTCCATTATTCTCTATGTGGAGTGCGGCTCTGCGGGTGGAGGTCAGTGCTGGAGGCTCCATTATTCTCTATGTGGAGTGCGGCTCTGCGGGTGGAGGTCGGTGCTGGAGGCCCCATTATTCTCTATGTTGAGTGCGGCTCTGCGGGTGGAGGTCGGTGCCGGAGGCTCCATTATTCTCTATGTGGAGTGTGGCTCTGCGGGTGGAGGTCGGTGCCGGAGGCTCCATTATTCTCTATGTGGAGTGTGGCTCTGCGGGTGGAGGTCGGTGCCGGAGGCTCCATTATTCTCTATGTGGAGTGTGGCTCTGCGGGTGGAGGTCGGTGCCGGAGGCTCCATTATTCTCTATGTGGAGTGCGGCTCTGCGGGTGGTGATCGGTGCTGGAGGCTCCATTATTCTCTATGTGAAGTGGGGCTCTGCGGGTGGAGGTCGGTGCTGGAGGCTCCATTATTCTCTATGTGGAGTGCGGCTCTGCGGGTGGAGGTCGGTGCTGGAGGCTCCATTATTCTCTATGTGGAGTGCGGCTCTGCGGCTGGTGATCGGTGCTGGAGGCTCCATTATTCTCTATGTGAAGTGGGGCGCTGCGGGTGGAGGTCGGTGCTGGAGGCTCCATTATTCTCTATGTGGAGTGCGGCTCTGCGGGTGGAGGTCGGTGCTGGAGGCTCCATTATTCTCTATGTGGAGTGCGGCTCTGCGGGTGGAGGTCGGTGCTGGAGGCTCCATTATTCTCTCTGTGGAGTGGGGCTCTGCAGGTGGAGGTCGGTGCTGGAGGCTCCATTATTCTCTATGTGGAGTGCGGCTCTGCGGGTGGAGGTCGGTGCTGGAGGCCCCATTATTCTCTGTGGAGTGTGGCTCTGCGGGTGGAGGTCGGTGCTGGAGGCCCCATTATTCTCTATGTAGAGTGTGGCTCTACGATTCGTGACCCCCGTCACGTGACAAGGGGGGCCCACAGAGTCTGAACTGCCCCGGGCCCTGGCTACCCTTAATCCACCCCTGGCTGCAACCATGTGTAAAAAAATGGAACAGTAAAGTCGGACTTGTTAACCTGGACCAGATCTTCTGTCTTGTTTGTAGCTGGAACCGGTCCCAGGGACAGGGAGGTAACAAGGGATCCTGAAGCAAAAGTGAGTAAGGAACGTATGCACCTACTCCACCACACCACACACTACAGACATCCATTTAGAAGAGGGGTTGCGAGGCAATCAGAATTAAGTTGAAGCAAACAGCAAGCACAAATGTGGCGCCCCTGAGGCTCAGTCGCCACAGAGGTACTGCACCTTCTCCTAAGGTGTGGTGCCCCACCATCCAGGTAAGGTGGGAACTCCTGACCACGCTCCAACACTCGCACCCCACACAACAGGGTAGTTCAGCAAAGCCACATTGTGGCTCTTGCTTAGAGTGTAGCAGAGCACCTTTGGTGGCTCCCTGCTTGGAACATGAAACGTGCTGGGAGGTGGGTGGAGTTGAGAATACATAAAAGAGTGGGAGGTTTAGGATTTAGGTCAGTCAGTCGTCAGTCAGTCGGGGAGACTGAGGGAGGAAGTCACTCAGAGAGGAGTTAGCGAAGGAGATCCCTGAGAGAGGGATGGAGGAAGGAGTGCTGCAGCAGACCTGAGTGACTCGGGTCTGCTGGCACGGGAAAGGAAAGAAGGAGACAGACATTGAACTGAAGCCTGAGCTTCCATAGGAAAGAAAGACAAGTACGGAACGTAGGAGAATAAGAGAACACAGAGGATGTGGGTTAGGAGAGAACCCTGCCTAGAAGTTCTAAGCGCAAGGCCGGGGCCCGATCCCCGAGGTTGTATGGACACTAATGGTCCTGCAGCAGACTCCGGTGGAGTAGTGGGCTGTAAATGCACTACTCCCATCTAAGACTTGGGGGCACAACAGCAACACAGATACAGAGCCAGGCTACAGCTGTCTGCCGTACAAGTAGAGTTCTTGGGAACATCTGTTAGGAAGAACTCCAGTGTAACTCAGTACTAGGAGATCTTCACACTAAAAGGCGCTATAAGAGGAGACGTTCAGAAAGGCACATGTTGGCGGAGCGTTGGAAGGGAGCATTCCATCTTGCCTGGAGGTTGGCTGAGTCTCTGACCCGGAGTACATGGCATGGAGGCCGGCACCTGTGTGTACTACAGACTGTGAGTAAAGCTTTGGAACTACAAGCCCTGGTGTCCTCCATTGATTCTTGCGCCAACACACCCAGCACCGCTACATCTGGGTACAAGCTTCTACACCGCCTGCGCCTCTCCTCTTCCCCTACATCTACACTGCCCTGGGGCTACAGCTCCACCTGTGGGGAGCTTCACCATCTTGGCGCAACCCATCACCAGCCCCAGAGGATCTGCAAGTAGCGTCGGCCTAACATCTCACTTGCCGAACACCACAGGTGGCGTCACGAACTATTCCATCTAACTACAATCCACCAGTCACAATTTCCCCATTACTTGGGCACCCAGGGCCACGGTCCGGGTCACTGCTGCTGTGACACATCCCACTGATACCGGCCTGGTACCGAGCACCCCACGGCCCTGGGAGGGCGACCCACAAACATGTGTGTTCTGGCCCCGCTTTAATGCAACGGGAGCACTTAACGTCATTGCCCCCAGTCACGTGCACGCCGATGTCAGCAGCTGGCCTCTGATTGGCCAGCAGTGTGTATTGCAGTCAACAGACCTGTTGGGTCTGTACATTGCACTACACTGCAGATGGATGTGCATCCAAGGACGCAGACCCTGTTGAAGTTTATGCTGGCATCAGAGTGAAAACCTACATGAGAGAAAAGATCCTCCAATAGATCTTTTCTTTTATCTTTTTCTCTCATGTAGGTTTTTGCTCCTCACGGTCCTCTGTGTTTATGTTAGGGTATTTTTCATTTGGCATCAGTGTGACCCTGACCCACCTGGTTTGGTCGCGACAGCGACCGTTGTGACTGCGGTCATTAAACCCCTGTCTGTAATTTATGCCATCTCCCATCTCAGTAATGGGAAGGAAAGTCTGTCTGCACTTAGCAAAGATTTTACCTTAGAATTGAGAATTTTGATAATGACTGATCAATTTTGACAGAGAAAGAAGTAGATTTCTCTGATAAGGAATATTACAAAGTTGCTTATTTTCATGTGTGCTATTGATTAATGGAATAAAAATGAGTTACGCTTTAAATTTCCCATGTAAAATAAAATTACCCTTTAGTCACCTCCAGTACTGACGTCGATTCATAGATGTCAGCTTGGGATCTCCTGAACCGAGCACAAGGGTCGGTTCAGCACAACACACACCGACAACAGGATGGGAAAAAGGGAAGGAAGGCCCTTAGTAGGGAACGAGGAATGGGGCACCTCCTAAGTCAGTCTGTGCCTATCCCTAAGCTCCCCTAATGCCCTCTGCGGGTCCTTCCCCCCACCACTGTTACGTACCTGGTCCCTAGCTGTCATCTCACTAAACCATGGCTAGCACACTGGCCGGCAAGGGCGTTAGCATCACCACTGCAAATTGTACAAACACAGGGGGTAGTGACAAGCATGAGACAGACAAGGTAAATACACAAGTAACTTCGCTCCAGACTCTGCTGCCAAGCTCCACACCGCAGAGGATATGGAAACAGGACACCGAACTCCACAGAAGATTCAGTGCTGACACCAGAGAACTGCACATTCCAGGGCTGGTCTACATCGAAAACTCTATTACCAACAGTCAGCTGATGCGTCATGCGACTATTTAAAGGATGGTGGTCACCACCCACATCAACTGACCTAGGAACACAACAGTTTCCAGCAAGGAAATCTACTGGCACGAAAGCAAAAAAAAGTGTTTAAATTAAAGCAGAGCCAGAGGTGTCACGAATCCAAAAATGGATCGTGACAAGCAGCTACTGATTTCTACAGGGCTCATGTGACATATCATCACGTGATGTGAGCCTTGGGATACAAGTAGGAATATAATTTTTAGGAAGGGATTGTCTGAGTAGTGGACAATCCATTTTTAGAAAATATCAACATGTATTAACAGATTTGCCAGTCTTGAAAATCTAGGACCCGCATCCATCACGATAACGGGGCACCATTTCATGATGCCGGGAATAAAGAGTTGGTTGCACATGCACAAATTTCTATATTTACTTATGTGGGAACTGAAAAAATTGCCCAGCAAACCTGTTTGAAGTTTTGGCAACTCCAATACAACTGAATGGAGAGAATGGATGATTTGTGTTCACCTCTCCCCATTCCTACTAGTGCAAGACAGGAACCTGAGAATTTCTTGAGTAATATAAAAAAATATGATCAGAGAAAACACTTTTGTTTTTCTGCTAATAATATCCTAATTAGCCAGTATTAGGCTAGTTTCACACTAGCGTGTTTTACATGCAGCGCACGGCGCCATTAAGCCCCGCCCCCTGCCCGCCCCGTCCGGTCATCTCCTCCTACTATCGCACACGGCCACATGTGATCTGCGCGCCCTATCTTTAGCATAGGGTGCGCAGACCGTGCGCTGGCAGTGCACTAGTAGGAATTTTGCATGCGCTGCGCACCTTTGAAGGTGCGCCGAGCACGCCGAAATGCAACATGGTGCGTTCGGCGCGCACCTTCAAAAGTGCGCAGCGCATGCAAAAAATCCTACTAAAGCGCACGGCCAGCGCACGGTCTGCGCACCCTATGCTAAAGATAGGGTGCGCAGATCGCATGCAGCCGTGTGCGATAGTAGGAGGAGATGACCGGACAGGGCGGGCAGGTGGCGGGTCTTAGCGGCGCAGTGCGCTGCATGTAAAATACGCTAGTGTGAAACTAGCTTTAGTCCGGCATCTATTCTCCTAGACTAGTCCCAACTTTAGGGGTCACGTACTAAAATCATGACCACTCGTCATGATTGCCATTTTCTTCATTGTACCCCATCATGGCTCCAGGACAAAATTTTATGGGCCTTTGCAAGATGTCCTCCACTGAAACTATGACTGAGTGGGTGTGAGTACGACACCCAAGGCTGGGACTAATGAGGGGAAAGACGTCCCTTGGACTAGTCTGGGCTAATTACCACATCATGAGCGGCAAAAAAAAGGTGCTTTTGCCACTAGTAGCTCCAGATTCACACCAGACACTTGGTTAAAAAGCAGAGATAGAAAACTGATGGAGGTTTGGGGGCTTTTGGGAAACTGACAACTTTCCTTCAGTAATTTTCCTCGATTTTAAAGGAATATTCTTCCAAAAGATGAACAAGTAGGAGGAATGAATCTCGCAGCCACCATCATGGATACTTTGCATTGTTTGTTTCGGCCTCTAGCACTGGAGGTTTAGAGGCAGCATATAGGGGGCTTGGAGCAGCGGTGTTCAGTCTCATTGATCATGGTTTTGCAGCTGCTGGAATCACTTAGTGAGGAGGAGTATTAAATAAATACTCAGAATCCATCATCCAGGAAATAAGCATTGCTGGTGTCATCAGAAATGTCCCCGCCACCGCAGCGACTGACGCAAGTCACAGATACTTATGCAAATTTTCCTTCATCTTTATGAGTGGTGGCTGTAATCAGAGTGACATCTTATTGTGAGATTAACATAGGATGGACTTGAAGCTGCCTCTTCTTATGCAAGAGATTTCTCAGAGGTTCCTCAGTATAATATGATCCTCCCAGATCACGCCAGGGGTTTTGTGCTACCCTCATAGGGTCAGTTCTCCCACCACAGTCACTGTACCCTTATCATATTCAATGTTTTCACCAGCACACCCCATACACAGCCTCATAGGTGGATTTTAATGAGGACAATCTGGGCTACAACCCAGGACCCTCATTATAATGTTTTGTGATGGCCCAATTATCCCGAAAGGGAGCTTTGCTGGAGCTGTATTGCTGGCAATATAGAATAGCAGCACAGCTCAAGGGGAACGCCCATCAGCTCAGCTGTGATATGTCTGTGCAATGACCTCAACAGTCGGCACGCGCCAACATGTATGTGCAAAAAGTGGGGGGCTCATACTGTATATAAGGTGCTATGTGAGATATTTCACTGTATATAGGAGCCTATATAAGGGCTCACACTGTGTATATGGGGTTATGTGGGGCTCATGCTGTATATAGGAGGCTATGGGGGGCTCATGCTGCATATAGGAGGCTACGTAGGGGCTCAGATGTATATAGGGAGCTATGTGCGGGCTCATACTGTATATAAGAGGCTATGTGAAGGCTCATACCATATATAGTAGGCTATGTGGGAACACATGCTGTATATAGGACTCTATGAGGGGTCTCATACTGTATTAAGGAGGCTATGTGGGGGTTCATGCTGTATTTAGGAGGCTATGTTGGAGCTCATACTCTAGATAGCTATGTGAGGATCATATTGTATATTAGGGCTATGTGAGGGTTCATAATGTATGTAGGGGGATGTGTGGACTCATAGTGCATAAAAGGGGTTGTGTGTGTGCTCATAATGTATATATGGGAACTACATGAGGGCTCATATTGTAAGTAGGGACTGTGTGGGGGCATACTGCATGGGTCTATGAGCTGTTATCCTCATTGCAGCACGGCTTATGGTCTCCTTTTCTTGTCCCGCTTGAAGGAATTCCCTGATTAACCCCTAAATGGCCAAAGGCTAAGTACACAAATGTTCTGGCCATAAAAGATCTGTATTATATGGGTGCTTCTCACAAAATTAGAATATAATCAAAAAGTTAATTTATTTCAGTTCTTCAATACAAAAAGTGAAACTCATATATTATATAGAGTCATTACAAATAGAGTGATCTATCAAGTGTTTATTTCTGTTAATATTAATGATTATGGCCAACAGCCAATGAAAACCAAAAAGTCAATATCTCAGTAAATTATAATAATCAACAAAAACACCTGCAAATGCTTCCTAAGCATTCAAAAAGGTCTCTTTTTAGTGTGTTTCACTATGCTCCACAATCATGGGGAAGACTGCTGACTTGACAGATGTCCAGAAGGCTGTCATTGACACACTCTACAAGGAGGGTAGGCCAGTAAAGGTCATTGCTAAAGAAGCTGGCTATTCAGAGTGCTGTATCCAAACATATTATTGGAAAATTTAGTGGAAGTACACATTATCCTTTGATCCATCCTCTGTGTCTAACTATCGCCCGATATCTCTTCTCCCTTACGCCTCAAAACTACTGGAACAGCATGTATATCTTGAACTGTCCTCTCACCTCTCCTCCTGTTCCCGCTTTGACCGGTTACAATCTGGCTTCCGACCGCATCACTCAACTGAAACTGCCCTAACTAAAGTCACTAACGACTTACTAACCGCCAAGAGCAAGCGACACTACTCTGTCCTCCTTCTCCTGGACCTGTTCTCTGAGATCAACACTGTACACCATTCCCTCCTGCTAAATACTCTCTCATCTCTTTGCATCACAGACTTGGCCCTATCCTGGATCTCATCATACCTAACAGACCGAACATTTAGTGTCTCCCTCTCACACACCACCTTCTCACCTCGCCACCTGTCTGTTGGTGTTCCTCAAGGCTCTGTCCTAAGACCCCTACTATTCTCCATCTACACCTTTGGCTTGGGACAACTCATAGAATCCTACGGTTTGCAGTATCACCTCTATGCCGATAACACGCAGATCTACCTATCTGGACCCAACCTCGCCTCCTTACTGACTGAAATCCCACAATGTCTGTCTGCTATCTCAGCCTTCTTCTCTGCTCGCTTTCTCAAACTGAACATGGACAAAACAGAATTCATCATCTTTCCCCCATCTCACTCCATCTCTCCACCAGACCTATCCATCAATGTCAATGGCTGCTTTCTTTCCCCAGTCCCGCACGCTCGGTGCCTTGGGGTGATCCTCGACTCTGCGCTTTCTTTCAAACCACATATCCAAGCCCTCGCCTCCTCCTACCGCCTCAAACTCAAAAATATTTCCCAGATCTGCTCATTCCTCAACCACGAAAACACTAGTGCATGCTCTTATCATCTCCCGCCTCGACTACTGCAAGCTCCTACAGTCCATCCTACACTCTGCTGCCCGATTAATCCACCTGTCTCCCCGCTATTCCCCCGCCTCCCCCTTATGCGAGGCCCTTCACTGGCTTCCTATTGCCCAGAGGCTCCAATTCAAAACCATAGCCATGGCATACAAAGCCATTCACAACCTGTCTCCTCCATACATCTGTGACATGGTCTCTAGGTACCTACCCGCACGCAACCTTCGATCATCAAAAGATCTCCTTCTCTACTCCCCCTTATCTCTTCCTCCCACAACCGCATACAAGACTTCTCCCGTGCTTCCCTCATACTCTGGAACTCTCTGCCGCAACACATCAGACTCTCACCATCAACGGAAACCTTCAAGAAGAACCTGAAGACCCACCTGTTCCGACAAGCCTACAGCCTGCAATGATCCTCGGTCTACTGAACCACCGCACGACCTGCTCTACCCTCTCCTACTGTATCCTCACGGGCATCCTGTGAGCCCTCACGGGCAGGGTCCCCTCTCCTTATGTACTTGTGTGTCCTTTGTCTTACACATGTTTATTATGTGCTGCCCCTGAGGCTCAGTCGCCACAGAGATACTGCACATTCTCCTAAGGTGTAGTGCCCCACCATCCGGGTAAGCTGGGAACCCCTTTCCACACTCCAACACTCGCACCCCACACAACAGGGTAGTTCTGCACAACCACATTGCGGCTTCTTGCTCGGAGAGTAGCAGAGCACCTTTGGTGGTTCCCTGCTTGGAACACTGGATGTGCTGGGAGGTGGGTGGAGTTAAGATACATAAAAGAGTGGGAAAGTGTAGGATGACAGGTTCAGTCTGGCAGAAGGTCAGGCGGGTAGGAAGTCACTCAGACAGGAGTGAGGATCCCTGGAAGTAGGGATGGAGGAAGGAGTGCTGCAGCTGCCTCAGTGATCTGAGCCAGCTGGCACGGGAAAGGAAAAGAAGGAGAAAGACGTAGAACTGAAACCTAAGCTTCCATATGAAAGAAAGACAAGTACGGAACGAAGGAGTAGAGAGAACAGAGAGGACGTGGGTTAGAAGAGGAACCCTGCCTATAGGTTCTCAGTGCAAGGCCGGGGCCCAGTCCCCGAGGTTGTTTGGACACTTATGGTTCTGCAGCAGACACCGGTGGAGTAGTTGGTTGTAAATGCACTACTCCCATCTAAGACTTGGGGCACAACAGCAATTGAATAGAGAGCCGGGACTCAGGAGAAGGGAGTCCCCGAAGCAGGCTACAGCTGTCTGCCGTACAAGTAGAATTCTTAGGAACATCTGACAGGAGGAACTCCAGAGTACCACGGTACTAGAGATCTTCACACTAAAAGGCGCTATAGAGGAGACATTCAGAAAGGAACATGTTGGCGGAGTGTTGGAGGGGAGCTTTCCATCTTGCCTGGAGGTTGGCTGAGTCTCTGACCTGGAGGACACGGTACAGAAGCAGGCACTACAGACTGTGAGTAAAGCGGTGGAACTACATGCCCTGGTGTCCTCCATTCCTTCCTGCGTCCGCCAGCACTGCTACATCCCCTGCGCCAGACATAACACCATCTAAGTGTCTCACCATCTACACTGCCCTGGGACAGCAGCCCTTCCTGTGGAGGGCTATACCATCATTGCTGCACCACACCATCTGTCCCAGAGGATCTGTCTGCAGCGTCGGCTTAACACCTGCCTTGCCAAACACCACAGGTGGCATCACGAACTATTCATCTAACTACATTACACCATTAACATTCCCCGCCATTGACTTGGGCGCCCAGGGCCACGGTCCGGGTCACTGCTGCTATGACACATCCCACTGATACCGGCCTGGCACCGAGTACCCCGCGGCCCTGGGAGGGCGACCCAATTACACTTGTCTAATTTCCCGTTTTCACATGTAAAGCGCCATGGAATAAATGGCGCCATATACAGTCATGGCCAAAAGTATTGACACCCCTGCAATTCTGTCAGATAATACTCAGTTTCTTCCTGAAAATGATTGCAAACACAAATTCTTTGGTATTACTATCTTCATTTAATTTGTCTTAAATGAAAAAACACAAAAAGAATTGTCCTAAAGCCAAATTGGATATAATTCCACAACAAACATAAAAAAGAGGGTGGACAAAAGTATTGGCACTGTTCGAAAAATCATGTGATGCTTCTCTAATTTGTGTAATTAACAGCACCTGTAACTTACCTGTGACACCTAACAGGTGTTGGCAATAACTAAATCACACTTGCAGCCAGTTGACATGGATTAAAGTTGACTCAACCTCTGTCCTGTGTCCTTGTGTGTACCACATTGAGAATGGAGAAAAGAAAGAAGACCAGAGAAATGTCTGAGGACTTGAGAAACCAAATTGTGAGGAAGCATGAGCAATCACAAGGCTACAAGTCCATCTCCAAAGACCTGAATGTTCCTGTGTCTACCGTGCGCAGTGTCATCAAGCAGTTTAAAGCCCATGGCACTGTGGCTAACCTCCCTAGATGTGGACGGAAAAGAAAAATTGACAAGAGATTTCAACAAAAGATTGTGCGGATGTTGGACAAAGAACCTCGACTAACATCCAAACAAGTTCAAGCTGCCCTGCAGTCCGAGGGTACAACAGTGTCAACCCGTACTATCCGTCGGCGTCTGAATGAAAAGGGACTGTATGGTAGGAGACCCAGGAAGACTCCACTTCTTACCCCAAGACATAAAAAAGCCAGGCTGGAGTTTGCCAAAACTTACCTGAAAAAGCCTAAAACGTTTTGGAAGAATGTTCTCTGGTCAGATGAGGCAAAAGTAGAGCTTTTTGGGCAAAGCCATCAACATAGAGTTTACAGGAGAAAAAAAAGAGGCATTCAAAGAAAAGAACACGGTCCCTACAGTCAAACATGGCGGAGGTTCCCTGATGTTTTGGGGTTGCTTTGCTGCCTCTGGCACTGGACTGCTTGACCGTGTGCATGGCATTATGAAGTCAGAAGACTACCAACAAATTTTGCAGCATAATGTAGGGCCCAGTGTGAGAAAGCTGGGTCTCCCTCAGAGGTCATGGGTCTTCCAGCAGGACAATGACCCAAAACACACTTCAAAAAGCACTAGAAAATGGTTTGAGAGAAAGCACTGGAGACTTCTAAGGTGGCCAGCAATGAGTCCAGACCTGAATCCCATAGAACACCTGTGGAGAAATCTAAAAATGGCAGTTTGGAGAAGGCACCCTTCAAATATCAGGGACCTGGAGTAGTTTGCCAAAGAAGAATGGTCTAAAATTCCAGCAGAGCATTGTAAAAAACTCATTGATGGTTACCGGAAGTGGTTGGTCGCAGTTATTTTGGTTAAAGGTTGTGCAACCAAGTATTAGGCTGAGGGTGCCAATACTTTTGTCTGGCCCATTTTTGGAGTTTTGTGTGAAATGATCAATGTTTTGCTTTTTGCTTCTTGCTTCATTCTCTTTTGTATTTTTTTATTTAAGACAAATTAAATGAAGATAATAATTAGTGTTGAGCATTCCGATACCGCAAGTATCGGGTATCGGCCGATATTAGCGGTATCGGAATTCCGATACCGACTTCCGATACTTTTGTCATATCGGATTCCGGAATCGGAATCGGAAGTTCCCATCATGCTATGAGCCTGCTTGCTTTGATTAAGCCAATGGGAATCCTCCGAAGTGTGGGCACATCCTGTTAGGCATGTAGGCATGTTAACTATTGGCATGGCTGTGATTGGCTGCCGAAATGATGTCATGATGCACTATAAAAGCCACCGCAGCCGCCATTTCTGGTCACTCTGCTGTGAATTCAGTTAGGGACAGGCTGCTGTAGAAGACTGTGAGGGACAGTTAGAAATAGCGATTCCACCAAACATCTAGTGCTTTACCCAGGCTACATAAACCACCACTGTAGCCTTCTTTGCCCTAGCAGCAGTGTTCACAGCTGTCTGCAAGGGCTGTGTGAGTGCAGCTCATGCTGTGGAGTGGGTCCTGCAGCCACGTCAGGCTGTAGGCCACCCAGTGTGATCACTGCTGCCTCATACATCTTTTATTTTTTGAGCTGCATTTTTTACATAATTTCAATCTAGTGTGCTTCCATCCGTATCCATATACGTTGGTTGCAAACACTAGTAGTAGACAGCGGAGCCTTTCTGCAGCCTTTCAGTGCTAGTGTCCACTTTGCTGCACTGTTCACGGCTGTCTGAGAGGTCTCTGACTGTGTGTGAGTGCAGCTCACGCTGAGTAGTGTGTCCTGCAGCTACGTCTGGCTGTAGGACGCTCAGCGTGCGTCAGTGCCTCACACATATTTTTATTTGAGTGCAGCTCATTTTTTCTTCTATTAGTGTGCATCCATCCGTCTCCATCTACGGTGGTTGCAAACACTATATAGGAGTACACAGCGGAGCCTTTCTGCAGCCTGTCAGTGCCAGTGCCCACTTAGCTGCACTGTTGACGGCTGTCTGAGAGGTCTCTGACTGTGTGTGAGTGCAGCTCACGCTGAGTAGAGTGTCCTGCAGCTACGTCTGGTTGTAGGACGCTCAACGTGCGTCACTGCCTCACACATATTTGTCTTTGAGTGCAGCTCATTTTTTCTTCTCCTATTAGTGTGCATCCATCCGTATCCATCAACATTGGTTGGTTGCAAACACTATATAGGAGTAGATAGAGGAGCCTTTTTTTCTGGCTTGTGCCCTGCCGGCGCAGCCAGATTAGTATTACCCAATTTTTTTGGAGCCTCATCTTTTGCATTGTAGGTTACCTGCCTGCATTGTAATAGCTCCAAAAAGTTGGTGATACTATCAGTTTCAATTCTTTGTTCACATACTTTGAGTTTGTTTCCAACAAAGAAACCACAAAAAAAGTTCACCAAACACTACATTTGGAACTTGTGTAGGCCACATCAGCTCCTATTAAAGTGTAGTCCACACACACACACTTCATAAAATTAGTGTTTCTTGTACCTGTAACCAGCTGTTCAGGAATAAGCACACTAAGGCCCCCCCTTTGTACTTTTCTGCCTATCTTAAGCAGTCTTGCAAGATGAAGAAGGCAGGGAGTAAGGCGCGTGGGCGTGGGCGTGGAGTTTCAGCAGGGAGAGGACGTGGGGATTCTGCAGGGAGAGGACGTGGGGATTCTACAGGTAGAGGACGTGGGGATTCTGGGCCTGCTGCGGGCACCAGTGGATCAGCATCCCCCAGTTTTAGCAGGCAACAGTCCTTTATGCGCAGCTTTGTAGGACCTCAACGTACCCCACTGCTGCGGGAGGAACAAATTGAAGCCGTTGTCGGATGGATGGCAGCTAACGCATCGACTTCAATTACTTCCGCATCCTCTCAGGGTCAGAGCACCGAAGAGCAACCATCTGTCTCTTCACCACCTGCCAAAGTGCCCAGGCAGTCAGAGAGACATGGACAGGAGCCATCACAGTCTCTACTTCTGTTCTCGGAATCTGTTGGCTTGGAAAGAGGGGGCCAGCCAAGCAGCATTCCTGAATGTGAAGAAGAGGGAGTATGCAGTGATGCGCAACTTCTTTGTCCCTCTGAATCTGAAGAGGCAAGTGGGCCAGTGCCTATGGTCAGCACACCTCAGTACGCATCAGATGATGACGAGACTCAGTTGCCACTTTCTGGTGCGTACGGTGCTGGCGAGACAACCCCGGAGAAGCAGCTGTTTGAAGAGGGGAGGGAAGATGATGAGGTCCTTGACCCATCATGGCGTGAGGAACAGGAAGGTGGTGGGAGCAGCTCGGAGGAAGAGATTCCCCTACCGGCCAAAACAGGAGGCAGAGGGAGGGGGAAGACTTGGTTGCCTGTACCCTCCACTTCGGCACCCGTTAGGAGCATTCCTCCTTCCAAAGGCAAACCGGGCGCTCCCAAGAGTTGCAGTGCGTGGTCCTTTTTTGACACAGTTGCAGATGACATTTGCTTTGTCAAATGCAAGCTGTGTCATCAGAGAGTCAAAAGAGGGAGAAATGTCAGCAACCTCAATACCACAAATATGTGGAAACATGTGCGCACCAAGCACGAGTTGGAGTTGCAGAGACACCCTGAAGACGTAGGCCAACGTACAGCACCACCTACCACCTCTTCAGTTCGTGTTGGGGCCTCTTCCTCCAGCTCACACACTGCTGGTTCGGCTTCCTCACAGGATCGCCAAGGAAGAACCTCTGCCACTGTTGTCCGGAGACCCTGTCAGATTACACCCATAGCAGCACGTTCCCATCCATCAAAGCCATCGGTAGCACAGGCATGGGATAAAAGGCGCCCTTACTCGGCAAACCATCCCCGAGCACAGTCTCTGAATGCTGGCATTGCCAAACTTCTGGCAGTTGAAATGCTGTCATTCAGGCTGGTGGACACTGACACCTTCCGGGACTTAATGGCATTGGCAGTCCCCCAATACAACGTGCCCAGCCGCTTTTATTTCAGCAGGCGAGCCGTCCCTGCCCTGCAGAAACATGTTGAGGGCAAAATAAAACATGCGCTACTAAACGCCGTTAGTAGCAAGGTCCACCTGACCACCGATGCGTGGACCAGTAACCATGGACAGGGACGATACCTTTCCCTCACTGCCCACTGGGTCAATGTTGTGGAGCCGGGTACGGATCTGGAGAGTGGCGCTGTACGTGTTCTTCCAACGCCACGGATTGCAGGACTCCAGTCTGTACACATAGACTCCTCCTCCTACTCAAGTTCCTCAGAAACAGCAGAGCAGGAGCCTGTTACGACCGATATGAGCACAGCCGTGGCCAAACGTCAACAGGCTGTACTCAAATTAATTTCTTTGGGGAATCGAAGCCACACAGCGCAGGAGCTCTGGAATGCTATCAAGCTGGAGAGCGATGTGTGGTTTGGGCCAGCGAATCTCCAGCCGGGCTTGGTAGTGTGTGACAATGGCCGAAATCTGGTGGCAGCTCTTGGCCTAGGCAACCTCACACACATCCCATGTCTGGCACATGTTCTTAACTTGGTCGTGCAGAGCTTTCTGAGGGACTATCCGGATCTTGATGCACTGTTGCACAAGGTCCGCATAGAGTGCGCTCACTTGCGACGTTCCAGCACGGCAAGATCGCGCCTCGCTGCTCTGCAGCGACGATTTGGCCTTCCGGAACATCGCATCATATGTGACCTACCCACCCGGTGGAATTCAACGTTACATATGTTGGAGCGGTTGTGTGAGCAGCAGGCAGCATTCATGGAGTACCAGCTGCATCAGGCGCAAACAAGTCGCACTGTGCGCCGTTCACACTTCAGCACCATTGAGTGGGCCTCTATGAAGGACATCTGCCTCGTTTTGCGTGCCTTCGATGAATCCACGCGGATGGCGAGTGCAGATGATGCACTAGTCAGCATGACTGTCCCCCTTATCTGCCTGCTTCAACAAACACTGCAAGCACTAAGGGATGAGGTTTCAGAAGAGGTGGAGGATGAGGAGTCCCAAATGCCATCTGCTTCTGGACAGTCTGCGCTACGTGTTTCCTCACAAAGGCCTAGGCAGGGGACACTTTGTGAGGAGGATGAGGAGGAGTCGATGGAGGAGGAAGACATCTCTCCAGAGGAGGGAGGTACACAAACCTCTACTCAGTATGTACAGCGAGGGTGGGGTGATGCAGAGCAGGCCGAGGTCACGCCTCAAACAGGGGACAGCGGTTCTTTGGCAGTTGGGAGTCTGCAGCACATGGTTGATTTCATGCTGCAGTGCCTGAGAAACGACCGCCGCATCGCCCACATTCTCGTCTCGGCTGATTATTGGGTGTACACCCTCCTAGATCCTCGCTACCGGGACAGCGTACAAAGGCTCATACCAACGTTGAACCGGGAGCGTAAAATGCGGGAGTACGAAGAGTCACTGGTGCAGTCCATAATGTTTTCCATTCCACCCGACAGCATTGTTGCTATTGCTTTAAAAAGCAGCTCTGTGCGTCGAGGCAGTGGAGGAAACTCTGCACAAAGAGGGAGCAGAGGCAGCGCCGCAGCACAAGGCAAGACCACTATGGCCCAAATGTGGCAAAGTTTTGTGTGTCCACCACAATTGTCTACAACATCAGCGACGCCTCGAGTCAGCAGGAGGCAACGCTTCCGTCAGATGGTGTCAGACAACATGTCTTGCCCTGTCGCTGTACTCCCAGATGGCTCTTCCCCCTTCAAGTTTTGGGTCTCTAAGCTGGATACATGGCCAGAGCTTAGCCAGTATGCATTGGAGGTGCTGGCTTGCCCTGCTGCCAGTGTATTATCGGAACGTGTCTTTAGTGCCGCAGGTGGTGTACTAACAGACCGTCGCACGCGACTATCTTCCGATAATGTTGACCGGCTGACTTTTCTGAAAATGAACAAGGCCTGGATCTCAAAAGACTTTGCCATTCCTCTTACAGACTAAATTAGTGGTTGGCAACTGTATCCAGGTCTGCTGGTGTGTTCATTTTTCTACCACCTGAACTATAATCCCTGTGCTTCAACACAGCCAGTTGTCGCTCAGATGTGTCGTCTGCACAGAGAAACACACTAGCTCCTGTGTTAGTGGGGTTCAGTAATGCCAGCTGATCCCCTGCTGTGTGGACGGCAAAGTCACCAGCTCCATCAACATTCAAACCACTACTGATTTTTAACCGTGCCCAACTTAGGTCTCTGGCTCCACTGTCTCTACTATTTCCCCTGACCTCCAACCCCGCCATCTACATCTCTGAAGTGGCGTCAGCACAATCTACACTTGTTCCTGTGTTCCTGTGGCTCAGTCCCATCAGTTTATCCCCTGATGTGTGTCCGGCAAGGTCTCCTGCTCTGTCCACATTCCCATAACCAGTAGTGGGAATGAGGACAGAGCTGGCGAACTTGCCGGACAAACATCAGGGGATCAACTGACGGGACTGAGCACCAGTAACACAGGAACAAGTGTAGATTGTGCTGACGCCACTTCAGAGATGTAGCTGGCGGGGTTGGAGGCCAGGGTAAATAGTAGAGACAGTGGAGCCAGAGGCCTAAGTGGAGCATGGTTAGAATCAGTAGTAGTCCACAACCTACATAAAAACCGCTGCCCATTGGCCTCTGCATGCGGCATGCGTAATCCTGGGCTCCAACAGTGTCAGTTGGTGTTCAGAAGTGTCGTCTCCACAGAGCCAAACACATTCGTTCGAGTGTTAGTGGGGTTCAGCACTGCCAGCTGTTCCCCTGCTGTGGAGATGGCAAGTCTCCTGCTGCCTTCACCTGCCAAAAACAACAGGCCCCAGCCTGCTCCTCGGCTAATCCTGGGCTCCAACAGCGTCAGTTGGTGTTCAGAAGTGTCGTCTCCACAGAGCCAAACACATTCGTTCAAGTGTTAGTGGGGTTCAGCACTGCCAGCTGTTCCCCTGCTGTGGAGATGGCAAGTCTCCTGCTGCCTTCACCTGCCAAAATCCAGTAGGCCCCAGCCTGCTCCTCGCCTAATCCTGGGCTCCAACAGCGTCAGTTGGTGTTCAGAAGTGTCGTCTCCACAGAGCCAGACACATTCGTTCGAGTGTTAGTGGGTTTCAGCACTGCCAGCTGTTCCCCTGCTGTGGAGATGTCAAGTCTCCTGCTGCCTTCACCTGCCAAAATCCAGTAGGCCCCAGCCTGCTCCTCGCCTAATCCTGGGCTCCAACAGCGTCAGTTGGTGTTCAGAAGTGTCGTCTCCACAGAGCCAGACACATTCGTTCGAGTGTTAGTGGGTTTCAGCACTGCCAGCTGTTCCCCTGCTGTGGAGATGGCAAGTCTCCTGCTGCCTTCACCTGCCAAAAACAACAGGCCCCAGCCTGCTCCTCGCCTAATCCTGGGCTCCAACAGCGTCAGTTGGTGTTCAGAAGTGTCGTCTCCACAGAGCCAAACACATTCGTTCAAGTGTTAGTGGGGTTCAGCACTGCCAGCTGTTCCCCTGCTGTGGAGATGGCAAGTCTCCTGCTGCCTTCACCTGCCAAAATCCAGTAGGCCCCAGCCTGCTCCTCGCCTAATCCTGGGCTCCAACAGCGTCAGTTGGTGTTCAGAAGTGTCGTCTCCACAGAGCCAAACACATTCGTTCAAGTGTTAGTGGGGTTCAGCACTGCCAGCTGTTCCCCTGCTGTGGAGATGGCAAGTCTCCTGCTGCCTTCACCTGCCAAAATCCAGTAGGCCCCAGCCTGCTCCTCGCCTAATCCTGGGCTCCAACAGCGTCAGTTGGTGTTCAGAAGTGTCGTCTCCACAGAGCCAAACACATTCGTTCAAGTGTTAGTGGGGTTCAGCACTGCCAGCTGTTCCCCTGCTGTGGAGATGGCAAGTCTCCTGCTGCCTTCACCTGCCAAAATCCAGTAGGCCCCAGCCTGCTCGTCGCCTAATCCTGGGCTCCAACAGCGTCAGTTGGTGTTCAGAAGTGTCGTCTCCACAGAGCCAAACACATTCGTTCAAGTGTTAGTGGGGTTCAGCACTGCCAGCTGTTCCCCTGCTGTGGAGATGGCAAGTCTCCTGCTGCCTTCACCTGCCAAAATCCAGTAGGCCCCAGCCTGCTCCTCGCCTAATCCTGGGCTCCAACAGCGTCAGTTGGTGTTCAGAAGTGTCGTCTCCACAGAGCCAGACACATTCGTTCGAGTGTTAGTGGGTTTCAGCACTGCCAGCTGTTCCCCTGCTGTGGAGATGGCAAGTCTCCTGCTGCCTTCACCTGCCAAAATCCAGTAGGCCCCAGCCTGCTCCTCACCTAATCCTGGGCTCCAACAGCGTCAGTTGGTGTTCAGAAGTGTCGTCTCCACAGAGCCAGACACATTCGTTCGAATGTTAGTGGGTTTCAGCACTGCCAGCTGTTCCCCTGCTGTGGAGATGGCAAGTCTCCTGCTGCCTTCACCTGCCAAAAACAACAGGCCCCAGCCTGCTCCTCGCCTAATCCTGGGCTCCAACAGCGTCAGTTGGTGTTCAGAAGTGTCGTCTCCACAGAGCCAAACACATTCGTTCAAGTGTTAGTGGGGTTCAGCACTGCCAGCTGTTCCCCTGCTGTGGAGATGGCAAGTCTCCTGCTGCCTTCACCTGCCAAAATCCAGTAGGCCCCAGCCTGCTCGTCGCCTAATCCTGGGCTCCAACAGCGTCAGTTGGTGTTCAGAAGTGTCGTCTCCACAGAGCCAAACACATTCGTTCAAGTGTTAGTGGGGTTCAGCACTGCCAGCTGTTCCCCTGCTGTGGAGATGGCAAGTCTCCTGCTGCCTTCACCTGCCAAAATCCAGTAGGCCCCAGCCTGCTCCTCGCCTAATCCTGGGCTCCAACAGCGTCAGTTGGTGTTCAGAAGTGTCGTCTCCACAGAGCCAAACACATTCGTTCAAGTGTTAGTGGGGTTCAGCACTGCCAGCTGTTCCCCTGCTGTGGAGATGGCAAGTCTCCTGCTGCCTTCACCTGCCAAAATCCAGTAGGCCCCAGCCTGCTCCTCGCCTAATCCTGGGCTCCAACAGCGTCAGTTGGTGTTCAGAAGTGTCGTCTCCACAGAGCCAGACACATTCGTTCGAGTGTTAGTGGGTTTCAGCACTGCCAGCTGTTCCCCTGCTGTGGAGATGGCAAGTCTCCTGCTGCCTTCACCTGCCAAAATCCAGTAGGCCCCAGCCTGCTCCTCGCCAAATCCTGGGCTCCAACAGCGTCAGTTGGTGTTCAGAAGTGTCGTCTCCACAGAGCCAAACACATTCGTTCGAGTGTTAGTGGGTTTCAGCACTGCCAGCTGTTCCCCTGCTGTGGAGATGGCAAGTCTCCTGCTGCCTTCACCTGCCAAAATCCAGTAGGCCCCAGCCTGCTCCACGCCTAATCCTGGGCTCCAACAGCGTCAGTTGGTGTTCAGAAGTGTCGTCTCCACAGAGCCAAACACATTCGTTCAAGTGTTAGTGGGTTTCAGCACTGCCAGCTGTTCCCCTGCTGTGGAGATGGCAAGTCTCCTGCTGCCTTCACCTGCCAAAATCCAGTAGGCCCCAGCCTGCTCCACGCCTAATCCTGGGCTCCAACAGCGTCAGTTGGTGTTCAGAAGTGTCGTCTCCACAGAGCCAAACACATTCGTTCAAGTGTTAGTGGGGTTCAGCACTGCCAGCTGTTCCCCTGCTGTGGAGATGGCAAGTCTCCTGCTGCCTTCACCTGCCAAAATCCAGTAGGCCCCAGCCTGCTCCTCGCCAAATCCTGGGCTCCAACAGCGTCAGTTGGTGTTCAGAAGTGTCGTCTCCACAGAGCCAAACACATTCGTTCGCGTGTTAGTGGGTTTCAGCACTGCCAGCTGTTCCCCTGCTGTGGAGATGGCAAGTCTCCTGCTGCCTTCACCTGCCAAAATCCAGTAGGCCCCAGCCTGCTCCTCGCCTAATCCTGGGCTCCAACAGCGTCAGTTGGTGTTCAGAAGTGTCGTCTCCACAGAGCCAAACACATTCGTTCAAGTGTTAGTGGGGTTCAGCAATGCCAGCTGTTCCCCTGCTGTGGAGATGGCAGTCTCTCCTGCTGTCTCCGCATTCCAAAGACAGTAGGCCTCTGCCTACACCCTCCTATTTCCTGGGCTTCAACACAGCCAGTTGTAGCTCGGAAGTGCCGTCCACACGGAAAGAGACACTTGCTCCCGTGTCTCATTGGGGTTCAGTAATGTCAGCTGATCCCCTGCTGTGTGGATGGCAGTCTCTCCTGCTGTCACCTCATTCAAAATACAGTAGGCCTCTGCCTCCACCCTCCAATTTCCTGGGCTTCAACACAGCCAGTTGTAGTTCGGAAGTGCCGTCCACACGGAAAGAGACACTTGCTCCCGTGTCTCAGTGGGGTTCAGTAACGTCAGCTGATCCCCTGCTGTGTGGATGGCAGTCTCTCCTGCTGTCACCTCATTCAAAATACAGTAGGCCTCTGCCTACACCCTCCAATTTCCTGGGCTTCAACACAGCCAGTTGTAGTTCGGAAGTGCCGTCCACACGGAAAGAGACACTTGCTCCCGTGTCTCAGTGGGGTTCAGTAACGTCAGCTGATCCCCTGCTGTGTGGATGGCAGTCTCTCCTGCTGTCACCTCATTCAAAATACAGTAGGCCTCTGCCTACACCCTCCAATTTCCTGGGCTTCAACACAGCCAGTTGTAGTTCGGAAGTGCCGTCCACACGGAAAGAGACACTTGCTCCCGTGTCTCAGTGGGGTTCAGTAACGTCAGCTGATCCCCTGCTGTGTGGATGGCAGTCTCTCCTGCTGTCACCACATTCCAAATACAGTAGGCCTCTGCCTACACCCTCCTATTTCCTGGGCTTCAACACAGCCAGTTGTAGCTCGGAAGTGCCGTCCACACGGAAAGAGACACTTGCTCCCGTGTCTCAGTGGGGTTCAGTAACGTCAGCTGATCCCCTGCTGTGTGGATGGCAGTCTCTCCTGCTGTCACCTCATTCAAAATACAGTAGGCCTCTGCCTACACCCTCCAATTTCCTGGGCTTCAACACAGCCAGTTGTAGTTCGGAAGTGCCGTCCACACGGAAAGAGACACTTGCTCCCGTGTTTCAGTGGGGTTCAGTAACGTCAGCTGATCCCCTGCTGTGTGGATGGCAGTCTCTCCTGCTGTCACCTCATTCAAAATACAGTAGGCCTCTGCCTACACCCTCCAATTTCCTGGGCTTCAACTCAGCCAGTTGTAGCTCGGAAGTGCCGTCCACATGGAAAGAGATACTTGCTCCCGTGTCTCAGTGGGGTTCAGTAACGTCAGCTGATCCCCTGCTGTGTGGATGGCAGTCTCTCCTGCTGTCACCTCATTCAAAATACAGTAGGCCTCTGCCTACACCCTCCTATTTCCTGGGCTTCAACACAGCCAGTTGTAGTTCGGAAGTGCCGTCCACACGGAAAGAGATACTTGCTCCCGTGTCTCAGTGGGGTTCAGTAACGTCAGCTGATCCCCTGCTGTGTGGATGGCAGTCTCTCCTGCTGTCACCTCATTCAAAATACAGTAGGCCTCTGCCTACACCCTCCTATTTCCTGGGCTTCAACACAGCCAGTTGTAGTTCGGAAGTGCCGTCCACACGGAAAGAGATACTTGCTCCCGTGTCTCAGTGGGGTTCAGTAACGTCAGCTGATCCCCTGCTGTGTGGATGGCAGTCTCTCCTGCTGTCACCTCATTCAAAATACAGTAGGCCTCTGCCTACACCCTCCTATTTCCTGGGCTTCAACACAGCCAGTTGTAGTTCGGAAGTGCCGTCCACACGGAAAGAGATACTTGCTCCCGTGTCTCAGTGGGGTTCAGTAACGTCAGCTGATCCCCTGCTGTGTGGATGGCAGTCTCTCCTGCTGTCACCTCATTCAAAATACAGTAGGCCTCTGCCTACACCCTCCAATTTCCTGGGCTTCAACACAGCCAGTTGTAGTTCGGAAGTGCCGTCCACACGGAAAGAGACACTTGCTCCCGTGTCTCAGTGGGGTTCAGTAACGTCAGCTGATCCCCTGCTGTGTGGATGGCAGTCTCTCCTGCTGTCACCTCATTCAAAATACAGTAGGCCTCTGCCTACACCCTCCTATTTCCTGGGCTTCAACACAGCCAGTTGTAGTTCGGAAGTGCCGTCCACACGGAAAGAGACACTTGCTCCCGTGTCTCAGTGGGGTTCAGTCAAGTCAGCTGATCCCCTGCTGTGTAGATGGCAAAGTCTCCTGCTGCCTACACAGTCGTACCACTACTGATTTTTAACCGTGCTCCAATTAGGCCTGTGGCTCCACTGTCTCTCGTATTTCCCCTGTCCTCCAACCCCGCCAGTTACAGCTCCGAAGTGGCGTCTGCACAATCCACACTTGTTCCTGTGTTACAGGTGTTCAGTCCGGTCAGTTAATCCCCTGATGTGTGTCCGGCAATGTCGCCTGCTCTGTCCACATTCCCATTATGGGAATGTGGACAGAGCAGGCGACATTGCCGGACACACATCAGGGGATTAACTGACCGGACTGAACACCTGTAACACAGGAACAAGTGTGGATTGTGCAGACGCCACTTCGGAGCTGTAACTGGTGGGGTTGGAGGACAGGGGAAATACGAAAATCAGTGAAGCCACAGACCTAAGTGGAGCCTGGTTAAAATTAGTAGTCTACAACCGATCTTAAAATTTCTTCAATTCAGCCTCAGCCTGCTCCGTGCTTGTCCCTGGGCTTCAACACAGCCAGTTGTTGCTCGGAAGTGCCGTCTTCACAGAGTAAAACACTAGCTCCTGTGTTTGTGGGGTTCAGTAACGTCAGCTGTTCCCCTGCTGTTTTGATGGCAATCTGTCCTGCTGCCTCCCAATTGACAGCACATCAGGCCTCAGCCTGCTAAGTGCTTGTCCTGGGCTCCAACATCGCCAGTTGCTGCTCATAACTGACTTTGGCACGGGTACTCCCTCCTGCCCAGCTTGGTTCCAGCCCTGCCTGCTGTTTCTGGGAAGTGTCAATGTCAGTTTGCCACCCCAAGTTGCCATGTCGTGTTGCGGTTGGGTTAGCCGAGGCTAGGGTGCCAGCAGTTTAGGTGCTTCCTATGTGGACTGCGGGTTCTGGTAAGAAAGGCTTGTTCCATAGTGCCAGTAGGACAAGCACCCCCTGTAGGACTGTGTGATTCGGTAACTGCGGCCAGCTTGCGGCATGCCAACTTTGCTTTTCAGGGGTAACTTCTGATACCCCTCCGGGTTCCAGCACCGTCAGCTGGTTCTCGTCAGAGCCTTTGGCCTAGGTGCCTCCATCTCGGTATCCGAGTTCCGGCAACGTCTGCTGGTCCTTGGTAGTGCTTTGTAGCACAGGTACCTCCTGCTTTGTAACCGGGTTCCAGCACCGTCAGCTGGTCCTCGGTTGTGCCATTGGCTCTTATTCCTTCTGCTGCCCCTCCGGGTGCCAGCACTGTCAGCTGGTCCTCGCTATTTCCATTTGCTCTTGCAGCTTATGCTACCCCTCCGGGTTCCAGCACCGTCAGCTGGTTCTCGTCAGAGCCTTTGGCCTAGGTGCCTCCATCTCGGTATCCGAGTTCCGGCAACGTCTGCTGGTCCTTGGTAGTGCTTTGTAGCACAGGTACCTCCTGCTTAGTAACCGGGTTCCAGCACCGTCAGCTGGTCCTCGGTAGTGCCATTGGCTCTTGTTCCTTCTGCTGCCCCTCCGGGTGCCAGTACCGTCAGCTGGTTCAAGAGGACAAAGAACAGGAAGACAACCACCAAGATGCAGAACAACAAGAGAGAGAAGACAAAGAAGCATAAAAAAAACAAAGCAGAAGAACATTAAGCATAAGACTAATACTCTGAGCAAATGATATTATCTTATTTATAAGCAGAAGAAGACTAAGCAGTGTATGGGGGTGAGTCCGTTCCGCCTCGTGGTGCCCCTGGAAAAGGCCTGCTGCTGCAGGCCAAACTGAACGCGGACAAATCCTGTTGTAAATCTTTTGTGACAGGCAGAACGGAAGGTGTAAACTTCTAACTTTTCTAGATAACAACTACAGGAATGCCTGACACAAACAAGAATATGATGAAGAAGAATAGGAAGAAGATGAAGAAGTTGAATATGTAGAATAATAATTGTTGAATAAGAAGAATATGAAGAATGTAAGAAAAGGAAGAAGAAGAAGAAGAATGTAAAAAAAGGAAGTAGAAGAATTTAAAAAAGGAAGAAGAAGAAGAATGTAAAAAAAGGAATAAGAAGAAGAATGTAAAAAAAGGAAGAAGAAGAATGTAAAAAAAGGAAGTAGAAGAATGTAAAAAAAGGAAGTAGAAGAAGAAGAATGTAAAAAAAGGAATAAGAAGAAGAAGAAGAAGAAGGTAAAAAAGGGAAGAAGAATAAGAAAGAAGAAGAAAGAAGAAGAAGACATACATGTCTGCCAAAATATAAATGAGGCTAACATAGTCAATATCTTTGTAACTCCTAACGTCTTTAAAAAAAAAGTTTAATTCCTGCTATTCCTTTTGATTGGGCTAAAACTCTATGGCTTTAATGTCTCCTCCACCTCCCACAATACATTCTACATTATTCTTAGTTGTTTTTCTTCATGTAGAATTAACCTACAAGGAAAGAAAGGGTTTTTTTTAATTCCGATATTTTGGCCCCATTGACTTGCATTGGTTACCGGTATCGGAATCGGCGATACCGATATTTTTTTTTAAGATCGGCCGATCCATTCCGATCCGATATTTTCAAGTATCGGCTGGTATCGCTCAACTCTAATAATAATGCCAAAGAATTTGTGTTTGCAATCATTTTCAGGAAGAAACTGAGTTTTATCTGACAGAATTGCAGGGGTGTCAATACTTTTGGCCATGACTGTAAATGCATAATAATAATAAATATATATATATATATATATATACACACACAAAAGTTCGGTAAATACTCTAGTTTACGTCAAATGTCAGTGTTTTTGGTGGCATTGTAAGGGGAAGGAATTAACTAGGCTTGTCTCTTCCGTGACATGTCCGGAAATGTGGGGGCTGTCATCTAAGTTGCAGGGGGGAAAGCTTAAAGCACGAGACCTGTACTCAGGAGAAGGGGGCATGGTCAAGCTGAGAAAACATTCGCACGCGAGGATTCAAACAGTTTGGGTGGGAACATCGAGCGCGCGAGATGCCTGTGACGTAATATCTGCTGAGAGGCGACTGGGCAGAGAAAAGAAGAGACTGGGACAGCAAAGTGCTTTGATAGGAGACTACCGACTGGGTACCGCTCAGATACCGCTGTCTCCGCTAACATCGTTGCCCTCACTGAGACCACTGACACAGCCGACAATGCTGCCACAGCCACCCCACTGACAGCACTGACCGTGAGAGACAAGGTCTGTGAACGGGACTTAGGCGCGCATCCAGGGGTGGATTAAGGGTAGCCAGGGCCCGGGGCAGTTCAGACTCTGTGGGCCCCCCTCGTCACGTGACGGGGGTCACGAATCGAAGAGCCACACTCTACATAGAGAATAATGGGGCCTCCAGCACCGACCTCCACCCGCAGAGCCACACTCTACATAGAGAATAATGGGGCCTCCAGTACCGACCTCCACCCGCAGAGCCGCACTCCACATAGAGAATAATGGAGCCTCCAGCACCGACCTCCACCTGCAGAGCCCCACTCCACATAGAGAATAATGGAGCCTCCAGCACTGACCTCCACCTGCAGAGCCACACTCCACACAGAGAATAATGGAGCCTCCAGCACCGACCTCCACCCGCAGAGCCCCACTCCACATAGAGAATAATGGAGCCTCCAGCACCGACCTCCACCCGCAGAGCCGCACTCCACATAGAGAATAATGGAGCCTCCAGCACCGACCTCCACCCGCAGAGCCACACTCCACATAGAGAATAATGGAGCCTCCAGCACCTACCTCCACCCGCAGAGCCGCACTCCACATAGAGAATAATGGAGCCTCCGGCACCGACCTCCACCCACAGAGCCACACTCCACATAGAGAATAATGGAGCCTCCAGGACCGACCTCCACCCGCAGAGCCCCACTCCACATAGAGAATAATGGAGCCTCCAGCACCGACCTCCACCCGCAGAGCCCCACTCCACATAGAGAATAATGGAGCCTCCAGCACCGACCTCCACCCGCAGAGCCGCACTCCACATAGAGAATAATGGAGCCTCCAGCACCGACCTCCACCCGCAGAGCCGCACTCCACATAGAGAATAATGGGGCCTCCAGCACCGACCTCCACCCGCAGAGCCCCACTCCACATAGAGAATAATGGGGCCTCCAGCACCGACCTCCACCCGCAGAGCCCCACTCCACATAGAGAATAATGGAGCCTCCAGCACCGACCTCCACCCGCAGAGCCTCACTCCACATAGAGAATAATGGAGCCTCCAGCACCGACCTCCACCCGCAGAGCCGCACTCCACATACTGTAGAGAATAATGGGGCCTCCAGCACCGACCTCCACCCGCACTCCACATAGAGAATAATGGAGCCTCCAGCACCGACCTCCACCCGCAGAGCCCCACTCCACATAGAGAATAATGGGGCCTCCGACACCGACCTCCACCCGCAGAGCCCCACTCCACATAGAGAATAATGGGGCCTCCAGCACTGACCTCCACCCGCAGAGCCGCACTCCACATAGAGAATAATGGAGCCTCCAGCACCGACCTCCACCCGCAGAGCCTCACTCCACATAGAGAATAATGGAGCCTCCAGCACTGACCTCCACCCACAGAGCCGCACTCCACATAGAGAATAAAGGGGCCTCCAGCACCTACCTCCACCCGCAGAGCCGCACTCCACATAGAGAATAATGGAGCCTCCAGCACCGACCTCCACCGGCAGAGCCGCACTCCACATAGAGAATAATGGAGCCTCCAGCACCGACCTCCACCCGCAGAGCCGCACTCCACATACATGGCTGCTCTCAGTGCTGTGCGCACAGGACCTGTGATGAGGTCACAGGAGGGGAGGAGACAGGGGTCACATGATCGCAGGCCCTGACACCTTACCTCCTGTGATCTCATCACAAGCCTTTGCACGCTACCAGCAGCATCAGCGTTCACGCTACTTGTAGATGCTGCTGGTAGCAGAGCACATAATGCTGCCCCCACGGTCACTCACTTTTAGGTGGGGAGAAGATGGAGTGCCATTGCAGCAGCCAGCAGGAATGTGGTGGGGGCCCCCTTAGAAGCTCTTGTGGTGGGGGCCCCGGGGCTGAAGCCCCGCCTGCCCTGCCTATAATCCGGCCCTGCGCGGTGGCGGATTATAATGGGGCAATTTACTGGCCTGGGCTGTGGGCCCCTTAACCCCACTGGGCCCGGGGCGACTGCCCAAATTGACCTCATTATAATCCGCCACTGCGCGCATCGATACGGCACAGGGAACCAGGCTGACCATTGTAAACTCTGTTTGGGCAGTGCTGCAGGTCTGTGTAGTGTTGGGACATTCGCCGTTGAGGATAAGGACATTTCCCTCTTCGTCACCTCATCTCCTGGACCCAATACCTGCGTCCGGATTCCGGATTCCGGGAGGACACCGCCAACGTAAAGAGATTTTACACCATCTTCCTCAGAACTGTGACAGACTCCCGCTGTGACCCCCAGTCACAGACAGGAGTTCAACCGTGACTGGCGCCTGAGTGATAAGTTATATTTACGATATATACTCACGTATAAGCCGAAATTTTCATCAAAATTTTTTGTGCTGAAAACGCCCCTCTCGGCTTATACACAAGTCATACATCAATACTCACCCTCCATAGCTGGATCTCCATCTTCCCTGCATCTCTCTGTTATCCTGGGGCTGGCATCTCTTCCTGTTCCTTTCCAGAGCGGACACGTGACCCCGTTCATTAAGGTCATGAATATAGACACATTTCCACTCCCATTCATTACCTTAATGAGCCGGGTCACATGACCGCTCTGCAAAGGAACAGGAAGAGATGCCAGCCCCAGGATAAAGAGATGCAGGGAAGATGGAGATCCAGGGAAGCCAGGAGGGTGAGTAGGAGGGGAGGAGGTTATGTGTACTGTTTGGCACTGCTTATGGGGCACTCTGGCACTGTTTGTGTGCTCTCTGGCATTGTTTATGGGGGAATTCTGCCGCTGCTTATGGGGCACTATGGTACAGTTTATGTGTACTCTCTGACACTGTCTATGGGGACAATATGACACTGAGGACAATATGGCACTGTTTATGGGGGGGAATTTTGGTACTGTTATGTACTCTTTGGCATTGCTTATGTGTACTCCCTGACTGCTTATGGGGCGCTCTGGCATTGTTATATGTACTCCTTGACTGTTTATGGGGGTGCTATGATATTATGTGTACTCCCTGACTGCTTATGGGGGCGCTCTGGTACTGTTATGTGTACTCCCTGTTTATGGGGGCGCTCTGACACTTGGAGCTTTCTCAGTGTCACCGGTGATTATACCATTATTACATGATATTATGTGATAACTGTGATACCAGGGATGAGGGGACTATGCATACCCGGCTTATACTCGAGTCAATAAGCTTACCCGGCTTTCTTTGGCAAAATTAGCTGCCTCGGCTTATACTCGGGTCGGCTTATACATGAGTATATACAGTAATTGTATTGTCAGCTTTACTTGTCCTTGTTCCTTAACTAAACCCCAAGAGTCCTTTGCTGTATTAGGAAATAGTATCCATCCGTTTCCTCCCTGTGTGGCGTTTCTGCTGTGTAAATAAACCCCTATCACCCTTCGTCTGTGCACAGTCTGTTACTGCATCCTACGTGTCTGCGGTCTTCTCACAGCAGCATGGGCCGCAAAATGTCCCGCGAGTGTTTACACTGATGACATACGGATGCCATTCCTGTGTCATCAAGGAGATACGCACCAGTGCCTGGGAATCACTGATGGAAATATTCATCAGCTGCCGCCTGCGCAATAAATAAATACACACGTGGTCAAAATTGTTGGTCCCCCTCGTTTAATGCCAGAAAAACCCACAATGGTGACAGAAATAACTTGATTCTGACAAAAGTAATAATAAATCAAAAATCTACATGAATGAACAAATGAAAGTCAGACATTGCTTTTCAACCATGCTTCCACAGAATTAAAAAAAAAAAAAAACTCATGAAATAGGCCTGGACAGAAATGATGGTATCCTTAGCTTAATATTTTGTTGCACAACCTTTTGAGGCAATCACTGCAGTCAAACGATTCCTGTAACTGTCAATGAGACTTCTACACCTCTCCACAGGTATTTTGGCCCACTCCTCAAGGGCAAACTGCTCCAGTTGTCTCGTGTTTGAGGCTATGTGCACACGTTGCGGAATTTTAGCTTTTTTGCCGCGTTTTTTTGCTGCAAAAACACTTGCACAACGCAACCCATTGTGTTCCATGGCATTCTGCACATGCTGTGCTAATGCTGCGTATTTTTCCACTGCGGAATCGCATGCTCATACAGGACACATAGGAATGCATTGTTCCGCTTACTTTCCGCATGTGGCTATGTGCGGATGGTACCCAGGGTCTGGAGGAGAGGAGACTCTCCAGGCCCTGGGTACCATATCCCTGTTAAAAAAAGAATTAATTAAAAAGAATTAAAATAAAAAATTGTGATATTCTCACCTTCCAGCAGCCCCTGCAGCTTTCCCAGGCCTCAGCGATGCTCCCAGCAAGTCCTGTTGCCAGTGATGCCTTACGACAATGACCTGTGATGCTACGTCATCTAGGGTCATTGTCAAAAGGCATCGCTGGGAATGGGAGTTGTCGGGAGCATCACAAGGATCGGTAACGCTGTGGAGGACGCCGGAAGGTGAGAATATCACGATTTTTTTTTTTTTAATTATTTCTAACATTTTATCTTTTTACTATTAATGCTACAAAGGCAGCCTCATCGTAAAAAGTTAGTCACACTTGTCAAACACTATGTTTGACAAGTGTGATCAAGCTGTTAATCAATTTTCCAAGTGATGCTACAGATCGCTTGGAAAACGCTAGCATTCTGCAAGCTAAATACTTCCGCGACAGGGAGTTGCAGAATTGCGGCAGAAATTTCCGCAGCAATTCCGCATGTGTGCACATAGCCTGAAGGTTGCCTTTTTCAGGAGGCACGTTTAAGCTCTTTCCAAAGATGTGTGGCTCCCCTGAGGCTCAGTCGCCACAGAGTTACTTCACCTCCTCCTGAGGTGTGGTATCCCACCATCCAGGTAAGGTGGAGACTCCTGACCATGCTCCAACACCTGCACGATACTCCACAAAGTAGTGTAGCAAGGCAGCTTCGGCAGCTCCCTGCTTGGAGTATAGCAAAGCAGCCATTGGTGGCTCCCTGCTTGGAACACAAAACGTGCTTTGAGGTGGGTGGAGTTAGATTACATTACAAGGAGCGGGAAGAGTTTAGGACGACAGTCAGTCAGTTGGTTAGAGAGTTGGAGAGAAGAAGATCCCTGGAGAGAGGGATAGATGGATGGAAGTGCTGCAGCAGATCCCAGTGACCTGGGTCTGCTGGCACGGGAAAGGAAGAGAGAGAGCAACATAGACTGAAAGCCTGATTCTCCATAGAAAGAAAGACTAGTATGGAATGTGAGGAGTAAAAGGGAACAGAGGACGTGGGTTAGAAGAGGACCCTTCCTAGAGGTTTCAAGCGCAAGGTCGGGGCCCGGTCCCCGAGGTTGTATGGATACTAATGGTCCTGCAGCAGACACCGTAGGAATAGAAGTAGTGACCACTTTATTCCCACACAAGACTTGGGGGCACAAAAGCAACTGGATAGTGAGCCGGGACTTAGTAGCAAGAAGACCCCAAAGCAGGCTACAGCTGTAGAGTAGAGTTCATAAGAACATCTGACAGGAGGAACTCCAGTGTAACTCAGTACTAGGAGAACTTCATTTAAAGGCGCTATAAGAGGAGGCGTTCAGAAAGGCACATATTGGCGGTGTGTTAGAACGGAGTATTCCATCTGGCTTGGAGGTTGACTGAGTCCCTGACCCGGAGGACACGGCACGGAGGCAGGCACCTGTTTGTACAACAGACTGTGAGTAAAACTTTGGAACTACATGCCCTGGTGTCCTCCACTTATTCCTGCGCCAACCTCCCCCGCACTGCTACATCCCTTGCGCCTGACACTACACCATCTACGTGTCACTTCACCTACTCTGCCCTGGGACTACAGCCCTGCCTGTGGAGGGCTATAACATCACTGCTGCACCACACCATCTCTCCCAGAGGATCTGTCTGCAGCGTCGGCTTACATCTTCATTGCCGAACACCACAGGTGGCGTCATGACTTGCACATTGACACTGAACATTTACAATGGACACCCAGGGCCACGGGCCGGGTTCCAGATATCGTGACATCTCCCAGTGAGGACCATCGGGCCCGGTACCGAGTACCCCACTGCCCTGGGTGTGAGGGCGTCCCAGATGCTCAATAGGATTTTGGTCAGGGCTCATAGAAGGCCACTTCAGAATAGTCCAACATTTTCCTCTTAGCCATTCTTGGGTGATTTTACCTGTATGTTCTGGGTCATTATCCTGTGGCAAGACCCATGACCTGCAATTGAGACCAAGCTTTCTAACACTGGGCAGCACATTTCTCTCTAGAATCCCTTGAAAGTCTTGAGATTTCATCGTATTCTGCACAGATTCTAGACACCCTGTGCCAGATGCAACAAAGCAACCCCAGAACATAACAGAGCCTCCTCCATGTTTCACAGTAGGGACAGTGTACTTTTCTTGATATGCTTCATTTTTCCGTCTGTGAACATAGAGCTGATGTACCTTGCCAAAAAGTTCCATTTTGTCTCATCTGTCCATAGGACATTCACCCAGAAGTTTTTTGGCTTGTCAACATGTAGCTTTGCCAATTTCAGTCTGGCTTTTTTATGATTTTTTTTTCACCAATGGTGTCCTCCTTGGTTGTCTCCCATGAAGTACACTTTGGCTCATACAACAACAGATGGTGTAATCTGACACTGATGTTTCTTGAGCTTCAAGTTCATCTTTAATCTGTTTAGAAGTTTTTCTGGGCTCTTTTGTTACCATTTGGATTATCTGTCTCTTTGATTTGTCATCAATTTTCCTCCTGCGGCCACATCCAGGGAGGTTGGCTACAGTCACATGGAGCTTAAATTTCAGAATAATATGTGCAATTGTAGTCACAGGAACATCAAGCTGCTTGGAGATGTCTTCTAACATGTACATTTAACATGTTTTTCTATAATTTTCTTTCTAATCTCCTGAGACTACTCTTTTGTTCGCTTCCTCTGGTCCATATTGAGTGTGATACACACCATGTCACCAAACAGCACAGTGAGTATCTGTAGCCCTCTATACAGGCCTACTCACTGATTCCAAGATTGTAGACACCTGTGATGCTAATTAGTGGACACACCATGATTTAACATGTCCCTTTTGTCACATTGCTTTCGGGGTACCATTATTTCTGTCCAGGCATATTTCATGAGTTTTATATTTTTAAAAATTCTGTGGAAGCATGGTTGAAAAGCAATGTCTGATTTTCATTTGTTCATTTTCATAAATTTTTTATTTATTTTTTGCTTTTGTTATATTCAAGTTATTTCTGTCACCGTTGTGGGTTTTTCTGTCATTAAACGAGTGGTACTAACAATTTTGACCACGTGTGTAGATATAAAAAAAGATTTGGAGTTCCCCTGTATTTTTGGTAACCAGCCAGACAAAAATTACAGCTGTAGGCTGCAACCCTCGGCTCACAGCGTTAGCACAGCTGGCTATCAAGAATAGAGTGGTCCCCATGCCGTATTTTTTAGTTATTTAAATAATAAACGGCCTGGGGTCCTCCCCATTTTTGACAAACAGCTAAGCTAAAGCAGACAGCTGTGGGCTGGTATTCTCAGGCTGGTAAGGGGCCATAGATATTGTCCCCCACCAGCCTAAAAATAGCAGTCCACAGTCGCCCTCAGAAAAGGCACATTATTAGATGCGCAAATTCTTTTCGTTGCCAGGCACTTCCCACTTGCCCTGTAGTGGTGGCAAGTGGGGTTCATATTTGTGAGGTTGATGTCATTTTTGTGGTGACATCAAGCCCACGGCTTAGTAATGGAGCCAGAATAATATCCTTTAATTGAAAGAATGACACAGACTCCTTTAATGAATCTAAATTAAACCATACTCACCTCATCGCCCAGTCCAAAGAAGTCATGGTCTCCTGTAACAGAATTAAAATAATAAACAATATTCCTTACCTGTCTGTCGAGAAGATAATAATCAGTTTGTCCAGCAACAAGTCAGGTCATAGGAGTTCACCGTGAGACACTGACCAGTGCTAGCACATACTGCTCAGTGTCTCTGCTGGATGCAGGCTATATAGTCGCATCATGCAACAATGCAGCCTGCCATCTATATGTAGCAGAGCTATACCCATTGCGGGACTAATGGATTATTTTCTTCTCTGCGGACCAGTAAGGAATATTCTTGCTTATTATTTTAATTTTTTTATAGGAGACATTGACTTCTGTGGACTGGGAAATCACATGAGTGTTTAATTTAGATTCATTAAAGGAGTCGGTCATTCTTTCAATTAAAGGATTTTATTCTGGGTGTTCTTTTTACCTGGGTTGGAATAGCGGTATTGCAACCACTATGGCCTGCACCGGCAGATAGCGTAGTCAGTAGTAGCCAAAGGGTTGGTACACAGGAAAAGAAATGCAGTTAAAGGATCAGCAGGTAACGTAGTCAAGAATAGCCAGGGGTCAGTACATGGAAGCAACTGTTGCTGGGTTCCTGACAGTACCCCACTCCTTCCAGGATGGCCTCTGGACATCTCTGATGAAAAGCTCTTGTAAGCCTGGGTGCATGAACGTTGTCTTCCGGCTCCCATGAATTATCACCTGGTCCTAACCCCTCCATTGCACCAAATATTTTAGTCTTCCTCTAAATCTTCTAGAGTCTAGAATTTTAACCACAATGTACTCTACTTCACCATGGACTTTTTCTGGTAGAGGAAGTGGCTGAGTTCTTCCCGGAAACAGGTTCTCACTGTATGGTTTGAGCAAGGATACATGGAAGATAGGGTGAATTTTAAGGCTGTTAGGAAGTTTTAAACAGAAAGCAACTGGGTTGATTTGTGCAGAAATTTGAAAAGGTCCTATGAATTTTTGACCCAAATTAGAAGACGGTACATTTGTTTTCAGATTTTTTGTAGAAAGTCAAATCTTGTCACCAATCTGAAGGGTAGGGGGGACTTTGCCATGTTTATCTGCTGTTTCTTTGTAATCTTTTGGGACCTTTTGTAACATCTCAGTTCTTTCTGAGTTTTCTGAAACTCTGCAAGTCTGTAACAGCAGGAGCCAAAGTATTAAATGGATGATTAGGAATAAATACTGGATGCAAACCATAGTTAGCAAAAAATGGACTTTGGGATGTTTTTGGAGTTATTATAAACAAATTCTGCCGATGGTAAATAGTCTAGCTAGTCATTCTGTAGGTAAGAAATAAAACAGCGCAGGTATTGTTCAAGAGTTTGGTTAGATCTCTCAGTCTGGCCATTGGATTGTGGGTGGATGGCAGTAGACATATTGATAGTAACTCCTAAAGCTGTACAGAAGCTTTTCCAAAATCTTGACGTAAACTGAACACTTCTATCAGAAATTACATTGTCAGTAATTCCATGCAGCCTAAATATCTCTTTGACTATTAATTCTGTAGTTTGTTCAGCGGTAGGAATCCCTTTAGTTGGAATAAAATGGGCTATGTTTGTGAACCGATCCACCACAACAAGGATAAAAGTAATTTCTTTAGATGGAGGTAGGTCCACGATCAAATCCTTTGAGATTCTTCCCCAAGACCTGGATGGAACAGGAAGAGGTTGAAGGTGTCCTAGAGGTAAAGACCATGGCGTCTTGTTCCGTGGAGATGATAAACAGGAGCAAACATATTTTCTCACATCCTTCCTACAATTAGGCCACCAAAAAGAGCAAAACAGTAGTTCTTGCGTTTTAATGACTCCAGGGTGACATACAAGTTTAGAATCATGGACAAGTTTGAGATCTTCAAATCAAGCAGACTTGGGGACATATACAGTATATTTGGTCATTCTGCATCCAAAACCCTTAAATGAAAGTTCAATGCCTTTAGAAGCATAGTTAAGAAAAAGTCAGCTTGGTATCCATCTAAAATTTAATCTTCGTTAAAAATTATTTGGAGTCCAGTTTTCCCAAAAAATATTTGGGACGTAGAATGATGCAGTCAGTAATAGACCTCATCCTGAGGTCCAGGTTCAGTAAACATCCTGGGCAGAGCATCAGCCTTGCCATTTCTTGAACCAGGCTGATAAGAAATTATAAAATTAAACTTGGACAAAAATAAGGCCCAACGTGCTGGTCTTTCAGAGCACCTCTTAGCAGAATGGATAAATTCTACATTTTTGTGGTCAGTAAGGACAATCACCGCACGATTGGCCCAATCCAAAAGATGTCTCCATTCAGAAAAGGCAACTTTAATAGCTAAAAGTTATTTATCTACAATGTCATAGTTCTTTTTTGCAGATGAGACGGTATGAAAAAGGAATGTAGATAGATGAAGCTACATTTTGTCTCTAACTCGTTGTGACAACTGCACTGCTAACTCGCTGCTCCCACTGCACAGTCTGAGGGTCTATTTCGACAATAAACAGCAGTTCAGGATTTGGATGGACTAGCAATATTGCGGAAGTAAAAAGTGTCTTTAGTTTGTTGAAAGCCACTTGTGACTCTGAAGACCAGGAAAACACTTTGGTTTTCTTTGTGAGTGAAGTAATTGGTAAAATGTTTTTTGAAAAGTTTTTAATGAATCTTATGTAGAAATTTCCAAATCCTATAATGCGCTGAAAGTCTTTTAAATTCCTTGGGGTAGGCCAATCATATTTTGCATCACTTTACAATGCCAGATAAAACATGCCCATTTGAATATTGGCCTTCGCCCACCACCACCACCACATCCACCGCCATGTCATTACGCGGCCCTCGCTTCACATTTTCAGAGGGCCAGCAGGTGCTGTGGAATATGAGTTTTGTGAGGTCCACAGCTCATTTTGGCCACTGGACCACAATGGAGTCACTGTCATAGCAGGTGGAGCTGCTGTAAGGTAAATTTATAACAGGACTTGGGTGATCTGTATGATCAATATCAGTAAATTGGATTCTACCAGACACCGAAAGGATTAGAATTGAATTCTGAATACAGTGTATGCAAGCGAGGGCCTGTGGTCAGTCTGTCAGGCCTGAAACCCATGTCAGGAACATGTACAAACCTCATTTTACTTGGAAGTAGCATCCTCAAGAGAAAGAGACCGGAGTGCCATTGACCAATCTGCACAAACCTATGCACTTCTTCTGGAAACTACAAAACTAGGCAGAATGTATCTTTTGCATGGTTTTGAACAACAATGGAGTAATTACAGGATATGTCCCAGAGAGTGACGAGGTCTGTGGAGTTTGTCACTCAGGTGACAGACAGTGCTACAGATCTCAGGTAAAGGCCTTAGCATGGCAATGACCATGTTCCAATATGTGTAAGGCTGCGGCTTGAATAGTTCTTTGGAGCATATTAACCCAGTCTCTTAGGCTGGTTTCATATTGGCGTTTTTGCGCGCAGCGCACCGTGCGCATGCGCACTGCGCCCCTATGTTTAACATGGCGTGCGCAGTGTTTTGCGCATGTTAGCGTTTTCGTGCGCATGCGTTTTTTTGTCTGTTGCGCCAGGCGCGCCAGACGCAACATGTTGCATTTTTTGGTCCGCCCTGTCTCGGCAAAAAAACGCATGCGCACGCTTGCGCACGGAATGCGCAAAAACCCCCCATTGGCGCCTATGAGAGCGCATGCGTGCGCATGTGTTTGCGCACGCTTGCGTTTTTTTGCGCATGCGTTTTTAAGGTCAACACGTCTGGAAAGTTGTCTAGACGCTAATTAAGCAGGTGATAAAAAGTTTGAGTGGGCGGTGGAATTCACCAGTACTCTGGAGAGTAGAGAGCGAGCCAGACACAATCAAATTTTCTCCACAAGAACCTGCTGATAATGTAAGTATAAGGCCTGTTTCACACTTCCGTTTTTTTGGTCCGCTAAAAAACGGATCCGCCGCTAAAAAAACGGATCCGCGATTTTTTCGCGGATCCGTTTTTTTTTTTTCCCATAGACTTACATTTGCGGTTACCGCGGATCCGTCAAAAAAATGGATCCGTTTGCGGGGAAAAAAAAAAACGGAAGTGTGAAACAGGCCTAAATACCTATATGTGTGCCTGAATGTTGAATTAAAAAAGTTCAAAACTTTTCTATGTACTAATTTCTCTTTTTATTTTTTCCAGCATGTCTTCTTCATCTGAAGAGTTCGTACCCGAGACTGGGCACGAGGCCGAAGAAGTGAGTACCATGCTTCCCTATGGATAGTTAAAAAAAAATGTACACATGTGGCTAATTTTTTTAATTATTTTTCAGAGCTCATCCTCCACCACGCCACCACGCCAGGAGGAACGGCAGGAGCAGCAGCAAGGCCAAGTGCGGGCGGGAAGACGGGATGTAAGTACAGAATGTTTAAATTTTTGGGATAGCTTAACTTCTATATGCAATTTTTTTTGGGAAACCGTATTGTTTTTTTTTTTATATTTTTTTTTATTATTGAAAGGTTTTTTTTTTTTCATTTTTATGAGTATTTTTGGGTTTTTGTTATGCTTGTGGTTTTAGTGTGGTTTTTTTATTATATTTACAGCAACGTTTTTTTTTTTGTTTTTTTTTTTGGTTTTTGAAAAGGGATTGAAAATGTTTGTTCGGTTTTTTTAATGTATTTTATGTGTTTTTTGGTGTGTTTTTTTTTTAAATAGCATGGCTTGGTATTTTTTTTTTTTTTTTTTTAATATTTTCTGCAATGTGTACTTTGCTGGTTTTTTTTTTTTTTTTGGTATTTGAAAGGCATTAAAATAACCGAAAAAAACATTTTCAATGCCTTTCAAAAAGCAAAAAAAAAAAATCCAGCAAAGTACACATTGCAGAAAATATTAAAAAAAAAAAAAAAAAACAAGCCATGCTATTAAAAAAAACACACCAAAAAAAACATTGAAAATGTTTTTTTGGTTATTTTAATGTATTTTGTGTGGGTTTTTTTTGGTGTGTTTTTTTAATAGCATGGCTTGTTTTTTTTTTTTATATTTTCTGCAACGTACTTTGCTGGATTTTTTGGGTATATGTAATTTATTTGTATTTTATTTTCATTCATGCATTTATTTTTATATTTCAATGTATCAATTTTTTTTCTTTATTTTCTAGGCTCCACTGCGGGAGGAGGAGCTCGCCCTGGACAAGGACGAGCTCATTCGTCTAGTCCAGGAGCGAGTTCCGTTGTGGGACACCCGTCACCAGCTGCACTCGGACAGCGTGGTGATCCGGCGGCTCTGGAAGCGTGGTGATCCGGCGGCTCTGGAACCAGGTGGCCGAATCGCTGATGGATGGCTGGGACAACGCGACTGCCAGGGTCTGCAAGGAGTTTCGTAAGTATTTCACTGCAGTGTGATGCAGCAGTGATCTTGGCCGTGATCACACAACTTGGTGTGATGCTATTAACCCCATGGAGTTTCTAGCATCACACACAGTTAGGTGATCACAGCCTCCAGCGCATTGTCTTTAATTTTTTTTTTTTTTTGTGTTTTATTGTTTCCCTACAGTGAACAAAGTCAGAACCCGTTGGCGCTCGATGAAGGACCGCTTCAACAGGGATATCCGCCAGGAGAGAGAGGTTCGCAGTGGTGCTGCGTCAAGGACCGGCACGAAATACCGGTATCATCGTGCCATGGCCTTTTTAAGACCGGTCCTTGCCTCCCGAACGTAAGTATATTCTAGTTGTATTGTGTTTTATTCTGTGCTTTTCAATTCCACAGGACTTGGCGATTTTTATGCTATGGTACTAATTTCTTTCTTATATTTTCACAGCACCTGGAGCAGCACCCTGCAACCTGGCTCCGAAGCGGTCCTTCATCCAGCTGCCACGGACCCCTCCCAGCCATCCATCAGCGACGAAGCACCTTGCAGGTCTGGACCACAGTCATCTGGAGACCAGGAAGCTGGTCGCTCAGGTGTTCCCCTGTCCCAGGTCTCTGCCACTGGTTTTGCGGGCACTTCCCGAAAGCAGCGGCAGAGGGCCTCGGACAGGCCTGCCATGCCCGAGTTCGTTCAGTTGAGCTCGGTCTTTCAGAGTAGCCTCAAGGCACTCTCTGATAGACTTGATAGCGGGTTCCTCCTTTTGGACCAACGCTTCAAGTCTATTGAGGGTCGCCTTGAGCGCCTGGAAGCCGACCTCACCAGACCAGCCCAGCATTTTTACACACAGATAGCTCGGGACTCGGCGGAACACCTTACCCCTGAACTCCAGTTAACTGTCATGCAGGCCTGCAACAATGCTTATATGCAGGCTATGCAGCAGACTCGGTATATGCAGCAGTCAGCGGTGGCATTTCCACCAGTGCCACCGTTGACTCGTTATACTGCAATACCGACATCTGCTGCATATCACTGCACGGCCACCACTGTTCCAAGCTTCGCCGGACCACTGCATACCACCCCAAGTCCGAGTGCAGCTGGACTGTCACCCGTCATCTCCATGCCAAGCGCTGCTCCTGCCTGGCCCACCACTGCTGCCGCCACCACCACAGGATGGCCCGTCACCACCCCTGTCTTCAGCGCCACCAGCACGAGGACCACCCCTGCCTGGACTGCCACCGCCACCACCAAGGAGCATCAGCAGACGGGGACCCGCACTCGATATTTGCGGCACCGACCATAACCTCCACCACCACCAGCATGCAGCACGATCCTGGCAGGCGGTCCCCAACCACCATGCGTTCCCCCAGCTCCAGGCGGTCACACAGGTCACGGGGGTCCAGTATGTCCTCCGGCACAAGACGGGAAGGCAGCCGCCGAAATCGGAGGGAAAACAGCAGGAGGTCTCTCACCCTCCCTCCTCCCTCACCTCCCACTTCCCAAATTTCCTTACCTCGCCTCCCTTCTCCCACTTCTTTAATTCCTCCCTCCCCTCTAACCACAACCTCCACCAGCCATTCCTCATCCCTCCACACCCCCCAATTTCCACCATCCTAAATAAAAAAAATTGTTAATTTTTTTTCATAAAAATGTTTGGTTATTTTGTGTTTCATCACCTGCACACACTGCGCCTTACACTTTGTGTTTGTGACACCGCATAGCTCCAGTACTGACACGTTTCTTGTGTCATTCTTGGAGCTATGTGATGTGACAAACACAAATATATGACTTGTATTTTCATCCACCAGTCTCTTCTGTCTGTTGGTATTGGTCAGAATGATGGTGGAGGGTACAAGGCATATATATTCTCAACTTGCAGGTATCATAAAGACTGATTTGAGGATGGTATTTTATTATTTTATTTATGAAGTCAGGATGCTTTTTTTTTTTGGGGCATCATCACTTCATGACACCAGGCCAGGGAATGGTAGAAGTTGTAAACCTTTCTCATCTCTCCAGTCTGCATGCAAGAGTGGAGATAGTACAACCAAAATATTTAACATGACATGGTCAGTTATCAAGCAGAGTGAAGGATGCTAACATTTATTAACAAACATATTTATACCATTTGGTCCTGCCATGCTACACGACCCACATCGGTTACGAAGAAATCCGCAAATTTGTCCCTCATTTGGGCAACTTCCACTGAAGACCGAAGAGGGTGCTGATTATAATCAGGCAAAGGGTTGGCAGCAGGTTCGTCCATATCAAAGTTCGGTGGCTCCTTTGCCATTACAAAGTTGTGCAGAACCACGCATGCCTTCACAACCTCGTCCACAGTTTCCATTTTCAGGTTGATGGCGGTGCTAAGAATTCTCCATCTGCCCACTAAAATGCCAAAGGGGCACTCTACAGTCCGGCGTGCCCTTGTCAGCCTGTAATTGAAAATTTTCTTGGTGTGGTCCAAGGCACGGCTGGAGTACGGCTTTAGCAGGTTCTGGCACATCTGAAATGCCTCATCCCCAACTAAAACAAATGGCAGTGGTGGAGCATCAGTTTGGGGAAGAGGCTGTGCCTGTGGAAAATTAAAATGGTTGCTGTACAACCTCCGGCCCATATTGGAGTTCTTGAAAGTGTGCGAGTCGTTGCTCCTTCCGAAAGCCCCAATGTCCACCGCCACAAACCGGCAGTCAGCATCCGCTATCGCCATAAGGACTGTGGAAAAATACTTATAATTGAAGAACTCGGAGCCACTTCTTGCTGGTTTCGTGATTCGGATGTGCTTCCCATCCACGGCTCCTAGGCAGTTTGGAAAATTGCAGAGTTCCCAAAATTTTTCAGCTATTTGAAGCCACTTTTCGGTGGTGGGTAAGGGCAGATACTCCGGACAGAGAACTTCACACAGAGCCCTGCAGGTGTCGGCAACTATCCCGGATAAAGTGGAGATTCCCAACCGGTACTGGAAATGCAGGGATGACAGACTCTCTCCAGTTGCCAGGAACCTGTCAATAAAAAAAAAAAAAAAAATTATATTTCTGTCTAGGGTATAAATAAAAACCCTGGAAATCAAAAGTACATGGCATATCTGTTTTGCATGATTTTTAAATAAAATATAGCAGAAAAACATTTTGCAAAGAATTTTGATTAGTAAATGAGAAAATCCAATGAGAAAAAAAAATTAGGGAAAAAAAAAGGTTCACTAAAAATGAAGCAACAAAATATTACCCCCCAAAAAAAACAAACATTTTTTAAAAATCCAAATTAATTTAGGCACAACATTACACTCCATAAGGTGACGAGCAGTTTCAGTAAAAATGATGCAAAAAATTATTAACCAAAAACCAAAAATGTTAAAAAAAATAATTTATAAAAAACCCAAACAATTTAGGCACAACATTACATACCATAAGGTGCCGAACAGTTTCTCTAAAAATGATGCAAAAAGATATTACCCAAAAAAAAATTTTTATTAAAAAAAAAAAAAAAAAAAACCCAAAAATTTAAGAAAATAAATAAATAAATAAATTTAGGCAAAAAATTACATACCGTAAGGTGACCAGGAGCCTTTCTTCCGGAGGAATGGCACGCCGAAGCTGAGTGTCCCGTCTCCGGATGATACCTTCGACCATACCCAGCAAGTCCATGAAGCTCTCCTGGGACATCCGGATATAGTCTCCAAATTTCTGCGGGTTGACCTGGAGCTCGGTGTACAGCGTGCGATACGCTCCACGGCTTTCCCGGACTTCTATTATCGGATGCCTCCAAAAGCGACGCCGCTGCCGTCTCTGGTGTCTCTCCCTCTCCCGCTGGCAAGCAAAGGCATACGCCTGAGACATCGCGATGTCAAGATCAAGCTTGAAACGGAAATTATCCATACGCATATCCATCATATCCACTGGCAAAGCAGCAAAATGTGAGGAATTCTGCTGTACAAGGTCTATATAAAGACACTCCCACTGTTGTCCCATTTGTCCCATTGGTGAACTCTCTCTTGTTTGTTAAAAACAGTTTTTGAAATATCACACCTAAAAACGCATGCGCGTGAAAAACGCATGCGCAAGCCAAAAACGCATGAAAAACGCAAGCAACGCTGCGGTTTTTTAACGCATCAGCGTTCGCTTGCCGTAAAAAAAAACGCAGCGTTGCTTGCGTTTTTCATGCGTTTTTCTTGCGCACGATGCGCTGCGCAAAAAAGCGCCAATGTGAAACTAGCCTTAGATGTGCTTAAAATGTACAGAAACTGGGCAATACCCCACCACCTTTTTTATGACTCAAATTTAGAAAATGTAAGGGAAGCGACAAGAGAAGCAAATCTCATTTAGGCGCCTAGAAAAGCCATGGTCTTTGTCCAGCACCGGACAATGTAAAGTGTGTAAGATGGCCGCTGGACGAGTCCTTGAGGGGAGATATGTGACATTGCGGCTGTTAGCTGCAGTGATGTGAGCTGGGAAGCATGCTCTAGCACATATAGTTATTTGGCCATTCCAGGGCCGGGTTTTACGAGCAGTCATAAGAGATGGGTGGAAATGACCACTCACATATCCCAACCCCAGGGGCGTAGTTTGGCAGATAAAATGGAGGCTGAGTCTCTCATTGATTGTCTGTGGCTGGAGGTGTGGAGACATCCAGTGTGTGTTATTAAAGACATTGACCTGAGCGGACGGACCCGCATTATCATATGGACTATTCGTTTTCAGTTTGTTTTTCACTTTGTGCCTGACAAGGTTCTGTTTTGTTTTGCCACCCGGAGCGATTTATAAAGTTAATTAAACTTGCCTGGCTTTATTTTTCACAACTACCCTCAAAGAGGTGTTATGTGCAAATTCACTGTATCTAGCCATGTGTGGCTATTTTTCTTCAGATATCAGCTTTATTACACACGGCATAAGCAGACTCACAAAAATTACAGGTAAATAGTCACGTTTGCGTATCTCAGTAGGCTTTGCGCCAGTTGCACAACTGCTAGATAAACATACGCTATTTATTAAACCAATAGAAAATTAGTATTTTTTTAATATTGCCTTGCTCACACACTGCAACAGCGGACTAATGAAAATTATTGCCACTGGTAAATTGTCACATTTGCTTATCTCTGCCCAGATTGCACCAGTCGCACAACTGCTAGATAAAGATACGCTATTTATTAAGCCAATAGAATTTTTTTTACTGTGATTGGCAAGCAAGCCCAGCATGTTCATTGGCTGCAAATAAAGCGCCAAACATGCTGAGTGGATCACTCGAATATACCAATGCAAATACCAAATTACTCGCCGAGTAACGAATAGTCTGAATAGCGTACTACTCGTGCGAGTAACGAATAGTGCTCAATGTATTCGCTCATCTATTTATATAATTGCCTTGTAATGTTTTCATTTCTTGTTCTGTCCAGATGTCACCGTATCACAGAATTCCACGTGGAGGAAGTTCACCGACCGGCATATTGGGACACCCAAGTGATGGGTTTCTCAATATGGAAACGGCTGCTGGTACCTACACTCACACTCACATGCTCTCACACATACTTTGACTCTCTCACACATTCACATTCACACACTCACATTCACACTCTCACACACTCACTGTTATGAGCTGGCGGAATGCACCAAATAAAGAAGGTATAAGGTGTGTTCACAGCCCAGGGTCCACCGTGCAGAGATGGTAACTGCTACTTGGTAATGGTGGACGCTATATGGCGGTATAAAGGAAGAACACATGCGGGTTAACGTCGCCCGGTGTGTACAGAGCGAACTCTGTTACCTCACAGAGCCACACTACCGCAGGACATAAATATCGGAGCCTGTTTAAGCTCACAGAGCTCGGCAATGGAGCGCACAGAATGCGGTCACAGGACTCTGCCCTAACGACATGGGGTCAGAGTCCCTCTAGACCTTCTGAGTGCGCGGCGTCGCACCTGCGGACGCCACTATAGATGCTGACTATGGTGGAGTGTCGAGCACGTGCACCGTGGTGTGCAGAGCCACCGGTGGACACTGATGCCAGTTTCAGACACTGCCTCTACCTACACCTAAGCCTGGGCGCTTAACAGGCTTGGCTGCACAACACATTCATACCAAAGGTAGGGGTTTCTTTATGAGTCATTCACCAGAGATATTCATACAATACTCACTCCACATAATCTGATAATGCAGTCTATTCTAGTGCATGGCTGCACGGCCATGCAACCCTTTTATAGCAGCATCCTTCCTGATGGTCCAATCCAAGCTGGAGAAGGACCTGAGCATGTGACCTTCGATCTCCAATGGGAGATAGTCCCACAGGCATGCTAAGTGGACCAAAAGGAGGACTTAATCCCTGGAGTAGCTCGCTGCTGACCAGCATGCGTTGCTATAGCTGGACCAGAGGTGGCAGCAGCAACTGAACCCACAGTGCTAGTCTGAGGATCAACGAGTCTGCTGAGCAGGCTCTTCTGCGGCTGGAGAGGAAAGGGAGACCGCTGAAGGCAAGGCTCGGGAATTCCTGCTGTGCAGCGACAGGAACCCGACTCGTAACACTCACTCTCACACAACCTTTTGCGCGGTACCACCAGCGGAACACCGTCGCCCTACACCTGCGTGAATTCTTCAAAGGCCCAGTGAATCATTCGGCTGATCCCAGCGGCAGATGCGCAACTTGTCTACAGGCAGAGGAAGCCGGTCACATTAAAGGGGTTTTCCCATGAACAAAAGTTCATTTTGTACGGAGCATGCCACATCTCCTGGCCAGGGAAGGAAGCAGGGGATCCCAGAGGATTCATTTTGTGAGGTAAAATATTTCACTGACTGTTTTTAAACAATATTTTACCTCACAAAATGTATCCTCTGCGATCTCCTGCAGTAATGTCAGTATTATCTTTTGCTTCCTCCCTGCCCAGGAGCTGTGGTATGTTCTGTACACGGTCACACACAGACAATTTTTAAAATGAACTTTCATTCGTGAGAAAACCTCTTTAAATAGAAATTCCTCCTGACATGCTGTGCACTGACTGTTTAGTGATGGGGTACACAGGTCAAACAAGAGATGACATGAGAGGAGAAGACAGCAGATGGGGGGAGAGAGAAAGCGCACAGGGGTGAGACAGACAGCACGGGGGAGACAGCTCAAACGGGACAGCACGAGGGGAGAACACAGCACAGGAAGGAAAGACAGCAGACAAGGGGGATAGCACATGGGGTAGACAGGTCAAAGAAGAGAGCACAGACAGAAGAAGACAGCACATGGGGAAAGAGAGAGTGGATAGGTGGGTGAGCACATGGGGGGGAGAGATTCTCAACTCTGCAAAGCCTGCCCCCATCATGACATTATCGCCCTCCTGATGCGATAGCATCCGGCCTCCATCTAGTCACTATATAACGAGCACTACCAGATACTTGGAAGACACCCGAGCGTACCCAGATAAGACGTTATCTGAGCACATTCTCTCATTACTACTCGCAACACATAAAGGGCACTTTGCAACATACTCTACTCAATTGATTCCCAAATATTTTCCCCCAGAAACAATTTCTTTTTCCGGTTAACCTCCTGTCACAGCTAAAGCACGCCAAAACTACTACAGCTCCCATATCACATCCACGGCACTCCCATTGCTACCGCAAGGGTTCCAGTTTTATTTTGCTGACAGGAAAACTCAAAAGAGTAAATGTTGAGCGACTGTGATTCAATTCTAAAAGGGGGAGCAACTCATCACCTCTCATGTGTAGCAGTCTCCATTATGATGGACCCCGGGAATGAGGGGTATCACATACTGAAGAGGAGTCACTCACCAGAGCAGGTAGCAGCACCCCGGCATGACGACCTTTAGCAGTACATTATCTGTAGTGGCAAAATCACAATCACATGGCAATTGAAGTAAAGTGCGATCGTTAAATCCATGCTGATAAACTGTAATTAATAAAAATCGACCGTCACCTAGCGAGTTCCGAGAGCAGCCGGCTAATCTCACTCTTTAATTGATGGATTACGTCAATATGGTGTGGCCGGGGCAGAATAATAGAGCTGCTGTGTGTTATGATAGTATTGTGCGGGGGCGTAATGACTGAGAGGTGATATCATTCTATATGACACGGTCAATACGCCTGACAGGTCAGCTGTGCCAGCTCGGCTACATTTTAGCCAGGGTTAATGCAATAAATCATAGTCAATTGCTGAAATGTTATAAAACCAGTAGATACAGTATACCAAATCTATAAAGGTAACTCAATGGATGTCACCTGCAGTCCTACGTAACATAGTACATAACTCAGCAAAAACTCCCAGAGTACAGAAAATGTAGTAGATGTCTCCTGCAGTCCTATGTAACATCATACATAACCCAGTGATAAATCGGAGTACAGAAAATGTAGTAGACGCCTCCTGCAGTCCTATGTAACATCATACATAACCAAGTGGTAACTCTGAGTACAGAAAATGTAGACGTCTCCTGCAGTCCTATGTAACATCATGCATAACCCAGTGATAACTCTCTTGAGTACATAAAATGTAGTAGATGTCTCCTGCAGTCCTATGTAACATCATACATTACCCAGCGATAACTCTCTTGAGTACATAAAATGTAGTAGACGTCTCCTGCAGTCTTATGTAACATCACACGTAACCCAGCGATAACTCTGAGTACATAAAATGTAGTAGATGTCTCCCAAAGTCCTATGTGACACCACAGATAATACAGTGATAATTATCCCGAATTAAAGAAAATGTAGAAAATGTCACTTGCAGTCGTAAGACTACATGTGATCCATCTCCTCTATCTTATCTCTTATGCTATGTGTAACATGACTGTGACCATTTTAGGCGATCCGGGTGGAAAAAAATCAAGAAAATTATTCCGTTTCACAAACATTGATGAATCCTGAAAAATTTGCACTGAAATCAATTTGTGCAGAATGGTTCATTCATTTCTAGTACACACATCAGTAAGGATGGCCTTCCTGCCCTGTTCGCTTGTTCCAATGTATCAGTGCAGGGAAAATGTATCATTCTGGACAGCTGGTAGATGATTGCCACGACTGGGTACACGTATTAGATCTGTCCAGGTCTTCTGTCCAAATGTAGACAACAATGTTATAATTGACTGTCATCAAGCAGAAATCTTAGAAATGGTAAGGTTGCAGAACTTTCTATTACTCAATAATGAAACCTCATTTTCATAACACTGGACGCCTGTCTGTTAACCTCTTAATACAGGAGAAAGCAGGAAGCATCTCACAAGCTGCAATCATATAAAGTGTGTTCTCCATTTCATCAGTGTCGAGCTCAATTTCGATAAAGAAGCAATTGCAGCACCATGCTGTGCTCTGATACCGCACTCTAACCGCGCCACTACATATACACTCAAATGGGGCTTCATTAAGGAGATGGCTTCTAATCCTTAAGTGGTTTGTGTCTTCATGTTGGCAAGAATCTCAGCTTAGGTCTACAAAAATGAAAGGATCAGAACAAGCAAGAGTTGCGGTCCAGCGGCGATCCCGCAGTGGCCTTCATGGCACCTGGAATGTGAACTAATACATAGATCTTATTCTTGCCCACGAGAAACCGGAAGACATGTCTAATGATGTGGTGGCAAAATTAGTAGCTTGTTTGTGCTACACATTGGGCTGTTATCATAGAGGTTATATTATATAAAATGGGACTTTTTTGCCATCAATAGATTTCTGGGAATTCTACAGATTTCCATTAGTTGGACCCTATTGTTTTGGCACCATAGATGAAGTAATTTTTAGCTGTATGAGTTGAGGAATATCAAGCTGGTGCCACTCAACGTTGGCATTAGAAGTGAAGTCCATTATCTTATATGTAAACTTGAGGAATCACCACTAATATTGGACTCAAGGACCACAATTTGAGTACATCAGTCAACGTTGGACCATAAAACACACAGGAGACAATGGCGACAATGAACATCAAAGCAATTAACAAGGTCCAAGCCTGGTTAGATCCAGAAGAAATGGACTTATTTGACGAGTGTACCGTCATGTGTAGGGGTTAGGTTACCAATGACATCAAAGATCATGACAAAATAATGGACTGCATGTATTTAAATATCTGATTTATTAAACAGTTATTCCCAAGATAGTACTTCATACCTTGTCCATAGTATGGATAGATAATACTTTCTGATCACTGTGGGACTGATTGCTTGGACACCCAGCGACCTTGAGGACAGTGCTTTGAACCAGGTTCTACAGAGATCCATCATGAGTGGAGCAGAGGTGTGCGTGCTCCACCTCTGCTATTTTAATATAGCCATATTTGGCCTCTCATTGCAAAACTGTCTATTGTAGCCCATTAACCATGATTAGGGTTATATTGCTAAAATCCTATGTGAACTGTTTGACAACTATATTCACTGATGGATAATAATCAGGGACCAAAAACCAGCCTTGGCACAAATAAAAATTCACCAGCTCACATCCGAGTGTCGTAGAATCAAATTGTAGAACACTGACAGGTTGTGCCAACTTTTGCTTTACTTGTTACTAGTGTTGAGCATTCCGATACCGCAAATATCGGGTATCGGCCGATATTCACGGTATCGGAATTCCGATACTGAGTTCCAATACTTTTAGCATATCGAATACCGGAATCAGAAGTTCCCATAATGCTATGAGCCAGTTTGATTTGATTCAGCCAATGACAATCCTCAGAAGTGTGGGCACATCCTGTTAGGCATGTAGGCATGTTAACTAATGGCATGGCTGTGATTGGCTGCTGAAATGATGTCATGATGCACTATAAAAGCCGCCGCCGCCATTTCTGGTTCACTCTGCTGTGAATTCAGTTAGGGACAGGCTGCTGTTCAAGACTCTGAGGGACAGTTAGAGATAGCGATTTTCAAAATCATATTGAGAGAAACACATGCTCCAGTGTTAGTGGGGTTAAGTAATGCCAGCTGCCTCCCTGCTGTGTGGACGGCAATATCTCCTGCTGCCTCCACATTCAAACTACATCACCTCTAAAACTTGCTGCAATTAGGCCTCAGCCTGCTCCATGACTGATCCTGGGCTTCAACACAGCCAGTTGTTGCTTGGAAGTGCCTTCTGCACAGAGAGAAACACATGCTCCAGTGTTAGTGGGGTTCAGCAATGCCAGCTGCTCCCCTGCTGTGTGGACGGCAATGTCTTCTGCTGCCTCCACATTCACACTACTACTGATTTCAAACGTGCTACAACTAGGCCTCTGGCTCCACTCTGTCTCTAGTTTTTCCCCGTGGCCTCCAACCCCGCCAGTTGCTGCTCAGAAGTGGCGTCTGCACAATCAACACTTGTTCCTGTGTTTCTGGGGTTCAGTAACGTCAGCTGAATCCCTGATGTATGTTTGGCAATGTCTCCTGCTCTGTCCACATTCCCATTACTAGTAGCAACTGGCGGGGTTGGAGGCCAGGGAAATACTAGAGACAGAGTGGAGCCAGAGGCCTAGTTGGAGCAAGTTTGAAATCAGTAGTAGTCTACAACAGATATTTAACTTTATGAAATTAGGCCTCAGCCTACACCCTGATTGACCCTGGGTTCCAGCACCGTCAGCTGGTTCTCGGCAGTGTCTTTGGCACGGGTACTCCCTCCTGCCCATCCTGGTTCCAGCACGCCTGCTGTTTCCGGGAAGTGTCAACGTCACTTTGCCACCAATACGTTGTCCTGTCGTGCTGTGGTCGGGTTAGCTGAGCCTATGGTGCCTGCAGTTTAGGTGCTTCCTATGTGGGCTCTGGGTTCTGGTAAGAAAGGCTGGTTCCGTAGTGCCAAAAGGACAAGCACCCCGTGTAGGACTGTGGGTTTCGGTAACTGCGGCCGTCTCGCGGCCTTGCAACTTTGTTTATCCTGGGTACCTTCTGCTACCCATCCGGGTTCCAGCACCATCAGCTGGCTCTCGACAGTGCCTTTGGCTGAGGTGCCGCCTTCTCAGTATCCGAGTTCCAGCAACGTCTGCTGGTCCTTGGTAGTGCTTTCTAGCACAGGTACCTCCTGCTTAGTAACTGTGTTCCAGCACCGTCAGCTGGTCCACGGTTGTGCCATTGGCTCTTGTTCCATCTGCTGCCCCTCCGGGTTCCAGCACTGTCAGCTGGTCCTTGCTAGTTCCATTTGCTTTTGCAGCTTCTGCTACACATCCGGGTTCCAGCACCGTCAGCTGGTTCTCAGCAGTGCCTTTGGCCTAGGTGCCTCCTTCTCGGGATCCGAGTTCCAGCATCGACTGCTGGTCCTTGGTAGTGCTTTGTAGCACAGGTACCTCCTGCTTAGTAACCGTGTTCCAGCTCCATCAGCTGGTCCACGGTTGTGCCATTGGCTCTTGTTCCTTATGCTGCCCCTCCGGGATCCAGCACCGTCAACTGGTCCTCGCTAGTTCCATTTACTCTTGTTCCTTCTGCTAACCATCCGGGTTCCAGTACCATCAGCTGGTTCTCAGCAGTTCCTTAGCCTTCTTGTACCTTCTGCTACTTTTACAAGTTCGAGCTTGTGGAAATGTTTTTTGGTTCTCACTCTGGATCTCCCTGACGACGATCCTGAAGACGACGACCCTGAAGACCACACCGAAGAAGACCAAAAAGATGACCCTGAAGAAGATGACCAAGAGGACAAAGAACATTAAGACAACCACCAAGATGCAGAACAACAAGAGACAGAAGACCAAGAAGCAGAAAAACCAAAAGCAGAAGAACATTAAGCATAAGACTAAAAGCAAAATGATATTATCTAAATTATAAGCAGAAGAAGACTAAGCAGTGTATGGGGGTGAGTCCGTTCCTCCTCGTGGTGCCCCTGGAAAATGCATGCTGCTGCAGGCCAAACTGAACGCGGACAAATCCTGTTGTAAATCTTTTGTGACAGGCAGAACGGAAGGTGTAATCTTCAAACTTTTATAGATAACAACTACAGGAATGACTGTCACAAATAAGAATATGATGAAGAAGAAGAATAGGAAAAAGATGAAGAAGTAGAATATGAAGAAGAATAATAGTTGATTAAGAAGAATATGAAGAATGTAAAAAAAAAGAATAATAGGAAGAAGGTGAAGAAGAAGAAGTTGAATAAGGTGAAGAAGAAGTTGATGAAAAAGATGCTGCTGCTGCTGCTGAGGATCATGAAGGAGAAAGTGTGGGAGAAGTAAAAAAGAAGGTGAAGAGCATGAAAGTAGTGAAACATACATCCATGACAAAATATAAAAGAGGTTAACATAGTCAATATCTTTGTAACTCCGAACGTCTTAGGAAAAACAAAAATATTCCTGCTATTCCATTTGATTGGGCTAAACCTCTATGCCTTTAATGTCTCCTCCACCTCCCCCAATACATTCTACATTATTCTTAGTTGTTTTTCTTCATGTAGAATTAACCTACAAGGAAAGAAAGGGTTTTTTTTCTTCCGATATTTCGGTCCCATTGACTTGAATGGGACTTCCGGGATCGGAATCGGAGATACCCGATACTTTTTCGATATCGGCTGATACAATCCGATCCGTTATTTCTCAATATCGGATGGTATCGCTCAACACTACTTGTTACATCAATCAAATGTGTTAAACAACCACTTTACGTATGTAAGCTGCAGTGGCCACAGGAGGCATAGACATTAGTTCAATACAGACAGGCTGCAGACTATTATCATATTGCAGAATATGCTAAAAAATACAGCAGTGAACAGCCAAAAATGCATTGTATCCACATTAGATTGTTCACTAGAAGAAAACAACCTCTGAATGCTCCTAGGGAACAGAATAAAATAAAAAATGCCTTCTTACCACTTGGACCGGTGACACTCCTCCATTCTGAGGGCTGGGTCGCCCCAGCAATCTTATGACATTGTTTATATGACATAAGCGCTGTAGACTATCCGAGGACATTGATGATCTGCAGCCTTTGTATTATGGTTTGATGATTAACGGGCTGCACTTGTGCCTTGTGTCATGATTTCTGCGTTGTGCTGAAGTAAGTACGCTTGAATTTTATTCAACACACTGGGGGCACAACCACTTTAGAGTGAACCTGTCAAATCCCAAAAATGCTAATAACCCTACAAATATGGGGTTAATTTGAACTTTATTAGTCCCAGAGGCCTTCAGCTTTCAGTCACAGAGAAGTAGGCTTCAGTCACCACTCAGTACATAGACCCCGGCACTGACTGATAACCGACTCAGCAGTGCATCAGTACAGAGCCGACTCTCAGTCAGTGCCGGAGCATGGTTTCAGCTGCCACTCACTATGTACTGAGCGGTGACTGAAGGCGCACCTCTATTACTGAAACTCAGTGTAATAAAGTTAATTTCCTTCTGGCGGCAGGGCATCTTTAGAATGCTATTAACCTGCAGGTTAAACCCATATCTACAGGCTAGCAGCGTTTTTTCACGTAACAAATTCCCTTTAAATATGTTGTCCAGTACAGAGACAAATCCTTCTGAATCTCTGTTTCCCCAGTATAATAATATCACCTGTAGTCACTTTCGGTGCTGGTACCGTTAAAGGGGTGTCGGCACTGGATCTCCCGGGTATCACGAGACATTGCTATGTCACAAAATTCCTGTGGACAATCAGCACTGGCTTTGCTCTCCTCTCCTGCGGACAAATCAGACATCTAGAGGAAGTAAGAGCTGCGGCTGCCCTTTCACTTCCTCTGGATGTCAATTATGTTCTTAGGAGCAGAGAATCAAGTCAGAGCTGATTGGCCAGAAAGATCATATGACATAACAATGTCACACGATCCCAGGGAGAGCCAGTGCTGACACCACTGGAAGGCGCCAGCACCGGAGGTAACTATAGGTGATATTATTGTACTTAATGAAACATACAGATGAGAAGGGGTTGCCTGAATAGTGGTCAACCCCTTTAAGGCCAGACAGAGGCTGATATGGCCCTGATTCAACAAGACCATTGTTGTTCATTCAGGTCTTGATGAAGAGATGTGCTGGAGTGAGAGGCACTGGATTCATTACACCTCTTATGCATGCTGGACAAGTGTGCTTGCACACACACTCACACTACAGATACTTCACACACAAGTAACAAACATACATACTATAGATACCTCACACACAAGTAACACACATGCACACTACAGATACTTCACACACACGTAACACATATACACACTACAGATACCTCACACACAAGTAACACATACACACTACAGATACCTCACACACAATTATCAGACATACACACAACAGATACATCACACACAATTAACAAACATACACACTACAGATGCTTCACACAAGAGTAACACATATGCACACTACCGATACTTCACACACACGTAACACACATACACACAACAGATACCTCACACACAAGTAACACACATACACTCTAAAGATACCTCACACACAAGTAACACACATACACACTACAGATACCTCACACACAATTAATAAACATACACACTACAGATGCTTCACACACAAGTAACACACATGCACACTACAGATACTTCACACACGTAACACACATACACACAACAGATACCACACACACAATTAACAAACATACACCCTACAGATACCTCACACACAATTAACAAACATACACACTACAGATACTTCACACATAAGTAACACACATACACACTACAGATACCTCACACACAAGTAACATACACACTACAGATACCTCACACACAAGTAACAAACATACAAACAACAGATACCTCACACACAAGTAACACACATACACACTACAGATACTTTACACACAAGTAACATACACACACTACCCATACTTCACACAAAACACACACACACTTTTCTGTGCTGTAGGAGAGGCTGATATACATGTGCAGTTTCTCCTGCTCATAGCAAGCACTTTCCCAGCACCTCCCCTGCTCTCTCCTTCTCTGCTGGGGCTGTGGACCAGAGCAGGAGAAGATGTGACCATGAGGAATTGAGCTGCTTCTCTATCTGTCCCTGGGAGCACACACAAGTATACTGTATATGGTTGACCTTGCAGCTTGGTTGCAGGCTCTCTCCCTCAGAGGCGAGCAGTGCAGGAGGACAGGAGCACTGTGTGACATGCAGAAATAGTCCTAACTCCTGTTGCTTCAAAAGCATCCAGCAACTAAAGGAGTTAACACACTCACAGGAGACAGGGAGTGTTTAGCAGAGCCCAAAGGGGATTGTGGGAAACTTGTTTAAATTCTGGCAGCAACCTAAAGGGATGAGTGGTGTATGAGCTGTCTCTAAAATACTTTCAGGCAAGTGAACCATAGGGACACAGGATTCCATTACAGAGTGGAGCTGCGCTAATACCTATACTGCTATTGGAGAAAGTCTATCAGGAGCAGGAAGTTAAGGACTATAAGAGGTTGTGTTACAGGGATTATCTCCCTCAGCAAACCTTACCCCCTCCATCTCACTGTGCTAGAAGAAGTACTGTGTACTGATGTGCCTTTGTATAGTCTTGAACTGTGCTAACAAAACAGACTGTTAGTCAATGTGCCTCTAAGGGCCCCGTCACACATAGCGACGCACCAGTGATCCTGACAATGACCTTGTCAGGATCGCTGGTGTGTCGCTACATGATCGCTGGTGAGCTGCCAAACAGGCAGATCTCAGCAGCGATCAGGACAGTGACACGCGGGTAACAAGCAGTGAACATTGCTTAGCTACCCGCAGTGTACGTTAGATACCAGCACGCTGGTACAGGGAGCTGGTAACCAAGGTAAACAGCGGGTTTCTAAGCGCCGCGCGGCGTTTAGAAACTCGCTGCTTACCTTGGTTACCAGCTCCCTGCACCAGCGTGCTGGTATCTAACGTACACAGCGGGATTCTATGCACCGCATGGCGCTTAGAAACCCGCTTTTTACCTTGGTTACCAGCTCGCTGATCGCTGATCTCCCGCCTGCCATATGCAGCGATGCGTGCTGGGCATTCCAGCACGATCAGCGATACCCAGCAGGAGGGCCGGTCGCTGATAAGTGTCACACACAGCAATGTTGCTGGTGAGATCGCTGTTGCGTCACAAAACTTGTGACTCAGCAGCGATCTCGCTAGCGATCTCGCTGTGTGTGACGGGGGCTTTAGAAGCAGCTGTACTGTGATAAAGCCTGTGCTTAAGAAACTTGAATTGTACTGAATGCGCTGTGACATTAAACTGCCCTATTCATGTTCATGAGGACTCTATTAGTTGTATCTGTGTGAGCAAGTGGATCAATCTTGTGCCTGGGGAAGCTGAAGTACATGGTCACCCTGAGTAACGGTTCCCCAGAGTTCCAAAGAATTCATGAGACCTGTTCCACCCCTATCTTAACCTAGCGGCATGCACATAACAACTGGCCAATCAGCTCTTCCATCAATATGATGCTCATTAGCCAGTCTTCTTCTCATGCATGGCACGCCCTCTTTTTGAATGGCTGAACCCAGAACAGCAAAAAAATTATCAGTGTATATAACAATGTGTGCACCCCCACCCAACCCATGGCACTTTGGGCAGGCTGCTACCCATCCTCCAGCCCTGGCACTGATTACATGGAAACTTACTGCTGCAGTCTCCCTATGTTCTGTCACTGCCATCAGAGACATCTTCAGTGCTTTGTAAATACTTTCATACCCTGCCGTCACACTACACAGGAGGAAGAGGGCGGTCTGATATCCTGATCACAAGCTGCAGTGGAAGGCATGGCCAGAGCAGCACAGAACAGCACACCACGGCCCCCCATCCTGTTTCTATGTTACCTCACTGCAGCTCATAATCAGGACATCAGACCGCCCACTTCCTCCTGTCAAGTGCGGCAGCAGTGCAGCGCAATCTTGCGCACAAGACAAGCTAATGCTTCCTCGCATGCTTGCTGCTGAACTGTACTCTGGAACGCCCATTGACAATGATATATTGAGTGTCCCATTACAAGGACCGGCCCTTCTGGCATTTGGCAGAAATGCCAGATGGCCAGTCCGGCCATGAAAAAAGTCAACTCTACAGGATGATGTTTAATAGAATTCTATGAAATGCCTTACAATATAGGATTATAGACAAAGCTTTATACAAAGCTCTACAGAAAACTCCCACAAACAGCAACCTTGTACGCCTTCAGAGTCCTCCTGGATGGAGAAAGAAAAACGTTGTGAAGAAGAAACGGAGAGTGGTGGTCATGGGGGATTCCCTGTTGAGAGGAACAGAGGCCGCTATCTGCAGACCGGATATAACTTCAAGAGAAATGTGCTGTCTTCCAGGTGCAAAAATTAAAGATGTGTCTGACAGGATATCAGGACTCTTCAGACCTACAGATGACTACCCATTCCTGCTACTACACGTGGGGACAAATGACACCGCAAGAAACGACCTGGAAACCATCTGCAGAGACTTTGAAGACTTAGGCAAGAAAGTGAAAGAACTGGGAGCGCAGGTGGTCTTCTCTTCCATCCTCCCAGTGGATGGCCATGGAACAAGGAGGTGGAATAAGATTCTGCAGGTGAACAACTGGCTACGTCGATGGTGCCGTCAGCATGGATTTGGATTTATGGATCACGGAGTGAATTACCTTTACGATGGACTACTTGCTAGAGATGGGGTGCACCTTACAAAGACTGGAAAACATGTATTTGGAAGTTGCCTTGCCACACTTGTAAGGAAAGCTTTAAACTAGAACAACATGGGAAGGGAAGCAAAAGACCAGAAAAAGCCAAACACCTGACAAATGCTATTGAGAACTCTGCTATTAGAAGTGGAAAGGAAGAACAAAGACAAAAGAATCTAATTAATACAAATATTAGAGAAAGAGAAACCAATCACAAACTAAAATGTTTCTATACTGATGCATAAAGCATGGGCAACAAACAAGGAGAATTGGAACTACTAACACAGGAAAAGAAATATGATGTCATTGGAATCACTGAAACTTGGTGGGACAATACACATGATTGGAATACAAGACTAGAAGGTTACAACTTATTTGCAAGAAACACTTGATAAACGAGGAGGAGGTGTCGCATTGTATGTTAGAAATGCGTATATCTGCACAGAGATTGAAGCTTCAGAGACTGGGAGTTCTGTGGAAACTGTTTGGGTAAGAATACAAGGACAGAACAATGGAAAGGACACCATTGTAGGCATTTACTACAGGCCGCCTGTGCAAGCTGAATATATGGATGAACTCTTTATGCATCAAATGGCCAACTTCTCCAAAAAATATTACATAGTTGTCATGGGAGATTTCAACTATCCAGACATTTGTTGGGAATCTCTCTCAGGCAAAACTAACAGGTCAAGGAAATTCTTATCCTCTCTTGCTGACAACTTTATCTTCCAAAAGGTAGGGGAGAAAACAAGGGGAACTGCTACCTTGGATCTAATCCTTATAAACAGGGAGGAAATGGTTGAGGAGGTAAAAGTGGCTGGGACCCTAGGAGGTAGCGACCATGCTATTTTAGAATTTTGGATAACTAGAGGAGGAAGACCTGTGAAGACTCAGACGTCAAGGTTAGATTTCAGAAAGGCAGATTTTAAGGGATTCAGAAAGAGAATTGGAGGGATCCAATGGCTGGATATCCTTAAAGACAAAAATGTCCAGGAAGGATGGGAAATCTTGAAAAATGAAATTCTCAAAGCACAATTGTTAACAATTCCAAAAAGAGGGAAGAATAGGAAGCATTTAAGGAAGTCAGGATGGATGAACACAGAACTTAAGCACATGCTAAAAAGGAAGAAAAAAATGTTTATAAAATGGAAAGAGGGAGGCATATCTAAAGAAGAATATAGTGCTGTCTGCAGAACCTGCAGGGCATAAATCAGTTCGGCTAAAGCTGACAATGAATTGAGGCTTGCAAGAGATGTCAAAAGCAATAATAAAGGATTTTGGGGATATGTCAAAAGTAAAAGAAAAGTCAAAGATGCTATAGGATTTTTACAGGATGAAAATGATGAAATGGTAAGAAAGAATGTTGAGAAGGCCGAACTTTTAAATTCCTATTTTGCATCTGTCTTCTCTCAGAAAGGAAGTGTAACATCAAATGTTCTTCACTGTCCTATTAAGGGAATAGAAGAATCCAGGATATCTATAAACAGAAATATAGTGAGGAAACACTTAGCTAACCTAAATGAATTCAAGTCTCCAGGTCCAGATGAATTACACCCCAGAGTACTGAAGGAGATAGCAGAAGAAATTTTTGAACCCCTATCCATAATCTTTGAAAATTCTTGGAGAACAGGAGAAGTCCCAGAAGACTGAAGAAGAGCGAATGTTGTTCCTATCTTCAAAAAGGGGAAGAAGGTGGACCCAGGCAACTATAGGCCGGTGAGTCTGACTTCTATACCAGGAAAGATCTTTGAGCAAATTATTAAACAACATGTATGTCAGTACCTGGATAAGAATGAAGTGATTAAACAGTCAGCATGGGTTTGTAACTAATAAGTCATGTCAGACTAACTTAATTTCCTTCTATGACGGAATCACTGATTGGGTGGATCAAGGAAATGCTGTAGATATAGTATATCTTGACTTCAGCAAAGCATTTGACAAAGTATCTCATACAATCTTTATTGAAAAAATGACTAAGTATGGAATGGACAAGGCAACTGTTAGGTGGATTCATAACTGGCTTAGTGATCGGACCCAAAGAGTGGTCGTAAATGGCTGCACATCCAGTTGGAAGAATGTCTCAAGTGGGGTACCACAGGGCTCTGTCCTGGGCCCTGTATTGTTCAACATCTTTATCAACGATTTAGATGAAGGAATTGAGGGTAAACTGATTAAATTTGCTGATGACACAAAGCTAGGAGGGATAGCTAATACTAGAGAAGAGAGAGAGAGGATTCAAAAAGATATAAATAAACTGGAGAAGTGGGCAGCAACTAACAGAATGGTTTTCAACAGGGAAAAATGCAAAGTACTACATCTGGGCAATAAAAATGAAAAAAGCATATACAGAATGGGAGGAATAGGGCTAAGCAACAGCACATGTGAAAAAGACTTGGGTATACTAATAGATCACAGACTGAATATGAGTCAACAGTGTGATGAAGCAGCAAAAAAGGCAAATGCAATTCTAGGATGCATTAACAGAAGCATACAGTTTAGATCACGTGAAGTCATTATTTCCCTCTACTCCTCTTTGGTCAGACCCCATCTGGAATATTGTGTCCAGTTTTGGGCACCACATTTTAAAAAAGACATCAACAAACTGGAGCAAGTTCAGAAAAGAGTGACCAGAATGGTGACCGGTCTGCAAACCCTGTCTTATGAGGAAAGGTTGCAGGATTTGGGAATGTTTAGTTTGCAAAAGAGAAGACTGAGAGGAGACTTAATAGCTGTCTACAAATATATAAAGGGCTGTCACATTGTAGAAGGATCAACTTTATTCTCATATGCACGAGGAAAGACTAGAAGCAATGGGATGAAACCGAATGGGAGGAGACACAGATTAGATATTAGAAAAAACTTTTTGACAGGTAGAGTGATCAATGAGTGGAACAAGCTGCCACGAGAAGTGGTAAGTTCTCCTTCAATGGATGTCTTCAAACAGAGGCTGGACAGACATCTGACTGGGATGATTTAGCGAATCCTGCTTTGAGCAGGGGGTTGGACCAGATGGCCCAGGAGGTCCCTTCCAACTCTACGATTCTATCATTCTATGATTCTTTTCACATTAATCTGTTTTAGTACTATTGAGCTGTGTAGCAGTGAATCTAGCACTTAATTGAGATAAAATCATTTGCTAGAAGTTTTAGCATAACCTGTAAAAATGAAATTTCAAAACATCTTGATTTGTTCAGTGTCAAGTATAAGCGTCTCATGCAGTAATCCACTCACTTACAGCCTTGGCTGCTATCAATGAGGTTATTAATAGTTGTCTGAGGAATGTTCTGCCACACTGAATGCACTTGGGAGATGTATTTCAGCACAGCAACACCAAGACACATGGATACAGGGCCGGTTTGCTGTGGGCCAGAACTAAGTTCTCTTTGCCATGAAACCCCTCTTCTAAACAGTAGTCTGGAGTCTGACTTGTGTGTTTTGTACTGTCGAGTTCATTCTTTACTAACTTGTCATTTGGGAATCCTTGTTACCTCCCCGTCCATGGGACCGGATCCAACTACAGACAAGACAGGAGTCCTTGGGTCGGTTTAATAGGTTCAGCTTTACTGTGCAGTTTGGTTACACACGGTTGCAGCATACAGATTGAGACAGAGTCCCTTTTTGTTGTTGTTCTCTTTCTCCTGTGTACTATCAGTCCTTGCCTCCATTCTGTCAGACCTTTCCCAGCCTGAGCCTTCACTTCTGGTATCAGGACTTCCTATCCTGCAGTACAGCTTTCATAAGGCCCACCATCTTTCCTTTTTCATGAGACTCAGTTGACATCTTCCTCACAGGGGAAACAGTGATATTGCACTCAATACCTCTTCCGGGCCCTAGGTAGGCCCAAGACTTCCCAGGTGTCCTCACAAACCTTCAGATGTGTCTTCATACTGTTGGGAGACTTGGCACTAACAGAACCTTTCCACGTCTGCTGCATCTGCTATCTTAGAATCTATTAATACTGTAGTGTCTAGCTTTTCCTTGTAACTCCACTCACACACTTGACTTGACTAGACTCCACACTCTACTCTCACTAGCAGCAGGAAGTGCTTCCCCTAGTAACTGATCTAACCCTTTCCAACTAGTGGGCTAATCCCTTGTGTTAACTGTATGCTTTCCTGTGTGATGTAAACTATATCCCTATGCTGGTAGTGGTTCCCCTAGTGGACAGACCTCCCCTCATTCCTAGGGATTGTCTTGAAGCAAAGCCTGCAGAAGAACTGATTTAATGGAAGTGGTGCTGTGCTGTGGTCCGAGGAGGGCCTGGAGTGGCGTGACTAGGTGAGCACCTGACTCTTCACTAGAGGCCCTAGTGATGGTGTTATGCTTGGCTCTCAATGGACACCATGTGCTACACCAGGGCAGACCTCGGACTCATGGCAGCTGACCCCAAGGGACCGGAATCTGGAACGACCTGGTAGGAGAGTACAGCTGATACAGGCAGGCATGTCACAAACACAAGAACCACATGTGCTGGCAGGTATGGCTGGTATACAGATAGGCAATGGCAGGTGCAGGCTGGTATGGCTGGCAGGTGCAGTACGGTACCGCTGGTTTACAATTGCAGGCTGGCATACGGATGGGCACAGCAGGTACAGCAGGTATACAGAGGGGGAAGCATGTGCGGGCTGGTATACAGATGGGCACCGCAGGCTCGTGGGCACAAGAAGGACCGACAGGAATGAGGCAAGAACAAGCAGGTACGGTGAGACACTAGTGGGACTAGCAGGTACTGACAGGTACTAGCAAACTGGGGACAACTGGCAAGCATGATGGGAACAGACTAACCATGTTGCATAGGTACCTCCATTCAGGTGGAGGTGCCTTAAATATTAAGTGTCTCCCAGCCAATTGACTGGGGACACCTTAGGACAGCATTTGCAGTCCTTTTAAGAAGGAATGAGCGTGCACGCATCCTAAGCATGTTGCCTGGGGATCTGTGTGCCATGTGCAGACCCCAGACAACAGCCAGAGAAGGAGGAAGTGCAAGACAGGAACCGTGGCTGTCAGTGAGTCTGTATTCCTGCCAGGCATGGGCGGGCATACCGCCTGTGCAGCCTGTGCGGCTGCACTGGGGCCTGGAGGTGGAGGGGGGCAACTGCATGGCAGCTAATAATGAGGGTAATCTGGCCTGTTTTTCCGGGCCCGAGGCTCCGGGGGGGGGGCCTGGCCAGATTGCCCTCATGTGCAACAGGCAGGGAGTGATCCCAGCATCTCTGCTGCCTACAAGAGAAAATAGCAGTGGAGGGGAGCTGCAGGGATCCGTCCTGCTTCCTGCCCGGTGCCCGCGCTTCCTGTCGCTGACACAAACAGCAGCGCTGCTGAATGATGTCGCTGGATAACATCATCATTCAGCAGCCGGCTGTGCCAGAGAGGAAGCAGCCAGAGGCGGTGATGCTGCAGCTGCAGGAGAACGTGCGGACAGGTGAGAGGTTATGTGTGTGTGGTTTTTTTGTATGTACATGTGTTGTGTGTGTGTGTGCAGAGTTGAGTGGAGGTGTGTGTGCGTGTGCATGCATGCATAGCGCTGCGGTGGATTGTGCAGAGAGGTGAATGGTCCTGTGTATGTCTGTGTGTGTAGGTGGAGGATAGGGCAATGATGGGGGTGATGGGGAGGAGGCAATGATGGGGGTGATGGGGAGAAGGCAATGATGGAGATGATGGGGAGAAGGCAATGATGGGGTGATGGAGAAGGCAATGATGAGGGTGATGGGGAGAAGGCAATGTTGGAGTGATGGAGAAGGCAATTGTGGGTTGATGAAGAAAGCAATGATGGGGTGATGGGGAGAAGGCAATGATGGGGATAGTGGTGGAGGAGGAAATGGTGGAAGTGATGGAATGGGCAAGGATGGGGATGTGGGGGAGGAGGAAATGATGGAGGTGGTGGGAAGGGAAATGATGGGGGTGGGAGAGAGGGTAATGATGGAGGTGGTGGAAAGGGCAACGATAGGGTGATGTGGAAAAAGCAATGATGATGGGGTGATGGGGAGAATGCAATGATGGTCGTGGTGGAAAGGGCAATAATGGGGGTGGTGGGGGAGGAGGAATTGATGGAGGTGGTGGAATGGGCAATGATGGGAGTGGTGGAGGAAGAGACAATGATGGGGGCGGTGGGGGAGGAGGAAATGATGGGGGGTGGTGGAATGGACAATGATGGGGTGGCAGGGGAGAAAGCAATGATAGCGGTGGGGGGCGAAGGCAATGTTGGAGGTGGTGAAGAGGGCAATGATGGGGTGGGAGAGAGGACAATAATGGGATGCGGGGGGAGGAGGACAATGAGGGATGTGGGGGATTGGGATGGGAGGAAGGGGGACTTATAATGGACTTAGGAACAGGGGGAGGTGGAGGAAGACATTATTATCGCTTATTATGTCAAACACAGTCTCTTAGTATATAGTGTACGTCCTAATTATATATAACATAGTCCCTTAGTATACTGTATAGTATACTCACTTATGTCTAACACAGTCCCTTAGTATACTGTATAGTGTACTCACTTATTATGTCTAACACAGTCCCTTAGTATATAGTGTAAGTACTTATTATGCATAACACAGTCCCTCAGTATGTAGTGGACTCACTAATACTGTATAACACCATCCTTAGTTACATAGTTTCCTCTTTTATTATGTATAACACCGTCCCTTTTAACGTACCATCCTCTCTAGTTATATACAGTTGTGGCCAAAAGTATTGACACCTCTGCAATTTTGTCAGATAATACTCAGTTTCTTCCTGAAAATGATTGCAATCACAAATTCTTTGGTATTATTATCTTCATTTAATTTGTCTTAAATGAAAAAACACAAAAGAGAATGAAGCTAAAAGCAAAACATTGATCAATTCACACAAAACTCCAAAAATGGGCCAGACAAAAGTATTGGCACCCTCAGCCTAATACTTGGTTGCACAACCCTTAGCCAAAATAACTGCGACCAACCGCTTCCGGTAAACAGTTTCTTACAATGCTCTGCTGGAATTTTAGACCATTCTTCTTTGGCAAACTGCTCCAGGTCCCTGATATTAGAAGGGTGCCTTCTCCAAACTGCCATTTTTAGATCTCTCCACAGGTGTTCTATGGGATTCAGGTCTGGACTCATTGCTGGCCACCTTAGAAGTCTCCAGTGCTTTCTCTCAAACCATTTTCTAGTGCTTTTTGAAGTGTGTTTTGGGTCATTGTCCTGCTGGAAGACCCATGACCTCTGAGGGAGACCCAGCTTTCTCACACTGGGCCCTACATTATGCTGCAAAATTTGTTGGCAGTCTTCAGACTTCATAATGCCATGCACACGGTCAAGCAGTCCAGTGCCAGAGGCAGCAAAGCAACCCCAAAACATCAGGGAACCTGCGTCATGTTTGACTGTAGGGACCGTGTTTTTTTCTTTGAATGCCACTTTTTTCTCCTGTAAACTCTATGTTGATGCCTTTGCCCAAAAAGCTCTACTTTTGTCTCATCTGACCAGAGAACATTCTTCCAAAATGTTTTAGGCTTTTTCAGGTAAGTTTTGGCCAACTCCAGCCTGGCTTTTTTATGTCTCGGGGTAAGAAGTGGGGTCTTCCTGGGTCTCCTACCATACAGTCCCTTTTCATTCAGACGCCGACGGATAGTACGGGTTGACACTGCTGTACCCTCGGACTGCAGGGCAGCTTGAACTTGTTTGGATGTTAGTCGAGGTTCTTTATCCAACATCCGCACAATCTTTTGTTGAAATCTCTTGTCAATTTTTCTTTTCCGTCCACATCTAGGGAGGTTAGCCACAGTGCCATGGGCTTTAAACTTCTTGATGACACTGCGCATGGTAGACACAGGAACATTCAGGTCTTTGGAGATGGACTTGTAGCCTTGAGATTGCTCATGCTTCCTCACAATTTGGTTTCTCAAGTCCTCAGATAGTTCTTTGGTCTTCTTTCTTTTCTCCATGCTCAATGTGGTACACACAAGGACACAGGACAGAGGTTGAGTCAACTTTAATCCATGTCAACTGGCTGCAAGTGTGATTTAGTTATTGCCAACAACTGTTAGGTGCCACAGGTAAGTTACAGGTGCTGTTAATTACACAAATTAGAGAAGCATCGCATGATTTTTCGAACAGTGCCAATACTTTTGTCAACCCTCTTTTTTATGTTTGGTGTGGAATTATACCCAATTTGGCTTTAGGACAATTCTTTTTAAATGAAGATAATAATAACAAAGAATTTGTGTTTGCAATAATTTTCAGGAAGAAACTGAGTATTATCTGACAAAATTGCAGGGGTGTCAATACTTTTGGCCACAACTGTAAGGTGCCGTCCCTTATTATATAGCTTCCTCTGCTGTTATGTATAGTGCTGTCTCTGACATAGTGTATTCTTGTTATTTTTGTTATTCACAACGCCCTCTTTTATTACATAGTCCCCTCTCTTTTATGATATAAAATGACTGCTGATTGAGGAGACGGTGATCAGACTACCAGTCATCAGCTCCTCCATTAGGTTCTTTAGAAGGATGTAGATCTGGGGATTTATTCTGACAGAATTTTATAGGCTGAACTGAATGGACTAATGTCTTTTTTCGGCCTTACTAACTATGTTACTATGTTACTATTAGAAAGGAAGCTTTCCCATGCTCCATCAGCCATCATTGCATTATACAGCTCACAAGACAGGATGGTATGTAATAAAAACAGGGCTCTATATAATCCAATATGTAAGGGATGGTACTGTACATAACAAGAGAGGGCACTGTATAAGGGGCAGCAATATACATAATAAAGGAGACTATGTAATATATACATGTATGTGTGTGGCTCTATATATATATAGCTTTGTCACCATAAAAGGAAGGGCCCCAGACACATTTGTTGCACAGGGGCCCGAAGCTGTCAGTGTCCGCCCCTGCTGTCAGGGGAGGGGAAAAGCATGCAGGGATGCCGGCGCTACAACCAAGACACATGGACACAAGGATAAGGATAAAATGCAACATTCTTTATCAAACATGTAATCATAATAAATTCACATATAACACTTATTAGCTCCTTCCTGCTACAATGTTCTTAGTCACCCCCTACATTATTGTAAGCCTAAACATGGGACCATGTCCTGCAGCATCTCAGGAATTGTCTAACATTGCAAATCTGGGATTTCATTAGTTGACAATTTTTTTATGTTTTTAAAAATCTTATATTTTTTTACTATTTTCTTAGTCTCACGCTTTGACTAAAATATTTGTTGTTTTTTTTCGCATGTTTATTGCAGTGCATGAGACCAGTCAGTTTCATCCTGACACAGCTTGTTAGACCTAGATGGCAGACCCTAGGCCACCGTACACCAAGGCCTTGGGTTGTGGTACCCGAGATTGTGGGGTGTCAATAGGGTTAAGGAGGGAGCACTCTCTTTCTCTTTTAACCATCTAGATGCCCCTGTCTCGATTGATAATATCATTTAAGTGGTTAAACAGTCTCGATCAGTGAAAAAAACTGAGTGGGTCAGATGCAGAAGAGTATTAGCTGGCATATACAGCTGACAACCATGGCATTTCTGCCCTTTCCATGTGCTATTCACTAACCTCAGCACCTTGAAAAGTTATTGCTGTGGAATTAGGCTCCTTAATCCTTTCACGACATATACCAAATGGCTCAGCGGGAAGTGCATTCCCACAAACTGCCGTACATTTACAGTGCGATGATCAAAGCAGCTAAATCATCAGTGGGCATCAGCTTTACATCATAGCTGACACCCTGCCGTTACAACCAAAATCAGTGATAGTGCTGATTGTGGGTGTTTAACGCCTCTAATAATGCTGTCAATAGCGACAGCGCTATCGATCTTTGATCCCTCTTTGCTCTGATCAGTACAATGCCATTGCGATCACATCATGCTGATGGTCTCCATGGTGACCCCAGGCCAAAAATTGGTGACTGGTCACCCAGATACGGTGGCCTGAAAGGTCCTGCCTTGCGCAAAAGCATTGCAAAGTATTAGATAAGCTATCAGATCAGGTGTCCGATACTGGGACTAAGTAAAAAAAAGGTTAACAAAAAGTCAAATAAAGTTTTTATTTGTTCATTCTTTTTACAAAATTGGAATATAAAGCAATACTATGAACCCCCAAATGGCACCAATACAAACTTAATTTCATCCTGCAAAAACAAGCCCCTATTCAAGACTGTTGTATGTCAACAGAAAATTAGCAGTTGTCTCTGTTCCTAGTAGTTCATCTATCTAATTGATGCACCATTTTTGGGGCAGCTGAGGGCTTGTCTTAGTGTGAGAGAGGGCCAATATCCATGGCAACTTCCCAGTCTATTTCAGCCCGCAGCTGTCTGCTTAGCCTTTGCTGGTTATTGAAAATAGGGGGGACCCCACATAATTTTTTTCAATTATTTATTAATAAATACAGTAAAATACACACCCAAGATAACCTTAGCTCACAGCCTCCAGATGTTCCAGCAGCTGGAAACTCCAGTAACCTTAAATTCTGCTTTAAAGGCTCCCTTAAGGTTTTCGAGCCTCACAGTTGTTCGGAGACCCGGTGGCTGTGAACTCTGGTTACCGGACTCATGGTCAATCATTAATCTGGCTTTTCTCATGAGAACCAGTTGTTGTAAACTGAGGTGAAGTCAGTAAGATAACCTCAGTTCATTACAGCTGGTTCTCAAACTGCGCAGTGTGTCCAACACTCGGCACTAAGACACTCATTGGCACTTGAGCCAACCCGAGACCCGATGGCTGTGAACTCATGTAACCATAAAGGTCATCAGCACGGGGTCCCCCGACAGCAGTGAGGCCTGCATACTTTAAGGGAACCTTTAAGGTTATTGGAGTTTTCCAACTGCTGGAACACCTAGAGCCTGTGAACTAAGGTTATCTTGAGTTTGTATTTTATTGTACTTGTTAATAAATAAATACATAAATAAAAAAAATGACTTGAGGTCCCCCTATTTTTAATACCCAACTGAGGGAGAGCAAACAGCTGTGAGCTGGTATTATTATTCTGGGAAGGGGCCAATATCCATAGAGGTTCCCAACCTATTAATAACAGCTCACAGCTATTTGGGTAGTCTCTGCTGTTTATTAAAAAGGACCCCTCTGAAAAAATGTCATATGGTCCCTCCTATTTTTAATAACTAGCAAACTAGCAAAGGCTAAACAGACAGCTGCGGGCTAATTTTAGTAGGCTGGAAAGGGGCTATGAATATTGACCTCCTCCCAGACTAATAATAAAAATGGGCTCAGTTGTGGGGGATTTCTCCTGTTCTGGCACCTCAAAGGCTCTGAAAGTGTCAACCACAAACTATTACTTGTAACGCCAGTGGATTTCTACCTTGTTTCTCCGGCGTTACTCGGTATGTCTCTGCTTTAACCCTTTGCTCCTCTCCCCCTAACTAGCAGGGATACTGTTGTCTGTTACCTGTATGGATGCTGCTCAGTTCCCTGCTCTGCTGCATAACTGCACATGGGTTGTGATGTATTTGCTCTGCTGCATGACCGTCCATATGTGCGGTCCCTGGCTGCCGCTGTGGAAGCTATTCGCGGGTTGCAATGTCCTCTGCAGTTGGTGCATGACTTTCCATGTGTGTCCAGGCTTGCAGCTGCTGCCAGGTGCCCTAAGCCTCACTTCCTGTGCTGTCTGTGCTGTAATGGTTTCTGTTTGTGCTTAGGGTGCACGTGGCCACACATTCCCTGCTTTTATTATGGTTATTGTGTGCACCTGAGTTGCTTTCCCCAGCCTATTGCTGAGGGGCAGCTCCTATATAAAGTTAATCTTTCCTGTTGGGCGTTGCCAAAGCTTTGCATTAAGTTTCTAAGTCTTGCCACGTGTGTTTGGTGTTCAGCTCCTGTTCTGCCTATATTCAGTTCTGGGAAAGCTTATACCTGTTCTTCCGACTGCTCTGGGGGCTGAGTACCCAGATCCATCTTTCCTGGAGGCTGCATATCCAGGCCCATTTCTGTTGTTTTTTCTGCCTACTCTGGGGTTTGAGTACCCAGATCCATTTCTGTTTGTGTTCTGTTTTTTCATCTGCTCTGAGGGCTGAGTACCCAGAACTGCCTTTCCTGGAGGCTGCATATCCAGGCCCGTTTCTGTTGTGTTTTGCTTGCTGTCTCCCTGAGTGCTGCATTCTCAGGCCTGAACACTTAATCCTGTATCCGTTCCTGTACCTGACCCTGTCTAAACTGTGTCCTCTGTGTTATGTTCGTGAAGTCCCTCTGTGTCTGGAACCCTGTACCCAGTGACTGTGAACTAACCTGGATTTGTCTTTTAAGGATGGAGTCCAGTGTTTTTGCTGAGCATTCACTTTGCTGTACTCAGCCTGCTATGCGGTGCTAACTCCGTCCGGCCCCGGTCCAACCGGGTGGTGCTTGCACCATCCCGATTGAGTTCCTTCCTAGGTGTGATGCCCGGAGCCTGATGACCGTAGTTTGGAACCTGACGACCGCTGCCTGGTCCGGTGCCATCTGTGTCCCAGCCGATGACCTGGGCTGCCACTCCGGTGTCCCTGATATCTTGCGGGTGTCCCTCATGTCTTGCTGTTGTCCCTGATGTCCTGATATCCAGCCTGTGTCCTGATGTCCAGCCTGTGTCCTGATGTCTTGCCTGAGCCCAGATGTCCTTATGTCCTACCTGTGTCCCGATGCTCCGCCGGCTCCCCGGGGTCCACCATGTGATTACGTCTGTCCTGGGTCAGTGTCTGATGTTCTCCTGCTGAGCCTGTGCTATGCTTGAGGCCTGAGAGAGACGCCGTTCTAGTATGCCCATGCCAAATGACCCTGGACTGCATCAACCCGTGATGACCCCTGTCATCGTCTGACGTCTGTCCGAGGTCAGTGTCTGATGTTCTCCTGCTGAGCCTGTGCTACGCCTGAGGCCTGAGAGAGAGGCTGTTCTAGTAAGCCCGTGCCAGATGACCATGGACTGCATCAACCCGTGATGACCCCCGCCATCATCTGAAGTCTGTTCGAGGTCAGTGTCTGATGTTCTCCCGCTGAGCCTGTGCTACGCCTAAGGCCTGAGAGAGAGGCCGTTCTAGTAAGCCCATGCCAGATATCCCTGGACTGCATCAAGCCATGATGTCCTCCTGCCTTCGTCTGTTATCTTCAGACGCGTACCCTTCCTTGATGTGCAGAATCGGGAGCCTGGCATCATTATGTTCAGTTTATGTACTCTGATTTCGTTTAAGTAAACTTTATGTTTCTATATACATGAAGTTGTGCGGTGTTATCTAGTTCTGCATGTCGCCATCTTGTCCAAAAGCTCAGCTGCCACAGACCCTGCTAGCTGCCCTTCCTCAGTCTGGGAAGGTCCAGGTTCCCTTCTGTGGTCCAGTGGGTCCACATTCCGTCCCCACCTGGGACGCTCGCCCCACGTCGTCGTGGTCAGTCGACGTTGAGGCGTCGGCTGGGCCGTGTTCTCGCCCGCAGCTGTAACATAACATTATTAATAATGCCAAATCTGTGCTCCAGAAGCCAAATAGCGATTCTTCCCTTTTGAGCCATGCCGTGTACACAAATAGCAGTTTCCAACCAATTACCACATATTGGGTATTGCTGTATTTGGAAGAAAATTACTTATAAATGTTGGGCTCCACTTTCTCTATTATTGCTTGTGAAAATTAAACATTTGGAGCACAAACAACATTTTCATGTAAAAAAAAGAAATTTTTCATTTTCATGTCCCAATGCTATAAAATTAGGTGAAACACTTGTGTTTTCAATATGCTTACCACACCCTTAGATTAATTTCTTGAGGAATATGGTTTCCAAAATGGGGTCAACTGTGGAGGGTTACTGCTCTTTTGGCAGTACTAAGCCTCTACAAATGTGGCATGGTGCCTGTAAACCGTATGAGCAAAATATACTTTCAAAAAAGCACTCCTTTCTTTTTTGAGCTCTAGTATGTGCCCTAACAGTAATTTTCTCCCACTTATGAAGCATCAGTGTACTCAGGAGAAATTGCACAACAAATTGGGTGGTCTAATTTCTCCTATTACCCTTGTGAAAATGAAAAATTTGGGGCTAAAGCAACTTTTTATTTTTTATTTTCAAAGTCACATATTTTAAAATTCTGTGAATCACCTTGAGAGGTGTAGAGTCCAAAATGGAATCACTTTGGGGGAATTGTTGCTGTTTTGGCACCTTGAGGGCTCTTCAAATGGGACATGGCATCTGCTATCTAATCCGGTCAAATCTGCGCTCGAAAAGTCAAATAGGGCTCCTTCCCATCTGAGCCCTCCCATGTTCCCAAACACTACTTTTCCCTCAAATATTGGACATCAGCATACTGAGGAGAAATACCACAACAAACTGGATGATCCGTTTTCTCTTGTAACCCTTGTGAAAAAGAAAAATTTTGGGCTAAAGCAACATTTTAGTGAAGAAGACGTACGGTAATTTTTCATAATTTTCTTACAGTTTGCTGTGATTCTTATGAAGCATCTGAAGGGTTTACAAACTTCCTGAATTTGATTTTAAATACAGTGAGCGGTGACATTTTTACAATGTGATCTTGTTTGGGGGTTTTCTGACACATAGGACCCTCAAAGTCACTTTAAAAGTGAAGTGAAAATGTTTAAAAAATGATGCTGACATGAAAGTCGACATGAGGTGCTATTTGTTCATTATATTTTATGCGGTATGACTGACAGCGACATTTAAATAGTTAAACAGCAGCGATCAAGCTTAGCACCGATTGCTGCTGTTAAGGTCATATGTAAGCTGTGCAATGGAGTCAGCATATGCCCTTTATGATTCTCACTCACATCCAGTATGATACTGAGAAATAGATGACTAAGGGAATAAAGCATTCCTGTAGGTTTGCTTTTTGTCTGCTACCATGGGGACACATTTGCAAAGGAGCTGTATATCTATCAGGATATATACCACATTTCTGTCATTTTTATTTAAGATGCATTTGTGCATTAAAATTAAAAAACATGGTTGCAAAGGAATATGGGACACTCGAAATACGAGTGAAGATCCGGAGTGGCAACTCTGGAGGCATCTACTGCATGACTGGCAAACGTGAACTTCTGGTGCATGTGTAGTATATTTGCTGTTGTGGAGGCTCATGTGGCTGGTACTTAGAGGAACATCTGAGACTTGCACATTAGTATAATGGCATTTATGGTGCCATTGTAAGCAGGTGCTGAGATGCAGTACGCAGGGATTGTGGAACAGTACGGTATAACAAAACTATTTAATATAACAGTCAAATTAAGGGGTGATCTCCTTGCAGGGAGTTAATCAAGAATGGATCCGAGTTAAAGGAACAGGCAGAATTAAAGCAACAGTCCTATATTCAAATAACACTTATTGTGGATCCCACTGATACTCCTTAAGCCACAGTCCAATGGGGGTAGTCGTACCGGCAACAGCCGGTGTAGAGTCCTCCGATGGGGTCCGAGAATAGCGATCCGTCTTCTGGCGGCAGTGGGCGGTCTCCGGTTTTACCCACTGAGCCTCTAATCCATGAGCCCGATCAGTGAGGGCCAAGTAAGTAGCAGAAGTCTCAGTAGCGCAAGTGAGCTGATGCATGCTGGTCCGCTGGGGGAGACGTGCCCCAGATTTCTGCAGCTGACACACATTCCTTCATATGAACACCACCCGACGTTTATCCGGGTGCGCGACACTCTCCTTAGTCTCAATCCCACTATAATGTCCGGGTAAACAACGACACTGGCCATTTCTGCACTGCTGCGCTGGATGCGGAGTGCACTGCTCACCCTGCTGCACTCTGGCGGCCGGCAAATAACTACTCCTTCGCACGCTTTCTATTGTGTTTCCTATGTGCATGCCCCCTCTCCCTGGGTCATGGGGTTTGTCTAGTCCCCTATTCCTTCCCCCGAGAAACATAGGACGCATCCCCGACTGTTCAGGACCTGGCTCAGCGCAGGTACCCGCAGCCCGGTCTTCCTCCTTACACCATAATAACATGGCACCTTGATTATACACCATATATCCATTTGGCTGAGTGGGAATGGTGATTGTACATACTTTTAATTTGAAGGGTTGGTCGTGGGTGGCTTTGCTTCTACAGGTTTGTACAGTCAAGGCCAAAAGTATTGACACCCCTGCAATTCTGTCAGATAATATTCAGTTTCTTCCTGAAAATGATTGCAAACACAAATTCTTTGGTATTATTATCTTCATTTAATTTGTCTTAAATGAAAAAACGCAAAAGAGAATGAAGCAAAAAGCAAAACATTGATCATTTCACACAAAACTCCAAAAATGGGCCGGACAAAAGTATTGGCACCCTCAGCCTAATACTTGGTTGCACAACCTTTAGCCAAAATAACTGCGACCAACTGCTTCCGGTAACCATCAATGAGTTTCTTACAATGCTCTGCTGGAATTTTAGACCATTCTTCTTTGGCGAACTACTCCAGGTCCCTGATATTAGAAGGGTGCCTTCTCCAAACTGCCATTTTTAGATCTCTCCACAGGTGTTCTATGGGATTCAGGTCTGGACTCATTGCTGGCCACCTTAGAAGTCTCCAGTGCTTTCTCTCAAACCATTTTCTAGTGCTTTTTGAAGTGTGTTTTGGGTTATTGTCCTGCTGGAAGACCCATGACCTCTGAGGTAGACCCAGCTTTCTCACACTGGGCCCTAAATTATGCTAATTATGCTGCAAAATTTGTTGGTAGTCTTCTGACTTCATAATGCCATGCACACGGTCAAGCAGTCCAGTGCCAGAGGCAGCAAAGCAACCCCAAAACATCAGGGAACCTCCGCCATGTTTGACTGTAGGGACCATGTACTTTTCTTTGAATGCCTCTTTTTTCTTCTGTAAACTCTATGTTGATGCTTTTGCCCTAAAAGCTCTACTTTTTTCTCATCTGACCAAAGAACATTCTTCCAAAATGTTTTAGGCTTCTTCAGGTAAGTTTTGGCAAAATCCAGCCTGGCTTTTTTATGTCTCGGGGTAAGAAGTGGAGTCTTCCTGGGTCTCCTACCATACAGTCCCTTTTCATTCAGACGCGGACAGATAGTACGGGTTGACACCGTTGTACCCTTGGACTGCAGGGCAGCTTGAACTTGTTTGGATGTTAGTGGAGGTTCTTTATCCAACATCCGCACAATCTTGCATTGAAATCTCTTGTCAATTTTTCTTTTCCGGCCATATCTAGGGAGGTTAGCCACAGTGCCATGGGCTTTAAACTTCTTGATGACACTGCGCACGGTAGACACAGGAACATTAAGGTCTTTGGAGATGGACTTGTAGCCTTGAGATTGCTCATGCTTCCTCACAATTTGGTTTCTCAAGTCCTCAGACAGTTCTTTGGTCTTCTTTCTTTTCTCCATGCTCAATGTGGTACACACAAGGACACAAGACAGAGGTTGAGTCAACTTTAATCCATGTCAACTGGCTGCAAGTGTGATTTAGTTATTGCCAACACCTGTTAGGTGCCACAGGTAAGTTATAGGTGCTGTTAATTACACAAACTAGAGAAGCATCACATGATTTTTCGAACAGTGCCAATACTTTTGTCCACCCTCTTTCTTATGTTTGGTGTGGAATTATATCCAATTTGGCTTTAGGACAATTCTTTTTGTGTTTTTTCATTTAAGACAAATTAAATAAAGATAATAATACCAAAGAATTTGTGTTTGCAATCATTTTCAGGAAGAAACTGAGTATTATCTGACAGAATTGCAGGGGTGTCAATACTTTTGGCCATGGCTGTATATCCCCTTGTTGGTTCTTCCGGTCTTTAGCTATACGCCCACTCATCATGGCAATATCACTCTTCATTAACCAGGGGCCCTCTAACTCATTTTGTTGTGACCCTGCTAAAAGAGGGAATGTGGTAACAACTGCCCTGTAATTAATGAATGAAGTGTCAGATGAATGCTCTCCACGTTACGATGCATCACCAATTTGTAGACTTGACCTACCACAGGTCACGCCGGTAAAAGTGCGAGAAACATAAATCGGCTAAATTTAGCCCTATGAATAGCTTGATGGGTCTCAGTTTAGGTCGTCATGGAGATGCTACAATTAAGAGCTTAGTCTCCGGAATAAAAGCAGAAGACTTAAAACCAGAGTTGATAGACAGATGGGCCGAAGACGGAATTTCTCCGTAAGTTTGGCACTGGGAACGTTCCCGGCTGACAAATCCCAGCTAATTCTTCCTAGTAACCCTTTCAATGTAAAAGCAACATTTTTTTTACTTACTAAGAAAAAAACAAATTGTTTTAGAAAAATCTATTTGAGCATGGTATGGGGAAACTATAGAGATACTGATCGATATTTATTTCATTAGTTATACTCTAGTCACATCCAAAGCTGCAGTCATAGGTTTTTTTTAAGCTATCATTGGGAATTATTTTTTACTGTACACCACTGCATTGAATTAGGGGAGTCATTGACCCCGATTTATTGAGACTGGAATTTGGAACGTCAGCCGTAAGGATAGGCGTGTAGGAATAAGAATGCACATGAATGTATAATGAATTTGGTGCATCTTATCAGTGGCGTGTACCTCCGTGCGCATTGTCAGAAACGTTAGTCTAGTTGGGTACTGAAATAACATTTCGGGTGTAAGGAACCCCACCATTTTTAATGAATTTGCGAGGCGGGCGTTGCCACGCCCCACCTGGACTCTATCCAAGTTCTGGCCATTTGGGAGGAGCTGCTCGAAACTGGTGTGAAACTACCAGTGATGATCACAAGTGATCGTTACTCGAGTTTGCGCAGGGTGCACCGAGTATCGCTAGCCCTTGGCTGACATTTTTGAGTCCTCGTGTCCACATATCTTACAGGCATGGCACAACCAAATCTTAACCCATTACTTGCCAAATTAGCAATCTTCATTTTTATTTTTTTAAATGACAGACTTTTAATGATTTGGGTCCTAATGAATCAGAAACATAATTTGCCAAATTTTTACAAGTACGGATTTTTCAGAAAAGGGCATCCCAATTTTGGGACATTGGCAGAAAGTGATAGCAAAAACTCAGAAAAGATAGAACTTATTCAACTTTATTTTTTTGCATTTTTTGCTTCCAATCTATTATGCAAACAATAGGTTTATGCACTTTTTTTCAAAATATTATATTACAAAATACTCCAAATAACTCAGGGGAATGGAATACAGCAAAACACTTAGCATGAAGGGGAACATCACACCGTTTGCAAATTCTGGTTGCTTTTTTCTTACATAAAGCACACCTTCTTTGTGTAGCAATTGGCTCTATCAAATGCTTATCAGGATCAAATCTGACGTCATCACTAACTCGGCCACCTAATAGTTTAGTCCGTTGAGGTCCACATCGCTTTGGGGTTGATTGTGTGCTTTTGCTTAGATAGGCCAATGCAATCCTCCTCCTTACACTTAGCAGTGGCACACTTTCTTCTGGATTTGCCTTTTGATATGCCCTCCAGGTGTTGACAACGGCAATGTCTATCATTTGAGTGAAAAGGGGCCACCACCACTTTTTGGAACGGATTCTGACACGGTAAAGGGAGATTTGTTTGTCCAATAAATCAACTCCCCCCATGTGGGAATTTTATTCCTGAACCATCAGCGGCATTGAGATGTTTTTTCTGTTTTTGAGAGTACCTACAAGCTGTTGACAAAGGCTCTATTGTGCTGAAGTTCGTGACAAACATGACAACCTTATTATCCTTCCATTTCACCACAAGAATGTTATTTGCTTTATCAAACTGGTAATCACAAAATCCTCTTTCCTTTTGTTTTTCAATCTCCTTGCTTGGCATAAGAGGACACTGTTTTGTGCGATTTTCTCTCAGTGCCAGTAGCTTGGATGTTTTTGTTTTTCAGCATCACCACTGTCATGGTTAGGACATGGTTAATGTCCTGTTCTCACAGGGTTAACTTTTGCCGGCCTCTCTTTGGATCTGGGAGGGGTATTTATATTCACTCCAGACTAGCATTCTCTGTCAGCTATACTGTTATTCTGGCTGTGTGTCTGACCGACGCCCCTGGTGTGCATGGATACTGCATTGCTTGTTTGATTCCCGTGTATGACCCGGCCTGTCCCCTCACTCTGAACTCCGTCTCACGTTTTAGGTACTATTGTCTTCTCTGGTTCTGACTTCCTGGCTTGGCTATTGTTACTCCGCTACCGTTTGCCCCTATTGTACTGTCTATTGCCCGTTCTGGTTTTCTGATCTATTGCTACATCCTGACTATCCGCTCTGTCTAACCCTTTGGTACTGTCCTGCTATCTCGTGCATTGAGCCCAGCTTGATCTGGTTTCCGCCCCTGTCTATGCCTCTTGGTAACTTGTCCCATAGTTACCTTTCTAGGAGTTTCCCTGCAGCTCCTAGCTTTGTGGAGCTTAGGCCACGCCCCCAGCAGTCACATGCTTCAGGTCCTGATAGTTTGAAGCACGCATTGTCACCACTGCTGCCCTGCTCCACAGGTATCTTTGAGCACGGTTTTTTGTACTCAGGACATGCGCACTAGCTCAGTGAGCGAATGTAGTGCGGTGTTCCTTACATTATAGCTGACCGTTTCAGTTCTTTTTTTTTTTTCTCTGAGGGAAAAAAAAAAGTGTGTTATCCTCATGGATCCCATACAAGCTTTGGCTGAGCAGGTCAAGCACCTGACCCAAATGTTCCATAAACTCAATGTGGAACAGCGCACGATGGCCCATACCCAGCAACAGTTGGTGGTTACTGTGCAGGGGGCTGTCGATGCAGGGGCTTCTAGTTCTGGGGGTAGAGATGTGTCATTAGCGTCCCCCGAATCTCCGGTCATATTGCCAGACCCTTTCTCAGGGGATAAAAAGGAGTTCAGGTCTTTCAGAGAAGGATGCAAGCTTTTTTATTCTCTAAGGCCCCGCTCCTCCGGGGATGAGTTCCAGAGGGTGGGAGTCATTATTTCCCTACTTCGGGGGGCTCCACAGGCATGGGCTTTGTCTCTCTCCTCCTCTGCTCCTGAACGTATGTCTGTGAATTTGTTCTTTGAGGCTTTGGGGCACATTTATGATGAGCCTGATAGAGTGCGTCTGGCAGAGGATATGGTGATGAGTGTGACACAGGGGAGGCACTCTGCTGAATGGTTCTGCTCAGAGTTTAGACGTTGGACGTCCGAAGTATCCTGGAACGACGCCGTCCTGAGAGAGTTGTTTCGCAGGGGCCTGTCTGACCGTCTGCAGGACGCTCTTGCATTACATCCGCCTCCTAATACCCTGGAGGATGCCATGATGCAGGCGGTCCGTATGGACCGGAGACTCCGTGCTAGAGGAATGATGCAACAAGAGTCTCCCTTGTACCCCAAATTGTGTGACACTGCACCTGTATCTGAGCCCATGGATGTTGGGTCAGTCTCGGTTAAAGAGAAAGAGAAGGCACCGTAGAGACAACCTACTATGGTTTTACTGTGGAGCCTCTGGACATTGGAAAAGGAATTGCCCCTCCTGCACTTCTTCAGAGAAACCAGAGAAACGACTGAGTCTGGGCAACAATCGAGGAGGTTGTCCAGACTCCCAGGTACATTTTTTCTCACATATAAAAATGGTGCTCCAGGTTGAATTGGAACTTGCTGGCGGTCCTGTTATGACCACCGCCTTTTTCGACTGTGGTTCCTCCATTAATCTGATTGATACCCAAGTTGTGACTCTTAATAAGATAGGGACAGTCAGGTTAAAAGACCCTGTTAAAATTGTGGCTGTGGATTCATCCCCTCTTACCCGGGATAGAATTTGTTTTATGTCTGAAGTTTTTTCTATGAAAGTGGGTTCCACTCATGTGGAAAATTTAAGTTGCTTCATTATGAATAATCTGCCTGCAGGACTGGTATTGAGAATGCCCTGGTTGCAATGCCACAATCCTCTTATTGATTGGGTGAAGGGGGAGATCACCCGATGGGGATGTAATGATATTGGTCTGTGTTGTAACCCAGTTCCTTTTGTCAATCCGATAAAATCTGTATCTGTGTCATCTGTCGGTCTGTAGGGTATTCCGGAGTACCTAAGAGACTTTAAAGATGTGTTTTCCGAAAGCGAGGCTGAGGCGCTCGCACCACATAGACCATATGATTGTGCTATCGATTTAGTACCTGGAGCCAAATTACCCAAGGCTTGTTTGTTTAATTTGTCCGGGCCTGAGCGCCAAGCTATGAAAGAGTACATTAAAGAAAGCCTTCGCAAGGTGCATATTCAGCCCTCGGTCTCACCCGTGGCAGTGGGGTCTTTCTTTGTAAAGAAAAAAGATGGTGGGTTGCGACCGTGCCTCGACTTTCGAGAACTGAACAAAATTACTGTTAAGAACACGTACCCTCTCCCGTTGATTCCTGATCTATGCAATCAACTCACGGGGGCCAAATGGTTTTCTAAGCTCGATCTACGAGGGGCTTATAACCTTATAAGGATCCGGGAGGGGGACGAATGGAAAACAGCGTTCCTGACAACTGAGGGGCTGTTTGAAAACCTGGTTATGCCCTTCGGCCTCACTAACGCTCCTGCGGTTTTTCAGAACTTTATTAATGTTGTTTTTTCTGACTTGATTGGACGATACGTAGTCAGTTACCTGGATGACATCTTGATTTACTCTGAGAACAGTCAGTCACGCTTGCACCATCTGTGTACTGGTCTTATGAGACTCCGGGAGAACCATTTGTATGCTAAGCTGGAGAAGTGCTCACTTTTTATGCAAGAACTATCTTTTCTGGGTGTAATTGTATCCGGGGAGGGATTCCGCATGGATCCAGGGAAGGTTCAGGCCATTACAGATTGGGTGCAGCCCCATGACCTGAAGGGGTTGCAGCGATTTCTGGGCTTTGCTAATTATTATAGGAAGTTCATTAAAGGGTTCTCGCAGGTGGTGAAACCCTTGACGGACCTCACTCTTAAAGGGGCAGATGTAAAAATTTGGTCCGTGGCCGCAAAAAATTCCTTCCTGGCATTAAAGAAGTGTTTTACTACAGCCCCTGTGTTGGTACAACCCGATTCGTCAAGACCTTTTATCGTCGAGGTCGACGTTTCGGAGGTGGGGGTGGGGGCAGTATTGTCACAGGGCCCCTCTACCCTGACTAACCTCAAACCCTGTGCCTTTTTCTCTAAGAAGTTCTCTTCGGCAGAGAGAAACTATGATGTCGGTAACAGGGAATTGTTAGCAGTTAAATTGGCCTTCAAAGAATGGAGGCATTTTTTGGAGGGGGACGCTCATCCCATTTCGGTCATCACTGATCATAAAAACCTGGCCTATATCGAGTCTACTAAGAGATTGACCCCCAGACAGGCTCGGTGGGCCCTTTTTTTTTCTCGATTTCATTTTACCATCACGTTCCGACCTGGGTCTAAAAATGTAAAGGCGGATGACTTATCCCGAAGTTTTGATTCTGTGTCCCCTCCAGAACCTCCTTCCTCCATTCTTCAGCCGGGAGTGGTTGTAGCCAAAATCTCCTCTGAGTTACAGAGAGAGATTCTGGAAGCACAAGCTCCCAGGAATAAACCCCCAGGTACAGTAAATTGTTTGTAACCGAACAATTCCGTCCCACACTCCTTCAAGAATTTCATGATTCTGTGTTAAGTGCACACCCTGGTATTGCAGCTACCCAGGGGGCAGTAGCTAGGGGTTTTTGGTGGCCCTCTATGGGTACTGATATAAAAAGGTTTGTGAACACTTGTAGGGTGTGCGCGCGCTCTAAAAGCTCTCAGGTCCGTCCGGCCAGGGAATTGGTGCCTTTGCTAATTCCGGATAAACCATGGACACACCTGTCCATGGACTTTATCACTAATCTTCCACCTTCCAAGGGCAACACAGTGGTATGGGTAGTGGTTGATAGATTTTCTAAGCAAGCCCACTTTGTGCCATTACCTGCATTACCATCTGCTGAAACCTTGGCCCGCTTGATCATGCAGCACATTGTTCGACTGCATGGAGTGCCTGTGAACGTGGTGTCGGACAGGGGTGTGCAATTTGTGGCCCGGTTTTGGAGAGCGTTTTGTATGAAGTTGGGGGTCACGTCATTCTCCTCTGCCTATCACCCGGAATCCAACGGACAAACTTAACGCACCAACCAGTCATTGGAGCAGATTCTGAGATGCCTGGCCTCCTCCAGACAGGAAGACTGGTGTGAGGTATTACCCATGGCAGAATTTGCATTCAACTGTCGGATTAATCATTCTACCAGAAAGTCTCCCTTTCAGGTCAATTATGGGTTTGTTCCGCAGTTTGGGGAATTTTCCCGTATGGATTCGGATTGCCGTGGTGCCGAGGGGATGGTTCCACAATTAAAAACCCTCTGGAAGGAGGTGCAGGGGAACATCTCCAAAGCCCAGAAGAAGTTCAAACATTTTGCAGACAGGAGGTGGTTCCTGCGCTGACAGTGAGGGAAAAAGTCTGGTTGTCCACCCGTAACATCAAACTTAAAATACCCTCTATGAAGTTGGGCCCCAAATTTATTGGCCCATTCAAGATTGTAGAGATGATCAACCCGGTGGCATACAGATTACAATTGCCCACCTCCTTCAAAATCTCTAATGTCTCTAGGTCCCTATTAAAACCTGTGGGGACAGATAGAGAAGATCCCTCATCTGTGGCTCCACCAGTGTTGGTAGAGCGTCAACTGGAGTACGAGGTAGGGCGCATCGTTGACTTCAGTACCTTATCCATTTGAAGGGATATTCCGTTGAGGATCGGTCATGGGTTCCGGCCAGTTCGGTGCACGCTTATCGACTGGTGTGGGATTTTCATGCCAGATACCCTGAGAAACCTGGGGGTCCAGTGGCCCCCCATTAAGAGGGGGTACTGTCATGGTTAGGACATGGTTAATGTCCTGTTCTCACAGGGTTAACTTTTGCCGGCCTCTCTTTGGATCTGGGAGGGGTATTTATACTCACTCCAGACTATCATTCTCTGTCAGCTATACTGTTATTCTGACTGTGTGTCTGACCGACCCCCCTGGTGTGCATGTACTGCATTGCTTGTTTGATTCCCGTGTATGACCCAGTCTGTCCCCTCACTCTGAACTCCGTCTCACACTTTAGGTACTATTGTCTTCTCTGGTTCTGACCTCCTGGCTTGGCTATTGTTACTCTGCTACCGTTTGCTCCTATTGTACCGTCTATTGCCCGTTCTGGTTTTCTGATCTATTGCTACATCCTGACTATCCACTCTGTCTAACCATTTGGTACTGTCCTGCTATCTCGTGCATTGACCCCGGCTTGATCTGGTTTCCGCCCTTCTCTATGCCCCTTGGTAACTTGTCCCGTAGTTACCTTTCTAGGAGTTTCCCTGCAGCTCCTAGCTCTGTGGAGCTTAGGCCACGCCCCCAGCAGTCACATGCTTCAGGTCCTGATAGTTTGAAGCACGCATTGTCACCACTGCTGCCCTGCTCCACAGGTATCTTTGAGCACGGTTTTTTGTACTCAGGACATGCGCACTGGCTCAGTGAGCCAGTGTAGTGTGGTGTTCCTGACAACCAGAGCATCAATACTTGTAAAGAAATTTTCAAAAAATAACTTGTAACTGAATGACTGGGAATTAGGAATTACATTTGTAAGTTGTGAAATTACTCTCAAGCCTAACTGTCCTTCCTCTTTGTCAGACTTACCACAGTATGGCACAAATTTGTAGAGGTAGCCGTTGAAACTGCACAGACACCAAATTTTGTAGCCGAATTTTATTGGCGCACCTCGCATGTACATTTTTGCAGGGTGTTTGCCATAGTAGCGGACCATCATTTCATCTAAGGAAAGTTCCTGGTGGAATACACCAAATTTCAGGAATTCTTTCCCCAGTACTTCAAAGAATAAACTAATTTTGTACATCTTGTCACATCTTGTCAGACTTGTCAATTTTAGAATTGTCATTTAGGTGTATATATTTTTTAATTTCCCTGAAACGGTTCTTTGACATTGCTTTGTACACCAATGGAACTCCCACATCTTGAGCTTGTTCCCAGTACATGTCCTCTTGGGGGAGAGAATGATATCTAGACAGTAATAATATGCCTAAGAAAACTTGTAATTCTTCCTCGCTGATGGAAAAGGAGGGTTTATTTTTTTGGTTTGCATATAGCATGCTTTGGGTCAAAATAATATCCATAATATCTTGGGAAAAAAACTCAAATACTTCAACTTCATTTTTATTTTCTAAAAGGTCACAAATGTTGCTTATTTCGGATGTATCCTGGTCCGCACTGCTTTCATATGTTGGTTGACATTTTTTCCATTTTGGAGTTGCTGCACATTGTAATATTTCTGTTGCATTTTTTTTTCTTGCTCACAACTGGTTTTGAAGTTTGATTCCTTGGTTGTTTTCTGCTACTGGTACTTGAAGTTCCTGCTGAGGTGGATGGTAAATTCTCAGTTGATGCCACCTCAGGAGTATCTTCAATTTCTGTTGAAGCGTGCAATACCTCCAAAGTTCCTGCTACATCATTCAATTCATGAGCAAGAAGCTCATTTTCCTGAAAATCTTCCTCATCAGTTGACTCATCAGGGTCAGGGGGCACAATCACTACTTCAACATCAGATATTTCCTCTTCTTGGTCATCTAATTCCTCAAGATAACCTAGCATTTCATCAACAGTGTCCTTTGATTGGAGTCATGCTCCAAATGAGGTCGACGTAGTCTTCGCAAAGTGTCCATATGTAAAACCAAAAGAGGGCACCTAAAGAGGTGCAACTATTTACAAGTAAAAGTTTTTGGTTTACTCCAAGTTCATGATCGCTAGTTCAATAGGAAGGCTGCCAACAACACAGGGCAACACTGGGAAAAAACCAAAACTGAACCATGATGGTCAAAAATAGAAAAATAGAACAAAGGCACAACGGTGCAAATAAACCCTCCTGGGTAACGAGAATTAGTGCAAATTTTTAGTGCTGGTCCCCTCCTGGGGTTCTGGAAGCTGCTGATGGGGTACTGCTACCAGACGAAAGGAACGCACGGGCAGTCCTCAAGTACTCCTCTTCCAGTGGGGTGAAACCAGTGGTTTTCTGTACCTTTGGTACATCTTGGCGTGAAGGGGCAATAGGTGGTCTCTGCGTGCAGATCTGAATGAGATCCTTTGGGATCCGCCTGATGTTCATAGCGTACCAGCCTCTGAGACCTTCATGTCTGGTAAAGGTCACCTTGTCTCCCGGGCTCAGGTTCCTGGCAGGGTGTCCCTTCCTCAAGTGAGGCTTCACATCCCTCCGGTTAAAAAATAGATCGGAGATTCGGCTAGGGTCATGGATAAATCCGAACCCCTTCTCATGGTTCACGTTCAGGACGTGGCCCCAACCTGCCGCATCTGTGGGACCATAATGACCGGCATGGACTCGCTCTTTCCGGTCCAAATCTGGGCCTAGTACCGCTTGCCGGTGCTGCTCCCTCTCCCGGTGTTCAGCTGCCAGTTGCCGAATGGTGGGTTGACACCTAGCCCAGTTCTCTTCATCCTCCCGCTCCTCCTGGGACCGATCCAGGCTGGTTTAGTACTGCGGCGCCACCTCCAGGGGTTCCGGTGTTCCCCCCGGGGACTGGTATCCCGGTCCCAGACCAGATCTAGCACGACCTGGCCAGCCACTGTGACCGTGGTGCACCCCAGGGCCTTCCCAGATGTCAGGGCATCGGACGTACCTGGAGCCTCCTGGCTGTGGGGTCTCCGCTCCGGTGCCGGTGGAAGTGGGCCGGTGGCAGCGGGTGGTGGCTCCGGATCCATGGGGGCCTCTGATGGGACCTGTGCGGCTGCGTCGGGTCCAGGTGGGAGATCCTTCTCCTCCTCTTCAGCTCTCGGGGCTCCATACAATTCTTCTTGCGACGTCAGCAAAGGGTCTTCGGATGCTACCGGCGATGCGACGGCGGCAGGCTCCACTGAATCTGCCTGGGGAAGCTCCGGTGCAGCGGCGGCAGTCACCGCAGATGTAGGCCCCTCCTGGGCGTGCTGCCAGTTCAGCCTCCACAAGGCCTCCTGCCTCAGCCGCAAACATTGGGTCAGCCGGGCGATTTTGTCCTCCAGCTGCTGACGGTTCATCTCTGCCACAGGGTTGGAGCCTTTAGCCATGGCGTCGTGGAGATCCACTTTCCCATGCTCTGCAGGCCTCCTTCCCTCTCTCTCTAAGATGGCATTCTGGCGTTCTTCTCCCTCCTCTCTCGGCCCCTTTCCCGCCACTGGCTTCTGCCCCTCCTTCCGGGGGCGGCGTCTTCTTCCAGTGCCTCCATACCAAGCCAGTATACGAACTCCTCGGGGGGTGGGCCATGTTGCTGTTACATAGTAATTCAGGCAGGGCAGGCCCAAGACTCTTCGCGGTCTTTTCCTAGGACCTCCCATCTCTTCACGCCCCTCTTCTCCACGCCAATGGCCATTTTTAATGTTCATTTCACAGTCCATTAAATTGGGTCTTCTGCACATTCTCAAAAGTCCAACAAATCTCAGGCGCACAGAGCCTGATGGCATCGGGTCTCGCCATCCTGTTCGTGACGCCAAGTTGGGTCGCTGTTATGATGAGTCACCGAAGGAGGAAAAAACAAAATACTAGCTAAGTCAAGAAAAACCAGAGAGGATGGCAGCTATCGGATTGCAGACCCCTGAACCTATCCACAACTAGCAGTAGCCGTGGGAGGTTCCTACGGTGTCCTAGACCCCTCGATCACAGCCGGAGAACTACATAGCCTAAAGACAGAAAGGGGAAAAACTAAACTGCCCCAGAGCAGACCCCAAAGCAATAGGCAGCCCTCAACATATAATGACTGTGAAGCAAGATGAAAACACTAACACAGATAGAAAGATAGGTTGAGCAAATGATGGGGCCCAAGCTAATTAATAGGACAGGATAGGAAAGCTGCTGTCTGCCATCCGCAAAAACCCTATCCAAAATGAGCCAACCGACTGATAGGAAAAACAGGCCCTGAAGTCGCTAGGCTTCAAAAGACTATATCAGCACTCAGGTATATTCTGAAGACAGAGCAAAAGATCAACAGATCAGAGACAAAAATGGAATTCAGCTCACCCCCGACCGGGGATGGCAGAACTCCCAAAAAACAAGGCAAAACAAAAACAAAACTGAAGAGTACAAAGCAGAGCAGAAAAACTTAGCTTAGAGATGCAAGAATCAGACTGGTCTCCAAGAATCCAGCAGGATCACCAGCAAGGCAGAAGGGCGTCGGCTGCCTTATATCCAGTCCTCAATTCCAGCCACCCAGTCATCATCTAGCTGCCCAGGTGTTTGGTAATCAGCCTCACTACCTTCCTTCACCAGAGGAGGGAGTTCATCAGACCTCAATGGTGAAGGGAAAAATGAACTCACAACAGGTCACCCTCCCAGGGCTGTGGGGTACTCGGTACCGGGCCGGTATCAGTGGGACGAGTCGCAGCAGCGGTGACCCGGACCGTGGCCCTGGGCGCCCAAGTAATGGGGGAATGTAATGGTTTGGATGAATAGTTCGTGACGCCACCTGTGGTGTTCGGCAAGGGAGGTGTTAAGCCGACGCTGCATGCAGATCCTCCAGGACAGATGGTGTGGTGCAGCAATGATGGTATAGCCCTCCACAGGCAGGGCTGTTGTCCCAGGGGAGTGTAGATGTGGAGACACTTGGGTGATGTAGTGTCTGGCGCAGGGGATGTAGCAGTGTCAGGCAGATGGATGCAGGAAGGAATGGAGGACACCAGGGCATGCAGTTCCAAAGCTTTACTCACAGTCTGTAGTGCCCGCTTCTGTGCTGTGTCCTCCGGGTCAGGGACTCAGTCAACCTCCAGGCAAGATGGAAAGCTCCCTTCCACACTCCGCCAACTTATGTGCCTTTCCTGAACATCTCCTATAACGCCTTTAAGTGTGAAGATCTCCAGTACCGTGGTACTCTGGAGTTCCTCCTGACAGATGTTCCCAAGAACTCTACTTGCATGGCAGACAGCTGTAGCCTGCTTTGGGGACTCTCTACTCCTAAGACCCGGCTCTCTATCCGTATTGCTGTTGTGCCTTCAAGTCTTAGATGGGAGTAGTGCATTTACAGCCCACTACTCCACTGGTGTCTGCTGCAGAACCATTAGTGTTCATACAACCTCGGGGACCGGGCCTCGACCTTGCGCTGAGAACTTCTAGGCAGGGTTCTTCCTCTAACCCATGTCCTCTGTGTTCCCTTTTACTCCTACGTTCTGTACTTGTCCTTTCCCTTTTATGGAAGCTCAGGCTTCAGGTCAACGTCCTTCTCTCCTTTCCTTTCCTGTGCCAGCTGGCTCAGGTCACTGAGGCAGCTGCAGCACTCCTTCCTCCATCCCTTCTTCCAGGGATCCCCACTCCTCCCGAGTGGCTTCCTTCCTCACTGACCTCCTGTCAGACTGACCTATTATCCTAAACCATCCCGATCATGTAAACTGTGTTCCAAATTATTATGCAAAAAGAGTTTAGGAGTGATAAGGTTAGAATTTTTTTGTTTGTCATTTAAACTCATTGATGGTGATGTGTTTCAGGGCTCTTTATATCACTGAAAGCAATTGCAGATACCTGTGCAAATTAGTTTGGCGGGTGTGTCCAAATAAAGGCAAGACTACTTAAGAAGGCTGTCCCACATTATTAAGCAGCCTACATTTTTTGCCAAAATGGGAAAGAAAAAGGCTGTGTCGGCTGCTGAGAAGCAACAAATTGTGGAGTATTTAGGTCAAGGCATGACTACAATCAACATTGCCAAGACACTTCATCGTGATCATCGCACAATCAAGAAGTATGTAGCTGATTCCCAGCACACACGTGTGCGTGCTGATAAGGAAAAATTGAGGACTCTTTCCAACAGGCAATTGCGTCAGGTTAAAAAAGCAGCTGCAAAAATGCCTTGTCATAGCAGCAGACAGGTTTTTGAAGCTGCTGGTGCCTCCAACGTCCCCCGAACAACAAGATGCAGGGTCCTTCAGAGGTTTGCAGCTGTGCGTAAGCCATCCTGTCGACCACCTCTATCCACTACACACAAGCAGAAACGGCTCCAGTGGGCCAAACGATACATGAAGACTGACTGTTTTGTTCACCGATGAGTGCTGTGCAACGCTCGATGGTCCAGCTGGATGGAGTGGAGGATGGCTGGTTGATGGACACCCCATGAAAACACGGCTAAGGCACCAACAAGGAGGAGGTGGAGTAATGTTTTGGGCTGGAATCATGGGGAGAGAGATTGTCGACCCCTTTAGGATCCCTGAAGGGGTAAAGATGAACTCCATAATCTATGTGGAGTTTCTAAAACACTTCCTGCCATGGTTCAAGAGGAAGAACCGTGCTTTCCGCAGCAAGATCATTTTCATGCATGATAATGCACCGTCTCATGCTGCAAATAACACATCTGCATCTCTGGCTTCTATGGGCATAAAAGAGGACAAACTTATGGTGTGGCCACCATCTTCCCCTGACCTCAACCCCATTGAGAACTTCTGGAGCATCATCAAAAGGAGTGTCTATGATGGCGGGAGGCAGTTCACATCTAAGCAACAGCTCTGGGAGGGTATTCTGTACACATGCAAAACAGCTGAAGCACAAACCATCCAAAAGCTGACAAATTCAATGGACAAGAGAGTTCAGAAGCTTCTTTCGAACAAGGGGTCCTATGTGCAAATGTAACATCACCTAGAATAAAGTTTTGACTTGAAAACTGTTTGATTTCATTTTGTAATAAGCTGATAATGCTTATAATTTCACAATTAACCATTTTTTTGTTCAAAATAAAAATAAAAAGGTTGAAAACTCTCCTGTGCATAATAATTTGGAACATGCATTTTGAGTGTTTCTTATTTTTAAAAATATACTGAGTTCATAGGTAGTTTGTTCAAAAACATTGCAATTCTACTAGAATATTAGATGACTGGAAAATAACAATGACTGCAATTCATATAGGTAATTTAGAGAAAATATGAGGAAATATTTTTTGCATAATAATTTGGAACACAGTGTATATATATCCTGAACTCCACCCACCTCCCAGCACGTCTAGTGTTCCAAGCAGGGAACCACCAAAGGTGCTCTGCTTCTCTCTAAGCAAGGAGCCGCAATGTGGTTGTGCTGAACTACTCTATTGTGTGGGGTGCGAGTGTTGGAGTGTGGTCAGGAGCCTGCAACTTACCTCGATGGTGGGGCACCACACCTTTGGAGAAGGTGCAGTACCTCTGTGGCGACTGAGCCTCAGGGGCGCCACACCTGCCATATCAGTTGTAAATGATTTAGGGCTATGTATAAAAACTAGTGAATCAAACAAAAATTTCCATGTAAAAAAAACCATTGAAAATAGTGCATTCTGCCAATGTCCCAAAAATGGGACTGCAATTTCACTTGAATATAACTCTGGCCTTGGTAAATCTACATCAATGCCATTGCATTATATACCTTCCTTCAAGTATAAACAATAGTTCTAATAACTTTGTGATCACAGAACTGTGATTTTAAATAATAATTTCAGCTTATGATCCTAATTTTGAAAAAAACCTCAAAAATAGGTGCTTTGAAAGCGCTCTGGGTGGAAGAATATTCAATTAAAAATGACAATGACATGATTTCCTGTTTTGAAAATATTCATTTTACAAACACAGCACAAAAAATTGGACCTAATTATAAAATCTTAGTTGCTAGAAGCAAATGATTAGGTGTCCCAAAAAAAGGACATTGGTAGACCGGGGTGTAGAGTAGCGAATTGGAGGCCAGTTATGGAAAGCAGGTAGAATCCATAATAAAATGACTGAAATACTGCCCCCTATGTAAAAAATAAAAAAACAATATTACCCTCAAAGGAAAAGGGAAGAGACACCCATATCTGCGGCATTGAGCCGATGCCTTACAGAAAATATTAAATATACATTTTCTGGTGTAATCTAAGCGTCATGTGTGATCAGCGGCGAGAACCTCAACTAATGAAGACGAATGCAGCAACGGCTGCACCTCAGTATAATTCTTTATGGCTGTTTTGGGCTCATTGTCCCGGCTTCATCATAGTGATATGGCAATAATAATCTATCAGAGAGACACCTGGAATAACACAGATATCAGGACGACACTAAAACCACATTCTGAATCTTTATCGGTTGTCACATAGGAAACAGATTGAGCTTTTCCTATGACTTGATCCTCACCTGTAGAGGAGACATATTGACTTTGTCTGCACTTTGTCTTCTCACTGCATAATTTTATGTCAACAATAAAATATGCATTAAAATCGCAACCGGAATACCGACGGGGATTTACAGAGCACTGGATATAGAGCCTTCCGGTAAAGTGTCGCTTTTTCTGATTTATTTATCGTGATACCGTTATAAAGTTCTCCTCCTGATGATTATATGTCGTCTTAAATATGAGTTAAAGGATAATTTCACCCAACATGGCTCCATAATGCTGCATGATCTGCTAGTGGATGTGTACAGTGTGAAGAAACTATGCAAAGCAAGACACAGGTACATAGAAGGGCTAAGACTTCAGCAAAATGTTAGTAGTAGTACTGTAGTTAGCAGTCAGTTTCTACAGATATTAATATAAATACTACAATACAGCCCCTATGTACAAGAATATAACTACAATACTGACACCTAAGTACAAGAGTATAACTATTATAATACTGCCCCATGTGCAAGAATATAACTACTATAATACTGCCTCCTATGTACAAGAATATCACTAATATAATACTACCCCTATGTACAAGAATATAACTACTATAATACTGCCCCTATGTACAAGAATATAACTACTATAATACTGCTCCCTTTGTACAAGAATATAACTACTATAATACTGCCCCTATGTACAAGAATATAACTACTATAATACTGCCCCTATGTACAAGAATATAACTACAATAATACTGCCTCTATGTACAAGAATATAACTACTATAATACTGCACACTATGTACAAGAATATAACTACTATAATACTGCCTCCTGTGTACAAGAATATAACTACTATAATACTGCCCCTATGTACAAGAATATAACTACAATAATACTGCCTCTATGTACAAGAATATAACTACTATAATACTGCACACTATGTACAAGAATATAACCTCTATAATACTGCCTCCTGTGTACAAAAATATAACTACTATAATACTGCCCTCTATGTACAAGAATACGAGGGGCGCCTGAAATCTTCGAGGCCCACCCATGAAATCTTTTTTGCATGGTCTTGTTTTGCAATGCAATATGTTATTTAGTTAGTTGAATGGTCTCATGAGCAATCTGGATTTATTTTGATTTTTTTTGTTTCCGTTACAGCATTTTAAAGTTGGGTCGCAAGGCTGAAATATGGAAATGGAGAAGTTGGCAAAGTTCACACATCGGCTGTTGCAATGGCTGCAATGGCTGCAATTCCACCTTCTACCAAGGTGCTTTTTCATCTGTGGGAATAGGTGATAGTCCGAGGGAGCCAAATCAGGGGAATAGGGTGGGTGCTGAACCAGTTGGAAACCACAGGAGTGAATCGCAGCAGCCGATGTGTGAACTTTGCCAACTTCTCCATTTCCATATTTCAGCCTTGCGACCCAACTTTAAAATGCTGTAACGGAAACAAAAAAAATCAAAATAAATCCAGATTGCTCATGAGACCATTCAACTAACTAAATAACATATTGCATTGCAAAACAAGACCATGCAAAAAAGATTTCATGGGTGGGTCTCGAAGTTTTCAGGCACCCCTCGTATATCTACTATAATACTGCTCCCTATGTACAGGAATATAACTACTATAATACTGCCTCCTGTGTACAAGAGTATAACTACTATATTACTGCATACTATGTACAAGAATATAGCTACTATAATACTGCTCCCTATATACAATAATATAAATACTATATTACTGCCCCCTATGTACAAGAATATATCTACTATAATACTGCCCATACAGTATGTACAAGAATATAACTGTTATAATACTGCTTCTATGTAAAAGAATATAACTACTATTATACTGCCCCTATTTACAAAAATACAACTACTATAATACTGCCCCTATGTACAAGAATATAACTACTATAATACTGCTCCTATGTACAAGAATATAACTACTATAATATTGCCCCTATGTACAAGAATATAACTACTATAATACTGCCCCTATGTACAAGAATATAACCTCTATGATACTGCCCCACTGTACAAGAATATAACTACTATAATACTGCTCCCTATGTACAAGAATATAACTACTATAACCCTGCCCCTATGTACAAGAATATATCTACTATAATACTGCCTCTATGTACAAGAATATAACTACTATATTACTGCCCCTATGTACAAGAATATAACCTCTATGATACTGCCCCACTGTACAAGAATATAACTACTATAACACTGTTCCTGTGTTAAAAATATAACTACTATAATGTTGCCACTATGAACAAGAATTTAACTACTCCCTCATATCTACAAGATTTTAACTGCCATAATACTGCACATAATGTGGAAGAATTTAACTACTGTAATACTGCACTATACACTCCCTGACAGAAGTTATGTCGCTTATCCATGTTATGTAAATAAAAGCTTATAACCTGACGTTAAATTCATCCATTGGTTGTATAAATTATTCTTTTGAAAGCTGAAACCCTCTGAAATGTGGTATAGGTTAAGAAAATAAATTGGCATCAATGCAGAAATATTAATCATTTAATGGACACAGAATGGTCAGATTTTGGCAAGATAAAAGTTTTGCTGCCTGGTCATATAATGCACCCAATCCTACTTTACATCCTCACCTGTGCTCAGGAAATGATCGGTTAATTAGTGGGTGTGTATAAAAAGAAACCCAGAACCCCAGACCTTCACTTGAGCTGCAACTTGAGCTCTGACAACATGGCAAAAATCCACCCTGCGACCAAAGCCTGGATTATCTAGAGACTGAAGACCAGTTCCACTGCAGAGGTGGCTGGCACCTTTAATGTGTCTCAGCATCAAGTACAAAGAATTAAAAAAATTCGAAGAGACTGGAGATGTGTTTGACAAGCCCAGGTCCGGCAGACCCTGCAAGACAACTGCTCAGGAGGAATGTTGGTTGGGTAGAAAATCCAAAGCAAGCCCCTCTTCCACTGCAGCAGAGCTCCAACAGACCTGGTCACCTCAAGTCCCTGTGTCAACTACAACAGTTTGTAGGATTCTGTCTCGAAATGGCCTCCATGGTCGAATCAGTGCCCAGAAGCCAGCATTAAACAAAAGGCAAATAAAAAACCGTGTGGCAGTTGCAAAGTCCCACAGCCTGCTAAACAGATGGACGCTGGAAAAATGGCAGAAGGTGGATTTCTCTGATGAATCTTCAGTAGAATTACACCACGGCTGCCATAAATACTGCAGGAGACCTACTGAGCCCGTATGGGTCCAAAATACACCCAGAAAACAGTTATATTTGGTGGTGGAAAGATCATGGTCTGGGGTTACATTCAGTATGGGGGTGTGCGAATCATTTGCAAGGTAGAAGGCAATATCAATAGCCTAAAATATCAAGAAGTATTAGCTACCTCTTATATTCCAAATCATAAAAGGGGTCAAATTCTGCAGCAGGATGGTGCTCCATCTCATCCATCCATCTCTACAACGAAGTTCCTCCAGGCAAAAAAGATCAAGGTGCTCAAGTACTGGCCAGCCCAGTCACAAGACATGAAGATCATTGAGCATGTTTGGGGTACGATGAAAGAGGAAGCTTGGAAGACAAAACCAAAGAATCTAGATGAACTCTGGGAGGCATGTAAGACTGCATTCTTTGCTATTCCTGATGACTTCATTAATAAATTGTATGAATCATTGTTGAACCGCATGAATGCAGTCCTTCAAGCTCATGGAAGTCACACAAAATATTAAATATGACTCTAATAGCACCACAACTTCATTCACCAATCTTATGCAACACAGTTAATTATTTGTTTGAATATCACATTACTTTCTGTGGCCAACAAAACTTTTGTCTTGCCAAAATCTGACCATTCTGTGTCCATTAAATGATCAATACTTCTGCATTGATGCCAATTTATTTTCTTAACCTAAACCACATTTCGGAGGGTTTCAGCTTTCAAAAGAATAATTTATACAACCAATGGATGAATGTAACGTCAGGTTATAAGCTTTTATTTACATAACATGGATAAGCAACATAACTTCTGTCAGGGAGTGTATGTACAATAATATAACTACTATAATACTTCCCCCTATATGCAAGAATATAACTACTATAATACTGCCCCTATGTATAAGAAAATAACTACTATAATGCTGCTCCCTATGTACAAGAATATAGCTACTATAATACTGCCCCCTATGTACAAGAATATAACTACTATAATACTGCTCCTATGTACAAGAATATAACTACTATAATACTTCCCCTATGTACAAGAATAAAACTACAATAATACTGCCCCTATGTACAAGAATATAACTACTATAACACTGCCCCCTATGTACAAGAATATAACTACTATAATACTGCCCCTATGTACAATAATATAACTACTATAACACTGTCCCCTATGTACAAGAATATAACTACTATAATACTGCTCCTATGTACAAGAATATAACTACTATGATACTGCCCCACTGTACAAGAATATAACTACTATAATACTGCCCCTATGTACAAGAATATAACCTCTATGATACTGCCCCACTGTACAAAAATATAACTACTATAATACTGCCCCTATGTACAATAATATAACTACTATAACACTGTCCTCTATGTACAAGAATATAACTACTATAATACTGCTCCTATGTACAAGAATATAACTACTATAATACTGCCCCCTATGTACAAGAATAAAACTACAATAATACTGCCCTTATGTACAAGAATATAACTACTATAATACTGCCCCTATGTACAATAATATAACTACTATAACACTGTCCCCTATGTACAAGAATATAACTACTATAATACTGCTCCTATGTACAAGAATATAACTACTATAATACTGCCCCCTATGTACAAGAATAAAACTACAATAATACTGCCCCTATGTACAAGAATATAACTACTATAATACTGCCCCTATGTACAAGAATATAACCTCTATGATACTGCCCCCTATGTACAAGAATATAACTACTATAATACTGCCCCTATGTACAATAATATAACTACTATAACACTGTCCCCTATGTACAAGAATATAACTACTATAATACTGCTCCTATGTACAAGAATATAACTACTATAATACTACCCCCTATGTACAAGAATAAAACTACAATAATACTGCCCCTATGTACAATAATATAACTACTATAATACTGCCCCTATGTACAAGAATATAACCTCTATGATACTGCCCCACTGTACAAGAATAGAACTACTATAACACTGTTCCTGTGTTAAAAATATAACTACTATAATGTTGCCACTATGAACAAGAATTTAACTACTCCCTCATATCTACAAGATTTTAACTGCCATAATACTGCACATAATGTGGAAGAATTTAACTACTGTAATACTGCACTATACACTCCCTGACAGAAGTTATGTCGCTTATCCATGTTATGTAAATAAAAGCTTATAACCTGACGTTAAATTCATCCATTGGTTGTATAAATTATTCTTTTGAAAGCTGAAACCCTCTGAAATGTGGTATAAGTTAAGAAAATAAATTGGCATCAATGCAGAAATATTGATCATTTAATGGACACAGAATGGTCAGATTTTGGCAAGATAAAAGTTTTGCTGCCTGGTCATATAATGCACCCAATCCTACTTTACATCCTCATCTGTGCTCAGGAAATGATCGGTTAATTAGTGGGTGTGTATAAAAAGAAACCCAGAACCCCAGACCTTCACTTGAGCTGCAACTTGAGCTCTGACAACATGGCAAAAATCCACCCTGCGACCAAAGCCTGGATTATCTAGAGACTGAAGACCAGTTCCACTGCAGAGGTGGCTGGCACCTTTAATGTGTCTCAGCATCAAGTACAAAGAATTAAAAAAATTCGAAGAGACTGGAGATGTGTTTGACAAGCCCAGGTCCGGCAGACCCTGCAAGACAACTGCTCAGGAGGAATGTTGGTTGGGTAGAAAATCCAAAGCAAGCCCCTCTTCCACTGCAGCAGAGCTCCAACAGACCTGGTCACCTCAAGTCCCTGTGTCAACTACAACAGTTTGTAGGATTCTGTCTCGAAATGGCCTCCATGGTCGAATCAGTGCCCAGAAGCCAGCATTAAACAAAAGGCAAATAAAAAACCGTGTGGCAGTTGCAAAGTCCCACAGCCTGCTAAACAGATGGATGCTGGAAAAGTGGCAGAAGGTGGATTTCTCTGATGAATCTTCAGTAGAATTACACCACGGCTGCCATAAATACTGCAGGAGACCTACTGAGCCCGTATGGGTCCAAAATACACCCAGAAAACAGTTACATTTGGTGGTGGAAAGATCATGGTCTGGGGTTACATTCAGTATGGGGGTGTGCGAATCATTTGCAAGGTAGAAGGCAATATCAATAGCCTAAAATATCAAGAAGTATTAGCTACCTCTTATATTCCAAATCATAAAAGGGGTCAAATTCTGCAGCAGGATGGTGCTCCATCTCATACATCCATCTCTACAACAAAGTTCCTCCAGGCAAAAAAGATCAAGGTGCTCAAGTACTGGCCAGCCCAGTCACAAGACATGAAGATCATTGAGCATGTTTGGGGTACGATGAAAGAGGAAGCTTGGAAGACAAAACCAAAGAATCTAGATAAACTCTGGGAGGCATGTAAGACTGCATTCTTTGCTATTCCTGATGACTTCATTAATAAATTGTATGAATCATTGTTGAACCGCATGAATGCAGTCCTTCAAGCTCATGGAAGTCACACAAAATATTAAATATGACTCTAATAGCACCACAACTTCATTCACCAATCTTATGCAACACAGTTAATTATTTGTTTGAATATCACATTACTTTCTGTGGCCGACAAAACTTTTGTCTTGCCAAAATCTGACCATTCTGTGTCCATTAAATGATCAATATTTCTGCATTGATGCCAATTTATTTTCTTAACCTAAACCACATTTCGGAGGGTTTCAGCTTTCAAAAGAATAATTTATACAACCAATGGATGAATGTAACGTCAGGTTATAAGCTTTTATTTACATAACATGGATAAGCGACATAACTTCTGTCAGGGAGTGTATGTACAATATTATAACTACTATAATACTTCCCCCTATATGCAAGAATATAACTACTATAATACTGCCCCTATGTATAAGAAAATAACTACTATAATGCTGCTCCCTATGTACAAGAATATAGCTACTATAATACTGCCCCTATGTACAAGAATATAACTACTATAATACTGCTCCTATGTACAAGAATATAACTACTATAATACTTCCCCTATGTACAAGAATAAAACTACAATAATACTGCCCCTATGTACAAGAATATAACTACTATAACACTGCCCCCTATGTACAAGAATATAACTACTATAATACTGCCCCCTATGTACAAGAATATAACTACTATAATACTGCCCCTATGTACAATAATATAACTACTATAACACTGCCCCCTATGTACAAGAATATAACTACTATAATACTGCTCCTATGTACAAGAATATAACTACTATAATACTGCCCCCTATGTACAAGAATAAAACTACAATAATACTGCCCCTATGTACAAGAATATAACTACTATAACACTGCCCCCTATGTACAAGAATATAACTACTATAATACTGCCCCTATGTACAATAATATAACTACTATAATACTGCCCCTATGTACAGGAATATACAGTCATGGCCAAAAGTATTGACACCCCTGCAATTCTGTCAGATAAAACTCAGTTTCTTCCTGAAAATGATTGCGAACACAAATTCTTTGGTATTATTATCTTCATTTAATTTGTCTTAAATAAAAAAAATACAAAAGAGAATGAAGCAAAAAGCAAAACATTGATCATTTCACACAAAACTCCAAAAATGGGCCAGACAAAAGTATTTGCACCCTCAGCCTAATACTTGGTTGCACAACCTTTAGCCAAAATAACTGCAACCAACCGCTTCCGGTAACCATCAATGAGTTTCTTACAATGCTCTGCTGGAATTTTAGACCATTCTTCTTTGGCAAACTACTCCAGGTCCCTGATATTTGAGGGTGCCTTCTCCAAACTGCCATTTTTAGATTTGTCCACAGGTGTTCTATGGGATTCAGGTCTGGACTCATTGCTGGCCACCTTAGAAGTCTCCAGTGCTTTCTCTCAAACCATTTTCTAGTGCTTTTTGAAGTGTGTTTTGGGTCATTGTCCTGCTGGAAGACCCATGACCTCTGAGGGAGACCCAGCTTTCTCACACTGGGCCCTACGTTATGCTGCAAAATTTGTTGGTAGTCTTCTGACTTCATAATGCCATGCACACGGTCAAGCAGTCCAGTGCCAGAGGCAGCAAAGCAACCCCAAAACATCAGGGAACCTCCACCATGTTTGACTGTAGGGACCGTGTTCTTTTCTTTGAATGCCTTTTTTTTTTTTTCTCCTGTAAACTCTATGTTGATGGCTTTGCCCAAAAAGCTCTACTTTTGCCTCTTCTGACCAGAGAACATTCTTCCAAAACGTTTTAGGCTTTTTCAGGTAAGTTTTGGCAAACTCCAGCCTGGCTTTTTTATGTCTTGGGGTAAGAAGTGGGGTCTTCCTGGGTCTCCTTCCATACAGTCCCTTTTCATTCAGACGCCGACGGATAGTACGGGATGACACTGTTGTACCCTCGGACTGCAGGGCAGCTTGATCTTGTTTGGATGTTAGTCGAGGTTCTTTGTCCAACATCCGCACAATCTTTTGTTGAAATCTCTTGTCAATTTTTCTTTTCCGTCCACATCTAGGGAGGTTAGCCACAGTGCCATGGGCTTTAAACTTCTTGATGACACTGCACACGGTAGACACAGGAACATTCAGGTCTTTGGAGATGGACTTGTAGCCTTGTGATTGCTCATGCTTCCTCACAATTTGGTTTCTCAAGTCCTCAGACATTTCTCTGGTCTTCTTTCTTTTCTCCATTCTCAATGTGGTACACACAAGGACACAGGACAGAGGTTAAGTCAACTTTAATCCATGTCAACTGGCTGCAAGTGTCATTTAGTTATTGCCAACATCTGTTAGGTGTCACAGGTAAGTTACAGGTGCTGTTAATTACACAAATTAGAGAAGCATCACATGATTTTTCGAACAGTGCCAATACTTTTGTCCACCCTCTTTTTTATGTTTGTTGTGGAATTATATCCAATTTGGCTTTAGGACAATTCTTTTTGTGTTTTTTCATTTAAGACAAATTAAATGAAGATAGTAATACCAAAGAATTTGTGTTTGCAATCATTTTCAGGAAGAAACTGAGTATTATCTGACAGAATTGCAATACTTTTGGCCATGACTGTAACTACTATAATACTGCTCCTATATACAAGAATATAACTACTATAATACTGCCTCATGTATACGAAAATAACTACTATAATGCTGCTCCCTATGTACAAGAATGAAACTACAATAATACTGCCCCTATGTACAAGAATATAACTACTATAATACTGCTCCTATGTACAAGGATATAACTGCTATAATACTGCACCTACAAGAATATAACTACTATAATACTGCTCCTATGTATAAGAAAATAACTACTATAATGCTGCTCCCTATGTACAAGAATATAGCTACTATAATACTGCCCCTATGTACAAGAATATAACTGCTATAAAACTGCTCCCATGTACAAGAATGCAACTACTATTATACCGTCCCCTATGTACACCCGCATGGTGACAACTACACCCAGGTAATCCATTGCTCACTTGTCCATAGATTGGTTTAGTACCTTACCGCTGGCAGCCAATAGTGGCTGTATCTTTGCTGATTCTCTCCTATTTATGTTACTCCTTACAAGGAGTTTACAGAAACTTTTTATCCAGCCGGCTTATTATTCATTGCAATCAAATCAATCATATAATTTCCCCCCTCCCCCTTTCTTCCCCTTTCTTTTGCACATTCACTCCATTTGTGATATCATCTCAGTATTATCCTTATAGTATTTACTCATTATTGATTTCATTAAACATTATTGAATTCTTTCAATAGTTGTGCTATTGCTCACTGCTGTCACCTGGTATTAGCACTTTATTGTGTGACACACTTGTGTGTATTTTGGATCATCTTTCTACCTGTTGCACTTGGCATTTGCACTTTATTGTATGGCATATTATTGTTTATTTATTTTTTTGATCATTTTTAGTTTATATTGCTAAACGTGGCATTTGCACTTTATTATGTGACACATTATTGATTATGTTTTGATCATTTTGGACTTTTTTTTTGCTATTAAATGCACACATTTTTAATTATTACCTATATTATTTTACATTTGGGTGTAATATGTGTATCTTTATATGAATTTGATCATCTATTCACTAAGTGTAATTATGTATTGTCTATTCACCTGTGGGGGCACCTCTTTTCTGTAGTGCTACATTTTACCCTCACTAATAAAGGTATTTTAAACCTTCATTTAATGTTCCTATTGTTTCCTGACCCTTGTTCGATACATTCTCTTTTTGATATTACACTTATTTCTGAATGATCTGCCATTCCCTTGATACAACAGGTTTATATCACAAAATATTTATTTGATTTATTTTACATTATTTGTGATTTATATCTATTGCTGTGTTCGATACATTTTTTTTAACCCCTCTCTGCCATCCGACGTACTATACCGTCCATGTGACCTTGTGACCTTGGCCTGTCCGTCCATGGACGGTATAGTACGTTATCGCGAATGGCTGCGCACATGGGGGGTGCGCGGCCGATCGCCGCTGGGTGGCAGCTGATTCTCACAGCTGACACCCGGCACTAGGTGCCAGGAGCGGTCACAGACCACTCTCGCCACTTTAACCCACGAAATGCTGCGATCTTTCCCCTCTTTCTCTGTTCTTTCTTTCTCTCTCTGTTCTTTCTTTCCCCTTTCTTTCTCTGTTCTTTCTTTCTCTTTCTTTCTCTCTCTGTTCTTTCCCCTCTTTCTTTCTTTCTCTCTCCCTCTCTGTTCTTTCTTTATTTCCCCTTTCTTTCTTTCTTTCTTTCTTTCTTTCTTTCTTTCTTTCTTTCTCTCTCTGTTCTATCTTTCCCCTTTCTTTCTTTCTCTCTGTTTTTTTTCTTCCCCACTTTCTTTCTCTCTCTGTTCTATATTTCCCCTCTTTCTTTTTCTCTTCCTCTCTGTTTTTTCTTTCTTTCCCCTCTTTTTTTCTCTCTCTCTGTACTTTTTTCTGTCCCTTCTTTCTTTCTCTCTGTTTCTTTTTTCTTTCTCTGTTTCTTTCTTTTGTTCTTTCATTCCCCTCTCTTTCTCTCTCTCTATTCTATCTCTCTCCTTTCTTTCTCTCTCTGTTTTCTTTTTCTCTATCTGTTGTTTCTTTCTTTTCCTCAGTACCAGTCAGTGTGCCCACAGTACGAGCCACTGTGCCCTTAATGCCAGCCACTGTTCCCATAATGCCAGCCACTATGCCCTCAGTTCCAGTCAGTGTGATCAGCAGTGCTAAATGGGTGTGGTTGGGGTGAGGACATGGGTGTGACTAGTTGTGAAATGGGTGCGGTCGGGGCATGGCCTAAAATTTGCCTTTTCCTTCTTCAAAAGTTGGGAGGTATGTAATGCTGCATTCTATGTACAAGAATATACACTCACTGGCCACTTTATTAGGTACACCTGTCCAACTGTGTGTTAAGACTTAATTTCTAATCAGCCAATCACATGGCGGCAACTCAGTGTATTTAGGCATGTAGACATGGTCAAGACACTCTCCTGCAGTTCAAACCGAGCATCAGTATGGGGAAGAAAGGTGATTTGAGTGCCTTTGAACGTGGCATGATTGTTGGTGCCAGAAGGGCTGGTCTGAGTATTTCAGAAACTGCTGATCTACTGGGATTTTCACGCACAACCATCTCTAGGGTTTACAGAGAATGGTCCGAAAAAGAAAAAAAATCCAGTGAGCGGCAGTTCTGTGGCCGGAAATGCCTTGTTGATGCCAGAGGTCAGAGGAGAATGGGCAGACTGGTTCGAGCTGATAGAAAGGCAACAGTGACTCAAATTGCCACCCGTTACAACCAAGGTAGGCAGAAGAGCATCTCTGAACGCACAGTGCGTCGAACTTTGAGGCAGATGGGCTACAGCAGCAGAAGACCACACTGGGTACCACTCCTCTCAGCTAAGAACAGGAAACTGAGGCTACAATTTGCACAAGCTCATCGAAATTGGCCAGTAGAAGATTGGAAAAACGTTGCCTGGTCTGATGAGTCTCGATTTCTGCTGCGACATTCGGATGGTAGGGTCAGAATTTGGCGTAAACAACATGAAAGCATGGATCCATCCTGCCTTGTATCAACGGTTCAGGCTGGTGGTGGTGTCATGGTGTGGGGAATTTTTTCTTGGCACTCTTTGGGCCCCTTGGTACCAATTGAGCATCGTTGCAACGCCACAGCCTACCTGAGTATTGTTGCTGACCATGTCCATCCCTTTATGACCACAATGTACCCAACATCTGATGGCTACTTTCAGCAGGATAATGCGCCATGTCATAAAGCTCGAATCATCTCAGATTGGTTTCTTGAACATGACAATGAGTTCACTGTACTCAAATGGCCTCCTCAGTCACCAGATCTCAATCCAATAGAGCATCTTTGGGATGTGGTGGAACGTGAGATTCGCATCAGGGATGTGCAGCCGACAAATCTGCGCCAACTGTGTGATGCCATCATGTCAATATGGTCCAAAATCTCTGAGGAATGCTTCCAGCACCTTGTTGAATCTCTGCCACGAAGAATTGAGGCAGTTCTGAAGGCAAAAGGGGGTCCAACCCGTTACTAGCATGGTGTACCTAATAAAGTGGCCAGTGAGTGTAACTACTATAATATTGCCCCTATGTACAAGAATATAAGTACTATAATATTGCTCCTATGTTCTTTCTCTCTCTCTCTCTCTGTTCGCTTTCTTTTTTTTCTTTTTCTTTCTCTCTCTGTTCTTTCTTTCTTTCCCCTCTTTCTTTCTTTCTCTCTGTTCTTTATTTCTTTCCCCTCTTTCTTTCTCTCTCCCTCTCTGTTCTTTCTTCCCCCTCTTTCTTTTTTCTCTCTTTGTTCCTTTTTCTGTCCACTCTTTCTCTCTCTGTTCTTTTTCTTTCTTTCTTCTTTCTCTCTATTCTTTCTTTCCCCTCTTTCTCTCTCTCTGCTCTTTTTTTCTTTCCGCTCTTTCTTTCTTTCTTTCCTTCTTTCTCTCTTTCTGTCTTTCTTTCTCTCTGTGGCACCCCTGAGGGTTCAATCACCACATAGGTATTGCACCTCCTCCTGAGGTGTGGTATCCCACTACCCAGGTAAGATGGAGACACCTGACAAGGCTTCAGCATCTGCACCCAGCACGGAAACGTTAGAACAGCAGGGCACCCTCTATGACCCCTGTTTGGTTCATGAAGGGTGCTGGGAGGGTGGAGTTTTGTTTTGCACAAAAGAGCGGGAGAACTGATAGGAAGGGAGAGGTCAGTTCCCCAGAGGGGGAAGCAGAGAGAGGACGTTTATGCAGTAGCCTCCTGTGAGCTGGAGCTACTGGGAAGGAAAGGAGCAGAAAGATCAGTTCTTCAGAAGGATAGAAAGGAAAGGATGGGATGTGTGGAGGAGAACTGGGGACCGGGGCTAGAGCAGAGCCCTTCCCTAAGCATAAGCGCCAAAGGCCAGGCACAGGTATCAGAGGTTGTGTGGATGCTAATGATCCTACAGCAGAAACCGGAGGAATAGAAGTTGTAACCGCTTTATTCCCAACTAAGACTCACCGACACAGTAGCAACGTGTGTGAGCCGGGACATGATTGTAAGGAGTCACCATCTACCTCAACATCTATTACCACTGCCCTGGGACTACAGCTCTGCCTGTGGAGAGCTATTCCACCTCTACTGCATCACACCATCTGTCCCAGAGGATCTACACTGCAGCGCTGGTCACCTCTGACCAGATACCACAGGTGGATTCACAAACTTATCTATACATAAACTTTATTCCTCTTATTCTACATGGACACCCAGGGCCACGAACCGGGTCACTGCCACCGCGACACATCCCTTTAAGACACTGGCCCGGTACCGAATAAACCCACAGCCCTGGGGGTGTTCCATCTCTCTCTGCTCTTTCTCCTCTTTTGTTCTCTTGCTCTCTGTTCTTTCTTTCTCTTTCTCTCTAATCTTTCTTTCTTTCTCTAATCTTTCTTTCTCTCTCTATTCTTTCTTTGTCTCTCTCTGTTCTTCCTTTCTCTCTCTGTTCTCTTTCTTTCCCCTCTTTCTTTCTCTCTGTTCTTTCTTTCTCTCTCTATTCTTTCTCTCTCTCTGTTCTTTCTTTCCCATCTATCTTTCTCTCTATCTCTCTGTTCTTTTTTCTTTCCCCTATTTCTTTCTTTCTCTCTGTACTTTCTTTCTTTCCCCTCTTTCTCTCTCTGTTCTTTCTTTCCCCTCTTTCTTTCTCTCTCCCTCTCTGCTCTTTCTTTCTTTCCCCTTTTTCTTTTTTCTCTCTCTGCTTTTTTTCTTTCCCTTCTTTCTCTCTCTGTTCTTTCTTTCTCTGTTTCTTTCTTTCTTTAATTCTTTCTCTGTTCTTTCTTTCATTCCCCTCTTTCTTTCTCTCTCTGTTCTTTCTTTCTTTCCTCTCTTTCTTTCTGTCTCTGCTCTTTCTTTCTTTCCCCTCTTTCTTTCTCGCTCCTTCTCTGTTCTTTTTTCTGTCCCCTCTTTCTTTCTCTCTCTGTTCTTTCTTTCTTTCTTTCCCCTGTCTTTCTTTCTCTCTGTTCTTTCTTTCCCCTTTCTTTCTCTGTTCTTTCTCTCTCTGTTCTTTCCCCTCTTTCTTTCTCTCTTGCTCTCTGTTCTTTCTTTCTTTTCCCTTTTTTTCTTTCTTCCTTTCTCTTTCTTTCTTTCTTTCTTTCTTTCTCTGTTCTTTTTTTCCTTCCCCTCTTTCTTTCTTTCTTTCTCTGTTCTTTCTGTCCACCTCTTTCTTTCTCTCTATCTCTCTGTTCTTTCTTTCCCCTGTCTTTCTTTATTTCTTTCTCTCTGTTCTTTCTTTCCCCTTTCTTTCTCTGTTCTTTCTTTCTTTCTCTCTGTTCTTTCTTTCCCCTCTTTCTTTCTCTCTTGCTCTCTGTTCTTTCTTTCTTTTCCCTTTCTTTCTTTCTTCCTTCCTTTCTTTCTTTCTTTCTTTCTTTCTCTGTTCTATCTTTCCCCTTTCTTTCTTTCTTTCTCTCTGTTCTATCTTTCCTCTTTCTTTCTTTATCTCTCTGTTCTTTTTTTTCCTTCCCCTCTTTCTTTCTCTCTGTTCTTTCTTTCTCTGTTTCTTTCTTTCTTTAATTCTTTCTCTGTTCTTTCTTTCATTCCCCTCTTTCTTTCTCTCTCTGTTCTTTCTTTCTTTCCTCTCTTTCTTTCTGTCTCTGCTCTTTCTTTCTTTCCCCTCTTTCTTTCTCTCTCCTTCTCTGTTCTTTTTTCTGTCCCCTCTTTCTTTCTCTCTCTGTTCTTTCTTTCTTTCTTTCTCTCTCTCTATCTCTCTGTTCTTTCTTTCTTTCCCCTGTCTTTCTTTCTTTCTCTCTGTTCTTTCTTTCCCCTTTCTTTCTCTGTTCTTTCTTTCTCTCTCTGTTCTTTCTTTCCCCTCTTTCTTTCTCTCTTGCTCTCTGTTCTTTCTTTCTTTTCCCTTTCTTTCTTTCTTTCTTTCTTCCTTTCTCTTTCTTTCTTTTCTTTCTTTCTTTCTTTCTCTCTCTGTTCTTTTTTTCCTTCCCCTCTTTCTTTCTCTGTTCTTTCTGTCCCCTCTTTCTTTCTCTCTCCCTCTGTTTTTTTTCTGTCCCCTCTTTCTTTCTCTCTATCTCTCTGTTCTTTCTTTCCCCTGTCTTTCTTTATTTCTTTCTTTCTCTCTCTGTTCTTTCTTTCCCCTTTCTTTTTCTGTTCTTTCTTTCTTTCTCTCTCTGTTCTTTCTTTCCCCTCTTTCTTTCTCTCTTGCTCTCTGTTCTTTCTTTCTTTTCCCTTTCTTTCTTTCTTCCTTTCTTTCTTTCTCTGTTCTATCCTTCCCCTTTCTTTCTTTCTTTCTTTCTTTCTTTCTTTCTCTCTCTCTCTGTTCTATCTTTCCTCTTTCTTTCTTTTTCTCTTTATCTCTCTGTTCTTTTTTTCCTTCCCCTATTTCTTTCTCTCTCTGTTCTTTATTTCCCCTCTTTCTTTTTCTCTTCCTTTCTGTTTTTTCTTTCTTCCCCCTCTTTTTTTCTCTCTCTCTCTACTTTTTTCTGTCCCTTTCTTTCTTTCTTTCTTTCTCTCTGTTCTTTCTTTCCCCTCTTTCTTACTCTCTCTCTGTTCTTTCTTTCCCCTCTATTTCTCCCTCTGTTCTTTTCTTTCTCTCTCTTTACGTTTTCTCTCTCTGATGTTTCTTTTTTTCCTCATTACCAGTGTGCCCACAGTACGAGCCACTGTGCCCATAATGCCAGCCACTGTTCCCATAATGCCAGCCACTATGCCCTCAGTACCAGTTAGTGTGATCAGCAGTGCTAAATGAGTGTGGTTGGGGTGAGGATATGGGTGTGACTAGTTGTGAAATGGGTGTGGTCGGGGCATGGCCTAAAATTTGCCTTTTCCTTCTTCACAAGTTGGGAGGTATGTAATACTGCATTCTATGTACAAGAATATAACTACTATAATATTGCCCCTATGTACAAGAATATAAGTTGTTACAAATGGGTCACCGAGGGGAATAGCAGGAGAGGCTAAGCAACAGAAAACCAGAGGGGTTGGTAACTAAGCGGATTGCAGACCCCAGATCCTATCCACACAACTAGCAGTAGCGGTGGAGCGTACCTACAATGCCCTAGATGCCTCGGCACAGCCAGAGAACTAACTCAGCCTAAAGCAAGAAAGGTGAAATGCAAAAGGAGGGGTGCACTACTGTCATATCTCAATCTCCAGTGGAGTGCAATACCTAGCCTGTGAGCAGAGAAGCAAAAAAAGGGCGAAAAAGACTAGGCTAATGATGGTATGCACATCCCAATAGACAATAAAAAACCTTTATTTCATATTGGATACAATAAGCTAAAAACATTTAAAATAAAAACAAAGAACCAATGACCCAGACACCCCCCAAAAACAGGTAATATGAACTTGAGATGTGGCCCATATTGGACTATTCATAGCCACCTATAAGCAGGCACATATCATGCAATTCTATATAACAAGACAGCCATGTACATTGCAGGCAAAGATAAGACAGAAAGGCAAACTTGATATCAAGCATATAATAAATGTAAGAAAATTTATGAATCCTAACTGCCCTAAAGCATGTGGAACTAACCACAGAATGAAATTGCCTAGTGCAAAAGACGCCCAAGAATGGTTATACCATGGCTGAAATTGCAAAGTTGCAGTGGATGCATAATGAGCAAATTAGAACCATCAGATACAGGTCAGAGCAGCAAGAGTCCCAAAGGGGTTAAAGAAAGGGGGTGGTAGGCAGGCCCCACGCATATCGCCGCTACGACTAGCGGCTTCGTCAGGGGAAGTGAGTCGAATATTGAAAAGAGTAGGTTTAAATACCTGTACCAATGATCAGAGAGGCTGAGCGATGCACAGGAAAGACACCTGGAACTCGTGGATGCACCAGCATTACAGCTGTGTCGCTGGAAGCAACAGAAAACCAGAGAGGTTGGTAATTAAGAGGATTGCAGACCCCTGATCCTATCCACACAACTAGCAGTAGCCGTGGAGCGTACCTACGAAGCCCCAGATGCCTCAGCACAGCCGGAGAACTAACTCAGCCTAAAGCAAGAAAGGTGACATCTAAACTGCCCCGGAGCAGACCCCAAAGGAATAGACAGCCCCCAAACATATATTGTCGGTGAGACAAGATGGCGACACTGTCTGCAATCACGCAAAAACCCTGAAAAATCCAACACGTCTGATGCACAAAAGACACTGAAGTCACATGACTTCGCCCCCACTATATCAGCACTCTGGTATATACTGAAAGCAAAGCAAAAAGAGACCAATATAACAGGGCACAATACAAACTGACACAAGCAGTAACATATGGGCGGTGATCCAGCACAGCCCCAGCAGGAGCAAGATGACCCACACAAAGCAGAGATAGACAAAACTGGATCAAATGCAAAAAGATTAGCAAATGAACCACTTAGCTGAACCATACAGGAACAGAGCAGGAGACATCAGACATCAGACCTCAGAAGGCACAGGAAGAAAATCACCAGCAGGGATTGAAGGAAGTCAGCTGCCTTAAATACATTAGTCAGAAATCCCAGATCTCCAAGTCATCATCATTATCAGGTGGCAAGCCTCTGTCAATCTGACCAGCTCTACTACTTCCAGTAACCACCAGAGGGAGCCTAGAAAGAGAACCTGCAACACCTCTGTCAATCTGACCAGCTCCACTACCTTCAGTAACCACCAGAGGGAGCCTAGAAAGAGAATTCACAACAGTATCCCCCTTGAGGAGGGGTCACCAAACCCTCATCCAAGCCACCAGGCCGGTCAGGATGGGCCCGGTGAAAAGCACGAACCAATCGCCAAACGAGAATCCAATATCTTCTGTCTCATACTCCAAATTACCTTTAACCAATACAGGGTCAGGAGCTGCCGCCATGGGAACTACTGGCTCCACAAACCTCTTCAACAAAGATTTATGAAAAACGTTATGAATAGTGTTGAGCATTCCGATACCGCAAGTATCGGGTATCGGCCGATATTAGCGGTATCGGAATTCCGATACTTAGTTCCGATACTTTTGTCATATCGGATTCCGGAATCGGAATCGGAATAGGAAGTTCCCATCATGCTATGAGCCTGCTTGCTTTGATTAAGCCAATGGGAATCCTCCGAAGTGTGGGCACATCCTGTTAGGCATGTAGGCATGTTAACTATTGGCATGGCTGTGATTGGCTGCCGAAATGATGTCATGATGCACTATAAAAGCCACCGCAGCCGCCATTTCTGGTCACTCTGCTGTGAATTCAGTTAGGGACAGGCTGCTGTAGAAGACTGTGAGGGACAGTTAGAAATAGCGATTCCACCAAACATCTAGTGCTTTACCCAGGCTACATAAACCACCACTGTAGCCTTCTTTGCCCTAGCAGCAGTGTTCACAGCTGTCTGCAAGGGCTGTGTGAGTGCAGCTCACGCTGTGGAGTGGGTCCTGCAGCCACGTCAGGCTGTAGGCCACCCAGTGTGATCACTGCTGCCTCATACATCTTTTATTTTTTGAGCTACATTTTTTACATAATTTCAATCTAGTGTGCTTCCATCCGTATCCATATACGTTGGTTGCAAACACTAGTAGTAGACAGCGGAGCCTTTCTGCAGCCTTTCAGTGCTAGTGTCCACTTTGCTGCACTGTTCACGGCTGTCTGAGAGGTCTCTGACTGTGTGTGAGTGCAGCTCACGCTGAGTAGTGTGTCCTGCAGCTACGTCTGGCTGTAGGACGCTCAGCGTGCGTCAGTGCCTCACACATATTTTTATTTGAGTGCAGCTCATTTTTTCTTCTATTAGTGTGCATCCATCCGTCTCCATCTACGGTGGTTGCAAACACTATATAGGAGTACACAGCGGAGCCTTTCTGCAGCCTGTCAGTGCCAGTGCCCACTTAGCTGCACTGTTGACGGCTGTCTGAGAGGCCTCTGACTGTGTGTGAGTGCAGCTCACGCTGAGTAGAGTGTCCTGCAGCTACGTCTGGTTGTAGGACGCTCAACGTGCGTCACTGCCTCACACATATTTGTCTTTGAGTGCAGCTCATTTTTTCTTCTCCTATTAGTGTGCATCCATCCGTATCCATCAACATTGGTTGGTTGCAAACACTATATAGGAGTAGATAGAGGAGCCTTTTTTTCTGGCTTGTGCCCTGCCGGCGCAGCCAGATTAGTATTACCCAATTTTTTTGGAGCCTCATCTTTTGCATTGTAGGTTACCTGCCTGCATTGTAATAGCTCCAAAAAGTTGGTGATACTATCAGTTTCAATTCTTTGTTCACATACTTTGAGTTTGTTTCCAACAAAGAAACCACAAAAAAAGTTCACCAAACACTACATTTTGAACTTGTGTAGGCCACATCAGCTCCTATTAAAGTCTAGTCCACACACACACACTTCATAAAATTAGTGTTTCTTGTACCTGTAACCAGCTGTTCAGGAATAAGCACACTAAGGCCCCCCTTTGTACTTTTTTGCCTATCTTAAGCAGTCTTGCAAGATGAAGAAGGCAGGGAGTAAGGCGCGTGGGCGTGGGCGTGGGCGTGGAGTTTCAGCAGGGAGAGGACGTGGGGATTCTGCAGGGAGAGGACGTGGGGATTCTACAGGTAGAGGACGTGGGGATTCTGGGCCTGCTGCGGGCACCAGTGGATCAGCATCCCCCAGTTTTAGCAGGCAACAGTCCTTTATGCGCAGCTTTGTAGGACCTCAACGTACCCCACTGCTGCGGGAGGAACAAATTGAAGCCGTTGTCGGATGGATGGCAGCTAACGCATCGACTTCAATTACTTCCGCATCCTCTCAGGGTCAGAGCACCGAAGAGCAACCATCTGTCTCTTCACCACCTGCCAAAGTGCCCAGGCAGTCAGAGAGACATGGACAGGAGCCATCACAGTCTCTACTTCTGTTCTCGGAATCTGTTGGCTTGGAAAGAGGGGGCCAGCCAAGCAGCATTCCTGAATGTGAAGAAGAGGGAGTATGCAGTGATGCGCAACTTCTTTGTCCCTCTGAATCTGAAGAGGCGAGTGGGCCAGTGCCTATGGTCAGCACACCTCAGTACGCATCAGATGATGACGAGACTCAGTTGCCACTTTCTGGTGCGTACGGTGCTGGCGAGACAACCCCGGAGAAGCAGCTGTTTGAAGAGGGGAGGGAAGATGATGAGGTCCTTGACCCATCATGGCGTGAGCAACAGGAAGGTGGTGGGAGCAGCTCGGAGGAAGAGATTCCCCTACCGGCCAAAACAGGAGGCAGAGGGAGGGGGAAGACTTGGTTGCCTGTACCCTCCACTTCGGCACCCGTTAGGAGCATTCCTCCTTCCAAAGGCAAACCGGGCGCTCACAAGAGTTGCAGTGCGTGGTCCTTTTTTGACACAGTTGCAGATGACATTTGCTTTGTCAAATGCAAGCTGTGTCATCAGAGAGTCAAAAGAGGGAGAAATGTCAGCAACCTCAATACCACAAATATGTGGAAACATGTGCGCACCAAGCACGAGTTGGAGTTGCAGAGACACCCTGAAGACGTAGGCCAACGTACAGCACCACCTACCACCTCTTCAGTTCGTGTTGGGCCCTCTTCCTCCAGCTCACACACTACTGGTTCGGCTTCCTCACAGGATCGCCAAGGAAGAACCTCTGCCACTGTTGTCCGGAGAGCCTGTCAGATTACACCCATAGCAGCACGTTCCCATCCATCACAGCCATCGGTAGCACAGGCATGGGATAAAAGGCGCCCTTACTCGGCAAACCATCCCCGAGCACAGTCTCTGAATACTGGCATTGCCAAACTTCTGGCAGTTGAAATGCTGTCATTCAGGCTGGTGGACACTGACACCTTCCGGGACTTAATGGCATTGGCAGTCCCCCAATACAACGTGCCCAGCCGCTTTTATTTCAGCAGGCGAGCCGTCCCTGCCCTGCAGAAACATGTTGAGGGCAAAATAAAACATGCGCTACTAAACGCCGTTAGTAGCAAGGTCCACCTGACCACCGATGCGTGGACCAGTAACCATGGACAGGGACGATACCTTTCCCTCACTGCCCACTGGGTCAATGTTGTGGAGCCGGGTACGGATCTGGAGAGTGGCGCTGTACGTGTTCTTCCAACGCCACGGATTGCAGGACTCCAGTCTGTACACATAGACTCCTCCTCCTACTCAAGTTCCTCAGAAACAGCAGAGCAGGAGCCTGTTACGACCGATATGAGCACAGCCGTGGCCAAACGTCAACAGGCTGTACTCAAATTAATTTCTTTGGGGAATCGAAGCCACACAGCGCAGGAGCTCTGGAATGCTATCAAGCTGGAGAGCGATGTGTGGTTTGGGCCAGCGAATCTCCAGCCGGGCTTGGTAGTGTGTGACAATGGCCGAAATCTGGTGGCAGCTCTTGGCCTAGGCAACCTCACACACATCCCATGTCTGGCACATGTTCTTAACTTGGTCGTGCAGAGCTTTCTGAGGGACTATCCGGATCTTGCTGCACTGTTGCACAAGGTCCGCATAGAGTGCGCTCACTTGCGACGTTCCAGCACGGCAAGATCGCGCCTCGCTGCTCTGCAGCGACGATTTGGCCTTCCGGAACATCGCATCATATGTGACCTACCCACCCGGTGGAATTCAACGTTACATATGTTGGAGCGGTTGTGTGAGCAGCAGGCAGCAGTCATGGAGTACCAGCTGCATCAGGCGCAAACAAGTCGCACTGTGCGCCGTTCACACTTCAGCACCATTGAGTGGGCCTCTATGAAGGACATCTGCCTCGTTTTGCGTGCCTTCGATGAATCCACGCGGATGGCGAGTGCAGATGATGCACTAGTCAGCATGACTGTCCCCCTTATCTGCCTGCTTCAACAAACACTGCAAGCACTAAGGGATGAGGTTTCAGAAGAGGTGGAGGATGAGGAGTCCCAAATGCCATCTGCTTCTGGACAGTCTGCGCTACGTGTTTCCTCACAAAGGCCTAGGCAGGGGACACTTTGTGAGGAGGATGAGGAGGAGTCGATGGAGGAGGAAGACATCTCTCCAGAGGAGGGAGGTACACAAACCTCTACTCAGTATGTACAGCGAGGGTGGGGTGATGCAGAGCAGGCCGAGGTCACGCCTCAAACAGGGGACAGCGGTTCTTTGGCAGTTGGGAGTCTGCAGCACATGGTTGATTTCATGCTGCAGTGCCTGAGAAACGACCGCCGCATCGCCCACATTCTCGTCTCGGCTGATTACTGAGTGTACACCCTCCTAGATCCTCGCTACCGGGACAGCGTACAAAGGCTCATACCAACGTTGAACCGGGAGCGTAAAATGCGGGAGTACGAAGAGTCACTGGTGCAGTCCATAATGTTTTCCATTCCACCCGACAGCATTGTTGCTAGTGCTTTACAAAGCAGCTCTGTGCGTCGAGGCAGTGGAGGAAACTCTGCACAAAGAGGGAGCAGAGGCAGCGCCGCAGCACAAGGCAAGACCACTATGGCCCAAATGTGGCAAAGTTTTGTGTGTCCACCACAATTGTCTACACCATCAGCGACGCCTCGAGTCAGCAGGAGGCAACGCTTCCGTCAGATGGTGTCATACTACATGTCTTGCCCTGTCGCTGTACTCCCAGATGGCTCTTCCCCCTTCAAGTTTTGGGTCTCTAAGCTGGATACATGGCCAGAGCTTAGCCAGTATGCATTGGAGGTGCTGGCTTGCCCTGCTGCCAGTGTATTATCGGAACGTGTCTTTAGTGCCGCAGGTGGTGTACTAACAGACCGTCGCACGCGACTATCTTCCGATAATGTTGACCGGCTGACTTTTCTGAAAATGAACAAGGCCTGGATCTCCAAAGACTTTGCCATTCCTCTTACAGACTAAATTAGTGGTTGGCAACTGTATCCAGGTCTGCTGGTGTGTTCATTTTTCTACCACCTGAACTATAATCCCTTTGCTTCAACACAGCCAGTTGTCGCTCAGATGTGTCATCTGCACAGAGAAACACACTAGCTCCTGTGTTAGTGGGGTTCAGTAATGCCAGCTGATCCCCTGCTGTGTGGACGGCAAAGTCACCAGCTCCATCAACATTCAAACCACTACTGATTTTTAACCGTGCCCAACTTAGGTCTCTGGCTCCACTGTCTCTACTATTTCCCCTGACCTCCAACCCCGCCATCTACATCTCTGAAGTGGCGTCAGCACAATCTACACTTGTTCCTGTGGCTCAGTCCCAACAGTTTATCCCCTGATGTGTGTCCGGCAAGGTCTCCTGCTCTGTCCACATTCCCATAACCAGTAGTGGGAATGAGGACAGAGCTGGCGAACTTGCCGGACAAACATCAGGGGATCAACTGACGGGACTGAGCACCAGTAACACAGGAACAAGTGTAGATTGTGCTGACGCCACTTCAGAGATGTAGCTGGCGGGGTTGGAGGCCAGGGTAAATAGTAGAGACAGTGGAGCCAGAGGCCTAAGTGGAGCATGGTTAGAATCAGTAGTAGTCCACAACCTCCATAAAAACCGCTGCCCATTGGCCTCTGCATGCGGCATGCGTAATCCTGGGCTCCAACAGCGTCAGTTGGTGTTCAGAAGTGTCGTCTCCACAGAGCCAAACACATTCGTTAGAGTGTTAGTGGGGTTCAGCACTGCCAGCTGTTCCCCTGCTGTGGAGATGGCAAGTCTCCTGCTGCCTTCACCTGCCAAAATCCAGTAGGCCCCAGCCTGCTCCTCACCTAATCCTGGGCTCCAACAGCGTCAGTTGGTGTTCAGAAGTGTCGTCTCCACAGAGCCAAACACATTCGTTCGAGTGTTAGTGGGGTTCAGCACTGCCAGCTGTTCCCCTGCTGTGGAGATGGCAAGTCTCCTGCTGCCTTCACCTGCCAAAATCCAGTAGGCCACAGCCTGCTCCTCGCCTAATCCTGTGCTCCAACAGCGTCAGTTGGTGTTCAGAAGTGTCGTCTCCACAGAGCCAAACACATTCGTTCGAGTGTTAGTGGGGTTCAGCACTGCCAGCTGTTCCCCTGCTGTGGAGATGGCAAGTCTCCTGCTGCCTTCACCTACCAAAATCCAGTAGGCCACAGCCTGCTCCTCGCCTAATCCTGGGCTCCAACAGCGTCAGTTGGTGTTCAGAAGTGTCGTCTCCACAGAGCCAAACACATTCGTTCGAGTGTTAGTGGGGTTCAGCACTGCCAGCTGTTCCCCTGCTGTGGAGATGGCAAGTCTCCTGCTGCCTTCACCTGCCAAAATCCAGTAGGCCACAGCCTGCTCCTCGCCTAATCCTGGGCTCCAACAGCGTCAGTTGGTGTTCAGAAGTGTCGTCTCCACAGAGCCAAACACATTCGTTAGAGTGTTAGTGGGGTTCAGCACTGCCAGCTGTTCCCCTGCTGTGGAGATGGCAAGTCTCCTGCTGCCTTCACCTGCCAAAATCCAGTAGGCCACAGCCTGCTCCTCGCCTAATCCTGGGCTCCAACAGCGTCAGTTGGTGTTCAGAAGTGTCGTCTCCACAGAGCCAAACACATTCGTTCGAGTGTTAGTGGGGTTCAGCACTGCCAGCTGTTCCCCTGCTGTGGAGATGGCAAGTCTCCTGCTGCCTTCACCTGCCAAAATCCAGTAGGCCACAGCCTGCTCCTCGCCTAATCCTGGGCTCCAACAGCGTCAGTTGGTGTTCAGAAGTGTCGTCTCCACAGAGCCAAACACATTCGTTCGAGTGTTAGTGGGGTTCAGCACTGCCAGCTGTTCCCCTGCTGTGGAGATGGCAAGTCTCCTGCTGCCTTCACCTGCCAAAATCCAGTAGGCCCCAGCCTGCTCCTCGCCTAATCCTGGGCTCCAACAGCGTCAGTTGGTGTTCAGAAGTGTCGTCTCCACAGAGCCAAACACATTCGTTCGAGTGTTAGTGGGGTTCAGCACTGCCAGCTGTTCCCCTGCTGTGGAGATGGCAAGTCTCCTGCTGCCTTCACCTGCCAAAATCCAGTAGGCCACAGCCTGCTCCTCGCCTAATCCTGGGCTCCAACAGCGTCAGTTGGTGTTCAGAAGTGTCGTCTCCACAGAGCCAAACACATTCGTTAGAGTGTTAGTGGGGTTCAGCACTGCCAGCTGTTCCCCTGCTGTGGAGATGGCAAGTCTCCTGCTGCCTTCACCTGCCAAAATCCAGTAGGCCACAGCCTGCTCCTCGCCTAATCCTGGGCTCCAACAGCGTCAGTTGGTGTTCAGAAGTGTCGTCTCCACAGAGCCAAACACATTCGTTCAAGTGTTAGTGGGGTTCATCATTGCCAGCTGATCCCCTGCTGTGGAGATGGCAGTCTCTCCTGCTGTCTCCGCATTACAAAGACAGTATGCCTCTGCCTACACCCTCCTATTTCCTGGGCTTCAACACAGCCAGTTGTAGTTCGGAAGTGCCGTCCACACGGAAAGAGATACTTGCTCCCGTGTCTCAGTGGGGTTCAGTAACGTCAGCTGGTCCCCTGCTGTGTGGATGGCAGTCTCTCCTGCTGTCACCTCATTCAAAATACAGTAGGCCTCTGCCTACACCCTCCTATTTCCTGGGCTTCAACACAGCCAGTTGTAGTTCGGAAGTGCCGTCCACACGGAAAGAGATACTTGCTCCCGTGTCTCAGTGGGGTTCAGTAACGTCAGCTGATCCCCTGCTGTGTGGATGGCAGTCTCTCCTGCTGTAACCTCATTCAAAATACAGTAGGCCTCTGCCTACACCCTCCTATTTCCTGGGCTTCAACACAGCCAGTTGTAGTTCGGAAGTGCCGTCCACACGGAAAGAGATACTTGCTCCCGTGTCTCAGTGGGGTTCAGTAACGTCAGCTGATCCCCTGCTGTGTGGATGGCAGTCTCTCCTGCTGTAACCTCATTCAAAATACAGTAGGCCTCTGCCTACACCCTCCTATTTCCTGGGCTTCAACACAGCCAGTTGTAGTTCGGAAGTTCCGTCCACACGGAAAGAGATACTTGCTTCCGTGTCTCAGTGGGGTTCAGTAACGTCAGCTGATCCCCTGCTGTGTGGATGGCAGTCTCTCCTGCTGTCACCTCATTCAAAATACAGTAGGCCTCTGCCTACACCCTCCTATTTCCTGGCTTCAACACAGCCAGTTGTAGTTCGGAAGTGCCGTCCACACGGAAAGAGATACTTGCTCCCGTGTCTCAGTGGGGTTCAGTAACGTCAGCTGATCCCCTGCTGTGTGGATGGCAGTCTCTCCTGCTGTCACCTCATTCAAAATACAGTAGGCCTCTGCCTACACCCTCCTATTTCCTGGGCTTCAACACAGCCAGTTGTAGTTCGGAAGTGCCGTCCACACGGAAAGAGATACTTGCTCCCGTGTCTCAGTGGGGTTCAGTAACGTCAGCTGATCCCCTGCTGTGTGGATGGCAGTCTCTCCTGCTGTCACCTCATTCAAAATACAGTAGGCCTCTGCCTACACCCTCCTATTTCCTGGGCTTCAACACAGCCAGTTGTAGTTCGGAAGTGCCGTCCACACGGAAAGAGATACTTGCTCCCGTGTCTCAGTGGGGTTCAGTAACGTCAGCTGATCCCCTGCTGTGTGGATGGCAGTCTCTCCTGCTGTCACCTCATTCAAAATACAGTAGGCCTCTGCCTACACCCTCCTATTTCCTGGGCTTCAACACAGCCAGTTGTAGTTCGGAAGTGCCGTCCACACGGAAAGAGATACTTGCTCCCGTGTCTCAGTGGGGTTCAGTAACGTCAGCTGATCCCCTGCTGTGTGGATGGCAGTCTCTCCTGCTGTCACCTCATTCAAAATACAGTAGGCCTCTGCCTACACACTCCTATTTCCTGGGCTTCAACACAGCCAGTTGTAGTTCGGAAGTGCCGTCCACACGGAAAGAGATACTTGCTCCCGTGTCTCAGTGGGGTTCAGTAACGTCAGCTGATCCCCTGCTGTGTGGATGGCAGTCTCTCCTGCTGTCACCTCATTCAAAATACAGTAGGCCTCTGCCTACACCCTCCTATTTCCTGGGCGTCAACACAGCCAGTTGTAGTTCGGAAGTTCCGTCCACACGGAAAGAGATACTTGCTCCCGTGTCTCAGTGGGGTTCAGTAACGTCAGCTGATCCCCTGCTGTGTGGATGGCAGTCTCTCCTGCTGTCACCTCATTCAAAATACAGTAGGCCTCTGCCTACACCCTCCTATTTCCTGGGCTTCAACACAGCCAGTTGTAGTTCGGAAGTGCCGTCCACACGGAAAGAGATACTTGCTCCCGTGTCTCAGTGGGGTTCAGTAACGTCAGCTGATCCCCTGCTGTGTGGATGGCAGTCTCTCCTGCTGTAACCTCATTCAAAATACAGTAGGCCTCTGCCTACACCCTCCTATTTCCTGGGCTTCAACACAGCCAGTTGTAGTTCGGAAGTTCCGTCCACACGGAAAGAGATACTTGCTTCCGTGTCTCAGTGGGGTTCAGTAACGTCAGCTGATCCCCTGCTGTGTGGATGGCAGTCTCTCCTGCTGTCACCTCATTCAAAATACAGTAGGCCTCTGCCTACACCCTCCTATTTCCTGGGCTTCAACACAGCCAGTTGTAGTTCGGAAGTGCCGTCCACACGGAAAGAGATACTTGCTCCCGTGTCTCAGTGGGGTTCAGTAACGTCAGCTGATCCCCTGCTGTGTGGATGGCAGTCTCTCCTGCTGTAACCTCATTCAAAATACAGTAGGCCTCTGCCTACACCCTCCTATTTCCTGGGCTTCAACACAGCCAGTTGTAGTTCGGAAGTGCCGTCCACACGGAAAGAGATACTTGCTCCCGTGTCTCAGTGGGGTTCAGTAACGTCAGCTGATCTCCTGCTGTGTGGATGGCAGTCTCTCCTGCTGTCACCTCATTCAAAATACAGTAGGCCTCTGGCTACACCCTCCTATTTCCTGGGCTTCAACACAGCCAGTTGTAGTTCGGAAGTGCCGTCCACACGGAAAGAGATACTTGCTCCCGTGTCTCAGTGGGGTTCAGTAACGTCAGCTGATCCCCTGCTGTGTGGATGGCAGTCTCTCCTGCTGTCACCTCATTCAAAATACAGTAGGCCTCTGCCTACACCCTCCTATTTCCTGGGCTTCAACACAGCCAGTTGTAGTTCGGAAGTGCCGTCCACACGGAAAGAGATACTTGCTCCCGTGTCTCAGTGGGGTTCAGTAACGTCAGCTGATCCCCTGCTGTGTGGATGGCAGTCTCTCCTGCTGTAACCTCATTCAAAATACAGTAGGCCTCTGCCTACACCCTCCTATTTCCTGGGCTTCAACACAGCCAGTTGTAGTTCGGAAGTGCCGTCCACACGGAAAGAGATACTTGCTCCCGTGTCTCAGTGGGGTTCAGTAATGTCAGCTGATCCCCTGCTGTGTGGATGGCAAAGTCTCCTGCTGCCTACACAGTCGTACCACTACTGATTTTTAACCGTGCTCCAATTAGGCCTGTGGCTCCACTGTCTCTCGTATTTCCCCTGTCCTCCAACCCTGCCAGTTACAGCTCCGAAGTGGTGTCTGCACAATCCATACTTGTTCCTGTGTTACAGGTGTTCAGTCCGGTCAGTTAATCCCCTGATGTGTGTCCGGCAATGTCGCCTGCTCTGTCCACATTCCCATTATGGGAATGTGGACAGAGCAGGCGACATTGCCGGACACACATCAGGGGATTAACTGACCGGACTGAACACCTGTAACACAGGAACAAGTGTGGATTGTGCAGACGCCACTTCGGAGCTGTAACTGGCGGGGTTGGAGGACAGGGGGAATACGAAAATCAGTGAAGCCACAGGCCTAAGTGGAGCTTGGTTCAAATTAGTAGTCTACAACCGATCTTAAAATTTCTTCAATGCAGCCTCAGCCTGCTCCGTGCTTGTCCCTGGGCTTCAACACAGCCAGTTGTTGCTCGGAAGTGCCGTCTTCACAGAGTAAAACACTAGCTCCTGTGTTTGTGGGGTTCAGTAACGTCAGCTGTTCCCCTGCTGTTTTGATGGCAATCTGTCCTGCTGCCTCCCAATTGACAGCACATCAGGCCTCAGCCTGCTAAGTGCTTGTCCTGGGCTCCAACATCGCCAGTTGCTGCTCATAACTGACTTTGGCACGGGTACTCCCTCCTGCCCAGCTTGGTTCCAGCCCTGCCTGCTGTTTCCGGGAAGTGTCAATGTCAGTTTGCCACCCCAAGTTGCCATGTCGTGTTGCGGTTGGGTTAGCCGAGGCTAGGGTGCCAGCAGTTTAGGTGCTTCCTATGTGGACTGTGGGTTCTGGTAAGAAAGGCTTGTTCCATAGTGCCAGTAGGACAAGCACCCCCTGTAGGACTGTGTGATTCGGTAACTGCGGCCAGCTTGCGGCATGCCAACTTTGCTTTTCAGGGGTAACTTCTGATACCCCTCCGGGTTCCAGCACCGTCAGCTGGTTCTCGTCAGAGCCTTTGGCCTAGGTGCCTCCATCTCGGTATCCGAGTTCCGGCAACGTCTGCTGGTCCTTGGTAGTGCTTTGTAGCACAGGTACCTCCTGCTTAGTAACCGGGTTCCAGTACCGTCAGCTGGTCCTCGGTTGTGCCATTGGCTCTTATTCCTTCTGCTGCCCCTCCGGGTGCCAGCACTGTCAGCTGGTCCTCGCTATTTCCATTTGCTCTTGCAGCTTATGCTACCCCTCCGGGTTCCAGCACCGTCAGCTGGTTCTCGTCAGAGCCTTTGGCCTAGGTGCCTCCATCTCGGTATCCAAGTTCCGGCAACGTCTGCTGGTCCTTGGTAGTGCTTTGTAGCACAGGTACCTCCTGCTTAGTAACCGGGTTCCAGCACCGTCAGCTGGTCCTCGGTAGTGCCATTGGCTCTTTTTCCTTCTGCTGCCCCTCCGGGTGCCAGTACCGTCAGCTGGTTCAAGAGGACAAAGAACAGGAAGACAACCACCAAGATGCAGAACAACAAGAGAGAGAAGACAAAGAAGCATAAAAAAAACAAAGCAGAAGAACATTAAGCATAAGACTAATACTCTGAGCAAATGATATTATCTTATTTATAAGCAGAAGAAGACTAAGCAGTGTATGGGGGTGAGTCCGTTCCTCCTCGTGGTGCCCCTGGAAAAGGCCTGCTGCTGCAGGCCAAACTGAACGCGGACAAATCCTGTTGTAAATCTTTTGTGACAGGCAGAACCGGAAGGTGTAAACTTCTAACTTTTCTAGATAACAACTACAGGAATGCCTGACACAAACAAGAATATGATGAAGAAGAATAGGAAGAAGATGAAGAAGTTGAATATGTAGAATAATAATTGTTGAATAAGAAGAATATGAAGAATGTAAGAAAAGGGAAGAAGAATGTAAAAAAAGGAAGTAGAAGAATTTAAAAAAGGAAGAAGAAGAAGAATGTAAAAAAAGGAATAAGAAGAAGAATGTAAAAAAAGGAAGAAGAAGAAGAATGTAAAAAAAGGAAGTAGAAGAATGTAAAAAAAGGAAGAAGAAGAAGAAGAATGTAAAAAAAGGAATAAGAAGAAGAAGAAGAAGGTAAAAAAAGGAAGAAGAATAAGAAAGAAGAAGAAAGAAGAAAGAAGAAGAAGACATACATGTCTGGCAAAATATAAATGAGGCTAACATAGTCAATATCTTTGTAACTCCTAACATCTTTAAAAAAAAAGTTTAATTCCTGCTATTCCATTTGATTGGGCTAAACCTCTATGGCTTTAATGTCTCCTCCACCTCCCACAATACATTCTACATTATTCTTAGTTGTTTTTCTTCATGTAGAATTAACCTACAAGGAAAGAAAGGGTTTTTTTTAATTCCGATATTTTGGCCCCATTGACTTGCATTGGTTCCCGGTATCGGAATCGGCGATACCGATACTTTTTTTTAAGATCGGCCGATCCATTCCGATCCGATATTTTCAAGTATCGGCTGGTATCGCTCAACTCTAGTTATGAATCTTAAACATAACTGGAAGAGCTAAGTGGATAGAAATGGGGTTAAGGATTTCCAAAATCTTATAAGGTCCAATGAATCTTGGCTTGAATTTTGGAAACGCAAACTTCATAGGAATATTTTTTGAAGACAACCAAACCATATCACCCACTTTAAACCGGGGACCAATGGTCCTATGCCGGCTGGAAAACCGTTGGGCCTTTTCCTGAGAGTAGGACAACTTATCCACTACTTGGTCCCAAATCTGCTGCATTCTCTCTACCACAGAATCCACACTTGGGCAGGCCGAAGATTCCACCTGCCCTGAAGAAAATCGAGGATGAAACCCAAAGTTACAGAAAAAAGGCGGCATCAAAGTGGCAGAACTAGCCCTATTGTTTAGCGTGAATTCGGCCAAGGGCAAAAATGAGACCCAGTCATCCTTATCAGCAGATATGAAACATCTCAAATAGGATTCCAAAGTCTGGTTTGTTCTCACAGTTTGCCCATTGGTCTGAGGATGAAATGCAGAGAAGGATAACTGAATTCCCAGTTTGGAACAAAAAGCTCTCCAAAATCTGGAAACAAACTGGACTCCTCTGTCCGACACAATGTTCTCACGAATCCCATGCAAACGAACCACCTGTTGTAAAAATAAGGTCACCAACTCAGAAGAAGATGGCAACTTTGGGAGTGGTACAGATGGACCATCTTAGAAAATCTATCACAGATCACCCAGAATAACAGTCATTCTCTGAGAGACAGGAAGGTCAGAAATAAAATCCATTGAGATATGGGTCCATGGCCTCCTGGAAACCGGCAGGGGCATCAACAACCTTCTAGAACGAGAACAGGGCTTGGACCGAGAACAAGTCCCACAGGACTGCACAAAATTCCTGACATCACGAGATAAGGCAGGCCACCAAAAAGACCAACTCACCAAATCTCTGGTACCAAAAATACCTGGATGACCAGCCAACGTGGAGCAATGATTTTCAGACATTACTCTTTTCCACCACTGGTCAGGGACATACAATTTTCCCATAGGGCAACGTTCAGGTTTGTCCTCCTGAAATTCCTCCAGGGCACGTCTCAAATCGGGTGAGATGACGGAAAGAACTACACCCTCATTTAGAATGGTAGTAGGCTTGGTCACATCAAGAGAATCCGCAAAGAAACTCCTAGAAAGGGCGTCCGCCTTAACATTCTTAGTGCACAGAAGAAAAGAGACCACAAAATTTAAAATGCGTGAAAAACAAGGCCCATCTAGCCTGTCTAGGATTCAAGCGTTTAACTGATTCAAGATAAATCAAATTCTTGTGATCGGTGAGGACCACAACTTGATGTCTAGCTCCCTCCAACCAATGTCTCCACTCTTCAAATGCCCATTTCATGGCCAACAATTCCCGATTCCCCACATCATAGTTACGCTCAGATGGGGAGAATTTTCGAGAAATGAAGGCACAGGGATTCATCTTAGAAGTCAACTGATCTCTTTGGGACAAAACGGCTCCTGCACCAATCTCAGAAGCATCTACCTCCACCTGAAATGGGAGTGAGACATCAGGTTGCCGTAGAACCGGAGCTTAAGCTCCTGAAATGCCGAGGCTGCCTCTGGAGACCAAATCACCACATCAGCGCCCTTTTTGGTCAAATCAGTCAGTGGTTAAACAATAACAGAAAAATTACTTATAAATTTACGGTAGAAATTAGCAAAACCCAAAACTTCTGGAGAGCCTTCAAAGAAGTGGGCTGAACCCAATCATAAATGGCCTGTACCTTGGCCGGGTCCATTTCAATAGGAGACGGGGACAAAATGAATCCCAAAAATGAATTCCTCTCTACACCAAAGAGGCACTTCGATCCCTTATATACAGAGAATTTTCCCTCAAAGTCCGGAACACACACAGTCCGGACATGTTCCACATGAGAATCCCAATCACTGGAAAAGATCAAACTATCCAGATAAATGATCAAAAACTTATCCACAAAGTCCCGGAAAATATTGTTCATAAAAGATTGGAAGACAGAAGGGGCATTAGTGAGGCCAAAAGGCATCACCAGGTACTCAAAATGTCCCTCCGGGGTATTAAACGGCATCTTCCATTAATCCCTGTGCTTGATGCGAATAAGATTATACGCCCCCTGAGGTCAAGTTTGGTACACCAACAGGCACTTTTAACTCTGGAAAATAAATCAGAAATCAGGGGTAACGGGTACTGATATATAACAGTGATTTTGTTAAGGGAACGATAGTCAATATATGGCTTTAATGAGCCATCTTTCTTTGCCACAAAAAAAACAGCACCTAAAGGTGAAGAGGATGGTCTAATATGACCCTTCTCCAACGACTCCTTGATATAAGATCACATAGCATCATGTTCGGGGACCGATAAGTTGAAAAGCCGCCCCATGGGAAATTTACACCCGGGCATTAACTCAGCTGCACAGTCATAACTCCTATAAGGAGGCAAAGACGCAGACTTACTCTCACTAAATTCATCAGAAAATTCAGCCAAATAGTCAGGAATATCATGAGACTGGGGAGAGGTGGAGAAAACAGGAGTGTCCCTAAGAACACATTGACAACCCCAACTCACCACAGATTTCCAGTCCAAAACGGGATTATGAGTTTGCAACCAAGAAAAACCCAGAAAAATAGTATCATGCAAATTGTGCAACACCAAAAATTTACAATTCTCTTGGTGGTCCGTGGCGATACGCATTATCACCTGGGTCCAAAACTGGGGTTTATTCTCTGCCAAAGGAGTAACATCAATACCCCTGAAAGGGATAGGAGTCTGCAGGGGTATCACGGGAAAACCACAACGTTTGGCAACGTCAAAATCCATCAGATTCAAAGCTGCTCCTGAATCAACAAAAGCCTTAGCGGAAAATGTAGACAAGGAGCGGATCAAGGTAATTGCCAAAAGGAACTTAGCCTGTACACTGCCCACCGCAAATGCGTGAGCAAAACGCTTTTCTCGTTTAGGGCAGAGAGAAATAGTACGAGAGGCATCCCCACAGAAAAAACACAACTTATTACGCTTTCTAAACTCCTGATGTTGCGCCCTAGACAAAACCCTATCACATTGCATGAGTTCAGAAGTTCGTTCGCAAGGCGGCAACGCCTCTCGTGTAGTTTTACGTTCATGTAAAAACCGATCAATTTGAATGGCCAATGACATAGAGTCGTCAAGACCAGAGGGACAGGAAATCCCACCATAACATCTTTTACAGTTTCTGCCAGACCCTTCCGAAAGAGAGCTGCTAGGGCATCATCATTCCATTTAGTAAGGCCAACCCACTTTTGGAATTTTTGACTATATAACTCTGCAGAATCCTGACCCTGGTTCAATGCCAGTAAGGTTTTCTCAGCTTGATCAATAGCATTAGGTTCATCATACAACAACCCCAGGGCTTGAAAAAATGCGTCCACATTAGCCAGAATATAATCTCCGGGTGTCAAAGAAAAGGCCCAATCCTGGGGATCACCGCGCAGCAGGGAGATGACAATTTTAACCTGCTGCACAGAGCTTCCCGATGAGTTAGGTTTCAAAGCAAAAAATAGTTTACAATTATTCTTATAATTCAAAAATTTAGACCGATCCCCTGAAAACACATCAGGAGTAGGGATTTTTGGTTCAACAGCCGATGATTGAGAGAGATAGGCAGAACTTCCCCGCACTTCAGCAGCGAGCTGCTCAACATTAACAGACAATTGATAAGTCTCCATTTAGACAAAAAATATCTTCCTACGGCCCCAGAAAAAAAAAAGGAAAAAATATGCAAAAAAAAATTCTGACACTTTTTTTTTTTTTAATTCTTTCCTTCTTTAGAGTACCCTAGAGTCTGCAGTAAGGCTGGTGATTCTGTTATGAATGGGTCACCGAGGGGAATAGCAGGACAGGCTAATCAACAGAAAACCAGAGAGGTTGGTAACTAAGTGGATTGTAGACCCCTGATCCTATCCACACAACTACCAGTAGCCGTGGAGCATACCTACGAAGCCCTAGATGCCTCGGAACAGCTGGAGAACTAACTCAGCCTAAAGCAAGAAAGGTGAAATCTAAATTGCCCCGGAGCAGACCCCAAAGGAATAGACAGCCCCCAAACATATATTGCAGGTGAGACAAGATAGAAACACAAACGCAGGCAGAAAAATAGACTGAGCCAATGATGGGGCTGCATCAAGAGTGCAAGAATATAATTAACATAATACGGCCACTATACACATGAATATAACTACAATAATACTAATCCTATGTACAAGAATATACCTACTATAATACTGCCCCTGTGTACAAGAATAAAACTACTATAATACTGCTCCAATATACAAGAATATAACAACTATAATACTGCCCCTATGTACAAGAATAAAACTACTATAATACTGCTCCTATGTACAAGAATATAACTGATAATACTGCCCGCTATGTACAAGAATATAACTACTATAAAACTGCATCCTATGTACAAGAATATAACTACCTTAATACTGCCTCTATATACAAGAATATAACTACTATAATACTGCTAATATGTACAAGAATATAACTACTATAATACTGCCCATGTTTGCAAGAATATAACTACTATAATACTGCTCCTATGTTCAAGAATATAACTATTATAAAACTGCCTTCTACATACAAGAGTATAACATCTATAATACTGCTCCTAAGTGAAATAATATATCTACTATAATACTGCATCATATGTACAAGAAAATAACTACTATAATACTGCCCCTATGTACAAGAATAAAACTACTATAATACTGCCTCTATGTACAAGAATATGACTACTATAATACTGCCTCCCAGCTGTGAGGTTGTGTTTTGTGGATCTCCTCATGTCTGGAGCAAGCCCAGGGAGGGGCCACCCTGGGCGGGGAAGCTCCCCAGGCAAGGCCCAGGCTTCCCGGCCTACACTGGGACAAGCCTCCCAGGCTTCTACAAATGGGAATGGGTCAATGATTAAGACGCACGGTTTTGCGTTGAAACGTGTTTGATTTTAATGTTTTGGACTATGACGTAATTGCTTTTTTACTACTGGAAGTGATGGAATAAAAGAAAAATGGATTTTATGGACTTACAGCGCTGGACTTATTTTTTTCTAAGTTCTGAAATCTTGCCGCACAACTGGATCCATGCGCTCCAGGAGGAGGTGAGCAGACACTAAACTTTTTTGTATACTATAATACTGCTCCAATATACAAGAATATAATTACTATAATACTGCCCCTATGTACAAGAATATAACTACTATAATACTGCTCCTGTGTACAAGAATATAACTACTATAATACTGCCCCTTATGTACAAGAATATAACTACTATAATACTGCCCTCTATGTACAAGAATATCACTACTATAATACTGCCCATATGTACAAGAATATAATTACTATAATACTGCCTCCTATGTACAAGACTATAACTACTATAATACTGGCCCTATATTCAAGAATATAACTACTATAATACTGCCCCTATGTACAAGAATATAACTACTAGAATACTGCCCCCTATGTACAAGAATATAACTACTATAATACTGCCCCTATGTACAAGAATATAACTACTATAATACTGCCCCTATGTACAAGAATATAACTACTATAATACTGCCCCTATGTACAAGAATATAACTACTATACTACTGCCCCCTATGTACAAGAATATAACTACTATAATACTGCTCCTGTGTACAAGAATATAACTACTGTAATACTGCCCCTTATGTACAAGAGTATAACTACTATAATACTGCCCCTATGTACAAGAATATAACTACTATAATACTGCCCCCTATGTACAAGAATATAACTACTATAATACTGCCCCTATGTACAAGAATATAACTACTATAATACTGCCCCTATGTACAAGAATATAACTACTATAATACTGCCCCCTATGTACCAGAATATAACTACTATAATACTGCCCCTATGTACAAGAATATAACTACTATAATACTGCCCCTATGTACAAGAATATAACTACTATAATACTGCCCCTATGTACAAGAATATAACTACTATAATACTGCCCCCTATGTACAAGAATATAACTACTATAATACTGCCCCTATGTACAAGAATATAACTACTATAATACTGCCCCTATGTACAAGAATATAACTACTATAATACTGCCCCTATGTACAAGAATATAACTACTATAATACTGCCCCTATGTACAAGAATATAACTACTATAATACTGCCCCCTATGTACCAGAATATAACTACTATAATACTGCCCCTATGTACAAGAATATAACTACTATAATACTGCCCCTATGTACAAGAATATAACTACTATAATACTGCCCCTATGTACAAGAATATAACTACTATAATACTGCCCCCTATGTACAAGAATATAACTACTATAATACTGCCCCTATGTACAAGAATATAACTACTATAATACTGCCCCTATGTACAAGAATATAACTACTATAATACTGCCCTCTATGGACAAGAATATCACTACTATAATACTGCCCATATGTACAAGAATATAATTACTATAATACTGCCTCCTATGTACAAGAATATAACTACTATAATACTGGCCCTATATTCAAGAATATAACTACTATAATACTGCCCCTATGTACAAGAATATAACTACTATAATACTGCCCCCTATGTACAAGAATATAACTACTATAATACTGCCCCTATGTACAAGAATATAACTACTATAATACTGCCCCTATGTACAAGAATATAACTACTATAATACTGCCCCCTATGTACAAGAATATAACTACTATAATACTGCTCCTGTGTACAAGAATATAACTACTATAATACTGCCCCTTATGTACAAGAGTATAACTACTATAATACTGCCCCTATGTACAAGAATATAACTACTATAATACTGCCCCCTATGTACAAGAATATAACTACTATAATACTGCCCCTATGTACAAGAATATAACTACTATAATACTGCCCCTATGTACAAGAATATAACTACTATAATACTGCCCCCTATGTACCAGAATATAACTACTATAATACTGCCCCTATGTACAAGAATATAACTACTATAATACTGCCCCTATGTACAAGAATATAACTACTATAATACTGCCCCTATGTACAAGAATATAACTACTATAATACTGCCCCCTATGTACAAGAATATAACTACTATAATACTGCCCCTATGTACAAGAATATAACTACTATAATACTGCCCCTATGTACAAGAATATAACTACTATAATACTGCCCCTATGTACAAGAATATAACTACTATAATACTGCCCCCTATGTACAAGAATATAACTACTATAATACTGCCCCTATGTACAAGAATATAACTACTATAATACTGCCCCATGTACAAGAATATAACTACTATAATACTGCCCCTATGTACAAGAATATAACTACTATAATACTGCCCCTATGTACAAGAATATAACTACTATAATACTGCCCCCTATGTACAAGAATATAACTACTATAATACTGCTCCTGTGTACAAGAATATAACTACTATAATACTGCCCCTTATGTACAAGAGTATAACTACTATAATACTGCCCCTATGTACAAGAATATAACTACTATAATACTGCCCCCTATGTACAAGAATATAACTACTATAATACTGCCCCTATGTACAAGAATATAACTACTATAATACTGCCCCTATGTACAAGAATATAACTACTATAATACTGCCCCCTATGTACCAGAATATAACTACTATAATACTGCCCCTATGTACAAGAATATAACTACTATAATACTGCCCCTATGTACAAGAATATAACTACTATAATACTGCCCCTATGTACAAGAATATAACTACTATAATACTGCCCCTATGTACAAGAATATAACTACTATAATACTGCCCCTATGTACAAGAATATAACTACTATAATACTGCCCCTATGTACAAGAATATAACTACTATAATACTGCCCCTATGTACAAGAATATAACTACTATAATACTGCCCCTATGTACAAGAATATAACTACTATAATACTGACCCTATGTACAAGAATATAACTACTATAATACTGCCCCTGTGTACAAGAATATAACTACTACAATATTGCCTCCTCTGTAGGACATTTCTTGCTTTTTTACTGCTATCTAGTTTAGAGAAGGATGAGTTGTGGGGCTATCTTTATATTTCAGACAGCAGTTTATACATGAAGATATATTGTAAATCAGACTGATACATAACATGAACCCTGTGTGCTGTATTCTTTTAAGCTGTGAGGCAGGGGTGACTGTCTGATAATATCAGTGACCTATTCATGTAGCTGGTGGGGAGTTTTCAGCGCTGCACCATGTGGCGGGATAATACTGCGAGGCATCTGACAACACAGGTTATTGATATAACAGATGTGGAGATTGGTGACTTTACAGGGAAAGGTTACAGAAAAAATTGCTTGTGTTGTATTGTACAATATATCATGTGCCTTCCCCAGTGGAGAGACCTGCAGGGAGTTTATCTACTTCTCATGAGATGTATCTGTGTAGGTTTTCCTTAAAGGAAACCTATCAAGTTCAATATACAGTCCTATCTGCGGCTTGCTTTGTGAGAACCTCGTATCTTATTTTGGGATTTATAGCAATATACGGTCTTATTTGTGATTGACAGTCTTGCTTATGTAAGTATTCATGCAGAGATAGGTGTCAATTATTAAGCAGGACCGCCCACTGGACTCTTGAGTCCACAATGAGCAGAAATTAAAACATGTTTATTAAAAAATAAGCCTATAACACTATACGCTCACCTCCTTCTTTTCTATGCCATTCTGCCCTCAGATCTAATCGCATGCTCCATGTGCAGTGTGATTCCCTTTAATTTTCAGTAATGTTTACATCTATTAGCCACTAGGAGTGCTGTTGGCTTCTATTCTCTGCATGATTTGTAAATTAATTAATCATCAATCATTAATAATTAATGCTTTAATTATTTTTTTTTTTAAACAACTCATAAACCTGTAGTATTTATTATATTCTGTTATCAGACAGTTTAGGATAGGGAACATACTGTAAGTGTCCTTTTAAGTCTATTGATCGGTAGTCATTTAATATCCTGTTTACACAGGCTAACTTGGCTTCAGATCCACACTGTCCGATCAGTAATAGATCGTTCAGTGCGCACAGGCTGCCATTGTTCTGTTTAAACAGGATAATACGCTTTTCTGCAAACCAAAGGATCATTTCACCAAATGGTGCAGCGCTTTGTTCGTTCGTCGGGTGATCGGCAGCCTGTTTTGGCTGCACAATTATTGGGAAATGAGAGGTCCTAGAATCGTCCACGCTGAACATTTCCTCTCACTTTGCGTCTAACTCGCTCTATAACAACCTACAATCTCGCTTCCGTCCCCACCATTCCACTGAGACTGCCCTGATCAAACTTACTAATGACTTACTTGCAGCCAAAGCTAACCGGCAATTCTCTAAATTCCTCCTTCTAAACCTGTCCTCTGCTTTAAACACAGTTGACCGCTGCTTCCTTCTACAGACCCTCTCTTCCTTTGGTGTCAAAGACCTTGCCCTATCCTGGATCTTCTCATACCTTACCAACCACCCATTTAGCGTTTCCTACTCCCACACTACCTCCTCATCCCACCCTCTCTCTGTTGGTGTCTCTCAAGGCTCTGTCCTAGGACCCCTTCTCTTCTCAATCTATACCCTTGGCCTAGGACAACTCATAAAGTCCTATGACTGCCAGTACCATCTATATGCTGATGACACTCAGGTCTACCTCTCTGGCCGAAATGTCACCTCTCTGCTGTCCAAAATCCCAGAATGTCTATCAGCCAAATCCTCCTACTTCTCCTCTCGCTTCCTCAAGCTCAATGTGGACAAATCTGAACTAATTATCTTTCCTCCATCTCGCATACCTTTCCTACCTGATCTATCTATCACAATAAATGAATTCACACTTTCCCCTGTGCCGGAAATCCGCTGCCTTGGAGAAACCCTTGACTCTGCCCAGTCCTTCAAACTGCACATCCAAGCTCTCGCCACCTCCTATCACCTCCACCTCAAAAATATTTACAGAATCCATTTTTTCCTCAACCCTCACTCTGCCTAAATGCTTGTGCATGCCCTAATCATTTCCCGCCTCGACTACTGCAACATCCTACCTTCTAAGACTCTCACACCCCTCCAGTCCGTCCTTAGCTCTGCTGCCTGACTAATTAATCTCTCTTCTCGCTACACTCCTGCTGTCCCGCTTTGCAAAACCCTTCACTGGCTCCCAATTTCCCAGCATATCCAGTTAAACTACTAACACTGACCTACAAAGCCATGCATAACCTTTCTCCAACGTATATTTCTGAACTAATCTCTCAATATCTTCTCTCACGTAATCTCTGTTCCTCCCAAAACCTCCTTCTCTCCTTCATGCTTTTTCACTCCTCACCCAATTGCCTCCAAGATTTCTCCCGAATATCTCCCATCCTCTGGAATTCTGTGCCCCAACACATTCGATTATCCACCACTTTTGGATCCTTCAGACGGAACCTGAAAACCCACCTCTTCAAAAAAGCTTACAACCTGTACTGACCATGCGGACACCCCATCACCATTGGAGCTACTGTAACCCCTGACCTACTGTCTCCTTCCCTACCATCCTGTAGAAGGTAAGCCACAAGGGCAGGGTCCTCTTCCCTCTGTATCTGTCTGTCATTGTTAGATTGTTTACTGTAAGTGATATTTGTATTTTAATGTAACCCTGTCTCATGTACAGCACCATGGAATTAATGGTGCTATATAAATAAATAATAATAATAATCATCATAAAAACTGTAGAAAAGATGAATACAATGTATCGCTTCTTATAATCAGCCATTTGTTTGGGAAAAGTAATTATTTTTTTATTTTGTGCTGATAACCTTTAGAGTCCATATACTGTATACTGTTAAGAAAAAATTTCTAGGTTGAGGACAATGGTCCAATGGCCATGTCAGTAGTCTGTGTTCACCAAGCTAAAGTCCTGCAAACCTATCATTTCCTGTTGGCATCCCTGGCACCTCTTCTGATTTGTAAACCCAAAGCAATGCTATTATTGAGGTGTGACGCATGTATGACATCACTCTGCGCCTATCTATCAGATGAGTTACAGGAAAGCGGGCAGGGAGGACAAGGTTTGCAGCATGGTAGTTTGGTGGGAATAAACTTCTGATCTGGTTGCTGTTGGCTTTTGATCCTGGAAATCTTTTTGCTCCACTGTGAGATATACATATATCTCATAAATATCACAGTTGAGTAAAAAGATTTGTAGGACCATAGTCCAGTAGCCAGGTTAGAAGTCTATGGCCACTGGAGCCAGGTCAGAAGTCTATGACCCCTGGAGCCAGGTCTGAAGTCTATGGCCAACGGAGCCAAGTCAAAAGTCTATGGTCACCTGATTACAGTGCGGCAAACTTTCTCCTCCCTATCCACTTTCCAGTGACTCTTCTGAATGATAAGCTTAGTGTGACGTCATGCATGCGTCACACCTCAATGATGGCGTTGTGTTGGTCTACTAGTTATAAGAGGCTTCAGGGATGTGCTGTTCTACGTGTTACCTCTGGGTTTTGGACTCTGTCCTCAGTTAGTAAATATGTACTAAAAGAAAATATGGTATGAGGCAGTAAACTCCTTCAGTCAGATGAAGCTGGGATGGGACCATTGAACTTGGCGAGGGACGCAATCTGAAAGGGCCCTTATGCAAAAGACGTTACTACTCATCTGATGTGGTGGAGTGAGACACAACAATGTATAGGAGTTTCAATTATGGATCGCAGTTGCTGCAGCTCCACAGATTGGCAAAGCCAACGTGGTAATAAAACGATTTGGAAATTGTGGGCGACCTATGCTGGTGGTATAACTTTCAACAATGGAGTCCAATTCAAGAGACGGTATCGGTGTGGTTTATTCTCTGCACGTTTCGAAGAATTCTGATTCTTTAGGAGTCCCTATGGTTCTCCTGAAAAAGTGGTAAGAATATTTTGAAATGCATAGAGAATAAATCGTACTGATACCTCCCCTTGACTTGGACTCCTTTATTGGACATTATACCACGAGCGCAGGTTACCCACAATTTCCAAATCATTATATTCCAGCAATGTTGACACCAATGTTCTTGGAGATTGCTTGACTTATGTCATGTGATGGATGTCTTTTCTGATGGAATAGTAAAAGCTGTAGCCGATGAGGGTCCGCTTATTGACCCCAGTTGGCACATGACACAAATCATGCAATCACCGGGAACAGTGTCACTAACATCGCCGAAATTGTGCAGCTGTGGAATAAGAGAACATACTGTAGTTATTTTAATTGAATCAATTAAGCTGGAGTTATCCAGAAGTGACCCACCCCTTTAATTTTAAAGGGGGTCTGTCAGACCAAGCTGACCATATAAAGTAAGCACACAGCCTTGTAGGGGATACAGCCTCTATGAAAAGCACATATTTAGTGTTTTTAATCTCTGCCTCCATTCTGCAGAAACTGGAGTTAAACTGGAGTTAAATCAGTCATACTAATTAGTCTGATTGGGTCAACTGGGCATAGCCATGAGGCTCAGTGCACCAATCTGCCCTCTGGTTTTACATGCCCTGCCTCCTTGACTGATAAATGACAGCGCTCTCTTGCCTTAGCTTTCTCTGCAGACACTGGACGCTGCAGGCAAGTCAGTGCTGTCAATCCCCTGTAAGGGAGATGGGAGCATGCAAAACCAGTGGGTTGAATTGTAAATACACTAATTAATTTTCATTCTAAAACTCTATTTACTGCTTTAATTTAATGTACTTTCCAATATAATTTTAAATTGAAAAATCTGTATACTTCTCTCAGTACTCAATCTATCAGGTCACTGTCGCAGCCTCTGCCCCTTGCTTAAAATATCAAATGTCAACGGTGACCTCTGTTTCAGGGGTAGGGTTAATCCCTCCACTACTGAGCATATGTCAGTTGTCGATTCTAACGTATACTCTATAGATTCCTGACACTGTGCAACATGCATGGTGCGCTATCTTGCTGGCTATGACCAGAAGTAACAAGCCAGCAACTGAGCGCACTGTCAGTGGGCAGCATAAGAGGATCACCTGTGTACTGTACAGAGACGATGGCCATCACTTGCGGTTGGCGGCAATGATCTCCGCCAGCCGGGTATTCATCTTACAATGTGCACTGACAGTGCGCTCTGCTGTTGGCTCATTACTTCTGATCAGAGCCAGTGAGAAAGCGCACTGTTACTGTGCACAGTGACAAAAATCTACTGCAGCCTCCACCCCCCTGATGATGCTTTGCTTGAGTATCCCAGCATGCACTGGGTTTCTAAAAAGAAGCAGAAAGTAATAAATGAGTTAGTGTGGTGAGGGAAGGATAGGGACTTTTTAATTATTAGTAGAAAATAGATTAGATTATAGCAGCAAATAGATAAGGAATAAAAATGAAAATGTATTTGTGTATCGGGTCAACCCTTGACGTGTAAATGTTGCTTTCTACAAAGATTTTTTTTAACTCCTTTGCCATAGGCTGCATCACCTTCCGGTAAGCACACAAATGAAGACATAGCACCGCCGCGCTGATGAAATAAATAGACGGCATTCTTTTTCGAATGCTATAAAAGGGCAAGGCTTTCTAAGGTTATGATAAGATGTTAGATCAATGCCAGAGCGGAAGAACAACAGCATCTCCAGTCTCCCATGCAGCTCCAGTGTCAGTAATTTTGCAGTGACCTTTGTGGAAGATACATTGGATGCTACTGTTTGCTTTGCTTCTATGTTAATCAGAGAGAGAGAAGGAGAGAGTGTTTGCTTTCCCTCAGTGCTTCCCACACTGTAGAGGAGCAGAGGGTGGATGCTGCCATGGCTGCCGCAGGTTACCACAATGCACAACGCCTTTCCCCCTGCACGACGGCGACTTGCAGCAGAATGGTACATCCCAGAATAGAATCCAGGCAGATCTATCAGCTGGCGATGCTGCCGCCTGCCCCAGTCTCATTAGTTTTCGCAGCCTCCTTTTTACATCTCACTTTCTTTTCCTTCTCTCCAAAGTGGATTTAAAAAAAAACCGAAAAAGCGAAAGGAGGAAAAGTCCGATGAGCTCGCTCTCTTAGCTTGGCATACGCGTTTTGGGCTTAGCTCCATCCTCCCAACTTTCCTACCCCTGGCTTCCTCTGACTCCTGCTGGTGATGGGTTCAAATTTTAACGATATTGTCAAACAGGGTTATGTCAGGATAAGAAGCAGGCGACTCGGGGTAAGTTACTTACCCCTTATTAATTGTCTGTTTTTTTTTTTAATATGGTGCTGATATATTCACATAGGATTTATAAGTAATATTGAACTTTGTCCGTTAAGGGGCTCAATATCTAGAACTGCTATGCTAAGTCCCATTTTATAAAATACACAAGTGAATCCATGTGAACAAGGAGAGAACATACAAACTCCATGCTGGTGGTGCCTCCTGTGCATCATGCCTCCTTGTACCTGTCCACTGACTAGGAATCTATTTCTTCTGGATCCACACAATGCTTAAGCTGGATATATTGTATCTAATAAACAGGTTTTTACCGCTTGACGGCCACATTGTTGCCATAGCCAGAAGGACTACGGCAATGCACATGTAGGTAGAGCAAACAGCATCGTCTCACTCAGAAATCAATCTTCCTACTTAAAAAGGATTCTGCCTCCAGCTCCTCCCGACATCACACAATAGGGCGCTGGGTACCGGGAGCCTCGGTGTAAGGAGCTGTGAGTCTATGTCTATCGTTGCCGCTTTTTGCCTTATTTCTTACTGAGGAGGGAGGGTCACACATCTGATCATCAGGGAAGGGAGAGATTTATGAATGAAAGGCAGCTGTTACGCCTGTGCTGTTCTCCCGCTGATCAGGACATGCTGGGAGTTGTAGTTGTGCAACAGCCTGAGAGCCACAGGTTGGCAACCATTGCTTTAAGGAATGATCTGGTAGATGGGTGGAAAATGAATGAATTTTAGATACCGAATAGTGTATATAGCATAATAATAGTAACAATCATCACCATCGTCCTCATCATCATGATAACACGATGAAACCTTACATCACGTACACGTTATGAGACCACAATGATTTATCATTCACAAAAGAATTTTTGGTAGATATTTTTATATTTATCTATTAAAATGTAAAGATTGTACATTTTTTCAAGGTTTGCTTAATCTGTAAATTTAATTTTAATATTATATAAATTGCATGATATCAATATATTAAGTTACATTTTAGTATATTATATCCCAAATTATAATAATAATACTAATAATTCTTAATATTTTATTAATAATAATAATTTGTGATATAATGTGCTAGAATGTAACTTAGAATATTGATATTATATTATATTCTATAATATTACAATAATATTGATATCGCACACCATTAGCGTTATTAAAACAGATAATGGATTCACTAAATTTTGCTGAGTCTGCAAATAAATATGTCATGTATATGGCTTTGTATAAGCCATTAATAATTGACTATCCACATGTAAAGACAGGGTTAAGTTGGTTAAGGGGTAATATAATTAATTACTGAATAGTAATTGTAGCAGAATTACTAAAGCTGCTTTTAATATAAGTAGAAGAGATGAGTTTCTCCTTTGTTTCAGTTTATATTGATCTCCAATGTGATATTTGATGTTACATAGGACTGCAGGTAAACTCATCCCAAAGCAAAACAATGACAAATCTAACTTATGTGCATGACCTGAGTGGGTCAGTCACCAATAGCAATGAATGTTTCTCTTAAATCAGATATTTTGTGGTTAGAAAAAGTAGGTCCAAGACCTTACACTCTAATACTCAAGTCTTCAGGAAATAGTAATTTGATGAATTGAGAAATCCTGGTAGATTCGTTACTGTAAAGCCCCACTCCACTCATATACCAAAGATTGCCTGTCGGACAATCGTTCGGCCGATCATTCAGCCATCGACTCCCCCATACACAGGAAAACTCGGCTCCTTTGTTCTGTTGCCGAGAGAACAAAAGGATTGGCCATCGGAAATCCAACAGGCTGGTTCCTTCTCTCTCCCCTATCATCATCTATCGGAGGAGAGTCGGGGGCCTCCATATAGACTGTCAGCCAATTCCACCAATATAATTGCATTTGGCCAATCTTAGTCTAACCTGTGTGGCCACCTTAGTCTGGTTGGTGACTATCAGATGACAAATGCATTGGAGCTGAACAATTGGTCAAGAACATGACACTCTTAAAGGGGAGTTCCATTTTAGGCAGATCAGAGGGCTGAATTGGGGAGAGAGCACTTGATTAGACACATAAAATCCTTTGGCTTCCAGGGGTTTGTGTCTTTTTTTGTGAATCAGCAGCACCAGTGTTATCCTACAGTCCATCCTAAGACAAAGATGTGGAATTCTCCTTTAAATGAAAAAAATAAATTTAATTATTAGGAAAAAAAAATATTTGTAATCACTATTCCACTCTGGTATTCCTATGATATCGGTACTATGATGTGATGCTCTCGTGTCCATTCTCCACCTCCAGAAACCATTAATGTTACATGGGAAACCTAAAACTTTGCTACATAATAACATTCCCATGTAACAATGTAACCCCCCTTCGTGTTAACTCCTTCAGTCCCAGACTTGATAGCAGCCAGCACAAAGAAAAGAAGCCTGCGGGCTGAATAAATATTTCACATGGTAGACATGAGAGTGTTATGTTCCTAAGACTGCCTTCTGTGCTGGGAATCAGCTGAGGTTCCGGTGTGAAGGCAGAAAAATCCTGGAGAACAGAAGAAAAATTGGAGAAATATCTGCCCGAAATTCCCTAAGACCAGAGATATTTACAGGAGCTTCTCACAAAATTAAAAATATCATCAAAAAGTACATTTATTTAAGTTCTTCAATACAAAAAGTGAAACTCATATATTATATAGAGTCATTACAGAGTGAGTGATATATTTCACGTGTTTATTTCTGTTAATGTTGATGATTATGGCTTACAACCAATGAAAACCCAAAAGTCATTATCTCAGTACATTAGAATTAACTAAAAAACACCTGCAAAAGCTTCCTAAGCATTTATAAAGGTCCCTTAGTCTGTTTCAGTAGGCTCCACAATCATGGGGAAGACTGCTGACTTGACAGATGTCCAGAGACAGTCATTGACACACGCCACGAGGAGGGTAAGGCCTTTTTCACATTTCCGTTTTTTGACGTCAGTGTAAATCCACCAGAATGTGAAAAACCGGATCCGTTTCCGTTGTGGCACAAACGGAGGCCACCGGGTCGGTTTTTTTTACGGATCCGCATTATCAGCTAGTGGTGGAAATTTAAAGGAACACGAGCCTGGAAAAAGGAGAGAGAGATTTTTCTGCCGCCAGAACGGAATTTGGGGTTAAATTTCTGGCAAGGAAATTCTTCCGGGCATGCTCAGTGTCAAAAAGCGGATCCGTTGCCGGATTCTGTCAAAAAGCAGTTGGCAACGGATCCGTCGCTCATAGGCGACCATTGTAACGATTGGTGGATAGCAGCGGATCCGTTGCTATCCGCTATTTTGACAAAAAACGTTTCATTGTCCATCCACTGAAGTCAGCGGACGCCAAAATTGGCAAAAAAATTGGCGGATCCGTCAAAAAACGGATCCAACGGATGAAGATCCGTCAAAATCCGCCGCTAATGCAAGTCAATGGGAAAAAAAACGGATCCGCCAAAAAAATGGCGGATCCTTTTTTTTTGCAAAACGGCGGATTTTGACTGATGGCAACAAATGGAAATGTGAAACAGGCCTAAGCTACAAAAGGTCATTGGTAAAGAAGCTGGCTGTTCAGAGTGCTGTATCCAAGCATATTAATGGAAAGTTGAGTGGAAGGAAAAAGTGTGGTAGAAAAAGGTGCGCAAGCAACTGAGATAACCGCATCCTTGAAAGGATTGTTAACAAAAGGTCATTCAAAATTTTGAGGGAGATTCACAAGGAGTGGATTGTTGCTGGAGTCATTGCTTCAAGAGCCTCCACACACAGACGTATCCAGGACATGGGCTACAAGTGTCGTATTCCTTGTGTCAAGCCACTCATGACCAATAGACAACACCAGAAGCATCTTACCTGGGCCAAGGAGAAAAAGAACTGGACTGTGCTCAGTGGTCCAAGGTGTTGTTTTCAGATGAAAGTAAATTTTGCATTTCATTTGGAAATCAAGGTCACAGAGTCTGGAGGAAGAGTGGAGAGGCCACAATCCAAGCTGCTTGAGGTCTAGTGTGAAGTTTCCACAATCAGTGATGGTTTGGGGAGCCATGTCATCTGCTGGTGTAGGTCCACTGTGTTTTATCAAGGCCAAAGTCAGCGCAGCCATCTAAAGGGAAATTTTAGAGCACTTCATGCTTCCCTCTGCCGACAAGCTTTTTGGAGATGGAAATTTCATTCTTCAGCAGGACTCGGCACCTGTCCACACTCTGAAAAGTACCAATACCTGGTTTATAAACTACAGTATCACTGTGCTTGATTGGGCAGCAAACTCGCCTGACCTTAACCCCATATCCCTATGGGATATTGTCAAGAGGAAGATGAGAGACACCAGACCCAACAATGCAGCCGAGCTGAAGGCTGCTATCAAAGCAACCTGGGCTTCCATAACACCTCAGCAGTGCCACAGGCTGATCGCCTCCATGCCACGCCGCATTGATGCAGTAACTGATGCAAAAGGAGCCCCGACCAAGTATTGAGTGCATTTACTGAACATACATTTCAGTAGGCCAACATTTCGGATTTTAAAATCATTTTTTCAAGCTGGTGTTATATCAATTATTATAATTTACTGAGATGACTTTTGGGTTTTCATTGGCTGTAAGCCATAATCATCAACATTAACAGAAATAAACACGCAAAATAGATCACTCTGTCTGTAATGACTCTATATAATATATGAGTTTCCCTTTTTGTATGATATTATAATTTTGTGAGAAGCACATTTACGCCCCCGTACCATGAAGGCCTTGGCTATGTATGGTTACTCTCAGGCTGTAACCTCCCACAAAATCAGCACCTTCTTCACCTGAAATAAAATGTGCTGCTAGAGCACCGCACTACTTCCCCCATGTAACCTTGTGAAATTTCAGAAGATCAGCACCCTTCTCTCCTAAAATACTCTGCGCTGCTGCTGTACTCTTGCACTAATTCTTAGCCCAGCTTCACATTTCCTCCTATTCTGAAATATTCTGTGCTGTTGCATAGCTCCCAACCATCCCGGATCTGGCGGGACAGTCCCGTTCCTGACTGCCTCTACCGCTGTCCCGGGCGGGAGCCTATTTTTCCCGCATTGCACTGATAAGCCGCACGCCCCCCCATGCACCGACGTGGGAAAATCTTACCCAACACTTTTGCCCACTTGTCAGGTGCTGGTTTCCCACTTTTCATCTTCGCATAAGTATATAGACACTCTGCTCCGCTTAAATACTCTGTGCTGCTGTAAGTTGACAGATTTTATGGAATGAAACTCCCATCGTTTCTGTGATTCTTATTTTCGGTGACCGCCGTTCCCTAACACAACAGTGAGTAATATTAGATCAGTTTGGATTACACAACTTGGAGATTCCCGGTCTCCTCTGGGCCTAGAGCCAAAGTCTTCAGCACGTAGTGGACATTCCTCACCCCCGAGTCCGAGGGTTTCACAAGGACAGAGATGAAAAAGGAGCACCGACCCCCTGAGTCTCGAGACATCTATAAAATCCTCCGTCTGCTGGATTCCCCTCCCCCGCCCGCGACATGGTTATTTCTAGGACACAGTAGATTTATATAAAGTGCATTGATTAAAATAAATCCATCTGGCGCATCTCTGCTGAATGTGATCCAGGCCTGGGGACTGGGCTCTCCCATTACACATAGAAAATGTCAGTCCTAAGACAAGGAGACTCCAATAGACCAGAACTGGCTGCATTAGAGTAATGCCGGACTATTGGACTTTCTGGACTATTGAGTGTGTAGAGTCAGGACTTCCAGTAATGCAGAAAATGAACAGCCCTTAATAGAAAAATTCCACGTATCATTGCATAATAATAAGCTCTACAACTTACTAATAGTCTTTCAGCCCAATTCATTATGTTGCACGCTCCAGTCTTAATGAGGGGCGTTTTGGAGTAGGATGCTCCGTATTCATTAAGAGGCGCCCTCCACTTCGGAGCGTCTTCTCAGTAGTGTGCGTCTCCTTGCACCTCGCCAGGAATGCTACTACAGACAGGGACTAGAGATACATTAATGGCGTGAGTTACGCTACTATAATGGGTTAACTTTTCATGAATTGACGGCATTGACACCACCATACCCCCTTCTACCCATCCTCCACCCACTGACTGGCGTGAAAAAGCCAAAAGTCGCCCAACTTTTTGTGAACTTAACACCACACAATTTTTTTGTTACATTTTGAAGTATTTTATTCCAGTCTTCTGGCGTAAAGACTTCCATTTATTGGATTTTTTGTGTTTGTTATGCGTTGTCTCATTGCCATGAAATGGTAAAATTGAAAAAAAACAAGAAAGTTTGCAATTTACTTCTTATTAAAAATCCTCGTTGTTCTCAAGAATGGAGAAACGTTTAATGCTATTGTGCATGGCTTGTTGTCTAAGTTACCGTTCATCTCTGCAGTCTGCGGTGGCCGGTCTCCTAGGCACAGAGCACAGCGCTTACAAGCTCTTTACTGTAGAGATTGTAAGCGCAGCTCTGAAGCTAGTAGGACGTTTCAGAAGTTATTAAATGCGTTTACGGAAGAGTGAACGACCTCCTTAAAGGTAAATGACAGAAAACTCAGATGAGAGAAAGAGAGGTGCTAGGAAAAAGGGACATAAGGCTCTGTTATTGGGGTACTCTGGATGTTCCTATGATGACTGAGGCGTTACTGTCACTTTTATGGCTACATTTTGGCTTTTATCATAGCACTGTGACTGTTATGATGGCATTGTGTCTGCTACTGTACTGGGGAAACTGTGGTTTGTTCTAACATGGGGTAACTGTTCCTGCCTTCATCTTGGATGCACCATGGACTATTTTGATATAGTGACACTGGGTCTGCAAAAGCACTGAGGGAAATGTGGCTTTTTCTGATACTGTCCTGGGGGCAATATGACTTGTTCTGATATGGGGAACTGTGACTGGTACTCTACTGGGGGCAATGGGACTGTTTATGAAATTGGAGGCATTGTATCTACTGCTGTATTGGGGGCAATATGGCTTGTTCTCATAGAATCATAGAATCGTAGAGTTGGAAGGGACCTCCTGGGCCATCTGGTCCAACCCTCTGCTCAAAGCAGGATTCGCAAAATCATCCCAGTCAGATGTCTGTCCAGCCTTTGTTTGAAGACTTCCATTGAAGGAGAACTCACCACTTCTCGTGGCAGCTTCTTCCACTCATTGATCACTCTAACTGTCAAAAAGTTTTTTCTAATATCTAATCTTTGTCTCCTCCCATTCAGTTTCATCCCATTGCTTCTAGTCTTTCCTTGTGCAAATGAGAATAAAGATGATCCTTCTACAATGTGACAGCCCTTTAGATATTTGTAGACAGCTTTTAAGTCTCCTCTCAGTCTTCTCTTTTGCAAACTAAACAATCCCAAATCCTGCAACCTTTCCTCATAACACAGGGTTTGCAGACCGGTCACCATTCTGGTTGCTCTTTTCTGAACTTGCTCCAGTTTGTTGATGTCTTTTTTAAAATGTGGTGCCCAAAACTGGACACAATATTCCAGATGAGGTCTGACCAAAGAGGAGTAGAGGGAAATAATGACTTCATGTGATCTAGACTGTATGCTTCTGTTAATACATCCTAGATTTGCATTTGCCTTTTTTGCTGCTGCATCACGCTGTTGACTCATATTCAGTATGTGATCTATTAGTATACCCAAGTCTTTTTCACATGTGCTGTTGCTTAGGCCTATTCCTCCCATTCTGTATATGCTTTTTTCATTTTTATTGCCCAGATGTAGTACTTTGCATTTTTCCCTGTTAAAAACCATTCTGTTAGTTGCTCCCCACTTCTCCAGTTTATTCATATCTTTTTGAATCCTCTCTCTCTTCTCTCGTATTAGCTATCCCTCCTAGCTTTGTGTCATCAGCAAATTTAATCAGTTCACCCTCAATTCCTTCATCTAAATCGTTGATAAAGATGTTGAACAATACAGGGCCCTGGACAGAGCCCTATGGTACCCCACTTGAGACGTTCTTCCAACTGGATGTGCAGCCATTTACGACCACTCTTTGGGTCCGATCACTGAGCCAGTTATGAATCCACCTAACAGTTGCCTTGTCCATTCCATACTTAGTCATTTTTTCAATAAGGATTGTATGAGATACTTTGTCAAATGCTTTGCTGAAGTCAAGATATAATAATAATAATAATAAATTTTATTTTTATAGCGCCGACATATTCCGCAGCACTTTACATTTTAGAGGGGATTTGTACAGACAATAGACATTACAGCATAACAATAATCACATACAGTAGATTATAACAAATAACAAGAGGAGTGAGGGCCCTGCTCGCAAGCTTACAGTCTATGAGGAAAGAGAGAGACACGAAAGGTGGGTGGTAACAGTTGCTCTGATTGTATGGACCAGCCATAATGTTAAGTGTGTAACAGTACAGACACAGAGGGCTAATGGATGCATAAAGCATGTGGGAACATGATGCTGGGAACCTGGTTATGGTAAAACTTTTGGCTCTGCCACACAGGGATAGGTTAGGTTAATGTGTTGAGGCGATAGGCCAGTCTGAATAAATGCGTTTTCAGGACACGCTTAAAATTGTGGGGATTGGGGACTAATCGTATTGACCTGGGAAGTGCATTCCAAAGAATTGGCGCGGCACGTGTAAAGTCTTGGAGACGGGAGTGGGAGGTTCTGACTATTGAGAATACTAACCTCAGGTCATCAGCAGAACGGAGGGCGTGGGTAGGGTGGTATACTGAAACAAGGGAGGAGATGTAGGGTGGTGCTGAGCCATGGAGGGCTTTGTGGGTGAGGGTAATAAGTTTATACTGAATTCTGGAGTGGATAGGTAGCCAGTGTAATGACTGGCACAAGGTAGAGGCATCGGTGTAACGATTGGTGAGGAATATGATCCTGGCTGCAGCATTAAAACAGATTGGAGAGGGGAGAGTTTGGTAAGAGGGAGACCGATTAGAAGAGAGTTACAATAGTCGAGACGAGAATGAATAAGAGAAACAGTAAGAGTTTTTGCAGAGTCAAAAGTAAGAAAAGGTCGAATTCTAGAAATGTTTTTGAGGTGCAGATGACAAGAGCGAGCCAGTGATCGAATGTGGGGGGCAAAGGAAAGCTCGGAATCAAATATGACCCCAAGACAGCGGGCATGTTGCTGGGGAGTAATAGTGGAACCACACACAGAAATAGCAATGTCGGGTATAGGTACATTAGTAGCGGGAGGAAACACCAGGAGTTCAGTCTTTGACAGGTTCAGTTTCAGATATAGTGAGGACATGATATTAGACACAGCGTTTAGACAATCGCCAGTGTTTTCTAGAAAGGCTGGCGTGATGTCAGGAGAAGAAGCGTATAATTGGGTGTCATCAGCATAGAGATGGTACTGGAAACCAAATCTACTGATTGTTTGACCAATAGGGGCAGTATACAAGGAGAAGAGGAGGGGGCCTAGAACCGATCCTTGAGGAACCCCAACAGTAAGGGGAAGGTGAGAGGAGGAGGAACCGGCAAAAGAAACATTAAAGGAGCGGTCGGAGAGATAGGAGGAGAACCAGGAGAGAACGGTGTCCTTGAGGCCAATGGAATGGAGCATAGTGAGGAGGAGCTGATGATCCACAGTGTCGAATGCTGCAGAGAGATCCAAGAGAATTAGCATGGAGTAATGACCATTTGATTTAGCTGTTAGCAGATCATTAGAGACTTTAGTGAGGGCAGTTTCGGTGGAGTGTAAAGAGCGGAAACCGGATTGGAGAGGGTCGAGAACAGAGTTTTCTGAGAGATAGCGGATAAGATGGGAGTGGACCAGGCGTTCCAGGAGTTTAGAGATGAAGGGAAGATTAGGGACAGGTCTATAGTTAGCGGCACAGTTTTGGTCGAGGGATGGTTTTTTAAGTAGTGGATGTATGATGGCATGCTTAAATGAGGAGGGAAAAATACCAGAAGAGAGAGAGAGGTTAAATATTTTAGTTAGGTGAGGGGTGACAGCAGGGGAAAGGGACTGGAGGAGATGTGACGGAAATGGGTCACTGGTGCAAGTAGTTGGGCGAGAAGATGCAAGGAGCCTGCTTACTTCTTCTTCTGTGACTGGTTCAAAATCAGAGAGTGAGTTAGATGCAGTGGGGGAGGGAGGACAGTGCATGGTATGAGGGGATTTGGAGATAATTTCCTGTCGGATCTGTCAATTTTTTCTTTGAAGTAATTGGCCAGATCGTCAGCTCGGAGCTCCGTGGTTGGGGCCTGTACTCTTGGATTGAGTAGAGAATGAAAAGTGTCAAAGAGACGTTTCGGGTTGTTGGACAGTGAGGTGATGAGGGTGTTGAAATAGGTTTGTTTGGAGAGGTGAAGGGCAGTGTTGTATGTTCTAAGCATAAACTTAAAATGGATGAAATCTTCGTGTAGATTGGATTTTCTCCACAGACGTTCGGCGCACCTGGAGCACCGCTGCAGGAAACGTGTTTGCACCGTGTGCCAGGGTTGTTGCCATCTGTGTTGTGGTGTTCTATTTATAGGGGGTGCAAATTCATCCAGGGCACTTTGAAGTGTTTCATTGTAATGCTTCAATGCAGAATCAGGACATGAGAGGGAGGAGATAGGGGCCAATGAAGACTGCAAGTTCTTCAGAAGTTTCTGGGTGTTAATGGCCTGTATGTTTCTATAAGTCTGGACAGTGGGGGTGACCTGAGCAGCCTGGCAGTTCTTTATAGAGAATGAAAGAAGATTGTGGTCAGAGAGCGGGAGAGGGGAGTTTGCAAAATCATCCACTGCACAAAACCGAGAGAAGACCAAGTCGAGGGAGTTTCCGTCTTCATGCGTTGGAGAATTAGTAAGCTGCGAAAGGCCAAATGAGGAGGTTAGAGATAAAAGGTGAGTAGCAGATGGGGAGAGGGGAAGAGCAATGGGGATGTTGAAATCTCCCATGATGAGGGTAGGGATGCCACAGGAGAGAAAATGTGGAAGTCAAGTGGCAAAATGATCCAGGAACTGATGGGAGGGGCCGGGAGGACGATACACCACCGCCACTTGCATGGAGAAAGGGGTGTAGAGTCTGATGGCATGGACCTCAAAAGAAGGGAAGACAAGTGAGGGTACTTGAGGGATAACCTGAAAGGTACATTTTGGTGATAGGAGCAGACCAACGCCTCCACCAGCTCTATTGTCTGATCTTGGGGTATGAGAGAAGTGTAGCCCCCCGTATGAAAGAGCAGCAGCAGCGGTAGTGTCTGACTGCTGGATCCAGGTTTCAGTAAGAGCCAGGAGGTTAAGAGAATTAGAAAGGAAGAAGTCATGAATGAAGGAGAGTTTGTTACACACTGAGCGAGAATTCCAAAGTGCACAATTAAGAGAGACAGATGGCATGCAGGGAATATTAATAAGATTAGAGGGGTTTCTGAGTGTAGCAGTGGGGGGGTTTGACTTTCTATAACATGGGGGACCAGGGTTGGGAGCAATGTCTCCTGCGACTAGGAGAAGGAGGATAGAAAGAGTGAGCAGATGGTTAAGTGATTTGTGAGAGCGTCTCTGGTGTTGAATTGTGGGACTGCCTGGATCTGTGCAATTTAACAATGTGAAAAGAGCGTGAGTGCTATACATAGGAGAGGAAAGAAGCGAGGGGCCAATATGGATGGAGTGTGGAGAGTTAATGCCAGGGCGGTGGATGTGTGTGAATGCAGCGGCAAGGATATACATTACACAAATGCATATGGTATATATTTGTTGTACTCCAATTGTACCGGGAGTAGATGTATATAAATGTCTTACCTGTCTCCTGCCCTGTCTAACTGCCATGTTATAACTGCTAGAAGTACTTTGATACGTGTACTTCGATTACATGTGCATAAATGCCACCCCTGCATAAATGCTCCCCCTAACTATGTCTGAATATATAGGAGGTTAAGGCTAAGTTTTTTTTTTTTTTTTTTTGGCTCTCTCTTCTCGTTAATCAATCACACTAAATTGAGACACCAGGACCCAATAAAATGTTGTGGTCAAATAAACACATGTCCAGCACTACATGGATCATAAAGCACTTTGAAAAGTTTCTTGACCTCACAACATAAGGGGACAAGCAGAGTAAGTTGAAAAAAACTATATACCAGATATAAGTTTGCAGAGTTGAAAACACATAGATAGCATTCAGGATTAACTGCTTGCTGACATTGAATGGAGACACAGGAGTGGATTCAGAGCAGAGATTGGAAAAGCTGGTTACCAGATATAAGTTTGCAGAGTTGAAAACACATAGATAGCATTCAGGATTAACTGCTTGCTGACATTGAATGGAGACACAGGAGTGGATTCAGAGCAGAGATTGGAAAAGCTGGTTACCAGATATAAGTTTGCAGAGTTGAAAACACATAGATAGCATTCAGGATTAACTGCTTGCTGACATTGAATGGAGACACAGGAGTGGATTCAGAGCAGAGATTGGAAAAGCTGGTTACCTGTATGAAGAGAATAGAGATGCGTGTCACATTCATCCATGTTATAACTGCCAGAAGTACTTTGATACATGTACTTAGATTACATGTGCATAAATGCCACCCCTGCATAAATGCTCCCCCTAGCTATGTCTGAATATATAGGAGGTTAAGGCTGTATCTACAGCATTTCCTTGATCCACCCAATCAGTGATTCCATCATAGAAGGAAATTAAGTTCCTAAGTTCTGATATAGGGAAACGTATCCTGCCATTGTACTGGGGGCAGTGTGACTTTTTCTAATATGGGGGCACTGTGTCTGCCATTGTACTGGGGGCACTATGTCTACAATTGTACTGGGGACAAAGTGACATGTTCTAATTACTTTAGTGATGAGTGCAAGCTCTCATTACTCGAGTTTGCCTAGTTTGCAGTATGCAATGCTCGAGTGACATGTTCTAGTCCCTGCGGTTGCATGTTTTATGGGCCTTAGACAGTCACAAAACATGCGGGAGTTGTCTCTGTTTGTCAGGTAATGCCCGCATGTTTTGTGGCTGTCTAAGAGCCATAAAACATGTGACCGCAGGGACTAGAACATGTCACTCGAGCATCGGCAATACTCAGTGCATACCTGAGCAAACTAGGCAAACTCAAGTAATAGTGCTGATATTGGGGCACTGGTTTTTTTTGTGATATGGGGCACTGTGATTGCTGTTGTGTTGCGGACATTGTGGCTTGTTCTAATATGGGGGCACTGTGGCTTGTTTGGATAAGTGGGCATTGATTCTGGCATCGACGTGCACCGTGGCTTATTCTGATATGGGGGCACTTGCCGCTTCCTTCTCTTGCCAATATCCAGCACACAGTACATACATGACAACGGATAAATATTCTGCTGTTTACTACATTTTGCATCTTTTTTGTAAAGTACATCAGATAGATTCTACAATATTAGTCTTATGACATTTTATGAACCGCCCGCTGCTTCGAAAAAATCCATTCCAGACGCAGGTTCCCTGGTGGCGGCTGCTCCGCTCGCCGTGACTCATCGCTCCTTGCCTGCTAATAAAATGCTTTTTACCAGAGCCGTTAATATAGGGGGTTTTATCTTTGCTGTTTGAAAATCAATGTGGCTTCCCTCAATAAACCGTACAAAAGGCGAAATACAAAGAGCTCTCTTAGAGCGCCCATCTTCTGCTCATCCTCAGAAGCTCAGCCTGTCTTGCGCTCAATATCTTAATTTAAATCCATTTTTCCAGGGAGAGTTCAGCTCTGGAGCTGAATTCCTTCTTAGAGTTAAGTAGTGGATAAGGATTTGTTGCTAATGGCTCCTTAATGTCATTTCCTGCCATCAAGATTTATACTTTGTGTACACACAGGGTTAATGGGAAGGACATGTCACTCCTGAAGAAATCTACAATTCAGGACACAGATAATAAAAAAATGACTATAAAAATACACGAAAAGAAATGATCAGATCGAAACCGTAAAAAACTCCAGCTTATCTGCATTGTCTGTTGGAGTCAGAGGAAGTCTAAAATCCACCTGTTGTCTCCAGCTTAGCTGCATTGTATATGGTGTCTTGGTTAGTCTAAGATCCACTTGTACTGTCATAAGAAGCTCAGACGATGGTTCTGTCCCTCCCTAAAATGATGCGTTTTTCCTGAGATGCAGAAATGGTGGCAAAATTTCTGCGCCGAATACCTAACATGTGCACATACCCTTATAGTCTGCGAGATGGTATGGCACAGGCACTGGCGGGCACAGACATAAGAGAGCTCCTAAGTAAGAACAGAATACGAGCCCTTTGTAGTCCAATAGGTCATCATAATGCAAAATTCCACCTGGTTTGGGCGTGGTAGTGCCCCCCTTAACTCTTGGGCTCCTGTAAGTCTACACAGGTTGCATCAATGATCTGTCCACCTCTGGGAACAGGGTCCGACTGGTCCAACAGAGTACCAGAAGGTCTTTCATTGGGCCTGGACTCTTATCTTTGATGGGGCCCAAAAGTCAAATACTAATCAACACCATTAGTGGTCCATTCATTTATTTTTGTTACCATATGTGCAATTATAAATCAACTCTTTTTTTTTTGCCTACCGATGGTTGGCACATTGGTCAGTGCATTATAGGGCACTCTAATGTACTGGCAGGTTCCTTTTAAACGATACCATGACAGTAAGGTTAAAGAGGTTGTCCACTACTTTAACATTGATAACCTGTCATTAGGATAGGTCATCAGTGTCCAATCAGTGGGTGTGCGACATCCTGCACCTCTGCCGATCAGCTGTTCTAGGTGCCGATGCCGGTGAGAACTGCTCAGTTACGGAGCTGCTCAGTCTTCTGATAGTGGCTGCGGCTGGGTACTGCACATACGCCCACTATTGATTTGACTAGTGGGCGGATGTGTATGCCTCGGCCACTATGAGTAGACGGAGCAGATCCAACACCAAGAACTGTTGATCAGCGGGGGGTGCCAAGTATTAGACATTGATGACCTATCCTAAGGACAGGCCATCAATGATAAAGTAGTGGACAACATCTTTAAGTTTTGATGGCTTTGTTGTCCTTACATAGCTCCTTCTGGGAGAAGTGAAGTGGAATAGAATGGGTCGGAGATTCGGACGCCGCTCACGACTGCAATCTTTAAAAAAAAAGATAATTCCCAATTATTTTCCTTCTCATAAGTGATAAAATCTCGAGATCTGAACCAGGAACGTTTGGTTCCTGCAGTGAAGGCTCCTTGGCAGATATTCTTTCTCAGGCCTGGAGATGAATTTGAGACATAGTATTAGTCCTCAGCATCTCTGATTACTTCTCAATTCCCCATCTCTGGTGAGCTCCATATATCATAAGTTTGTCACACTATCATGATGTACAGAACCCTACAACAACCCTTCAAGTCACTCCCCGCTGCCGTCGCTCTACCGCAGTATGTATATCTTACTCAGATCTGACCGGCCACCAATTTATGCCAACTCAGACTTGGCAGAAGATTCAGCCAAAGATTAAAAAGGAGCAAAAATAAAAATAAATCAGAGTCCTGTTATCAGCACACATCTCTCTCAACTTCTTTCTCCCCAATTTCTGTACTTTGCAATACTATAGGTCTGCATAGAAGCTGCATACTGAAAACGGTAAGAGATTTTTAACATGTTTGGAAAATTACTGCTTATTTTAGATCCATTGCAGCAATGACTAAAAATATTATGGTAGTTGGAAAAATCTACAGAATCGTTTTATGCAAAATGTTTCCCAAACCGGTATCTGCAGTGTTAATATAGGAAGAGAGGAAAACGGCCAATGCTATATCCCGCTGCACAGTGTTAGTTAATCACTGCACTAAATATCCCTCAAAACCCTCCATCCCTGCCAGGACCCACAGGAAGGACTATTAATTATCAATGGCAGCACTCTGAATTATTAATAGATCCCCGTCCCGATGATGATTTATGACATGTAGGATCCTTAGTGGCCGAGCCGATCCCTGTACATCCCATACACTCGCTGGTAATCCCACTGCAGAGCCCATAATCCAACAGCTCTCATGGTGACTCAGTAAATACACGATATTCTACACTTGTACTGTTCTTGTTTTGTCTTCTACTCTAATCCAGAGCTGAGCTCACAATTGTCATCATTTTTAGTGACAGTAAAGTAGAAAAGGGTACGGCTCCTGTAAAGCAATGCAGCATGTCTTGTACTCTGATATCATCAAGAACCGTATTCAATATTCTTCTCATCACTTGTTCAATGGAAGACCAGCAAAGAACAGCGGTGAGGTGCGAGGTCTGGTGGTCAGACAGTGAATGGAAAATAAGCAGAATAGTGAGTGCAGCTATAGTGAGTGCAGCTCAGTGAGGCCGTACTAGGCCAAAGGCCATAAGGGGAGGCCATCATGACAAAGTTGAGAGGGAGAGAAGAAGCTGCAGTTGTTGGTTTGGGAGGTGTAGTGTAAGGGGTTAATTTAGTGAGTTGTGCTGAGCGGGGCTGGGTTTATTAAAAGGGAGGGTCAGTAAAGGGGGGAAGGGGTCAGGGGACATGGGTATAAATAGGGGGAGCCATCTTACAGAGGCAACCATTTTAGGTACCCCTCAGTAACTGTAGGAATCTGTGAGGTACCTACTTTCATGGAGATCGAGTCCGTTCTTCAGAGGCTGAGGGACGCCGTGGGTTCCTGGGGCGCAGGATGGCTGCAGGCTTCTGTTCAGGGCCTGCTTCAGGGGGTGGCGGGGTCCCCTCAACCCCAGCCCGAGGGACGCCGGCCTCGGAGAGCAAGACCTCCGGAGCGCCTCAGTCCAGAGCCCACCCCTCGGGTCCGGCGCCGCATTAGGAGCCCCTCTAGGGACCCTCCGGCACAGGCGGCGAGCTGCAAGCCCACAAAGAGCCGGGAGGAATCCTGCTACGTGACAGGGCCTGCATCAGGGGGGGAACCGGCCTCCCCCTCTTCATCTCCAGCAGCGGGGACTCAGGATCCAGTCAGAGGTACGGCGGGAGCCCACCCAAGAAAGGGCCCCGCTCAGTGTCGGCAAGGGGAGGTGAGTAGGCAGAGGCCTACGGCGCAGGCCTCTCGGCAGAGAAGCGGCGGTGAAGACAGGAGCCGTAGCCCCACCCACCAGCAGGGACCACAGGCAGCCGGATCATGCGGCACGCTAGGCCACGACATGGAGGCGGCGGGGCTGCAGCCTGGAGCAGCACCTGCTCAGCGGGGGACAGCGGAGGAACAGGGGGGACGGAGGCCAAGTTCATCGGCGCTTCAGTGCGGCAGTCAGGGTAGCGGTGGCTCCGCCCACCCGCCTCTGACAGCGGCACTTTACAGGAGCTGCGAGCAGCACAGGGCTGGCCCGGGGGGGAGGGTTGGGTGTGCTGCAGTCATGTGAGCTCGGTGGGAGCCTGGGATAACGGGCAGCACTCGGTTTGCTCAGGGGGATGGGGCTACGGAGTTGTGACAGGCAGGGGGGTGCAAGAGGAGCTCAAACATGCGGGCAGCATCCAGTTGGCCTAGGGGTCGGCTACGCGGGTACGGGCAGCTTAGGGGTATTCCAGGGCAGCGGGTTGCAGTCGGGTACGTTCGAGGGTAGTGGGGGAGGCGGTTTCAGTGGACATCATATCGCAGAAGGACACCGGGATGTCGGGCAGCAATCGGCTGGCCCATCAGTGAACAGTACAGAACACGGGATGGCATTGCATAGTCGATCGAGTGGAAGTGGTGCAGTGTCGTCACATCTGGATTCTGGATCTTCGGCTGCTGGGCCCACAGCACCCAGGCAGCCAGGTGAGGCTTTTCATGATCCTAATATTTTGCCTTCTATGTCTTCTCTTGAAAGTACCGGTACTGTTGGGTCATCAGGCGAGTTTAGCAGGGGTATGGGGTCCTTCTTACATGGCCTGTGTGATCTAGTTCGCCGGTGGGATTCGCGGGGTGGGGTTTCACCTACTTTAGCATGGCTGGGTGGTAGTAGGGACACTGGGCAGGGACAAGTAGTTCCCCTGCCAGGCTCGGTTTCAGGGGTGAGCACGGTCGGTTCGACGAGTAATGCAGCAGCGACCATAGAGGAAGGAGGGATCCAGAATACAGGAGCCTTGCCAGTAGAGGTTGGGGAAAAATATAAGGAGGAAGCAAGCAAGGTTGATGACACAGCCAAGGGTGAGGTGTATGTCTTTTTTGATGGCCCCCTAGGATCGCACCTGAAGCAGGAAGTTAGGGAGAAAATATGGAAAGGGGAGTATGCGGAGATATTTTCCTTGCTTCCTTTGGAGCGTTTCAACCTAGATAGGGTAAGGAGGGATGACAGCAAGAAAGAAGACGAGGAGAGGAGGAGGTTCCATTTAATCCCCAGAACCTTTTCCAATTGGCTGCAAGCTTTTGCTATATTAGCTAGCATAACTGGGGAGAAAGCTCTAGACAATTGTTTGGGCCTTTTTTGTTACATGGATGCAATTGGGGAAGCATATAGGGTTTATGGAGGACAGGGTTGATTGAGGTACGACAAACAGTTTCGTCAAAGGAAAGCGGTGCAGCCCAGCATTCGTTGGGAGCACAAGGACATAGCTTTGTGGATGAGGGTGATGACCCCACCTAGAGTGGGCCAGAGTTCTCAGTGGTTTCAGGGGGGCACCGGGGGTTCAGGACAGTCAGGACACTCGGTGTCGATGCAGAAAGGACTGTGTTTTTCCTTTAATGACAGCACTTGTAGATTCGGAGCGAAATGTAAATTCAGGCACGAGTGTTCCTCTTGCGGAGGCAGTCATGGTTCATCAAAGTGTTTTAAGGTTAGGAGGAACAGAGGGGCAGATAATGTTGAGAAAAGGAGTGACGCCAGTTCGGCTGGAAGAGATGGAGCACTTCCTAAATAGGTATACCAACAAAGCAGGATGGTTTTAGAGACGGTTTTAAAATTCCTTTCGTTGATGTTAAGGCGAGATTTGAAATCGGCATTGCAGTTTCCGGAGGTTGTGTCAGAAAAGTTAGCTAAGGAAGTTTCTTTGGGTAGAATGGCAGGCCCCTTTGACTCAGTTCCATTGGCTAATTTGAAAGTTTGCCCGTTGGGGGTGGTTCCAAAAAAGGAATCTAACAAGTTCAGGCTCATTCATCACCTCTCCTTCCCGAAAGGCTCTTCTTTGAATGACGGGATTGACCCACAGTTATGTTCGGTGATATATACATCTTTCGATTCGGCCTTGGAGTGGGTTCGTTTGTGCGGAAAGGGGGCGCTATTAGCTAAAACTGACATTGAGTGGGCTTTTCGATTGCTGCCAGTTCATCCGGATAATATGCATTTGCTCGGTTGTTTTTGGGATGGAGGTTTTTATGTAGATCGTTGTTTGCCCATGGGGTGTTCGTTGTCCTGTGCTTATTTCGAGGCATTTAACACGTTTTTGGAATGGACTGTTCAGGAGATCTCGGGTTTGATATCATGTATTCATTACTTAGATGATTTCTTGTTTATCGGTTCAGCTCACAGTACTGACTGCTCGTTGTTGTTGCGTACTAAGGAGAATATAGCTAAACGTTTTGGGGTTCCTTTGGCACCAGACAAGACAGTGGGCCCAGTTACCTCCTTGAGTTTCCTTGGTATTGATATTGATTCTCTAAAAATGGAATGTAGGTTACCTGAGGATAAAGTGTCGGACATGCGGTTAGAAGTCCAACGGGTCAGCCGTTTGAAGAAAGCAACATTGCGGGAAGTACAGTCCCTACTAGGTAAATTGAATTTCGCCTGCCACATTATGCCTATGGGGAGGGTGTTTTGTCGCAGGTTTTCTTTGGCGACGGTCGGGATTAGTTCTCCAGGACACTTTATCAGACTAAGGAACTTCACAATGATTTGAAAGTTTGGTCTCTCTTTTTGGATTCTTACAATGGTTGATCCATGTGTATTGCACCAGTTTTGTCGGCCGAGGAGCTAGGTCTTTTGGTGGGTCTAGCAGATGGTAACGGTTTTTGCTTATTTTTCCGAGGAGAATGGCTTGTGGAGTCTTGGCCATGAACCTGGAAGGGGAAAGGTTTGTCTTCAAATCTGGTTGCTCGTGAGATATTTCCCATAGTTGTCGCACTGTCGTTATGGGGGTCTAGAATTCAAAACAGGAAGATTTGTTTTTGGTGTGAATCGATAGGAGCGGTTAGGGCCCTGAACTCATTATCTTCTGCTGATTGTGATGTTGTGAAGTTGCTACAGCATTTGGTATGGTTAGGATTGTGTAATAATCTGTGGGTTGTGGCAGAGGTTTATCTTGGTGTCTCGTTCCCTATTCTGGAAGCTCTTTTTACTTCGCAGTGGGTCCGTTTTTGGGAATTGGCACCGCAGGCCGCGGTAGGAGGGCTGAGTTGTGCAGCGGAGTTATGGAACCTCCCGTTAATGCGGTAAGGAAATTATTATCCAGATCTTTGTCAGTAGGTACCTGGGCTCACTATAGGAAATCTTGGAGTGTTTGGGAAGAATCGAAGGCTTCCTTGAATGACGAGTTGGACGAGGAAATTAAGTTATTGATGCTGGTGGGTCACAGTTGGGAGTCAGGTTGGTCGGTTCCAAAAATTAATAATTTTATGTCCGGTTTAGCATTTGGATTTAAGTTTAGAGGTTTACGAGATTTAACAAAAACCTTTTTGGTATTACAAGCGGTTAAAGGTTGGAGGAAAGGTTGGAAAGTGTTAGGCTGGAGTCACACACAACGATTAAAAAATCGGTCCGATTTTAACGGTCTGAAATCGCACAAAGGTTTCTTCACCATGGCTCCGTCTGTGATCCGATTTTTCAGCGTAGAACCGATTTTATTCGCATGTAAGCATCCATTTGGCATCCATCTGCCGAGATTTTATCGCAGACTTGCAAAATGGACATCTAATGGAGCCCTATGACAGGTTTTCAAACACAAAGGAAAGAATAGATATAGACACATAGAATACATATATATATATATATACATATATATATTGGTCAGCAGCCTCCAACTTACCTGGATGGTGGGGCACCACACCTCAGGATGCGATTGGTAGGCCACGCGCACGGACTAGGTCTGTGCAAAGAGTCTCTCCGTAGGCGAGGAGAAGGCCCCAACTGCAGCGAGGCAATGGAAGCTGTGGGCGGCGATGAACAGGCCACAACCAAAGATGGAGGCGGGGCGGCAGTGGGCAGGCCGCAACCACAGGCTCAAGTGGCGTATCAGCGGCCGCGGGAGACACCGGGCAGGCCGCAACGGGCTGGAGTACAGCGGCAGTGGCTGAAGACAACCGTGGGCGGGTCGTGGGCCCAATTAGGAGAGGGGCGACAGTCTCTTGCTGGTAACCTCGGTACCTCCACTCTGAAGGCCACCGTAGATCTCCCTGCTGCTGATCTCTCCACTGATCGCTATCAGTCACTCTGGCTTTGTCACACCCCCACAGTCTCTTTCTCTGTGTCTGGTGTACTACCAACTGACTTCCCGGCGCGCTCCCTGCCCCTCTATACTCGCCCCTCCCCTTGCTTTCCTGTCACTTTCAGTAGCTCGCTCTCCTCTGCTGTCCCCCGGGTACCATTTCTCTAGGAACCCAGATGGCGATCTCCTTGGTTCCGGCCCACTCTACGAGGGTCCTCCTCCCTACACTCCTCCATCCTGTAAGCTCGCCAGTCCTTGGGCGAGGGCCTCAGTATATTGAGATTGGTCTGTAGGGGTATCAATTTTTGTTGACATATGAACTGGTCTTGCTCGTATCGTTCGGGGGGGTTGCCGGCTGTTGACCGCTCGGAGCGTCTTAGTTCAACTGGGGTGAGGTCTTCCGGGGTGGTGGACGGTGGTGGGCTAACTGTGTCAGTTGGCTTATCATTGAGTGGAGGGCCTCTGGAAGTTGGAGGAAAGTCTTTGTCGGCGTCCGGGTCCCAAAACACGGGTAGCGGTTCAGAGGCCGGAGGGACAGGTTTCGGTTGCTTCGGGTCAGTGGAAATACACGGGCGTAACATATTACGATGCACAATGAGGGTAGGCAGCATTTCATCTTTCTCAGGTCGTATTTCGTACACAGGTCCTTCAGGATTAATGCGGCGTAGGACCCGATAGGGACTCTCTTCCCAGCGCGGTTCCAGTTTGTTCTGGGGGCGTTGATCTAGCACAAGTACACGGTCCCCGCTTTGGAGGTGGGGAGGTGGAGTTGTATTCTTTCCCAGGTGTTCCAAATCTCGGAGTTTAGCACGTACAATTTGATGAAGAGTTTGCAGCCGGTGACGGTGATTTCGGACCCAAGATGATACTCCGGTCCAGGGCTGAGGCTCTTTGGGGTCCAATTCCACCTCCGTGATTCCTTTGTCCTCTCGTCCGAACAACAGAGAGTAGGGGGTGTAGCCAGTAACTCGATGTACTCAGTTGTTATAGACCCATACTAATTCAGGAGCATATTCGGGCCAACGGGCCTTCTTGTCACTCTCCAGAGTACGCAACATTTGGATTAATGTCCAATTAAATCGTTCACAGGCCCCGTTTTCTTGCGGGTGGTATGGTGCGGTCGGGGATTTGTCAATCCCATAGAGATGGTGTAGTTCTTCCATAACTTTTCCCAAAAAACATGCTCCCTGATCGGAATGTATTCGTTGGGGGCTGCCGTATACTTGTATGAAGTTTCTGCAAATTGAGGAGGCGGAGACTCTGCGGTCTGGTCTCGAGTCGGGGTGACCACAGTGAACTTAGTGAAATGATCCACCATGACGAGGCAGTGTTCATACCCCTGGAGTGTGGGACCAATGGTCAGGTAATCTACCGTCAGGAGCTCAAGGGGTGCTGAGGTCACGATTGTCTGTACTGAGGCTCGCTGAGCGGGCGGTTTGGCTAATTCACATAGGCGACAGGTCCGGCAAATTTCGTCCACAACAGTCGGCAAGCATGGGTGGTAAACTCTCTGTTGCAACCATTGCAAGGTCTTTTTAGCTCCAAAATGAGCCCCTTTTTCATGGGCCTCTCGAGCCAGTTCATAGAGTTGGGCTCCGGGCGTAACCACCTGCCAAAATGTCATGAAGGTTGTTTGTGATGTTATTTTACGGTACAATAGTCCCTTTCAGAAAACCAACCTCTCCCATTGTCGCAACATCAGTGACATGTCTTGAGTCAAAGTTTGTCGTTGGGAATCAGTGGGTAGTTGGGCAGTCCAACTTCTTAGTCTTCTTGTTGCTGTTGTATACACTTATCCCGAGATTATTCCAGTATGCCCTTTGGGGTCTCTGGGGAAGATACTTTTTGGGTGGCAGCTGTGAGCACGGCAGCGGTGAGGGCGAACGGTATCTCTTCCCCTTCTAATTCGTCGTCTCGATTCTTTCCTGGGATTGTTTGTCAAAACCTGGAGAGGGCGTCAGCATGGACATTCTCGACCCCTCTTTTGTAGATGATTTTAAAGTTGAACTTCGCCATCCGGGCCACCCATCGTTGTTCCAGAGCCCCCAATTTGGCGTTTTCCAAATGGGCCAGCGGGTTGTTGTCGGTCCGCACCACTACCTCGGAGCCCGCTAGGTAATCTGCGAATCGCTCCATCATGGCCCACACCACTGCCAGGAGCTCGAGCTTAAAGGAACTGTAATTGTCAGGGTTGCGCTCGGAGTCATGGAGTGAGAGGCTTCCATAGGCGATCACTCTCTCCCGGCCATCTTGAATTTGTGACAACACAGCCCCCAGCCCGTGAAGACTCCCATCAGTGTGTAGGATAAACAGTTGCGAGAAATGTGCATAGGCCAACACTGGAGCATCCGAAAGCACAGCCTTGAGGTCTCGGAAGGCCTCTTCCTGAGGTTGTTGCCACTGGATTTTCAGTCCATTTGCCCCAGCGGGAGCCCCCTTCAGCAGGTCATGCAGGGCTCGAGCTCGACATGCAAAATTCTTTACGAAGCGACGGTAGTATACGGCCAACCCCAGGAATGCCCACAGAACTTTTATCATCTCGGGGGTAGGCCATCCCTGAATAACAGCAACCTTTTCCCGAGATGGCCTCACACCCTCTGCCGAGACGACATGGCCCAGATACTCAATCTGGGAGCGAAATAGGTGGCATTTCTGGGGTTTTACCTTCAACCCGTACTTTTGCAACCGGCCGAGCACCTGTCCCAACCGCTTTAAGTGGTCCTCAAATGTGGCAGCATAGACGATGATATCATCCAGGTATATCAACGTGGCCTCAAAATTGAGATCTCCCAGACACCGCTCCATCAACCGCTGAAAGGTTCCCGGGGAGTTGGCCAGTCCAAACGACATTCGATTGAACTCAAATAGTCCCATAGTTAGTATGAACGCCGTCTTGGCCCTATCTTCTGTCATGGGCACCTGCCAGTACCCACTAGCCAGGTACATAGTCGAAAAATATGTCACCTTTCCCAAGGCAGACAAGGATTCTTGTATGCGGGGCAGTGGGTATGAGTCTTTAATAGTGCAAGCATTCAGCTTTCGATAATCTACACAGAATCGTAATGTACCATCTTTTTTATGGACCAACACAATGGGGGGCTGCCCAGGGGCTTTGGCTTTCCCGTATCACCCCCTTTCCCAACATTTGGGCCAACAAAGTTTTCACCTCTTCATAGAATTGTGGTTGGTATCATTCACGGATGGGGGCCGCCCCGCCGTTGGGATTTCATGAGTGATGGCAGTGGTACACCCAAAATCTTCCTCATGACTAGCAAATACCTCATGGTACTGTCCGAGCAATGTTTTTATCTGTGAGAGCTGGGCTGGAGTTAACCCGGAGAGCTCGGCTTGCATCTGTTCCAGGATGTTTCGACCCTTCTCCTGAGCCAAGACTTCGGTGGCCTGTAGGGTTCGAATCATTACTTCCCAAGAATTCTTGGATTGTACTCCCAATTGAACCGCAGGAGCCGGCAGCACTTCTTCTAAAGGCCTTACTAGCTTGGCCAGCTCGTTCTGCACTTTCAGGACGATGTCTCGGTCTTCAAGGTTGACGCAGCGCACCAGGACGGTCCCTTTTTGCACTGTAGTCAGGGAATGGGCCACCAGTATGCCAGGAGGCAAACTCTCCGAGTAGCATGGCTCCACCTGCATCTCCACGCCCTCCAAGGGTATCGAGGCTCGAATTGGCAGGGCCATCACAGTTTGCCTGGGAGGCAGCACAAGCAGGGGAGCCGCTAGACGATGACTTTGCCCAGAGCCTCGCCTTCCTGGCAGTCCTGATGTACCTGCGCTTCCCGCACCAGCTGCTGGAATACCTGTCCCTGGGCCGTGCGAGAACCCCACTGCTTCAGGATCTTATGCGTAGGATCATTGAGGAGCAGGTTGCCGAACTCCCGTAGTATGTTCATGCCTAGGATGACTGGATGCTGCTTATCAGGTTCTCCTTGAGTCAGTATCACCCCTCTGCGACCAAGGGATTTACCGCACAACGTCACCTGTACCCACACCACCCCGGCAACCGGAACCGGTAGTTGATTGGCGGCTACTAGTCTGATCATGGGCCCCCACTGGGGTCTCACTGCCTCAGGGAAATTTTGTCAAAAATTAGTTGCGGGCATCGTGGTTACTTGTGACCCCGTGTTCACCAGGCACCGGATGGCCCGGCACTCCATTTCTGCCCAAACCACCGGACATCTTGCGACCAAATCTTCAGGAATTCCACCACCTCTAGTTGTGGTTTTTGGCTCCGAGCGCTGTCCCCCCAGCCCGGAGCCCTCTAGATTAACGGCCGCCAGGGTGGGTATTTCCCATGCCGCGGACACTCTCGGGCGAAGTGGCCAGGTTCTCCGCACTCATAACACTGGGCCTGCGCAGACCGCCCACCCGTGGAGAGTGGGACCCCCAGGGGCCAGGATTAAAACTAGGCTGTCCAGTCCCGGACTCAGTCCTTATCTTCACTTCGGCCAACTCGAACTTGATGTTCCTCTACTCTTGTTTCATCTCTTCCACCCATTGAGGCTCCTCAACTACGTTCACGGAAGCCTCCACACTCCGCACCTTCCCCACGGGGACCGCCATACCCTGCTCTTGCTCTAGAGCCCATGCTTGACTTCCCACATCTGAAAAGTCTATATGGGGATTCATTCTGATCTGCTCCCTGTAATGCCTGTTTTATTAACGGGTCTCGCAGTCCAGTCACCAGTAGGTCAAGTAGGGTAATGTCAATAGGTCCTACCCCTACTCCATGCTTTCTTTCAACAGCCATATGCAATTCTTGGAGGACATTCATATATTGGGTGATAGTCTCCCCCTCTCCCTGCATTCGACTGAACAACCGGGTCCTTAATTCTCCCACATTAGTTGGGTCCCCATGGGTCTGTTCTACTATCTGCAAAACCTTATCAAAGGTGTGGCGGTGTTGCAGGGGCTTTAACATCACTGACCTCCGAACTTCCCCGTCTAATGCCATGAGAGCTAATTCAGCTTCCAGGTCAGGAGTCATTGGCTGCATCCGAAAGACTCCCCGCATCCACTCTGTCCAGCTCCATAACATAGTATTGGAGCTGGAAAACGTAGGCAGGTTGTTCATCATAACCCCCAATGAAATGCGGGAACGGGGGCCCTCATTATCTGTAGAGTTCACAGCCCTGCCCTGGTCTGGGGCACCATTGTCCACGCTCGGAGACTGCATCCTGCCGACTACGCCAAATGTAGGTAACAGCAGTTTCACAGGATGCAGTGACGAGACACGAGACTGAGTGTTGTTTTGGAAAGCATCGTTTATAAAGTGGAGCCAATGGGGCTATACTGAACAACCAAAAAGGAGTAACACTAACTGTCCTCGCAGGGACTTAACAACAATAACAACACTTTTCTTTTAACGAGAATGCAACTAAGCCGACAAGGCCGGATATTATGGGGCCATGAAACGGCCAACCACGGGTCCTTATTTCCTAAAGTCAACTTATTCTTCCTGACGTCCTCGGTGTCACTGGAGTGGCTGCTTTGGTATTGCTGATGTGGCTGCTTTGGTGTTGCTGATGTGGCTGCTTTGGTGTCACAGCCGCTGGGCCCAGCTGTCGAAAACTGCAGTAGTCTTCAGGCATCTCAACACCCAAGAGAAGTTGGGGCACAACAGGCCCTAAGGAAGTCTTTTGTTGCGGTAACCCCCTGTAGCCACAGCAGGGTCCCGTTCACTAGCGAGTGAGAAGTTGGGGCACAACAGGCCCTAAGGAAGTCTTTTGTTGCGGTAACCCCTTGTAGCCACAGCAGAGTTCCGTTCACCAGCGAGTCCACGGGAACTCCAGTCCCCCCAAGCGGGGTAGTGACGCAGTCTAGAAGAGTGGCGGTTGGTAGGCCACGTGCACGGACTGGGCCTGTGCAAACAGTCTCTCCGTAGGCGAGAAGCAGGCCCCAACTGCCAACTGCAGCGGGGTAATGGAAACTGTGGGCGGTGATGAACAGGCCGCAACCAAGGACAGAGGCGGGGCGGCAGCGGGCATGCCGCAACCACAGGCTCAAGTGGCGTATCAGAGGCCGCAAAAGACACAGGGCAGGCTGCAACGGGCTGGAGTGCAGCGGCAGTGGCTGAGGACAACCGTGGGTGGGTCGCGGGCCCAATTAGGAGAGGGGCGACAGTCTCTTGCTGGTAAGCTCAGTACCTCCTCTCTGAAGGCCGCCGTAGATCTCCTCCCTGCTGCTGATCTCTCCACTGATCGCCGTCAGTCACTCTGGATCTGTCACACCCCCACAGTCTCATTCTCTGTGTCTGGTGTACTACCAACTGACTTCCTGGCACACTCCCTGCCCCCTTTATACTTGCCCCGCCCCTTGCTGTCCTGTCACTTTCAGTAGCTCGCTCTCCTCCGCTGTCCCCCGGGTACCGTTTCTTTAGTAACCCAGATGGCGGTCCCCTTGGTTCCGGCCTTGACACTCTTCGGGGATCCTCCTCCCTACACGTACACAGTGATTCCACCAGCAGAATAGTGAGTGCAGCTCTGGAGTATAATACAGGATGTAACTCAGGATCAGTACAGGATAAGTAATGTAATGTATGTACACAGTGACTCCACCAGTAGAATAGTGAGTGCAGCTCTGGGGTATAATACATGATGTAGCTCAGGATCAGTACAGGATAAGTAATGTAATGTATGTACACAGTGACTCCACCAGTACAATAGTGAGTGCAGCTCTGGGGTATTATACAGGATGTAGCTCAGGATCAGTACAGGATAAGTAATGTAATGTATGTACACAGTGACTCCACCAGCCGAATAGTGAGTGCAGCTCTGGAGTATAATACAGGATATAACTCAGGATCAGTACAGGATAAGTAATGTAATGTATGTACACAGTGACTCCACCAGTAGAATAGTGAGTGCAGCTCTGGGGTATAATACAGGATGTAGCTCAGGATCAGTACAGGATAAGTAATGTAATGTATGTACACAGTGACTGCACCAGCAGAATAGTGAGTGCAGCTCTGGAGTATAATACAGGATGTAACTCAGGATCAGAGCATTATAAGTAATGTAATGTATGTACACAGTGACTCCACCAGGAGAATAGTGAGTTCAGCTCTGGGGTATAATGCAGGATGTAATTGTCATGAGCACCGCACTGCACTTGCTCACTGAGCCAGTGCGCGTGTCCTGAGTACAAAAACAGTGCTCAAAGATACCTGTGGAGCGGGACAGCAGCGGTGATGATGCATGCATCAAACTATCAGGACCTGAAGCATGTGACTGCTGGGGGCGTGACATAAGCTCCACAGAGCTAGGAACTGCAGGGAAACTCCTAGAAAGGTAACTATGGGACAAGTTGCCAAGGGGCATAGACAGGGACGTAAACCAGATCAAGCCGGGTCAAAGCATGAGATAGCAGGACAGTACCAAAGGGTTAGACAGAGCAAATAGTCAGGACGTAGCAATAGATCAGAAAACCAGAACGGGCAATGGACGGTACAATAGGGACAAACTGTAATGGAGTAACAATAGCCAAGCCAGGAGGTCAGAACCGGAGAAGACAATAGTACCAAAACGAGAGATGGAGTACAGAGTGAGGGGACAGACCGGGTCATACACGGGAATCAAACAAGCAATGCAGTATACATGCACACCAGGGGGGTCAGACACACAGCCAGAATAACAGTATAGCAGACAGGGAATCCTAGTCCTAGTGAGTATAAATACCCCTCCCAGATCCAAAGAGAGGCTGGCAAAGTTAACCCTGTGAGAACAGGACATTAACCATGTCCTAACCATGACAGTAATGTAATGTATGTACACAGTGACTGCACCAGCAGAATAGTGAGTGCAGCTCTGGAGTATAATACAGGATGTAACTCAGGATCAGTACAGGATAAGTAATGTAATGTATGTGCACAGTGACTGCACCAGTAGAATAGTGAGTGCAGCTCTGGAGTATAATACAGGATGTAACTCGGGATCAGTATAGGATAAGTAATGTAATGTATGTACACAGTGACTCCACCAGCAGAATAGTGAGTGCAGCTCTGGGGTATAATACAGGATGTAGCTCAGGATCAGTACAGGATAAGTAATGTAATGTATGTACACAGTGACTCCACCAGCAGAATAGTGAGTGCAGCTCTGGAGTATAATACAGGATGTAACTCAGGATTAGTACAGGATAAGTAATGTAATGTATGTACACAGTGACTGCACCAGCAGAATAGTGAGTGCAGCTCTGGAATATAATAGATAATATAACTGCGGATCATTGCAGGATAAGTAACCGTAATATACAAATTGTCTCTTCAGAGAGGAAGAGGACTTGAACACTTGTGACACCTATTCGATGTAACAATTCTAAAAGTCAATATTGACCAATTGTTGGGATGTCAGCCATCTATCAGCCTCCGCCCCAATGACGTTTTGCTTGAGTATCCCAGCATGCACTGGGATTATCAAACTAAGCATCGTCAAAAAAGAAATAGTAAGAACAATAATGCAGTGACATAGTGTAGTAAGAGAAGGATAGGGACATTTTAAATAAAGTATAATAGAAAATAGATTAGTTTATGGCATTTAATAGATAGGAATTTCATTGAAGATTATTGTGTTTCAGACTACCCTTTTAAGTCAAATATTGCTAGATTTGAAGGATTTTATATCCTTGGCTTGGTCAAAACTGATTTTTTATTTTACATGAGACCAGGCTAGCCAAATTTGGCAGCCGTGCTTAAAGGTACAAGAGAATGGAGACTTGGGCTTTCCTATTGGTCTCTTGCGGCCAAGTAGTTAAGAGGCGGTTCATTTTACTGCACCGCTTGAATGTCGACAGGTTATTGAGCTAGGAATAGGGAGGTGCCTGATTTCAGATGTCCTCATGAAGGGACAAGATCTTTGTTTAATCAACATCTAGGGTCTCCAATCTAAGTAGGACAGGAAATGTCTCTATGAGGATCAAGACCTGCTTTTTTTTACAAGTTGGCAGGTTCTCTTTGGTGGGGGCTTCAACATTATCATGAACCCTGAGATTTAGGAAGTTCCAGAGACAAGTTGATTTTTTAGATTGTCACACTTATTAGTATAGCTCGCCTGGCGGATGTCCACATCCAGCACACCCCAGGACACAAAGGATTCTCCTATCATTGAAGTAACTGCAGGTCCAGAATAGACAGGTTTTGTTTAAAGGAGGAAGCTGTCTCTTCAGCAATTGTTTAATTTTGTTTTCTCTGAATTTTACAAAGCCCCCCATGAGATCGGAAGAGTCATTTGAAGGTTCAGTTTGTCTCTTTAGGATGAATGCGTAGATGAGACAGTTTTTTCAGGATTATTTTTTAGCTGGATTGTGGGAAGAACCTGTCACAGGTTTACCGCGAGGGGGCCATAAGATGGAAGCATCTGATTTCACATGCTCCTGCACTGATTTGAAGCATGTCGCCTTCATATTAAATGGTACAGGTTTCTGTTGGCAGTGCAGGGGTTAAACTGTTTTGCTTGGATGATTTCAGCTGTTCAGTATTGGCCACTCCCCTCTGCTATATATACTAACCTCTAGCAATCTGGATTGCCAGTGTTAAGTCTTGTACTGCCTGATGTAGAGTGGAGGCATCAGTGGTTGGTAGAGTACTTTGGAGTATTGTTCTATTACTGTTGCTTGGAGTTTTAGGCAGTTTGGAAATCCTGCTCCTCTCCTATTTTGATTACACTACTCTTCTCCCAGGTGTTCTCCCCTGTTGTCTGTGAGTGCATATTTGTATGATTGGTATTTTTTCTTTATCCCTGTATGTTCTTCCTTGTATGTCTGGTTTGTGAATATTCATACACTATATACACATATACCGTATTTTTAGCTTTGTAAGACGCACTTTTTTTCCCCAAAATTTGGGGGGAAAATAGTGGTGCGTCTTACAATGCAAACATACGTTTTTTGTGCTGCCGCTGCGGGTGTCCGTTACTTGCCGCCACTGCGCTGGGTCCTCCGGGTGCTGCCTCCGCGCTGGGTCCCCCGGTGCCTGCCGCTGGGCTCTGTCCCGTGCTGCGTGGGGGGGCTCTGCCATTCCATCCATGCCTGTGCGGTGGCTTGCTTTCTGGAAAATGGCCACCGCGCAAGCGCAGATGGAGATCTCGGCACTGAAATCTCATCTCCCGAGATTTCATTGCCGAGATCTCCAGCTGCGCTTGCAGGGTGGCCATTTTCCAGGAAGCAAGCCACCGCACAGGCATGGATGGAACGGCAGAGCCCCCCACGCAGCACGGGACAGAGCCCGGTGGCAGCACTCGAGGGACCCAGCGCGGCGGCGGCAGCACCCGGAGGACCCAGCGCGGTGGCGGCAGCACCCTGGGGACAAAGTGGGCGACAGCAACCCGGGGACAGACTGGTAAGCAATAAGATGCCTGGATTATAAGAAGCACCACCATTTTATTAAAAAAACATTTTTTCCTATTTTTCTCCTCAAAATTTGGGGTGCGTCTTATAATCCGGAGCGTCTTATAAAGCGAAAAATACGGTACTATTCACTTTCCTGAGTCGAGTAGGAGGACAGATAAAGGGCTGATTCAGTAATTCAGCAAGGTACATGGTCCTGGCAAATTCACCATCAGAAGTAATTCGGGAAGCAGGGATAGCTAGGGCGCCCCTAGGGTTAGGGGCTGGCAAGGAGCCCGTGGCCTCTGGTAATCTGACAACAGAGTCATGACAGTAATACTGGCCCATGCTGTTTTTTGATCCATCATGAATCCTATTACTACTCTGGCTGGGCAACTACAGCAGCTCAGCCTGGAGGTGGCAGATCTTCACGCTGCTGTTACACAACACTCAAACATGGCTGGTCTGGGGACCACTAGTCCCAGGCAGCCCCAGGTGGAGCCAAAGATCATTTTTCCTGACAGGTTCTCTCGGGGGTGTGCAAAATTTGTTGCTTTCAGGGAGGCCTCTAAGCTTCACTTTAAATTGTATCCTCACTCCTCTTGAACTGAATAGCAATGGGTGGGTATCAGAATTTTGCACCTTCATGGTGACCCTCAAGCCTGGGCATTTTCTCTCTTGGCTGACTCTTAGTCACTATGGTTGGTTGAGGAATTTTTTCAGGTGCTCAGTCACATATACAACCGACCCCGACCATGTCTCCTCGTCCGAGTCTACACCATGTCAGGTTCGGCAGGGAGACTGGCCGGTAGAGTATTGCTTCGAGTTTCGGAGGTGGTACACCAATACTAAGTGGAATGACCCCGCACTCCATAGCCAGTTCTATCAAAGTTATCTGTAAGGTGTAAGGCAGTGACCCCTGTTACAGCTAGGGGGCATGGTATGTGCTCCTCAGGATGCACACGGAGGCATGATTGTGATGGTGAAATAGTGACCAGCATGATTGTAAATGGCCGGTATGTGTCACAGAGGGCCTTTGCGCTGTAAGCCCCAAAATGATATTGCAATGCTGGGACTTGTGGTTCCATGAGTTTATTTACTGTACCTATAAGGTGGCTTATAGGGCTAGTCGGAGAGCTGGGTGGAATCGGCTAACCACACATACACCTCCCACATATGGGGGTGGTTTGGGATATATAATGTGACTGAGGTCTGGTCACATGGAGGAGGATATGAACCTGAGTGGTCAGAGTGCAAGGTCCTAGAAGCCTGTGTGTAACTTCCTGAAGAGCACATCGTGAGGCCCTAGACCTGGAAGCCTGTGTCTTGGAAGTTGCTGACTTCCTGAAGAGCGCATGGGGAGGCCCTGGACTCGGAGGCCGGTGTGTTGGGAGGTCCTGGGAGTAGGATCAGATCCCTGACTAGCACCCGGTGAGGCCTGTGTGTTGGAAGGTCCTAGGAGTTGATGGACTTCCTGAATAGTACCCGGCGAGGCCATGTGTGAGCAGAGTCTGTGGCGGTCCAGCTTTGGGGGAGGTTCCGACCTTCTGAGGGTCTGGACTGTCAGGAGTGCCCTGGTCACAAGGACGGGAAGGCAGCTTCCCTGGGAGAGAGAGCTGAAAAGGAGTTGGCGTCTGGAGCAGGAGCTCCTGTAAGGTACCTTCACAGTTTGTTGGTTCTTGTATTGTTCTATGAACGTTAATGAACTGTTTGGCGTACAGTCACCCACGGTCACTGGACAGAGAGGTCCGGCGTGTTTAGGGACAGCAAGTTAAAGCCATATGTGGAAATATTATGAATGGTGGTAGGCCTGTGACGTGAAACAGGGCCTATCGCGTGGTTTATGCTGTGTAAAATAAACCTCATAGACTGTTTATGTGACCAAAACGTGCCTGCGTGTCTTCATCCCGTGGCCAAACGAGTGTTCCCCCAACATAAGCAGTAAACGTTGCATTACAAAGGGCAAACGATGCCTTTGTACTGCATGAGACTCCGGTCTCCCATGAGGTGTCCATGTTTCCGCCCATATGTGTGGACTACCGTCTTTGTCAGAGACACAAGAAGACGCTCTAATTTGTGGGGGGGCGGAATCAAGAGATCTTGGGTCTGAGTCTACCGAGGAACCCATGCAGTTGAGTGGAGTAGCACTGTCACAGGTTTTAATCTGCTAAGTTGAGAGCGCTTGGAAGTTTTCCATCATTAAAGCTCTCAACTGTTTACTGTTAGCCACTCCCATCTCCTATATAATCTAGGCCCTGTCAAGCACTCATTTCCAGAGCTAGCTCATGCTGCATGGTTAATAGATGGTGGTTGGACTTGGAGGTTGTTGTTTGAGGTGTTTGGTGGATTTATCTAAGACTTTTATTAGGTTATGGGTGTATGCTAATTCCTCTCCTTCTCCTCCTTTGGTTTGACCCCATCCTCCACTCCCTGTTAGTATATTTGTATGATTGGCATTTTTCTTTATCCCTGTCAGTATTAACTTGTTAGTCTGCTTGGTGTATTATGGTACACTACTACTTCGCTCTTCTCTGAGTGGGGGAGGGGTACAGACTGAGGGTAGATCCAAGAGATAAGGCAAAATACGTGGCCCCGGCATCTTCACCATCAGAAGTACTGTAATCTGGGGAACTTGGCAAGCTAGGGCACCCCTAGTGCTAGGGACAGAGAAGAAGCCCCTGGTCCTGGGATACCCGACAATAGTGACAGGCATGTTCTGTTGGTCCAATGGTAGATTGGCTAAAAGGGATTGAGTTTTTTCTGTCATGGAAAGGGTCATTTTGTGGGTGCTTGACCTCCATATTCCCTCCCTTAATCAGCCACTGGAAAACTAAGGAGCCTGGTTTTCAGGGAGGTTGGCAACCCTTGTTTACTTATTTGAAAGATCTCAATTTTTTCGACTGTCAGAGATCCATCTTGGCAAAGATAAGGTGACCATTTCTGCCTTTCTAGACAGTTGGGCAGGGTTTACTTTGATTGATGCTAGGTTCATCCAGACCCATGGCCTCAAGCCACAAGTATTGTCTAGTTCAGTGGTTCCCAAACTCCAGTCCTCATGTACCACAACAAGTCATGTTTTCAGGATTTCCTTAGTATTTCCCAGGTGATGGAAGTATCATCAAAAACATGTAAATCAACAGCCGCGGAGACACCATCACATGTTTCTCAACGCAAGCAATGACTAGCCAGGTCTTTCACCTGGAAGGAACAACCACGGGACGGGCAGTCTCCAATGAAGGAAACCACCTATGCCAAAACATGGTATCTATCCACAGACAGCTGTTTCGGGGTATTGCCCCTCATCAGTGTGGAGTAGGAAACTGGCTAGTAGGAGCAATGCCTAGTAAAAGACTGTGAAAATGAGGATGAGTGACCTCATGGAGATCAATATCCAACACTGCGGAGACACCATCACATGTTTCTCAACGCAGTGATGCTAGAGCAATGCCCCTATCCCTTATGGGAAATATGCAAAAACATGTAAATCAACAGCTGCGGAGACACCATCACATGTTTCTCAACGCAAGTAATGACTAGCCAGGTCTTTCACCGGGAAGGAACAACCACGGGAAGGGCAGTCTCCAATGAAGGAAACCACCTATGCCAAAACATGGTATCCATCCACAGACAGCTGTTTCGGGGTATTGCCCCTCATCAGTGTGGAGTAGGAAACTGGCTAGTAGGAGCAATACCTAGTAAAAGACTGTGAAAATGAGGATGAGTGACCTCATGGAGATCAACATCCAACACTGCGGAGACACCATCACATGTTTCTCAACGCAGTGATGCCAGAGCAATGCCCCCATCCCTTATGGGAAATATGCAAAAACATGTAAATCAACAGCCGCGGAGACACCATCTCCATGAGGTCACTCATCCTCATTTTCACGAAAGTATCATCAAGGCATCAGGAATTCTCTCACTATGGAAATCCTGAAAACATGACCTGTTGGGGTCCACGAGGACTGGAGTTTGAGAACCACTGGTCTAGATCAATACCCATTATTGCTATTGACTCAGCTCCCTTGAGTGAATGGTACTTTACTTAGGTCATTCATATGTTGCATCTACACCTAGGGGCCATGAACTCTGAATTTATAGACTTTTATGAGCTAAAGCACTTGCCCTCTCCTGTGGTTCTTGGACTACCTTTGCTTACGCTTCAGAACCAAGCAGTAGTCTGGAAGACTTGGGAGGTAGTTAAATGGAGCGGCTATTGTCAAGAACTCTGACTGGGCACCCGGATGGCTAAGATAGGTACCCAGTCCTTGCCTGAATACCTATCTGACTTCGTGGATGTGTTTTCAGGATAGGGGTATCAGGAACTTCCTCCACATCGTTCTTATGATTGCGGCGTTAATCTTATTCCTGGAGCCAAGTTGCCAAAGAGCAGGTTATAAAATCTCTGTTCCAGAGATGCAGATCATGAAGGACTATATCGCTGAAGATTTGGCAAAGGGTCTTATCTTCATCTCCCATTGCTGCAGGGTTTTTCTTTGTCAAGAAAAAAGACAGGGGAATCCATATCCTCTTCCTCTCATCCTGGACACATTTAATCAGATTGTGGCAACAAGATGGTTTTCTAAACTGGAATTCAGGGGGGCTAATAATCTCATTTGCACCAAAGAGGGGAATGAGTGGAAGATAGCCTTCAATACACCTGAGGGACACTATGAAAACCATGTGATGCCATTTGGGTTGACTAATGCTCCCACCACCTGGCAGGTAGGTTTGTTGTGAAACTACATGATGTCTGAAGTGGAGGTGGGGGCTGTATCAGGGTGCATATCCTAATAAATGGTGTCCATATGCATACTTTTCTAATGATGTACAATAACAAAATTATATTGTGGTACCCTGTTAGCCAGAAAAATTTATGTAAATACATTTGTAATCCTGCCTGAAGAATGAGCCTCTGTGCTCTGAAAGCTTGCAAACATATATTAATTTCTGGTTAGCCAATAAAGGTATCACTCTAAGGCTACTTTCACACATCAGGTTTTCGGCGTCAGGCGCGATCCGGCATCGTGCCGGAACGCCGGATCCGGCAAATGTTTTTTAAAACCGGATGTGACGGATCCGGTTTTCTGCCGGATCCGTCTTGTTCTTGACAGACAAAACCGGATCCGTCTCATCCGGTTCATCCGTTTTTCTATCCGTTTTTCGACGGATTACGCCGGATCCGGTTTTTAAAATTGACCCTAGTGGCCTTCCGAATGGGATTGGCTACTGGAAAACTATATATAGCGTGTTCCTACAGCCCTTCTTTGACAGGTTGTAGAGGAGAAAGTGCAGGTTGGAGAGAAGAGCAAGTTACTGGCGAAGATGGATGTTGTCATTGGAAATATTTTGAAGAATTTGGCGGATTTTACAGCGGAGGCGAATCGTTTGAGGGTGATTGTTCTGGAGAAGGAGAGAGCGAGACAGCAGCGCATCAGGCATCGTAGACGACGTTTGTGGATCCACCCCATCACAGCCAAGAGAATGACGCGTGGGGTCTATTCTACACTCTGCATGGACCTTCGACGAAACCCGGATAAATTTTTTGGATATGTTCGGATGAAAATGGAGAATTTTGATTACTTGGTGGAGCGCATTGCACACCTCATAAGAAAAGCGGACACCTATTGCCGCTTCTCTGTTTCACCCGCAGAGCGTCTGATGGTGACTTTAAGGTAAGCCAAATTTATTGGATATGCTCGCATCAGAGCACACTTTCACTGCAATCTTGTTGGTGGTAGCTTGTATCTCCAAGTGTTATAGCTGAGTTTTGGTATGTAATGCTGTGATTTAAAACTAATTGATTGTTTTTTAATTCCCCACAGATTTCTTGCAACTGGAGAATCCCTTTCATCAGTGCATTTCCAGTACAGACTCGGGATTTCCACCATATCTGGAATAGTGAAGTACACATGCCGTGCACTGTGGGACTCCTTAGCTGAAGAGTTTTTACCAGAGCCCACAACAGAGAGGTGGATTGAAATTTCAGAAAAGTTTCTACAGATATGTCAGTTTCCCAACTGCTTGGGCGCTGTGGACGGGAAACATATCCGCATTGTAAAGCCAGCCGGATCGGGATCGGAATATTTCAATTACAAGAAATATTTTTCAACTGTCCTCATGGCCATCGCTGACGCGGAATACAAATTTATTGCTGTTGATATTGGGGCCTATGGCCGCTCCAATGACTCTCAAGTTTTCAAACTGTCTGCCATGGGGCGTAAACTGTATGGAAACACCTTCCAGTTCCCACCCCCTAGACCGCTGCCGCAAACATCTGGTCCACCTATGCCATTTGTCTGTGTAGGGGATGAAGCCATCCAGCTGTCAGAACACCTTTTGAAACCGTACTCTAGCAGAGGATTGACAAGAACAAAACGCATTTTTAATTACCGCCTCACAAGAGCAAGAAGAATGGTTGAATGTAGCTTTGGTATTCTGACAGCCAAATGGCGGGTCCTATTGACTGCGATCAACCTCAAGACAGAAACTGTGGACGAGGTGATCAAAGCTTGCGTGGTACTCCATAATTTTGTTATCTGCAAGGAACCCATTTCCATTGAGGACACCTCTGAAGAAACCACCTTGCAAGATTACCATGACATTACCACTAGAAGTTCTGTGACGGTTTCAGTAATGAGGGACAATTTTGCACTATACTTTATGTCACCTCAAGGCAGAGTACACAGGCAGGATGACAGAGTGTGAAAGATTTGTGCCCAACCAAACTTGTGTACCTTCTGTACCAACAGTATATACCTTTGCCAACCAAAGTTGGCTATCTTGTCATGGTCTCTATTTTTAGCTTTAGGCCACAGGTGTGTACCTGGTTGTGTTTTATGCAAAGTATTTCACCTTTTAACAAAAGTTGTGTACATTGTTAGGAAATCACCAACAATAAACACAACTTTTTAGGTGAAATACTTTGCTTCAAACACAACCAGGAACACAACTGTGGCAAAAAGCTAAAATTTACCCACAGTTATATACCTGGTTTTGAATACCTTTTTACTAGAGTTGAGCGAAACGGGTCGAAAAATTTCAAAAGTCGCCGACTTTTGTCAAAGTCGGGTTTCATGAAACGAAACCCGACCCTAGGATGAGGTCGGCCACGATGTCGGCGACTTACGCGCCAAAGTCGCGTTTCAAAAGTTTGTTTTGCGCTCTTTTTCAGCCAATCAGGATCCACGGACACTGTGGGCAACGTGATGACATAGGCAGGGGTCACCACCATCCTTCAGAAGGGCATGCAAGTGATTGGCTTGCTTTGGTGGGCGTCACAGGGGGTATAAAAGGGCGTGCACTCCGACCGCCATCTTACTTCTGCCGATCTCAGTATAGGGAGAGGTTGCTGCTGATTCTGTAGGGAGAGCGTTAGGCAGGGAAGAAGACAAAAAAACTGCTTCTGCTGCTAGCGATTTGGCCTGCACAACACACCAGTCACTGTGTGTGCAGTGCAAGGGGAGGCTATATAGTGGTGTATCAGTGGTGTTGGTTGTTGGGCTGCCTTCTAAGGCTTCCTGACATTCCTGCATTGCTGTTTACCCACTGCTCCGCAAACTGCTTTTTTAAAAGCAATCCCAATTTTTTTTTTTTGTCCTGCTGAGAAGAAAAAAAAACTGCTTCTGCTGCTAGCAATTTGGCCTGCACAACACACCAGTCACTGTGTGTGCAGTGCAAGGGGAGGCTATATTGTGGTGTATCAGTGGTGTTGGTTGTTGGGCTGCCTTTTAAGGTTTCCTGACAGGCTGGCATTGCTGTTTACCCACTGCTCCGCAAACTGCTTTTTTAAAAGCAATCCAATCTCCCTTATCCTCTAGTCACTTTTGTCACAGCTGTGCCATCGAGCCTGTGACATAGCGCTCAGATATCAGTGGGCCTCACACAATCCAAAAGTGTCCAGTGTCCAAAAGTGTGTGCAGAGATTCAAAATCTCCCTTATCCTCTAGTCACTTTGGTCACAGCTGTGCCATCGAGCCTGTCACATAGCGCTCAGATATTCATTGGGCCTCACACAATCCAAAAGTGTCCAGTGTCCAAAAGTGTGTGCAGAGATTCAAAATCTCCCTTATCCTCTAGTCACTTTGGTCACAGCTGTGCCATCGAGCCTGTCACATAGCGCTCATATATTCATTGGGCCTCACACAATCCAAAAGTGTCCAGTGTCTAAAAGTGTGTGCAGAGATTCAAAATCTCCCTTATCCTCTAGTCACTTTGGTCACAGCTGTGCCATCGAGCCTGTGACATAGCGCTCAGATATCAGTGGGCCTCACACAACCCAAAAGTGTCCAGTGTCCAAAAGTGTGTGCAGAGATTCAAAATCTCCCTTATCCTCTAGTCACTTTGGTCACAGCTGTGCCATCGAGCCTGTCACACAGCGCTCAGATATTCATTGGGCCTCACACAATCCAAAAGTGTCCAGTGTCCAAAAGTGTGTGCAGAGATTCAAAATCTCCCTTATCCTCTAGTCACTTTGGTCACAGCAGTGCCATTGAGCCTGTCACATAGCGCTCAGATATTCATTGGGCCTCACACAATCCAAAAGTGTCCAGTGTCCAAAAGTGTGTGCAGAGATTCAAAATCTCCCTTATCCTCTAGTCACTTTGGTCACAGCTGTGCCATCGAGCCTGTCACATAGCGCTCAGATATCAGTGGGCCTCACACAATCCCAAAGTGTCCAGTGTCCAAAAGTGTGTGCAGAGATTCAAAATCTCCCTTATCCTCTAGTCACTTTGGTCACAGCTGTGCCATCGAGCCTGTCACATAGCGCTCAGATATTCATTGGGCCTCACACAATCCAAAAGTGTCCAGTGTCCAAAAGTGTGTGCAGAGATTCAAAATCTCCCTTATCCTCTAGTCACTTTGGTCACAGCTGTGCCATCGAGCCTGTCACATAGCGCTCAGATATTCATTGGGCCTCACACAATCCAAAAGTGTCCAATGTCTAAAAGTGTGTGCAGAGATTCAAAATCTCCCTTATCCTCTAGTCACTTTGGTCACAGCTGTGCCATCGAGCCTGTGACATAGCGCTCAGATATCAGTGGGCCTCACACAATCCAAAAGTGTCCAGTGTCCAAAAGTGTGTGCAGAGATTCAAAATCTCCCTTATCCTCTAGTCACTTTGGTCACAGCTGTGCCATCGAGCCTGTCACATAGCGCTCAGATATTCATTGGGCCTCACACAATCCAAAAGTGTCCAGTGTCCAAAAGTGTGTGCAGAGATTCAAAATCTCCCTTATCCTCTAGTCACTTTGGTCACAGCTGTGCCATCGAGCCTGTCACATAGCGCTCAGATATTCATTGGGCCTCACACAATCCAAAAGTGTCCAGTGTCTAAAAGTGTGTGCAGAGATTCAAAATCTCCCTTATCCTCTAGTCACTTTGGTCACAGCTGTGCCATCGAGCCTGTGACATAGCGCTCAGATATCAGTGGGCCTCACACAATCCAAAAGTGTCCAGTGTCCAAAAGTGTGTGCAGAGATTCAAAATCTCCCTTATCCTCTAGTCACTTTGGTCACAGCTGTGCCATCGAGCCTGTGACATAGCGCTCAGATATCAGTGGGCCTCACACAATCCAAAAGTGTCCAGTGTCCACAAGTGTCTGCAGAAATTCAAAATCTCCCCTGTCCTATAGACACCTTGTACCTTGTTTTACATTACTATATAGTTTGTTGGATTTTGTCTACATTTCTTCCAAAAATGAGGAAGGCTGGTGGAAGAAGCCGTGGAATTGGGCGGGGGTTGGCAGCTGGTAATGATGGTGTTGGTGGTGGATCTGATGGTAGTGGCAAGAGCAAAATAGGACCGAATGCAGGAGGTGTTGAGCCTGCATCATCGTCTGGCTACATAAGGCCTCGAACGCTTAGTTTTCTAGGAGTTGGCAAACCGCTTTTAAAGCCAGAGCATCAGGAAAAAGTTTTGTCTTACATTGCTGACTCAGCCTCCAGCTCTATCGCCTCCTCTTCTTCAGTTGTAAAAAGTAAAAGCACTGAGTCGTCATTGGAGGCTCATGTTCATGAACCACACCTTTCCTTGTGTCCTTCACCCCAACCAAGATTGAAGGATGACGCAGGCCATACTACTGATTACTCCATGGAGCTGTTTTCACATACCATGCCTGGATTATCAAGTCAAATGGTGAATTACCCAGGCCAAGATGAATCTGACATGGAGTGCACTGATGCACAGCCGCTGATGGATGATTCTGCTGGTACATTCACTCAGAGCACTACATTGTCCTCGCAGTGTACAGAGCCAGATTCTGACCCTGATGAGACTCAGGTGCCCCTTCCCGCACACTATACCACCATACACGGTGACACAGAGGAAGGTGCACATGACATAGAAGAGGAGGTGATGGATGACCCAGTTGTTGACCCAGATTGGCATCCATTGGGGGAAGGGTGCTGCTTCCAATAGTTCAGATGAGGAGCATCCACAGCAGACATCGACATCGCAACAGCTGTTATCTGGCAGGCCCGTAGCACTCCAAAGACAGGTTCCAAACATCAAAAGAGTTGCTGGACAGCTTGTCCAGAGGGTCAAAACATCACAGCGTGCTAGGCCGCAAAATGTCTGCCAAAGTAGGAAGAGTGCAGTGTGGCACTTTTTTGAACAAAATCCTCATGATCAGGCCAAGGTTATCTGTAAGAAGTGCGCAAAGACCTTTAGCCGAGGGAAAAATCTGAAAAATTTGAATACCAGTTGCATGCTTAGACATTTAACCAGCATGCACTTGCAAGCGTGGACACAACACCAAACCTCAAGTGCCACATGTTCAACTGATCACAACGAAGGTAGTCAGCAACGCTACATTGTTTACCCCACTGTAAGCCCACCGGTTAGCACAGCAGCAAATGTTGAGGTGTCGTTGCAAGGCCACAGCAGTCAGGGAATCCCACTGTTATATCAACGAAAGACTGATTCTAGGCCATCAGAAAGAACACCAACTCCATCACCATCATCAACCCTCTCTCAGTCCGCCCTGTCCACCGCTACTTCCACCATATGCAGCTCTCAAGTCCAGCTCACCCTCCCAGACACTATGAGTAGGTCAAGAAAGTACTCAGTCTCTCATCCGCGTACACTGGGTTTGAACGCCCACATTGCCAAACTAATCTCGTTTGAGATGATGCCCTTTCGGTTGGTGGAAAGCACAGCTTTCCGCGAACTCATGGCCTATGCAGTACCACGCTATGACCTACCCAGTCACCACTTCTTCTCTCGCAAAGCCATCCCAGCCCTCCACCATCATGTGAAAGACCGCATTGTCCATGCACTCAAGCAGTCAGTGAGCGGAAAGGTGCACCTCACAACTGATGCATGGTCCAGTCGGCATGGCCAGGGCCGTTACGTGTCCATCACTGCGCACTGGGTTAATGTGGTGGATGCAGGGTCCACAGGGGACAGCGGTGGTGGGACAGTGCTGCCTAGCCCACGGTATAGGAAACAGTTGGCTGTAGGCGTTCGACCCTCCTCCTCCTCCTCCAGAAGCGAAAGCTCGTCCACAGAGCGCAGTCGTACGAGCACTCCATCTGCAGCTGCCACTGTTGCACACGATGTGTCCCCCTATCGAGCAGCTAGTGGAAAGCGTCAGCAGGCTGTGTTGCAGATGATGTGTTTGGGCAACAGACACACCGCCGAGGTGCTGGCTGAGTACTTGAAGCGACAAACTGAGTCATGGCTGGGCAGTGTACATCTTGAGGCAGGCAAGGTAGTTAGTGATAACGGCCGTAATTTTGTGGCAGCCATAGCCCTTTCAAAACTCAGCCACATACCTTGCTTGGCTCACACCTTGAACCTGGTGGTGCAGTGCTTCCTCAAAAATTATCCGGAGTTAACAGCCCTGCTCCAGAATGTGCGAAGCCTGTGCGCGCACATCCGCCGGTCGCCTGTACACTCCGTTCGTATGCAGAACCTGCAGCGATTGCTCCACCTTCCCAACCACCGCCTCATTATCGACATTGCAACAAGGTGGAACTCCACCCTGCACATGGTGGAGCGGCTGTGCGAGCAGAGGCAGGCCATAATGCATTTGTGGGAGGATACACGGCCAGGCACTTTGAGAGCAGACATGGAGTTGACAGGTGTGCAGTGGTCGAAGCTGAAAGACCTCTGTAAAGTCCTTCAGTGTTTTGAGGAATGCACACGGCTGGTAAGCGCAGACGACGCCATCCTAAGCATGAGCATCCCACTTATGCGTCTGCTCATGCAAACTTTGACGCACCTTAAGGAGCAGGCGTCTGCAGCCAATGTTGATGAGGAGGAAGAGGAGGAGGGAATCCTTGATGACATTCAGCCATTGTCTGCTCAGGGACCTCTCCTGGACGAGGTGGAGGAAGAAGAGGAGGAGGAGGATGATGATGGGGATGATTACTTAGGGGAGGAGGATGCATCTCGTGGGGCAAGTGAAAATGTTGGCGTGGCAAGGTCTGGTACAGGGTTTGTGCGTGACTGGAGGGATGTGGATTTGCCAGAAAGTGCTCCTCCACCCAGCACTCGCAGTGCATCATTGACACCGGGAACATTGGCCCACATGTCAGATTATGCCTTGCAGATCCTAAAAAGGGACCCCCGCATTGCCAAAATGATGAACGATGACGACTACTGGTTGGCCAGCATCTTGGATCCACGCTATAAAGGCAAATTACAAAACATCATGCCACAGGAGAACCTTGACCTAATATTGGCTAATAAACAAGCAACTCTGGTAAATCGGTTGCTTGAGGCATTCCCAGCACACAGCAGCGGTGATGGTTCTCACACGAGCCGTACGGGCCGGGGGCAGCTTGGCAGAGGTGTTCGTGGTGCACACAGCAGAAGTGGCGTTGGAGACAGGGGTTTCATGACAATGTTGTGGACTGATCTTTCAAATACCGCTCACACAACTGGTAATACTGCATCGATGGAAAGTGACAGGAGACAGCAGTTGTCAACTATGGTTACAAACTACTTTTCCTCCCATATCGATGTTCTCCCACACAGGTCATTCACCTTTGACTATTGGGCCGCTAAACAGGACACCAGGCCTGAATTGGCCCAATATGCCTTTCAGGAGCTCGTTTGCCCAGCTGCAAGTGTGCTATCGGAAAGAGTCTTCAGTGCAGCTGGATCAATCCTGACAGAAAAAAGGACCCGTCTGTCAACCCAAAATGTGGATGATCTAACCTTCATTAAAATGAACCATGCATGGGTTTCCAAGGATTTTGTCCCACCTTCCCCTGATGACACATAGGGTGACAGAAAAATGGCTTGCTTTGGTCCACCTCTTCCTGGGACTTCACCTATTTCGCCTTTTGCATCAGCTGAATGTCCAACATCAACATATGCCACTTTCTAAAACTCCCTAACTGTGCTCCCTCCCCCTCCATGGCCGGGGTCACCACCTAGCACACGACACCGTGCGAGTGCCGTTGCCCTGGACAGGTGGGTAGGCCGACTCTTGGGCGCGGGCACTGGCACAGGGTCCCTCATAGTGCAATCAAGTGTCTCTGACGGTGGTGGTGCACACCCGCCGTTAGACACACCGCTGTACTATGAGGGGCCCAGTGCCAGTACCGACGCCCACGAGTGGGCCCCCCTTGCTTGGGCAGGGCCCCAGCATTTGCAATCTTTACCTCTCCCTGCTCCTCCGCTGTGTAATCTGGGCCGTCAAATCCATACTGTGCCTGACACCGTCTGAGCCTGCCTCCTGATGTATAGACATATATTTTGAATGTGTATGCTATCCATACATGTTATCTGGGGATACGGTACCCTTTCTAACCTTTGTGCAATCACGTGCAATCCATACTGGGCCTAACACCGTCTGAGCCTGCCTCCTGAGACATATATTTGGAATGTGTACGCTATCCATACATGTTATCCTGGGATATGGTACCCTTTCTAACCTTTGTGCAATCACGTGCAATCCATACTGGGCCTAACACCGTCTGAGCCTGCCTCCTGAGACATATATTTTGAATGTGTACGCTATCCATACATGTTATCCGGGGATACGGTACCCTTTCTAACCTTTGTGCAATCACGTGCAATCCATACTGGGCCTAACACCGTCTGAGCCTGCCTCCTGAGACATATATTTTGAATGTGTACGCTATCCATACATGTTATCCGGGGAAACGGTACCCTTTCTAACCTTTGTGCAATCACGTGCAATCCATACTGGGCCTAACACCGTCTGAGCCTGCCTCCTGATGTATAGACATATATTTTGAATGTTTACGCTATCCATACATGTTATCTGGGGATACGGTACCCTTTCTAACCTTTGTGCAATCACGTGCAATCCATACTGGGCCTAACACCGTCTGAGCCTGCCTCCTGAGACATATATTTTGAATGTGTACGCTATCCATACATGTTATCTGGGGATACGGTACCCTTTCTAACCTTTGTGCAATCACGTGCAATCCATTCTGGGCCTAACACCGTCTGAGCCTGCCTCCTGAGACATATATTTTGAATATGTACGCTATCCATACATGTTATCCGGGGATACGGTACCCTTTCTAACCTTTGTGCAATCACGTGCAATCCATACTGGGCCTAACACCGTCTGAGCCTGCCTCCTGATGTATAGACATATATTTTGAATATGTACGCTATCCATACATGTTATCTGGGGATACTGTACCCTTTCTAACCTTTGTGCAATCACGTGCAATCCATACTGGGCCTAACACCGTCTGAGCCTGCCTCCTGATGTATAGACATATATTTTGAATGTGTACGCTTTCCATACATGTTATCTGGGGATACGGTACCCTTTCTAACCTTTGTGCAATCACGTGCAATCCATACTGGGCCTAACACCGTCTGAGCCTGCCTCCTGAGACATATATTTTGAATGTGTACGCTATCCATACATGTTATCCGGGGATACGGTACCCTTTCTCACCTTTGTGCAATCACGTGTAATCCATACTGGGCGTGAGAACGGCTGGCGAGCTGTTAAGCAAGCTACAGCACCTGTGGTTTGCACATGTAAGTTTTTCATTTTTTCAGGAATGACGGTTAGGCCTAATTCCGGAACTGCGGTTGACCTGCACTTACTGGGAAATCATTGTTCGCGGGTAATAATTGTAATCAGTGATCCCCATCACTAACGTTGTTCAGCGGGTTATCTGAACCTGTAAGCGACAAACGCTGGCCTTTTCAGTGTAGCGCACATGCAGCCACGGACATGTAAGGGCATGACACACCAGTTATTGGCCAATCTCATGTGCCAGAGCCTCACGTGTCCCTCTAGTAAGCCGGACTCGGACCGCGGGGCATGACGGAGTCTCGTTCGTTAACGGAATTAAGCTTGCAATGTGTGCATCTGTTCTGTAGCTGGCATGGTTGAGGTTTCCCAGGTGGAGTCGAATTTAACCGTAGGCTCCACTCCTGGTGGTGCCCTTCTGGACATTCCTTTAAGGTTCAGCTTTGCAACCATACTGCCCACGTAACAAACACTTTGCCTTCATGAATGCTGTTTGGAGGGTCATGACTCGTGGGAATAACGCCGCCCAATCAGTTAACCTGCTAGAGAGATCCTTCGTTGCTCCCAAGCATGACATCACACTCCCTAGGAAGAAGGTAATGCCACTGTGGCGACCGTACTCCTGGGGGCGACACAAGTGCACTGATGCCCAGCCACTGCTCGATGAATCTGCTGGTACATTGACCCAGACCACTACATTCCCCTCGCACGCTACCCGGCCTGAATTTGACCCTGATGAAACTCAGGTTACCCTTCCCATATACAGTTCCATCTTACACGGTGACAAAGAGGAAGCTGCAGATGAAAGTGCAGGTTCGGCCCACCCGCCATCAGACACACCACCGTACTATCAGGGGCCCTGTGCCAGTGCCGTCGCCAACGAGTGGGCCCCCCCTGCTTGCCCAGGATCACAGCACTTGCAAAGTTGAAATACTGTGCAATGAGATGGAAAATGGGGACGACGAGGAGTCTAGATTAGTACAGGGATTCCCTAGCGAGGAGACTTATTTGATTGTTTTCAATGTTGGGACAGCAATTTTTGGGGAGCACTATACTCTGGAGAATGATAGATGGGGCCCACCATACACTGGAACATTCCAAAGGTGGACATCAGACACTGGAGCAGCATTTACAGGGCCCATTATACACTAGAGCATTAGAAATGGGGCCCATTATGTTTGGAGCATTATTTGGGCCCATAAGACAGTGGAGCTTCATCCATGGGGACCAACATATACTGTAGCATTATGTGGAGCTCATCATATACTGTTTCAAACATTATATGGGACCAATGATTCTGTATGGAGAAATAGATGGGCCTCGTCATGAGATGTAAAAAGTGAGGTATTTTTCATTGTACTATACCGCTATTTCTCTGCCGTATCGGAGCATGATGAGTTGTGGTAAGTGTTAAAGGGGCGCTCTTTCGCCCAGGGCACATGAAAACCTGCAGCCAGCCCTCCCCCCCCACAACTTTAGCCAAATAACCCCCATTTTTCAGTGCGTAACTTGTATTATGAAGTTAATTAAGGTTGACAAGCTTAAGTAAGAAGAATTGATGCTTTTGGCATTCAAATGGGCACTGTAGGTGTGTTTCCTGTCCTCCTCTCACTGCCGACTTTTATTCCCCATTGACTTACATTGGGTTTCGTGTTTCGGGACGACCCCGACTTTTCCCTATAATCGGACGATCTTGCTCGACCCGACTTTTGGAAAAGTCGGGTTTCACGAAACGAAACGCGACCCTAAAAAACCAAAAGTCGCTCAACTCTACTTTTTACCTTTTAAATACCCTGTATTTAACCTTTTTTTTAAACATATTTCGCCGCAGAAAGAAATGACAGACAACCAGTGTAAACAATAATTTAACTTTTATTTAAAATATTTTTTTTTTGTGAACTGTTTTTAAAGTTAAAAAAACTTTTTTAATAAAGGTTTGACACCAACTGGGCATTTTTATTACAAAACACATCATAAATCTGTGTAGTGTGGGGTGGAAATACTGCTGGAGGGGCTGCGGGACACTTCGACAATGGGAGTGTGGAGAGAGGATTGGGATCGTGGTGGGGAAGGAACAGTTAGAGGTGATGGTGTGGAAAAAGCTACAGAATGGGTGGACATGTGGGAGGCAGAAGAGGTGGTGGGCGGTGGAGTGGAGGGTTGGGCAGGGACTGTAGGAGCAGATGATGTTGATGGCAAGTTGTATGGGGAAGGAGTTTGGTACGGGGAAGGAGTTTGGTACGGGGCAGGTTGCTGGAAGTGGGGAGATGTCTGGTACTGGGGAGGTTGCTGGTACTGGGGAGGTTGCTGGTACTGGGGAGGTGGCTGTTGCTGGGGAGGTGGATGGTATGTAATAGGAGGGGGAGGATGGAAAGTGGCTGGAGGGGGTGCAGGTGGAGGAACTACTGTGGTGGGAGGAGGAGGTTGGGAGGTAACTTGCTGGAGAGCACCGTGGCATGAATGCATTACATGCATCTGCTGGGTAGGAGATAGCGTTTCCATGCGCTCCACAACAGACCTGAAAAAGGTGTGGTTTGGCGAAGATCTTGCTTCTGAATGCATGGTTTGCAGAAGTGTCTTCACCTCCAGAATGCTGGAGTTGATCTGCTGAAAGCCTGCGGAGATTTGCTCTGACAAGACTTTTAGACAGTTCTGGAAAGATGCATTCAGATGCAAGAACTCTGGCGCATAAGTCTTTTCCTGACCCCTCTGCCGCTGCCGCCCAGTACCCGCAGGTGTACTAGAGGTGGCAGGGGCAGAAGGGTGGGGTAAAAGGAAAGCGATCTCCTCACCAGCAGCTTCATGTAATGTAGGCGGCCACGATGCTCCTGTGCTGGTGGATGGGACAGATGGGTCGAATGTGTGGGAAGGCTGGGAAGGTGCAGATGTACCGGGGCGGTCGAAGTGTCCCTCGGTGCCGGTCTCCTCAGGGATCGCCTCAGAAGGGTCCAATCGTGCAGGCTCCCGAGTGCTGCTCACCGTGCTGTGGAATAAAGAGAAAAAAAAACAATTAAAATAGTGACATGGTATGGCCCTGGCTGAAAAAAAAAAGTTACATCTAACATTTTTTTTCACATGTGGTGTGTAATATTTACCTTCTAGTGACCATTGTTTCCCGGAGGAACGACAGGGCTTGTGCGTACTTGTACTTGCTCCTGCGTCCTCCAGATCCACTCGGGGCCCACATCTCTTTATTGAACTCCTTCTTGAAACGATCCCTCACAGACCGCCACCGCTTCACAATTCTGTCCCCTGAAACGAGAAAGGAGTGGTTAGTATACAACATCAGTGTTTCCCAAACTCCAGTCCTCATGGTCCCCAGGGGTCATGTTTTCAGGATTTCCATAGTAAATAGAAATCCTGAACACATGATCCGTGGGGACCACGAGGACTGTTGTTCGGGAAACACTGGTTTACATCAAGCAACCGGTACTGTATATACTTACGCTCTTTAATCTGGGCCCGAGCATCGAGGTCCTCCCAGCGGTCCACAAGGAGCGAACAGATTTCCTCCCAGAGTCGCCGGGTAACGATCAGATCAGCGTGGCGGCGGTCAGCCATATTCCAGAGCGGCTCCCTTTCTCTGATGAGATCGATGAGGTGGTCCACATCAATCCCTCCATCCTCACCATCAGAGTCGGGAGCACGCTGTGAAGGCTGTTAAAGAAAAAGACAAAAATAACATAATTAGCCTCCACAAAAGAAATGAAATAAAAAGTGCAAAAAAACAAAGCAAAAATATTTATACTTACACGCTGGTGACCGCCGCGTTGCTGTCGCCGACGACCCTGGGAGGCACTGCGAGGACCTCTTGGCCGAGCACCAGATTGGGAAGACTAGAGAAGAAAACAAAAAATGTTATGTCTTTGGATGTAGGCATTTGTTTGCTGTGTGTGGTCTGCAGAACATTGTTTTCTATGTGTTGTGTGTAGTGTGATGTTGTGTTTCTGCGTTTGATGCCAAAAACTTACCAATTGTGAGCCCACTCCAGGTGTCTGTCCACCCCTTCCTTCTTCTTCTGGGAGCTCCTCTTCATCTTGTGATTCCTGTTTTGAAATAAAAGGCAATAGAATAGACATATATTACAGAGATGATGGATTTTGGAAATAAAAACTTACGTCAAACGCTGACGATGCGAGGGAGGGCTCCCAGAAGAAGATGTGCTGTCTTCCAGCTGGCCACACTCCATGGCTGTGGGTGGTGTTCCTGCTGCTGCCATTGCTGCTGCTGCTGCTGCATCTCTTGGGCGGCTGTTGAATAAAGAGAAACAAAGGGCCAATGAATATCTTGATATTCCATGGCCCTAGTTTGGAGGAATGGGGGATTTGATAATTACCGTCTCTCATCTGCTGCTGGACTCCCCTCCTCAGCATGTTCCATTTGCTGCTCCATTTGGCGGCGTGGTGGTGGTGGTGCTGATGGTGCTGCTGCAGATGTCTCCTGCCTTCTCCTGCTCCTGGTTCTTGGCTTGGGTGGCATGTTGGGTGTGGCTGAGGGTCCCACTGTCTTGCTTTTATATATGTCTTGTGGGCAGAGCTACTGAGCATGCTCAGACCAAAAATACCGGCTCCGGCGCATTGCGGCGCTCATAGGCTTTCATTGTGTGAAAAAGCCGGACGCGCCGGATCCGGCGTGTCTGGCTTTTTCGCCGGAGACAAAAAACGTTACAGTAGCCGTTTTTTCCAGACGCCGGATTGAGACACAAAGCCGGATCCGGCGAAAACCGGATGAAACGCATGGCCATCCGGCGCGATCCGGCGCAAATGCAAGTCAATGGTGGGGAAACCGGATCCGGCATTGCATTTCGCCGGATCCGGTTTTTGTCAAAAGCGCCGGATCGCGCCTGACGGCGAAAACCTGATGTGTGAAAGAGGCCTTAGAGATTGGGCATAAAAGTATTCACATTGATCGTACTTTTCTAAGAAAGTATTGTTTGCTGAGAAAAACTATTACATTGCTAACAGGGAATGCTTGGCAGGGGCAGTTCATCTGGTCAGGGTAATCACTGATCATAAAAATCTGTAATATTTAGAATCTGCTAAGCGTCTTATGCCTAGACAGGCAAAGTGGTTTTTATTCTTCACCAGATTCAACTTTTTTGTTGTGTATATGTGAGGGAGGGCCAGGGCCGTAGTCGAGGCCAGCTGTTTAGTCGTGTCTTTACCTCCCTTCACATGAAAACAGTGTCCATTACTCAGCATACCTGTGGCTTCACTTTCTGCTCCATCAGGGTCTCCTCTGCGTTTCTGAAGGCTCTCTCTAAACGCATCTGCAAAAATTGAGACCCAGTCCATTTCAGCTTTCAAATGAACAACTTTACTCGTTTCCTTATGCAGCACATCCATGTTCAGCACAGCATTAACAACAGGTTCCATCATGCACATTTCTTCCTCTTTCCCTGTACTCCTTTCCTTGTCATACAGCACGTACCCGGGTTGGACTGTATCATACGGTTCCTCAGCATCCTCCCTGTCCAGCTTTGCTACAGTTAGGCGTTCCCTTGTCTGTTTCAACCCAGACATAAGAGCATCTGCCTGTGAAGTCAGCTGCCACATGGTGAGTGACCTGCCCTTCTGCCCTTGTGGTGATGCACCGTCCTCCCTGTTCAAACTTACTCCACTTGGGGGTTCCCTCAGCCGTTTCACCCCAGATCTGAGGGCATCAGCCCATGTGATAAGTTGCCACATTATGGAACCACCTGCGTCCCTTTTCTGTCCTGGCCTTGTCCTTAGCCTCTGTTCTAACACTGCTGTAGCCTGCTGCTGTTTGGCCTGTTGCCCTGGATGGCTGGGCTTCTCTCTTAAAACGTAGCATAGGAAATATTTACAATAAGGAAGGGAGTGGAGTATTATGCTATCCCAGTACACCTCTTACATATAGGCTAGGGAATAAGAATGTTAAGGCAGATGCCTTATCCCGTTGCTTTCCTGGGGTTTGAGATAATTATGAACTGCTTACTATACTACAATACTGCTGCTATGGGTTCTGACCTTGAGAAAGAGGTTGTAGAGGCTAGGGTAGGTACCCAGCCCATGCTGCCTTTCCTTCAGGTAATCTGTTCATACCTGTGAATCTCCATCTTAAAGTTATAAGTGAACATCATAATTCGGTCTTACTCATCCGTCTGCGTCTCTCCAACATTGGCGATTTTCAGTAGACCTAGGACTCAATTATCAGTAGATTTCATTGCTGATTTACCCGTATCTGCAGGTAATAGAGTTATTTTGGTGGTACAGGTTCAGCAAGATCTCATTTCAATGCGCTAGCCGCCTTACCCAATGCCAAGACCTTTGTGCAAATTTTCATCAAAGAAATCATGAGATTACATGGGATTCCTACCGATATTGTTTCTGAGCAGGTAGTACAATTAATTTCCAAATTTTGGAAAGTGATTAGCGCTCGACTGGGGATCTGTCATTTTTTTCAGTCTTTTATCCCCAATCAAATGGGCAAGTTAAACACATTAACCAGACTCTTGAGACTTATCTTAGGTGGTTTGTGCCTGAGAATCAGGGTTACTTAGTTACCTCTAGCTGGTTTTGTGGTGAATAACCGTTGTCATGGGTCTACTGGTAAGTCCCCGTTCTTCTGAACCTACGGGTTTCTTTCTCAGTTCAGCTCTTTTAATAAGAACCGTTCCTCAGGAATAACTGAAGAGGATCAGTTTTCATAATCAATTACATCTGTGTGGCAAGGGTTTCTTAATAATTTGAAGAAGATGGGGTCCAAATATAAGAGTATGGTTGATCGGAGATATTTGGTGGGTCCGGACCTGTATATTGGTGATTTGGTGTGGTTGTCCACAAGGAACATTAAGTTAACGGTCCCTTCTTGGAAACTGGGATCCAGGTTCATCAGTCCTTATAAGATTGTGGCCGTCGTCAATCCTATACATTCCGCCTTGCTTTGCCATCTACTTTTAGGATTCATAATGTGTTTCACCAGTTTTTGCTCAAAAAATACGTTGCGTCCTCTGAGCCATCACCACCACCTCTATCTCCAGCCATTGTTGATGGAAATTTGGAGTTTCAGGTTGCTAAAATCGTGAATTCTCTTTTGGTTTGTTAGTCTCTTCAGTAACTGGAACCTTGGAAAGGTTACGGTCATGAAGGGAAGATGTGGGTACCAGCATCTGATATCCATGTGGTCAGGTTGATCCCGTCCTTTCTCACAGCACACTCTGATAACCCTGGCCCTGAGGTTCTGGAGGCTCCTCTTAGAAGGGGGGTAATGGCACTGGTTTAAGGCAACGGAGAAGGGCCTGAAGACTGAAGCGTCTGATTTCACATACTCCTCCACAGATTAGAAGCATGTCTCCTTCATATTAAATGGTGCAGGTTTCTGTTTGTGCAATGCAGAGGTTCAGGTTGGATGATCTCAGCTGTGCAGTATTGGCTATATCTGCTATATATACTTGCCTTTGGTAATCTGAATTATAGTGTTTTTTTCTCTATGATGAGGACCATATTTGTGCTTTGGGGCGGCCTGTGGACAGGTCTTTCCTTGGTTTCTACAGGCCCGCCCCGAAGCATGGTTAAATCATTAACTGAAAACTTCTAACTCTGATTGTACAAAACCACAAGACTTATTTCTTCACCCCAGGTATCATTTTAATCAGTTTAACACTGCCAACCTGCCAAAGCCTGTAGTTTACTTAGAAAAATCCTGCTGACAAATTCATTTTAACACAGGTATTTTCATTTGTGTGCCTATCACCTTTTGAATGCAGCTTTATATTCTGTTCTTCTGCTGGAGTTTCCACCTGCTGACTGGTTTGCTTTAAAGAGGGAGACCTCAATGTAGGTGGTATGGTGGAAAACAGGAGGAGGTGGTTTTTTTCTTGTGGGAATTTGGGACTTTTGGGAATTTGGTTGGGAAACTGGCGCTGGCCTGATCTAGCCTATGGACGTGGACTAAAGCATGAGATGCAGGACCTGCTCTAAGGTCAGTTCAGCGGGTGGGTATTGTGGGCTCTGTGTGGAGTCTATAGTTTAGATTGGACTTGCATATGTGTTTATTCATATTGTTAGTATTTATTTAGTATTATTAAAAAAGTGTGTATATTTGTATATATCTGGTCTAGGGCTAAACATATGTACAAATCTAAACTAATAAGGCATGTGTATGCTGATAGAATGAGTGGTTGGACCAGTTTTTCATTACATTAATTATTAACTTTAGTGACTGATATTTTTTTAATATATTTCTGTTATTATTGTTGTGTTTTTCATTTTTATAATAAAGCATCTACAGATTTCAGTGCAGGATATATAACACATTTATAGGGTGATGTGACTACAGTGTTTTGTGAAGATTATCTCAAAATGTAACCTGTAAAATGCTAGTCAAGCATGGACATTCCCTTTAAATCATTATATAGATGCTCTTTATGTAAAATTTTCTTTCCTGGTGACACTTTCCCTTTAAAAAAAAGGTTGGATATTACAGAATTGGATGGAGTTAACACAGAATAATCCGCTTTGTGTTTTTTCTCCGTATCCACAGACAAATCAGCAATTAACAAACAAATGTCACAGTAAATGTCGGCCTTGTAGTTCCTTTGCTGACAGAATAGAGAATACTGCAACGCTGCAAAGCAAAACAAATGGTGCAAAGTAACGGAGAAGTCAGCAACACCCTAATATGTCAAAGTCTGCGAAACTTCTCAGGAAAAAAAATATCCGAAAGGCCTGAGCTCCATGTAATGGTTGCAAAGTAGTACATGCGCAGAATCTGAGCAAAGGTTACCTTAAGAATCCTGACCACAGGAGCTAACAATCCATGAGAAAATTATGTGCCTAAATCCTTCTTAACTGTAGTCACAGTAATATATTTTGTCAGCTGTGACCGCAGCAGGCAATCACTGGACTCAGCTGTCATGAATTTAAAGGTCGCTGAGCTCAGTGTTTGGTTGAAGCGGTCACAAGAGCTCTAGTCGTGACATCACCACTGCAGCCAGGCGCAGCATGGAGAAGCATCGCTAGACCTGCGGAGGGGGAGTGTCAATTTTCCCTAGTGCAAGCCTATGAGCTAAAAACCTATCAGCTAAAAAAAATATTAAAACAGAAAACCCCTATACTAGAGGTCAAGAGTTTAGACTCAAGAGCCCTAATAAAAGCTTAAATAGTTTTCCTTGGTAATAGGGAATATTTTTTATACCAAGTCCACATCTCCAAGCCCATGACTAATTCAACTCCGAGGTCTGGCTGTCTGAGAGCCATCATCAAGGATGACGACAGCTGGAGAGCAAGAGAATAATGGTCTTATTTTAAAGACACAGACAAGAAGTGGCAACATCATGTACTAATATAGAACAACTCCAGCCCTAACATGGAGATGTAATTAGGGTGCCCGTATAGGATGGCATCTTATATATAGAAATATTATACATAGAGTGTGTACAAGAGTCTAAGCCTCCCATCTGTAAAAGGAGAGGGCGAGAGAGATACTGTAGATGATAGATAGATATTTTGATTGGATTAGATAGACTGTATGGATGGAGAAAACTATTCTGCCCTGTCCACATTACACCTAACGCAGCTTTTATAACCTTCCGGTCTTCATCCATTGCGGTTAATATGTAGACGGTATTTTTCAGATTGCCAGGGAAATGGAAGTAATCTGCTCTTGCTGAAAGAGCTCTTACTTATAATTATCCTGATGAAGGAGTCGGTGTGACTCTGAAACGCGTTAACAATAAACCATCAGACTATATCCAAGTGTGGATGTCATTCTTCCAGCAACCGTAGATTACTTCCATTTCCCTGGCAATCTCAATTCTGATATTTCTATGGAAGCTGTAACATCTGGTTTTTCAGGTGAGAGAGTGTCTTACTTGTACCTTGTACCTCTTTGTTGTTATATTAGGATAAGACCTTATAGCACTCTAGTTTTTTATCTAGTCAGTCGTGGTGCAGCTTTAATAGCTCCCAGGATTTGTACGACATTTTTTACTGTATCTGTAAGAATTTTTGTCCCTTCAACCAGAAGAGCATTTGTAAGGTCAGACATGGATGTTGGAGGACAGGCCAGGTTCACAATCTCCTACTTTTTCCTGAAAATTTTGGATGGGGTTGAGGTTGGAGCTTTGTGCGGCCGTTCATGTTCTTCCCAACAAAGTCCCCCAACCATGACTGTATGGACCTCGCTTTGTGTACTGGGCACAGTCATGGAGAACAGAAAATGGACTTTCACATACTGCTCCAACAAAATTGGGTACTAAAATTGTCCAAAAAAAGTCTTGTATGCTGAAGCACTATGACTTCCCTTTATTGAAACTTAGGGTCTGAGACCGGCCATTGAAAAATAAGCCAATAGCATAATCTCTCCTCCACCAAACTCTACAGCTGGCACCATGCAGTCAGGGAGGAAACGTTCTTCTGTATTCACCAAACTCAGACTCGTCCATCAGATGCCAGATAGAGAAGTGAGATCCGTCACTGCACAAAACACGTTGCCGCTTCTCCAGAGTCCAGTGGTGGCACCTTTACACCACTCCACCTGACACTTGGCATTGTGGTTGGGGAGGTAACGCTGCGTTCAGCTGCTCGGCCATGGAAATCCATGTCATGACGTTTTTGTTCTGATGTTAATGAAAGAAGAGGTTGGCTATTTGGAATAAATCCACTGATTGTTTTATCTACAACAACTGCATCAAAAACCTAAACAAAAACCCGAATTTATGGTCTTACCCAAAAATAGATAGATATTAGATAAATATATGATAGACAGATATGAAATACATACATATGAGTTACATGAATGCTAGTGCTACCCCTCTGCAATTTATGTCCTTCTCCAGTCAAAAAAGATAATACAGTCTGTGGGCATTCTCTTGTTGTGATCTGGCAGTAGTGCAGTCTGTATATAAGTAATGTAGCAAGTAACGACAGTATATACTCTACGTATGATTGCTATAATAAAGCCACTACTTGCCCTTTAAGATTTTCATACAACAGGTGAATGAACTCATTTGCATATTTCTCTATTTAGCATATTATGCAATAGACCCTCATTTAGTTTTCTAATTTATACAAGGGGGAGAGTTCTACCAAAGAGCGCTCACAAATTAAGTCACGCTTCAGCTCCTGCCTCATCTATTAAAACATAGACGGAATTTGCAGCAGGTTCAATTAGTAAAACCTTCAATGCGCTGTAAAATTGGGGGAGGGGAATATCCCGCAGGGTCTATTGTGCATTGTGTTTGTTGACCATTAATTAAGTCACATTCCCATTTAAAAAAAAAATAAAAGTTTAAAATATTTTTTGTGGTTTAGTTTTTTTTTAAAAAGTCATTTTATTTTTGTATTTCTTTGTGTTAGTGAGAAGCGTGCGATAATAAATGATCTTGTTATATAGTGCATCGCCTGCCAGATGTTTTAACATTGATTAAAGATTTAAAGGGATGTATATTTCCCTAGGCGGAGGGGATATTGCTTTCCTAGATTAATGACGGGCCCGAGAAAGAATACTGACGATCTATATCTTAATCAAATGGCGTTCAAGAGACAAGCTGCAAAAATATAAGTGAATTAAACTGGTGGCATTCCCTTTAAAATGCCCACAAAGGGTTAATTATATCAGTGCATATGACAGAGACTGTCAGGTTCAATTTACTAGGTTTATGGGAGAATTCACTGGGCGCCTGTAATTAGAGACGAGGGGATAGATCAACGCATTTTGGGTTGTGCCTTTTTACCGGTCGCTTCACAATTCAAGTATTTATCCTTGAGGAAAGCAGGAGGCTGGACCTCAGGCCTCACACATTTATGGCTAGTATTTGGATGAACCCGTATAAGGATTTTTTGAATTACAAAAGTTTGTTATAGTGCTCAATGGGGCCACAATGCACAGCTATTAACCTCGGTGAGTAGAGCATACTGCTTCGCTTCTGTGCCATGAGTGTTCAAACATCTGTGGCCAACACAAAGATAGCACTTAGAGCAGATGTCACCTTTTGTGGGTAGAAGCCAAACATATGAATTCAACAAACGCATGAGTCAGAAGATCTGCTGCTTAAAAAAAACTCAAAGAGGATTCATCACGAGGTCAGGAGTTGCCAGTTTTTAGTCTTATTTTATTCTCACTGTTCCTCTGAGTATTCTGTGTGTGTGTGTGCGTGTGTGTTTAATCCACCAAACGATTCCACAGATGTAGGACTTTTAATATTTTGCTATTTTTTTATAATATTTACTAAAGGGGTGTGACCTACAGGATCCTCTGGGGCGTGTCTTTAGGCTGCTCTGAATTATTACCCTGCGAGTACCTGTAAGGAGGTGGTAGGAACCTCTCTCTCTCCCACGTGTCAACCCCGGGCACTTTGTTGAATTAGATGTATTGTGCTGAATATTGCTGTCATGTATGTTAATATATGTCTGCTATTGTATTCACTTTAATTAATGTAATGCAAGTGCTACGTTTACAGTATTTTTGTGTAAGTGCCCCTTTAAATTGTCTGTGTTCCAAATGTATATGCTTTATCAGAGTTAGGGAAAGCAGAGAGTTAATAGTTAATTTTGTGGGCTGGACAAGCAGCAGAAAAAGGCATCAGGAGCTGTTGTTTCCAGTCAGCAGCCCGGGCACGTTGGCCCTGGGCAGATGTACAGGAACGGCCGAGGCATTGTCAGATCCCAGGAGGGAACAGAATCTGCTACCCCGGGCTAGAGACATAAAGACTGCAACATGGCCCCAGGATTTTGGAAGGTCCCCCGCTGAAGAGACTAAAGCATCCAGATCCCAGCGAGGGGAATGCTGCTCAATTTCGGCTACCGTGGCTGTAGTGGGTGCAGCCGTGGAAAGTGTCAGGGAAAGAACAGGAAGCCAGTGTTGTACCCTTGTGCCCATTACCATTTTATTAAAGTTTATTCCCTGTTGGACTGCAGCTGGATCCTGGACTTTAATTGCTTATACTGCCGTGGCTGAGGAAAAGAAAAGGAAAATCGTAGGAGCTACATCTGTCCTGTCCGTTTTTTTATGTACAAGGTGGCCAGGGTGCTTGCTGACCGTTGGCTCAGTGGACTCTTTTTGGGGACTGTAACTTTAAATGACCCGGCCATAACTACCACCCTGTCTCCCCCCTTGTTACATACCGCCCTCTAGGTAATGACCATAAAAAGTAG